>NC_064249.1:51425005-52675005 GCF_003254725.2 Canis lupus dingo
TGGTGTGGGGGACTCCAGAAATGAATGAGTTGAACTCTCCTTTCTCTTTTCCTTTCTGTGTAGTAGTCTTTAGCCCTACCTTCAAATGTTATGCTACTTCTTAATTTAATTACACTTGTCCTCAAAGTCAGACATTTCAAAAGAATGAAACCTGGATGCATTTTCTGTCTGCCCAGAGCTTCCTGGCATTTCTCTCCTCTATGCTAGACTTGGTGATAATTGTCCCATAGGTCACTGAGACTGTGCTAACTGTATTATTCTTAAATGTTGGTTTTGCTCTATTTTCTTGCATTCAACACACTGTCAAGTCTATCACGAATTTTTTATTTTAGGCACTATACTTTTCATTTCTAGGATTTTAATATGGTTTGTTTCTATATTTTTATTTCTCTATTGATATTCTCCTCTTTATTCCTAATCTTCCTTTCTCCTTAAAATTTGAAAGGAAATATATTTTTCCTTTAAGATTTTAACATAGTTATAATAAGCGGCTTTAAAAATCTTTGTCTGCTATAGTTGTCATCTTTATCATCTTATTGTTGGCTTCTATTGATTATTTTTTCTCTTTACTATGTGTATCATTTCTGGTATGTTTTCTAGTAGATATTATGACTGATAAATTGATGACATTTATTTTATCTTTTCTGAAGGGAATTTATTTTAGTTCTTACAACAGTTATTTTTATTTGGTTAATGTTTCAAAGTCTATCTCTTAGTAATGGACATTAGATTAATTTTGCACTATTTTTCTTTTTCAGCCTTCTTGATGTTTTTTTCTAGCAAGCCACCTAAAATATACTCTGCCCATATGTAGTATAGGATACTTGTCAGGTAAGATATTGGGTGGTATTTATACATAATTTTTTTAGGTGCTCCCCTCTGTGGCCTCTTCCTCTCTGGAATTTCTTCTTTATTCTCTACCAATCTGGAAATTCAAAACACCACTTTGTAGCAGCGATTTGCTGTGGATTTCCTTTTGTCTTTTTTTTCCTGTCCCAAATAGCTCTCTTATTTGATTTTGAGTTGCAATATCCCTAGTAAAACTACCTATTTGTTGTAGAAGTTTGAGTAATATCAACTAAAATTCTCGAGTCTTTCACATCTCACTAGTTCTTACACATCAGTATTCAAATAAGTAAGACAGATTATTTGAACAGCTATGTCCTGTATCTAGAAACAGGAATCTGGTCCTACTTTCCTCTGGCTTTCCTACCATTTCATTATGTTTCACATTGTTTGTCACTAGTTCCCTAATAATTTTCTCTCTCCTAACCTCCTTCTCTGCTATCCTACTTTCCTCTTTCCTTAATCTCTTAATCTCTCCTTATTCTTATAATTTATTGTAGTTCACTTCTTTTTTGTTTCTTAATTTAAAAAATATAATTATTATGTTTTTTGTTCATTAATGAGGTTATACCTTCCTTTACTTTACTGGAAAGAAATTTGTCATTGGTTTCCTTTAGTCAAGATATCTGGCAGCTTTCCACAATAGCTGAAGTTTTTTACACAATTCTGAGTAAAAGAGCTATTGGCAGCCTTTTCACCCTAAGGATTCTGAATTCATGGTAGAATGCTTTTTCTGTTGTCTGTAATATGCTTCCTGTTACATTACCAACAATGAACTAGTCATTCTGCCGCACACACACACACACACACACACAATTAGAGACAATAGAACATATGCTATCTCAAAAGAATTAGGAGTATACTGGGAAAGAAAATTAGATACCCCTTAAACAAGAACCAAAATTTTCTACACATCTGCATGACTGTAATTCAGTTACGCCTCTACTCAAGTGAAATGATTTCAGAAATGCCTTCCTTGACCATCTTATCTAAAATAGCAGACCTAGGGAACTATACTCCCTTTACTATTTTCCTTCTTACCATCACTAGAACAATTATCTATTTATTACTTGTTTATAATGTTTGTTTCCATCCACTTGAAACTTCATTGGTATAAAGGCATTTTTTTTTAAACTACTCATCATTGTGCCTGGAATCTGCTATTTAACAGACAACTGTTGAATGAAAATGGAATGGATGATTTGCTTCTAAGTGGTCTTACCATTTGGCCTAATCCATTTCACTTACTGTCCATGGTTGCTCAAATTAGTCCTCTATTCAAAAATGTGAGTGATCATTTTACATTTCAAATTTAAAAAATTATAAATCCCAGTATCTGGGACATTTTAGTATATTTCAGACAAATTTTTAAAATTTTAAACTCTATTTTTTAAAATTTATAATCCCTGTACTAGAGTCACATTTGACCGTCTGACTTTTTGCCTTAACCTGAACATGGTTTTTGTTTTTCCTTTTTGGTTTTTGGCTCCCCCCCCCCCCCCATTTATCTTTGGCTATTTCTTACCAGTCTTTTGAATTCAATATGAATTCTTGCTTAATTAAATACCTATGGAAGTTTCTTTGATATTCCCCCATGGCGTATACCACTTTTTGACTACTTTTTTTTTTCGTGTATTTTGCTGGTCACCATTATACTACAGTGGCCATATCTTGCTCATCTTTATCTCTCTATAGCATCTCAAAGAAATCATTTCTCATAGTGGAGACTTTATAAACTTCATTCACTATTACTCCAAAGCAGATTGAACTTCTTTTAATTATGGCTGGCTGTAATCAGCATCACAGATGGTGCAGATCTTAAGCCGGCTTGGACTGATGGAGGGATAAAATGAGGGTTCTCCTACAAACAGGAACTCTGTAACTCAAGATACAGAAAGAGCATGACATTTTTAAGGAAGGTAAAGAAGGTACACTGATGTAAGAAAAGTACAGAGGTTATGTCTTCTTGCTACGGTTTCCTGGGAACACAGATTTTTTTAAAAAGAAGGAAAAAAGTCTATCTCTTCATAGAATTCTATCCCTACATTCTTAGGTTTTGGACCTATTCATTTTTACACTGTGAGACCCCTTTGATTGCAAGCATCAGACTATGCTGGGAAGGTGATAAAAGCTTTGGCATGCAGTTCTACCAAATAAGACCTTGCAGAAGATGAACAGAGGAAAAGTGCCTGGCAGTTATATAATTGAAAGGGAGGGAGGTGAATCAGACATTGTATGTCCTAAGGAATCACATATAGTGTAAGCAGTTCACTGATCTGTATCAACACATTAATGATTTATGTAGCTTTTAATTTACAACACAGACATATCTAAAATAATCAGGTAGAAGTAGGCATTAAAAATTCACTGCATGGGTCATAAAATGATTAGTTATTCAAGTGACTTCAGATTTGTATTTCATTAAGGAATAATTTTAATTTACTTTTAAACAGTTTATATACAGAGATTTAAGAACTCTTGCAAGACGATTATGCATACTCCAGCTTTTATGTATCCAATATATTTGAGACACTTGCATCTCCTTTTTTTTTCCTCCTTGCAAGTAGTATTAATTTGTTTGAGAGCACACATCCAAAAAATATGGCCCAATAATTTAGTAAAAACAACTTTAATTTACAGAAAATGCTTGGCATTTCTTCACTATTATTTCTATTATGTGCAGTTTATGTGGATTTGGGACTGGAAGGGGTCTCTTTCTGCTCTAAGTGTCAAATGAAATTATCCAAACATCCCTACAACCCCTGGTCACTCAAGGTAAATAAATACACAACCTTTTATATTATCGTCATCATCACAGTATCATATAACGTTATTTTTAAAGGAAACCTCAGAAATTATTTGCTCTAATTTGTTCATTTATAGATTAAAAGTTGGCCTTGAAAGGTGAAGTGGCTTGTTGAAGTGCTCACCGGTGGATGAAACTCAGGTATCCTGCTTCCTAGCCTAATGTATGTTCCATCGTATCTTGAGGTTCATTAGCTCCATCTTAGCTGTTGAAGTTATTTCTAGTGTTTAAAAAGCCAACTTGCTGGTTCACTGGGAGTGTTTATTTTCTGCCTCTTTCCTGATCAAATACTGCGGCAATCTGTAAAAACATAACCAGGCTAGGGGCAGTTTAACTTGAAATTAATCTTATCTAGGCTATTAAGCACCTAGTTTTTCTGGTTTCTGCAATTCTATCACAATAAACATTTTGAGATGCTGCTCTCAACTCCAAAAACTAACACAATTATATAAAAAGCTCAGCTATTATCAAACTTATCTGGAAGGCAATGTAGCTCAACATGTCAGCAGCGTTTCTGTCCTCAGATTTTTTTTTTTTTTTTTTAACTAGTTCTTTATTCACTCCCATGCTCTACCCTGGATCTCCTTAGCTCTTGCCTTCAATGGACGGCTGTCATGTGGAACTTTATTGAGGGCCTTCTGAAGCTCATGATAAATCATGCTGTATGCATTGACACTGTCAACCTTGTCTGTAACCTTCTCAAAGTCAAAGAAGTTTGGCAGATTTCTGCTCTTGCCTAGATGAGATTTTCTCTATCTCTCCATAGAAGATGATAAGTCTCATACCTTGCACACTGAACAAAGTTTCTATTTTTGACACAAGTTATAAATGCCAAGTTAAATGATCCAGTGAACATTTACTTAAAATATGTAACTTGTGATACATAAGTTATCCATGCCAGGCTAATGTTCTCTTTCTTTGTCTGTCAACTCCACATATTCCTTCTAAAATCTCCTGCTTCAGATCCTCATTTTGTCCTTAAAAATTAAGGATAGCAAATGACAATTTAAACATTGAGTTATACATTAGCACATTCAGTGATGTGCCAAATATCCTAAAACCAGACTTGAAAGTCTCACAGCAGTTATTGCTATCTCTCCACTTTTGCCATCTGGAGCTCATCATGCCGACTTCAGGGATCATTCTGTGAAGAGTTCTAGGACTCTATTCTAGTGAAAAAGATGCTAAAGCTAACTTTTGCACAACCTTTTAGAAATGATTTTTTTTTTTTTTACAAATTCCAAGTTCTGCAGTGTGCTTTTGTTCACTTAAAATTTATTGTGAGAAGTTTTTAATCATTATTTTTCATTCATTTAATTTTACCATGATATTTTTTTTTCATTTTTTATAGTTGTCTTTTTTTTTATAGATCTGTAGCATTCCATTTTAAGACTGCACCATAAATTATTAAACCAGTCTACCATTGATGGACATTGTTTTCAAAGGGATTTCTTTTTTTTAATCTCAAGTTTGGCCCCGTTTCTAGAGGTTTTCCTTTACAACTACAACTCAGCCTCATTTCTAGGACCATCTACAATCCATACACTGGCTTCCCTTTGTATTATCATCTCTTACGTCATAACAAACTAGATCCCCTGAAGTCATCTATACAGTCACTTCATCCATCCAAGCCTTACAGTTTCTTATTTTAACTCCTTTGACTAAGCTGTTCTTTGCCTGGAAGTCTTTTGGCATAACTGTCTTTTCATGCAATTCCACCCCCACCCCCCCCATTCTCAAGACCCAACTAAAGTTTTTTGCCATTCACTCCTCTGTCCTAGACACTCCAGCCTGTGGTTATTCTGTAACCAATGCCCTCTTATTATCCTATCATGTGCTGAGTTCCATGATAAGAGGGACTGTGTCTCACCATTCAGGTTTCTCTACACCACTATCCTAACTGCCATGTACTTAGTAGGGGCTCAGAAAGTATTTTTATGTTAGAATGTCACTGAACTGACTGCTTTTACATTCATTTAGATGATACATATATTTCTTCATGTCTTTCACTGCATAGTGTATATGTGTGTGTACTCACACACATGTGGTTTGTGCACATGTGTTTAGATCCATTATTCACTTCTAATTGGTAATCTCATCAAGGATAGCTGCTAGGCCTTAAATCAGTTTATATTTACTTCTGAGACTAGCTCAGTATTCTACACACTGTGATGTTTAATAGATACCTGTTGATTGGTATTTATAGGAGTGATACTCAAAATACTTAATAATCATAAGGGATATTCAACCAGTCAAAATGGATGTTGATCATAAGCATTCCATAAAGCCATACCTGTGTATATGGCTCAATGTCAGTTCTGGTTGTTTCTATAAAGAAAAAGAAAGCTTGTATGTAAATTAATTAGAGGCCCCAAATATCTAGATTATTAAAATAAATTTAGATAAGAGAATACTTTCCATGTGATGAAAAATGAGATTTCACAAGTTTTAAACAGTATTAAATAGTATTTTATCTTTTTAGTCTAGGAATAGGCTAAACTTTTCCCATTCCTATAATGTGAACTTTCTTTCTCTTTATAAATAAAGTGATTGAATGTGGAAAGAAAAGGTAAATCTTTGGCAATGTCAGAGAGATATTTTGATAATTTCTGAGTGTCTGGAATTATCCAAGTAGTTTCTCTGAAGCTTCTGATCCTGGAATTCATAAGAATATGCTATTATTACAAATTTTAAGGGTGCCAGTTAAGAAAAAGTGCTCAGTTTTCCAGAATTTCTAAGTGTTAGAATCTCCTTATAATGTTAAACCAAGAAGGCCCTGTTGGCTTTAGTTTCAAATTGTAATAGAGACATACTCTAACCAATGCAGTTCCTTGTAGATGAGCTAAATACATGTGGAAAAATAAAAATCCAAGGCTAAGAGGCTGAATATCAATACAAATGTCGAAGGGCAAAATCAGATTTTTTTTTTACAAAGGTAGAAATGAGAAAAAGATAGGTTAAAGATTAAGAACTGGAAAGAAAGACCAGTGCATACCTGTGCCATACGCCCAGAGTAGTTCTTATTTCCATCTCTAATTATATTTGGATATGAAGTTTCCAGGGATAATGTGTATTAAGGGAAGACAGGAGGCTTCAGTTACCTGAATTCCAAAACAAAAAATGCATTCATTCCTTCTTTTGTTATTTAATTTAATAAATACTCTTCAGTTCTCACAATGAGTCAGGCCAGGTGCTAAGCAATGGGGACATGAAGACATTGGGAAAGCATGTTTAAAGGAAGGTGAAACAAGGGGTGCCTGGGTGGCTCAGTAAGTTATGTGACCTACTCTTGATTTTGGCTCAGGTCAGATCACAGAGTCATGAGATAGAGGCCCATGTAGGGCTCTATGCTGGGTAGGGAGTCTGCTTGAGATTCTCTCCTTCTGCCCATCCACCCCCCTGCTCTCATGCTTTCTCCCTCTCTCCTTTCCTCCCCCACTTCTCTCAAATAAATACATAAATCTTAAAAAAAATACTGATGCCTGGGAACCATTCAAAACCATTTAAATAAGAATCTGGGTGATGCAATAGTGTGAATCCAGGGGTAACAACCACTAGTTTAGAGGAGCTAGGTTATCAAGTAGCCAATTAAGAAGTACTCAATAAGTTTTTACCTATGTCATATGGTATGGTAGATATTTTTAGAGACGTATAATATGCAATCATTCTCATAGGAAAACTCATGTTCTAGTTCCTAAGATGGAAGCTACCAAAAAAAATTTTTTTTATTATAGTAGAAGGTAAGACTGATACCTAACAATTATACTTGTACTTACATATAAACCAAAGGAAATCTCAACAAAATTGCTGTGGAAATTCATGTGCAATTTCCAAAAATGCTGTTCTTATGTAGAACATTTAAATAACCTTACTCCAGGAAAATTGTGTCACATTTGCTAGAGTACCACCCTCTATGCTAATAAATCTTCATCTAGTAGGTGGATTTATTTTTTGAGAAACACTTAGGAGTCATTTTACAAATAAATCTAAAGAACTTGGATAAATATATTTATTTATTTGTTTATTTACTTACTTCTGAAGGGAGAGTAACAGGATAGTTCTTTCTTCTGTACCATAACCCAATTCTGAATCCATTTCCATAGAGGTATGAAACATATTTTGAGGATTGTGGCATCTTAAGAATTAAGCATATGTCCTCTCATTGCTATAATTTTGAAGTACAACACCCATCTGAATACAGCAAGAATGATCTATTTTTTAAAAAATCAATGATAATGCTGTATATTGATGCCTCATAATGGTATTAAATTCCATCATGGGGGATGCCCAGGTGGCTCAGCTGTTGAGCTTCTGCCTTTGGCTCAGAGCGTGATCCCAGGTTCTGGATGGAGTCTCACATTGGGCTCCCTGCAGGGAGCCTGCTTCCCCTTCTGCCTATGTCTCTGTCTCTCTTGGTATGTCTCATGAATAAATAAATAAAATCTTAAAAAAAAAATTTCATCATGGGTTCAGTACATACTTCCAATTTTAGTGCAACAACAGATGAGAAGAAAAGTTGATGCTAAAAGTATTGTTCTTCTTGTAGTTTCCATAATAATCAGATGGACAGATAGGGGTTCAGCTTCTGTTTGGGAAGGGTCTGAAATGGCCCACCTGGAGTATTTCTGTATCTTTTAAAAAATATATATCTGTCTTATACTATGAAGCATTAAGCATTGATCTCGGGGTGATTCTTTGGAAAATCATCCAAAAGGTGATTATTTTGCCCCTCTTTATCACTTGGCAAACATATAACACTTAAACATTAAGAGCATATAAAGCTGTATTTTTTTTTTATTTTAGAATTACAAATTCCTCCCTCTCTGAAAGGTTCAAATTGAAGTCTCTTATCCAGAAAGGCCTTTGAATGTCTAAAAGATGATGGTTTTGGTGAATATAGTGCTAGTGTTAAGACTGTCAAGATAGTGCTTGCTTTTGCTTTAGTAAGTCTAATAAATTTACATTTGCTTCATCAGTAGATTTTTCTAGTGGTCTTTTCAGTAAGTTGACAATCAACATAAAATGTCTACAACAGATAAAATGCATAACCTGGTTAATAATAATGAATCATTGCCATTCAGGTCAACTCCCTCCTGATGGCTGGAGGCTGAATCCAGGTGACTTCTGAGCAACCTCTTCTAGCTCTGAGAATCTGTGAATAATTCTTTTCTAGTCTGCCCAAAAACATCCCAGTTTGGCCTATCTCATTTCCTTAGATTTAAGTGCATGATATTTTTGATGCTTGGATATTTCTGGTGATATTTTTGATGCTTGGATATTTCTCTGGATATTGACATTTTATTCAATCAATGGCAATTTTGATTAGTGTTTGCTTGCTTGCCACTTTCTCAGTTTCTTTGGCCTTTAATATCACTTTTTTTCTTTTTTTGGTTAAGTATGTGCATCATAGTTAGCATTACTAACGATAACTGATGCTATGTAACTTGTGGTTTATACTATGCTTCATATCTATGATTATTGAGTTTGCTATTTACCGAATGTGTCTAGGAAAATGTATGTGCTTCCAGGTGTAGAAAGATGAAAAAAGAGGGACATAAAGATGTGGTGCTTTGATTTATGGATGCCTATGTTTATGTGCATATACGTATTTCAAAATCTTCTATGACTTAAGTCCTTCCATTATCACTATTTTATAAAAAAGGAAACTGAAATCCAGAGAGGTTAGGTAACTTTCTAAGAGTCACTCAGCTATTTGGTAGCAGACACAGAATTCAAACAAAGTTTAATTTAAAAACATATATTATTGTGTCTATTATTACCACAGGAATTGTGTTAATTAACACTTTCAGACCTTTAGGAAGCACTTATACACTATAATTTGTCAATATAAGTTAAATTGATACAAAAGAGACTGTTAACGAGAACAAGGATAGAGGGTTTTTATAGTAAGATGTGAAGCTCAGAGAGACAAGTATGAACCTGTAGTTGAGGGTACTCAGGGGATCCAAGTGTTGTGAAGTAAAGAATAAGAAGAGGGATAAAACCATCTCTATTGAAATACAATATATGCACATTTGATACATTATGGACTAAAGAGTTTTAGAACTCTAAATTTGGCAGGTACTTTCCCTGACATTAAAACGGTACAAATGGTAAAATAAAGAGGCATATTGGGTTCATAAGTATTGTATCCGCAGGTCTCCATGGCTCTACTGGTAGACACGTTTGAATGTCTCAAGACTGATATATAGTGAATAGATGTGTGAACTTACCATTTTAGCCCTAGAAAGGAACTTTAGAGCCGTGTTAAGTCCACTGTGTTCATTTTCCAGATGAATCAACAGACCCAGGGACTTTGTTTGACCATTTGTCCCTTGGATAAGAAACTGGTGGTCCCGGCTGCCCATCCAGTTGGGATGCCTGGCCCAGTACTCTCTTTGATTACCTTACCATTCTCCTGTTTCATGTCAGTGGAATTTCACCCCAAGAGGCACTCCTGCTCCTGCCTTTGGCATCACAGCCACTGCCTGCTCTGACACGATTTCCTTCTCGAGCTCGGCACAGAGCAGAGTGTGACGGCACACCTTCCTAGTGAACGGAGGAAGACAGATGCCATCTGAGGAGGCGTCGGTGAGTCCTTCCACTCACTGGCATCCAGGCACCTCCAGTGTGCATGCATGTGCAAGTGGAGTCTCACTTTGCTTTTACAAACTCAGAGCTCTGTTCTAATAATAGCATGTGGTGAGACCTTTCTTTCCCCAGAGGCTGTGATTCTTCCATGTGGTAGTCACTTCGAAAACCCGCCTCCTGTTCTGCTTTTCTTCAAAGGAAAGCTCTTGGGAAAATCCTGCTTCCAGGGACATTCAAGAACAGCAAGTAGCAATGGCTTCTTCCTCTCAGAATGGAACTAATGTGAGTACAAGCTAAACAAAGGAGTGTGAGGATCAAGAAATGGTACCAGGCTCATCTCTGGTTAGCAGCACCATGGGCTTCCCGCATATAAGAATTAAAACCATGCTGCTTTGGACAGACACACGGGATTACATTTCCTAACATTTCTTAACTATTTTGAGAAGGAAAGTGACTGCAAAAAGTTGATAGGGACATAGATTTTGTGAATTTTCTACTTAAACCCATAGAAATAAAACAGGCTTCAGGGATTAGCATGTGGTGGTGTCAAAGTGTTGGACTAAAAATCCAAACAAACTGGTCTTTGTCATCCTTTGCCCCCTTTCATTTTATGCTTATACTGTTATTTAGCACTGATATTCTATCTGGCAATTATTTCTCTGGCCACATGTCATCCTGTTTGTGAAAACAGGGATTGTAACTAATAGGAATTGCTCTCTTTGATTATGAGCATTCTCTGTGACTTCTTTGAAATATCTCATTTAAAAACAACAATAGGACAGATATTATCCATGTTCTGCAAATGAGAAACTAAACCTAAGAGAGACGAGATGACTTGTTTAACCTCATGAAAGTAGCTCACTGCAGCAATGGATTAAAGAGAGCCCAGGCCTTCTAGTGCCTGGCCCAGTGCACTCTTAAATGTACCATCATCACAATTCACACAGAGCCCTATCACTGAACAGTTGCATTGTACCACAGCTGGGGCCCTACTTCACAGGCTGCCAAAAACATTGAGTGAGCGAGTGGGCATGAAGTTGTCCAATGAAGGGATTAATGGTACCCATGTCGAAATTAGCTTTAAAATCCTGATTAGAAGTCACTCTCCCTTGCAATGAATTTGGCTCAGGAAATCGAGAGAAGAGAAGCTATTTGGGGAAGTGGTTGATGCCTCAGGTTTTGCAGTAAAACTGCCTGTGTTTGAATCCTGGATCTGGCATTCAGTACTTATGTGACCTTGAGCAAGTCATTTATTATTTATAGTTCTGCATTCCTCCAGTGGGTTCAACAATAATATCTACCTCCTGAGGTAATGATATCTTTAAAAGGCAGTGCATTCAACAGGCTTAGCACATAATGAATGCTCAATGCACATTTTCCATCTCTCTATTTTCCTCTCCCTTTTCTTCCCCACCACCACTCCCAGGAAACTGAAACACTTTCAGAGGCCCTGCTGACCAAGTCATCACAACACAGAATACCTGCATGATTAGGTTAGATTCAAAGATGCGCACATAACTGACTTTTTCAAAACATTGGTTGAGATTCCAGAATTAAAAGCATTCAAATGCCAGCAGATGCTGAGCTCTGTAACGTGAGGTGATTCTGAAAGTGGACTCTTCAAGTCTAATATTATAGGCTCAGTCTAGATCGGTCCAGATCTTACAATTCCTGTTTTATTCTGATAGAGGATGTCTGGTCTAGCTACCTTTGTCAAAAGATATGCACTCAAATTTATATATATCAACAGATATATATGTATTTATGTGTACATACATGTGTGTATATATGTGTGTATATGTGTGTACACATGCTTGCGTATGTGTATCATATAGTTTCATTGATATTGATCTTCCTGAATCTCAGCTGTTAAGTAGAGATTTGCCACTTTCTTAAATACAGACCTTAAAGCTCAGAGACATTAAGCTCACACTGAGACACAAGCCTCTTTTCATTTTAACATCCTGACACGTCAACTAGGGTGTTTCTGGGCAAACTTCTAGTGTTGGGAAGCAGGCTCATGGGGAACATATCTGTACATCCTGTCAAAGAGGAGTTCTTGATGGCTAATCCCTTTGAGTGGTCTGTAAGAAACAGAGTCTACTTGGCCCCATTCTGCCTTCCTTTTCTTGGTCCCTTGCTCTTTTTAGGCAACTAACATATAATTCCAAAGATGATTACAACCTCTTTTTTTTTCCCCACATGAGAAAACTGCTACCAAGTACTACTAATTCTATAAATCATGATACCTGATGTACCACATAGTACACCGAGAAACTCACATTATATTTACCTCTAATTCCAGGTAAAATATCATGACAAAAATCACAGAATCTTTGGCAAATAAAACTTGGAAGACACCTGCTCAAAAATTGTCATTTTTACAAATGAGAAGGAAAAACAGAGAGGTTAAAATAAATTTGTGCAAAACCAGAGTTTTACTCATTGGTTTTAATTGTTTCTGGAATTTCATTTCTGTATGCATTCCCCTGCAAGGAAGAAAACAAGGAATCATTTTCCTTTCATAAAGAGAGAGAGAGAAAAAAAATAAGACAGAAGCAAAGCAACAGAATTTATCTTTATGAAAGCAAATTCTGTAGATATTTTGCCAAAAAGGACACATAGTGAAAATGGATTAGTTCATTTGAGTGGTTTGTGGAAAATATATATTTCCCGAAGCAGGTGGTGCTATCAAAGTGAATAGGGAGAAAAATGTCGTGTATGAAAAATATTTTTTTTAAAATGCTATTTTTCAAGTCGAAAGGGAAATGACACAAAATCCTACCACTGACTCTGACAGCATATTCTAATGGGTTCTGGCTGTATTTTAGAGAAACACACACCCACATACAAACAGAAACAAACATTTTCAAAAAGGATATGTATAGAAAACCCTGGAGGTTTTACATTTGTTAGATGGAAGAAAAAAAGAAAGACAAACGGCCTGCCAGATAATGAGATGAGTGAGCAAGTAAGTCATTGGAAACTCACAAAATGCACTTTTTTTGAGACATTTCTAGTACTGTTGATGTAAGTAGAGAGACATGGATGGAATAAGAAGCAAACTGTTGTCCCATGGACATCATAGCAAAATTCCAGAATTCAGCCCTTTAAAAAAGTAGCTCCCTGGGTTAATGTGTAAATTAATTTGTTTTTAGTATAGTTCTATCTTGTCATCTTTCTTATTTTTCTAGGTTTTTTTTTTTTTCTTTACTAGTGAAATTCAATTCAATAGGCATTTACTGAACTCCAGCCACAGAGTACGATTTGAACCATGCCGGACATTATAGGGCATTGAAGAGGTTAGAAATGGTGAGGGAACATGCTAGTTCGTTAGGAGAATTAGCCTATTCCATTAAGTGCTAAACTATATGGTGATCTGTAAGTTCTGGTCCCTGCCTTCCTGAAAGACCATGTAATTTATCATCCTCACCGGGATACTTTTTTTTTTTCATCTTTCTACTGGAATATAATCTACATACCAAAAAGTACATATATCATAATTATACAACCTCATGCCTTTCTTCTCTGTTCACTGACTTACCAATCTCTCTGTTGAAAAAACCCAACCTAGCTTTTCCTCTAACTGGCATGGGTGCTCTATGAAACAACCATAGTAACAGTACCATTGTCCCAGTTCCATTAAAAGAACTGCTATTCATAACCAAAGCCTCTGCAAAGCACCCAGAGTAATGGCCAGATTCCATGCCCAGGTGTACCATATTCTAATATCTTAATTTCTCTTGGGATGCCTGGGTGGCTCAGCAGTTAAGCGTCTGCCTTCAGCTCAGGGCATGATCCTGGAGTCCTGGGATCCAGTCCCATGTTGGGCTCCCTGCATGGAATCTGGTTCTCCCTCTGCCTGTGTCTCTGCCTCTCTCTCTCTCTCTCTCTCTGTGTGTGTGTCTATGTCTATCATGAATAAATAAATAAAATCTTTAAAAAATATTCTGATCTCTCTTCTGCTTCCCAGTGCCTTTGCTTATGAGTCCCATCTTTAACTAGGAGGCCACTCGTCACTTCTAAGAGAACTAACTTGTAACTCGGCTCGAGTGAAGCTCCTCCTGACTGTAACACCTCTCCAATGAATTTCTCCAATTCTTTTCATTTTTACCATTTTCTGTACACTGTTGCTTTAAAAGCAATTACACAGTCTCTAGCAAATAATAACTCCTCAGTACTCAAATTCTGTACTTGAGCTTGACTCCAGAGTTAACAATGCAATCTTGCTGGGAAAGAGGGTTTGAGTAGCGTTCCCAACAAGTTTGCATGTCCCCCTAATTCCTCACGTAAGTACGACATTGATGTCTATGTAGTGTCTCAAGGTAGAGCACTCAGGAACATCACAAATAATTTCCTAAACCTCAAGCCCAGTAGATACTCAAGCATAACTTTCTTAGTTATATATCTTAAATCTAGATCAAATATGTTTTTTCACCATCATCCTCAAAGTCCTTTCCTGGTTCAGTTCACTGTTTTATTCTGGACCATTAGAGAACTTACTTATGCTTATGCCAGACACTCCGATACACTCCAATCCATTCTTCTCACCACATTGTAGCCAGAGATGCCTTGTTAAAATGACACTGAAATTGTTCTATGGCCCTGCTAGACACTCCTCATGGTTCCTCTTTGGTGCTAATTCCATGGTAGGAAATTCAAGGTCTTTCATGATATCTTACCCAGAATAGGCATTTACATGCTCAAATGCTTAGCAGATCGTGATCAGAAAAGAGAGCTAGCTAAACTTGCTAGTTAACATCTTCTTGGAAGAGGCAGAAGGTCAGATTAAAGGGCTTTCTTTCCCAGTTTTTACTTTGCAAGCAGAAACACTCAGTTTATGGCAATAAAGGCATTAATTAAGCAGAGCATGGGAAAATGTCAATGAGAATTGACAGCTGTGACTTCTCAGTTAAAATATTAAGTAAAAGTTGCCTGCATTCCTTTCTCCTCCACCCTCTCCTTCTTCTTGGTCCTCCACTATTTGATTAAATACACTAGAACGAAAACATCAATTCACTCTCGTTAGAGGGCAAGACATTGTGAATTAATGAAGTCAGATCTGTGGGCAGTTTGATTCAATTCTATTACTTTCAAGTACTTATGATAACTGGACCTTAATCTTTCCAACATAGAGATCATTAGTATTATTTAGTACATATGGATGGATCACATAAAAGTCATTACTTGTAAGTAAATATACATAAAACACACACTTATATACACATGTATATACATATATACATATGCATGTGTGTTGTGTTTATGGTAAATCTATATTCATAATTATTGCTAAAAGTAATTTTTCATTATATATGTGTTTGCAACTTGTTTTGGATTTTCAGAGCTTATTAACTATTAACATTTCTTAAAATACTTTGTTCCTTCTTGTTTTTATGGAGGTTTTTTATAACTATGTCACACTCCTTCATTACTCTATAAAAAAAAAAAAAGGAATTTTTTTTTTAATTCAAATTTCAGTTCCACCTCCTCTCAATTTGGTGGGACCTAAATTAAAAGATTTTACTACAAGGAGTATCAAGTTAAAATAATGATGATATTTATTGCAAGAGACCTATAATGTGAGTCAAATTGCTTTTGGAGCTCAAAGATAAGAGTTTTGAAGCTGCATATTACTGGATGAAAATCTTGAGAGCAACACTGATACAAGCTTCATTACCTGGTGTCATGCTTATAACAGTGAGGCTTTCAGTTTTAAATGGTATTTATTGAAAGCTAACCAGATTGTGAGCATTTAATTGAATATATCAATTTTCAGGAGACCAGAATTGTTGTGTTTGCTTAGAAGCTTGTTCCAGAGTGCCCCCCCAACACTAGAAATATGTAATAATTCTGTGTCTGAAAAAAGCTTCAGGTAAAACGGTAATTTGCTTCTGCAATCATATCAGTTACTCTGGCAAAATGCAACCCCAAATCTCACATGACAGTTTACAAATTAAAACCTGTAGAAATAATTAAAAAAGGAGATATGTACAGGAGTGTTACGTGAAAATGTAAAGCTTCAGCAGCCAGCTCAGCTGAGTGATAACTAGACGTGAGGTACAAACTAATTGTACTTACTTATTTCTCATAGCAAAAACTGCATGCATGGAGGTTCTGCAGTGGGCAGAAAGTGTGCACAATATTTTTACTATCTTAAAGTTTCATGTAATCAAAGAGAACTAGTACCAGGAAAAATCAGACAGCATGGGAGGGAATGTCAACAGTTTGGTATTAAATAAATTGTTGTGGATTTTTATTACCTTTTCAATAGTTTTATTTTCCTGTGTTTCTTTTGTATCTTACTGATTTATTCAACAAAGGCTTTTACAGCAACTACCTGGTTTGAGATGCTGCACCATCATCTGTAACTTGTTCCTCCAACTAGACATCTAATTCACTATAGCCAGACTCTGTATCTTCTTCTTCTTCTTTTTTCTTTCTTTCTTTTTTTTTTTTTTTTTTTTTCTTGTATCCACACTACAGCAGCTAGCACATGCCTGGGCACATGTTATACATCTAATATTTATTTTAAAACAAATTAAAAGATAAACAGAGATATAACTTTTCTAATGGTAAAGATTCTCTAAGATACCATTGCTTAGCAGCCTTTTAAAAAATTTAAATTCAATTTTTAAGCCACTTTTTACTGCAAGTCTAGATACATCCCTTAGTTATCCCAGTGAGATTTTTTTTCATCCCAGGGGCCTGGACCCAAACTGGAATAACTGTCAGAAGCAACATTAATTGCCCCCCTTCTTGGCAGCCGGGGTGTGAAAATTGGTGTGGAGAGAGACTGAAATTTCTGTTCATCCCAAGAGGTAGCCACCGGGGACTCGATGCAGCCCATTAGGGGGACAGATGTGTGCAGGCAAGTTTCATATCTGTCTGAACAGCTCCTACAGCCTGGGTAAATAAATACCTTAAATCCCTAGAGCCAACAAACTTCTTCAGGATTTTCTCCTAATCTTATGGAGCCCGATGGTGTCCAGGCCTAAGGCATTTTCTAATTGTGAGTAATTTACCTCGGAAAGGTCAGGAGCCTGCATCTCTGTGAGTGTGACCACTCAACCAACAATTTCTGAATAGAAATGCTCATTCCCACCTTCATTCCTTTACACAGACTCCTTTCTTTTCCTGGGAACTCTCACCTTCCCTTCAGGAGCAGATAAACAATACCCATTCTAAAGCACAAAGCCTTTCTCAACCACCTACTTCCAAAGATTACTTCCTCCTCTGAGCTCTTTCAGCTTGACCACCCATGGAATGCTTCTCATGTATTGCTTGGTACCTTTTGCTACATTTGTAACATGTCCTTTCTCTGCCTCTCCACCTGTGTTGTAATCATACAGGTTCAGAATTCATGTTTCTGTACAGTGTCTAGTACAATATAAGAAACTATACTGGTCCATAGCACGATTGATTAGTTCTAGTCAGTTTGCTTACAGCAAGAACTAGATGTAGGAATTCTGATCGTTATGCCTTGCACCCTCCTCCATTAGCTGTTGGCACATATTTGTACATTTACTAGCTTTTCCCTGTTTTGTGATTGTTCTGTAAGCCTTTTCTTACTAGAGTAAACTTCCTGGGGGCAGAAGCCTTTGTGTATGTCTGATAACATAAGAGAAGACTCAAAGGGAAAGACCTCCTTAAAAAGCATTCAAGCTGAGGAAGAACTTGCTCAAATATGTAAGCATACGAAAGTGACCTGTCAGATACTAATAAATGTTTCGGTATAAATTTCTAACAACAGAGTGGGCCACCCAGAGAAAGTATAATTTGAGATGCACATGCAGAATCTGGATGACAATTGAGGAGGTGAAGGAAGGAATAAGTGTCCTGAATGGAGGTTTAGACCCCATGACGTTCAAGTCCCTGGTCTGCTAGAGTCCTTGAATTCAAGGTCAGTGTGATGGTTAATTTCATGGGTCAGTTTGATTGGGCCATGGACAGCCCAAACATTTGGCCAATATCATTCCGGGTATGTACATGAGTGTGTTTTTTAGATTAGATTAACATTTGAATCAGTAAGCAAAGCAATGCAAATTGCTCTCCATAACGTGGGTGGGCTTTATCCAGCCAAGTGAAGATCTGAATAGAGCAAAAAGTCTAAATAAGAAGGAACTTTTTCCGCTTGACTGAGCTGGGATCTTGGTCTTTTCTGGCCTTTGAACTCAGATAGAAACATTAGCTCTTTCTGGATCTCAAGCCTACTAGTTTTTAGACTGGAACCTCCATCATTGGTTTTCCTGGTCCTCAGGCTTTCAGACTCAAATTAGAACTGTACCATCAGCTCTCCTGGATCTTCAATTTCCTGACTGCAGATCTTAAGGACCTCTCAGCTTCTATAATCATGGGATCCTATTCCTTATTAATGAAACTTTCCCTCTCTCAATCTTTCTCTCTCCATATAAATGTACACATACATATATACATTCATCATACACATATATGTATTATGTATTATAATGTATAAATGTGTGTGTGTGTGTGTGTGTCTGTGTGTGTGTGTGTGTGATCCCATTGGTTCTGTTTCTCTGGAGAACCCTGATTAATACAGTCAGTATTGCCTGTTTTAGAAAGTGCTGCTTTCTGACTGGAGGGAATGAAGGCATGGGGAAGCTGGCTCTAGCCCCAGCCCAGTCCATCAAACAATGCCTCTAGCTTTCCAGTTGGACTCTTTTTGCTTTACATGTTCTAAGAAGGAAAATAAGTTTTGTCTTTTTCCCCCTCTGTTCTTACCAATCTATCCTTTGATATTTGGCAAGAGCTGATAGCTTTTCTCGTGGTCTGACTGGCTCTGGAAATAACATGGTTATTTTTGTTTAAACATAATAGCAAAGGAGAACTTGAGCTTATATGCAATTTAGCCTTATCAAGCCCAGACATATTTGTTGGTGTACAATCAGCACGCCTGAGTGATGTCAGAGAGCTCTGAAAACAATATATTCTGAAGCCAGAGCTGTTAGTGGGTGGAACCCTCCCAAATAATAAGCATGGTACACATGGCTGGAACTAGAATGAGTTATTAAGTCCAATACAACCTGCTTTCGTCCATACAGCATGTCATATGACTCAGAAACAAAACAGGAAAGGGGGAATAAATGAAAGAGAAGAGGCTAAACATGAAGGAAATTGTATATCTGTGGGCTCTCTCTAAAGACACTCAGTTAATAGTTGTTGAAGAAATTGTAACTTTTGAAACAAATAAAAAAATCACATTTACACATGTATGTGTGTGTGTGTATATATATACAGATATAAAGAAAGATGACATAGGAGAGATTTGCAAATGCATTCACGTAGAGTGTTGTTGATGAATTACCCTATGCTGAGATACTCAAGATGCACAAAGACCCCTGTTACAGTCTCGATCTTTCTCTGTCCTGCTGTTGTTTTCCCTTTGCATTGTAGTGGGCTATCCTGAACTCTTGTCATTCTACAAGTATTCTATCCCATGCACCCCGATCTACTTCCAGTCGAAAAAAGCACACTTTTCAAGCATCCACAATGGTGGCAAAGATTTTGCTCTGAAATTGTTCTGAAAGAGAAAAGTATCCATGTCTCAGGAACTCTATTTCTAGTAACACTGCTACTTTTGTACCAAATTGCCTTTGCACACATGCATACTGAGAGAAAACAGAGAACAGTGTCCATTAAAAGTGAGTACATGCTCTGAAAATGAAATGATCTTTGCCTGTCAATGGTGCTGGCAAAATACGATATTCTGCTACCCATGGCTTTCTGCCCCAACATCTCACCTTTAAACATACCCCAGGGGTTGACAGCTACAGTTAAATGTATTGATGGATGTTTTATGGAGGTTTTATACCTATTTTATATCCACTCCATGAAAGTGACACTGCAAGTGATGAAGGAGATAGAATATTAGGAAACTAAAAATTCAGAGTTTGTTCTAAGTGATAGAGTTGCAAAGGAAAGTGTTCTTTCATTCTTTGAACTCATTAAGGTAATAAAATATAACCACCTAGACAGTTTGCCTCAATTGTTCAGTTTTCTGTATCAGTAAACTTTGAAATATATTTTGATTCTTGGGCTTGCACCAAGAGATCTGATTCACCAAGTTACAGTGGGGCCTTGATCATCTGAATTTTAAACAAAATAATCTAGAATATTCTGGTAAAATAGATATGTAAAACCACACTTTGAGAAGGATTACAGCCTTGTTTTACTCCCCACACACCTTTCATTTAGAATTGATTCAATTAATTTCTCCCAGGATGAAGTATGGAGAAACATATCTTAAAATTCACAACCAAAAGAACTTTGAACTTATTTTTGGAGACTCTAGTATCTAGTCCTAGCTCTTCACTTGCTGACTTACACTATGAGATAGTCCCTTAGCCAATCATGGTCTCAGTGTCTTTAATTATAAAAAAAAAAAAAGTGACAGTATTTAGGTCCCATGGTTCCCACATTATTCAGAAAAATAATATTTGTAAAAGCGTTTTGGAAATTGTAATTTGATGTATCTAAGCAAGGAAGCATTCAGAATATACCTGTGGTTTACTCTCTGGTCAGCTGGTGCAGTGGAGGTGAATGGATGGTAAAGATGAGATGAAAGCCTTCCCTGCAGAGCTCATTGTCTGGGAGCAAGATGCATTAAAGCACCCTGAGATAATACAATCAATGAATGGCCAAGTGTATCATTCCTAAGGATTTCTAAGAAGGGAGAGAATAATGAATTATGGTAAACAGTGGATTTTATGGGAGGGCATGGTAAAGGAACTGGGCTGAAGTGGGCCTTCAAAAAAGTGCATTTGTTGTTAACTAGCGTGTTGTGGAGACATTCCAGGCAGAAGAGAAAGGTTGGAAAGGCCCAGACATAGGAAACAACATCTCAGGGAGCAGAGGAAGGGAAAGAAAATAGCAATAGAGATGGTCTGAATCAAAGGAACCAGAAAGCTTATCCCATTTAATTCCTTACTTTGAATAGATTCAAGCTGTACCCAAGTCTACCATACTTCCTTACCTGTTTGATCAACATGCTAAAAGTCCAATCAATATTTATAAGCTCTTCAGTACCAACTATTATAGCAATATAATACACCATCCTCCCATCAAGATGGAGTTAAATATGACCCCATTAACATCCTGGTTTTATTGACCCATTGATATGTTTAAAAGGTCTCCATTGTAAAATTAGTGAATATGTAAATAGTACTAACCTGAATGAAAGGACAAACAGATTTTAGAAAAACACTACATGGACTCACATGCTTCTTTTCCAACCTGTCCCCTGTTCTTTTTTCTGGTAAGTTCTCTTCAGTATCTCTAAACTTTTTTGGATATAATTTTCTACCAGAAATGGAAAAAGAAAATCCAGTCAGACATCTTAAACACGTTTTGTACTTTTCTATACTTTACACAAGAGCACAGGGGGATATTTTTTTCTACTTTGAGCATTATGATTTAATAGACTTTTTAAATAGAATGTCAAAAACAAAAGAATAATTTTAGTACAATGGCATGAGAACTAAATGTATGGATTGATCCTCTGATAGGCTATTTACTCTCCATCTCCTTCTCATGTACTTTTTAAGTGATTCATGTAAGTGGCCAGAGTGTTAGAGACCCAAGTTCCCAACTTATCAAACCGAATGGGCAAGAAGCTAGCTCTCAGCCTGCCTGCCTCAACAATCCAAATGGTGACATGTATGAAAGCACATTGATGACTATTTCAGAATCATGTTTTTTTTTTTTTTAATTTCTCAAAAGAGAAGGCAAGTTTTTACTGACTGTTAGTAGGATGGAAGGCACTAGATTAGTGAGCATGGGGGGCCTGCAAAAGAGGCAGAAGGCTTTAAGGACTTGACATCTGCTCACAAAATGCAAGGTGGACTGTTTCTTCTTGAACCTTATCACATTAATTCACACTGAACAAAAGACTTCTGAAAGGATGTTTACCTGAGAGGAAAGAGCTGTAGGCTGGTGTGAGGAGATTGGGGCTCAAGTTTGGAATCCTTGAACCAGTCACTTTATATTTCTCTGCTTTGTAAGGTGAAGTGCCCATGTTAGAAGATATCCAAGGAAGTGTTATATGAAATTTCAGAGTAAATTTAATGCTGTGACTATGCTGCTTATTCAGCTATTGTCTCTCAGTACTAAACACATCTTCTTATTCTCCCAAGTGATACCTAGAAGGTAACATGAAGGCTGGAGGAGGGAGAGGCTCTTGCATGTATTTTTGTTCATAGATCTTCTTACTCTGGCCACTCTTCTTGGTTCCAAACAGCGATTGAATTCAACTTGAGAAATTTCATCTCCATTTCCCATACAAGCCCCAGTGTGCCTCCTCAAAGGACTATGTCCTAGCTGGAGAGGGGCCCACATTCCAACTTCTGAGGCAGCAGCGGAGTGGTATTCTCTCCTCAGAAGCCTTCCAGCGCTGTCTTCCTCCAGTTCTCTACTGACTCCAAACTCTTCTCCTGGGGCCTAGGAGTAGAAGCTGCTTCCTGCAGTACCTACTTCTGTGTAACCTCAGTGATCCCTTTTTATCTTTGCAGTCTCTCTCCAACATTTCTTTAACTAACTTGTGACACAGGAATCTATTGTTGAAATCATTGGTGTGCATTTGGTTTTCTTAACTGGGGCCTGATAAATTCAGTGGCTAAAAACAATTTGGGACATTTATAATATTAAAAATATTTTCAAATTAGTTACAGTTCTTCTCCAGGATTCTGAGACTCCATCCCCTTCCCTATGAGCATTCTTTCTATAAGATGTTATTTTAGCAGCAACCTTTTCTCTTGTACCATCAAGATCCCACATGGATCTCTGTTAGTGAGGTCTGTCCACTGGTCGAGTACTCATAATACAAGAAGCTTTTTCTTTCTATACCATGGAAGCAGGTCAAATGGTCCTAACATGAAGACTTCCAGTAGGTTAAATCATAATTACTCTCAAATCAAGTCCAACATGAGCCTTAATCTCTTTTTTGCTTAACAGTGATAGAGTTGTAGATTAGAGTTGTTTGCTGTGGGTTGATATTTGCAGACACAACTAACCAGGTGGCCATTATATCTAGAACGAGGAAATAATGTGCAGCAGTCAGCGAACCCTCCTTACTGCAAAACAAAAGCTTTCTGAAATAATTGGCTTCTTGCTGCAGCCCTGCCACAACAGGTAGATAGGCAGACATATGGGAATTGGTAAGCTTGGGCACATAGATACTCCCTTCCTCATGTGGCATTATTCATGTGCCCTGAACCTTCCATTCTGAATGTTGGGTGATAGTTCCAGAAGATAATGGCCTCTGCCCAGGATCTGAATTCCTAGAGGACAAGAGGAGGTAGCACTGGGACTTCATTATAAGTTGGTCTTCTTGTAAGTTGTTGCAGCATGGAATTGGGAAAACCTTCCACAAAACTGACAGGGAATTTGTTCATAGCTTGTATCCACATTAAAAACACACCCCAACTTGATTTATTTCTGCAGTCAGTCTGTAACTAAATACAAAGTGAGAGGTATATATCCTGAATTAACTCAATGTGAATGTTATTTTCTATTAACTTCATAAGTAGTTATCATGGCTATAAATCTAATTACGATGATTTACTTTTAGTAATCTGCCTTAGGAACTGGAGGGGCAAATATTGTTTGTTAGGTGACATATCCAAATATTAAATTCAAAGAACTTGGCTGATTGACTTGACCATTTAAGTTTTCCTGAATATAAAAGTCTAGTCAAGGAGACAATACTACAACACTGAAAGTTAAATCACAATTCGAATATGACTAAATATCTGGCATGGGCCAGACTTTACCAAAAGGGCTCACATTTAGCACATTGAGTTTTTGAAAGAATTCCTTGAAAAAAGAGTTTTGCTGCATTTGAAAGAAAATTTTCTGAAACACCATACCCCTTGCTGCTTTGCAAGACAGTTCATTTCTCCTATGTCTTAAATACTCTAGTAGATTATAAATTCACTGATAGAAGTGGCACTAGAATTAAAGTAAAAGAACCAAATGGCCATCTGTTTCAGCCTCACCTTTATGAGTATTTGGCTCTCTATTTTCCCTTCAATTAAAGTTCTTTTAGGCTCGGTTTGAACACTGCTGTACTAGGGAATTCACTAACCAATAAAGAAAACCATCCAGCTTAATTTTGCTTTCAAAATGAGAGCATCTAATCTCTTTTGTATCAGAATTTCACTTTAATGCAGTCATGAAATATCCCTGAAACCCTTTCTTCAAAGCTGAATATCCAGTCTCTTTGGGGTTCTTTGATATGCTGTGCTTGAAGATTCTTTGGCATCCTGACCTTTTTTCTTCTGGCTAACTTCCAGTTTGCTAGTGTCGATATTCATTTGTCACACCCTAAATTTAATATAAGTCAATGTTACTACAAACAACACTGTGATTTATTAAAAACTGGCTATGTGTTGGCTACTAGTCTCGCAAGTTTACCACATCAACATTTCCCAAAGTACCATGAACTAAGTTGTCTGGGGCCTTATTTTTAGAGATGAGAGACATGCAGTTAAGCACATGGTCCAAGCCTAGTTATTGGACAAAGTAATGTTGGACCCAGGACCATGTGACTTTGAAGCCCACACAGGTCCTGGAGCCAGGCATGCTCTCTCTCTCAGTGTAGCCTAACCTCTATGTGTACATTACTCATTTTCATACCCTCACAGCACCTGGCTCAATGCTTTGAATAATATTTCATCTTTGTGGAACTAATGAATGAATTTGTGAATGAGTTAAGTGATAGCAAAAACTGCTTCTTCAAGGCCACAGGCATTCAGAAGAAATTTCAAAGGGACTTAAACACACAAACAAAAGACTATCTATATTACTGTCTTTTCTCCCAAATTCCACACACAGCTGCCTAGCTTACATCTCTATCTAAACATGTATAAACTAAGCTCATAATTTTCCCCAAACCTCTTTTGCCTGTCCCCTCATTCTCTGTCCCCTCCCCTTTGGTTTATTTGCAAATATCTAATCTTACCAGTCAGTCCTGTCTCCACTTCTACCACATTTGGGCTGGATGTGCCATCTCCCTTGGATGACAACCATAGCTCTATGTGGCCCCTCTCTGCTTCCTTGTTCTGTCCTGGGTTCTCAGAAAAGTGTTTATTTTTTATTGTAAATCTGATCTTGTCATATCCTTTAATGGCTGCAATGACATTGTATTTAGTGTGACTCCAAACCTCTTAGCCCTTCCTTCAACCTTGCCTGACATACTCACTCTCTCCCTGCTGCTCTTTTTTTTTTATTTTTATTTTTATTATTATTTTTTTTCCTGCTGCTCTTTAAATGTATTGCTCTTTCCATTCCTCCCTCTGTCAAGCTCACTTAAAAAAAACAAAACAAAACAAAAAAACCAAAAAAAACCTCACTTCAAGTCAGGAACTCAGAAGCTCTCTATGTTTACCCTTCTTTGGTTTTTAACTTGTCAACTCCTCAATGAATCTTTTCTGAATAGTCCTATGTAAAATACTTTTTCTATTATTTTTTATTTCCTCTTTTTTTTTTTTCACCCTGAATCTACAGTCCTTTTTCACTATTGCACATGGAGGAAGGGTTATCTACGTGTATTTGTCTGTCTTATCTATCAGAACGTGAGCTTTAACCAGAAAGGAATTGTATCCAATTCTCCATGTATGTTAATACATACTAGACCCCTTTTAAAGTTATATTTTGTATGGAGAGATCCACCTTGATACGATTGCTGAAGTCTAGCCTCTTTCTATTCTAGGTTCCATTTGTTTTTCAACAGAATACTGAGTGTAGAATGTTCAATACTTTCCCCCCCAATATTCTTTAAGTTCTACATTCACATTATTGTGAATGCCTCATCTCCATAAGCTTTGCATGATAATGCTATTGCCTCTGGTCACTTGGTATCTCCTTTGCTGTAGTTGGTGCCTCTGTAGTGCTTACCCTTAGAAAAGGCAGGTCCCTCAGAGTAGTATTGTCCCAACGCCCACAGTTATGGAACCTACACTGAGGTCACTTCTAAGACCCCTGGGAAGCTGAGTCACCTTCACTCCCCTGGAAAAAGCAAGATGCTTCCCCTAAGATGCTCCCCCTTTATCTCCCTACCTCCTACCATTTCTATTCACCTCAACATTTCCCCTGTATTCTGGCTGGTATATTCTGGGTCTCTCAATATGTCCAGTGTGGGGTAGACAGACTTAACTTCCTTCCTTTTATAGATCATCCTAGATAAATATCTGTATTTTAAATGTATCCATGCTAATTGGCTCATGCATGTTGAAGGCAATTACAAGTTAATTGTTGAGTAATGAGATTATATTTTAATAGGATTGGTCTTTTCCAGATAGTGTCATAACCCAAAGTTTAATGACATGCACTTTGGATATCGGTGGGTAAAGAAATTTTGTCAATGAGACCTTTGATAAGCCAGAAATACCATCTCATTGTCTCCACCTAATTTACTTATGCCCAGGACCACATATGGAACATCATTCTTTGCCTATTTTTGTATAGAAAATGGAACTATGTGCTTAATATGCTTAATTTTAATACTAGAAGATCATATACATAAGAGGAAAAGTTCATCCACAGAATAAATGATCAAATTATTTAAGGCTTTAGGAAATTAGTGTTTCCTGGAACCAGTGTTGAGAAAAGGACACTTTTGGAAACACCACAGCAGATAGTTTTTTAGTTCTTTTCATTCCAAAGAAGAGGTGTATGATAATAGAATTGAGCTAGAGTACAGTGCTGCATGCCCTGCTCTCTTCTGAAACCATATCTCACCATCTAGATGAGAGATCGCCAACTTGTATGTTGATATGTCAAAGGCCGACAGTCAGTCTTGATTCAAGATCAAGTGAGGTCCACTTTCAGCTCCACCAAGTAAACTCTCTATGACCTGGAAAACTACAAAATATATTCCGTATAGAAGCCAAATAAAGATTGAGTTGTTTCATTCAAATGCAGAAAGTGCATATTATCACTAACAGCTTTAACTAAGCAATGGAAATACTATATATGGATTTATATAAACCTCAAGAAAGGCTCAAAGCTTATGAATGTGTATGTTTTCCTTCTATCGCCCTCTCTCTCTCACTCACTCACTCTCTCTCTCTTTTTCTCTCAACAGATGACCTGAGTTAAGCAGCAAGTTATCCTGACATTTCACTTATCTTTCCACTCATTTTCTTTGCCAGAAAGGGATTTGCCACACTTGCAGCAACAAAGACAAAACCATCTCATCCTCCTGCTTCTTGTGGCATCCCTGGGGGAAATGTGTGAACATGGTCAAATGTTTGAGCTTCTTGAGCTGATAGGGAAAAGAAAGAAAAGAATGTGTCTTTCAGAAGTCAGGGATTGTAGGAAACCCTTTAGCTATTGTGTTGCAGAGGATGGTGGGGAATGTGGAATGCATGCAAAAACACATAAACAGGGGAGAATTGACATGTGCCAATAAAACATCTAAAACCAACAGCACTTACACATTTTTTTAAAAGGTCTGAGAATAATTGTTTTTTTCAACCTTAGGATATTTTACCTTGCATAGCATTAGAGACTTAAACAATGTTATCTATGAAGTGAATGTTGCTAATATTCTTTAGTAAAGAAAAATAGGTAACAAATCTATCACACTTATACATACCTAAAAACTGGGGGAAAAAAAAGCCTCACTATGTAGAAGGAAGAGGTTATACCAGTATTAAATCTATTAGAAAATTCAAGTACCTAAAATTTATATAAGTTTTGGGGCACCTGGGTGGCTCAGTTAGTTCAGCATGTGCCTTCAGCTCAAGTCATGATTTCAGGGTCCTGGGATGGAGCCTACACCCTGCGCAGCAGGGAATTTGCTTCTCCTTCTCCCTCTGCCCCTTCCCTCCACTTGTACTCTCTCTCTCTCTCTCTCAAATAAATAAAATCTTTAAAAAAAATTTATACAAGTTTTCAATTTCACACAGGTATGAGACTCAATAAGAATATTGATACTCTAACATATAATCAGAATTTGGGTTTTTACTTAAATGCTGTTATATTGGACATTTTTGTTAGGTACCCTGACATGTCATAGTACAACCTGAAGCATAACAACTTACTGTGGTGAAAACCAAATATTACCTAGTTGACCTACAGCAACAATCAAATATTGTTGTTTGTCTCTCATTTAATTTATTTATGCTTTATTTCTATCAAATTTTTAAGTTCCCATTCTGTTTAAATCACTTATGGTGATAGTTTAATTCTCTATATGGCATCTTTTAGGCAATCTACAGTCTATACTAGTGGTTTATTGACTGGTCCTATGCCTTAGTACCAGACTTAGAAATACAAAGGTAAACAGAATTAGAATTCACCATGCATGAGGTTGCTAATTATTTGGGATTCCTAGAAATGGATATTAATAAATTTTAATTTATCTATGACATATCTATAATGTGCTAATTGTATGAAACATTAAAATGCAACTATTGATCAAAAGACATTAAATTCAAATTGACATACTTTTGCTGTTGGATTTATTCATTTTAACTTTGCAGAAGAGGAGTCTGAGTTTTCATTTTTCACACATCTCCCTCTCTCATCCTGGGCTTTGACCAAGATTGAGTAAAAGCTAGAGCACAGAGAATCGAACTCAAAAACTGTTTGTGATTCTATAGAAAAGATCCAGTGTCTAAAATTGCAAATCATATTTTAAAAAATGTTTTTGCAAAATGTCCAAGGCAGCTGCTAGACCAAACAGAGAAGAGATGATCAAGTTTGAATTTTTTTTTTTAAACATATGATGAAATTCAGTAACTTTAAATTCATGGTCTAAAGGATACTTTTATCTCCTTAGGATCCATCTTTATAAAGAGATGTAAAAGCACTGACATTACAATCAATATGGTAACAGCTACTTCCAGATAAACCATCAGGCACTGAGTGGTGGGCTCCTTACTTATTCTTCTGGACAACTAAGTGGTGATGCAGTATTACCGATATTCTAAAGTTCCCAAAGTGTCTAGCTAGCCATAAGCTTGAAATTCAGGAGATTTTGAGTTACTTTCTATACTTAGTGCATGAAAATTTTATGTCTATTCTAAAAAGAAATTATGATTTTAGGCTAACATGTAGCAATGAGATAAAGTGAATTATTTGTTTTATTAGAGGATTGCAGAGAGGTTAATCAATACAATATTTATATCATGGGTTTCATTTTCCAGAGTGATGGTTATAGTGAATAAATAAACTATAAAATTCACTTATCATCAACCAAATAACCATCAATTAATCAATATTTACTAAGCAGCACAAGACTCTATACTAAATACCATGAGGAATATGAATAAATAGTAAAGACCCGGGCAAGGACAGGAATTCATTGGCTTAAAGTGACATGCCCATTAGAGTCTGCTCTCCCATCTAGACCCTGCTCTAGATTTGGAGACCCTGTGATTTCCTTTCTAAATGGCCCTAAATCTACTTCTAGGCACTACACAGGCTTTTTCCCAGGGCTATTCTCAGGTCCTGGATAGAATCTTTGGTGTGCAAACCTCTAGACTTGAAAGGTAGCCAAGGGGGATTTAAGAGGAAGTTTCTAAGAGGGCAGGCATACAGATTGGGAGATCTTTTTCAGCGTGAGACTGAGGATGGGAAGAAAAGGCGGGTGGGATGAGAAACCCTCTTTCCCTGCATCTTCATGCTTAGACAGATCTCTGAGGAGTAAAAATTTTAAATCCTATTTAGCCTTCCAGGTTGTTATGAAGGTATACTTGTCAAGGTAAGTAATAACAATTTATTAAATATTTTGTTAATCTGATTTATAACTTAAATATTAGTACAAGTTTATGTGGTGCCCTTGGTCTTGATTAATATGTTTAGGATGAGCTAAAAGGATTGTCACTGTCTACAAGAAGTTTACATTTAAGGAGATGAAATAAAATACATGAAATATTTATTGTTTTTCTGAAAGATTGTAAAAATCAGAGTTCTTTAAATACAGATTATTATATATATACCCATTTATTCTTATTTTTTCAGCATAGCTAAAGCATTTTTAGCATGGTATGTAGCTTACTCAGGTCCTGAAGGAACACTTTGTTCAGGGGACTGGTTCCTCCTGTTTCTTTTTGACAATATTCCAGGATTAGTTCAACATCATGACTTTAGAGTATGCAGTGTTGAGTTTGTGTGGAGGTGTGTGTATGCATTAACAGAAAAATCTAAATTCTTTCAGGAGTTAAAAAATGATGGCTGGAAGAATAGATATCCAAAGTGAATATCTTGGCTGAGCACATTAAATATATAAAATTCATATTGGTTATTAGATTGTCTTAGTTTTATCAGTATATATATGGATATATATGAATATATATATCCATATATATATAAATAGTAATTAAACATACTAAAGTCAAAAAGTAGTGTCTATAGGTTTGGAATGACTTCACAATATAGTCTACTTTTGATATTAAAAGAAAAGAAAATAATGAAATATTATTGAAATCTTACACCTTGAATATGGTAACTGACCCCCAGCATGAGCAAATATGATTTTCTATATGAACTTCTTAGAACAGACTTTACTATGCCGAGCATGTGCTACAATTTATGTTTACACGTTAAAGGAAAATAGAACTAAAGGTAAGAGGTTTTGTCTTTTAAATTTTTTTCATTATAAAAAATGTATTTAAATCGAATGGGTCTAACATTCAACCATCTCCTAATGCCTTTACCTAGTAGACCAGCTGTTCAGACCTCCTAGGTAAATAACTAAATGTTTTTAAAAACCACGCAAATACATACTTAACCAATAGACTGGAACAAATAGAGCTTCGATGGGCTATTTGGAGCTTGGGACAATTGGAAGATTATTGTGCTGGTAGCCCACTGTGGCTCATGTTAACATTTTAGAGCAGGTTAGAAAATGCTAACCTGAGCTCACTTTAATGAAAAGTCCTTAATGTGCAAGATTAAAAAGTCATAACAGAACATTATTACAGAGGGGGCAACCTGGATTAAAAGTAGTTCAGGTAATGTTTGTTAAATATGTCTTATCACACATAAGGGAGAGAGAATTTAAGTTTGGTTTGAAAGCAAAATGGAGTCTTTTAAAACATTTGTGAACATGTAGTTCCAATATATGTATATTTATTTGTATACATTTATTTATTCATTTATATATTTATTATTTACAAGTATTTCTTCAAAATATATTTTGTAAAGGAGTTTTTAAAAATACTTCTGAAAAATTATAGAGATCTGATTTCCTATCATAGATGATTTGTTTTCATGTTTATGATCAATTGTTAGTCTCTGAAGGAACAAGATATACTTAGAGTAAGGCTCTTTGTTAAAGATATTAGAAATAAATCCATATTTTAAATAGTCATTGATAATTTTAAAGTTTGGACCCATTTTTAAAATCATATTTGATTAACTTCTTCTTCCTATTCCTTTATACATATCTGATGAAGATTATTCACTAGGCATGAAGATTTCAGTTAGTACATGCATCATTGATACTATTTTCAGTCTGCAGCTACTTTTCTGGAATTATTTTAATCTTTATCCATTTGGTGAAACTTAGTTTAATTAATAATCAAAAGTAACACTTCTAAATCCAAATAACCATATGATTATGTGAACTATAATCCATCACAGTATGATGAAAGGTAGTAAAGGTAAAGCACTGAGGAGGTCACCATCATCCCTGCTGAGTTGCAAAATTCCATTTTTCTCTAAGGACACATCACCTACTCTATATGACATGTGACCATCTGCTATACGGATGGAGTAAAGGAACAAGTGGCAATTTGTATAGTAAATATTTGCACAGCTTATTTTCCTTCTTTTTGTCAGGTGAAATGATTACAAAGATAAGTTCTATTTTCTGCATCCCTCCTGATATGTGTATCTGCTACCATGCACATGTCTTGTTACAGATACCACTGTTCTAGGGTCTTACATGTAGATGGAGCATCTTGAAAAAAAACAGGGAATCTTATATATTAATGAAGCTTCAAGAGAATCTAATGGATGTCTTTCATTAAGAAACCAGGAGGTTATTACTTTCCAGTAACTGCCTTGGTGTCCTTTACTTCCAGAAGTACAGGGATAGTATATTTTACAGTCAGTGGTAATTCCAGGAAGTACTGCTGACCTCATGGTCTTTGAGAATTGTGTCACCTGGAATTGTGTAGTAAGTAATCTGCATGGCTTACTACAATTGTGTAGTAAGTAATCTGCATGGCACTGACAAATGAGATAGGAGTTGAAGCCTCTTGTAGCAAATCAAAGCCATATAAGGCAATTTTTATCAAGTCACTTTTATTGAGCACGTAATGCTTGTAGAACTCAACTCAGAACTCCATATAAGTGAAGTTTCAGTCTCAGTTTCCTTATTTGAACAAGAGTATGGTGTCTTTGTCCATTAGGAGATTTATTTTGCCAAAAATCCACTGAATATTTACAGTTTTAAAAATAAGTATGCAAAGCATCATGTACTGTAAAGATGAATAAAATATGGGTTTTTAATGGAGTAGACAGAGGAGATGACAATGGCTGAGGACAGAACTAAATCAAAGCTACATGGAAAGCAATTATTACCACCTCTCAAGATAGCAGCCCCTGTGTGGTGCATATGCTACAGCAGCCTTCAGTGCTTCCACACCAGTAGAGTTCTAAGACCATGTCACATTCAAGAGTAATGGATATCTTCCATAAGGGCTGGTGGGACAGCAACAGATATCTCATAAATATCTCTGTTGTCAGAGTTACTGCAATATCTCTGTGGCCAGGGATACTTAGTCACTCCAACAACTTGACTTTCTCTTTAAAAAGTTCTCTAAAAAGTTCTCTCTATTGTAGGGATGAACAACTGTCCAGTTCCTGCCCTCAACTGTGTATCTCTCTCAACAAGAGTGTGATGGTTCTGTTTGTCAGGGAGACCTTCATATTCTCTATTCTGTAATATAGCTAGGCTGTCTCAATATGAGAAGTTTAATGTTGATCTGAGGAGTTCAGACAGGCTTCAACTAAGAGGTAGGTCTGCTCTAAAAAGTCTCTGAAAAAGTCTCCATAAACTAGTAGATAGGATTCACCTTATATTTCCCTCCATGAGAACAGAATCTATAGAAAAGACCTCTAGTATGATAGGTGTATACCAGAGAAGTGCAGAGGCAGTATCTACGGCCAAAAGGAGCTGGATACTTGAGTGATTATCAAGAAAATTTGATTAAGGAAGACATCCAAACTGGATCATTGAGACCCTAAGTGTACCCATCCTAAGGCCTCTTCTTTATTGGCAAGTTAAGTGAAAAACACAGAGAAGTAATTATTCAGATAATTTAGCTAAGTAATATTTTATATCTATTAAAACAAAGTGTTCTTTGGCTAACTTAGTTTAGTTGATTTTATTCTCCCATTTCCATCCATTCTGAAAATGTAGACCTGGCATCTTTAGTTACTTGTATGACTAAAGATGACTATCTCAGTTCTTCCTCAAAATTTTTTTTCTCAAAAAGTATGACTATCTCAGTTCTTTCTCAAAAATTTTTTTTCTTATTTTGCTGTGGAGATGAAATTGAAGTTCTGATTTAGAAACCTATAAAGGCTAATCCCAGAAAACAGAAGACTTTGTGTTTTTAAAGTTTATAGTTAAGATGTAATTCATACATCCCCCTTTTGAGAGGCCAAGGACAATCTTGATCATCATCCATCCAGCATTCAGAAGGCTTTGCCCTAGCTAGTGTCCCCATCAGTGGTGTTTACTCTGTTTTGCTCTTCACAGGACTTTGGTCTTCTCCGGATGTTCCCACTTTGGAAAGCACTGCCTAAAACCGTTTTGGCTGGGATGTTAATGTTTGATAATGGCTTAAAGCATTAACCTTCTTAAGAGTAGACATCTTTCAACAGAGGATCTCCCTACCCGGGAAATCTTTGAAAATTAGGTACTTTTTCTAAAGTTGTATTGCCAGTTGGCACATCTAACAGTAGAGATATATTCCTAGACATATTCAGTTTTTTTCAAATTCTATCACTAGTCTTCTATTATGAATATGAATGGTAATGATATGGCATATTAAAAATATTTAAAATGTGAAGAATTGGGATCCCTGGGTGGCGCAGCGGTTTGGCGCCTGCCTTTGGCCCAGGGCGTGGTCCTGGAGACCCGGGATCGAATCCCACGTCGGGCTCCCGGTGCATGGAGCCTGCTTCTCCCTCTGCCTGTGTCTCTGCCTCTCTCTCTCTCTCACTGTGTGCCTATCATAAATAAATAAAAGTTTAAAAAAATTTTTTTTTAAATAAAATGTGAAGAATTGTGGTTCAACCCAACAGTGTGGAGAGAAAATGTGCTTGTTTCAATCAACTGCTGGCCATAGTGGCAAAACGGTGGTAGCAAAGAACAAAGTGTGTGTCAAGGAACATAAATAAAAAAGAAAAGATGCTTTCAATTTCTGTGTCCATACACATTTTCTGTGCTAAAAAGGAGTTTTTGTAGCTTTGTATGGCAATGTCATCAATAATGAAGGATTAAATAATGAACAGAATTAAATAAGTTTAAATACTATGTCTAATATAACTATTCACTAGCATGAAATGTGCAATGGATGATGATAACCCAAGGCCCTCTGAAATCTGTCAAAAACTTCCGACATATTCCTCATAGGAGAATTTTGGCCACTTGGATTTCTTCAGTTAGGATCCACGGATTGAGAACTATAGTTACAGGGATCCCTTGGTGGCACAGTGGTTTGGCGCCTGCTTTTGGCCCATGGCGCGATCCTGGGGACCCGGGATCGAGTCCCGTCGGGCTCCCTGCATGGAGCATGCTTCTCCCTCTGCCTGTGTCTCTGCCTCTCTCTCTCTGTGTGATTATCATGAATAAATAAATAAAATCTTTTAAAAAAAAGAGAGAGAACTATAGTTACAGTAACACTCAATTAAATTGAATGTTTTAAAGCAAAGTGTTGCTTAATTATTTTGTCTTAACCTTTATGTACTAGCCATTTGCTGAAATTCTCTAAAATAGCATTGGAATAGATTAAGTTCATAGGATACACTGATTTATCTTTAGATTTATCTTTCTGCTCAAGAATATTTATTGTCTAATAGAAACTAAAACACACTCCAAAACAGCAACAACAATAACAAAACAAAAACAACAATAACAAAAACAATAGAACAAATCAATGAAACCAGAAAGTAGTTCTTTGAAAGCATCAACAAAATTGATAAGCTTCTAGCAAGATTTATAAAAAAGAGAGAGAGAGGGGACTCCCTGGGTGGCTCAGCAGTTTAGTGCTTGCCTTCGGCCCAGGGCGTGATCCTGGAGTCCCAGATTCGAGTCCTGTGTCAGGCTCCCTGCGTGGAGCCTGCTTCTTCTTCTTCTTCTTTTTTTTTTTTTTTTTTTTCCTGCTTCTTCTGCCTGTGTCTCTGCCTCTCTCTCTCTCTGTCTTTCATGAATAAATAAATAAATAAAATCTTAAAAAAAAGAGATAGGGAGGACACAAACAAAATCACTAATGAAAGAGGAAAAATAACAACCAACACCATGAAAATAAAAATAATTGTAAAAGAATATTGTTAAAACTTATATGTCACAAATTAGACAACTTAGAAGAAATGAATAAATTCCTATAAACATATAATGTACCAAAACTAAATCATGAAGAAATAGGAAAGTTGAACAGACCAATTATCAGCAATAAAATGGAATCAGTAATCAGAAAACTCCCCAAAACATAATTGCAGGAGCACATTGGCTCACAGAAGAAGTCTACCAAACATTTGAAGAAGAGTTAATTTCTATTCTTCTCAAACTATTCCAAAAAATACAAGAGGAAGGAAAACATACAAATTCATTCTATGAGACCAGTATCACCCTGATACCAAAAACAGATAAAGACGCCACAAAATAAGAGAACTACTGGCCAATATTTCTCAAGAATATAAATGTAAAAATATTCAACAAAATACTAGCAAACTGAATCCAACAATACCTTAAAAAGACCATTCACCACAATCATCCTGTATTCCCAGGATACAAGGGTGTTTCAATATTTACAAAACAACTGATGTGACACATTACATCAACAAGTGAAAGGATAAAAACCATAAAGATCATTTCAATAGATGTAGAAAAAGCATTTGACAAAGTACAATATCCATTCATGATAAAAACCCTCAACAAAGTAGGTCTAGAGGGAATATACCTCTAGAGGCCTTATATGAGAAACCCACAGACAACATCATATTCAATGGTGAAAATTGGAGATCTTTTCCCCTAAGGTCAGGAACAAGACAAGCAAATGTCCACTCTCACCACTTTTATTCAACATAGTACTGGAAGTCCTAGCCATAGCAATCAGACAACATAAAGAAATACAAGGCATCCACATTGGTAAGGAAGAAATAAAATTCTTTTTGCAGATGACATGATACTGTACACAGAAAACCCTAACAACTCTACCAAAAAACTACTAGAACTGATGAATGAATTCAGTAAAGTTGCAGGATACAAAATCAATGTACAGAAATCTGTTGCATTCCTCTACACTAATAATGAAACAGCAGAAAATGAAATTAAGAAAACAATCTTATTTACAATTGTACCAAAATCAACAAAATATCTAGGAATAAATTTGACCAAAGAGATGAAAGACTTATACCCTGAAAACTATAAAACACTCATGAAAGAAATTCAAAACAATGCAAAGAAATGGAAAGATACTACATGCTCATGGGTTGGAAAAACAAATTATTGTTAAAATGTCTATATTACCAAAAGCAATCCACAGATTTAATGCAATCCCTATCAAAATACCAACATCATTTTTCACAGAACTAGAACAAACAATCCTAAAATGTGTATGAAATAACAAAAGACCTTGAGCAGCCAAAGCAATTTTGAAAAAGAAAAACAAAACTGGAGTTATCACAATTCCAGATTTCAAATTATATTACCAAGTGGTAGTAATTAAAACAGTAGGGTACTAGCATAAAACAGACATATAAATCAATGGAGTAGAACAGAAAATCCAGAAATAAACCCACAATTATATGGTCAATGAATCTTTGACAAAGGAGGAATGAATATACAATGGGAAAAAGACAGTCTCTTCAACCAAAGGTGTTGGGAAAACTGGTCAGCCACATGCAAAATAATAAAACTGAACCACTTTCAGTTTCAGTATTTTTGTATACAAAATACAAAATAAACTCAAAATTCATTAAAGACCTACGTGAGACCTGAAACCATAAAAATCCTAGAAGAGAGCACAGGTAGAGAAGATTACTTCTCTGACAATGGCCATAGTAACATTTCTTTAGATATGTCTCCTGAGGCAAGGGAAATAAAAGCCAAAACAAACTACTGGGACTACATCAAAATAATGTTTCTTCGCAGTGAAGGAAACAATCAACAAAACTAAAAGGCAATCTACGCGATAGGAGAAGATATTTGCAAATGACATATCTGATAAAGGGTTGGTATCCAAAATATATAATAAACTGATAGAACTCAATCTAAAAAACCAAAAATCCAATTTAAAAAATGGGCAAAAGACATGAACAGATATTTCTCCAAAGAAGACATCCAGATGGCCAACAGACAACATGAAAAGATGTTCAATATCACTCATCATCAGGGAAATGCAAATCAAACCACAATGAGACATCACCTCACACCTGTCAGAATGGCTAAAATCAAAAACACAAGAAACCAGTGTTGGCAAGGATATGAGAAAAAGGAATCCTCTTGCACTGTTAGTAGGAATATAAACTGGTGTAGCCATTGTGGAAAATAGTATGGAAGTTCCTCAAAAAATTAAAAATATAACTACCATATAACCCAATAACCACACTACTAGGTATTTATTCAACGAGTACAAAAACAGTAATTCAAAGGGATACATGCATCCTTATGTTTAACTGCAGTATTATTTACAATGGCCAAACTATGGAGGCAGCCCAAGTGCCCATCAATATATGAATGTATAAAGGATATATGGAATATGTATTTGATAAAATATTATTCATCCATAAAAATGAATGAAATCTTGCCCTTGGCAATGACATGGATAGAGGTAAAGAATATAATGCTAAGTGAAATAAGTCAGTCAGAAAAAGACAGATATCATATGATCTCACTCTTCTGTGGAATTTAAGAAACAAAACAAATGAGCAAAAGGAAAAAAAGAGACAGAGACAAACCAGGAAACAGACTCTTAACTATAAAGAACAAACTGATGGTTACCAGAGAAGAGGTGGATTGAGGATGGGGGAAAGAGAGGATGAGGATTAAAGAATACATTTATCATAATGAAAAAAATATTAAAACATTTAACAAAAGAATATTTATTGCCTAGAGTTATTTCCTAAAGATAGCTTCATGGTACAAGATCTTATGGATGCCATGCATTAATTGATTTCTTCATTCAGTTTACATTAATTAGGGGGCTACCATATGCCAATCTTCTGAGGTAAAAAGATGCACTATAAAATTATATTAAAAATATGGACTCAGAGGCAAATATACCACTTTGCATTAATTGATTTATGTACAAAAATATTTTTTGAATCTGAAATTGAGTCTTTCATTGCATCATTACTACATCCATGCATTCAACTCCAGAATGTTACTATTTATTCAGCATGCAAAGAAAAGAGGGTCCCTGACTGTAGGTGACCACCTACCTCTCGGATACTGAGGACACAAACACTGGTAATATGAAAAGATGGCAAATAAAATGGTTGGGAGAGAGAGGTAATATGGTGGAGGAGTTGGGTCAGCCCAAGCTGCCTCCTCCCTCAAATACAGCTAGCTAAATATCAAAATCATCGTGAACACCCAAGAAATCAATCAGAGGTCTTAGAGAACAAAGTTGCACACCTACAAACTGAAAAAATGACCTGTGAAAAATAGGAACTTCAGATAATAGATTTGTGGGAGAAGAGTACTGAACATTGCCTAGGGGAGTAAGCCCTGATCACGGAGGGAATAGCAAGAGAGGAGTAGAGAGAAAACACAAAGAAAGAAAGAAAGAACGAAAGAAGAACGAAAGAAAGAAAGAAAGAAAGAAAGAAAGAAAGAAAGAAAGAAGAAGAAAGAAAGAAAGAAAGAAAGAAAGAAAGAAAGAAAGAAAGAAAGAAAAGAAAGAAAAAAGAAAGAAAGAAAAGAAAAAATATAAAAAAAGAATAGAAAAGAAAGAGTGAAAACACGTACAGGGGACTGCACTAGGAAACCATTCCCCAAAACCACTGATGGGAAAAAGGTGAGAGGTTACAATCTCACCAGTTTTCTATAAACAGTGGAGAATAGTCTTAAGTTTCAGAGGTCTGGGACATCGCCAGATTCTTGCCCTGGGAGCTGAGCAGTGCTCTGGTGGAAGCGGTGGGTGAAATCCCAGCCTGAGAATCCTCAGGATCACATGGTGGGGAGTGGTTCCCGTTTGGAGTTAATTTAGGAGAAGTGATAGGGCCTCTTCCCCCGCCAGCACCATCCAGCTGTTCTGCTCACCAGAATAGGAACAAATATGCCGGTTAAGGGCATCAAACCTTGGTGCTGGTTATGTGTTGCGATTTACCATAAACTCTGACAGGGGATTGCATTCTGGGACAAGCCAGCACCTGCCGTGTGCAGATGAACCTCCTCTGGAGGGTCACTGTGGGTCCACTCTGTGCAGGTCTCTGAAATGTGGGGTTTTTGAAATACAACCATGCCTGAGATAAAACACTGGAATGCTGCACCTTTGGGCGGGTAGACAGCTCTGACACAGGCAGGATAAAGTGGGAATCTGACAGAAACCAGGGACAGAAGAGGGGTCATTGCAGGTCTGAGAGGGGTGGTACACACTTCCCACTCTGGAGATGAGAAAGTGGAATATAGCCAGTTTCTCCCCATGCCCACCAGCTTGATCACCCCAGGGAACCACCAAAACATAGAGAATGGAGCTGCTACACCAAACCCCACTCCCCCTTGCCCTGCAGGCACACATATCCACTATGGCAAGTTCCACCTGAGAATCAGAGCAGCAGATCCCTCCCCCAGAAGATGAGCACAAACCCCTTGCCCATACCAAGTCTACTGATCACAGTGCTGTAAAGACTGATTTCTAAGGGAAACAGGATCTAGTGTCCTTTAGGGATATTTTGTTGTTGTTGTTGTTAATTCTTTTGCTTTTTTTAGTTTTGTCTTTGTGAGGTTTTTTTGTTTGTTTGTTTTATTTTGTTTTGGATACAAAAAAGAATAATAATTTTTTATTTTTTATTTTATGTATATTTTCTAATTTTTAATTTTTTTCTTTTCTGTTTCTTTTTGTTATTTTACCCTTGTTCTGTCAAGTTTTAGTAACAAGCAGACCCAAAACACATCTAGGATCTAGCTTCCTTCATGTACTTTTAATTTTATTTTGTTAATTTGTTAATTTTTAATTTGTTGTATCTTGCTTTCTCTACCTCCAAAATGATCAGAGGAATTTACCCCAAAAGAAAAAAAAAACAGGAAGAAATGACAGCCAGAGATTTAATCAATACAGATATAAATAAGATTTCTCAACTAGAATTTAAAACAACAATTATAAGGATACTAGCTGGGCTTGAAAAAAGTATAGAAGACACTAGAGAATCCCTTACTACAGAGATAAAAGAACTAAAATCTAGTCAGGCCAAAATTAAAAATGCTATAACTGAGATGCCAATTTGAATGGATGCCATAAAAATGAGGATGGACGAAGCAGAGGAACAAATCAGTGATATAGAAAATAAAATTATGGAAAATAATGAAGCTAAAAAGAAGAGGGAAACAAAGGTAATGGATCATGAAGGTAAACTTAGGGAACTCAGTGACTTATTTAAACAGAATAACATTCCTATATCATAGGAGTCCCAGAAGATGAAGAGAGAGAAAAGGAGCAGAAAATTATTTGAGCATATTATAGTTGAAAACTTCCCTAATCTGGGGAAAGATACAGGCATCAAAATCTAAGCACAGAAAACTCCCATCAAATTCAACAAAAGCCAACCATCACCAAAGCATATCATAGTCAAATTCACAAAATACAGAGACAGGAAAGAAGAACCCTGAAAGCAGCAAGAGGGGGAAAAGTCCTTAACCTATAAGGGAAGACGGATCAGATTCATAGCGGATCTGTCCACAGAAACTTAGCAAGCCAGAGAAGTGGTAGGTCCATCCAACATTCTGAATGGGAAAAAATATGAAGCCAAGAATACTTTATTCAACAAAGCTGTCATTCAAAATAAGAGAAATAGTTTCTCAGACAAACAAAAACTTTTTTTTGGACAAACAAAAACTTAAGGAGTTCATGACCCACAAACCAGCTCTGCAAAAAATATTAAGGGGGACTCTTGGAATGGAGGGAAAAAAAACCCAAAAGCAAAACCCTAGAAAGGACCAGAGAATACCACCAGAAACTTCAACTCTATAGGCAACACAATGGCCCTAAATTCATATCTTTCAATCATCACTTTGAATGTTAATGGACTAAACACTCCAATCAAAAGACATAGGCTATCAGAATGGATTAAAAAAAAAAAAAAACAAGAACCATCTATATGCTGTCTACAAGAGACTCATTTTAGACCTAAATACACTTGCAGATTGAAAGTAAAGATGGTAGAGAACCATCTATCATGCTAATGGATGTCAAAAGAAAGCCAGAGAAGCCATACTTATATCAGACAAACTAGATTTTAAAACAAAGTCTATAACAAGAGATGAAGAAGGGCACTATATCATAATTAAGGTTCTATCCACCAAGAAGATCTAGCAATTGTGCATATTTATACCTCAACTTGGGAGCATCCACATATATAAATCAATTAATAATAAACATAAAGAAACTCCTGGATAATTATACAATAATAATAGGGAACTTTAACACCCCAGTTACAGCAATGGACAGATCACCTGTGTAGAAAATCAATAAGGGAACAATGGCTTCCAATGAATGACACACTGGACCAGATGGACATAACAGACACATTCAGAACATTTTATCCTAAAGCAGCAGAATAACATTCTTTTTGAGTGCACATGGAACATTCTCGGAAGAGATCACACACTGGGTCACAAATCAGCTCTCAACAAGTACAAAAAGATTGAGAGCATACCATGCATATTTTCAGACCACAACACTATGAAACTTAAAGTCAACCACAAGAAAAAAAAATGGAAAGACCACAAATACATGGAGGTTAAAGAACATCCTACTAGGGCTGCCTGGATAGCTCAGTGGCTGACTTTGGCTCAGGTCATGATCTCAGGGTCCAGTGATTGAGATTTACCTTAGGCTCCCTGCTCAGCAGGGAGTCTGCTACTCCCTCAACCCTCTGCTCCCTGCCTCATGCTTGGTCTCTCTCTCCCTATTATAAAATAAAATCTTAAAACCAAAAAAAGAACATCCTACTAAAGAATGAATGGGTTAGCCAGGATATTAAAGATGCAGTAAAAAAAGTACATGGAAGCAAATGAAAATGAAAACACAACAGTACAAATGCTTTGTGATGTAGCAAAGGCAGCCCTATGAAGAAAGTATATTGGTGTACAGGCCTGCCTCAAGAAGCAAGAGAAGTCTGAAATATACAATCTAACCCTGCATCTAAAGGAGCTAGAAAAGGAATAGCAAATAAAGCCAAAGCTAGCAGAATAAGGGAAATAACAAAGATTAGAGCAGAAATAAACAATAGAGAAACAACAATAACAAAAACAAAAACAGTAGAACAGATCAACTAAACTAAGAGCTGGTTTTTCACAAGAATAAATAAAATTGAAAAATACCAGCCAAATTTATCAAGAAAAGAGAAAGGGCCCAAATAGATCAAATCATGAATGAAAGAGGAGAGATCATAACCAACACTACATAAATACAAACAATTATAAGAGAATACTATGAAAAATTATATGCCAACAAACTGGGCAATCTGGAAGAAATGGAAAAATTCCTGGAAATTTACAAACTACCAAAATTGAGAAAGGAAGAAATAGAAAATTTGAACTGACCCATAGATAACAAAGAAATTGAATCAGTAATCAAAAAATCCCCAAAAAAGTCTTGGATGAGATGGCTTCCCAGGGAAATTCTACCAGACATGTAAAGAACAGTTGATACCTATTCTTCTCAAACTGTTCCAAAAAATAGTGATGGAAGGAAAACTTCCAAACTTGTTCTTCAAAGCTAGCATTATTTTGATTCCAAAACCACATAGATCCAACTAAAAAGGAAAATTACAGGCCAACATCCCTGATGAATATGGATACAGAAATTCTCAATAAAGCACTAGCAAATCAAATTCAATAGTACATTAAAAGGATTATTCACCATGACCAAGTGGGATTTATTCCTGGGCAGCAGGGGTAGTTCAATATTCACAAACCAATCAACATGTGATATATCACATTAATAAAAGAAAGGATAAGAACAAAATGATCCTGTCAATAGATGCAGAAAAAGCATTTGACAAAATACAGCATCCATTCTTGATAAAAACTCTCAATAAAGTAGAGATAGATAGAACATACCTCAACATCATAAAGGCCATATATGAAAGACCCACAGCTAATATCATCCTCAATAGGGAAAAATTGAAAGCATTTTCCCTACAGTCAAGAAGAAGTCAAGGATGTTCACTTTTATTATTACCATTTAACATAGTACTGGAAGTCTTAGCCTCAGCAATCAGACACAAAAAAAAGTAAAAGGCATCATATCCGCAAGGAAGAAGTTAAACTTTCACTCTCTACAGACAACATGATACTCTATCTAGAAACCTGAAAGATTCCAACAAAAAAAAAATTGCTAGAACTAATACATGAACTTAGCAAAGTTTCAGGATATAAGATCAAAGTGCAGAAATCTGCTGCATTTCTATACACAATAAGGAAGTGCAGGAAAAGAAATCAAGGAATCAATCCCACTTGAAATTGCACCAAAAACAGTAAGATACCTAGGAATAAGCCTAACTAAAGAGGCAAAAGATCTGTACTCTGAAAACTGTAGGACACTTACGAAAGAAACTGAAGGGGGGGGGGATCCCTGGGTGGCTCAGCGGTTTAGCACCTGCCTTTGGCCCAGGGCGCGATCCTGGAGTCCCGGGATCGAGTTCCGCGTCGGGCTCCCGGCATGGAGCCTGCTTCTCCCTCTGCCTGTGTCTCTGCCTCTCTCTATGTCCATCATGAATGAATAAATAAAAAATCTTTAAAAAAATAAACTGAAGAGGGCACAAGAAATGGAAAAACATTCCATGCTCATGGATTGGAAGAACAAACATTGTTAAAATGTTTATACTACCCAAAGCAATCTCCACATTTAATGCAATCCCTATCAAAATACTACCAGCAGTTTTCACAGAAGTGGAACAAACAACCCTAAAATTTGTATGGAACCACAAAAGACCCCAAATAGCCAAAGCAATTCTGGAAAAGAAAAACAAATCCAATGGAGAAAAAGACAGTTTGTTTAACAAATGGGGTTGGGGAAACTGGACAGCAATATGCAGAAGAATGAAACTAGACCACTTTCTCACATTACACACAACAATCAATTCAAAATGATGTGAGAACTAAATATGGGGCAGGAAACCATCAAAATCTTAGAGAACACAGGCAGAAACCTCTTTGACCTTGGCCGTAGCAACTTCTCACTAGATACATCACAGGAAGCAAGGGAAGCAAATGCAAAAATGAACTATTGGGACTTCAAGATAAAAGCTTCTGCACAGCAAAGGAAACAATCTACAAAACTAAAAGGCAACCTTTGGAATGGGAGAAGATATTTGCAAATGACATATCTGATAAAGGGTTAGCATCCAAAATCTACAAAGAATTAATCCAGCTCAACATCCAAAAAACAAATAATCCACTAAAGAAATCGGCAAAAGACATCCAGATGGCTAACAGACACATAAAAAGATGCTCAACATCATTCATCAGGGAAATACAAATCAAAACCATAATGAGAAATTACCTCACACCTGTCAAAATGGCTAAAATTAACAACACAAGAAACAACAAGTGCTGGCGAGGATGTGGAGAAAGGGGAAGGAACTCTCTTGGTGGGAATGCAAAGTGGTACAGCCACTCTGGAGAACAGTATGGAGGGTCCTCAAAAAGTTAAAAATACAACTATAAAAATTTATCAATTGCACTAGTAGGTATTTACCCAAGGGATAGTATATATAAATACAGATTTGAAGGGACACATGCACCCCAATGTTTATTGCAGCATTATCAACAATAGCCAAATTATGGAGAGAACAGAGAACCAAAAAATCCCTTGACTGATGAATGGATAAAGAACAAGTGAGGTGTGTGTGTGTGTGTAAAGAACAAGTGAGGTGTGTGTGTGTGTGTGTACATACATACATATAATAGAATAATAGAATATTACTCAACCGTCAAAAAAGAATGTAATCTCACCATTTGAAATGACATGGATGGAGTTTGAATGTATTATGCTAAGTAAAATAAGTCAGAGAAAGACAAATATCCTATGATTTCACTGATATGTGGAATTTTTTAAAAAAACATTTATTTTTATTTATTTTTTTATTCATGAGAGACACAGAGAGAGGCAGAGACACAAGCAGATGGAGAAGCAGGCTCCATGCAGGGAGCCCGACATGGAACTTGATCCTGGGTCCCCAGGACCATGCCCTGGGCTGAAGGCGGTGCTAAACCACTGCGCCACCCGGGCTGCCCATATGTGGAATTTAATAAAGAAAACAAACACATAGGAAGAGGAAAAACAAAGGAGAGAGAGAAACTATAAGAGACTCTTAATGATAGAGAACAAACTGATGGAGGGAGGTAAGAAGGGAGGACAAGCTAGATGAGTGATGAGTATTAAAGTGGACACTTTTTGTGATGAGCACTGGGTTTTGTAGGTAATTGACAAATGACTGAATTCTACACCAGAAACCAATGTTGCACTGTATGTTAACTAAAACAAAATAAAATTTTTAAAAAATCTTAAAATTAAAAAAATAAAAGGTTATGTATGTGTCCTTTCCAATTGGACTATGTAATTAGTGTTTTGTAAATATTTGTGACATTTCATAGTAATTGTACTTAAAAATACTGTTTATGGGCAGCCCCGGTGGCGCAGCGGTTTGGCGCCGCCTGTAGCCTGGGGTATGATCCTGGAGACCCGGGATCGAGTCCCACATCAGGCTCCCTGTGTGGAGCCTGCTTCTCCCTCTGCCTGTGTCTCTGCCTCTCTCTCTCTCTCTGTGTCTATGAATAAAAAAAAAAAATACTGTTTATGAAAAGTACTTGTTGATACTAACATTAGGGAATCAATTTTGAATAAAGAGAAGGCAGAAAGAAAAAATAATAAAAGTAAATAAATAAAGTGGTTGTATGCACTGAATGCAGTGAGAAGCTAGATGAATTATCTAAGTTGGCTTGGGACAGTCAGAGAAACAGATAAATCCTAACAGCAACCATGCAGCAAGCCCTTATTAGGTGTCACATCCTATAATAAGCACTTATCACACATTTTCCCTTATTTAAAATGTCTATGAGGTAGGTATTCATATTGTACTAATTTTAAAGATGTAGAAAATTGAGGTGACAAGATATTAAATAGCTTGCTCAAGATGCCATAAGTGAGAAAATTCAAATTTATATCTAACACCAAAATTAAGCTTCCTGGAGGGATAAGGCAAGGGTACACTGATCACATTGCCTACTAGGATCCTGGGTACATCAGTTAACCTCTTCTGATCTCTATTTTCTCATATGATAAAAAGATGACACTAGCTAAAGAATTTCTGGATACCTTTTGCAGCTAAAACACAAAGAGGGTAGAGTGTATACAGAGCACCCCTCTTACAGGAGACATTTGCATCTTTGCTATCAAATTTCCAACATTACTGTAATATATTATAATTTTCCTATTGCTAATAAAATTTCTTGAGAATTTTAGTCCTCTTCAATAAAAATTTGAATTAAAATTGCAACAGATTCAGTGAATATGGTAAAAAATGTGCCTCCTTCACTTTGATAATAAGTATTTACATATTTAAAATGTATATATAAGTTACTTCTATCCCCTTCATTTACCAAGCTAAATAAGTTGTTCTTGCCTAGCATTTTTCTCTTTTAACTCCTGACAAGCCCTATTCATCTTCCCAACATAGAGAAAAGAGACCACAAATTATTCCAGTCATCCCTATGTTGGTAGAGATCTCTTGTTGGCTCCTTGGAATAAAGCAACAATCTGCAGGCCATTTCAAGAGTGAAATAAAGAACTGGCAAAAGGTCTTTCTTTAAAGCTATAAACTATTGGTTCCATATCTTTTCAGGGAAGCACCCATGTCAGAAAGAACAAAGCAATAACTGGAACTATGGATGACTAACGATGGGGTGACTTGCCCGCGTAGTGTATGGGTTGCATTATGCTTCATGATATTGATATTCTGACAAAGAACAAACAGATAAAAAATAGACACCAACTAATTCTATGGAATCCTTGGATTAAAACTCTCCCCCACTCACTTTTGATTGAAGAACTCAGGAGGGAAATAAATCTACTGAAAGCATATTCAGAAGACTGAAATGCAATCTATTTGGTGAGAAAAAGGATGGACTATGTGGCAAGTACCGAGTGTGAGGAAACATATCTGGAGTTTACATCTACCTACATCACTAATTCTGGTGAAATTTTGGGCAAATCTTTCAATCTCTAAGTCACAGTTCTCCTGAAGCAGAAGTTAAAAAATAAAACAGAAATGAATCTGCCCTAAGAGCAATGTTTATGATAGCACTTTGCAAAGACAATCGATCAGATCTTAAGTATTATTATTATTTGTTCTCTAAGCAATATTTTCTGAAAGATGAAAAGCTGCCATTATACCCAGATTGGGAATAAGGAAGGTGGATATTTTCCCAATATCACATAGCAAAATAAATGATGGAGCCCTGACAAAAGTTTCTGATTTCTGACACTAAGTCCAGTTTTCTCTGTTCCATTTTCTGTCTTCTCCACTCTATGTATCACCATTCTGAAAATGCTAGAAGAAACAAATGTTTGTTATTAATTGGTCTTTCTATAACCCACACTCTCCTTTTGGGATTAGATTTTATTGTTTTCTGGATTCAATAAACTTTTGAAGTTTTAGAACTTCCAGAAAAAACTGTTGCTGTGGAAGTACAAGGTTATTTCTCACCAAGCCCTTGAAACTTTCAAGGTCCCATCAACATGGCTGAAATAAACATATAACTTGTTAGACGATAAAGCTTTAAATTATCTCTTTTAGTCTAAGTGAAAGTTAATGGCTAAACTGATAGGGTAGCTGGACATGCCGTGCCTCATGTTTGGAGGCAATTTAACCATCAAACTGTCTGTAGAAAAGAATATTTTAACATGGGAGTGGAAAGAAATGCTTAGCCTAAGGATCAGTCCATGATTGACTTTTTTTTTTTTTTTTAATGATGGTGAATTAGCCAGATGCTATACTTAAAACACATAATATACTTCAAAGTGGTAGGTTATTGAGTATATTGTCTGGACACTAACCATCACTCACAGTAGATATTAAAGGTAAGTGGCCAAAGGAGGCAACTATATCTTCATGTCTATTTGACTTCAGGGTCCCTATTTTTATCTCCAAATTCTACCTAAACCATTTATTCATGCCATAAATCACATTAAATAGGGGCAAAACCTATTATATTATAATGAAAAAGGTGGTGGAAATAGAGGGGAAAAAAATAAACACGCACATAAGATTCAAACAGATGTAGGGTTGAACCCTGTCCCAGGTCCATGCTTGCTGATTGACTTTTAACAGTTATTAAGCTTCAGTCTGATGATTGACTTTTGATAGTTACTAAGCTTCAACATGGTTATCTACAAATAGCAGATGAAAGTTTATTAAGGGCATTAAATTAGTTCATACATGTGGAAGTATCTGGAATATAATAGACATTCAATACATCTTAGATTCCTTAATTTTGTACTATGTTGTTAAAACTTTGCTTGCCATTGTTCTAATTTTTTTTCTTTTTTAGGTGAAAATATTAAAGTTCAGGAAATAGAAAACATTTTCCAGGTTAAACAATTGTCAGTTAATTCAGAACCATTTCCTAATGTTTTCTAAATCCTATGAATAAAGTCCTGTTAGCCCCAAGATGCCATCTACAAAATAATAGGCATGATACGGTAATCAGTGACAGATAGTGATGGTAGAGAGAACATGAAAAGGAGATCTTTTGCTTTGCTTATTTTGTTGACTTTCTGCACAGAGGAAGTGACTTGAAATAAGTCTCCAAAATAAGAGGACTTTTTACTTATTTTATGTATTCATGCTTTAAAATAGACCAAGTATAAGCAGACATGCAACAACAACAACAGCAGAAGTATTATTAATTCCCTTTTGCTAAACAACATCCATATAAAGAAAAGAAGAAATGAAGAAAGAGAGGGAGGGAGGAAAAAGGAAAGATGCAATATTAGTCCAGAAAGATGTGAAATGGAAAAAAAGCATGATTCTCTCCAGCAACAGTCACAAATGAGATTGTGCAGCTCTTTAGAGTGAAAAGTTGATGCACAATATTCTATACATATATATTAAATATATGCACACACTAAAGAAGTCATACTGTTCCCATGCTTTCCATGTGTTGCTTTTTCCTAACACTGTATCTAGGTAACCTTCCCATAGCACTACATACAGATCTTGTTCCTTTTGTGGACCACAAGATGTTCCAACATATGTGTTATTATAACTGATTTAGTTTCATCTTGATGGATGCTATGATTTTGGTACCTTCCTTGAATATACCTATAGAATACATTTTTAGTGGTGTTGCTAATTCAAAGTTCATGTGCACTTTACATTTTGACAGCCCCTGTCAAATTACCCTAAAAAATCAGCAAACCAATGTGTCTTCCTACAAAGAGCATAAGAAAGTACCATTTTAGGCAAGAATCTAGGTAGGAAAATGGCTAAAGAAAAGTGTATCAGATGAGGTTATACATAAGATTTTATACCATTGGGTGAACTTTGATCAAACTAATGAGATGCTTAAATTGTCAACTGGATATTGTTTACTACTAGGAAATCAATGAGGTCAATCTGTCTAACTTAAAATTTCAATGCATTTAGGATTAATTTCCAAAAAATGATTTGATCTAATCTATTTTGTCATTTATCATTTAATATTTAAAATTATATTTATTTATATTATCTCTTATATTTCCAAAACTTTACTTTAAAATGGTCTTAGGGACCAAATTTGACTAAAACTCTGCAAAAACAAAACAAGGACACAAAACTAAAAAAAGTTTATCTAATTTATAGTCATGAAGAAAAGTGGATTATATAGGCACAGTCCTTTAGTCAAGATGGCTGCTGAAAAATACGTAACAAACAACACTAAAATCTTAGTGGCTTACAATAAAAAATATTTATTTTTCTTCCTGTTATACCTGACCTCAACTGGGCTTGGCTGGACTCAACCAGATTCATTTAGACTTGGCTCCAAGAAGCAGAGTAAATACAGAACTCCTGCATATATTCTATTCTATTCTATTCTCCTTGTTCTAAAAGTGACCTAGGACATATTCTCATAGTGGACCTCAGAAGCATGAGAGAAAACAGTAAATCATAAAAGCCCATTTAATGTCTCTGCTCTTGTCAAACCTGCTAACATTCCATATGTCAAAGTTAGTTACATTATCTAATCACCACCAACAGAAGGAAAACCACACTCTGCCTCTGTGATGGAAGGTACTCCAAAGTCACATGGCAAAGAATATGGATATTCAATTCTCTACAGAGGGATTGAAGAATTTGAAACAACGATCTACCATAGATAGTTCTAATTCATATCTTAAAATCAAACTACATAGTGTTATTCTGTTATTTGGATAGTTCATATGGTTATACATAGTTTTTTTTTTTTTTTTTCCATGGGTCAAGGGCCTGACTAGGACATTGCCATCCCGGCTAAAATCTAAAGGAATAAACAAGTAAGATAATTCCAAATGGCATTGTATATTTCAGAACCCTTAAGTATGTGCCTTCATAAAAACAAAATCCCAGAAAGAAAATGAAATTGATAAAATATTGGAAATCCCTTTAAAAAATAGGGTTTCAGGTCTAGCCTGACCTATAAACAAATTAGAGGGCTGCAGGACCTAAATTGGAGGTAGAACGATGTAATGCTTATAACTTCTTTCCATTACCCGTTACTTGTTCATGGATGCTTGCAATTATATTTTGCACATAACAAAGTTTTGATTTCATAAAAAGCCCAGATATCAAAGTAACTGGGAATAAATTAATTCCTTATAACTAAAGGCTTTTTTGGCAGTTAAATGTAACAATTAGTCTTTCAAACATTGTGTATCCAGAAAGCTGAACTAGAGAAATAGAAGCAGTGGGAATATATATTTGAGATCTTTATAAAGAATTGGGTTATTGATGATGAGGGCTGGCTAGGCAAGTATCACATCTGTAGAGCAGGATGACAAGAAGGGCAGGCTGAAATTCTTAAGCATGAGCTGAAGCTACAGACCACTGGTAACATTTCACATTTGCCTGACATTTCCTTTTCTTTCTCGGAGAGTTTCAGTTATGAAGTTAAGGCCTTACAACTAATAGAAAGAGATCCACCCGGATTATTAGAATAATCTCCCTTACTTAAAGTCAGTCGATGAACTTAATCATATCTTCAAAATATTTTCACAGGAACATCCTGATTAGTGCTTGATTGTTTAAGGAGTCCAGAGCCCAGCTAAGTTGATACATAAAACTGACCATCGCACACTATGACCCTGGGGATGGAGAAAATAGGCCCTAAGTAGGGAGAAGAGCCTGTGAAAACAAACTTTACTGACATCTTAGTTTTGCCCAAGGCCGGCCAGATCTGATTTCAGATTTGGATTGAAATATAGAAGTCATTTTCTTGTGGCTTTTGTCACCACTCTTAAAGGCACTTTGTCATAATCAAACTGACAACCTGCCTCTTTAGGAGCTTGTGGGTAGAGTTTCTCAGAGATGTGCTTAATTGAAATCACACTTGGAGATTCTATCTCCACTTTATAGTCTTAGGATTTGCTTTGTTTTTAAACTGAAACAGAAGAGAGGATGAATGGCTGGTATCTTTGATGATACATAATCACATTAATACTTTATTGCCACATTTGTCAATATATTAGTGCAATATGTTATCATATACATTATTAACTGTTGCTGTTAAATGTTTTATACTGATCTTTTACATTTTTTATTTCGATTGTGATAAATTTGGATCCAAGGGATCTTTTTTTCTTTCAGAACAAGAAGGAGTAAAAATATTGCATTAAAGGCACTTAGGAGCATTGAGCCCGGTCCTGCAAACAAAGAACACCAGCATTATTTTCCCCCTGCAGTCTTTCTACCTGCCCTTTCTTTGCTTAGCAGTCGCAGGTATTAGAACTTAAAAGTGGCAGATCGACTGGCACTGCACAGAAGAATCCTGATAATTCCGCATCTTTGGCAATATCTCTGCAGTTCATCGACAGAGGCTCCCACGTTGTGTGATGGTTGTGGGGTGGCCTTCGATAAACCTGGATTTATAGCTGAGACGGCCTCTTCCAGTGCAGTATTATTTCTAAATGTTATCTTGTGAAGTTGGGATTATGTTCTTAGTTGTAATTATTGAGTGGTGCCATTGTGTCTGAGCAGAGGCCAAAAATTAAGGCTGATTTGACACGTTCCACTATCTTGTTTAGTGTTTTTTTTCCATTTGGGAGGTTAGAGGAGAAAGGAAATATTACAGAATTGGGATTTCTTTAAGTATGGTGACTTTCGTACTTGAAAGATTAGCAAGAGAGCGACAATTTTGTATCAGAAGCTTCTTCTTGTTTGCCTCACAGAATATAAATTGATTCCTCCATTCCAGAGATTATCTAAATTTTACAGAATTGCTAAAAATTCTTATGTAACTAAATTCTCTGCATATTTGAGGTCTGTTTGCTATTTTTTTAAAAAAATGTGTCATGTGTTAATTTGTAAAACAAACAAAAATTACCCTTTAAGTGTGATACTGGAGACCCGGGATGGAGTCCTGCGTTGGGCTCCCTGCATGGGGCCTGCTTCTCCCTCTGCCTGTGTCTCTGCCTCTCTCTCTCTCTCTGTCTCTCATGAATTAAAAAAAAAAATGTACCCTTTAATATGTTTTTTGTAAATTATGATTTATACATATTTGTTTATGTTATTGTAAGAATCACTAAACTTCTGTGACATATGTGAAAATTGGTTCATAAAATGGAAAGGACATCTACAATTGGGATTTCTTTAAGTAAGTTGACTTTCATATTTGAAAAATACTAAGTACTAGATGTATATAAACTGAGGTTATCATATCTAAGTCACTCTCCATTGCAGATCATCATGACTTCAGTGTTGACTTATTGTGTTGTTTTGCCACTGAGGAAGAGCCCCTCAGTGTTCTCTCTAAGCCTCAGTTTATTCAGTTATAAAACAGGGTAGCAGACTAGGCAACTTCTAAAGTCCTTTCCAGTTTTGATTTCTTTGAATTATCTCCTCAAAGATACTTTCCAATCCCATTCTAGTAGCAATTCTATGTCTCAAACTCACATTCATCTCCATTTATAATGACTAAAGTGATTAAATGTATCATATATCTGTTGATTAACTTTATTCCCTTAACTCACTGGTTTGGAATCTTTTCATGAAAACTGTCTCTAGCAGATACACAAAGAGCTGTCCCGCTATTTCACAACATAGAGATCCTCCCAAACCAGGCTAATGTGCCAAGACCAGAATTGGATCTCCAGTGATGGTTTTTGCTACTCTTGGGTATGTAGATTAAACAAAGGTTAAAATATAATACACAGTCCATACATATTTTATTTTATATAAATATATGCTCCTCATTATATAATGTAACTCAAAATATTCATAGAGAATGTAGGAAAGAGGCAGATTATGCCTGATACATCTATTAAGTGGATTGGATTAAAAGAAAAAGATCCCTATTTAAAGGTCACATGGGTCTTCACTGGACCTGATGAGATTAATATACATCAGAGGGTCCAGTCTACACTTATCTCTATCACAGACCTTTTTTTTTTTCTTGAGAAAAAAGGGGATCTGGATATGGTTTAATAAATTTTATAAATGTGTTTAGTGACACACTACTAAAATCTAAATTTCTTTTTGTGACTTTTATTGACAATTGTTCCCAAAAATGTCTTTTATCAAGGAACATCATTAAAGTGTTATGATAAGACAAGACACATTGTTTTTCTTAAGAATCCATCCATTTGTAAAATGTGAAAAGCAATGTTGATCTATTCCCTGCCCTCTCATCCATCATTTTGAATACCACATCTCATCAGTTTATCTCTATCCTTGTTTAGTAAGTTATATCAACCCCAGGCTTCAAGGGTTATTGCCATACTTAAAATAAGTATGTAACTTATTTTAAGTAAGTAAATAAGTATCCCAATTTTATTTTATTTTAAAATAAAATTCAGTCCTATTGTAAGGATCAGCATGTGTCATATGATATATTTACTTTTATCCCCAATTTTACAGATGAAAAAAGTCTCTTTTCATGACAGTTAAATAACTTCTTAAGTTTGTTAACCAATGGGGCACTTGGGGTGGCTCAGTGGGTGAAACATCTGCCTTTTCCACTCAGGTCATCATTCCAGGGTCCCAGGATCCAGCCCAGCATCCAGCTCCCTGCTCAGCAGGAAGCCTGCTTCTCCCTCTCCTTCTGCTGCACTCCCCTCCCCCCGACCTTGCTTGCGCTCTCTCTGTCAAATAAATAAAATCTTAAAAAAAAAAGTTTGTTAACCAATGAGGTTAGAGCTAGATTTCAAAAGTCAAGTCCAAATATCTGAAAAAAACATCATATTCTGTGCTCTGGAACACCATAGCATCTTCCCTGGGAAAAGGGAGGCTTTTGAGGCCAGGGCCTGAGTAGGAGTCATCATTGTACCTTCCAACATTTGCTTTGGTGTCTGGCACACGGTATCATCCATTACATATTTCTGAATCACAAGTGAACTGCTAGGCATTCCTTTCGTGACTTTATGGCCTCCAAACATGCTGCCCTTCTCCATGTGTTTCTCTTTCCCATCCAAGCATTCCTTATATATCTCAGTCTTTCTCAAACAATAATTCCCTCAAACTCCTCTTAATGGTCTCCATGTCAATTTCTTGAAACCACTCTGGTTCTGCTACATTTATTTTAAGTGCTGTGACCAGAATTGCCTGTGAGATCCTAGGAAATTCAGGATAGCTTCTTCTTGGCTTTGGGGCATACTGTCTCTGACCTCACCGAGGGCAAAGGATACATCATCATTATCAGCAGTGTATAAACATACACCATCATTATCAGCAGACTTACAGAAAAAGAAATGTTAAAGAATGACTACTATATCATTGAGTTTTATTCTATGTCATCTTCCCAGAAAACTAATTATTCCCTTCTCCTACTTTATCAGTTATCATTTTAGTGACAGAAAAGTAACCTAGTTGGGGGTACCTGGGTGGCTTAGTTGGTTAAGTATCTGCCTTTGGCTCAGGTCATAATCTCAGGGTCCTGGGATTGGGCCCCATGTTGGGAGTGGGGTGGGTCCCTGCTCAGTGAAGAGTCTTCTTCTCCCTCTCCTTTTGCCCCTCTCTCTGCTTTTACTTGCTTTCACTCTTTCTCTCTTAAATAAATAAAATCTTAAAAAAATAAAGTAACCTAGGTTACATAAGAAAAAAAGGAATATGGTTCAAAGTGACTGTCAAGTGCAAAGGTAAATTTAACTTTAGGGATAACTTTTTTTTTTTTTTTTAATAGAGGAATAAAAAAAAAAGAGTGCAAGTGGGGAAGGTGGTGGGGAAGGACAGAGGAAATCTTAAGCAGGTTTCAAGGCTCAATCTCCTGACCTTGAGATCATGACCTGAGCCAAAATCAAGTCAGACACTTAAATGACTGAGTTACCCAGGCACCCCTAGGCATAACTTTCTACAGTAAAAACATTATGTCTGAATTTTTTTTAAAGATATTATTTATTTATTCATGAGACACACACACACACACACACACACACACACAGAGGCAGAGACACAGGCAGACACAGGGAGAAGCAGGCTCCATGCAGGGAGCCCGATGCGGGACTCGATCCCGGGTCTCCAGGATCAGGCCCTGGGCTGAAGGTGGCGCTAAACCACTGAGCTACCCAGGCTGCCCCATTATGTCTGAATTAATTGTCTTTCTCTCCTTTTTTTTGACTCAGTCTCTTTTGGTGTATTTGCCTCATTCTCTCCAGTAGCTTATGATGTCTTCCAAGGGGTTGACTGTAGCCATAAGTGAAAACTGCTCATCAAAAATCTATTTTCTTATCTTCTTGAACACACTCTCTGGTCCCTCCTGTAGTTGAGTGTGGTATGTGATTGCATTTAGCCTATGGAATATGAATAGAAGTGTTGGTGCCAATTCTGGGCCAATGGTTATAAGTGGGTATGGCCCCTTCATACTCTCTGCTTTCCTGCTCTCCCTCTGACTAAAGGAAGATAATACGGAGGCTCAATAGGGATGGTAATATAAGTTGTAAGGAACCTTGGTTACTGAATCATCACTGGAGGGAAATTTCACACTGACTAGCAATACCTGCTTAAACTATGAAGATAGCATAAAATAATCTTTATTGTGTTTGAATTATTATAAATTTTGGGGTCTGTTTGTTATAGCAGCTAGCCAGATCCCAGATCCAATGACTACTCTGTAACATATGGCAATAAGTAACTCCAGTCTGAATTACTTAAAAGGTCCATGATTCACAGAAAACGAACATCTCTGGGGATACCTGTAAGATAAACTTGACTTTTAAAAAGGCATCTCCAAGATACAAAACGAGAAGATGTTTTCAGAATGTGAGTTCATCAAATTGGAGCATTTGGTATTTAAACCAATGTGCTTCTCAAAATGCAGACTTTGAGGTCACACATGACAAATTCTGATTCACATAGTTTGAGATATAGCCTATTAATCTGCATTTTGAAATTCCCAGAGGATATTCTAATTCAAGTGTACCACTGACCAAAGTATGGAAAAAAAAACCCACTAATTATTTTGCCTCAAAAGGCCAATTCAGGGGCTAAGGCTGCTTTTTGAGTTTTATCATTTTTATTTTCTGTCAGAAGAAAGTATATTTATTAATCAACAAAACTTTTAAAAATCCCTATAACTAAACTTAAGGAGTAATTTATAATATGGGTCCTTATGTAGAAGACATCAATACATGCCTTGTCCATAACAGGAGCTCACTGAATTGTATTAACTAAAGATGGTTTAGTATAAAGGCAGTTCTCAACTTGGCTACACACTGGAGTCAGTGGAGAGCTTTATAAAACAGATACCTGAATTCTACCCCAGTTTCTAACTTAATTGGATGGAGGCAAGTTTAGTCATTAGAGTTTTTAAAGATTCCTGGATGATTCCAAAAGCTAGTGTTGAGAAACATCTTGAAATCTGGTGCTCAGACCAGCAACTTGACCATTACCTGGAATCTTATTAGAAATGTAAATTTGTAGACCCCCCAAAACTTCTGAATTGGAAATGTTTGGTGTGGGATCCAGCAGCAGATTGAATCTGAGGCATGCTCATGTTTAAGAACCACTGGCCTAGGCAGTGGTTTCCAAATCTGATCATCAGAATTATGAGGGGGAAATTTCTAGAAATAGAAATTGCTCAGCTTTATTGTTGCTTCCAGTTTTTAATCCAGAAAATCTGACGGAGGCTGTGAAAACTTTTTATTCATGTATTTTTTTAAAGAATTTTGAAGATATACCAGGTTTGGGAACCACCTTGAGAATATATTCTGTGAAGAGCACTGATTTAAGAAATCTGAATTCTAATCCCGCTGCTGTTTGCAACTTCCCATGTGACTGTGGCTGTGCACTTCCCTCAGTTCCCCAAATCAAAGCTTCCTCATCACAACTGTCTCCCACACTTGCTGGGAAGCTCTAAGGAACAGAAATGAGGTTTGAAGCTTCAAAGCTCTTGTAAATGTGAATTATTACCATCAAATAGTCTTAGAGTGGAAGAGGATGTTTCCTGTTCCACTTCTGCCTCCTGGGAGACTATTACCCACTAGCATGGCCTTTCATTTCTTCTTCTTTAATGGAAGACCTCCTGAAGGACACCTTGGGCTCTGCTATCTTCTTCATTTCCATAATTATCTAGAGCTAAACTTTGCCCTAGGAAAGGCATATTGTTACAATGCCTCTCTGCTTGGGCTTTTTTCCCTCTCTCTCTCCTTTTCTCTCCTCTCTGTCTCTTCCTGTTCTAGATAGTGTCTGTCCATTTCATTCTCTTTCTCTTTTATTATTATTATTTAAGGATCATAAAGTGGGAGTCAGGTTGCTGAGCTTTCTGAGACAGATGAGGCCAAGTGGTCCGCTGGGAGCACTCGGCACCAGCGTCTCGCAGTATCCCAGCATATGGAGTTGAATCTCCAGGCACTGACATTAACACTCCTGCTTCAGGTAACTCATTTAGCTTTGGTGTCATTTTACAATAAATATACCATCCACCGACACAAATTAGACAGCTATTGAGATTAATTTTGAGGCACTATCGGCAACATCTTAAATCAAAAATCATTCTTTATTAGCATGCTTGGCGGTATAGTGTGCCTGCCCTCCCCCCTCCTGATCCCTGCCACAAGAATAAATGAGGCCCCGTGGTTGACATAGCGCATCAAGTGTTTTATAATAGTCTAATTGTAGCTAATGGTTTGTGCAGCTAATTAAGGCCCTATGAATTACAGTAATCAGTCAGGCTCATCCTTTAAACCAGATAGTTCTATCCAACCGTTCCTTTAGTAAGAAACAAAATATATAACTATATATAACTATAACTCCACACACATACATACACAGCACACAGGCAGTAATGATCAGCTAGGTTCATCTGAGCACAAAGAAATTAATAGGACTGATTTTTTTTCTCTTACTTATTACAAAATATTTATTTAAAGAGATGCAGGTTCTCAGCAAAAGCAATAGTCCCTGTGGGTCAGGAAAAGGCAGAGTCTGCAGTGTGTCATCTGTCTGAAAACTGAGAATCGGTTGACGCCAGGTGTAGCATCTCTTCCCTCATACCTCCCTTAATCCATCCAGCTCGCAGTCCAGGGTTACCATGTGGCATTGGCCATGTTGCAGGAATCCAAATGCTCAGAGAAATGGTGCCAAAGAAGCCACCTGAAGAAGATGGTTGAAAAATCAAAATGGATAAAACTCCACTTGTGAACTGGATGGTGACAATACCATCAACATGATTAGATTCCTTTGGTAGCCAGGGTCAACAATGCAGAAGAAGTTAGTGAACAATTCAGGGGAGATTGGTAAAAGGAATGGGATGGTTTTCTTTTGCAATGGGTTTGTTTTGAGAAAAATATTCTAAATAGAAGATGTATTAGATTACAATAGAGCTCTTCAGAGGCCCCTCAGGATGCCCTGTTTCTTGGTTTATTTAAAACTTGACTGGACACTGTAGGAAAGGATTTGGGAAACAATGCTACAAGGCCTCTAGGAAACAAAAGGGAGTGATCTCTGATTCTGTGAGAAGGAGAAAAAAAATTCCATAGAAATGCCATCAGCATGACTTCTGCTAGAACATGTGTCCTATACTCCCTCAGGATCCCAATGCCAGTGAAAAGTGGGAAAAGAAACAGGGATTTTCATGAAGGTCATACATTTTCATTCTTTCCACCTCACAATCTCACAGAACTAGGTAGGACCTTGAAAGTTCAACCAGTTCTTCACCTTGTTTTCAGGCAAGATTAGATTTAATTGCTCTGGATTGGTGATTGGATAACCAGTAACCACCTATCTTCCTGTAATAAAGGACCATTTCTTTATGATTTTAAAGGCCATGAGTCACTATCCCTTATGAATCTTTGCCACTCTCAGGTCAAGTCAAATTATTCTTGTTTCATTAACCGCCCCCCCCCCCCCCCCCCCCCCCACCGTAGATGTTAGCTCACCATTGTAGTATAGCAGAAAGCTCACTGGTCAGAAAAAAGTGCTATTTGCCTTATAACTAGAGGTTTTTTTTTTTAGGTATTTGTTGGGTATCTATTATATCCCTTCAAAATTTACATTTATAGGCAGCCACTTAATCCATATCTTCATTCTAATGGATTCAATTGTTAAGTCTAGATGTTCCTTATTTCTGAAATGATGGCTAACAAGTAAAATGCTCACATTTATGTCTATCCACTTAACAAGTCAGAGTAACTTGCTCATATTTTTATCTATATATCTTTCTATATACCTATTTTATATTTTGCAAGGTTACGAATGTATTTTTCATGGTTATCCATGATGGCATTAAAATTTTTCTTTTTATCTACTAAATATACTTTGTGAAGCATTAGCTGCATGTTGACATTTGATTGCACATACTTCAAGGCTTTTTGTGAAGTTTTTCTTCCCCTTGAAGATGACCAGATGTTGGAGGAAATCGGATTGATGGAGATGAAAAGTGTGATTTGCCCAGCTTCCATCACTAACCCCTTTCCCTCCTCATTCTGTTCTTTCCACACTCTTTTCCTCTACAATGGTCCTTGTACACTATATGAGGCTTAAAACTCAGCTTAGTAGAGAACCAGGAAATTTTGAAATAGACACTTCTGTTTCAGGACAAAAGATGCCTCTCCATGTTCGGGATGTTGGTGGCACAGAGTCTGGGGCTTTACTCATATTGCACCAAAACAGATTTGATGGCAGCTCTCTATCACCTGGTGTTTGGCTCCTTCTATAAGTCAGCATCCACAGCCCTTTCAATATGTGAAATGACTTTTCTAGTTATTTTGGGAACTGATAATGCTACTTTATCCTATTGATTTGGGGTGATATAGCAGAGTATACACTCCATTCCTAATACACTTCAAACTCTAAATTTCAAGCATCTCAAAAGAAAGGATGATTGTACAATTATAATTGCATTCATCTACCACAGCACTGCCTCAACCCCATATATGTAAAGAGTACAAAATACCCCTTTAATAACTGAAGGAATGTCAGCTCTATCTAAAAGAGTTTATCACACCTGAATGGCTGGAACTCTAGACTATTCCTTCTGGACAGATAGTCACCTATCTAACAGGGCAAATCTGGGCCAGCTGAGTCCCAAAGGTTTCATGATTTTTTGACACTACGTATCTATTGAATGAAGGCAACAAAGCCTCAATTACTCATAAACAGAATCCAGCCAGCTGCTTTTGCTTGACTTAATGGTTTTTTTTTTCTTGTTGTGTTTGATCCTACTCTAGAAAGTGGACACCATATTAATCGTATTTATAAATACTGTATATATACACCAGTTGCAGAACCTCGAGGCTCATTTAAAAAGAAAGATTAAACACATAAATTATTATAATGAATTAAGCTGTCAAGTTCCTTTACTCTCAGTACCCAGAGTATCTAAAAGACCCCAATTCAAATCCAGTGATGATATGGAAAATAATGGACCACCAGAAATACCCACATGTCATGGGAATGTTTCAGAAAATCAATTGGCATGTAGATCCATCTTCAAGATGACTCAAGGCTTCTCTGTACTATAGAAAACAGAATTTCTTAGTATGCATTATACACTTTGTCAGCCTCTACCTATTGTAGTCATCCATTTATTCTCAGAATTCAGAGATGTGAGCTTTGATAGCTAGTATGTGCCAAGGATGGATTTACTACTACCACTGCCCATCTCCACAAAAATTCAAAAGTAGTACTACATTGCTTGGCTCAGTGTATAAAGATCTTTAATTCTGCAACCCAGAATTTGTTTATTTATTTTTTCAATTTTGAAAACTAGGTCATGGCATAAGTTAACAGTGTTCTTGGTGCTAAAATACAAGTTAACTGTAGGATGCACATTGTGAGATTCTAGATTGTGTTGTGGAGAGAAATAGTAGGTTAGAGAACAGAGGGGAGAGAATAGGCTAGAGTTATCCACTGCTTTCCAACAGTGGCCATCAACTTCAGCTGTCCAAGGTCATTTCAGTGTCCACGAAGAACAGTCTGTGACCTTGGATCTGCCTCTATACATAGCATCCTCTCTCACTCTTCCAGATGCTAGATTCTATCCACTCTTCAGGCTCCTGTGTATATCCAAATTCCTCTAAAGAGCACTCTCAGAGAATGCAGACTATGTCATCTTTCCTTTTTCTGGACAGAGAAGTCTCTCATTGTGCTATGTTGGAACTTAATCACATGCACCCTTGAATTTATTTATCATTTAGGTTGTAGGCTAATGCTGAAATTAATTCAGAGTTCTGAAATCTATACCTGAAGATTTCTAGTGAAGGGAGAAGCCTAAGAAAATCTTCAGGGAAAATTAAGGCAAATTTTATGAGAAAGAGAGATCACTGAGGCTGGGAGAACACAATAAGGGGCAGTAAACTGAATTTAACTCAACTGTTCCAGAAACATAAGCTTGTCAACCAAAAAATCCAATTTACAGCTTATTTGAAAGCTGCCTCAGGTTAACTTTTAAAAACACTTTTCTAAAGTAAAATATGCTGAAAATGATTATCAGAATATAGTTGATGATTATGTTCATCTTCATTTTAAGAAGTAGTAAAACACAGTTATATAGCACAGACTCTAAAGCCAGCTAGCCAGAGTTTGTTTCTGAGCTCTGCCACTTAGGAGCTGTGTGACTTTGGCAATGTTAATTAACTGTTCTGTGTCTTTCTTTCCCTTATCCACAAAATACTAGTAATAGCCATATCAACTACAGAGGGACATCATGAGGATCACATGGTTAAATGGCACAATATATGTACAGTCCTCAGAATATTGCTCAGCATATGATAAGTTCAATATAAGTATAAGCTTTTAATGTGTTTTAAGCAGTTGAATGATCTTGAAATATTAGTATAAATTAGAAAAGGTTCAGGTAGAAAATAGGCTGGAATACCTTATATCTAAATTCAAATTTGCATTTCTTTAAGTACATACTGGCCCCAAGGATATATTATATTATTTTTGTGGGATGGGGAGTTGAAATATAAAATCTGACCCTTTCTCCTGGATTGCAGAAATAGAGCTAGACATTTAAACATAGAGAATTTCATAATATATTTAATAAAACAATGAAACATCATAACTTTCCATTATCATTCACTATCTACAAAATTGTAATTAGTGTTTGTTAAAATCACAAAAGTGACAGGACCACTTCTGTGCCAAATGAAATCTGATTGTTGGAGACTGCAATTAAATTCATTTTGATGTGATTTGGAGCAAGACCATAGTAATAATCTGTTTTGTCCTATGGCCATGTTTTCAGTTCTCTGCAGTTTTTACTTTTTAAAAGGAAGTACAGGCACCTTTTGATGTTGCAGAAAAAAATAGAATTTTAAGAACCAATTCGTCTATTGTGACCCCTTGAGTGCCTCATTGTCTCCATCCACAAAATGGAGAGGATTATGTGGCTATAGTTGTGGTAACTCCAGAGCAGTGGTCAGTTCCTAACAGAAATTATATGTAAAACTACCATTAGTGACTTGTTATTTTTTTATAACTCTCCTACTTTTTCAAAAAAATATAGTCTAAAAAAAATATATATATAGTCTATAGATACTCATATAGTCAGAAGTTGTTCAATATTTGTACAGAAAATGCAATATAATCTAGAAGAGGAAGGCACTGTTGCTATGTTACATGGTTACCTTTGCCACGTTTTCTCAACCACACACTGGCACATATAAAATTATATATATTTAAGGAGATAAGAGAACAGGTTATTTGAATCAGACTTCCCTGAAAGAAATTAAATGTATAGATAACATGCATCACAAGTCCTGTGTGTGTAAGCTTGTATAAGAGAGGGGATATCGGGACGCCTGAGTGGCTCAGCAGTTGAGAATCTGCCTTTGGCTCAGAGTGTGATCCTGGAGTCCTGGGATGGAGTCCTGCATCGGGCTCCCTGCGTGCAGCCTGCTTCTCCCTCTTCCTGTGTCTCTGCCTCTCTCTCTGTCTGTCATGAATAAATAAATAATATCTTAGAAAGAAAATAGAAGGGATGCCATGCAAATCATAATAATATAATATTAGTAGCAATCACTTATATGGGCCTGACTAGGTGCCATCCACACTTCCAAGTTCTTTCCATGTATTAAGTAATTGCATGTTGGAAACAGCTTATGAAGTAGGCATCACTTTTCTTTTTCTTTTTCTTTCTTTCTTTCTTTCTTTCTTTCTTTCTTTCTTTCTTTCTTTCTTTCTTCTTTCTTTCTTTCTCTTTCTTTCTTTCTTCCTTCCTTCCTTCCTTCCTTCCTTCCTTCCTTCCTTCCTTCCTACCTTCCTTCTTTTCTTTCTTTCTTTCTTTCTTTCTTTCTTTCTTTCTTTCTTTCTTTTTTTCTTGCTTTTTCTTCTTTCTTTCTTTCTTACAAATGAGAAAACCGAGGCACTGAAGTGTTCAGAATTCAAATCCAGGCACTCTTGCTCCCAGACTGTGTGTTTTTAGATACAGCTGTATTAAATTCTGTGTGGGGGAGGGCTGAGTTTTAATTAGAGACTCAAATGAAATACTTCCTCATTTACTTAAAGAAGGGAATTTGTATGTGCTGGTCTGGGGGATACAGAAAAGATTCAGGGCTTGCCCTCAGGAAATATAGGCTGTACCAGGGACTCAGGCACTTGATACAGTCACTTGCCTATTTATTTCAAACTGTGAAAAATGCCATGCAGAAAACCATAGGAATAAAATTAAGTTTTGGAAAACAAAACATTTCAGAAAGGGTAGCTGCTTACAGTGCTAATTATAAGCAACAAATAAACCAAACTATAAAGCTGATAAAGTCATAAAGGATAGGGATCTTATCTATTCTGTCTCACTCTGTATCCCAAAGCCTTGCATCATATCTATCATAGAGTAAGCACTCACAAAGCATCTATTGAGGAGGAGTCATCTGAAACAGCTAAAGACAGGCAATCCATAAGAGCAGACCAGCTAGATTAATCACTTCTTCTCTCTTCCTCACTGTCAGAGCATGAACCTACACAAGGACCAAAGGTCCCTGTTCCATCGAGCTTATCAGCATCTGCTATATGTGCAGATCCAGGCTGACCCAGACACATGCCTGTTGCCCCCTTTTGAGCCACTGTTTATATTATTAATGGGCACACCATTCAAAATTATCACCCAGTAACCCTGTACAACTGCCATTTCCTGATTGAGAAATTCCACTGTGGCCAAGCCTGAGAGGTAAATGCCAAATTCTAACACTTGGTGGTTTAGTGCAGGTAAGTCTTCCAACAAGAGCTGATCTCCCCTTGTCCATACATCAATACCTGTGTTCTTCAATACCTCAGACCTGCCAGGAAGTTTCCATGAGCCTTCATCACAAATGACCATCCTGGTTCCCAGAGCACTGACAACAGTACAGGTCTTAAGAGATGAGAGACATTCTCTCCTTGTTTATGTTCCTAGCTGTATAGAAAATTAGTTTGTGGGCAGCCCAGGTGGCTCAGCGGTTTAGTGCTGCCTTCAGCCCAGGGCATGATCCTGGAGTCCCAGGATCGAGTCCCACGTCGGGCTCCCTGCATGGAGCCTGCTTCTCCCTCTGCCTGTGTCTCTGCCTCTCTCTCTCTCCTCTCTGTGTATTCTCATGAATAAATAAATAAAATCTTAAAAAAAAAAAGAAAATTAGTTTGTGATATCTGTAGGAGTGAGGGCAAGAATTCCTTTCATGGTGAGAGATGCTTACTGGCCACAGTACTCAGATGCTGGAAAAAAAGTTCTCTAGATGTACTAAGTCAACTTTCTTGAGAGGAAAATTTGCAACCATGTTGGCAAGTGTCATTGCCCAGAAAAATTTTTCTCCCTTCCTTTCTCCTATACTTCTTCCTTTCTCACTGCTTTCCTTCCTCCTTTTCTTTTCTTTTGCTCCCCCTTCCTTCCCTTCCCCTCCCCTCCCCTCCCCTCCCCTCCCCTCCCTTCCCTTCCCTTCCCTTCCCTTCCCTTCCCTTCCCTTCCCTTCCCTTCCCTTCCTTTCCCTCCCTTCCCCTTCCCTCCCCTTCCCTTCCCTTCTCTTTTCCCTCTCAAGGATTATGTTTCTCATTTTTATTTTTCTGATATGGAATTGCTAGAATTTTAGGCCTTGATTTTAGGTGACCATTGCATGACCTGGCTTTGTAAATATATTGGGCAAACTATTCAACCTTCCAGTGAGATTTAAAATTTCCTTACTATACCAAATTCCCCCACCTCCAGCCCCTTGGCTTTATTGGGTAACCATTCACTTTAGTAACTCATGTGTCTTGTCTAGAGTTAGGGCTATTTTATTTGTTTCTTTATTTCTACTGAAATATTTTGGTTCAAATATGCTTCCTAACACTCCAGTCCAATCAGTCCCCTACCTACCTAAGCACTGTGGGCTCTATTCTTGGTAGAAATGCTCTAACCCCCTTTTCTCTAATGTCACAACCATCCATTCTTTAAGAAATGCTGGCCACAGGCAAGACTGGAAGGTCAGTCTTCTCTCCTTATCCGTGTCATTTTGTCTCCTTATTGTTTTCCATCCCTTTTGGATGCTCAATGCCAATATACTCTTCTCCCTTACCATCTCTTCTTCTGTGAAGAAAAAAATCTAATATCAATAATTACACTTCATTGTCAATGTAAATTAATATTTTCTTACTCCCAGGGATATCCTCAGGCTAATGAGAGACTTATTTCCCCACAGGTTATAAAAAAAAAAAAAAAAAAAGAAAAAAAAGAAAAGAAAAAAAAGACAAGGAGCTATTTGTCAAAAACTATGTTATATATCTTACATATGCTAACCCATTTGTTTTTACAGTACATTTCTCTATATTATTATTAGAACTATTTGCAGATGAAAATAAGCTTTGGTTCTTTGTTTAAAGTTTCAGAGCAGAGCCAGAATTTGAACCCAGTTATATAGGTCTATATGCCTTTAAAATCTCACAATGGAGTATGGTAGTCTATATCAGGCCAATGCTCATTCATATTGTAGTTGCAGGTCAAACACCACCTAGTTTCCCAGAACCTTCCCTATTTATTACATGGTCTCCTTCTTCCTTGGAATTCTCATAGCAATAAGAGTCTGTGCCTTAAAAACTATAAATTCACTGTATACTGCCACTATGTTATAGTAATGGTTTTATTTGTATGTGTCAACATTATAATGAGACTGTAGGCAATTTCAGACAAAAACTATATGACTTGTCTTTAAAAATATACTCTTATACCATGGACTAGAGATTTAAACATAGCAAATATTTAGTGAATACTTGACCTTCTGAGGATTGGTGAGATATGATGGGATGAGACTGGATTTATAAAGATGATTGTGGAGAATAAGAAGAACAACAGGGCCTATGACAGATTTCTAATCCAGGGTATTTGGGAAGTCCCCAACTAACATTCCTTCTACCTTATTACATTAAAGCAGCTATTTGGAAACACCTTGTTATTTTCTAACTACCACCTTTACGGTAGATAGAATGGTACTTCCAGAACTGTGCAACGCAGGGATAGTTCTCTCTGCCCCCAGTCTTCCCTGGTGATGGTGAAGATTTATGGAGATAAGCCCAGTACTTGTGGAGATCTGCAGAACCCCCCTTACCTGTGGCCTCACCACGTTCCTCCTTTTGTTCTGCTAGCACTAACACTGTCTCATTGATGTCCTGACTGAAGATAATGTTCACATAGGATAGTTTGGGCTCTTCACAGCAGCAAAATAAGATGAACAGAAAATACTGTTGAGATTATCATAAAACTCTTTCACTTTGTGGGAGGATTAATATTGGCATGTGGCTTGTTGGTTTACACTTTACAGGCCCCAGGTGATATTATTGACCAATCTCAACTCTTCCTTCTTCTGAGCCTTTTCCATCATATACTCAAGGCAGCCACTCTCAATTATTCATGACTGAGGTAACTTTTCAAGTTATAAAGATGTTCTCTGAAGAAAGTGCTGACCACAAAAGGCACGGTGTATAAGGGATCATAATATCTCTATCACCAATTGGGACATCATCATCAAGGAGCATAGATTGGTAGATAGAGAAGCAAATCTGGGGGTATAGGAAACAGATGCCTGGAAGTGTCCAGCTGCCTATTACATTGTTTTGTTCTAAACACTCAGATGCACCTAGAAGTGCACAGTATCATCATCAGTGCAGGAGACAGAAAGAAGAATAGTCATGATTCATCTACATGGGATGTCATCATCTAGAAGAATGACAGACCCATATAGAGGTTATTTAAATATGACACAGCAAGTGCTATGATCAGGGTGTACAGAGATTATAAAATAATAGGGTAAAGCCAAACTAATTTTGATGATTTAATCTCAGGAAAAATTCTTTGGATTAAATACTCTAGCTACTCCAGAAAGTTATTAAGAGGGGAAAGAGTATGATTCTGAAAACAAGGGCAGTGGGAGAGGCATTCAAAACAGAATTAATATGAAGCAAAGGTGTAGAGATGTGTTTAGGGCACAATAAACAGCTTGGTATCATTATATCTTGGCCAACACATCCTTGTTGGAGGACCAATTAGCTGGATCTCATCACTGGACTGCATATCTGGAGAACTGAAGCTCAATATAGGGTATAAGATAAAAGAAGTTGAAACCAAAGCAAAGGCCCAATATTAAAAACTGAGGCAGAACAAAACAGTTTTTTAGAGGGATCTGAGAGCTAAAATATCAAGTCATCAGAAGGCAAGAAATGATTGGCAGAAAAAAACAAATTTGAAAAAAAAGATATAGGAGAGCAGCAGTCATAAGTATAGCAAGGGAATTTAACTAAATCTCATTAGAGGATTTTCCGATTCAGTTAAGTCTGAATCAATGAATTGAAATGGCCATGAGTCTATAGATTGTGGGCATTAGTTGTGAGAAGTTGGGTAAAGCAGAGATTTGGGAATGCTACTGTCTATTCCTCTGGAATCTTTAGAGGAGTATAGGAAAGAGCAGTACTGCATTAAGTTCAGTGTAGCTATATGGAGTATAGGTTTATTTCTGAATATATCATCAGGAGACTGAATCTTGGAACTAGCTGTTGGTGGATGCTAATGTCTTTAATCTTAGTTCCCTGGGCCTCAGTTGGTGCTACAGTTGATTATAAACTCTTAAAAATGTATTCAAATTGTGTCTGCATATTTCTAGGTAGAAGATCCATAACATCTTCTCAGATGACCCATAAGATCTGAAGAGAGCTTAACAGTTCTTTAAAGAAGCTATGATCTTGGGACACCTGGCTGGCTCAGCAGTTGAGCATCTGCCTTTGGCTGAGGGTGTGATCCGGGGGTCCCAGGATTGAGTCCTGCTTCGGGTTCCCTGCATGGAGCCTGCTTCTCCCTCTTCTGTGTCTCTGCCTCTCAATCTTTGTGTCTCTCATGAGTAAATAAATAAAAATCTTTTTTTAAAAAAAGAAGCTATGATCTTGGGCACCAGTGTGACTCACTTGAGTGTGAGACTCTTGATTTTGGTTCAGGTTATGCTCTCATGGGTAATGGGATCAAGCTCCATGCCAAGCTCTAGGCTCAGAGGGGAGACTGCTTGAGGATCTTCTCCTTCTTCCCTTTCCCTGCTCATTCTCTCTCTCTCTAATAAATAAATACATCTTGTAAAAAAAGCTATTATCTCAAAATATGTAAAAGTCAATGGTATAGACACAAGGAATCTTATTTGCATTCTAGAGATCACACCCACTGTTTCTATGAGATGCAATAAAGTGAAAGTGACAACTGAAGAGTCTAAGACTACATTTCAAACTCTATATTACTGTTTCAGAGCATCTTGGAGAATCCTTATTGAGTAAATACTTGCTATTTAAACCCTGTTGACATTTTGCTTGAAGATTTCTCTCAAAATGCAAAATTGACTTCAGGATTCATAGTTTAGTTAATTGGACAGAGTTTAGGGCAAGTGGTCTTTGGTCTAATGGCCCAAATCCAATACCAATCTCAAAAATTTTGAGCTCTGGAAACCACATCAGCTTATCTGGAATTCTGTTCAAGATACAAGGACAAGGAAGTTTCTATCAGAAATTCTGTCTGGAGTATCTGGGCTAAATATTGTCCTATTAATTTCTCATATTCAAAACCCTACATTGCCAGAAATGCTCTCAGCACAGTGGGTTCCAAAACTAGTCTAGCTGGATTCATAACTTCTAGACCAGTCAGAGGAAAGCTGCTTCTCAGTTCACTCCATATAGGAAAGAACTCTGGAGTTAGAAATGTTGTCTCCCAAGTTGTTATTTATGATAGCTTTCCCATTTTCTATACTATTTCTGGGAATATTTGGGATTCTATCTTAAGAAACTCTGTCTACCATATCATAAAGAACTAGGCTCTTTCACAACTCATATTTGAGGCAAAACACAGTAAAAAGTATCTTAAGTTCTTATTTTCATGAGAGACTATATGGAAGATCTCCAATTAACAAAATATCTCTGGGAATCTCTGGAAAACCAAGTATTAATCGTATTTCCTTATCAGTTTCTAAAGCCACAAACATATACAGGTAACAGGTATGAGAATGGAGTTTAGAAACATAAACTGCCATCTCTAGGGATGTTACTGCATATCTGATCAGGTGAGAAAAACTGGAGCCTTCCTAATGATCTTTTAGATACACCTCCTTGAGATACATCTAAATTCAACTAAAAGGTCCCACCTTCCTATTAGTAAGGGACGTATTCACAAATAACTCCATTATTATTGTTTAAGGAGACATAGAAAGCCTCTATGGATGCAACAGAAGCCTAGTGCTTACCTATATTTGGTATATTTGGTCTTCTCTTCTTCTAAATACATGAGAGGACTCATTTCTGAGATGACTCCACATTATCTGGGTGGAGCCAAGTGGCTAGCTCTGGTCAGTGGGCTATGGGTAGAATTGATGTGTGTCACTTTCAGGCCAGAGTATATAGTTATCCACGTGAGATTTTCTCTGTCAAGGCAATTGTGGAAATCCTTGTTGCTACGGAGGTGCCATTTAAATAAGTTCTTCCCTGGATACTGGGCCATCACAAGGACAGTGCCCTGAAGAGTGGCCCAGACTCACAACAGATTTCTCATGAATGAGGAATAAATTGTGTTTAGCAACTGATATTTTTGCCTGCAGTATAAGCCTGCTCTAACTAAAACAATGAAAGAGGTGGTTATGATGTATTGCTTTTGCAAAAAGATTTTGATAGTGGATAGATGTAGGAAAAATTTTATAGTAAAAAAATGGGCAAAATCATAAAAGTGGAAAAGTATCATTTTCTTTGGGGATGAAATGAACAATTAAATTTGACAAGAATATTGTAAGAAGTAGATAATAAGCCAGGAGACATAGATTAGAATGTTAACACTGGATTCATACTTAATCCTGTTGGCAATAGATAATCATCTATTGTAGTGAGGAACATGTTAAGGGGAGGAATTAAAGTGAGAAGAGGCTTGGAGAAAAAAAATGGGTGATTTTTAAATGAGTATAGGTAAGAATAATAACACCTATAGAAGACTAGAGGTAGAAGAAAAAATAGGAAATGTATTTGTAGAAAAAATACTGAGGGACATCTGAGTGGCTCAGTCAGTTAAGGGTCTGACTCTTGATTTTGGCTCAGGCCATGATCTCGGGGCCTGGGATCAAGCCTCACGTTGGGCTCCCTGCTCAGTGGGGAGCCTGCTTCTCCCTCTCCTTCTGCCCCTCACCCCTGTTTCTGCTCTCCATCTCTGTCTCTCAAATGAATACATAAAAAATCTTAAAAAATACTGAAAAGCACAACAATTTACTTGATTTAACAAGAGACTCTTGGAGCGAGGGAGGAGTGACTCAAGAAGCTACAGTGAAGGCCACTACAACACAGAGGTGTTATTAACAGACTGCTTCTGTGCAAACACCTAACACCTTGTCTAGTGGATACTCTCCTCTAAGTTACAAGCAAGTAACTGATTTTGGAGAACAACCTATTTCTAAGATGAGGCTCTCATCAGAGATGTCCTCATCAGAGAAGATTAATTTGATGTGTCCCTCAGTCCTCACTTTGTCTCAGCTTGTCCTCTCCACGTGTATCCATATTCGGGATCAACTCAGGTGATTCATCTCAGTTTGTCAGGCTAACACGTAAGCCTGGAGACCTGACATCTGGTTTCCACACAGGTTTTCCCCAGGTTCATATTGTACATGGGGGAAGCACACAGATCTGTAATTCACAAATACTAAGGGAAACAAGGAAAAGGAGATTTCTGGAAAATAAAGAGCAAAAGCTCCTCTACAGCCATAATGCGACTAAGGTTTAACAGAATATAGGAGACAAACAAGAATTAATGGTTAAGAATACAGAATTTGGAAGTGGGCATCTCTGATTTCGAATCACTGATCTGCCACTCTAAGTCTCTGTAAACCTCAGTTTTCCTTTTGGAAAAAAAATAATCCTTGTACGGCTGTTATGTAAGTAAATGAGCTGTTGCTCACAAAGTCCTTAGTATAGTATATTTTCAAGACAGCCCCTAGAGTGATTCTGTTATATGTAAGTCAGATCATATTACTTATCCCCTCAAAACAACTCATTTGCCTAGCAATGTCCTTTGAGTCCCAACATGACCTGGGCCCCTGGTACCCTTTGGTATCTCAGAGCACAGACCACTCGTATCCCTACTGGCTGAGTTTCAGCCACTTGGATTACTTGCTAATCTTTGAATACACCAAACTCTTTCCTCCAGGCCTGCTCACTTTCTTCTCTTGCCCTACATTGCCCCTTTCCTAGGCTCCTTGCAAGACTGCTTAATTGACACTTCTGCAAGGAAGCCCTCCTTTCCCATCCTGGCTAAGCCCAAGTCTTCTAAGATTCTCCACACCTCTTCTTTATTTTCTCTTATAGCACATCTCTAATTTACTCATTTATTTTGTTGTGTATCTTACCTTACTAGAATATAAGCATGATGAGGGCAGAGATTTTGATCTGCATTGTTCATTGATGTAAAAGAATGCCTAGCACATGCTAGATATTTAATAGTTACTTGTTGAATGAATGATCTTCCAATATCATAATAAAAGAAACGTAATGCCCAAAAGTGATGAATATACTATTTTGTATTCAAGCTTTGTTCTATCATCCTTAAATCATATATATCTAGCATCTCCCCAGGTGCAGTCTCTGATTCACCACACATCTCCTGAGCATGCACTTTATGGGAGAGTAGGCTTGGTCCTGAAGTACATAAACAGATTAAAACAGTATTCAAATCTAGGTAAAGAGAAATAACAGTTGAAGAGTACAAGGCAGATAATTGCCAGGATGAAGACAGAAATAGAATGCAATTGTGATATTTTCAGTTCTTTATGACATTTTCCACTTAGAGTTTTCTCAACGTGAAAAGTATTTATCAGGTAGTAATAATAATCAATTCTTATCTAGCTCTTACCATATGCCAAACACTGTTCTCATTCTTTATGTGGATTAACTCACATTGTTTTGGCAATAACCCATGAGAGAAGTATTATTATTATCCCCATTTCACAGATGAACAAACAGGAAAGGTGAGCACCTTACCCAAGGTTTACAGAGCTATTCACTGGTGGAGCTAGGCTGCGATCCCCGGCAGCCTGACCATACAGACTGTGATCTTAATTACACCACACCAGGCATACAATAAAACACTCTTCACATGTGAGTCACATGAGGCATAAGCTAACATTTCTCAGTTGAATCCTAAGTATATGTTTTGCCCTCCTTCTGCTTTTGTTACAAGTGTATGTGACAGTTTGAATTTAAAATGATAAAAAGTAAAATGAACAGAAAGAAATAGAACTATGAGGTAGGAGAAGCCTCAGTTTAGGGGTCAGGTGCTTATCTTTCTGGTGATACCTCTAAGTAGCTATATAACCGTGGTCTAATACTCTAGCATGTAGGCCTCAGTTTTCTCATTATATAAAAATGTTGCTATTGGAGGCAATGATTCTTATGGTCTCCTCTAGAATAGAATCTGATTCTGTGATATCACCAGAAAAGCCTTGTGTTGTTTGGCAGCCAGTAGCATTAATTTGAGAGCAATAGGGAATATGGTTAAGTCATCCATATTTCACTTTGAACTCAGATCAACCTCTCTGGGGGAATTTAAGAACTGGGTATATATGGGAACAAATATGATCAAACATAAGAGCTTTGGAATTATATCTTATTGGAGAAATGTCAGGAGACTAGGAACAGCTAGAACAAAGACAGCAGAAAATGAACCCTGCACTGATTCCTTGTCAACTGGAGATATCCAATCATCCTCAGGAAGAAACGCTTCAAATGCATAATAATTTTAATGAGCTCTGACTGCATCCTCTCCTCCGCACCATTACTCAGTTCCCATTGGCTCAGGAATCAACATTACCTCCTTTAAGAACAATGAGGCATCAAGTCACTCTCATTAAAAAAAAAAAAAAAAAAAATGTAATTCTTGATGGATATTTTAAGAGTCAAGGTAAAGTCAAATGTAGTGAACAGAAGGGTCTTATCGTTATAACATTTGTCACCAGTTGGAGAAAAAACAGGACTGGAGCCTCTGATAGCTGGGAAGAAAATGTTTGCTGGTGTGGCAGCAGCTCAGTCGGTGTTCAGAGTAACTGTACTTTGGAGAAATTTGGGAATAGGGCCTGAAGGGGCAAGAAAGAGCAAGATCAGCTCCAGTGTCTGAGGTGCTTGTCAGTGAGCATGAGGAGGCCGGTGGACGCTGTGAAAATAGAAAATACTCAGCAGAATGTTATCGGGACAGGTGTCGGAAAGAGGGCAGTGGATTTAGCTAGGTACGAAAAGTATAATAGCAAACTTAAGCTTGTCACTGTGAGCATGTCAGATTCTCAGTGCTTCGAGGTATATACCGTTCCAGAATTTTTTCTTTTGATTGAGACTGCAGGTCTAACCACAAGAGAAAACAGGGAAGAGGAATGTTGTGGTTTCCTCATGTCTTTATAAAAGATCTGGAACTGTGATAAAGGTGCGTGAGCCAGTAATTTCTACAAACATAATTTAATATAATACACTAATCATTAGTATTCAAAAAGAATTATATAATATTAATAAAATGACTTTATACTATAAGAAGATGGTGATTCTGTTTCCCCACCCATCAAATATGAATAGATCATCAGGCAAATTAAATTTGAACATCAGTCAGGATGTATATGTTTCTCCCAGGAAGTCTCCATGCCATGTCTTGGATTTAGGGAACTCCTAACTCCTGCTATGGTACTTGGTTGGGTGCATGTGCCCTTCTTTCCAGGATTTATCCCAGTGGCAGCTCATCTCTTACCCCACCTCACCTTTCCTAAGTCATATATGGGGACTCACAGACAAAATTGCTGAATAAATTAATTAGACAATGCTGAAGAATGACATCCAGCACCTACCAGAAAGGAGGAATTTCCCTTCGTAGGCTGGTAGTAAACATTAAAAGACCATGCCCGAGTGTTGTTCACTTCTCTATCCCCAGTGCCCCAAACAAACGATTATTCAGTAATTGATGAATTCAGTGAATGAATCAGAGAATAATTATATATCAAACTCCCACTCCGAAAATAAAAACAAAAACAACCCCCCCCACACACACACACACAAAGCCCAAAAACAACTGATGCAGATATTTTCTTCTATCAGTGTTGCTTGTCTGTTCCATTAGACTTGAACGTTATTATTATTGGTCTTCTTTCTAACTAACCCTCCCTACCCATCCTGGCCATCCTGACTCCATTCCCCTACAAACCGGCCCTCTGCCTTCCACCACTTCACTTCTGTTGTCTGGTGAGACAGTGGAGAAAATAAGAAAACAAAACAAAACCCTCATCCCTAAAACATTCATATTTAATATTATTCAAGCCAAGTGGAGGTGGAATAAACTCAGAAAAATAAGGAAGTCATTATCAAGAAAATGAGAAGTTATGTGTGATTTTTTTTTCTTCCTGTTATTTCCACATGGTTATCGGCACCTCCATTTTATAGTGGTTTTAAGATTATTGTAGTGGAAACCTGGCTACAAAAATACAGATTGGCTTTCCGTCATCGCAACATGGACTTCACCATGTGAAGATGCAATTTGTATTTTAAAATACATATTAAATTCTATTCCAGTCCCCAAAACTATGCTTCCCAGCTTTTCTCCATCCTGCCACATACAGATCCTCACTGCTTGAAGCAAACCTGATGTATAGAAATCAGAATTCTCTTAAACTCCAAGGTGATTCTTTCCCTTACAAGAGTATTCACCAAAATGTTCCTAAAAAATAGCTAGTTTCTCCTCTGTGTTTAAATGATAATGTGACATACAAAAATTCAGTCCACAAAGAAAGTTGAAGGATTTCAACTATGCTTTAAATGACATAACTTCAATAACTTAAAACTGAACAGTGATTTCGATGTTTTAAAGTCTTATAACCAATCATCACCATCCAATTAAAGATCCCCTCCTCAAGATAAAATAGAGTGCCAGGGTTAAAAATTCAAAGATAGTAAAAGACATAGGCTGTGTTTTCAAGAAGCTTATGTTTTAATTACAGAGAAAGCTAGGTAAATATTTAGAACACAGTGTGATATGTCCTGTGTTGAGAACAAGAGAGAAGGCCCAAGACGGAGTTGTTTTATCTAAGCCCCACGTCACCAAACCCCAACTTAACTTAATTATAGTTCCGGCTCTTTCAGAAATGGAATTTTTCAAGCAGTCTTTCTGGAATCAGATGATCAGCAGTAGCAAGGTATTCTGCCCGACAGGCCCCTGCTACCCCCTAAAGGAAAGTAACTTTGCAATAACCAACACATGTTCTTTTGCCTACTATACTTTCCTTGTTCCTCCTCACTTCTGGCTATAAAAATCTTTCATTTTGTAAAGTTCTGTGGAGCTCCCTTCTATCTGCTAGATTGGATGTTGCCTGATTCAAATAGATTTTTGCTTAAAGAAACTCTTAAAATTTTAATACGCCTTAGTTTATCTTTTAATACCCATCATAAAGGCATAGAGCAATATACAGGAAACACAAAAGAGGTTACCTGTGGCAGCAAGAGAAAGCTGAACGTGGAAAGGACACGCTTCTGTATGATACCGGCAAATAGGGAAATTTACTCACCTCAGCTCCCTTCACAGCTTTTTCCCCTTCCTGCAGTTTGAGCACCTGTTGCATAGCCTTGCTCTGAAGGCTTAGTATAGTTTAGGTCCTAATTAACTCTGTATCCAACATAGGATTCTAAAGTATCTGGTGTACCACCATCTCTACATCATCTTAGAGTAATAAACAATAAATTTGGTTTTCTGAATTGATTGATTATATTGCTGTTCTCAACAGTTATGTGAATCACTTACATTTCCTTCTTGGCCCTCTAACAGAACTTCAAAACACTACTTGTTAATTGCCTATAGTAGGCAGCAAGAACAAACCTAGTTGAATCCCCTAGCTCAAATGTAAGTTTAAGAAAATCCAAGCATGGGATGTACTTACAAACCAGGATGGCAAAGTAATTAACCAGTACTCAGGAGAATGGGCTTTATTTATTTATTTTTTTAGATTTATTTATTTATTTATTTATTTATTTATTTATTTATTTATTTATTTATAAGAGACACATAGAGTGAGGCAGAGCAAGAAGCAGGCTCCATGCAGGGAGCCTGATATGGGACTCAAACCCAGGACCCCAGGATCATGCCCTGAGCCGAAGGCAGATGCTCAACCACTGAACCACTTAGGTGTCCCGAGAATGGGCTTTGAAGTCACACAGACCTGTCTCTCTCTCTCTCTCTCATTTCCTAGCAACACAACTTTGGGCAAGTTGCTCTACCATTACCCTTAGTTTCTTCAACTATAAAATAAAGATGATAATATTACACTATCTCTCATAGATTTTTTTGAGAATGAAATTAGATCATTATATAAAGCTTTTAGCACAGTGCCTGAAACCAATAAAGTAGCTAGGAAATGATTATTATAATTCTTTAAATTATTTATTCTAAAAAGTGCACTATCTAAGCTTGTCTATTTTGGGAATACAACTTGTCCTAAAGAATACTACTTGGGGGACACGTGGGTGGCTCAGTTGGTTAAGTGTCCAACTCTCAATTTCGGCCCAGCATCATGAGATCAAGCCCAGAGTTGGGCTCTGTGCTGAGGGTGGAGCCTGCCTAAGGTTCTCTCACTCCTTCTCCCTCTGCCCCTCTCCTCCAGCTTGTGTGCTCGCATTCTCTAGAGAGAGAGAGAGAGAGAAAGAGAGAGAGAGAGAGAGAATGAATACTACTTGAGAAAATCTTGGTTTGAAAAAGAGCCAAAATTCTTTAAAGGCATCATGACTATTCATTTCCAAATCCTACATAACTGGAATTAGTTGTCATTGCCTCTATCATCTTCACATACTTTTTCCCCCTTCTCTTGATGAATCTTTCTTCTCCCTCTAAGACATTATGCCTGTTTGCATTTTCCCTTCCATGAAAAATCATCTTGTATACTTTGTGCTGCCATTCTTCATTTATATCCCTCATTTACCACGCCTTTATCTATCTTCTAGGACTCTGGGGGCTGGTCTCTAAAGATTAAATCCTGGGTATTGCTTTTTTCCCTCTGGCTTCTAGTTGGGTTTGGCCAATAGGAGACACCAGCAAGAAAGGAAAGGAAAAAAGGAGAAGACTCCAGGGCATGTCTTCCTCTGCTCCCTCCCTGCTTTGTCATCAGGGTCTGGCAGTGGCTGTACCTCTCTCCACAGACCCTGCCCAGCAGCTCTCTTCCTTCCCCTTCAGCATGAATAATGGCGGTGGCTTCTTGCTCTTATTAGTCCTCAGGGACCTCAACACCCTTTGCTGATTTCCTTAATCCTGTCCAGTAAATAATTTTCCTTAGAATCCCATGGCTGTTGTTTCTTGCAGGGAAGCTGGCTAATTGTCTTTCACTTTCATTCACTGTTTTTGCCCATTCATCTGTTAATTTAACCATCTATTCAAATTAATACATACCAGTCACTATACTGGGATACTGAGGTGCAAATAAGAAAGGGAACTGAAAGGACCATAATGTAGCCAAGTTTGCAGCACACTCTGGAACTGCAGAAAACCTGAAGAGACCACCAGCCCTCCTGTCTGTGTGAGGGTTTCTGGATCAGCTGCTTTAGTGGAGCTACAAGTGGAATATGCAGAGAGATTGTAGAGAATGGGAATAGAATTCACATGTAGAGGTGAGATCTGGTATTCTATCCTCTTTCCCTCAACACACACACACACACACACACACACACACACACACAAACACTAACTCTAATGGCAAGGTTCCTGGAACAGGTAGAGGACTTTTCCTGAACTGAGTATACCACTTCCATGATCCAAAAATTTTGTTGCATTTAAGATAGAAGACATGTACTTATCATGTTTACGACAGTTGTTGGATATCCATTAACAGCAATGGAACCTAAACAGAATTTTCAAAGTAGGTGGTGATAATGATGAAGATGTTCTGGAACGAGCAATAACCAGAAGTCACGCATGCACTAAGGAAAAGCAAAGCCCTTGGAACTACAGACACTACATCAAACCACAGAACCTAAGTCCCAAGGAGAATAGTCTTACTAAAGGTCACAAGCTAGTTCACGGCATGATTAGAATAAACTCACTTTTCATAACACCCTCTCCCTACCTTTTTAGGACTGATGATTATGAAAAAAGTTATATTTTTAACTGGAATCAGAGTCATAAGGAAGGCATAGTAGAATTTCAGGAAATTAACTACATCTGGAGGAAGCACTTTGGAAACATAAGGCTTTGCTGGGCCCTCAAAAGGCAGTCACTTCCTCCACCTTTGCATACAGCCAGCCCTGCTTCTGGTCCTGCTGACTGGGAAGGGCTCAGCTGTGATTTGTACATGCTTTTCTTCATATCTGAATGCCCTCAGGTAAGGGTGGATTAACTTGCCCTTGGCATTCTTGGTGTGAGGCATCATCTGTCATGCCGTATGTCTTTTTAAAATTTTCTTGGCTTGAACCTTTCCATTTTGTTATCACTAGTAAGATTGCAGGCAGTTCCAACTGTGAGCCATTTGAGTTCTCAGGTGCGTGTTTGAGAGGATGAAGGCCTGTGCCAGGAATATAGGTTAATGCTAGTGCCAAACACAAATTCTCCTCTATCAGATTCTGGAAAAATCCTGGAAATGACTGTAAGAATAACTCAGAGCAGTCTCATGGTGTTCTTTTTCAGAGAAGAGATGCAGTGGGTCTATCCACACTGTTCTTAGAGAAAGATGTTTGGTCTGAACTGAATTTTTGTTAGACATGGTGGTTGGTGACTAAAATCTCATCCTTAACCTGGTCAGCCCCCATTTGTACTGGATGCTGTGGCAGTTGACCAGGTGCCCACCGTCAGGACTAAAGCGTTAATTTCCCCAGGTCCTAAATGCTAGAGTATTAGTGTGAGGAGCTCTCAGCCCAGTCTATCCTTTTCGATAATTAGTTTTTGGCTGAAGAGAGCAGCTTTGTCCAAGATCACACTGTCTTCCTAGGGGACAGTTCTCCTTTACTATCTGGAGTTAAGAGGAAAACACTAAGGGGATAAAAACCGGGCATCTTTGCCTTAATCTGGGATAACTCTTCAGGGTCCAATCCCAGACCACATAGACTCTGCTTACTCCTCTATTGCTACTGCACTGCAGTCCAACTTCTCCTGCTGCCTGACCCTGCATCCTTCCTTTGCCTCTCCCACAAGTGTGCTCCTGAGAGCATTCTCCAATGGACTTTAATTATGTCAATCTCTCAGAGTGGGTTTCCCAAGGAACCTAACTGGCAACACCCATCATTCCAGATTCTTCTTTTTAGAAGACATATTCTGCATAATATTTGCAAAACATTTTTCTGCCCCTTGTTTCGTTGGAGCCTTCATATCACCTCCAGAATCAGAGAGGATTGGATATTTGTGACTTTGTGCTGGCCCCATACCCAATTCACTAGCTATACAACTTGCCAATGTTCCTCACTTTTCTGGATGAAATGAGTAGCTCCCTTGAAAATCTACTAGCCTATCCTTCTGCACTGTCACCTACTCCTCCATTTGTATATAGCTTTTTTGCTCCAAAGAGCTCCTAAACTATTGCTCTGGGTTGTATCTTCTTTGCCCTCTTACTTCATTAATGATGACAATAAGGATAGAAAGTATTTTTAAATATATGCCATTATACTTGTCAGAGGTTCCAAATTATTCCTCAATAGAACGTTTTAAAAAGAATGGAAAATAGTTAACTGGTTATTTAGATGTGATAAGTGAGGCCCTAGGAGACTGAACCTGCTTCTCTTACACGTGGTACCTGAGAGATGAAAAATGTCATAGAATCGGGACAGTGTCATTGGTATTGCTGTGCCACTCAAAAGGAGAATAAGGAAAGAAGCTCTAAGTCTCCGCATGCCTGTATGAAGACTTGCATGCATTATTTTCCCAGCCCTCAGGAGCCCAGGGAGGAAAAGAGATGCCAGGAATGGACAAATAAATTAGTGAGTGAATGAATGGAGTGTTAGAAAGTGTTCTAGCTTATTACCCTAATGGATGACTCCTCTACTCAAAGAAACAGGTAAATGAGGAAGAGGTCTTCTTTCCTAAAATGATATGTGATTGTTTTTCCCTATTAAAATTCTCCATATGAAAGATTCCTATTAGGAACCCAAAGTGAAAAATTAGGAAAATTCAGTAAATTGTTCAAGGTCACCTGGCAGAGAGATATCCAGGCACCAGCTTCTAACCCGACCTGGACTTGCCTCCTCAGATGCTCTGTGTAGACAACCTGGACTCTTCAGTATGCAGGGAAGCTATGTTCTGCAGAAGGTAGGTAAACGGAATTCTCATTTTAATTTAGATAACCTTTTGATAAATATTTGTTTCCACTAACTCTTTAAAGACTGTCTTATAAGGCTGATTTATGTTCTCTTTTGCTTGCCCTCTCTCTGTATCCAGTATTTTATTCATTTATCAGAATAGTCATCAAAATAATGCAGTAGATTATTAATTTTAACTAAAAATTTTAAAAAATAATAACTATAAATATCTTCATTGTTTATTCTTATAAGGCTGATTTATGTTTTCTTTTGCTTGCCCGACCTCTCTCTATATCCATTATTTTTCTCATTTTTCAGAATAGTAATAAAAATAATGCCATGGGTTATTATTTTTAACTAAAAAAATTAAAAATAGGGATCCCTGGGTGGCGCAGCGGTTTGGCGCCTGCCTTTGGCCCAGGGCGCGATCCTGGAGATCCGGGATCGAATCCCACGTCAGGCTCCCGGTGCATGGAGCCTGCTTCTCCCTCTGCCTGTGTCTCTGCCTCTCTCTCTCTCACTGTGTGCCTATCATGAATAAATAAAAATTAAAAAAAAATTAAAAATAGTAACTATAGACATCTTAGTGTTTATTTTTAAACTTAATTAAAACATTTTATGTAGGCAAGAGATTAAAATGGGTCAAAAGTCAAAGATACAAATAGAAGTACAGTGAATAGTCTCCATGTGAACTCATGTGCCAAATACCAGTTCCCTCCACCACAAAAACCAAAGATCTCAGGTAGTTGGGCATCCTTCCAGTGACAGGTCATGCAAATTTAAAGGTAGTTATATAAAAGTGTATAAAAAAATCTTCTATTTACTATCTTATTAGATAGAGATAACTGGCTATAATATTTTTCACATACTTCTGCACCTTCCTTTCTTCAGTTAAGAGGTATTTTAGAGATCATTTCCATCAGTACAGAGACTCTTTTTAAATTTTTACCTTTTATTAGTACTACATACTATTCCCTTGTATAAGTCTACCGTGATTATTTGTTTTGAATTTGTCTTCTTGATGCACATTAAAATTGTTACAAGTTTTTGCTATTAGAGGCAAACTGCAATTAATAAGTGCCTACAGGATATAGCCCCAGCAATGCAACTGTTCCCTCAAAGAGTAAGTGTATTTGTAATTTTGACAGCTTATTGCCAATTTTCTCTTCATATAGGTTGTAGCAATTTATGCTCACAAGCAATGAGAATTCCCCTATACCTTCACTAGTGCAGCATGTCCTGACTTTTTATCCTTTTTTGTTGTTGTTGCTACATCATTGCTAATCTAATAGACTGAACATGATATCTCAAAGCTGTTAGAGTTTGCATTCCTCTACTATGAAGTTATGTTTATCATTATTTAATACATTAAAAGACACATTTATTTTCATTACATATATGGTTTGTCTACTTTTCTATTGGCCTTTCATTTATTGATTGAGAATATTTTTCATATAATAGGGAAATTAGCCTTTTGTAATTTGAGTACTGTGTGTTGTGTTTTTTCTAATCTTTGATTTTGCCTGTGGTGCTTTTCATCACACTTTTTTTTTTTTTTTTAATTTTCCTATCTTCAACTTTATTGCTGCTTTGTGGAGTTTAGGGTTTTATATCAAGTTAAGAATTTCTCTGTAGTTAAAAAGCATTCATCCATGCTTTCTTCTTATATCCTTTACTTAGAATAGTTGTCAGTGCCTTTCTGAAGGAACTGTCTCATTCATAAGTATTCTGATTCATTTGCTAATTGTTTCAAAGAATCTGCATGGACTGGATTCAGGCCAAACACCTCCTGGAAGATATTTTTAAAGCTCAATGAAAACACATTTACAGAGATAAAAGGTTAAGTGATTGTAAGAAAAAAGTTTATATGGCTAGTAGGGCACAGAACAAAATTTATAAGATCCTTAAACACAAGAGAAAACTCCAACTTGGGTGGCCAGATCCCAAAACACCTGAAGTGGAGAAAGCACTAGAGATAGAAAAATATAAGTCTGTCTGACTTTACTATAGCTCATAGGAATTTGGAATTAGTCCCTGTGAAGAGGTGGCATAAACTGAAAATTGCAAGACTCAAAAGGCTTCAAAATGAAGATTTCATGTGCAGCTGACCTGGGGTGTGAGTGGTCTCATTCAGCCAATCTGATGTCTGGGAAAAAAAAAAAAACAAACAAAGAAACATATTTTCTGATTTCCTTAACTGGACATAGTGCCCCAAGGTAGAGGAACTATGGAATCAAACATGAAGGATATTCATGTTTCTTTTTTTTTTTTTTTACCTTTATTAAGAACCAGAACCTACCAGCCCAGTAATTCCTCATAATGATATTAATATAGTTCTCTTTTTAATGGCAGTGAAGTAATTGGAAAAAATCTTTAGATATCAGTTGTTGTGTGTTTTATTAACTATCAGTGGATAATAGCTAAATGCAGTGTTTATTGAAGGTTTATTATGTGCCAAGCTTTATGTAAAATGTTCTACGTGCTTCATATACCATCATAGGGGTTTTAAGAGCAAGAGAAAGTTTGGGAATATTAATTAGTGCATCACATTTTATTTTTAACTTTAAGTATGCTTATTGTTAGTATCTGGCTGGTAACAAAATAGTATATATTATAGTCCCATTTTTTGTGAGAAAAATATTTATGTATATAATATACGGGAAAAATACCAGAATAGTGGAATTTTATATTAGCTTATTTTTTTCTCTGATAAGCTAAGTAAGGGGAATGTTTTTTTCTTCAATAGTAATTTTTATGCCATTAGACTTCTTATTAAGTGAAAGAAAGATGTTTTCATTGTTTTGTTATTAAAAATAAATGCTTCTAAGAGAAAAAAAGTGAAAATGATACAATTATTTGGTATAGAAAGTTATTCATGATATATTGTCTTATAATAAAATGGTGCCATTAAAGAACAAAAATACCCACATATGCATGGAAAGACTGAGAATGTATATACACATAAACAAACAAATAAAAACAACAGCCCTCATGTCTAAGTGATGGAATGAGACATATTTAATTTCTCCTTCTTAACTTCATTGTCTAATTTCTTAATAAGAATATTAATTACTGTCTAGAAAAAAACATATTTGAAATCCAGCTCTTGTGCATTTTACAACTACACCAAATAGCTTCCAGATAGTGCTAATGCTAAAATAAAATTGGACTATCCCATGATCTAATATTTAGGGGGGGAAAATCATCACCTAAATTGCATTCAAGTATAATAGACATATAGGCAGAGGAAGAAATGCAACAAAATATTCTTAGAAGTCACCTGTGGATGCTGAGTTTTCAAGCAGTTTTTATCACTTTTTCTTTCTGCATTTTCCAAATATACACAATAAATATATTGTGTAATCTGAAAAAAAATTTAGTGCGTACCACCAAGTAAAAAATAATCTGTTTTCAAACAAGGAGTTATTCTTATAGTTGGCATGTTTCATGTAAACATTAAACAATGCCAAAATAATGTGTCAATTGACTTCACACACTCTACACACCCTGCTTTGTAATAATCCTACAGAAAATGATATCAAATACATCACTTGACTTAGAATAGGAATGTCAATATATTTTCCCCCATTAGATATTTGACAATGCTTTTGTTTAAGAGCTCCTCCCTAAATAAATATGAACACACCAAAATCTGTAAGATAAAAACAGGAGTGAATTTTCTCTCCACCAGAGGCAGAGTCTTCAAAGAGAAGGCTTTTGCTCCACCTTCACCAACCAGCTCATTTGGAAAGAGCTCCCAGCATAGCAGAAAGTGCAGCTAAGCTCTTTTCTTAGCTGTTTTGTTCCCATCTTTCCATCTTATAATCCTCCAGGTATTACCTTTTAAAAGATTTCAAATACACTAAGGCAAGGATACACATCAGTAACAGAGAAGTGTTCATTATGCAACACTTCAAAATAGGTGGAATGGAACAGGATCCATAAAAACGGAACCACACAAGGCACATGCCCCAGCAGGAGAGGGTGACTTCTAAATGCATCAGGGTATCTTCTCACAGTGGCCATGAGATGGGGCATTTAGGTGAAGATATATATATATATATATATATATATATATATATATATATATATATTTTTTTTTTTTTTTTTTTTTTTTTTGAGAGGAAGAGTGAGCAAGCAAGAGAGCACAAGCAGGGGAACCAATAGAGGGGGAAACCAACTCCCCACTGAGCAAGGAACCCATCATGGGGCTCCACCCCAGGACCTCAAGATCATAACCCCAGCCCAAAGAAGACACTCAAGCGACTGAGCCACCCAGGCGACCCTGTTTCCTCAAGACTTTTAAGGCAGGCTAACATCTACTTCCAAGGGCAGCAGTGAGGGAGGAGGGACGGGGGAATGCGTGTTAGCTGCAAAGGCTGTCCCATGGCAAGTACCCCCAATGAGCTAGTCCCTGAATCCTTGAGGTACGGTGCTCCTGCTGCAGATAGCAGCTCTCAAAGGGCAGCCCAACCCCCTCTCTCCACCAGCTAAAATTCTACTGGTCCTTATTACACGGTTTTGCTCTATTTACCAATAAATAGTGCTTCCTATTATAAGAAATCTAGATCAAAAAAATATCCTTTGGCTCATCTAAGAACCTTCAGAAAAAGACTCATCATAGGATCCTATTGTAAGATAGTTTGCACTTGATCAAACTATGACGGTATAGAGATTTCTCATTTCTCAGAGATTCTTCTCTCGAGATTATTCCCTTCGTACACCGTTCAAGTGCACCGCGATGCTACCTTTAGTTCCCGGGGGGGGGGGGGGGGTCAAGGCCCGCGGATGCCCCACGCTCCTCCTCTCAGTAAGGCCTGACCCCTTTTACCAGCTCGGGTGCAGGGTGCACGAGTCAGAGCACCTGCCCGAGCGTGAGAGGCGTCCTCGGCCCCGTCCCCTCCGCGGCGGCTCCGGGGACCAAGGCTCCGACCCACTTCTGCCAGCGCGCCCGAGTGAGGCCTCCGCGGATGCAGAACCGGCGGGCTGGAGCCGCTGCGGGCTGGCTGAGGGCGCCTGCGAGCAGGTAGCAGCCGGCACCGGGGTGGCGGGGGGGGCGGGGGGGGTGAGCCCTGCGGGGGGCAGGAGGAACTGGGGCGCTGAGTGGCAGGGCCCGGAGCTCACTCGCGCTCCCCCGCTGTAAGGCCTGCCCCTGAGGGCTGAGCCCCCAAGCCTCTAGCTCTGCAAACCCGGGCTGGCGCCCGAGAGAGACCCCAGGCGGGGGGGGGGGGGGGGGGGGGGACTCCCCAGGTGGCAGTGGCTGGTGCTGCTGGCGGAGCTGCTGCGGGGCTCCCTGCCCCGCAGTCCTGCTGCTGTCCCGGCTCCAGGCGGCGTCCCTGGTGGGGCTCCCCCCGCCGCTGCGCCAGGGCCGCCCCGTTTTCCTTGTGAGTTTTGTGCCGGGCGAGCCTGTTTCTCTCTGGATCCCAGTTTGAATTGGGGCCCTGAGTGTTACTCCTGAGGCTCCAGTTTTACGTTTGGGACCTTGGGTTTTACCTCCTAACCTGGTTTGTGTCTAGACTCCAGGGTTTTACATCCAGATCCCCGGTTTTTCGCCCAGGTCGCCGGTTTGCGTTTGTGCCCCGCTGTTAACTGAAACCCATTATTTTTATTTATTTTATTTTATTTTATTTTATTTTATTTTATTTTATTTTATTTTATTTTTTATTTATTTTATTTTTTTATTTATTTTATTTATATTTTCTTTTATTTTCTTTTATTTTATTATTTTATTTTATTTTATTTTTTTATTTTATTTTATTTTATTTAATACTTTATTTTTTTATTATTTTATTTTATTTTATTTTATATTTTATTTTTTTATTATTTTATTTTATTTTTATTATTTATTTTATTTTATTTTATTTATTTATTTTATTTTTTATTTTATTTTATTTTTTATTTTATTTTATTTTATATTTTATTTTTTTATTATTTTATTTTATTTTATTTTATATTTTTATTATTTATTTTATTTTATTTTATTTTTTATTATTTATTTTATTTTATTTTATTTATTTATTTTATTTTATTTTTTATTTTATTTTATTTTATTTTTTTTTTTTAAAGATGATATTTATTTATTCATAAGAGACACCCAGAGAGAGAGAAAGCGGCGGAGACACAGGCAGGGTGAGAAGCAGGCTCCATGCAGGAGCCCAATGTGGGGCTTGATCCCAGGTCTCTAGGATCAGGCCCTGGGCTGAAGGCAGGGCTAATCGCTGAGCCACCCAGGCTGCCCTGAAACTCATTTTAAAGATTAGAGACTAAAGTATAAAGAGGCTACCTAAACTTGGCCTGAAATTAGGTAAGGAGATGAACTCAAGCCTTTCAGGAAACAGATCCTGAACTTCCAGTAACTGTACGGATCAAGTTTGCTACTCACCTCCTGTACGATTTTAGACAATTAACCCAATACCACAAATAATTATTTACCTACTCTATTACACTAACTTTTTAGGATGATTGTGAAAATATGAAGGAAACACTTATTACATGTGAGAACGTAATGAGAACAAAAAAAGGAGTCCGCGCAAATAATATAGAAATCAGTCTGATGCAATGAGAATGGTGGCTCTCAGAATACATTGTGGTCAAGTGGAGGGATGGAGAAAAGGTAGAGTGAGAGAGGAAAAGATAGTAGTTTGTCTCCTATATTGTACATTGTGACTTATCTAGTGTACCATGTAAAAGCTCCACAGAAGGAACAATTGTCTGGTGTTGGCTTCACAATTCCTCTGTGGCCCATCACTGTTGAATCAATATCCCTGATCCTCAGTTTCTGGGCTTTATGCTCATGCTTCTAGTACCCACCATAGAGCCCAAGATATGCCAAGTGAATGGGAGGACCTCCCTGCACTGCCTTTGCACAGTCTCTTGTGTATCCTGATATTACATCCCTGTATTAACACTTATAGGATGCCTGGATTCTGTAAAGCTCAGGCTGGATTTATTCCCACTTACCCAGTCTCTCCGATGGAGAGAGAAATGGGAGTTGTAATGTGGGCCTTATTTTCATGGTATTTTTCAGGTCTGAACAAAAAATCTTATAATGATAAATTTGGAAAAGTATGTTTTTGTCTATTTAAAAATTGCCATTTTTTGAACCTCAATATTTTTATTAAGATGGAAAAGCTCTATCAGACAGTCAGGCATTTAGACAAATGTTTATTCCCTCTTCCATACTTGGCAAATGGAAAAGGGTGCTTAAATACTTCAGCAGCCATCCATCAATTGGTTAGGCTAATTACAGAGAAGTTTTCACATTGTTGTCTTATCTCCTTCCCCATAAACTGAAGTGTCTCATGTAGTTACATTTCGGTGCCCCATCAAAAGGCTTGGAGGCAAGTGTTTCTACACTGTTGTGATATGGGAAGCCATCTGTGGTTTATACCTATGATAAAGTTCCAGGTTAAGAGCATGGTGGAGAGCATTTAACTGGTCGCCTATCAAGGAAATAAGACTTAAAAGTTAAAAAACAAAAAAAGGGAGTTAATTTTAAATCAAGGTTATTTTTGTTGGTATTTTAATTTTCTTGCCCACAAATATTAGGTTTTCCCATTTTCATTGATTAAGGCAGAGATCTACACTCTATTTTAAATTTCCAGAGCCAAAGATCATAAATATAACTCCTGCCTTCAGCTAGCATTCTGATTTTCTGTTCAGGAGTTATTATGTAAATAATTATTTTTAAGCACAAAGATTTATAATATTCATATCAAAAATGACATTCACAAAACTCCAAAGTGAGACTTCTTATAATTAAGATTTTACCCCTCTGTTATTGTCTGTTCAGTTATCCTTCCAAATAGTCATTTGCACTTATTTTTGGAAAATATAGCTTAAGGATCATACAACTCTAAAAAGTCCTACCTTCAATATTCTTATCTTTCATTTTATTCTTCTGACAGAATAAACTGGTTTCTACCTCATGGATTTCTATTTACTATTTTCTTTGCCTTCCTGTATCTTGTTAGGAATAGCCTTGGATCTTAATTCAAATATCACCTTTTTGGGATGGCTATCCATATCTAAGCAATTTAATTTTATCTCTTACCATGTCATTCTCAACTGCAATGTCCATTTTATTTTATGTACAGCAGTGAATCTGATATTTAAATGATAGGACTTTGCTACCTAGAATGATAAGATTTTAAGCAAGATTTTCGTTGAACTCATTGGCCATTCATTCTGTGAAACCCAATGAGGTGAAGATTTAGGGTTCCTACACCTGTCAAAAAATAACTCAGTTATCTATAGTGGAAGTGTCTTCTGAGATCCAGTTGCTCATGTCCAATGCTATGTCTTCCATCTGCATGTGTTAGAGTTACCACATTGCTACATGTATGAGAACTTCTCCTATAGGGAAATGTTCCAGTACTGGCAAGCTTCAAAAGAGAGCCATGTTTGTGGAATAGATAGTATGCACTGTATCTGAATTCCCTCTCCAGACTGGCTCTAATAAACTCATTACATTCGGATCAAAATGACTGACCAGCTGTTCCCCTTCCCTGAAGTATTTGCATTTTAAAAGGTGAGAAAAGCCTAAAACTGAGACAATAAGTTTCTATTTGTTGAACTCAGACATGGAGAAATACAGAAATATGAAGAAAATGTAAGGAAATATGAAAGGGCTATATTATCACTTCTGGGAATCATTCAAACTTGCAAGAGGGACTGTGGAATCTGCTCTCTAAAATTGAAATCATTTGCAGGGCTCTCTAGGGAATCAATCGGTCCCTAAATTCTGCCTTAGTTTTCATATTTGGCAGGGCCTTAGGTTCATTAAAATCTCAGGAGTCACTACAGAGCCTCAAGTGTAGTGGCCTCATTTGGGGCCAGTTCTGTCATCATGTTAGGCACAGGCTGACTCCCAGCAGGGGTCACAGCTGGCCTAGGAGAGTTAATTATCCTCAGGATGTAACCACAAAGCCATAAGCCTGTCACTCAGGCCTTTGCTCCTGCTTGCCAGTAATTTTGGATTATCAAGAAAGGCAAAGAGGAGTTCCTATTATTGATGTGAGGAAATATATTTCTTCTTCAACATAATGAGAGACTAACTCAGGAAAATGTAAGATGAAAACAATTGTATCATTCATTCAAATATAACAAATCTCTGTTGAATGCTACTCTGTGCCAGGGACTATTTTAGAAATATGTAGAGACAGTAGGTATCATCATAGACCAGGCTTCTGCCTTCATGAATTTATATTCCAGTGACCAGAAATAGGTACCAAAATAGAAAAAGAAATCTAACAAGAAAATATCATTTTAATCAGTATAAATAAAACTAAACAGGGCGATGTTATAGAGACTAGCATTGTAAAAGACAGAGTTAGATTGCTTCATCTACTGTGGTCATCCAAGGTGACATTAAGCTGAGATACAAGTCCATCCTTAAAAGATGTGGAAAAGAGAGCTTTTTAAAAAAATTTTTTTAAAGATTTTATTATTTATGAGGTCTCTCATAATAGAGAGAGAGAGGCAGAGACACAGGCAGAGGGAGAAGCAGGTGAGAGTTTTAGACAGAGAGAGTATCAAATAAAAATCCATGAGAGAGATGCAAGGTTGGGTTATTTGAGGAACAACAACAACAACAAAAAGACCAGGAGGATTTCTAATTCCAGGAAGCTGGAGTAGACATACTTTTTCCTTTTATTCCTGCTAAGTATGACAAATAACTGTAGATATCTTAAATACAGTATACATAAGATGGTTCTGAAATGTAGGGAGGATAAGACAGACAGGCTAAGGAACTCAGGACTTGAGTAACAATGGAACAGTGAGTTGCCTCAATTTTCTATCTTTGCCTCATACATCGTAGACTCAGAGCTGAAGAAACTAACAAATCATAATACCAACAGGTATAGACACACAAACACACCTGCGTGTTGCAACAAAAGCTTGCTCTCTTTAGCCAAAGGACCAAAATAAGAGAAACCTAGCAAGAAAGAAAACTTTTAAGCAGTTAAGTGCTCTACTCCAGCCAAATACCACAGAAACAAATCAACAAAAACTATTGTTGAACCCAGATCAGCAAAGCCTGAGTGGGAAACCCCTGTTTCCAATCTCATGAGACTGTAATAAGGAACCTTAAATCTCCTGCTGGGGTAGTATCAGAGAAGATCAAGTAAGGAGCTTGAACTTTTATGCCCTTTGGCTGGTGGGTAACGAGCACCCTTGCCAGTGGTATCACTGGGGACCACATGAAGAGGCTGGACTTCCTCTGCCACTCAGAATTAATAACATACCCCTCAATTCATGATGACAGGAGGCTTAGCAGAGAATGAAGACATTCAGCAAGCACCACCCTTCCCCTGCTGGAGTGGAAAAAAGAAAGAGAGAAAGAGAAAGAGAAAGAAAGAAAGAGAGAAAGAGAGAGAGAGAAAGAAAGAAAGAGAGAGAGAGAAAGAGAGAGAGAGAGAAAGAAAGAAAAGAAAAGAAAGAAAAGAAAAGAAAAGAAAAGAAAAGAAAAGAAAAGAAAAAAAGAAAAGAAAAGAAAAAAAAGAAAAGCCAGATAAAACAAAAAGGTTGAAATAGGAAGAAGGCTAAATAGTCTCCTAACACAATACAAAGAAGGTCTCAGTTTTAATCAAAACCCATTAGTCATACCAAAATGATGAATATCTCACATCGAATGAAAAAAATACGCTGAGATGATGGAGTTATTAGAATGATCTGACAAAGATTTAATTTAAAGCAACCATTACAAAAATTCTTCAACAAGGAAAAACACACTTGAAACAGTGAAAACAGAAAATTTCAAAAAAGTTATATCAACAGAGTTTTAGAAGTAGAGGAGGAATATGGCATGACTGAAGAAGTATTTGAAGAAATAATGACTGAAATTTTCACAGACTTGGTAAGCCACACAAATTTATAGATTGAAAAAACTCAGGGAATCCCAGAGAACTCCATGCCAAGAAGACACATCGTAAGTAAACTTCTGAAAATGGTTAACTACTTTAAGACTGTCCAGAGTGGTTTCAAATGTATGTAGAGAAAATACTTACATATTATAAAGCATAAGGGAATATAAAGGGAGCTGAGCCTTATCTACTTACTCAACTTTGTAAAATGATGATACCAGTACTAAAAGAAAAAGAAAAAAACAACTACCATCTAGAATTCTGTATCCAGTGAAATCATCTAACAAGTGAATGAGTAATAAAGACTTTTTCAGACAAACAAAAACTAAAGGAATTTATCACCAGTAGACCTGCCTTACAAGAAATATTAAAAGAATTCTTCAAAGAGAAGGAAAAGTACACAGGTCAGAAATTAAAATCTATATAAAGACCAGTTTCTTTGTAGGTCTTATACTTTTTTTTTTATGAAGACTGGACACTTTCTATAATATAGCAATTATAGATTCCGATTCCCCATTTTCAGAATTCTTATTGTTCCTGCCTTTTTGTTTGTTGCCTTTTGTTTGTTTAACGATTTGCCTGGACTCATTCTGTAGATCCTACTTATTTCAGAGTCTTCAATCACCAAATTCTCTTTTTGTTCTCATTTTCATTTTTAAGCCTGACTTCCTAGATGTAACTCATGGATAAACATAGTTTTGTAGTCAGCTAATGATTGGTCAGGGGTTGTGCTCAAACACATTGAACAAATAAGACTTCAGTACTTTGCCTAGAGAACTGAGTGTTATTTGGAACCCATTCAGTGTTCAGGCACCTTACAAATCTTCTCCAGCTTTTCTTTCTGCAGGGCCTTGTGGTGTCTCATCTACACATGCACAAGCCCTTGCATTCGGCAAGCAACTTATAAATAGCAAGGGCCATCTTCTGTCTCTTTTGAGATTTTGCAGGCTTGCACATGTGTGAGATTTCCATCTGCCAGAAATATATGAGTGTTTTTCAAGGCCTTTGATGGCTCTCATTTCCTAGCACTCCATATTAAAATTCTGGCTTTTTCTATTAATGTATTGCTTGCCCCAACCTTAGGCCACATGCAAGGACATTGGTCTTCTCCACTTATTTGACAATGAGATTAATTTTGTTTTCAACAATGTCTCTGAATGTGAGGTTCTTCTTCATTCTGTTCCATTTCCTGTTAGCCTCTTTTAGCAGGAAAGCTGCTGTTTTTCACAGCGTTCCCTACCAGAGTTGAATTTCTATGTTGATGGAGTTAATGGAAGGAAGCAATCTCAGGCTAAAACTCCAGAGACTCCTACTGTTCTTAAATAAACATCTCTCAATTTGTAGTATGCCTTTGGTTGATTTCTAAAATATGGTGGCTTTCTAAATAAAGTTTTTCTATTTTTATCATTGCTTATTTGGGTAAGGATTTTTCAAGTTCTTCACTTCCTGATGACTGAAGTCTTCCCTTTAAACTCATTTTTTTGTAGGATTGATGTTATTTCTATTTTAAATCTTTGATAGAATTCAAGGTAAAGTCAACCAGGCCTGGATGATTCTTCTTCTTCTTCTTCTTCTTCTTCTTCTTCTTCTTCTTCTTCTTCTTCTTCTTCTTCTTTTTAAGATTATTTATTTATTTGAGAAAGAGAGCAGGATCAAGATGAGGGGCAGAGGGAGAAACAGACTCCTTGCTGAGCAGGGAACCTAATGTAGGGCTTGATTCCAGGACTTTGGGTTCATGACTCGAGCCAAGGACAGCTGCTTCACTGACTGAGCCACCCAGCACCTTTGGGCCTGGATTATTCTTTGCGGAAGATTTTCAATTACAGATTCTGTTATTTCAATGATTATGAGAGTATTTTATACTTTCTGATTGTCTTTTGATTCACTGTGTTTTTCTAAGTATTATTCTAAATTTTGAAAATTTTTTTAAAGATTTATTTATTTATTTGAGAGAGAGAGAGAAAGACAATGTGCGTGCCCAAGGAAGAAGCAAAGGAAGAGAATCTCAAGCAGACTCTCCATTGCACACCATCTAGACCCATCAGATCATGACCTGAGCCTAACCCTAGAGTTGGCGGTTTAACTGACTGAGCCACTCAGGCACCCCTCAAATTTGTTTAAAAGTGCTTATCATATCTTCTTATGATTTGGTGATTTCTGTAGGATTTATAGTTGTAAATTTTGAGTTTCTGACTGCTTATTTGTGCATTTTCTTTCTTTCTTAATCTATTTCACTGGCATGTTTTTTTTTAAATTTATTTTTAAAGAATTAACTTTCATTTTTGTTGGCAGTATTTCCTTTCTGTTTTCCATTTTATTACTTGCTATTCTATCTTTAATATTTGTTTCATTCTATATTTTCTCAGTTTAATTTAACTAATTTTCTAGGATGGATGCTTAAATTATTAGATTTTAGCTACTTTTTCCCTTTCAAACATAGTAGCTGAAAGCTATAAATTTCTTCTAATCATGCCTTATGATGCATCTCACAAGTTTTGATATGTCTATTTTTGTCATTCAATTGAAGATATTTTCTAAATCCATATTGACTTTGTCTTTGATTTTGGACTACTTAGAAATATATTACTAAACTTCCATTACATGAATACTTATTTATTTATTTATTTATTTATTTATTTATTTATTTATTTATTTTTAATTTTTATTTATTTATGACAGTCATACAGAGAGAGAGAGAGAGGCAAAGACACAGGCAGAGGGAGAAGCAGGCTCCATGCACCGGGAGCCCGATGTGGGATTCGATCCTGGGTCTCCAGGATCGCACCTTGGGCCAAAGGCAGGCGCCAAACCGCTGCGCCACCCAGGGATCCCACTTATTTATTTATTTATTTTAACCATCTATTTTTAAATTAATTTCTATCTTAATTACCCTGTAGTCAGAAGGATAAATTTAATCTGATTTTAATCCTTTGGATTTTGTTGAGACTCACTTTCCCACCTAGTATATAGTTAATTTTGATTGAATTTTCCCCAGTGTTTCTAAAAATATTTTATTTTTATTCTTCAGCTTTTATATTTTATACATGCTCATTAGGTGAGCTTTGTTAATATTCTTTTCAAATTTCTATTCTGTTTTTTTCTGATTTTTCATCATTTGTTCTTTCAGTTACTGTGACTTGTCATGTTAAACCTCTCTCTCTCTCCTCTCTCTCTCTCTCTCTCTCTCTCTATATATATATATATACACACACACACATGCATAACATAATCATTAATAAAGATCATTCTTTATCTCTAGTAATGCTTTTAAAAAATTACTTCATCTATAAGTATTAGTAACAGTTCTTTTAATATTTTAATATTTCAATACTCTAATTTTCCACTTTTAATATTAACATTTTCATATTTAGGTTTTAATATGTAGTTTGTAAAATGGCAACCTTTAATGGACTTTTTTTGTTCAGTTTGAAAATCTTTGTCTCATGTGGAATATTTATTCCATTAGATTTATGCATTCTTAACATATGTTTTAGTTGGTTGTAGAGCTCTAGCTTAGCAGGTTTTATGTTTGTTTGTTTTAATACTTTGATGACATGACTCCATTTTTCTTCCTAGTTTCCATTGTTCTGTAGACAACATTTCTTTTTAATCTTAGTGTTTATTGTTGCTCGTTTGAAGAAAATATGTCCTTTCTTTCCACCCTTGATGCTTTTAAGATTCTCTTTTAAGGTTTGTTTTTCAGCCATTTTACTGTGATGTATCTAAGTAGAATTTTGTCTTATTAATCCTGTTTAGTGTTTGTTGTATTTGTAGAATATGTAGATTGGTGTTCTTTTAATCAATTTGGAAAATTCTTGACCATGATCTCTTTAAACTTTTTTTTCCCCTCCTTCCTCTTTTGGATCTCAAATTACACTTCTGTTAGAACTTTCTTTGGTATATGTTTATGTCTCTAATGAGTTTTACCCTTTAATGAAAACATACATTTTTTTGGTCTCTGAACATTTGTTATCTATTCTAGTTCTCTGGTTTCTCTTCCATCCATAGGATACTTAATTAATTTCCATTTCTTTTAATTAAAATGTACATTTGCTTCTCATATTTTCTTGTTTGAGTAAGTTCTTCATCTTTCCTTTTATTTCTTTGAATCTACTATATTTAACCATTTTAAAGTTTATGTATAATAATTCCATTGCGTTGATCATTTATGGCTCTTTTGTTATACATTGTTTCTCTTATTTTTCAGTCACATTTTCTTGCATTTTTTTAAAACCTGGTTATTTTCCCTTGAGTGCTCAGTTCTATGCCTATAAAATTTAGAGATTATTGAAATCATGGATTATGTTTCATTTTTCCATGGAGTGTTATATTTACTTCTGGCAGGTTGTACTAGGACTAATAATCCTATAGGGCCTTAACCTAACCAGGTATTAAGATGATTTAAAGCTGAACTCTAGGGATCCCTGGGAGGCGCAGCGGTTTAGCGCCTGCCTTTGGCCCAGGGCATGATCCTGGAGACCCAGGATCGAATCCCATATATCGGGCCCCCGGTGCATGGAGCCTGCTTCTCCCTCTGCCTGTGTCTCTGCCTCTCTCTCTCTCTCTCTCTCTCTCTCTGTGACTATCATAAATAAATAAATGAAAATAGCTATTTTAAAAAAAAAAAAGCAGAACTCTAATATCCCCAATTATTATTCTGTTCACTTCCTATTTCTGGGTCAGAGTACTTGGAAATTCAACTGAAAATGTTGATGGGCACAACTTACCAGGGACTCTATTGATAGGCTTTGAATTCCAATAATCCTAAGCTCCATGAGTCTGTCATAAACAATTTTCAAGATTTTAGCCTTTCGGTCTCCCAATTCCTCTTCTAGAAGTGGCAAGTACCCTGAGAAGAAAAGCAACCTGAAATACCAATCTCAGCTCTCTGGGTTTCTTTCTTCTTTCAAATCTTGCTGTAATAATTCTCCATTCCTGTGTAAGCAGTCAGATGATTTCAAATATGTTATTTAAAATATTTTTCCCAGGCATGCCTGGGTGGCTCAGCAGTTGACTGTCTGCCTTTGGCTCAGGGCGTGATCCTGGAGTCCTGGGATTGAGTCCCACATCGGGCTCCCTGCATGGAGTCTGCTTCTCCCTCTGCCTATATATCTGCCATTCTCTCTCTCTCTCTCTCTCTCTCTCTCTGACTCTCATGAATAAATAAATAAAATTTTTAAAAATAAATAAAATATTTTTCCCAGTCTTTCTTGTTTTGCTCTGTATTACCTAGACTACCATTCTCAGAATACTTTTGTTTTTCACATCCTTGTATATGACTTTCATGTTAATAGCTAATTTTTGTTTGTAGATATATAACTCTCTCTACTCCATTTGTTCCTCCTCCATTTCCTCCTCCTCCTCTTCCTTATCTCAGAAAATGGTTAGGTATGAAAACATTTTAATCATTTCCTCGGGTTTATGGGGATGGGTTATGGGTTGAATTGTGTCCTTGAAAAGGTATGTTGACATTCTAGCTTCTGGTACCTTTGAATGTGACCTTATTTGGAAATAAGCACTTTGCAGGTGTAATCAAATGAAGATTAAAGCCATTAGGATGGGCCCTAACTCAATATGACTAGTATCCTCATAAGAGGAGAATAGAAACAGACACAGGAACACATTGTGAATGCCCTGTGACATTTGACATGGAGATTAAACTGATGCATCTGTAAGCCAAGAAATGCCAGGAATACCATAAGCTAAGAGAATGGCATGGAACAAATTCTTCCCTAAAGCTTTTTGAGAGGGTATGGTCCTGATGACACCTTGATTTTTTTCTAGCTTCCAAAACCGTAAGAGAATGAATTTCTGTTCTTTTAAGCCACCCAGTCTATGGTACTTTGTTATGACAGCCCTAGGAAACTAGTATATTCATTATACCCTTAGCCCAAAATAATTTCTCAAAATCCTAAATTTCTAAGTTGACTGTGGCCTCTCTCATTCCAGTCATATTAACCTCACAGCCCTTTCACAGACATTTAACAGATTCCTTGTCAGCAAATGGCATCATCTGGGGTGATTTTCTTTTACTGTTACCTTCCCTTTCTTATCTGTCCTCCATATTAATGTTATTCACTTATTTCTGCTTTTGTATATACCAGGGACTATTTCATGTCTTAGCTAAAGTATCAAGTGATCTTATGTTCTCCCAGGCACCTCTGATGGCAAGAGAAGTATTTGGTAAAGTCACATTTTGTGTTTAGGAACAGACTTCCTCTCATTTTCAACAAATTGCAGTGGTGTATTCTGAGGCACAATAGCAGGTGGACAGGGTAGGTATAATTGAGTATGTTTGCAGTTTTAGTGTTTTTGAAATTTTTTTCAACTGCTAACCAACAGTAAGAAATATTTTTTATATCGTGACCAAATTCACATACACATACACACAGATCTAATTGGGAAAAAAAAGTTTCCTGCAACAATGCTTAGCTTTCTAAAATATAAATCTTCTGTTATTTTCTATTATATTCTATGCTTTTATAGTTAATACAATGTCCATGAGCAATTAAAATAAAAAGAAATCATAATCCAGAGTTTGAAGATTACTGTCCAGGTGACTTGTTTTCTGCATGGCTACTTTCTGATGGCCATCATGTGGGATCTCACACATTAGGTAAGAAGCAGAACATCAAGAAGAGTACATCACTCTCATTAGATCTTTCTTTTGATTCCTTTCAGTTAATTCTCTGAAATTTATTTGTTTAGATCAGATTTCTGATAACACAGGAAGAAGACATATTTTCGGAGATATATTGAAGGGATTTCTGTCTCTTCAAGTTACACTTTATGAGAAAAATTTATTATTTCATTATTTTTAACCCAGTCTTTTCCTGTGTACTGTCCTTTTGTTGAGGCATAATTAAATTTCATGAAGGGACACATTTTATTTCAACTGGGTGGGTCTTTGGTTCTATTTTTTTCTGTGTTTGATAAAAGCCATTTATAAACTTAGCTTTGGTTTAAAACATCAGATCAAATATATAGACAAATTCTAATTCAGATATGAGCTACTTTCTCATAGAACTACTCGACATCAAGCGTGAAACCCCAAAATAGCATGTTCTGCTATGGAGACAGGGTGTTTGCTACACTGAGGCTTTTCTGAATGGCTGACATCCAGAGATTCATTTTCACATTGGTGCTTTCCTCCACCATTTGGGGCATGACAGGAAAAGATCAGAGAAAATATTGTTGGAAAGAGTTAATGGCAGGTGCCATGTTTGCTTATTGCTTCCTGCAGCCTTCAGCAGTTGATGCTTTTGCTATTAAATATTTTCATATGTAGTTTCCTATTTGCCTTGAATTACTGAAATATACTAAGCATATCTCTCCAAGGACTCAGAGCCACAATGTAATAGGCTCCTGCTAATAGCTTGAAACTGTACAGCAATCTAGTTTTAAAATACAACACAAATCTTTATCTAAAAGCACTAACACCTCACTCTTGTGTTCGCAGAGTATGTTTTCACATTTCCTCTTGCGATGCATAGGAAGGGGGGAAAAGCTACAAGAGAAATGATGCATTCCGGGCAAGGAGCCAATTTAAAAAGTCTGTTCTTTCCAGTTTGCTGTCACTTGTCGTGGTTAAACAAAACACGGAGGAGAAAAAGAGAAATTGGCTTCAGTGTAAATGTCAACATTCTGATTAAAGCAAACACAAAGCATTCAGAACTCTTGACAAAAAAAAAATTAAATTGAATTATGAAGGGTATGCAAATGGAGCCCTTCCTCTGTATGATTACTAGGACTTATGCATTTTGTATTTTCTGTCTGTGCTGGAGAAATCTATGCTGCAGGACAAGGTGTTCAGGAAGAGGGAAGGGAGGTGAACAACACATTTCCCAGCTGATGACAGTTGGAACTTACCAAAATATTGGTTCAGAAATAGCCCAATACTTTGCAAACACTGGGGAAGGTTACAAAGCTGACAGTAAGGCCTTGTGCTTTTAGTCTCTTGTCTTTCTTGCTAAGCAGGTTTGTGTCCTCCCCTAGGACACAAACCCCAAAAGTATTTATTTAAAGGATTCAAAAGATGTAATTTGTTAGAGGGGAGTCCTTTAAGAAAACTCATATTAAAATGCAGATATGTAAACTATATAGTGTCAGTTCCTTCCTATCTCCTTTAAACACAGACCTTAGAAATTGAATTATTTGAAATACAGTTTGAAAGTGATCTCAGCATGCATCCATGATATGCAGTTTTAAAGGTAACATAATACATTCCATTTCTGTAATTAAAATTAATGGGGAAATGAAAAAAAAATGGTGTGCATTGGTCTGACTTTCCCGAGGGGAGAATATACTTGTCTTCTTGGGTGAATATGTAAGTATGGTCCTGTGTTTAGAGGCTGTAATGTAGGGGTGTATGTATGTATCTGCATTTTTGTGTATAAATAATTTTATATGCTAAGTGTAAGAAAAATCCTTCATTATCCTTCATCCTTTATTCTCCATCATTGCTCTTGTCTCTCCCCTCTTTGGGCTACCTGAAACTTCCTCCAAAGTTATGATATGCTCTCATCATGTCATTTCTGACTCAAAAACCTGAAATGGTTACCTAGTGCCTGCTAGAAAAGTCTAAACGTTGGCCTGACATTCAAGGCTTCCTCAAGTGGCTTCAAATTAACTCTGTATTCATTTCATAAATATTTACAGGATTTCTACTGAATGTCATTTTGCTTTTTCTTTACCTTGTTGCCCATGCATTTTTTACTTTTGGCTTTTTTATTCTTTTCCCATCATATTCTTGTGCTTTTCCCTCTCTGCAACTTTATTTTTGCTGTGCCCTTTCCTTTAATGGACCTTCCTACAGCTTTACCTGCCAGACCCTTCCAGAAAAATCTTTCAAGGCTACATTTCAAAGGTATCGCTCTCTTGAAATCTTCCTTATTACTATATTTGAAAATGACTTATTCCTCTCCAGAACTTTTATAGTTTTCTATTCATAACCCTTGGAACATATTAATGTTTTTTCATTAATTCTACAGATGTCCTTGACTTATGATGTGATTGTGTCCTGATAAATCCATTGTAGTTTGAAAATATTGTAAGCCAAAAATGCATTCAATGCACCTAACCTACTGAATATCATCGCTTGCCTGGCCTATCTTAAAATATGCTCAGAATACTTACATTATACTACAGTTGGGCAAAATCATCTAATACAAACCCTGTTTGATAATGAAGTGTTGAATATCTCATGTAATTTGTTGAATACAGAAAATGAAAAACAGAATGGTTTTGTGGATAAATAATGATTGTAAGTGTGTTGGTCCTTTACCTTTGTGATCATGTGGCTGACTGAGCAGCTGCCCAGTATCACAAGAGAGGATCATACCGTATTTTGCTAGTCTGGAAAAAGATCAAAATTCAAAAGTCAAAGTATGTTTTCTACTGAATGTGTATTGCTTTTGCACCATTATCAAGTCAAACAATTGTAAGTTAGGGACTGCCTGTGTGTACATATCCTGCATTTGCCCTAAAAGAATCTTAAAAACTGAAGCCTTTGTTTCGTGCATCTTCATATCCTACTCAAAACTCATACATTGAAAAGAAAAAACCTCATACATTGTAAATAGTGAGTTGTAAATCCAGATAATATTGGGAAAGTTTGTCACTTATTAATGTTTCAATTCCCTTGTCCATGAAATGTGGATGATAATCTTTCTGTCTTGGGGCATTATGAAGAATAAAGGAGATAATGTTTGTAAAACTATGTGGAGTTCTAAGTATTAGGTATAATTTATATTACCTCAATTTTTAACATTGAAAATGCATCCAAATACATAAACAAATGAATGAAGATAGCAGTACATGTAAGTAGACACTAAAACAGGAGCATCAGGGATCCCTGGGTGGCACAGCGGTTTCGTGCCTGCCTTTGGCCCGGGGCGCGATCCTGGGGACCTGGGATCGGATCCCACATTGGGCTCCCGGTGCATGGAGCCTGCTTCTCCCTCTGCCTATGTCTCTGCCTCTCTCTCTGTCTCTCTCTGTGACTATCATAAATAAAATTAAAAAACAAAAAACAAAAAACAGGAGCATCAGCCCTTTGCTAGATGCTTTTAATAGATTCAATGGAGTTCTCTCTGTAACCTTGTAAGGCCGGTATTAGAATATCACCGTATACCTGAGGCTGACTGGGCTACATGCAAATAACCAGTCTGACTCCGAAGCCTGTGATATTCTTCAAACTCTCAGTAATTTATTCCTTGGACTGTCCTAAATAACAGGAGAACTTTGTCAAGCTAGATACAGGGACAGCATACCCTCAGCCCTGCTATGGACTCATCTCCCTATTCTTTTAGCATGTGAAAATACATTCACTTTAACTTGGAAGACCAGTCATGTTTACTTTGCACCCCAATGCCCCTGTTTCCTCCTGTGCTGCTGTTCTTCCCCCAGATCCAGTGCTATCTAGGATTTCCCTAAATTTGTGTCCTGATGCATTAATTAACTTTTTGTTTAACAATCCTCTAGACTACCTATTACAAATGTAGATCCCTACCTCCATTCTAGTAAGTGTTCCAGGTGATACTGAAACCTGTCCTCAGACCACTCTTTGAGAAATAACGCTGTAGACAATCAAGTTTAAATGTATATAGGGCACACTCTGCCCCAATCTCATAAAACTTTTCATGTGGTATGAAGTGAGACTTACATTTAATAGGATGAAGAACTAGAGATTATCAAAGACTACTCCCCATTTCATTCAGGAAAATGAGACCTAGATAGATTCTAATTAGAATAAATGAATATAAGGAATTTAGAATTCTTGTGGTGATTTTTAATGGAATTCTCATGCATTCATTCATTTTCATTCAATATCATTTTCTTGAGCCCCCACACATGCACTGAAGAAAGCCAGCCATAAATAGCCTCATCTCTCTGGGACTTTCACTCTGGATGTGAAAACTACATTGTCTTATAAACAAAAACTATAAAACATGAACAAGAATTCCAAAGAGAATATCAGAGATGTATTTCAAATAGTGAATTAAAAACACAACACACACATTTTAGGTTTTTATGTGCAACATGGGAGCTAGTGTGAAACAAGACAGGTGTTTTCAGAGAAAGTGAGGGCTTATCTGCTTCATCAGGGACCCAGTCCTCCCGAGGGGAAGGGGTCAAGGCCTTGCCAGCCCATTTCCCACATTTCTTCATCTGTGCACTCAGATTTGGGAATGACGGCTTCTTTTGTTGTTGTTTTCATGTGGAGAAAAATACACGTTCCTTCCTTCAAAGTAAACATTTTGGAAACTGTTGTGATTGTTCAGATTTCTTTAAAGACCTTGACGCCACTTACCATTGCTTTTTAGACTGCAGGGAACATAATGAAACTGAAGTCTCTCATGGAGCTTTTATTCCTCTTCTTTCAGACTTAATAGAAAGCAGTAGGGGACACTTGGGCCACCAATGTCAGTGCCATTTCAGGTTCTGCTTTGGTTTTATTCTCAAGAAAAATGGCATTGGATTAATTTTTTTTTTTAAACAGATGTTTTGCTCAGAAGAAGCCCTGACATTTGCCATTTATCTCCTCCTCTTCCTTCTCCCCCACCCCCCTGGCCTGCCTTTTCTTCCTCTGGGGCAGGACAAAGGCTTGAGTTTGAATGGGGTCTTCTCCTGATAGTGCTTTTATCAAACTTTATTTGACTATGACCCACAGTATGAAATACACTTTACATTGAGACCCAGCATGTAAATACACAGAAACACACACAGACACTCATCTTTTGACAAAAGTTTGTATTTTTACTGAGCAATTTATACATTATTTTTCTTTAGACATCTCCCGCTTCCAAAATACTAACTTTGAAACTGTCTTCTGATATTTGACTTTTAGTAGTCAAATTTAAATTTTTTTAATATTTTTTTTATAATTTATTTGAGAAAGAGAGAGCACACAAGGAGGGGGGAAGGGCAGAGGAAAGAGAGAAGCAGTCTCTCCACTGAGCAGGGAGCAGAATTTAAGCCCAGTTCCCGAGACCCAGGATCAGGAACTGAGCCCAAGGCAGATGCTTAACTGAGCCACCCAGGCACCCCTAGCCTTCAGATAGTTTTGAAGTCCTCTGGAACCTCTGCACTTTACTCAGACTGTGAATCACTTAGGACTATATTATGACTTTTGAGAATCCTAGGCACTTTCCTTCATAGGTCCCTGTCTCTCTCTCTTCATAGGTCTCTCTCTCTCTCTCTAAATATATATATATTTTTATGTATTTTTACATATATAAAATCTATATATATATGTAATATATATAATGACTGTGTTGGTAAAAGACAAATGCAATCCAGGCTGGATTGATAATGGAATATTATTATTATTTCTTATTATTGTATTTGTTTTTATCTTCTAATTTTAAGAGAAATTGAAATTGAAATACCTTTATGTTAGTTTGCAAACTTCTTCCTGTACACAGAGGGCAAGGAAAGATGGAAGAGGCAAGCCACTCCTGATTGGTAGCTGGCACTTTTAATAAGCAGGAGAATTTACATATGAGGTTTGTCTTGGGGCAGCTGCAAGATAAATAGATCTCCACACCCACCAGCCAGAACCTCAAGTTTATTTAGAGGCCTTACCTAGGTTCAGTCACATATTTAGTTCAGAGGGTGTCAACACCACCTTCATCTCTCAAGGCTAAGTCCTTCAACTAGCACCTAATGTGGGAATGTTGGATGGAAAGTACATTTCAAGCAAAGGATTGGAGGTGAAGAGTGTTTGATTCTCCTGGGCCAACTGTTGGTCAACTGGTGGTCTCCTTTTTTTCAATGAACTCTTCCAATAATTCATGAACTCCTAACTGTATAGTAAGGATTGGATACTATACCTTTCATCTGGATGAACAGTTTGTCTAGAATCCCTAGATTTTAATGCAAAGTACACTTTGTAATTCACAGGTGAAAGAACTGACTCCTTTTCTTTTATGAGTAGAAAACATGTTCTATCTAATTTCTAGAATAATGAAGATTAGCTTATATAGTTGCTTCTTCTACTTTTAGCTAACAGCAGATTTTGTGGTTGGTTATTTTTTAGAGATACTATAATGGCTGTGGGTAGTAGAACTGTTTGGAAATTGGGTTGGAGCCCAGTGAATGCCTAGGGTCAAGGCTAAGCCTTTTGCAATTTTACAAGGCATTTGACTAGAGGAGGGGAGTAGTAGTTTAGAGAAGGGATTCAGAAAGTTTGACAAAAACAGAATATTCTTTGGTTTCAATATTTTGTCCAAAATCACTTTTCTAAAGAAAAAAGGAATATATCATATACAAGAAATATATATATATATATTTAAAAACAATAAGAGTTAAACAATGAAGATAATAAAAAGAACACCTATAATTCAATAATTCCACAGAGATCTAGTCACTGTTAATATTATGAACTATAATTTTTAAGAAGCATATGCATATATGTAGTTATGAACATATACAACTTTTAACAAAAATATCATTAAATAGGTCTATCATTAAATAGGTTACTCTGCCACATGCACTTTTATTCAAAAATTAATCACAGACAACTTTTATATCACTAATTTTTCTTCTAAAATATACATTTTAGTCCACGGTAAGACAACGCATCTCTTGTTCAATGGGCCTTTTGCGAATTGAATTCAGATATTCTACAGTTGTTTGCTAATACAAACAAAGCCGTCCTGAACTTAAATAAGCCTGTGAGTGCAGATGTGTACATCTATATTCTTTTAGAAAAAAATCATAGAAGTGGAAGTTCTGAGGGAAATTATTATATACTTCAGAGAGTTTACGGTTTTTACATCTTCTTTAATGAGCTATCTATTCATGTCTATATCTCATATCTCCTTTACTTTCTTTCTTGATTAGGAAACATGCTTTATGTAACAAAAATGTTAACCCTGACTGTTATATATATTGAAAATAGTTGTGCTAGTTTATCTTCATTTTTTTTAAGTTTCTTTCTTTCTACAGATGTTTTAAAATTTTATTTGGTAAATCTATCAGTATTTCCAAATATCAGTTTGTTTTCCTTCTTTGATGTTAGAATCATATACAAAAGCACTTCTACACTTTAAAATTACATGAATATCCACTAATATTTCTTCTATTATTTGAAGTTTAAAAAGTATGTCTGTGTTTAAATTATTTGCAATTCAGGACACCTGGGTGGCTCAGCAGTGGAGCGTCTGCTTTCAGCTCAGGTCGTGATCCTGGAGACCTGGGATTGAGTCCCACGTTGGGCTCCCTTCATGGAGCCTGCTTCTCCCTCTGCCTGTGTCTCTGCCTCTCTGTGTGTGTGTCTCTCATGAATAAATAAATAAATAATCTTTAAAGAAATAAATTATTTGCAATTCGTTTTGGTATAATATGTGAAGTATAACCTAATTTTGCATTTATAAACAAAATGATTTCCTACTTTTTTGAGATTGCCTCTGTATCATGTACTAAATCCTGATAGGAAGTATGGCTGGTTTCTAGACATTCTTTCTTTTTTATTGATCTATTTCTGTACCAGCATCATACTGTTTTAATTTTTGAATTGTAAAAATTCATAAGACAAAGAACTAAGTATGTCTTTCTTTTTTTATTTTTGAAATGAGCTACTCTATCATTTATTTTGTTAGAAGAAATATAGTATAGGTTTTTCAAGTTCAGTATTTGGAAAACTTACTGAAATCATTAAGGTTTAATTCAGAAGAATTAGTTTCTCACAGAATTGTATCTTTTCAGATAAGAACATAGGATATTGCTCTATTTACTTGTGCACATACACAAACTCATGCATATAGGTATGTAAATATATAGCTAGGTAAAGTGTTGTAGACTTCTTTGACTAATACATTTTTTCTTATTTCTTGATATTTTTTATTTTGGTTGCCATGGCAAATGGAATCTCTTTTTCTTTATGTGTTCTAAGTGGTTATTGCAACTGTATTGGAAAGCTTTAGAGTTCTTTATTTATTCTGTAACTAAACCGTACTGTATTTCAGTGTTAGCTCCCAATAATTTTTTCTTTGATTCACTGAGTTTTTGGAGTAGACAATCTTATAATCTGTAAGTAATGGTATTTTGTCACTTCCTTTACAGTATTTATAGCTCTATGTTTTTATTATCCTATTTCATCAGGTAGAACTTTGGAAACTTGTTGAATAATAGCAGAGCTAGCAGGCATCTCCATTTTTCCCCCCAGAATTTATTGGGAATGCCTCTGGAGTTGTGTAGTCAAATAAGGTGTGCAGAGTTTCAAAAACAAGTTCTTATATGTATTCTTAGTTCATTCTGAAGTTTCCTCTTTTTCACTTTAGTCTGTTTACTTTAAAAGCAAATAGATTTTAACTTTGTGAAACGCACTTTGGCATCTATTAGGTTAATCTGTTAGGTTTTTGTCTTCCTTTTGACCTATTGATGGGAGAAATTATATTAATTCCTGTGCTACCAGGTGAATCCATCTTTTTTTTTTTTCTTTTCTTTCTTTCTTTTTAGAGAAGGTGGTGAGGGAGAGAGAATCTTTTTTTTTTTTTAAGGGAGAGAGAATCTTAACTAGGCTCCCCACCTAGTGCGGAGCATGACACAACCCTGAGTCAGTCTCACAACCCTGAGATCATGACCTGAGCTGAAATCCAGAGTCAGATACTTCATGTACTGAGCCACCTAGGCACCCTAGTTGAACCCATCTTGCACACCTGGAGAAAATGTTATTTGGCCATGACATATCATTCTTCTTATATGGTACAGAATTTAATTTGCTAAAGTTCTGCTTAGCATTTTTGCAGCTATGCTTATAGGTGTGATTATTCTGCTGTCTGTGTGAATGCATATGTGTTTGCATACACACATGCTCTTTACCAAGCATGGTATAAGGTTTATTCCTGCTATATTAAAGTGAACTGTAAAAATGTATTTTTCTCTATGATTTGTAACAATTTAGATTTCATGAAAATGTTACTGTCCCCTGAAGATTTGATAGATCCACCCACAGAACTCTCACCCAGATTGCTTTGTATTTCTAGTCAGTTTCTCCAGGATCAAAAATAATGTTCTTCCCATAATCTACTATGTACCTATCCAGCCTCTACCATGCTGAGGTCACCAGAGAGACACAGGAAATGGTCACAGAAAATCCACATAAAAAAAGATGGTGCACAAAGCAATTCATTCTAAGCCCAAACGGGTGGAATACACAAAGCATTTTGTTGGAATTCAAACTAATTTAGCAAATAGTATTGGCCTCTTTGTCTTGGAAAGTCTTTTGTTGTTGTTCCTTGTTTTGTTTTGCTTTTCTCTGAATGAGGAAGGACTTCAGCTTCATCTCAGACTAGCCACGCTGAGAAGTACCAACAGCACCTGAGCTGTTAGTACAAACTGCTGTTGGGGATATTGACTTGTGCACTAGAAGCACTGGAGGATGTTCTAGCAGAATTGAAAAAGCACACGAGGGCTATAGTGTTGAAAAAAAACCTGGAGTCAGGTGTCCAGGGACCCTGTAATAAGTATGGTCCTTCCATCTCCAATGACCTACTTCTATCCATAGATGCTTTAATGAAAACCTCCAGCCCTTTGACATTAAATGTCAAATAGATAACTTGTAGTATCCCTTCCACTTTTTTTTTTTTTTTTTTTTTACTCTTTGAGCCTTTGAGTTTTAAAACCTTGGAGTGTCTCTTGCCCTCTAGAATGGGGCATGGGGCATGATTTGACCCAGGACTTGAGTGAAGAAATGATTTTCACTTTAGCCTTTGTAGTCCATTTCATCACTTAATCATGAACTTCCAACTCTTTGTGAGCCAACAATAGCAACAATAATGGTTTGTATAAGTCACATAAGAAAAAGGCACATCTATATCATGAGTCTATTTACAAAGGGAATTATAGAAGATGTCTGCTTACTAGAAAAAAAATCACCTAAGTTAAGACAGTGAAAGTGCCATTAAGTCATTTTTCCATCCCTCAGAACCTGGCAGGGAATTGTTCCCCGTGGTGCATTTTCCTGCTTCTCTTGCAGCCAGGTTTTAAACATCTTAAGCTATAGCACTACCTTCCCCTCCCCTGAGCAGTGACTATACTGCCTCATAAATCTCTTTGGTCGGAATTCTTTCCAACATAACTCCAGGTCCCTTGTGATGGATTCTTTCTGCCCCTGGGAGGCCCCTTCGTTTTGTCATGTGCTAAAGGAAAGAAAGCAGGAATTGGATTGTGCAAACATCAAAAAGCAAGTCTTGCTATCCTTCGCTTACTTTCTTAGCTGTAAATTGAAAACGTTAGATCTTATAGAATGCAGCACTGACATTAGCACACAGGAAACCTCATAAAGCTCAATTAGTCAAGCATTCCTGGTAAGTTCCGTGACAATGGGAAACTTGAATTTTTTATTCAACTCTGGAAACCCAGAGTCTAAAAGAGTGTCTGGCAAATAGTAGGTGCCTAATAAATACATGTTGAATGCCTGTATAAATGAATGGATCACCACATGTCAGGCAAAATATTATGCCCAGTGGGGATGCCAATAAAATAAACATATGGGAATGCCTGGGTGGCTCAGCGGTTGAGTGTCTGCCTTCGGCTCAGGGCATGATCCCGGAATCCGGGATTGAGTCCCACGTCAGGCTCCCTGCGTGGAGCCTGCTTCTCCCCCTGCCCATGTCTCTGCCTCTCTCTCTCCTTCTCTGTCTCTCATGAATAGATAAAATATTTTAAAAAAGAGAAACATATGACTCCTGCCTCACAGAAAACTATGTCCAATTGTGTAGGCATATTTATACTGGAAATTAAGTAGTTTGTAGGTCATCAGGGTTTAAGAGCTATTCTGCAGATTCAGAGGCTATGGAGATGAGGCACAATGTTAGTGGAAGTGGGTCCTAAGTTCATCTAGGGTTGATGGGCAGGTTTTAAATTGCTAGAGGGGAGGGCCAATCCATAAAAGAGACCACTCCTATTTCCATTTGTCCCCTTAACTACTTCTCAGTGCAAGTTTACCTAATTCAATCCACAATTCCTAAGAACCTGGTTTTATAATCTACAATTGAGAAGATGTTAGTCTTTATTCAAATGACATTGCAGCCAGAACCCTAACTGGTAAATCAATGGAAACATGCTGCTCTGATACAAACTACCAAGCCTTTGCGCTACACCCCAAACAGGTTCCCAGAACCTCAGTGACCCTTAAGATCAGTCTGGGGGACACTTGCTATCTGTTAGCAGGTGAGGAATTCTGGTTCTATCTCTCCACCCTTCTCCATATACAGGACTTTCCACCCACAGCTAGCCAGCCCTCAACCCAGCTATTTAGCCTAGGAGTATTTTCTGTGAGCATGTGACAACCCAACACCTAGGAAAGAAGCACAGAGAATCTGTCTTCAGCTAGTGTTGTTCATGTCTATGTGTGTATTTGTGTATATGTTTTTCCATTGCAAATCTCTGGATAAATAGTATGCAGGCCATCACAACATCCCAGAACAAGGAAGCATGGAGCCCATGCGTTGTAATTTTTTCTGTCAGAACAGCACGTGACTGTGGGACTGGCTCTTTGCATAAACTCTCAGGTGATTGCTCATAAGGTAGGTGAATTTGGGGTATCATCAGAATCCATCCTTTGCCTTAAATTGCCTTCTGCCTCAGTTTATCCTAAAGCCAGGAGCTCTCACATTAGAAGCCAAATGTAAAGAACCCCATTTTTTAGAAAATACTGACAGGAGAGATTATACATTAAATTTGTGTTACTTGTTAACATCTTTGCCTGAATTAGTTTATCAACTTAGCTGTCCAGTCATTGAGTTAAACTTTAATGAAATGAGACATAAGAAAGAAATATCTGATTTCTTTTGTTAATGAATTGTGTTCCCACAAAATTCATATGTTGAAGCCTTAACTCATATTGTGACTATAGTTGGAGGTATGGCTTTTAAAGAGGTAATTAAGGTTAAATGAGGTCATAAAGGTAGGCTCCTAATCAGGAGAACAGAAGTCCTTATAAGAAGAGGAGGAGACACTCGGAATGCACAGAGAAAAACAAGTTGGCAAAACGAAAACGTGGCCATCTGTAAACGTAGTAGAGAAGAAGCCTCAGGAGAAACCATACTTGTGGACATCTTAATTTTGGATTTGCAGCCTCCAGAATGGTGACAAAATACATTTCTATTATTTAATCCACCCAGTCTATTGTATTTTGATATGACACCCCTAACAAACTAATACAATTTAAATTTTTATTATTAGCTTATTAGTGTTACCAATCTTTAGAATAACCCTTCAAGTCTCACTTTTCCAACTCCCTTCCCCCACAAAAAAGTAAAGAAAACAGGGACACACAGCTCTCCCTGGGGTTCCATTTATTCATCCTTATTATAGCTTTACTATACGGGGTTGAAGATTTTCTAGTCATTCACCTGGTTGTACCAATAGATTGAAATTATTTGGTGGTAAGGACTGTGTCCTTTTCAGTATTTTATTGCTGGCCTGTAGCACAATGCCCATCATATGGTTACACACTCAAAAAATGTTGAATTTAATCAAATTTAATGTATTGAAAGATTGTTATGCATATTTTAGAGATATTCTAAAGTCATCATTTTCCCTTCAAGAACCCATAGACGATGACAATTAGCATCATGATTGATTTGTTTTGTTATTGTCAAGTGGTTCTTTTATTGTTTTATCTTGTAGTAAGTCTGGAATAAGAGAACATTCTACCAGATAAACGATGGTGCTATATTTATAATTGTGTATATCAAATAGTAAAGTTTCTATAGTCATGTGCAACTGTTCCACATGCTACACAAAATTTGCTACCATGTCACATCAGTGGTTAAAATCCCCAAGGCCATCTTATGGCTTCCAGAGAAACATTCCAACAGACATGTTGGCAGATGTGCTTAGTCTTAACATGGCTCCCACCTAATTTTTTTAAGCCTTGCTTAGCTGCTCCATTGCTTTTTTTTAATTTTTATATTTATTTTTATAAAATAAAACTTTTATTTTTATTTTTATTTTTATTTTTATTAGGTAGGCTCCATGCCTAGCATGGAGCCTAACACAGGACTTGAACTCACAACCCTGAGATTAAGACCTGAGCTGAGATCAAGATTTGGACACTTAATGGACTGAGTTACCCAGTCTCCCCATTATTCATTCTTTTTAGAACACACCACATTAAACCTTCAAGAAATTCACTATTCCCTCCCTTTGTCCATCTGGAAAAACTCAATTCATATTTTAAAATTCAGTACAAATGTCATATTCTGTGAAGCCTTAAAGATGATGCAAAGCAGATGGTTTTTCCATTATTTTCCCATAGCATTCTGAATATTCACTGAATGTACAGTCTCCACCTTCTGTTACAATTTCATAGAAATGCCAGCCCCCAAAAGTTCAAAGAAATACTCGTAATAACAACATACCATCACTGAAGATGAAACAATTGTCAAGAAACTTAATAGAATTAGATGATGACTTACAGCCTTTGTTTGGTTCCCTATTTTTGTTGCCTAAGATTTCCGATGTAAAACAGATAAGGCATGATAATCCTCCTTTACTAGGTATGCCTTAAGGAGGACTGAGACTAGCGTGGCTTTCAGATTTACAGAAAACTTGGTTCACTGCAAGATGCTCATCTTCATAATACACATTTTGGTGACAAAATTCTCAGATAAGTTGAAGTTTTTCTGTTGCACCATTAGTTCATTTCCTTCCTTCTTCCAATTGTGTGTCCTTTCTGCATGATAATTGGACAGAGTATTATATAATTCTCACAAGCAATATACATGCCAAATATGATGTTCACTACCAATTTGGAGATTCTTATTCTCAGAGGGCTCATCCAACTATTTTACCTTTGCCCTATGGTGTTTTAGTTTAGTTTTTTATGACATAAACCAACTGCTCTGGAAAATTCTGAGATATACAAGATGTTTCTGACATCACGGAATCCAGTATATTGCTTACATTCATGCGAGGCTTCCTAAATTTCCAATATAAATACATCATATTAGGACTAAAATTTCATAAAACTTACATATTAAATATAGGGACACTGTGGGAAAACATCTAAAGACAAAAGAGAATACAATGCAATGTAAAAGAGTTATCCAAGTCACAAATAAATCAAGGTTTACTATAATTTACAGACATTCAACATCTTGTTCTTGCTCCAATAAATTAGTTTCAATTCATTTTTTATTGTTTCCATTTCAGAACCCTCAATCAGATATGTATCTGCACATGAGACCTACCTGCTTCTATACTCATTTTAGTTTAACTCCACCTGCAGAATAAAACCCAATCTCCCCAGCAATCCATTGCCTTCACATTGTGGCCTGAATTCAGCTTTTAGGATTAGGACTCCAAAGCTTAACCCCACTCTACCTGTATACATGATATTTTATCCTAACCAGACTCCTTGAAAATTTCCAAACACAATATATCTTCATGCCTCTGGGTGTTTTTTTCCTTCTAGCTGTTTCTGCTGCCTGAAATACCCTTCTACACCCAGGTCATGTCTATTCATTCTCAGGGTCCAGCTCAAATTCAATCTCTGTGAATTCTTTACTCCTTCACAGTTAACATAAACTAATTGTTCTTCAGTGGTGTCAGAACACTACACATAGTTCTTTGTTTTCTACAGGTGATGTGCTATTTGACATTTTCATATAGTCTCCATCCTCCTTATTATATACTTAATATCCCCTCTCTCAAGCATCTAAGTGGCGATTTCCCTTCTAACCATCTACCTTATGTTTTCCACTCCTGTAGAACAAAGTGTTATCCTATTTCATGTGAACCAGTCTATGTTGGATATAGATATTAGGATTGTCAGAACAATTTCCATTTTTTTTCATAATGAAAGATACAAATATTTAAAGAACTGATAAATTTTACACAAAAAGGTATTTGCTACTAACAATACAGGAAAAGATATTTTCAAGAGAAACAATAAAGTAAATTTTACAGAGACATTTCAAAAAGTAAAAGCAAAGTTATCTCTTATTTTTAAGGCAGGAGTAAGCTATCATCCTAAATTTTCAGAAATGAGCTCTATACTGTGACTTCAAATTGAAGTCTCTAAAAACTTAGGTAGTAGGAAATTTTGCACTTGCGGCAGCCTAGTATCACAGCCCACCTTACACAATTGAGAAAAATGTGTGTGAGCAAGTACAGAGTTCACAAGGAAGGGGAAAAAAAAGATGTATCTCTGAAACTCTTACGGAAACTAATGTGAGGAAGATAGTCTTTGGGATAAAGTGGTTAAGGTCAACATTTGTCTGGTCTAACAGGACAAATCTTTCCATGGATAAGTAAAATTAACTAAGAGACCCTAAGAAGTAACAACCTAGGGACCTTAGTGACTGAAAGAAAATATGCATTGAAAATCATTCTTCAAAGACTCTGAGGAGTTCTATGGAAAAGAAATTCATTCATCTTTGTTTAACCAGCATTTCACAAACTTATTTAAATGTGGAACACTGTTATTTTTCTGCAAAGTAACCTATCCAGCCGAGTTTAGAGAATTCTGCCTGCCAGAGCTCTCCTGATGTTTACTTTAACCAGATGTGTGTGTGTGTGTGTGTGTGTGTGTGTGTGTGTGTGTGGTGTGTAGAGTAGGACCCTGCATACATTGGAGAAGATATCTGATGCCTTGGGCATTTCCTTCTTGAGGAAGTTTGATAAAGAATAAGAAGTCTCAGTTCTTCTTACTCAAGCCCTGCTCTTTCTAGTTGAGGGAGACCATCCTTACTCTCCATTAGCTCTTGGTCCTGCCAAAAATTGGAGACAAAGAAAAAAGACAGAGAAAATTAAACATCAGAGAAAAGAGAGAAAGAAGAATGGAGTGTAAAAATGAAGAAATGCCTTAAAAACTGAATACCAACAGCAAAACATAAAAAAGTCTCTGCCAGATGTAGCCAGCTAAAGTCTAACCGAAGTTTCAGCAGTGGGCATTCCATCTGTCATATCAAAACATTTTCAATACCATCTACCAATACAGCACTAAATTCTGGACTGCCATTAATGTCAACCCATTTATAATTTTGGCCCACAGCAGTACAAAAAGGCAGATGACAGCCTACTATTTCACACCTGCTGTTGAAATGAATAAAAATGACTGAAACCCTTAAAAGCAGAAAAAAGAAGAAAGGGAAAAATAAAGCCAACAACATTGCACAATAAGGCTGGAGAGAATTCCCTGCCTGCCTTGTGTTTTGAATACCAGGCTTTGGCTGATGTGTCCTTTATAGATATAACAGCAGTAAACACAGTGTGCCCCAGGTCTGGAAGCTGACCTGCTTGGGAATAATTTCTTCTCTCTGCACTTTCATGACTTCTACTGGTCCACACTCTTTCTCTCTTTGACATAAATGAATATGATACACATTTTTCTATAACACCCCTTTGTGAATTTTGACATACATGGTATTGGGAATGTTCTGAGGGACCTATGCCTTCTGAAATGTTAATATTATTTCTTGTACTTCTTTTGGATTCTCTTTACCATTCTCTCTCTAAAAGTATGCAGCACAATGTAAGGACCATAGAGTGTTAGATATTGGCATGGCATCCAATCTTGCTTTCTTCAACCCACCCAACTATAAGTGGAATGTTTCATATAACTTTGAATAATTAAATGCTACGGTTTCTAATCCTTGGCTTTCTCTGACCTGGCCAAGTGTAGTTATAACAGGCAGCTGACTCTCAAAGCATGGATGGCAGATCTCTGCTTTTATTATAATGTTAAGATATCATTTGCCTTTTTTGCTATCTTGACATTTGCACTGATGGTACTAAAGCTATGGGGGGTGAAATTTCTGGCACCTAAGCAAATAATGTTTGTTTTTTGTCTAAAAAATTATCTAGTGGTTTCAGTTTAAATCTCAGATTATTCATAAATCTGTGATTTGGCCATTTCAAGAACAAAGAGAAGTTTTTAGTACATTCAGAGTCTCTTAATGCAGCACAAATCCAGATTATGTAGAATGATATTGAATGGAATGTTCCACTCCTGTTAGATTAAAATCAAAATCACAGAGCTGAAAACAAATCCCAAGTACATACCATTCTAAAGTCTTGATGCAGTGCACGTTCCTCTAGAGCTCAGTTCTCTTTCTCAGAACTCAGGCTATATATAAGGAAGATGAAGAATTCAAGAAAATTTACTTAACTTTGAGATAACAATCTTGGAAGATAATGTTATGACTTTTTCTTTTCTCTCCCTGTTGGGGGGGGGGGAGTGTTTCAATATCAATATACAATTCTTTGTAGAGCTTGGTGGTATCTGCCAGAAAACTGATTCTCATTACCTGGTTAAGCATCTATTAAGACATCATTCTAGCTGATGTGACCTTGGAACTATTTGAGCAGGTGAAAAAGAATTAGAATCTGTAGACAAAAAGAAGGGACATCCATGCATTCATATCACTGAAGTAGCAAAGGTGTATAAAGTAAATTTCCCTTGAACAATTGTATGCATCAAGCATACACAGGCTTGAAGGGACTTGCATGTATTTAACTCAAAAGGCACCTCTGATATTGGAGGATTCCCCAACAGTAAAATACCTTGTATATTACCAAGACTTAGAATGAAAAGAAATGGGATCCCTGGGTGGCGCAGTGGTTTGGCGCCTGCCTTTGGCCCAGGGCACGATCCTGGAGACCCGGGATCGAATCCCATATCAGGCTCCCGGTGCATGGAGCCTGCTTCTCCCTCTGCCTGTGTCTCTGTCTCTCTCTCTCCCTCTGGGACTATCATAAGTAAATAAATAAAAATTAAAAAAAAAATTAGAATGAAAAGAAATAATGAGAAGCTAAGCCATAGAGGACATTCTCCACATCAGAAAACTTATCTCTTATAAGACTTAACACGTACCACTCTGAACCACAACTTGAATGCCCACTACACATAGGTTTTCTATAGGTTCACAATTAAGTAAGAAATACTTGATCTTCTCTATCAGTTTCTTAGGAATCAACCCACTAAAGGAGAAAAAAAGAGGAAGTAGAAAGAGAGTGGTATTCAGAAGCAGGCCCCATTTACCACTACAGAGGTCCCTAATGGAAAGAATTGAGTTTTATCTACAAAAAATGACCTGTTCATTCTAGAAGCAGCCTCCTATGTTTTAAGACATGAGAAGATAAATTTAACAGCAAAATTGAAGGTAATAACCAGAAAAAGGAAATAAAACTATTTCTAATTTGTTCCCCCACTCAGTTCAGACTCCAGTCTATCTTTAATAAAGTTGGTTTAGATCTTAAATATGACAATAGTTACATTGTATATGAAATCCTAGTTCGCACAACATTTGTTCTAATAATATTACTCTAGATTTCCAAATATCCTAAATAAATGAAAATGTCTCCTTGTATATAATACAAAATGCCTACAAAGAAGCATTTTTGTATTTTTTTCCCATACAGCCAATATCTTCCTTTGAATCTCACTAATTCCAGCTGTATTGGTTTTTTCATGTCAATGAAGTTACTGTGAATATTTGTACCTGCAAATAACCAATATGCTATATTTGACCAAGTGCTGTCAGAATCCTCTAATTAAAAAGAATTGGTCTCTGAAACACTCATCCTTGTCACAAATAGGAAAACCTGTCAACAAGGCATATGATTTGTAGAATACAGGAAAAAAAAGGGTAGCAGTATTATCATCCATCATTACTTGGAGAACATGTAGAGGCAGTCTGGCAACATTTGTCCAGAGAGTGAACAGTAGGATACCTCAATTTTCCTGAATTATCTGCCTACTTTTGAAAGACTCTTTCTGAAAAATACATAGGTTGCCTTGTAAGCTTCTGTCAGGAAGCACTGAAGTCTCAAAAGTGAAACTATGGAATTGTGAGGAACCATAGAAGAGATCTTCAAAGCTATTTAATATAGCCTTCATAATTTACAGGTGAATAAATTCTGGCACTGATAAGTTGAATGACTTGCTCAAGGTCCACAGAACTGTGATTCAGACCTCTTAATTGCAATCTAGCCTTTTTTTCCACTAAGATTCCTGTTCCAAATATACATATATATGTTTTTACCTCAAAAGCATTTTACTTACCTCAGAAACATTTCCAAGTCTGAGTCTAAGGAACTTAGGTGAAAACGGGGGATGGGAAGATTCTTACTGTATAAAAGAACACAGACAACAACCAAATTGGTAACCTTTCTCTTTCTGTAAAGTACAAAAGTTAAAATTTGCAGCTGTCAAATAAATGAACATGTAAGAACAGAACACCATTTCACAGTTACTCTTAATTACATAAAATGGTACTTTCTAGGAACAAATGAGATTATAAGGACCATGGTCTCCACCCAATTCAAATTTATAGGCTATCATTCACAGGTATGGAATAATCCCAATATTGAGAGAGCAAAGATGATGGATAACAATGGATTATTCTTTCCTCTAGGAAATATTAGGATCTGAGAGCTTAAAGCATAAGACAACTACTTAGATTCATGGTGGATATTTGTAATATCTTGCATAACTTGACAGTTCGTAACAATTGTCAAAGGAAAGAGGATCCGTAGGGGCTGGAGACCAAAGAGAATGTTGGGAAATAGATTGGTTGTTATTGTCAGAAGGGACTTGTTTGGTAAACTTAAGAAAAAATTGACTGTCTGTTGCTGAAAGAGTATATATAGCAGTGAATTGTGAGTGAGAATTGGGGAAGATCAGTCGCAAGTAATGCTGGGGTAAATAGAGAAATGGAACCAGAATGAACAAATGCATAAAGGCAGCCATGTTGTTGGGTAACAGTGGGTTTATCAAATATTGACAAACATGAAATGATTGTAATCAGTCACTGTCAAAGGAGAACAGGTCCCCTCCTCTCTTTTACAAATGATCCAATTAAAGGAAACATGTTGGCTATAAAAGTCAAAATCAACAATGCACTATACACTGACAACCCATCCAACATATAAAATCAATAGTGCATTCTGCTGCCATCCAGCACAAAGCGACAGTAGCAACTTCCCACCTCTTTAGTCAAATATGACACTGTATCAATCGATCAAAACTCAGTACTTATCGAGCAAGGCTTCTGAAGAATGCAAACTGCATTGTGCGTCAATCCCCCCCTTCACCCCCGCTCATTTTATTTCGATAAATTTTAACTTAAAGGCATAATACCTGAGAATGTTCTCTTGGCACATAGAGTATTTTTGTTTTTTGTATAATCACCACACAATTTGACACTGACTATATTTATGATAAGATTATAAAAACACTGTAGGGCTAGACATGCAAATGACATTGAATCGGAAACCATAATTTTAGTTCTGTCTCCATACCATGGCTTTGTCCAAATCCTTCATTCAGTGTGACAAACAAGACACAGGTGACTCCAATTAGTCAACAGGCTTTCAGTAGAACTAAAAATAATCTGAAAGGGAAATGAACAAGGATTGGATATGGAACAAATTGTGAGTTTGAGAGAAAAAAGGTACAATTCATAACTTAATATTTAGTGTAGTGTGAAAAGGGCAGTGGAGTGGAATCAGGCTCTGACTCTCTGTGTTCTATAACCTTGAGCAAATAAATCTTCTCTGGATCTGAAACTTCTATAAAGTTAAGGTATTAGACTCAGTGGACTGCAGTAACTATGCAAAGACCAAAGTTTTAGTAATTTAACAGTGTTTTTTAAACATTTCTGCTCCCCCCAAATATTCACAGTCAGAAATGCATCTCCATCATGATAGAGTACATAATATAACAAATAAAATTTCATAGACAATATTTACCAGTATTCAATGCAATGCTCTCTAATATTTTCTCTTCTATTAATTCTCATTTTCTTGATAAATGCTGATAAATCACAACGCTCAGTGTGAAAAACACTGTTTTATGACTCTGCTTTTCTTGCTTCCTTCTCCATTCCTCCCTCCTTTTCACCTTCAGAAGTATCCCTACCCTAAATCTAAAACTTTTATTTTTTGTATTTAGCTGAAGTTGTGTTTTTCTCTAAATAGTTTGTATTTCTCCATCCCATAGGACTACCACAATATAGGGACCCTCATTTTGTGCTCATCGGATATGTAATTAATCCCCCAATTCCTTAGCAAGAGGGTTTGAGAACAAGAGTCATGTGAAAAGGGCTTCTATTACCTGAATTTTTAAAAAAATGTTGGGATAATAAAAGGGCAATTGTATAGTTATTTATTGTTTTTTCCAATTTCTACAATGTGCTGAAAGTATGATTTAAGTAAAATTAGGGATACCAACATTTCATAGAGAGTATTCATTCAAGTAATGAAACTATAAAAAAGACTGGAAGGAACTATGTAATAGAAGTATTCTTTTATTTCTTGATAGGAAATTTCTATGTAATTTACAAATGTCTTTTATAATTTATTCTGCTTTCCATATTATGTTTTTAAAAAAAACATGTGATACCTTGATAATTGGAGATACCAATATATAATTTTTATATGTATCACATTCCTGAGAACAAAAGACAAAGTATATTAGAAACTTTTGCAAAATGATTTGGGATAGCGTGTCAAATGTATATTGCATGTCTATCTATCTATCTATCTATCTATCTATCTATCTATCTATCTATCTATCTTTTATTTCCTTTCTTAAAAAGAGTTGGTAGTATACTTAGCTTGACTTTAGCCTCTATTGCCTTTGTATTTCTTAAGGAATTCAGTAGTAAAGTCATTTTGTTACTAGTGATAGTATTTCATTTTCCAAAACCCAAGGTAGCAATGTAAAATAAGTCATAGCCTGACTCCTACCTCTTTCCCTTTATCCAGCATGAATTTTAATATGTGTAAGTTATAGATACAATAGCTGCTACCATGGATGCAGGACTGATTATGTGTCAGCTGTTGTTTCTTCTTCATGTTTGTAATCTCATCACTCCTCACAGTTATCCTAGGAAAGAGTTGTTAACTGTTTTACACATGAAGAAACTGAGGATTGAGAGATTAGATAGGTAGATGTTTTAAGTGGTTAAATTCATTTAGCATGAATTTGAGCAACCACAACAAAAACAATCAAATGGTTTTTTCTCTTCATTTTGACTAATTTACAATGTTTGTTGCACTAAATCCTCATGAATTGTTGAGTTAGTACTATCATATTCATAACTTTATGTGCAAGAAAAGGAGACAAAGAAATGGCAAGAGAATCGGTAATAAAGAGTGAAGTGGTAATGTGTATTTAGTTCTCAATAAAAATTCACTTCTCTTCATAAAAATTTTAATCAGATTGTTTAATTTTATCTTTTAAACTTTATTGATTCCCATAGGGGCTTGCAGAATTTTGTCTCCAAGTTTCCTTCCCTTGCAAAAATGAGGCAGGTATGGGTTTACTAATGACTCTGCCTTCTTTTGAAAGACATTTAGGAAAAAGAAAAAAATATATATATATATACATACACACTTTTTAGAAATAGAATAAGGAATCAAAAATATACTTGTTTATCAATATTTTATATTTTTGACTATAAATTGGCAAACAATAATAATTTTACAATATTATTAACAAAATATGAACAAATGAATCTGTTGAAACACTGCCAAGGTAGGACTTATCAGGTCACTTCACCTTCTCTTTAGTAAGTCTGCTCAACTATCCTCTCTACTACAAAGCGTTCTCTGGTTAGTACTATAGCATCTATATGCCATTGTGCTGTCTTCCTCAGGATTTTGTCTTATTCCATATAAAACTTTTATCAGAAATTCTCCTCTAGGATTTTGATAGATTCCTGTCTCACATTTAGGCCTTTCATATTTTTGTGTTTGGTGTAAGTAAGAAAGTGGTCCAATTTCATTCTTACTCATGTGGCTATCCAATACTCCCAACACCATGTATTGAAAAGACTGTCTTTTTTCCACTGGACATTCTTTCCTGCTTTGTCAAAGATTAGTTGACCATAGAGTTGAGGATCCATTTCTGGATTCTCTATTCTTTTTCATTGACCTATGTGTCTATTTTCATGCAGGTACCATACTGTTTTGATAATTTCAGCTTTGTAACACAGCGTAAAGTCTGTTATTGTGATGCCTCCAGTTTTGGTTTTCTTTTTCAACATTATTTTTGCTATTCAAGGTCTTTTGTCGTTCCATACAAATTTTAGAATTGTTTGTTCCAGCTCTGTGAAAAAATGCTGGCGGTATTTTGATAGGGGTTGCACTGACATGTAGATTGCTTTGGGTAGCATAGACATTTTAACAATATTTGTTCTTCCAATCCAAGATCACAACTAACACCAAAGAAATACAAATTTCTATATACTATAAGAGAATATTTTGAGCAATTATTGTATGGCAACAAATTAGATAATCTGGAAGAAATGGATAAATTCCTAGAAACATATAAACCTACCAAAACTGAAACAGGAAGAAATGGAAAACCTGAATAGACTCAAAACCAGAAAAGAAATGGAATCAGTAATAAAAAATCTTCCAACAAACAAGAATCTAGGGATGCATGGCTTCCCAGCAGAATTCTACCAAACATTTAAAGAAGAATTAATATCTATTCTTCTGAAACTTTCAAAAATAGAAATTGAAGTAAAACCTCCAAATTCACTGTATAAAACCAGCATTACCTTGATATCAAAACCAAAGATCCTACTAAAAAGAAGAATTATAGATCAATATCCCTGATGAACATGGATGCAAAAATTCTCAACAAGCTACTAGCTAATAGGATCCAACAGTACATTAAAAGGATTATTCACCATGACCAAGTGGGATTTATTCCTGGGCTGCAGGGGTGGTTCAACATCTGCAAATCAATCAATATGATACACCACATCAGTAAAAGAAAAGGATAAGAACCATCTGATCCTCTCAATAGATGCAGGAAAAGCATTTGACAAAATACAGTATCCATTCTTGATAAAAAAAAACAAAACAAAACTCCACAATGTAGACATAGAGGAAATATACCTCAGCATAATAAGAGCCATATATGAAAGCCCCACAGCAAATACCCTCACTGGGGAAAAAGCTGAGAGCTTTTCCCCTAAGGTCAGGAACACGACAGGGATGTCCACTCTTACCACTGTTCAACTTAGTGCTGGAAGTTCTAGCCTCAGCAGACAACAAAAAGAAGTAAAAGGCATCCAAATTGGCAAAGAAGTCAGTTTCATTCTCTGCAAATGACATGATATTCTACTTAAAAAACCTAAAAGACTTCACCAAAAAATTGCTAGAACTGGTACAGGAATTCAGCAAAGTCACAGGATATAAAATCAATGCACAAAAGTCTGTTGCATTTCTATATACTAACATTTAAGCAGCAGAAAAAGAAATAAAGGAATTGATCTTGTTTATACTTGTGCCAAAAATGATAAGATAACTAGGAATAAACCTAACTAAAGAGGTAAAAGATTTGTACTCTGAAAACTATAGAACACTGATGAAAGAAATTGAGGAAGACACAAAGAAATGGATAGATATTTTTTTAAAAAAGACTTCCATGGATTCATCATTAGAAGGAGCTGGTATGGAGATAATGAAGAAGAAAGTTACCTGAATTCCACCTTCCTCAGAATATGCAATATGCCTTTTAGCATACTCCCAATGAAATAAAACTATGTATAGGAAAGCCCATCACTAAAGATTTCTCACCTCACTTTCTGGGTGGAATCATCCATGAAACCTGGGATGATTAGAATTGGAAGAGACCTTAGAAGTAAACCATTTCAAGTGACAAAATGAAGATAACAGTTTATGATATGGTATACAAGGAAATCTTCCTTAAAAACATCTAAGAAAACCCCTGAATGATCTCATAAATGTTTTTAAATTCCATCTGCAAATCCTTCTGGGTACCATGAATGTTTTCTTTGATCTGCCTGTCACAACTAGAAAAGACAAATGGGTCAAGCTCTGAGTCCTCAGTTCCACATCAACATACACAGCAACTGGTTCTCAACAGGGGGGTTCCAGATTAGGTTTTCTAGGAGAAAAACATACTGCTGATTAAAACCATTGATCCCAAAGTAATTTAGAAACATAACCAAAGAGATGAGAGAGATTCTATATGTTCTTCTATTCTACTCTTTTCTGTGTTGGTGTATCTATTCGACCAATGCAGTGATCTCACACCTTAGGTATGGAATATATTTAAGAGTGGTGGTGGTAAGGAATTTAATGAGGCACTGAGGCTATTTTTTTAAAATCCATACCAGTATGAAGGCCTTAAAAAAAGTTCACTTTATGGTCAAAGCACTCAAGTTAGCAGGCCTACAGTCATTTCAGTGGCGTGAGCCATTTCTGGGACTGCTTTTTGCGATTACCTTCAAAACAAAGCATGTTGTTTCAACAATTCTCCATTACGGCAAAAGTGTGTCTTTAAACATGGTTTTGGTTTTTCACAATTAAAATGATAAGTGGAATTAATTCTGATAAGTGTGAAATCTGAAGTTATAAAAACATTTGGACTTTAAACAGGCCATGGTTAAAAATTAATGAGAGGGATTTCTTTTATGTGCTGCTGGGAGCAAATTCTGAAAGGAATACCAAGAAAGATTTAGATTCTGACTGCAGGAACTGATTGAATAGGTGTTGTTTCTTAACACTATCAAATTGAAAGGCTAACACTGATTTGGATACAAGAAATGTCTTGCTGTAGGGGAGACTCCAATTTGAACCAAAGAAACCTGGATTAGAATTCCATTTCCTCTATTTCCGATTTGTGGGACCTGGAAACTTAACATATCTGCAACTCTCTTTCCTCATCCGAATACAGGCTCTTTTGAGAGAAAAAATATGCTTTGTATAAAGCACCAGCTCAGTTTTGGTCATGATATATGCTCATAAATTATAGATAGACATTATCCTTAATATTAAGGTACATTTGTTTGGACTATTTATATGGACTATTTATAGTTTGTAGTCACATTGTTATTAGGCTATGTACTGAATGAATATATATATATATATATATATATATATATATATATATATTCATTTTTTTTTTTTATCTCCCTAAGGTAAAGGCCTGATCTTAGCAAAAATTTCAGGTAGATTTTGAAAGATGCCTTTTCCCTTTCTAACAAAATCTCTTTTCTATGCTACTTTCTGTGGTATATACCTCTTTGAAGATATTCATATGCTTTTTCTAAAATGACCCCTCTCATTTTTCAGCCAGGAGATTTGAGGCACAGAGAACCTCCCTGCTTTATCCAAGGCCACACACAAGTTAACTGTCTTCTAGCAGCAAGTCAAGTGATTTTGCCACTCTACCATCTGCTTCTTACCCTACCAGAGTATTTTTAAAAAAATATTTTATTTATTTATTCATGAGAGGAGAGAGAGAGAGAGAGAGAGAGAGAGAGAGAGAGGCACAGACACGGGAAGAGGGAGAAGCAGGCTCCATGAAGGGAGCCCAATGCGGGACTTGATCCCGGAACATGCCCTAGGCCGAAGGCAGGCGCTAAACTGATGAGCCACCCAGGGATCCCCCCTACCAAGGTATTGAAAGGATTAACATTCACAATGAGCCATCTTTATGTATCTAACTAAACCTGTTTGATCTTCATACCCACAACCCTAATATTAAGTATTATAATAGTCTCACCTGACTTGTGAGAATACTTAAGTTTGGAAAGGAACTGGCACAAAGTCAAACGGTGAGAAAGCAGCAAAACTGGGTTTGAATCCAGATCTTCTTGAAAGAAAACACAAATTCCAACATGTCATTTACCACAGAGATAACAGAGCATGGGTGCGCCAGGCTTTAAGAAGCTCTAAAAGACACTTGATGCTATGAAATATGTGAATCACGTGAATCAAAATATGATAGTGGGATGACATTTGTTCATGCTCATCCCCACCTCCACTGTTCATATTCCAGTTCTAGATGTAAGAGATATGCAATCATGTCCTTTTCCTGCAAAAGCTTTCTTGCAGCTCGTTGTTGAACTCCACCAGTCATGACCTGAAGAGTGGAAGGGCCACTGAGTTTTGTAGTGATTGAATTTAATGAGTTCTGTAGCCAAGCCATTATATAAATGAGTATATATTAATTTGTTTTTTCCTTTCAAACTTAGCCATGTATGTCTTTAGTCTTTGAAGTACCAGAGCCATTTACCTGTCTGCCTTTTAGGGACACTGATGAGACATTCTCCTTCTCTGTATCCATATTTAGTACTTAGTCATAGCCTCATCAGACACTGGTGTACATCCGTAGTCAAGCTCATTGCCCAGTGAGAAAGCCTGAGTAGTTCAGAGCAGTACTGTCCCAGTGCTCAAAATTGGCTCTGTGTGCGAAAACTAGGAGATTGGCTTTCATATGTAGTGGTCATTGGGGTTGGTGAACAGATGTGTCATCCCATCACATTAAATATCTTCTAAGAATCAGGCTCTAAGGTAGTATAATCCTCCCAGTTCCCAACTATGACACCCTGTCTCCTCTGTCACAAGACTTGTGTCCATACTTTCTTGCCTTTCTTTTGCACCGGAAGTTATAGACATGGAGGAGCTAAGGAGAGAAGGAGCCAGGGATACCTTGGTAGGCTGTTAGTGAAGAGCCCTATAGAAGGAAATATGACTTAAATTAGCCCAGCATCTGTGCTCAGCATCTCAGATTCTCAAACCCTTACAGGGGTCAGATGGACAATAGAGGATTTGAGGGTTTGCAGATCTGGTCCAACATCTTTCTACCTCAGCAGGGCTCACAGTGTTTAAAATGCACATATTCTTTAATAAATAATGCATGGGGGAGACACTTTTCCATAGTAGCCACTCCATAAATGTCTCTTGGCTTGACCAATGGTCTAACAGAGTAAGGATTATAAACCATCTAGCAAAGTGCTGGCATTTGAAAGCACTTTTTATACTCCAGCACAATGTTAGGTACTCTGAAATACATTAGAAGTTTATGAACAGCCTCGGTTACAATTAGCTAAAAGAAATTGCGTGTGGTTTACTTTTCCACTGGAAAAAAAATCCCAACCTCAGCCATTAAATAAAAGGAGAAAATTCATTTCAGCTTCATTTTCTCTCAGCCTGTATATTAATATCTTGATTTCCCTGATAGTATCTAGGCATAAAAGTTATGTTTCCAATTTTTCATTTAGATGAAAGATATTCCACATTGCCTGCTACACCACTAAGGACTAAGTAAATGCTCTTCAGCTTTCCTTTAAAAAAATAATAACCCACACTTACTTGGATGATTTTCTCTACCGTGGCTGGAGAGAAACCAGTATTGGGGCTGTGGCAACATTGTTAACCACACAAATGACCTTCTAATTGCAAAGACCTCCTGTCTCAACTGGGATATCACTTCTAAAATCATATCCTGGTAATTTATTCTCTCCATTCCCTGAAGAGCTGGCTTGAGGTCAATGTCACCATGTGAGAGACAGCTTCTCTCTTGCTACAGCTACAGTAAACTGTCATTTTCTTTTATTCTTTCATTCTCCTTCCTCCTCCCTTACTAATCTGTTTTAAAAGGAATTTCACATCAGACTTGGTCAAATGATGATGATTTCATCTCCTCCAAATGGCCCTCCCTGGAGACGATTAACCAACAATTATGAGTTCCCATGAGATCACAGAGAGGGCCTCTTAGTTGGGGACCAACCACCCCAAAAGCAGACCATGGAACATCAGAAATGCAGTAGTTTCCAATAAATTGCAAAAGAGTAGATGATAGCAAATTATCTTACCTTTTCCCCTCTCTGGAGTATGATCTTACCATTATTAAGATGAAAGTTTGGACTAGAAATCACAAATCTCTCCAGTTCTGGTAGAGAAGTGATCAGAGTGGCTTTCAGCTCTATATCCCACTTTCTATCACAGTCAGACTAAACTTCTCTAAACATGACTTTCCTCGTGTCATTCACATACCCCAAATCTTTCCGGTTTTTTTTTTTTCTCACCTGTATAGTCCATACTTTTCTGCCCGCTTAGGGCTCTCTGTAATCTGGCTCCATAGGACCTGTCTCCTCCTGTCCATTAGAAACCTGCTCCTTCTCATCCAGAAATCTCTATCCCATATCTGTTTTTTACTCCATGACTTCATTTATTTTGTTTCCTTCTTAGGCATGTTCTCTCTATTCTCTCCAAAAGTCACCAATATTTCATACCTATCTTGGTTTTCAGCTCTTCTCTAAGGCCTTTCAAAATTTTGCTGAAATTTTTCTCTAAGCCAGAGTTGGTAAACTTTTTTGTGAAGTGCTATATTTTAGGTTTGGGGGATATGTAGTCTCTATGGCAACTACTCAACTTCATGGTTATAATGAAAAAGTAGTCATAGATGATACATAAATACTTGAGTATGTCTGTGTTCCAATAAAACTTTATTTACAAAAGCAGGTTTTATGATATTTTGCATTAATACTATGATATTATATGACCCTTACTATCAATACCATGAGATACTCTGTTATTTATTGGGTTAAATGGAGTAACAATGAGTAACTAGACTTTTAAGTTTTATAAGTGTAAGAGTATGTCTTATAAGCCTATTACATACTTTATAATAATCATTATAGTACTGAGCATCTAGATTATGGTTCATATAGATTCTGTTTTGAGTGGTTTCTTATTTTTCATTCAATGATCTCATCTATAAAATGGCAGGTTTGGATTAAGACTTCCTCTATCTCTGGCATTTGATGGAGCCAGAATAGAAAGGCTTAAACTTTTTTAAAAAATTAAATAATGGTTTTCTTTCACTTTAAAAAATTATAGTATAGGGGACACCTGGGCGACTCAGCAGTTGAGCGTCTGCCTTTGTCTCAGTCCTGATCCCTGTCCAGGGATCAAGTCCCACATCAGGCTCCCCACAGGGAGCCTGCTTCTCCCTCTGTCCTTATCTCTGCCTCTCTCTCTGTGTGTCTCATGAATAAATAAATGAAATCTTTTTAAAAAATAAGAGATTAAAAAAAAAAGAGAGATTAGAGTATAATACACATAACCTAATATTTGTCATATCAACCATTTTTAAATGTATAGAACTCAGTGCTATTAAGCACAGTTATGAACACTGTTGTGCAACCATCATCCTCATTCATCTCCAGACTCTTCATCTTGCAACAGTGAAACTCCATACCCAAAAACCAAACTTCCCATTTCCCTCTCCCTTTCATTTGCTAGTAGCCACCATTCTACTGTCTCTATGATTTTGACTACTGTACATGCATCCTGTAAGTAGAATTATATAGTAATTTGCTATTGGTTTATTTCACTTAGTATAGTGTCTTTAAAGTTCATTCATGTGTAGCATATGTCAAAATTTTCTTCCTTCTTAAGACTGAATAACAACCCATTGTATATATACCTTTTTGTTTATCCCTTAATCTGTTGATGGGCACTTAGGTTACTTCCATGATTTAGCTATTGTGAATAATGCTGCTATGAACACAGGCATAAAATATCTCTTCAAGACTCTGCTTTCAGTTTTTTTGAAGTATAAATTTCTTTTCTTTAGCTAGTTTTGCATTTAGTTTGTTCTTTTTTGAGTTTACTGAGTTGTAGAGATGGTAGTTTATTCAAGGATCTTTTTGTTTTTTGTTTTTTGTTTTTTTTTGGTTGTTTTTTAATGTAAGCAGTTATAGCCATAAGTTTCCCCCTTAGCAGTGCCTTCTTTTTACCCTGTAAGTTTTAATATATTGTGTTTTCATTTTCATTTTAAAGTACTTTCTAATTTCCATCATTTCTTCTTTGATTCATTTCTTTTTAAGTATGTTGTTTAATTTCTATAAAATTTTAAATTTTCCAGTTTTTCTTCCATTAGTGAATGTCATCCCATTTTAGCTAGAGGGGTTACTTTGAATGAAGTCTATCTTAAACTCTACTAAGATTTAATTTATAAAATACCATATAGTCTATTCTGGAAAATGTTTGGTAGGTACACTATTTGGTCTTTCTCAGGGACATTTATGTTGGTTTATTTTTTGTTTTTAATGGGCTATACTTCCCTGCTTCTTTGTATGACTTTTTGTTGTTGAAAACTGAGCATTTGAATTTAATAATATGTTAACTCTAGAAGTCTGATTCTTCCCCTTTCCCAAGATTGGGTGTTGTGTTTTGTTTGTTTCTATGGGTGTAGTCTTTATGTTTCTATGCAGAGCATTAGCTTGAAGTGTAAACTTAAGGTCTTCTTGGGTCTTTTCTGAGACTGCACCTTCTTATGGACATGTGGGGTGACTTCTGAATCTCCCTCATATATGTGGTTGATTTTCAGTGTCCTGTTCTTTAATATCTGACACCCAAAAAGAGAAAAATGAAAGAGGAGGAAAAGGGTGCCTTTCTTATAAATCCCCCAGAAATTGCTTTAGCCTGAAGATGAAAGGCTTACAACCATGGGAGTGGAGTGCAACAATGACTGCCCATCTCTTTTGTCTGGAACTTCCACACTAGAAGTAACAATCAGCAGTTGGAATGCAAATCCCTGCTATTTGGAGGACCACATCCTTATTGCACACCTTAACTCCTGTAAACGATGTGCAAGCTGCTCCAGGAGCATGTACACAGCTGCCTGCCAACGGACTGAAGGGTGGGAGATGGACAGTTCCTCCTGTGTTTAGAGCTGAAATTGACTGAAATAACAATTCACCACTAGAGGCTTCCCTTGGAAGTTGGAAGGCTTCAATTAACTCCAGAGTTCTGAAGTAATCCATTAGATTCTGCTAATCCAATTGTTGTCTTGGTGCTTTTTCACCATCTTCCCAGAATCCTCTTAAAGCCTTAACCTTTTTTTTTTTTTTTTTTTCCAGTGTGAATTGGAGAATTTAGACACTGGTGTGAATTGGAGAATTTAAATATCTTCATAAGGGATCCCTGGGTGGCGCAGTGGTTTGGCGCCTGCCTTTGGCTCAGGGCGCGATCCTGGAGACCCGGGATTGAATCCCACATCGGGCTCCCGGTGCATGGAGCCTGCTTCTCTCTCTGCCTGTGTCTCTGTCTCTCTGTCTCTCTCTCTCTCTCTCTCTCTCTGTGTGACTATCGTAAATAAATAAATAAACTTTAAAAAAAATAAAATAAATAAATATCTTCATAAGCTTCTGTCCTTCCAGGAAACTCCAAAAAAACCTAAGGGCTTCTCTCTCTTCACCCACAAAAATTAAGTTTGAGGTTAAGAAAACTGCATAACTGAGTTATGGAGTCAACCTCAAGAAACTTCAGGAGAATCCAATACAAACATTATAAGTTTAATATTTTATCAATAGAGCATCATTGTATTTCACATAGTAATGAACTGAGTCCTTAATTTGTATTCATTTGAGTTACACACTCACACTTTTTTTTTCAAAATATGACATTTATTTGTGGTCCTAAAGCAGGAGAATGGAAATCTCTCTCAGAAATCAGAGATTTTTGCTAAAAAGAAAGTCACCTTTCTAATACAATGTTCCCAAACTCCTACCACTGGGTTTGGGCAAGTCAGGACCTGCTGATGTAGTGGGCACAGAAAGGGATTGGAGGTGGAGACTGATGGGGAGAGAATTGCACTGAAGGAGGAGGTATGAGAAGAACTATGTTCTTCCTTAAATTTAACCATAAAAGAGCCTTAATATACATTTTCCCCCATATCCAAGAGATAAAGAGTCTCATCAGATATCTTCTTTTTCAGCCCTTCGATTTTTCTGAGGACTCAACACTATTTAGTGTTATATCAGTGCAGCAATAACCAAAAATTCAGCAATCTGAAAAAGTTTAAATTTTTCTTTTTTTTAATTTTTATTTATTTATTATAGTCACACAGAGAGAGAGAGGCAGAGACACAGGCAGAGGGAGAAGCAGGCTCCATGCACCGGGAGCCCAATGTGGGATTCGATCCTGGGTCTCCAGGATCGCGCCCTGGGCCAAAGGCAGGTGCTAAACCGCTGCGCCACCCAGGGATCCCTAAATTTTTCTAAGTAAATGACAGTGATTCTCTCTCTCTCTCTCTCTTTTTATTTTTTAATTTTTTTTAGAGACGAGTGGGAAGAAGCTACTTTCCTGCCTTCTTAAACATAACCCAAACATCACAGTTTAAATCTTGGTAATGCATGCTTAATGTCACAAACATGAGTTTTTATGTAATCATAAAATACCTTATTACAGAGGAAGGGACTGCCTATCTTCACATACTGCATGAGACTACCCTATATCTTAGGGTAATTTGGTCCTGTATTGGGCTTTCTTACAAGTGTTGTACTGCCCACTACTACTTCAAATTTCTTTTCTCCTCTTGCTAGTAGCTAATATTGTCTGCACCTCTAGTTAAACATACACCTCTAGTGGGCTTTGATAAGCAGGTAGGATACCCAAGATAGTTCACTTGTTGGTCTAATAAAATTAGCTAGGTATACGTGAAAGTTTGATTTCATTATATAAAGTTTATGATTATTGGTGTTTTAACCTTAATATTCAACTATGTTCTTCAGGTTAAAACATCAGAATAAGTGATTTTTAGATAATTGAGGTATTTCTTGTAAAAGTGAGCAGGAAAGAGAGACAGACAGGCAAGGAGAGAATGAGAGAAAGATAGAGAAAGAACAAATTGTGGTTGACCATACTGTGTATGCCCTATTGTCCTTCTCTTTGCTCTTATTCTACTCAATTCATTGACAATGCACTCTCTTTCACATGTTACCTAAGCCTATCATATTATTCAGCGAACAAACAAGTAGGTATTTGGATTATATACATAATTATTTATAGAACAACAGAAAGTACAATATAATATACTTGAAAGAGGATGACCAATGGCTAGTCCTTGAATCTTAGCTAATATCTGATTAAAATAGCCTGTGTAATTCAGTGATTCAAACAAGACACTTCACTTCTCTGAGATTCATTTTGTCTGTATTTAGAGTGAAAGGCTGAATCAGGGATCCCTGGGTGGCGCAGCAGTTTGGCGCCTGCCTTTGGCCCAGGGTGCGATCCTGGAGACCCGGGATCGAATCCCACATCAGGCTCCCGGTGCATGGAGCCTGCTTCTCCCTCTGCCTATGTCTCTGCCTCTCTCTCTCTCTCTCTCTCTCTCTCTGTGACTATCATAAATAAATAAAAAATTTAAAAAAATATTAAAAGAAAGGCTGAATCATCTGTAAGGTTCCTTCTAGCACTACTCTAGGATTCTACTCTTTAAGATATGATCTTCCCTTTTACATGAAAATTTCCCAAACAATCAAAGAATAATTAAGACCCCAGAATGATGCAAATTCCAGCTTTATTAGTCATGGCAGATAATTTTTGAGGTTCATTCCCCAGATTCTAACAGGTTGAAAGGTTTATAGATGGGAAACAGTGTCAGCATGGGTTCGGCAACACAAATTTCTTTTGCTGCACTAAATCTCTGCTCACTAAGAAACAGTCTTGTGAAAGCAAATATTGGCCACCAACCTGGCAGTGCACATCCACAGAGGAGGTGAGCTGACACAGATCAGATGAGCGCAGAATAAAAACTTGTCTAAGCCACAGACCTTTGGAAATACAGAAGCAATTCTACTGACCTTTTTCTTCCCTTCATAGAAATGTTGACTTGCGCCATTGTGATTCTGTGTGTAACCTGGAGCCAGAGGAAGAAATATAGAAATACCACAAGGAAAGCTCATCTCCCCACATGTCCAATTTGATTAAAACTGTTCAGGGCTCTCCCTCTGAGAGCCAGCCTTCAGGGATCTCCATATAAGTAAGGATCAGTGGAAGATGCACTTTCTACAGCTCAGAGTGCCTGCTCTCCCAAGTGAGGCTGAGAAGTGGGTTTTTTCCAAAGCAGAGTCCAGAAGGCCAAAGCCCAGGTTCCCAAGATTCCTGTACTTCATGATCCATATTCATGGAATCTTGAGGCAGTAAAGGAGGAGACTTGGAGAGGGACAGAATGGTTTGAATTTAACTCTTATGTTTACAAGCTATGTGTTCTTCAAGTTACTAAACTCAGTGCTTAGGTTTCCTTATCCACAAAATGGCGATAACATTTTTTTTTCATTGTCATTGGGATATGGAAACAATTCAAGATAATGACTGCAAAACTCTGGACACAGTGCTCTGGACATGATTGCTCTGGATGCCAGAGAATGTAGGCATTAATTTTACTGTGCCTCAGCATATTTATTTCTAACATGGAGAGAATAATAACCTTATAAGGTTTTGGGAAAGACTAAGTAAATCAACTTTTATAAAGGGATTATAAACATTATAAAATTTGAAAAAAGCAGTGCTTGGGTGGCTCAATTGGTTAAGCATCTGCTTTCAGTTCAGGTCAAGGTCCCAGGGCCCTGGGATCAAGCCCTGGTTGGGCTTTCTGCTCAGCAGGGAGTTTGCTTCTCCCTCTCTGTCTGCTCCTCCTCCCTGCTCATGCACACACGCTTTCTCAAATAAATAAAATATTTTTTAAATATGCAAAACATCAGCTATTACCATCATTACTGACATCATTCTGGTGGTCATTATCTTCTTCAAAAGTGGCAGTCTAGAAGTCAAGCATAAAATTATTGTTTTTGACATCACTAGGTTTATAATTAGTAAATAGTGTTAGATCTGAACTTACTCATCACTAGAAGGATGTTGCTTACATTGGTCCTGAGACGGGATAGTATAGGGAATAAGATTATGACCTCTGGATTCATATGCTCTTGTTTAAAATCCTGGCTCCAACATCTAACAATTGTATGCCTTTAGGCAAGTTTTTCAATCTCTTTGCCCAGGTTTCATCATCTGTAAGTGGGGATTGTGTTAGTTTATGCTTCATTGAGTTGCCATGAGAATTAAATTATGTGTTAGAATGCTTTTAGCTTCAGGTTTCAAGAAGGTTCCAATGACCTTAAATCATGTATAAGAGAGGCGCCTGGGTAGCTCTGGGTAAGCTCTTGGGTAAGCATCTGCCTTTGCTCAAGTAGTGATCTCTAAGTCCTGGGATTTAGCCCTGCATCAGGTTCCCTGCTCAGTGGGGAGTCTGCTTCTTTTTCTCTCTCCCTCTGCCCTGCTTGTTCTCTTTGTCTCTCTCTGAAATAAATAAATAATAAATAAATAAAATCTTTTTAAAAATCATGAAAAACATTGTTTGATGCCCTGACAGGTAATTGAGTATAAGCAGCATGCCTGCTACAACTAGTGCTTAGCTTCCTTTTCCTAGGTTCTTTTGCATGGCCCCAGTAGGTGTAGGCTCTGACCTCACATAAGCTTCCTCTCTCATCCCAGGATGCTGTTAGCATCACCTGGAAAGCACACATTCTTGTCTTCTAGGAAAGAGAGGCAAGCTTCCCTTGCTTTGCCTGACAGTTTTTGTTGCTAAAAGCTTCCTAATATGATCGCCTTTTTATTATTGGCACAAATTATCTTAGGCTTTGCATCCTCAAACCAATTACTGACAGGAGTGAAAAGGGAGTATCACTATCAGTTTGGGTGAATCCTCTGGGCCAAGAGTCTATATCCATGTCCACTATAAATAGTGATTACTTAGGACTGGGATTGGAGGATCTAAAGGTGTGATGAATGTTAGAGAATATTATTACTTTTTAATTAATATATTTATTGGGGAAATTAAATTGACAGTATATTAAAACCATACATCTCAGGGCTTAGTAATAGTAAGTGCTTAAAAAATAGAGACTACTACTATGTAATTAGTTCTGATTCCTAACCCAACATATCCAGCATCCTCAGTGCCCAGTGCCACAGATTCCCTTTGAACTTGGTGCGCTTGCTGCCCACAATCTGACCCTTCCCAAGCTTACTCCATAGCATAGCCTTTATCATTCATATTCTAAATAATTTTTATGATGCCTTTTCTGACTTCTCCAAGTGGAAAGAGTCTCTTTTCTTTCTATCAACCCTGAAAATACTTCTAATATATACATTTTTCAAATGATGCCACAAAATTAAGTATCTCAATTAATGATCTCAGCTTCCCAAGAATTAGAAGCTGAAATCATTAATTGAGATACTTAAGTGAGATGTTTGAGGGCAGAGATAGAGTTTTTATATATCCCTCCAAAGTGCTTGACCCAGTGCAGTGCAGTTAATGGTTACTCAATGAACAATAGTTAGCTAATTGCTAACTAGTGGCCAAGTGGACTCTAAAAAAAAGTCTTTTACCTTGCATCACTTATTAAAGACTGAAAAGGTAGCAATACAATAACAAATGCACAGGGGTATTGTCACCAAAGGAATTTTTTCCCTCATAAAGAGACCCTTAGCATTGCCAACTCTTCTTTGAGTCCATGACCAAGGAGAAAGTATATGAACAGACAAAAAGTTAAGTTCAGGGAGTCACCAAAATGACATTGGGAATAAAATGTCATGTTCTTTCACCTCACCCAAAACTAGTGTGAAAATTTTCTGTATTCACATCCGCCCAAAATAAGGACTTTTTCTATCCTCTCAGAAAAGCAGAATGCTTACTTTACATTCATTTTGTCTTCTAAAATCCTCATCCCTCCTAACTCCCACCATCCATGGTTCTATGGACTCCAGGTGAAGGGTGAGAGGTATAGGATGATATATATAGGGTGACCACAAAGGATGGGTCACTTCTTATGGATCCTTGACAAACACAAGCAAGGTAGGGCCTATGATTTCTTCCCCTCAGAGCCAGCACCTGTACAGTGGATTCCCGATCACCTTCTGGTGCCTTGTTAGCACTTATAAACCAAGATCCAAACTTTTGAATGTCATTTAGTTGGAACGCATCTGATGTATGATTCTGTACTTCTCATTGTCCATTTCACTGTTTAAACTCTGCTTCCATCTCTTCATCAAATATGCCTCTACTCCCTGCTTAAATATTTGTTTCCAGGTCTTTCTGTCCAGAATGCTCCCCTTCCGGACTTCCAGTTAAGCCCATACTTTGTGTAAGACCCAGCTTCAATCATTCTTCCTCTCACATGCTATGCTTCCCTCTGCTTGATAACTCCAACTCAGCTGACTGTGCCTTCACCATCTGTCTCTTTGGTGAGTACCATTCGTTCATCATTTGATATTGTAAGTCTGTGTGGCTTTCTCTACTATTTCATGTGTTTGTCATTTCTCATCATTAGTATTGGAGTGGATGGGGACTGGGATTTTCTGACTTCCCATTAGTCTTCCCATAGTATTCAGAATTTCCCCCTCCCTAATCCCCATGCTAGCACAGAGAATTGTCTTTAAATACTTATGTGTGTTTGATGAATTTCAAGTTATTGCAGTGATTTACAATCTACTTTGGCTATGTCTGAGCATAATGGTCTTTTTCAGAGTTTATCTCTTGTTTTGGGTGCTAAATTAGGGCAACAACAGGAAACTCTCTACTTTTTGTTCAGCTCCATGCAAGAGAGAAAAGAACTCTCTGTAACCAAGAAATACACTGGTCATATCACTGGGTGGGAGAAGGGGAAAAATGGAGAGCCCTCAGCAATAAACAGGAGCTAGCAGTTAAAGAATCTGTGCTTGATAGTCCATTCTCTTCCCAGCCTTCTAAGAGGTCCAGAGCTATCAATTCCAGTGGCCCTCAAGCACCCCTAGTTCCTGATAGGAAAGTTTTTTCCACATTTCAGCACCTGTGCCCTGGTGCTGCCTAAGTGAGGTCACAAAGAAATTCAGAGGGACTATATAAAATCGATAACAAGGTAAAGGGCATATCTTATATACTTTTATGCTTTATAATATTTGTTAATGATCTCTATTATTTATAGTACATATTAATATGTAACAACACAAGCTAGTGCTCTTATAGTTCATTTTCTGTGAACCCAGAGATGCTTGGTTTACATATGCATATTAAAAATATTCAGAAAAAATAGCATATTATAAAGACTCCAATGAACTCCTATGAAATATCATTTCACTCTCCTGGTCCTTTTTATGACACAACTAAACATGATAAAGTTAGTGCTTCATTTTGGGTTGATGGCAAGAATAATGATTGTAGAGCAAAGGCAAGAGAAGGGTCTGTGTTAGTCCTGAGTTGTTGTTGTTGTTTTCAAGCAAAATACATGTGCAAAAATGGCAGGTTTCCTTCTCTTCTGTATGGTGACCTCATTATTCTTTCTTCTGGAAGGCACCAGTGTTCAAGTTGTATCTGCTCATATAACTGTTCATATATTCACATTTTAATTTTTTTATTTAGCTAAACTACCTGAGTCTACACATTAAACTGAGAACTGAGAAAGTCAAAGCCATGCAAGCACACTTCACCTACCCTTGTGGTAACCATAGATTCCCAATGTTCCTCATTTTGTCCAATATCATTACTGTTCTCACTACCAAAACCATAAGTAATTTCTGAATATTTTAACATGTAAATTTTTATCTCAAACTTATTACAAAGAAAAACACAAAGATATAGTTATCCAAACAAGGATAGTACCACTTTTATGTAGGCTCTATAAGGAAAAATTTTATAGAGTGAATTTTAGACTCTCTTGATATATAGACCCAATCATCTAATCCATATAGCCCTCTTTAGTTGAGATTGTTTATAATAAGTATTTCTTATTTGATTGTCTTAATGGGCTCCAAAATGCAACTGCTATTGTGAAGAATATTACAATATTATGATGAGTTGGGGGTAAAATTTTATGAAGTGTGGAACCCTGCTACTCTATTTCCTGCTGAGACCAGACACTGTCGACAAGTGGGAAGGGCTGCAAGTGTAACTGCAACTTCTCAAGGAAGAAATATTAATAATTGTTTATTTATCCCACTGGAGAATTTGAAAGGGGACAACTAAGAGAAATGATATAGAAAGCCAAAGTAATGATAGAACAATGAGCAAGTGAATGGTGCCAGAAAAGGCAATGGTACACAAAGCAAAATAGAATACTGTCATACTACTTGGCTCAACACTATTTAATAGCAACAACAAATTAAATGATAAAAATAACCATTCTTTAAATATAACTCTTGAGAAGGATAGGAAGTATAAATAGGGACACTGAGTAAGAGAGTGAAATAACTATCTTCCATGGGGGGGAATATAAATATATAATATATAAAATTGATAAATCAAAAGTTGTAAGATAAATGTTTAAAAAATGGAAGTAATTGCCATAAGAAACTATTACAAGTTGAAAGTAGATGTTTCCGGGGAGTGCAGTTGGGAGTTGGGGAGAGGCATGGGATAGTACATGTTGCTTTTAGTTGTTTTATAGTACAATTTGAGTTTTTTATAGCTTCATGTTTTGCTAGAAATAAAAATTAAATTTTAAAAGAGAAGTGGACCTTGGATTGATCTCTGGAGCACTCTGGCATTTAGAGGTCAGGCAATAAATGAAGAGCCTATAAACAGGAGCTAGCAGTAGTTTCCAGGAGAGTAGGAAAATGTCCAAGAGAACATGATGTCCCTAAAGTTTCTCTACCATTATAAAAAATATTCTAAAAAGGAAAGGGTGCGGAACCATGTAAAAGGCTGCTACAGTTCTAAATAAGGAGAGAGAAGCATTCCTTGGATTTATCATGATGGAGTATGTTACTAACATCAACAGTTGACTTTGGATGTAGTGAAAGATTGAGTGGAATAGATTGAAGACAGAATGAGAAGTGAGGAATCTGGTACTGTGGATATAGAAAAATTGAATTGTTTTACTTTAAGGGGAGCAGATAAGAGCGGCAATATCTGGATTGGGCTACAGGCTCAAGGGACTGCCAGTGACCCAGTGAAGCAGGCAGTGACTATGGGTTTACTTAATTGCACCTGGGTAGAAGCTTTGGCCTTTGATAGCTAAAGAAGTTCCTGTCTGGAAGTTTTCTAATTTCTTTATGAAATATGAGACAAAATCATGAGGTAAGAATAGATAGAAGATTAGAGGTATGAAGGTGAGAAAATAAAATGTTATCTCCCTAAGTGGTAGAATTAAGGATAATACAGGGAAACCAAAAGCAAGAGTGATTTGGGCTCAATGTTAGAACAAATAATCTAATGGTCAAAAGAATCTAAAAATAGTCATTTGTAGTTCAAGGACATGAAGCCCTCACATCTTAGCTTGTACATAGTAAAAGAATATGGTGATTTGCAGCTTGCACATGGCATATGACTATGGTGGTTTGCAGCTTAAATATGCCATTATATCCAAGCACAAAACATAGTGTATGTTCACATCAAGTTTCCTCAACATCAGCTGTCTCATTTCCTGGATCTAGTGGGTTCCATCAGAGCTAAAGCTGGACTGCCAACCTTAAGCATGCTGATAAAAGACCTCAGTGGGTGAAGTAGATAGTTAAAAATGAGTGGCTATAAATTTGGCTACCCTTATGTTCTGAGCCCTCAGCTAAGTGTCATCATTTCTGTGATAAAGTAACCCCAACTAGTGTTTTAAAGGAGACCCTAAAAATTACTTTTTATAGGAAGAGGACAGCCTGTTGTTTATACATGTCTTAGAAATTTGTGGGTAAAATAAAGGATTGACTCAGAGCTGACAAACATTACTGAATAGTATTAAATAGACATTTAAGTAGAAGAAGTTAAACAAGTCAAATCTTTACATGATCTGAGACTGCCTTCCCAAAAGTTGAGTTTTGGAAAAAAAACAAAAAAACAAAAATGAAGTTGTCATTACTTGAAAAATAATTAGCAACCTGTTGCTAAGTGTAGTATTTATATCTTTCTAAGCCAAATTATATATATAGAACCATCCTGTTTTCAAATACAAGAAGGACATTTTAAGAAGGGCATTAGCCACGTTTTTTTCATCCCTAGAAAGGAAAGAAATAATGGAAATGAGCCATGAGTTAAATGCTATTTTGGTTAATACAACATATTTGTAGAGAGTGGAATCCCATTTGCTCTGGAGTGCTTTTAGAATGGGCATGCCTTCTGGTGGGTATCTTGCCTGGGAGAGGGTTGTTGAATCAGTTGAGTTCTTCAGGTTCCATCCAACACTTGGGATAGAGAAGCTCATAAGTTCATGGTGTCCCCTCCCCGCCCCCGCCCCAGTTATGTCAGTGAGCCCACTGTAGAGAAAAGAACTGTGCATAACATGCTGTAGATGTGGGCTTGAACCCACATCTGCTTGAACCTGGGCTGAGTTTGTATCTTGCTTTCACCAATGGAATGGGGTAGAAGTGGCACTGAGCTAACTCAGAGCTTAAGGCTTAAAAGGGACAGAAGCTTCTGGGCTTTAATGCTCTTGGCAACCCATTGCCATGCTGTGAGAAGCCAAATTACATGGAAAGTCTGTATGGAAGAGAACCATAGTTCTGTTTGTTTGTCTGGCTGGACAACTAGCACCAATTGCCAGTCATGTGTCATGTAGTGAACATGACACATGTAAGATTCAGCACAATTGAACCCACAAATAACAGTAAAATCAACAACGTCATGGAGATTGGAGGAACTGCTCAAGTGAGTTCAGTCTAGCAACAAATCATAAGAAATAAGAAAATATGTGTTGTTCAAGCTGCTAAGTTTTGGAGTTGTTTTTTATGCAATAGATAGCTTAAACATTATATCAAGCAACCCTCAGACATTTTATTTAGGTTCTGAAATATTATCTGGGTATGAAAATGTGTGTAGGATGATGATTCTTCTGAAATAAAAACTGGATCAAATTTCTGATAATTATGAGAGGACATATAGAGCAACTGAAGATAAGACTTGGAAACTGAGGGTGCCTCCATGGCCACGGTTTACAACCACGGTACACAATTGCCGTCATTGTCATCACAGAGTCTATCCTAATGTGTCTCTGTGTCTCAGTGACATCATTCTCTTTTCTCTGCTTCTACTTTTTGGTCCTTTTCCTTCCTCTGCCCTTCCTTACAACACTCTGACCTAGGAACTAAGTCTCAACCTCAAGCTGAACTTAAACTTATCTTCCATCATATATATATATGACTCTGGCTCAGGACTGATCTGAGTGTGGTTTATTTATCTTTGGAAGCCATTAAAAGTTGACTGTCATTACAAGTTGACTTTTGGCATCTCTACTATTGGATGCCAGCTCCTAGCTTACTGAGGTGCTTCAAGAGATAGAATGCTTTGGTTAAGAGAAGTGATCAGACATGCTTAAGCAATGCTTGGGAAGGCTGTTGGCAGACTAATAAGAAAGAAATTTTAAAAATAGAAAAAAGAAATTGACTAAATTAAGTTAAAATTTGAAAATATAAGGAAGACAGGAAGGAAGGAAGGTAAAAGAAGAGAGTAATATATATTTTTACCATCTGTTTCTAATGCTTCTCAGCAACTTCCAAGCCCAAAATGTTCTCTTTGGAGTTTACTAATATTGTTCCTGTGTTTTCAATGTAAACCTTTCCAGATTATTTGTGGTAATAGGGCATTAAAGAACATTAAATAAATGCAAAGCAATATATGTTGTACACACACCACACACACACACACACACACACACACACTCACACATAATATGCTTGCTAAAGAACCTCAAATTTCATTAAATAGGCAGTATCTGCTTATGAATTATTTTTAAAAATAGGAATTTCCACTGAATCAAAGGTATCATCCTGATGTCAATATGAATAAGCCAATAAGATGGTAACAAACATCCTCAAAGACTCAGTCTCAATAAGCTGATAAAACAGGAAGCCAGGAACCAGGACTGCGAGCTGAGGCTGTGATTCCATCACTGATTGCTCTGGGCCTCCGGGTGGGTCATTTAACCTTGCCTGTCTTCAGATTTCCTATCACCAAAAAGGAAATTAAAACTGGAATTCATTCTCCTGGGTAGCCTAAGAGCCAGAGAGCATCTTATCATCCTATTTATAATTGTAGACTCACAGAATTTTAGAGTTGGATGGGTCTTTAGCCACCACCAAATTAATCCCCTCATTTTACAGATGTCAACACTGGGACTCAGTAAGGTGAAGCATCTTGTTCAAGGTCAAGCCAGCTGGTACCTGACTTTTAGACTGAGAGTCCATCATGATATAACATAGACCTATGCCCCCCAAAGTATTCTCATCTCCTTTCCTCTTTATACCCATAAAAACATCTGTGTTCAGTTAAAGAAATGGTTGAGAGCATGGGATCACTTTGAGATACTTACAAATTAGTTCTAATGATCAATTTACAAATAATATAGCCTTTAATGTCACGTTTGATATTTGCCTGAAGATAGAAGATCAAAATTATAACTGCATTCCTATTATCCTGATTTGCGGAAGAACAGGAAATGCCTTTGCTTAGCAAATTATGATTGAGGTTATTTGGGAACATGAATATATCTTGGCTTCTGAATGATTCTCTAAGGACTCCTCTACCACCTCTGGAGAATGTCCCTCTTAAGATGGCAGCAGAGGCTATAATAGCCCAAGCTTAAAACAAAAGAAAACAAAACAAATTATGTGTCATTTCCACAAGTCCACGAAATCCACACAATCATAGTATGAAAAATTAGAGGAAATTTTTATTGCATTCTTTTGGTCACATCCTGACTTCTATTCAGCTTCACATGATTTTATTTTTCTTCCTCCTAAGGACTTGAGCAGGTGCAAATGGATGTGCTTCTACAGTTAGGATTTTTATTTACATTTCGGAGAGCCAGCACAAATCATTTGGCCTAAAGTTTCATAGAAGCTTCTCTTCTATTTCCTGTGGAAGAAAGACATCACCAACTGCATTTCAGTAATGCTTTAAGGGAAATGGAAATCAGTGCTGCCCAGTGAGCTTTGTGTACGGTGGCTTGCGAAGGCATTTTCTATAATGTATGGAATGAACTGTTTCAAGTTTTTTTTCTTTGCCACTATAATTTTTATATCTCATTTTACCTCTGTAATTAAGACAGGTCTGGTAGGTATTTAAATTAGCCCAGCTTTCATCTCTATCACACATTCATTTCAAAACTTTTATGAATATTTAATAGAGGTTTTATAATTCATGGTGATATGATGAACAGCCTTTTGGCCGTTAAGTCAATTGACAGAAAAAAAAATCTCTCTCTTCAGGCAGAAATAATAACGATTCTATTTCTGTTCCTAGATTGGTGATTACACAGTCACCTGTTTTCACATTAAACTTTGATGATAAATTACTCAGCAACCATGATAATATCAGAAGTTTTACTGGCCAGAACAAATTGCCAGTAATTGCTCGCAAGATAAAGAGAAAAGCACTGCCTCTCTTTCCCCCTGTCCTTCCCCCTGGGGGGTTGTGGCTGCGACCCCACAATCCAACTGGCTCCAATTTCTTTCATTTGTTCTTTTCATTTTTTTTGTTTCCTTTTCAAACCTCGATCTGTCCGCCTAGTAAGAATATATTAATATTCCATTAGCATGGCTGCAGATTTGGCATGCCCACACAAAACATAGGCTGCATAAAAACAGTTAACTTTGAGATGAATTGCAGTTCAAACAGGTTCATTTTCTACCCGACTCCCCACAGGACATACATGCACATTTTAAAAAATATTTGGGGAAATGCCTCCAGATTAAAGTGTACGTCAAATGATGCTGTTTCCAAAGCAACCTAGAGGTTTTCTTTCATTTACATATATCAAAGGTTTAAGAAAAGAGTCTGATGATAATACCTAAATATGTATCAGAGGATTATAAAATCTAACCTTGGCATCAGATCCGGGTAGTGGGGCATCCTGCCTTCAGTATTCATCTCAGCACCAAACTGGAACCATAAATGGTAAGAAATGGAGGAGTCGCACTCCATCCTCCAGCCCTTTGGAGTCATCAAGGGGCTGAAAGGAGGCCCTCCCTACAGCATATTGGGGAACTGGACCATCCCACCAGGCTTTTATGTCTCCTATAATGGGGTCACAGACTCCACTGTCTCCCTGAGGAGGTAATTCTGCTGCCTAATAGCTTCTACTCCAACAAACTTTTTTCCCAGATATGCAGACAACTCCTCTCTGCTCATTTCCTTCTCAGTAATGCCCCTTTTACTAGCCTGCAAATTCCTCTTTGGGGGTTTACAGCCCTGAGGCAGAGGCTGTGATACCATAGTTCCTTAGCAGCAGCTTCACGGAGCTATACACACTGCATTCTTTTAATCTCACCTCGTATGTTAGGGTCTTCATTCATCTCCTCAATCATTTTTGTGGCTCCTCTTCTTACTTTGTCCAATTTGTACGAATATATTACTTGTATGAATGATGAGTTTGACTCTATAAACTGTAATGCATCAATGACTATGTGGTAGTAAATACTCACCATATCCTTAGTATGTATATACACCACACACACACACACACACACACACATACACACACACACACACTGAACGTTAATATATTCAATACCAAGGGCATAAACTCTAAAGGCATTCAAGTACCCTTGGCTTTACCCAAGGAGAAATGCAGAGAAAACTGTATTGCCCCATCTCCTGCACCCATTCCTTCTAAACTTTATTTCTCAATGAGACCTTAGAAATCTGTCCTTGGGTAAGGGAGAGTAGAAAACTACATAACAGATCCATATCCTGGTTATTACCAATGCAAATTTGCTTCCATAAAAAAGCATTAAACATGAGCATGCTCAGGTTGAGTATTATTCAGAGCCCTATGTGAGAAATAAAGCAGGGAATTCTGTGAATATTCCTCTATCTCTGGACAGAGGTCTCACAGAGGGATGAGAAGAGTCAAATGTTATCTAAATTTCAGATGAGGCCATTTTAGAAATTATACCCTTTAGTTCTGCTAAGGAGGGAGGGTGGAATTTACTATCAACATTTCCACACATTCCATTCCCTCTCCCTTCAAAGGAAACCTCAGAGCTGAGCTACCAAAGTGGCATCATGCAAACAGGAACCCATAAACATCAACTGCCTCTGTTGTATAATGTTTGATGTGTGAACAGTGTGTCATTGTGATGCTGGAAGAAGCCCAGCTCCCTCCTTCTTTATTGTGGGCTGCAGGGCCTAATAGGCATAAAATAACTGCCAACTGGGCCCATGTGCATTTTAGTGCTTTTAGATGCTGAATAATTTAAATAATTTTATTCCAGTGAGGTGGGTGGACTTAAGAAAGCAAATGTTTACAGGATGGTGGTTGTGAATAGATGGCCACTCCACGCACACTTGTGCACAATTGCATGCACTCTTACACACACACACACACACACCAGAGTCTTGCAGACAGAAACATAGAGCTATAGAAGTGAAAGAGCAGATTTTTTGTTATCATGTCTTCACTTTCAATACATGTGTATTTTACCCCTGATATTTCAACCATTCCTTTTCACTTGTGAATCCTTGTATCTGTGAATCCTGGACAAAAACCACCAAATATAGAGAATTGAAATGAAAGCTTCATGATGGTTAGTTTTATAACTTAATACAATTATAACTTAATTTTATAGTTACGATGTATGGAAAAGAAGTTATTGTTGATTTTATTTTATCTGAAGCAGCTTCAAGGAATCTTCTGGTCTAACAAGAAAGTCTCAGCTGTTGCTCAGCATTGTGATAACATTTTGATCTTGTTTCTGAGCAAATGCCATTACTATACTTCTAATTTTGCTTTTGGGCCAGACCTTTTTGAGGGGATATTTATAGATCCGTGTTTTTATACACATGTCTATCATGAGATAGATTCACAGATGTGATACATCATAGTCAATGTCTCTCTCATATGCAATCTAGACTGAAGATTGGTCAAAGCCTGCAAAGCTCTGCCTAGAGCCAGAGGAGCAGACTAAATGAATTTATGGATCCCTAGAAGCCACTGAAAATTTAGGAAGACACAGATGTGAGTGCACTAGTAAACATTTATGTTGGATGTTTCATAACTGTAGGTATCTGAATATCTTTCCTTTAGGCAGCCCGATAATTGATCACAGCTGTATAAATTACAGGTTACTAGAAAGGCTGTGGCATATTGAATTTATGATGAATTGCAGCCACCCGTGATAACTTTCTGTTACATACTCCACCCCCCAACACACACACCCAAAGTACTGTTCCATGCTTCAGAGACTAAGACCCTCGACAGAAACTAGAATGAAAAGTTAGCCAAAGCTCACAAATTCTGATTTAGAAGAAGTAAAGTAGAAGGCTTAATAAGGCCTTATAATCTGGGCACTGTGCTAGACTGGGAACTTTATCCCTACACTCATCTGATCCTTACAGCAACCCTATGAAATACGGACTATACTTCCCACACTATAGAAGAGGGTACTAAAGCTCGGAGTAGCTTACCAAAAGTCCCCCAGCTTTCAGTAGGCCAAAATCCAGGTTCCAAGTCTAGATATGGTCAGATACAGCATCAGCTGCTGCATTCATGTTATCTGTCTTAAAGGATATACCCTCAGAGTTTGCACTGGATTCTAAATTCAGACTCTGTGGGTTGCCAACATTAACAGCTGGAGGGAAGAACTGAGTCATTATTCAGATGTACACTTTCTTTATATAGAGACAGAATAGCCTGTGGCTCAATGGCAGCATTTAAAGGGCTGTGGGGAGGAGGACCCCTATTACTCCCTTGATGAGCTTCACTGCCTGCTTGTTAGTGCCTGAGATCCCTCACAATGGAACAACCTTCCATTTCACAGATATGGAGAGGGCCTAAAATAAAATCTCCCAGAGAGTTGTAGTACCCAGTCTGAAATACATACCTACATTAGACAAAAATCCCTTCCTGGGAAAAATTGATCAGAAATAGAAAAATTTAAGAAAATGTGGGCCAGCTGAAGATCTCCCCTAAAGGAAAAGGCTGAGGCAATAAAAATTAAAAAAAAAAAAAAAAAAAAAGAACTTACAATTTCCTTAGGCAAGGCATGTTCTGGATAATTGATGAATTAAATATGGGCATCCAAGTGTTGTGTGATATAAACAAGTCAGGTCTTTCTTTTGCCTCGGGTTCCTGTCTAGAACATGAGGCAAACCTTCCTGTGTACTCAGGATATTGAGCAACTTGACTAGAAACACCTCATTCTTACGTGGTGAATGTGTTGCTTAGAACAAACATCCATATCTATTTCTCTGAGAGGAAGTTTTAAATTAGAAGCAGAAATGAAAACTTCAGAAAAATAAAGATAAATTATTTTGTTTTTCCTCCTTGTCTATAGTAGTGACTATCTGAGGTATATTTAGAAAACATACAAGTATTAAGGATATATGCTAGCATGTTCTTCAAGTAAAGTTATGAAAAGGAAAATAGCCATAGTCCCAGCACAGCAAGATGCCTGAGATAATATTGATAAGTCACTCCCTACAAAGAGTATAACTGCATTTGGTAGACCAAATAGAAATCTTAGCCAATCCAGTGAAAGCAAAAGGGCTTAAACAAATTGGAGGGATCACGGTCAGACATAAGAAAGAACTTATTGACTCCTAGGAATCAAATATTGATTAGGGAGGTGAGCAATCCATTGCCTTGAGATATTCTGAAACATAAATACATCTGTTCAATTTCCTAATTGCATAACAGAATGACTTCTTTCTCCCTTGGAGACTTATAAAAGAAGAAAAAAGTCTTAAATTAATTAACCACTTTGTTTTAACTGTTTAACATATAATTAGTGTTTGTTTCCTAATAGTATACCAGTCATTTTATGGTAATATTTACTAATATTTTTAGATTATCTCTTTGTACTACATATTTTACATACATTAGTGGTCATAACATGGAAAGTAACTATTTCGAGGCTATGGCTAATAAATGGTATTGCAGGATATTAGCTCATTACAAAGTACAGCTACTTCTACAACACTAAATTGCTTAAAAATATCAAGGCTTAAATTTTTTTATGTTTTCTCAAACAGAATATAAAGTACTGGAGAGTGGAGGCTACATGTTTCTTGCATCTGCATGCCCTTCACACATACTTGGTCATCCAGCTAATCATGTTGATTCTTCTTCCTCCTTCACATATGCTGAATTCAACAACTTCTTCCTACCCTCAACTTCACTCTTTTCACAGAAGCCACATCACCATCATCTTTCAAGAGGAGCACAAAGAAATGAACCAATTTTGTTTTTCTTCTTTGGTCTTGCTCAGCTCCAAAAAATTTTCTCTCTGATGGCGAGATTGCATTATAAATGGAAATTAGATCAGGTCCTGCTCTTGTCTAAAACTCTCCAGTGGTTTGAACTATCCGCAAAATGCCATTTCACCTCAACACACCTCTTGGGGCTTTGGCATTGCTTTTGCCTCTGCCTGGCATGATCTCTCAGATCATCTTCTCCAGGGAAGCTCCCACTTACAGTAGAAAGGCTGCATAGGCCCATGAAAGATCCAGCTTTGATGAGTCCCTAGAGATATCCTTTCTTTGTTTCCCAAACCTCATCTTTTGGGAATATACTTACCTTGTTTAAAGCACTTAACATAGAGCTTGGTGTGAGTAAACATGGTGGTGTGAGTTAACTGTTTATTCATCTTTTGCCTGACAAGACTATATGACTTTTTCAAAGGCAGCAGCTTTGAGTCATTCATAAATAAATCTTCACCAGTTCCTTAAATTCTCAATGTATGTCATGAATAATGGATCCATGGTAATGTCTGGGCTCCTAACTGGAGCTTAATAAATGCTTATTAGCTAAATTCATGTACTTTTTTAAAACTTTGTAGGATCTAATTTATCTTAATTGGACTTAAACAAAAAGAGTTTCTTCCTGTCAAAGCACCAAATTTCATGTCAAACATCAAAACAGACACACTAGTTCAAAAACCAGAGGAGAGAATGATGATGGCTACTTTCTGAACAGGAGTAAAGAATGTTCAATGTCCACCAGTTAATTCTCCTCTGTTGTTTTTCTCAAGGGTGTATACATAAAGCTGCTTTTCTTGTAACAATACAGATTTTTGGCTAGGAACCATTAACAAATGTGTTAAGTCGTTGTGACAACTGATTAATTTTAGTTTAAGGTTATGAATACAAAACAACGAGTGTTGGTATGTTACGTGCATTTTAATGATGTCACAGCAAAAGTAAAGGATGAGAAAGATAATTCAATTTGCTTTCTCTAAAAGGTCAGTTCTCCTGAGATAAAAATTGTCCCTTAGGGTACCAATGCCTTTCTCTCAGCTGCTTCTCTCTTCTGCTGCTTCTCTGGCTCCTCCTGTTCCTTGGGGATGTGAGCATTTATACTGAAAGGCAATCAGACTGCGTTGTTTGGAATGAAGGTGTGTTGGTAGAGGGGAGCAGAGGACACCCATGCTTTTAAAAATGGATGGAAAAATGTGGTTTTGCCCTTGATTTCACCATTATTCTAGCATACTTTAAAATGTGAATTTAAGAAAAGAAATAGAAATTGATAAAGTTATTTAAATAGCACATTTGCCAATGTTTGTATATACACCTGGATGTGGAAGTTTCTGTGAGGAAGATTGTGAATCAGTTGGTCAAAGTTTATCACAAGTGTTTATAACTGATATCTTGTATTTTGGCAGGATTGAATCTTTCATAACAGCAGGACCCAGCACAGGGTCTTCACAAACTTGGAGCTCAGTATGGATTTATGGAATCAATGGATTAATATCTGACTCTAGATAGGTCGGGAAACATTCAGTGCATGGCTTTTATCACCCATCCAGTTGGGCTCAGGTTCTTACAAGTAAGAAAACAGATTCTCAGTTATGTATAGGTTCAGCAGAAATTTTGTTTAAAAATGAATATTTGGCTTAAAGTTTCACAGAACAATACAAAAGGGAAGTCTAAGTGAGAGATAATCAAGTTATCAAAAAGTACCTGAGTTTAAGTTTTAATTGTGTATATGAAACAGAAAAATATGTAACCATAACATTAAAGATATCACAAATCTCTTCATGAAATAAACAGCAAACAATGAGTGAGTAAAGATAAATAGAAATTCAAAGATGGGGCAGGATACAATCACCTGATTTCCTTAGAGACAATTTTTCAGGGGAGGAGAAATTTTCGTTAATGAGAGATATGATTAGACTGGAAGACTTCCAGAAGATGATCTTAAAAGAGGAAAAAATAGAAGTAAGGATGTTCAATAGAGAAAGCTTGATTTAAAGAAGCTGAACAAAAGCTAAGTGAATATGCAAAGGAAATAGAGAAAGTGTATGGAGACATTTATATTCATATATCCAGTGTGTGGGGACACTCATATTCATAATCTCACAGTGCCCTTCTTTGGGGTCCCACCATCATTTCATATTCAGATCACACTATAGGTGGAAAGGAAATGACTACTCTTAGGCCCTCTAATCATAAAAGTTCTCTTGTGAGAGGAAAAGACACTGTGCTGTCCTCAAGTGCCTCAGACTAAGTCAGATTAAGAATAGGACATCTGGGAGGTGATAATATGTGGTAGAACAGTGGAGGTAGAAGCCCTGGATTGGGGTTACTAGTGAGCTGTATAGTAGAACAAGTTCTCTAACTTTTCTGGGCTTTTGACTTTCCTCATATGAAAGTAGATATAATAATTTTATGGTAACATGTGACACTTCAATTTTTTTAACTAGGAGGTGCTGCCCAAATATAAACTATTTCCTCCTCTTTAAAGAATTGTTTGGAAAGTTTGGTCGGGGAAAGCTTATTGGTAGAGGTCAGACTTAAGGTGAACCTAAAACATTAGGGTTTCAAGTTCATACTGATGAATATTGGAAAGTAATGGTATTTCTGTCATTGTGTCAGTAATTACTTTCAGAAAATCCTAGCTATTAGGAATAAAGAGTAAAAACATAGGAGAACAAAGATACTAACTCATACCCTGACAACTGAACCCAGATCTTACCAAATAGGAGATCCTCTATTAACATGTATTGAGAAGAAACACATACTTACTTTTTAAAAAACTGAGCTATACCTCATACACAGTAAAATCCACTCCTTTTGGTGCACAGTTCTATCAAGCTTACTTGTTTTAAATGCAGACATAAGGTAAGATGTCTATGCTGATACGTTCATCTCCTTGTTTGCTCATCCCCATAAATGACCACAGAGATATAATTTATGAGTAGGTTGAGCAGGAAAAGAGAAAAATTTATAATATTGATATAGAACAAAATAACTGACACATCTGTGTCTCACTATCCCCCACTGAGGAATGACAGCAGCATTGATGATGAAGATGGGCAATGAAGAAGGTGGCTCATCAGTTCTTGCTTTAACATCCTCATTAAGGCTTGCCATACATGTACAGCCAATAGACTGAGCTAGGGAAATAACCTCAGATGAGGATGAGAAGAAAAAGGAAAAACAAGCAGAAAAAATTGAATCTAGACAGAGTTATTGCTTTCCTAAAAATTATTTGCAAAATAAATTTCTGTATTTCCTACCATGTAGTCTCCTAATGTCATGACTAAGCTGCTGATTCTATATCTCTTGTCTTATGTTTATTTGACCTTCCCTTCTACCAGGTTCTTACAGTCACACACACACAAATGTACAAATCTGTTCAAAATGGCATCTAACAGAAAGTAACCTTTTTATAAACTATAATTACCAATAATCAATCAAAGTCTGAAAAGAAGAATTCAAGCTAGTTATTTTCCCATTTGACATAATAAAATCTGTAGTGAAGAACAGAAATGTAGCTCAAGTGAACGGGGCACTCCTTAAAATCTCACGGCCTCTAGCAGTTCCATTTCTCCATAGCCCACAGAGAAAGAGAATTGACCCTTGATGTTTTCCTATAGCCTACTGCTCAGTCCTGTGTAGACACTAAGGGATTTTACAAATTAGCAGGCAGGGTAACCTGAGCTGAAGAACAGAAGAAAGCTGAAAAAAAGAGAGGAAGTCACAACTCCAAATGCATGCAAATGAACGAGTAGAAGAGTATAATAATGATGAAAGAATATAGGAGATGTACACACAAAATAAATGAAATCCTTAGGGAGTAAGCTCACTAATATATATGACCAAGAAATTTTGAAGATATTGTTAGTCCTTTATCATAAATTAAACCTACTAATTCACTTTTCTTTGCAAACTATGATATGGGGAATGGCATTCTCTGGCAGTACCTTTCGGTAGAGAAAAGTAAAGGCCATCATTGTTGTTACTTCTCAAGTTTCCAATCTAGCTGTAAGAACAGTATGGCCAAGCCTGCTCCCCACAAACAAATGACTGGCAGTGGGCAGTGAAGTGAGGCTTGGGTAGCACTCGGTGGAAATCATCCAGATAACATGCAGCCACCCCTTTCCCAACGGTGGAAGGTTGAGGACACTTAAGGCGGACAGGGATTGAGATGGAGGAAGATCTCACCCTGTAGAACACTTCATAATATAAAAGCTCAGTTAAGAATATATATTGACAGGTATTATATATATAGGAAATGAAAACAAATACATTTTTCTAAGTTTGCATTTTGGGAAGCGCGTAATTCACTAAGAATAATTTATATAGTGCCAAAATGTATGTCATCAGCCTTCAATTAGGTCCTACTATATCAGTGTTGTAATAATATCAGTAGCTTTGCTTAGTGATGAGAGGCCACTGAAGGAAAATGAAATACTTCTGTTGAAATCATTTTATTAGCTGGAAGTTAGAAATGGTTTTCTTTATACTGCAAGACAACTCTATGAGAGGACGAGCCACCCCTCAAAGTAACCCCTTACCTATTTGCTACCAGCTTGAATTTCCGCATACCAGAGTACCTTCTTCCAACCCCATGTTAGAGATACAAGCACAGAAAGAAATTGATTCCATGGGAGGATGCAAGTAGCTCTCCTCTAGAGAAAAAGATTTGTAGTAAACCACTTTTCACATTTGTTGCATGTAGAAAAAAACAAAAACGATCCGACTTGCAATAAACTGATTTTAATACAACTTGGGTTGAATACAGGTTGTATTTTTTCAAATACCTCTGAAAAAAATCTTCTAGAATTATTCTCAGAATTTGATTCTCTACATTAACAATTCTAAGGGATGCTGTTCTCCATTGAAATCTATGTAAATATTGCAGGAAAGTTGTTTAATGCACACCTTATGCACCTGTACCATTTAGATCTCTGTGAGCATAAATGAGGGTGGCCCACACACTTTGGCAGTTTTGAAAGAGAATAATTTTAACTAGCACAGAGGGTTAGTTAAGTAGATTTGCTAAATCACATGTGCACACTAGGCATATCAACAGGCCCTCTCCAAATTTTTAGGCCTCTAACCTCCTTTCTAATAATTATGGAAATTTTTGAATCATCCTTTCAAGAATAGAGTTGTTCCTGTGAGGACAATTTACTTATTATCACTGCCTCCCCTCCTCTCCGATGTTCTTGATCAGTTTCTTCTCTTGAACACCTATTGACCAGCAAAACAATGAATGCAAATGTTTTACACACAGGTGTCTCATTTGTGTTTAATATCTGTAAGTTTTAAAATAAGTTTAACATCTATTGTTTCATTCGACTGTCCCCATAAAGGTGAATGTTGCTCACAGGACATATCATGGGACTCAGAATCCAGAGGATTAAGAGGTTGTCTTTGTTCCATAGTGAGCAGTGGTGCCCCACATTTTCTTTGTCCTAATGGACCATGATCTTGTTCCATCAACAGTATATCGTGGCCTGCCAAGACCACAAACTTCTTTCATCAGCCATAGAAATAGACATATGTATATTTAGGTTTTCTGCTTATTCTTTTTTTTTTTTTGTGTGTGTGTGTGTGTGTGTGTGTGTGTGTGTGTGAAACTATTAAGCCAAATGCCAACCAAATCCAATTCTCCAGGAAATGAGGGAACAGTATCTTCTACATTTTGCTATTCTTTTTGGCTAGGTCACTTCGTGAAACTTAGACAACATCTGCGTGGCACAATTCAGATATCTACCGCACTGTCATCAGTCCAAATTCAGTAGCCTGGTTCATGCTGCAGAGACCTGCACATGTGCCTCCTTCCCATGCCTCCTGTGACTGTGGCTTGCTAATGCACACACAGACCCTCTGCTTCCTTCCAAGAAGACATCTCCTTTCAGCCAGTTAATCAGCACCCTGTCCCCCTGCTCCAGTCTGGCTAGACTAAGTAGACAATGTCACTATTAAGCTGCTGAGAATCAGATACCATGTCACACATGTGGTTTCAGAAGAGTGGTTGTAAGAGGGACAGCAGCCTCCCTGCCTGGTGACACTGTGATGGCTGGCCCTGTGGACAAGCAGCCTGGAATCTCATTAGCCTCTTTTCTGGCTGCAGCACTGCATGTTAAGCATCTGTGTCCTCTGATTGCAATTCTTAGCTTGGGGCCTTTAGGGAGCATGCCTCTAATCTGGGATCCTTGTCACCACCCCAATTTCAACATGGTGTAGGAGGGGACTTTTCAAACACTTTTTGCCTCTATATCCAACTGGAATATCACCAATCAATATCTCCTCATCTACAACCAAGATTTACCATTGTCCAGTAAAATATCCTTTCTATTTGTGTTCTCTATCAGGTCATGAGGGTTTTGTACTTATCCTGGCCAAGATCTGATGCAAATCTTTTCCTGTTTATTTCACAGTGCTTAACCAGTATGACTCCTGTGCCAGGGGTCTCATTTAAACTGAGGATTCAGGACACATCCAGCCTTGCTTTCCTGTGATTGGGTTCTCATATATGGGGCCAGGCCAGGTTATCTGCATGGTCAGTTTGTTAATTAAGGAAGCCATGTGTCTTTTATATACCAATATTCTATACTTGGGTCAGTTGGGCTCTACTGGTGGCTGGCTAATAATTCTTAGGAGAAACTGATAACCATGTACATCTTCTTGACTTATAAATTCTGCCACTAACAAAGACTTCAAAGCAGAGGGACAACCAATGGAATGTCCTTTAACAACTCTATTTCTGTTTTTCTGTATTTCTAACATCTTTGCTCCTATTTAAATAGGCTCTTGATTGTTATTTTAATTAGAATTCAGACATTCTTCCAACCAGTATACATCTCACTCCATTAATACATGGAGGTGCTTACTATATTTCAGGCACCGGTCAGAGTTTTAAGTGGAAAAGGCCCAGCTCTCAAATCTTGAAGAGACTCTGGTCTATGAGGAAGAGGCTTCAATTGACCTTGACACTCCACTCATTCTTTTTTGGGTGGAAAGTGCCGGGATCAGCTGATCAAAAGCAATTGGTGAGCACTATTATTTAAGGCTACTTTATGCACCAGAGTGAGGTTTGTGGGCACAGAAACTTCAGAATAACAAAAGGAAGACCCTTAGCCCGGAGGAATTCAGATGGTAGCTGAGTTGACATGACCCATTTTACTTTTGGAAGGAGAAACCAGGACCAATACAGAAATGATCTTGAATGTCAGAATTTGTTTGGTAGGTAATGAATAATCAATATGCCAAGAACAGGGGCTGACTCATAATGCTTAATTAACTTAATATATATATAAATTACATAAATAAATTTAAATATAACTTGATTTATTATTTATTATATATAATTATAAATTAATATATTACATATAAAATATAATAAAATATAAATATATATGTAGTTTGTTCCATGAATGATTTAATTAAAGACCAACAATGCCAACAGAGACTAAGAATCCACTCTTTAATCCCTGATAGACTTTAATGGACTTTTTGTTAGCTTCCCATCAGATTTCTTTTTAAGAAGAAAAAAATCAGACCAATAATGGCATCTTTTTTAGTATTATCCATGTTTAGGTAATATACTAGGCATTCTCCATTTATGATTTCTGTCTAATTACAACAGTCCAATGAAGCAACCATTTCCCTTACTCTTTTACCAAGACAGGCTCTGGGGGCTCAGAGAAGTTCAGAAATTTGTGCCATGTTTAATACATGGTAAAAGGTGTCGTTGGTATTCAAACTACAAAGTTGCTGTTAAGTGTTAGGCTCTATCTGCTGTGCACAATGAACCACCTAGGCTAGACTCTTCTCCTGACCTTCGATTTAATGCAAGAGGACAATGGATTCCAGGCCCCAGGGACAATATTTTTCTACTGTGCTCCTTAGAGGTATTTCTAGGAACCCATGGCTCAGCCTCTTTGCATTTTCATGCTGATGGCTCATACTATATTAGTCAGGTTAATGTGTGTTGACCCTTACCTTTTGCAGGTAAGAGTCCATGATACTAAGACCATACTTCATTTACATTACTCTGCTCAGCTCCTGGCATCATGCTTGACACTTTGCAGGGATTCACTGATTTTTACTGAATTTTATTGAATCATATCAGGCCCACACCTGGGGAATGAAGTACCAGGCCCCGGGGTATCAGTTATTGATTGTGGGATTTGGGGCTCCTCACTCTCTTTGAGCCTCAGTTTCCTCCTGTAACTCCTTACGTAATACTGTTGTTTGGAGAGCTGAATGAAGTAAGCAGATGAATGAGACACCCGCCATAATGTCAAGCACATAATTAGACAGAAAACTGTGTCTGGGTTCTTTTTTCCTCCCCTGCCCCTTTGATGCTAATTTAGAAGGTGATTTTAGGAGATGACTGTCCTTTAAAACCCAGGAATTCCAGTAACCCAGAGCTTTCTTGTGTTTCAAATATTCTTGGTTGTATGTTAAGTGACCCGAAGCCATTAATGATTCACTCATTGGTCTTAACAAGCTAATATGCCCCTAAAGGTGCTTTTAAAACACAAGCTAAGGGAAGCAAAGGGTTGAACCATTTATTCTCTGAATTTGATTGATGTCGACGGGCAATCTGGACAGCTGAGGTCCAAATGCACACTTTTTTTTTCCTTTTCTTCCATGGCAGGATTGATTTTAGCCTGAATCATCTGAATAATTGCCTTAGCTCCCTTAAGACATGTCTTTCATTTTGTGGGTGTAGACAGCTATAGAAAACAAGTATTATTTTAACCTCCTAAAAACATGGAAACTCTCAAACACAGAGAGGTTAATTGGTTTGACAAATGTCACACAGCTCCTCAGTCGTGAAGCTGGGAGACAGCCTCCAGGTCTCCAAGCTACCCCTCCTCTCAACACATTAAAGAAAACCATTATTGCTGCTTAAACACATCTATGCTTTCAATAGGAATAATAACCTTTACAATAACACATTCCTTCACTTTGAGGTATACAAAATCATAGTGTAAAGGTATGGTCTAATGAGGTAATCACATGTAAAGAATTTTTATTATGCCCATTACCTAAATGTCACATATTTTCATGTCTTAAACTCATACTTTGCACTTAGGTAAAACAGACAGTAGATGGTTAGAAAACAAACACACAACGGAGGTTAAAGTACTTATTTTTCTCTATCAAATGATAAATTATGCTATTGGGAATCATGAATTCATCTATTCAATCAAGTATTTTGAAGCTCCTTATGTGTTAATGGTGTGTACTGTAGAAAGACAATGTACACAGGATAGGCTCTCACTGGAGTGCACTTTCCATAAGAATGAACAAGGTGCAGCCCTGTAGAGAAGTCAGCACCTCCAGTTTGAAGGACTAAGGTTCCTGACCTGACTCTTACTAACTGACTGGTAAATTACCACTGCCCTTGAGGAGTGGGAACTATAGATAGTATCCAGCTGGACTAATATTTAATGGGTTTTATTTAGAATTTACTGAGATCATGTAAAAGAAATGACTAAAAATATTGAAGGGCTTTATGAATGAATTACTGTATAGTTTTTCTGTTAAGGGGGAAGGCAAGACTGTATTTAGTACAAGGCTTACATAAGCACCAGTTCCTTAGAATGAATGCTATACTCTGTTAATCTAGAGGAGAAAAATCCATATCTGCATCGGTAGTTGGAAATAACCCTTGTTGGGACTGGCTTTTGGATTGGAGCTTTCATTTATATGGTGGTTTTCACTTTATGTTAATGAATATGATGTCATACATTTTCAGTATAACCCCATTATTTCATGAAGCATTAGGAAAGAAGTTATTAGCCATATTTTCCCTTTAGGTAACTTGAAGTCCATATAAACAATTTTATAATCATCCTCAAGATCACAAAGTAAGCTGCTCCATACAGATGGATCTGTAGCAATGGGCAGTGGGATTAGAATTGTCCCTTACAAACATAAATATAAGAGGGGCACCTGAGTGGCTCAGTGGTTGAGCATCTGCCTTTGGCTCAGGTAGTGATCCCAGGGTCCTGGGATTGAGTCCTGCATCAGGCTCACTGCCTGCTTGTCCCTCTGCCTGTATCTCTGCCTCTCTCTCTGTGTCTCTCATGAATAAATAAAATCTTTAAAAAATACATAAATATAAGATCAGAGAGAAGAGGAAGGAGTGTGTCATATTAAGCCACTTGTCTCCATTTTGTGGAGGAGGATGCTGAACTACACGGAAGACTTTAAATTACCTGCGGATTTCAGTTGCAGTCTTCTGTCTCCCACCCCCCTCACAAGTAATTGAAAGTTCTTGTACACTGCATTTTGCTCTGCCTAAAGTATTGATTGTGCTTCTTAGCAGGTTGCTTCATAATACTGGAGGCCTATGGAATGTGGAGGGAACTAGGCATAAGATAAGACCCAAGAGACTTTGAATCTACTCTTAGTTTGGGGACTAATTTGCTCTGTGACTTTGAGCAAGTGACTGAATTTCCTTTAACTCTACTGTATTTAAAATTAGAATAATACCCTTTTCCCTACTTACCTTATAAATGAAGAGATTATACTGAGAATGTACGAGAATAATATACATTAATACAAAGGTTAAAATGCCATACTAATACAAGATTTTTCTTAAGATGGTTTCTTAACTGTGATAGGCTATTACAGGAAAGCATAGCATATATGATTATTAGTCAGTCAAAATGTCCTGAGTACCTAAAAAGTACTACACAGAGGAGACAAAGAATTATGGCAGGGTCATGAAAATTTAGGTTGTTGCATCAAACTAAGTAGATGTGATATCTAGATACAGGAAGGCTCACACTCAGTGGAAGTGACTTGCTAAAGATTGAACAGGTGATTTACATTTTAGAAAATACAAAATATCAGAGGAAAGAAATTTTTCTTTCACAGAGAAGATAAGACTCTACCTTGGTCTGACAAATTGGCAGGATGGGGGAGGGCAAGAAGAAGTCAGTCATTCCTGTAGAGTAGAATGTAACCTCCACAAGGACAGGGCTTTTGGTCCATCTATTCATTGATGTTTCCCAGGACACCATACATATGTGTGAGGCACCATATTATGCCTTTTTGAGGCACCGCAAATATGTGTGAATGCATAATTGAGAGATGACAGCAAGAGCAAAGACAAAAACAATGTATAAGAGCAAACTAGGCTATCTTCCTGACAGGAGAAGGTTCATGATGGAGTTTAGTAGAAGATAAGCTTGTAAGAGAAAGTTGCAGCCAAAGCTGAAACCAACACTTACTACAGGAACCAAAGCCTCTTATATTTGGAGCAGAGTCCTAGCAATGTTAAATATCTTAATCTGGGCTTGACAGACTCTCAGGCAGGAGGAAGATTTATAGATGTGGTATGGGGAATCCATAACACCCTCCCCTAATATGGATTGCACAATTGTGTATGTGAGTGTGTTTCTCACAGTTAAGCTTAGTTTTCTGTCAGATGCGTGAGGTGGTATGTGCCATAAAACAGCTGAAGAGACTGAAGTCCTGAAAGCCCGCCTATGTAGCAACTTGGTTACATGAAGAATCATTTTATTCTATGTTATTATTGCATTTGGGGAGCTTTCATAATTAATTATATCTAATTTTGTGTCATATGCTTCAAGTGTGTGTGTGTTTATTATATTTTAAGGATGTTGACTGTTCCTCTGCTTTCCTGTGTGTGTAGCTCAGTCCCAGCCAGATTGTAGGCACTCAGGAGTGACTGTGCAAATAAAAATAGATCTGAATCCATCAAGTAACACATCTAGCTGAAATAGGGTTTTTTTCCTGTTATGAAAGCACAATGCTTATTATTTCATACAGATGATCACTTCTGCTATGTGGCTGAACATCTTTGGTGTTCAAATATATCCTCAAGTGCCTCTGAGATGTTGTATGTGCTGAATTCAGTTTCAATAAACACTTCTTAAGAACTTCCCTCCCTAATGGTTGAGGCTACTAAGATGGCAGTCCTAGAAAATATCTCCATGCTTTTTCATCTTGAAAGAAATATAAGGCGCCTACCTAGAGGATCCCTTCACTACAACCACAAGTTATAAAAATAAAATGTGCCATATGAATTTTTCAGGTAAGAAGGCACGCATTTCCAACAAAATTAAAGGAAGCTGTGGGAAAATGGATAGTATGGATTGGAAGTATCCTTTGAGAACTATAGGTGGTAGTCTTCCAGTGAGGAAGGAATGAAACTCCATCAAGCTTGGTGAAACCATGGTCAAAAGCACCTCTGCCTGTACACATTAACCCAGAAATAAAGGCTGGAAACTGGTTCTAAAGTTCAATCAGGGATCCCTGGGTGGCGCAGCGGTTTGGCGCCTGCCTTTGGCCCAGGGCGCGATCCTGGAGACCCGGGATCGAATCCCACATCGGGCTCCCGGTGCATGGAGCCTGCTTCTCCCTCTGCCTGTGTCTCTGCCTCTCTCTCTCTCTCTGTGACTATCATAAATAAATAAAAATTAAAAAAAAAATAAAGTTCAATCAGTTTTCATGCTAGCAATTGCAAAAATGATATTATATAGACGTCTCACAAGATGCAAAGAGCAATATTAGACATTTCTGGTGGACCTTACTCCTCTTAGATATGGGGCCTATCTTTCACTAGCAATTTTATCAGCAGTTTACTAAGAGTGTCCAATAAATGTAAATGCAGACATGCCTTCTTTTCACACCAGAAACTTAGGTATTCCTAACATTCTTACTGTGGTCACCTTGTTTTATCATAGGCATGAGAATATGGCATCATAATCAAACAAATGATATCAATTATGGTGGTGGGAATATGCACAAAACATAATATGAAACCTCTGACAGTTTTTACTTACTGGTTAAGCCAGTAGTGGTAGGACAGGAATTGCTGTACTTCTAGTGAACTAAGTTTAGGATCATGATGTCTTTGTGCATTGTCTGCTAATATTGAGTAATAAAAATTGGATCTAGTAGAACAAATAATCATTTAGTGGCTGAGAATTCTGGTGAGGCCAAGATTGTAGCTTTTTAGCCTCAGCTTTGAATAGGTAGACAGGGCATTTTGATCTTAAAGTTTTAAACAGCTCATATTAAGCCAGGTAGAATTTCGAGTTGTGAAATTGGCTTTTATTACTTTGGACATGGTATAAGGACTTAAGTGAACCATAAGGTATTTTGACCTTGGCAGGACACAACAGCTTAAGGCACCTTTGACCAAGGGTAAGCTACTATTGCTATCATGACAGCTTGAAGAAAACTGCTTTTGGGTGCTCTGGCCTTAAGCAAAGCATCCCAAGCTTGAATAAAGACCTAGGAGGGCCCCAGCACATAGAAGTAGGCCATAGACTCCTACAAAAGTACCCATAACTGAGGCAAGAAAAGGAAGCCTTTATAAGTACAGACCTTTTAGGCATCTGATTATTTTTTGTATAAATATACAAAAAATCAAGATGTTGGTAGCTTCACCAAGAAGTGTGAGGTCAAGTCAATGCTTGGTTGATGATCCAGACATCAACTGTTTGCTCTATAAATTACAGATACTAGATTAAAGATGAGATGGATGAGAATTTTTTTTTTAATTTATTTATTTATTTATGATAGTCACACAGAGAGAGAGAGAGAGAGAGGCAGAGACACAGGCAGAGGGAGAAGCAGGCTCCATGCACCGGGAGCCCGACGTGGGATTCGATCCCGGGTCTCCAGGATCGCGCCCTGGGCCAAAGGCAGGCGCTAAACCGCTGCGCCACCCAGGGATCCCGAGATGGATGAGAATTATACTGGAATATTTACTTATAGGTTATCTGATTTTTACCTTCAGCTCCTCCTGAGCACATTGCCAAATGGCCTCCTCATCATCACTCAGGAGAAGCATCCACCCTGTAGAAGACACTAAAAGTCAGAGCTACCTCAGAAACAAAGACAAAATAGTGCAGTATAGTTGGTGTTATTTTCCCCTCCTTAACTGTAAATAACAGTAAGTGCCAAGAGTGGGTAGATAGAGACACAAGACTGAACATTTTGAGAAGAAACAGGGTCTTTTATTTTTTTCCTGAGAGAGAGAGAGAGAGAGAGAGAGAGAATAGAGTAGAAAGGGGGCAGAGGGAAATGGAGAAAAAGAATCTTAAGTAGATTCCATGCCAAGCACAGAGCCAAATATGGGGGTCAATCTCACGACCACCAAGATCATGACCTGAGCAGAAATCAAGAGTCAGATGTTTAACTGACTGAACCAGCCAGGCACCCCAAAATAAGGTCTTAAAAAAAAGAGTGGCTCTAGTTAAACCAAAGAACTGGGAGATATACTATCTCTTATCCACTTACAAGCATCCGATTTACTTCTGTGTAGGATGAAAACATACTAATCTAAGCATAAAAATATCCAAAGGAAATGTAGTAATTATTACAGTTATATATTAGACCTATACCTGAGTAGAGCACTTTAGAATACTCACAGCATGGTAAGTCTTTCAAATAGACCAGACTCAAACTATCTTTGTGTTAGGATCAGCATTCACTGCAATATCTCTAGCCCCATTCCTGTGGCCCCATTGGCATTGACCTTTGCTTGCCTCTTAGGATTTTTTTCTAGTCTTCTGACTACCCCTCTAAAATTGACCTCATACTGATGGGTCACTGATTGGTCAATAATTTTTATGTCCTGAATTCCTCTAGAATAAAACAGGTGCAGTCTAACACCTCATCTCTGTCAAGGGAGCTATCAGTGTTCTCCCAATGAAACTTTCTATTGACATCTTTAACACTCTATCAATGTCCTGGCAATAAATGAGATGCTAAGCTCAGGGGAGTTAATTGACTTTAATAAAGGAAACATTCTTAATGGTAAGGGGGTGGTGAGGTAAAGAAGCCAAAAGAACTTGGTGAAAGACACAAACTAGCAAGAGCAGGAAGTCATGACCACCCCTAAAGGAGTCAGGTCAGAGCCAGTGCCAAAGAAGAAAGACTGCCTGATAGGTGTGACCATGGAGGAGAACAACCATGGCTGAACATGTAAGGAGGCATAGAGGGACCAGGGGAATAAATATAACAAACTATCCCTCCTTCTGACTGACCTCAAACTGTTGTCAGTGTTTTCCATGGGTAAACCCCTACCAACGTTGAGATGGCAAGGGGCCTAGGTAGTATAGGCCATAGTGATAGCCTGCAAGACAAAGTACAGAGGACAGGTGTGTGAGGGGTGGAGCAAGTGGAGGATAACCACTTCAGGAAATCTATCTTCCATGGGAGAGGCAGAATGATGTACCCAACATGCTATACTTGACTGGATCACTTTAGTCATTGAAACATCCCCTTTCCTCCCAATCTATAGAATTAAGCCCAAGCCAGACACTCAAAGTCCTCCTTGTTCTTGTCTGACTGATCTTGCTGGCACCATCCCCAGAACCTCTTTGCTTCTTTGACTGATTGAAAGCCATTATGCTGTTTTTTTTATAGTTTTCCTCACATACCATGTTGCTTCTTTCCTTTAGGCTTTATGGAATTTCCTCTGGAATATCTTTCTCTCTTTACCTGTCAAATTCAAACATCATCTCCTTTGGGAATCCTTGGCCAAAAGCCACAGTATTCTACACAATTCTTTTTAAGAATTTACCATAAAATTAAATTAGACCATATGAAGTTTCTGCTGTTCTGCTGTTTTGACTAGCAAAAATGGAATTTTATACATAGACTCCTATCTCTCTTGCCTGTAGGAAAGTCTCCTGAAGGCAGGGCAATCTCCTATTTGGGTTTATTCCTTGGCAGGTAGCTGAATAGCTGCAAATGGTGGGTGATTTATACCTGCTTATGGAGTTGAACAAAGGATCACATTGTATATTTTCTAAGCCATGAGGAGCACAGACTTCATCAATCTTGATTTCTCAGTTGTTTGGAACATAAAACATAACCCAAACCCTTGTTGTAAGTTCTCATAAGCAAGGGAAATGGCTGAAAATTATCTTTTCCATTCTTATTCTAGACTTGAAGTATGTCAGAATTTGGAAGACTCAGCTTACAAAGTCCACTATAAACACAGTTTTAAGAATTCTGAAAATAGCGACTCAATAAGTTAGTCAACCTAATTGATCAAATACATGCCCTCAATAGCAAAATTCCAGGAGTAAGAAAGCAGGTTGATACTAGGCATGTTAATATACATAAGTGAACTGTGTAGAGGCTAAGATACCTTGTTGTTTTCTAAAAAATCCCTTCTACGTGTAAACTGCAGCTGATTAAATTTGATATCATTCAAGGTACAAGGACCTCTAAAGCTGAGGTCTAAAGGAGGCCCACAACTAGACATGGCATTTGAGCCTTCTAGATTTATAGCCTATTTCCAAGTCACTTTGCCTGCTTTATTCACAAAAAAAGAAAAGAGAAATGCCACCTGACCAAAAATGACCAATGAGTGTTCATAAATCTCTCTCAAACCCTATCAAAACTAAAGTTTCTGTGTTAATTCTCCTATAAAAAGAAATGTAAAATTTATTTCAAAATGGGAGAAAGGGAGGGGAGGTCCTCGGCAGGCTTCAGGAAGCCAAGGCATTTGAACAAAATTAGCTCATGTTTCTCCCAGCAGAAGTCACATTTTGGCCCCTCATATCATTAAAATACCATTTGTTGTGAAATATAAGGACACAGCCTGTGTGTGAGAAAGAACACTTAAAATCCCCCATCCTGCACCCCTGATGGCTCAGGGACGTGGGTCCCCATCCCTTTACGCCTCGTTAGGGCCAGCCAGGGCCAGCTGGCCGCCTGTCCCCGTCCTCTGGCCTGAGCGCCATTGTCCCGGAGCTCGCCCAGCCCGCATCCCTTTGAAGCTGCTCCAAAGAAACTTTATCCCTCTGTTCCAGCTGGCGTTTCATTAAGCCCTGGCTTCACAGGATTTTCCACTCCCATTGACACATCAGAGCAAAGATGTAGCCATTAAAATAATGAAGAAAAAGGGAGCGAGCAGAGAAGAAACGGTTCTAAGGGGAAATTGAAAAGGAGTACAAGGTTATTTAAAAAATAAAGGCCAACTGTAAAAAATAAAATAAAATAAAATCTACCTACTTTCTTATCTCTCTCTCTTTCTCTTTTTTCCTTCCCTACATGTGTGTGTCCTAAGCTGTCCAAATTTTTCACAAAGCCTCATAAGGATGACTTCAGAGAGGCCCTGGCTCTGCAAAACAGCTGACAGTCACAGGTCTAAATTAGGAGCAGCCGATAAGAATCCCAAAGACGTTCTGAGTACATACGAACACAAGGGAACTCTGGGCACTGAAGATTTTTATCCTCCCTCAGAAATAAATCATCACATCTCCTGCTGGCCAGACATCAAGCCCACCTAAGTTATTAACGAACCCCTGTGTGACCTCTGTACTCTTACCTCCATGGTTTCACCCAGCCAGGAGTGTCTGTTCCAGATATATCTTTCACTTCTTCAAAGGTACATTAGCTCCATACTTAACTGGCCGTAAAGTCTTTTTTGATGCTTATCTACTTTTTTGGTAATATATCTATTATGTATTTTTAGTCTCCAAAATTAGATAATGAATTTAAGAATCAAAATAATTTTGTGTTCCTTTGTTGCTATCACTAAAAAGACCTTGCAGAAGACTCTGCACAGAACTTGAATTTGCCATAATATCTGTCCAAGGAATCTGACTTCAGCCAGCTCACCAAAGACATGGACAAGGAAGATGTCACAAAGGCCTTTAAGCTCCCAAAACAGCTGTGACAAAGCCCAGGCACTAAACCTATACATTTTATTCCCTTGGGTGTCATTCAGGCATTGTGATTTCATTAACAAGCTTGCTTTGCGAGCATCTCTTCCCACAGGAATTAAAAGCAGTGACCTAGAAGTGGGCTTTTAGATATATTTCTGATAACAGAAGGGTATGTGACAGCTGACATGTAATTGAAGGAAGAAACAAACAAAAAAGTAAAAAACAATGAACATATTGCTTCATAGCACAAAATTGATATCTATAAAAATGTATTTTTTAAAGATTATTTATTTATTTATTTGAGATAGAGCAAAAGAAAGAGAGAGAACTAGTAGGGAGTAGGGGCAGAGGGACAAGCAGACCCCCTACTGATCAGGGAACCTGATATAGGTCTCAGTCCTATCCCAGGACCCTGAGATCATGACCTACGCTGAAGGCAGGCACTTACCAACTGAGCCCCCAGGTACTCCTAAAAATATATTTTAAAGTGTATTCAAGAACTCTATGAAAATGCAAAATAAGCATTCTTGAAAAGTATTCTACAAAATGGATAAAATTTGTTTTTGTGAAACAGAAAAATAAGATATTTAGAAGATATATATCCCCTCTATTTACATTTTTGCACCTACATTAAAGATCACTGGAAGAAACACTCATTTATTTGTTTTAACCAAGCAATGTAGCGATAATAAAAGTTTACAAAGTACAAGAAAAAACAAGTAGAGTAGGGATCCAATGGAAATAGGTACTAAGAGGAGACTGGACCATACAGGAGGAGATCTTGCTTAGCTCTAGAGGACTAACTCATGTTCAAACCTTAACCCTCTCCTCTTTACACTGGCATTGTGTGACTCTTGTCAAATTCCCCAATATCACTGAATCCGGTAATATCTGTGAAAAGTGAGATTACTTATGTTCCAGAGTCTACATCAGGCCTGCATGCAGAAAACCTGTGTTCCAGGACTTAGTTTTTGAGGGAAGCATTCAGTATGGCATTTGGTAAGCATTTAGGGTGGGGCTGAGAAGAATGTTAAGGAAAAATCGATCAATCAGCATAGGGGAATTAACTTCTTAATTCTGTAGAAGACAAAAAAATAAGTAAAGGGCAGAAAAATATTTCTTCTCCAATAAGTAGACATTTCTTTAGGAAGATAAAACACACACATGAACCAACGCTTTCAGAATACTGCAAGAAGATAATGGAGTATGGAAATAGAACTGCAATTGCTGTAGTTAACAAAACTCAGGGTTAAGGGTTGGACAAATCATGGGAGGTTTTGTGATAGCAGTGGTACTGGACAATATGGGAGAGGGCACATGGGGGCACTGCAAATACATGAGTGTGGTAGTGAGCTGAGTCAGCGGTAAACTAGCTGACCGGTCAGTCAAAAGCCTCCTGCTTAGGTCCTGTCTGGCACCAGTACAGAGATCCACAGTGTACCCATGTCACAGAGTCACACAGAGGTTTGGAATCTTGGCTCTGCCACTTACAAACCCTGGGACACTGGGCAAATAATATAACATTGCATTGCCCCAGCTACTTCACCTGTAAAATGAAGTTAATACCTGCCTTGAAGAGCGAGGGAGAGGATTGTATGTGAAATTCATGATAACCATCTGGCATAGTACTGAGACTAAACAGCCCATACACAGACATTTTCATCAGTTCCATTATTATCTATTATGGATACTACCATTCTGTCCTCTAGTCTCTCACATCACCTTCTGAACACAAATCCCCTGTCTTTCATATATTCTTTGCACTGCTTTGTTTCTGTCTTTACCTAATTGCAACTATTTTTTAACAATTTTATTTTAAAATTTCATTTAAATTATAATTTCTCTCTGGATAATCTATCCATTGATGTAAGTAAGTACCAAAGCCCCCTATTATTATTGTGTTGCTATTTCTGCCTTTAAGTCTGTTGTTATTTGCTTTACATATTTAGGTGCTCCTATGCTGGGTGTGTAAATACTTACAAACATTATATCCTCTTGTTGGATTGACCCATTTTTCATTGTGTAATCCTCTTCTTTGTTTCTTATAGTCTTTGTTTACTTTCTCTTTTGACTGATATAAATATAGCCACCCCAGCTTTCTTCTACATTTGCACTTCTGCCCATTTTTTTTTTTCTTTTTAATGATCTGATTGGGCAAGTTCCACTGTCCTGTCTTCTTGGTTTCCAGTCCTTTCTTCTGCTTCATCTAATCTGTTGTTGAACCTCTCTAGTGTATTTTTGAGTTTGGTTATTTGTATCCTGTTCTAAGACTGCTGTTTGATATTTTCTTATATTTTCTTTTTATTGAAGTTCTCATTATACTCATCCACTCTTCTCCTAAATGCACTGGGCATCTTTATGACCATTACTTTGAATTCTTTATCAGGTAAATTATTTATCTCTTTCATTAAGGATTTTTTCTAGGGTTTTATTTTATTCTTTAATTTATAATGTGTTCCTCTGTTTCTTCATTTTGACTGAGTCTGTATTTGTCTCTATGAATTAGATGAAAGAACTACCTCTCCCAGTCTTGAACTATTGGCCTTGTATAGGAGATAAAACTTATCATTCAACTTTTCCCTAGCTCTTGGTTGTCTCTCAAACCTTCATGTTTGTTTAAGTAGCCTATTTTATTTTTAATAGCTCTCAGTCATTGATGGTGTGCCAAAACCAGTCATTGTCTCAAAGGGGAGGATCTCAGTCAGCACCTAGGTTCAGGCTGATAGGAAGCCAGACCCTCAGGCAGCAGCTTTTAAAGGATGCCAATATCTACATACCAGTGGGACTGTAAGCATAAACCAGAGCCAGGCAATCTGGAGGTGTCCCCTAGGCAGCAGTCACAATAATCAGAGATCCAAACAAAGTGTATAGGTTCCTCTCTGGGAAATACTGGTAAGCTATTGCAAGGCAGAGGGAGAACACAAAGATGGCATCCTCTGGCTTATGTTCCCTGAGAGTACCATAGCCTCTAGATGTGTGGCAAATTTGAAGCTTGCCCATAAGGCCAGGTTTCTAAGACTAGCAAGTAAGCCTCTTTCATAGAAAGACTGGGTGTTTGAATCTTCTGTCTATGCAGTGCCCGGGAGTGATAGCCTGCCAAAAACTTTCTCTCTAGTTGTTACCATCCTGAGGGAACCAAGAATTCAAGCTCTCTTGGCCACAAAAGCCTTCAAATCAAGTGGTATCCCCTATCAGCCACACACACACACACACACACACACACACATACACACACGCACACTCCCCACAGGACACTAGATTAGAAAACTGTAGCACCAGACACATATAAGAACTTCCCTCCAAGAGATGCTGATGCTCTGAAATGTTTCAGAGGGAGAGTACAAAGATACTGCCTGGCCTCCAAGGTCACAGAAAAGGTTCAAAGTTAGTTCTTAGAAGTATGTTTAATCAGAAGACTTCCCTCAGACTATAGCTATGATGATAAGCTAATTAAGCCTTTTTCACAGAAAGTTAGAGCTCCTGGATCTATTGCCTCTTGCTGTGTCCTGGAAGTGGTAGCTGTTTAAGAACAGCTTCTCCATTGGTTAGAATCCTTTTGGACCCACAAGCATAAATGCCACTGGCCGCCAGACCCAGGAGGTGTAGCAGTGTCCCCTGGCAGCAGCTACAATAATCAAGGTAGCAGAGAAAGGTGTGAGCTTTTTCTTGGAAGATACTGGTAAATTGGAGAGAAGCAGAGGAAGGGCACAAACACTGTATCCACCAGCCTCTATTCCCTTAGAGTAGCTCCTTAGGCCCCTTTAAGTTTGCTAAACCAGGATCCTGCCCCACAGCCCAAAGCTCCTGGCCAAGGAAATAGGCCTTTTTCTTAGAAAGACTGAGTATGTGTCTTATTCTCCTGTCTGTGCAGTGCCCTGAGAGTAGTGACCTGCCAAGAACTGAATCTCTGTTTGTTATTGTCCCATAGGACCCAGAAACATGAGCCCCCTTGACCTCCAGAGACAGGTGATCAGTTAGTGGCCCCTGGGTTATAGCCATAAGAACCAGGTCACCAGACATAAAAACTGGGGCACCAGACATCTGTAGAAGCTCCTTTCTTGAAAATACCTAGTGCAGCAAAGGGAGGGTGTGTAGATGGCACCTACTAGCTGGAGGGAGGTGGAGGGAAAGTACAAAGATGGCAGAGAAAGAAAGAAAGAAAAGAAAGAAGAAAGAAAGAAAGAAAGAAAGAAAGAAAGAAAGAAAGAAAGAAAGAAAGAGAGAGAGAGAGAGAGAAAGAAAGAAAGAAAGAAAGAAAGAAAGATAGTGAAAAGAGAAGAAAATTTGAAAAAGGAAAGAAGAAAAAGAAAAAAAAAAGAAATAAAAAAATAGAAAAAAAATAGATGATGCCCACTGGTTTTAGCAAGGCAGATAGAGAGCAGGAAGATGGCACCCAGCAGCCTTTGTCTATGGAAACTACCCCAGCAGGCTTCTGCCCTCAAATTAGGGCAATAAAATTAGGAAACAGGTCTCTTTCACATAAAGTCTGGGTGCTTTTCAAAGGGCTGCTTTTCTGTGGGTCCCAGGGCAGATGAGTCTGTTTTTCAGGTTCATGGGTATGGAACCTCTTTAGTTTTCAAAGAGAGATAGATGTTTTGGGGGCTTGTCTCTCAGGTGCCAGTTTTAAAATCAGGGTACCCAATATGGGTATAAACCTTTCATTCTTTCAGGAAAAGTTCTGAGTTTTGAGTTCCCTCCTGATTGTGGGGGTTGCTATGACAAGAATGGGGTTTATGGTGAGATTGTGTCTCAGCCTTTCCTACTGACTTCAGTGTGGTTTCCTGCTCACTTGCCTGATGTGAAGGGATTGCTCTGCCACTCTTTATGGTGTGTGTTTATTTGTGGAAGGAAATTGTTCCATCTATAGCTGTAGATTCAGTGTATACTTGGAAGGAGGTAAGTCCAGGATCTTCTTGTGTTGCCATCTTGAACTAGAACTCCCTTAAATTGCACTATTGAAATCATTCTCTACCCTTAACTCTCTTTTCTGTTCCCCAAATTTTATCAGCTTGCAATCTTCCATCTCATCCTTTAAGGTCTACATCAATCACATCTCTTTAAATCATTCTAAGATGCCTGGGCACATTTTATTGCATATTTTAACCTCTGTTATCACTATTGTTATAAACCACATTGTATTATAATTTATAGTACAGGTGACACTTCTCATTGACTTGTGAACCCTTATGAGGCAAGAATACTTTTTGTTAAAATTAATTTTCCTAGGGGTCTCTTTACATAAACTTGATGAGATGGGCCCAAAGCATCTAATTCTCTTTGTTTTCTTCCTGAGGATGGAAACCGGGTTACTATTTCCATTTTTAGGATTCACTTATATTTTTCAAAGTATGAGAAGTCTTAAAGGGAAATAACCTGACAATTAGGCAAACTTGAGCCTATAGAGCATCTTGAACAAAGGGCACTTTTTTGATATCCTCCCTGCCCCGCTTAGAGGGAGTCCAGTAATATATGATTCTTGGATTGTACATATTGTGGGGTGTGTGTGTGTGTGTGTATCCAAATGCCATGAGAGTCTCTGTATTGTCTGGCTTCATGCATGTTTTTCAAGGTTTCAAAATCCATTAACTAGAGCTTATTTAGCTTCGCCTGATATGATAGCTTTTATTGTGTGAGTATGTGGGGATTTTTTTTTTAACAGAAGCCAAGTGTGCCCTTTGGATGAATTGATTTCCTCAATCTCATGGTGAAATATTGCATTTCAGTTGTCAGTTTTGATTTATTGTTTCTTTAAACATTAAATCTTCCTTTGCATTTTTATTGGTTTCATTAAAAATGTTCTGCTCATCTTTTTCATGGCCACCTCCATAAAGGCAAGGAAGGCCTCAGTGAGAGAGCCTTGGGGGACCCACAGAGTCCCCTCCTTCCTGCAAAGTCCTCCTGGCTCATGGTCTTTCATTGGCTGCATGTTCTGAGGATCAGCAAACAAACCAACAAAAACGCTGCCTGCTATTGTTATGGAGTTTATAAAAATATGTATTAAATCTAATAACTTTGGTGTGTAATGAGGCACAGAGCATATGTCAGAAGTATGGTGTCCAAGCAGCAGTGGGCTTGAATGGTTTATCTTGCTGGCAAATGTGTTACATGAGATTTGACCCTTAAATTGAGCACCGGGAGAGATAAATAGAGTAATCAAAAGGACTCCCGTACAGTCATAGGAACCTGGAGCCATCTGGTCAAGACAAAAATAAATCAGTAATGCAACTGGAAATGGTCTCCAGAGACCTTTGAGGATTGGTTTAGCATCACTGTCTTTCAAATTGTGGAGCAGAGGAAACTGACAGCAAAGATCAGGAAACCAACTCTAATTAACACACACACAGCAAAGGGCTCAGAAGTCTTTTCAGACTGAAATGCCTCATACCTGAGGGACTAAAACCCAGACAATAATTTGAAAGTCCCATAGCTTGGTTAAGACAAAAATAAAAGCATGTATTGATTGTTGGATAAGCTTGTGAAGTCCTGATACAGAAAAACAAACAAAACAAAACAAAATAAAAACAGACCTCCATTTAATCAGAATTTAACAAACCAGAATTTTCAGCTGTGCAGTTTCATTTGCTGACTTGAATTAAGAAAACTAGTATCCAGTCTATCTCTTTAAGAAATCTGTCTTTCCTCAACTTTTTAGATATTGGCAAAGTAAGAAATTAACAAAATGATGTGAAATGTTTGAATACAGCAGCATTTTCCTCAATGTTTTCTTTGTTTTTTGAGGCTGAGCCAAAACCATCTTATTTGTTGTACCTAATATAAAAATACTTATTAAAATCATCCTGAGTTACACTGACTCAAATCCTCAAAAGCTAAGCCATTAGCAATATAAATTAACACAAAAAGATATGTAAATACTGTTTTGATTTCATTTTTGGAAAAAGTTTTAAATTGTACCAAATATGTTTTCACCTATATCACATAAAACATTTTGACCAGAATTTGCATTTTGGAACAGTTATTTAGGATCATTTAATGGTAAATGGTATATGGAGCCACGTCTGCCCCAATCTCCCACGACACCGTCTGTCTGTGTTATGTCGAAGATTACGCAGCAGGCCTCCTCATCCATCACAGCTTTCTCATTTGTTCAGCTCATACATAAGAGCTGAGAGCTCACTCCATGCGAGTTGCTCTGCTTAGAAATATGTGAGTTAAAGGAATGTCTGAGACAAGGTACCTGTCCTTTGAGTATAGATTCTGGAAGAGGACTACACATGGAGATAAATGAGAACATTCTGGACAGTGTTACCAGTGAAGTTCAAGACACACAGTCTGGTTGGGCAAGGAGGAGCTTATATGCTGTCCCATTTGGCCCTGTCACACTTAAACTCGTCGTGATTCAATATTCTCTCCTGTAAAATGGAAATCATAACAATATTTGACTTGTAATTTTGTTTTAAAGTTTAAATGAGTTAAGGCATATAAAGCACTTAGCACAGCAACCAATACTTTTCAGTACCCAGGAAAGAGCCGATTCTTATATTCACATTATTACTGCAAGTATCTTATTTGTGGTGATTATTATTTAGTCCTTTTATGTACTGACTCTAGTCTTGTTTTCTTCCTCACACCTAGATGTTAGTAATTTAAAGATTTGGCCACTGCCTTGCCTTTTTTTTTACTGAGACATTGGCCCACTACTATGGGCATTTAGAGAAATGGAAGGTGCTGTTTTTCCCCAACGAGCTTCTAGTTTAAGTGGAAAGACAAGAATTAGACACACACAGACATACTTGTGACATCTAGTAATAAAGCACAATAAACACAAACTGATTGGACGGAGTACGTTCAGTCCTATGTAGCACAATAGCCACACTATATGCTTCTGGTCTATTAACATTATAATGGACATTGTAATCATGAACTATGATTACACTGTACATTTCATCCAACTTTTTCTTTTCTCGGTAGTTAATAACTGTCTCTGTTTTTGTTTAGTTTTCTGATTCACCCCAAATAGAGTACATAATATTTAATATAGTTACAAGTATCTTAGAATTAACATCAGTTGAACTTTTTCTTTCTTTTTTTTCTTTCTTTCTTTCTTTCTTTCTTTCTTTCTTTCTTTCTTTCTTCCTTTCTTTCTTTTTCTTTCTTCTTTCTTTCTTTCTTTCTTTTTTTTTTTTTTTTTGAGACATCTATTCTGTAGCCCTCTTTCTCCTTACTTCAGTCTAGGATAGACACATCTATAAAGTTAGGATTTCCCTTCATCATCATCTGGAGAATTCCATTGCCTCTTCCTTTGGTGAAGCCCCATGTCCGGAATTATATGTTTCCATCTTTCTTACGTAGATAGGAATCTGTTATAGCAGCTTTCTAAGAAAGGATAAATAGAACATACATTTTTTTGAGTTTGAAACTCAGCATGTCTGAACATGTCTTTATTTTCTCTTCATATTTGATTGTTTGGCTGGATATTAGATTCTAAGTAGAAGATTATCTTCTTTATAAATTTGAAAGCTTTTCTCTATTTTCTTTAAGCTTCAAATATCTGTGATAGTCACAGAGAGAGAGAGAATGAGGCAGAGACACAGGCAGAGGAGAAGCAGGCTCCATGCACCGGGAGCCCGACGTGGGATTCGATCCCGGGTCTCCAGGATCGCGCCCTGGGCCAAAGGCAGGCGCCAGACCGCTGCGCCACCCAGGGATCCCCTATCTCCTCTTTAGAAATGAAATGTAAGTCTGTTTCCAAACCCTCTCCTTTCATTGTCTATAGCCATTTAGGATCTTCTCTTTAACCCTCCAGTTCTGGATTTTCACAATGACACCCTTTGCTGAGGGTTCTGTTCTCATTCATTTTACATGATATTTGGTAGCCTCATTTTTTGTTTTTTTAGAGACAGGGAAAGAGAGTGTATGAATGCATGAAGTGAAGAGGGGCAGAAAGAGAAGGAAAGGGAGAATCTTAAGCCAGCTCCACTGTGCAGAGCAGAGCCCAATATGAGACTCCATCTCATGATCCTGAAATCATGACTTAAGCCAAAATCAGGAGCTGGATGCTTAATGGACTGAACCACCCAAGTGCCCCTGGTTGCCTCATTTTTTTTTTTTAAGCTGGAAACATGTCTTTTAAATCTGGGAAATTATCTTGTATTATTTCTTAGATAATTTCTATTCAGTTTTGTCTCATCCATTATCATAACTTCTATTACTCTTTGTACTGTAACTCTCACAAATGTTTTAGTTTTCTTATATTTTCTCTTTTATTTTCCCATTGTCTTATTATTTTGCCTTTTAGATTTCTTTACAGATTTATTTATTTATTTGAGAGAGAAAGAGAGTGTGTGAGTGCATGCAGAAAGGAGCAGAGGGAGAGGGAGAGAGAGATAACTCAAGTAGACTTCCCACTGAGGGCCGAGTCCAACACAGAACTCAATCCTAGGACCCTGAGATCATGACCTGAGCCCAAATCAAGAGTCAGACACTCAAGCAACTGAGCCACCTAGGTACCCTAAGAAGGTTTCTTTAATATCTATTCCTTGGGTTGATCGTTCACATTTCTGCTCCATTTTTTTAATTTACTATAGCCCATATTTTTCTCTGAATATTCCTCTTGTGAAGAAACCAATTTTCATTTCATAGATGTCTTCACTTTTCTTTCAGGAAAAAAACCCTTTTTAGATTATTGGAGGTTTTCTTTTGCTCCTTACATTGTCTCTGTTTCTTCTGGTCTTATTTAATCTCTTCCTTTTGATCTTTCATTCTTATTTTTCAGACCTTCCACAAACACCTGGTTATCACTTCTGGTATATTCATAATTAAGAATAAAGCTCTGATCTAGATTTCTGAGTTCAAGAGCAGGGACTGTCAGGGGCACCTGGCTGGCTCAGTGGTTGAGCATCTGCCTTCAGCTTAGGTTGTGATCCTGGGGTCCTAGGACCTAGTATCGCATCGGGCTCCCCCAGGAAGCCTGCTTCTTCCTCTGCCTATGTCTCTGCCTCACTCTGTGTGTCTCTCATGAATAAATAAATAAAATCTTTTTTTTTTTTTTTTTTTTTTTAAAGAGCAATGAGTGTCAAATGGCAGATGTCACTCTAGGTTTATCAGGGGGTGACAGCATTTCCATCTAGGCCAGAGTGTCAGACTGACTTGAGAAGTAAAAAGCTCAATTTCCTAGCATTCTCAAAGATGATAAAGAAGAGTAGGCCAGGATGTGATTAGTTGGTTATGTAGGCTTTCATTAATAATCTGTTTTTGATGCAACATTTTACCTCAATGTTTAGTTAAGGCTATGATTTCTAAAAATCAGAGCTTCTATGGTCTCATTGTTCCAGAAGACAAACTTGCAGTCTTCTGACCCCATTGGTACATTGAATTTCCTGGCTATCCAAGATGACGACTAACATCTAAGTCCTAGGTTTTTTTATTGCCCCTATAAAGACTTTCAATGTATCGCGCAGTTTTAAGACCTAACTGGTACTTCATCATCCAAAATGCCAGCATATCTAAATTCTAAACATTTCCAGGCTTATACCATGAATGGTTTTGCTAATATTTGGCTATTGACTAGCAGACATTCAGGTATCAACTTCCTCTGAGATGTTCAGCCAGTAAGCCCCTGCTTATCTCATTCTAGTTCCTCAAGTTTGTTGGCTTCTTTCATTGACTCTTGTCACTCTGTTCCTTCCTCCCTCCTTTATTCCCTCCCTCCCCCCTTTTTTCTTTTCTTTTTTCTTTTCTTTTCTCTTCTCTTATTTCTTCTAATGTCCCCATATAAATCTTCAAGAGCAAATAGAAGATAAATGTGTCTGTTTAATTCACCATGTCTAACTGGCAACCGGATAGGATTTTAATGGTTGCATTCTGGGCCCCAAGGCAATGTATTGTGGGAGATATTTAAGGGTTAAATCATTACATGTATGATTTTCTAAATCATAATACATGAGATTTGACCCAGGGGTTTTAGATAAATACCCATTGTTACAATTAAATATTTATTTGCTTGGGGATTGTGAAACCCAGTATTTATTAACATATTTCAAGAGTCATTGCAAAGACAATAGTAGCCATCATGTTTGCTTCCTAGTCTCTGGAGTAGTATTTTTATAGCCAGGAAATCTATTTAGCAGCATCCTCTGATACTTTATTTTTCTGAATAAGATTACAATCTTAGGATTAATTATACCAAGTGTAACTGAAAACCTTAATGAAAAACATGGTCACCAGAGACATCTTGAAAATATTTTCTCTGACAGATCCAGTTCACCTAAATACTCACCTTGCTGACATCAACAATTTTGAAAGCCTCAGTTTGAATGTGTGTGCACAACTGGGAACATGCATATCCAGAAAAGGTATGAGTTTTATGGAGGCTGCAGAGCTGGCAATATGTACAAGAGCTTTTCACATCAGGAAGTATCCTTCACATGGGATGATAGAAGAGTAAAATCATGGAGATAGAAAAAGGCTGAAGAAATCCATGGTCCCTGTATCCAACTGAGGAACTTTAAGAGGACCCCTTTTCTATAGCATCCTTGATATGACCAGTGTTTATAAAATGATAGGCCATCCATCAAATTGAAAGCCATTTCTTCCTTTACTAAATAGTTAAAATGGTTAGAAAGATCTTTTTTGTATTTAATCTGATCATATTGATTACCTTTATATTTCTTTTCTTTTTCCTAGTTTCTTTTCTCCTTTTCCTTTTTATGCTAACACCAAAAAAATCATTGATCTGGCTATGAACAAACAAGTATCAGTAATATATCCATGATGGCATCTTCAGTGAGATCAAAGATTTCAAGATCATCAAGGACTTAGCGTCTGGATTATAGGATATTTCATTGAGGTTTCATTCAATATTCAGTCATCCCAGTAAAGACCTCAAAGTTTGGTGTATGTGTACACGTGTGAGTGGAAGTATGTGTGTATGTCAGTGAACGTGTGTGCATGTGTGAAAGAGAGAGACAGAGAGAAACAGAGTATATAGTGCATTGTTCTCATTTTGTTACAGGAAAATTGTGAAAAATTAAGCCATAAGTTGGATCTGTGGACAGTGATATTAAAATAATGCAAAAGCAGTTTTAACATTGATTCTGGACATATAAACAAAGAACGTCACTTGTGATGGACTCTATTGTCATCTTATAGCAAGATCCCAGCCTCTTTACCTGTTTAGGTCTTGAGCCCCTCAAATTCTTATTTTTCTAAAATCCTCCCAGCCTCTTGGAAATATGACCTCATATGCATCTTCATATTAATATGTTGGGCACTTCATATATCACTTCTCCCAGAGGGGTTCACACTAAAGAAAAGCCTTATAAGGATCATATCCAATCTAAAAGATAAATCATAATAGGCAATAATGTGTAAAAGGCACTACCTGAAAACATCTTTTTTGGCACCCATCACACCTCCATAGCCTTTTGCTTGATGCTATTCCTTTTTCTGCACAGGAGACTGGCCCTATTTTGAAAGTTACTTGGACACTTTGCATCATTGTACAGTGGGGATGATAAAGTTTCCTTTTTCCCCAAAGAGGAGCTAGGTGGTGCTAAGGTGTTAGAGGTGACATTGTATCTAGTCGGTGATCATTGGTCCAGTTAGGTTGCTGCTGAGATGACCCTGGCCTCTGTTGGCCTGTCTCTCCCTTCTGCTAAATGATTCTCTCTACATAACACACTTTTAAGTCATGAAAAGTTTTTCTTAGCTACTATGTCATAGTAAGCTGACCATGGCTGTTTCTCTCTAGTCTTCTTTTACTTACATATGGTTTGAGAATCTACTATGCGCCAGGTTTCTTCATAGGGTACAGATTACATGATCTTCTTCCTGCAACCATGATGTCTCTGCTCTCATCATTTGTTTCTCTTGGTGGCCAAGATCCTTCCTCCATTTTGGAGTATTGCTCCCTAAAATTCCGCCTTTACTCAGTTTCTTCTATTTTCCCATTAATATGTAGAACTTTTCAAATATGAACTCTAGTAGCCCCCCAATTCATCAATAAATATTGCTTCAAGGAATGGGAGTGGTAAGGATCAAAGATGACACTAGGTTATTTTTTTTAAATCTTATAACATTTAGGGGGATCCCTGGGTGGCGCAGCGGTTTGGCGCCTGCCTTTGGCCCAGGGCGCGATCCTGGAGACCCGGGATCGAATCCCACGTCGGGCTCCCAGTGCATGGAGCCTGCTTCTCCCTCTGCCTGTGTCTCTGCCTCTCTCTCTCTCTGTGTGACTATCATAAATTAAAAAAATCTTATAACATTTAGAAAATATTCTTTGGTTCAGAAATCTCACAGAGGAAGACATAGACATGGCCAACATGCACATGAGAAAATGCTCTGCATCACTTGCCATCAGGGAAATACAAATCAAATCCACAATGAGATACCACCTCACACCAGTGAGAATGGGGAAAATTAACAAGACAGGAAACAACCAATGTTGGAGAGGATGCGGAGAAAAGGGAACCCTCATACACTGTTGGTGGGAATGTGAACTGGTGCAGCCACTCTGGAAAACTGTGTGGAGGTTCCTCAAACAGTTAAAAATAGACCTGCCCTACGACCCAAGCAATTGCACTGTTGGAGATTTACCCCAAAGAGACAAATGCAATGAAACGCCGGGACACCTGCACCCCGATGTTTATAGCAGCAATGTCCACGATAGCCAAACTGTGGAAGGAGCCTCGGTGTCCAACGAAAGATGAATGGATAAAGAAGATGTGGTTTATGTATACAATGGAATATTACTCAGCTATTAGAAATGACAAATACCCACCATTTGCTTCAACGTGGATGGAACTGGAGGGTATTATGCTGAGTGAAGTAAGCCAGTCGGAGAAGGACAAACATTATATGTTCTCATTCATTTGGGGAATATAAATAATAGTGAAAGGGAATATAAGGGAAGGGGGAAGAAATGTGTGGGAAATATCAGAAAGGGAGACAGAACGTAAAGACTCCTAACTCTGGGAAACGAACTAGGGGTGGTAGAAGGGGAGGAGGGCGGGGGGTGGGAGTGAATGGGTGACGGGCACTGGGGGTTATTCTGTATGTTAGTAAATTGAACACCAATAAAAAATAAATTAAAAAAATAAATAAATAAATAAAAATATTCTTTGGTTCACATGATGTCAATGTATGTGAGATTTTTAGAGCTTCCTATGTAAAACCTTTTCACTTGCTCACTCTCTTATATGTCATATCTGTCCTTGTTCTTTTTTTAATATAGGATTTTCACTATCTGTTTATGATTTGTTTATTTATTCATTTATTCCACCCACAACTTTTAGAGTGCTATAGTCTGAAAAACATTTAAGGAAAAGTTTTTTGGGTTACCTCTCTGCACTCAAGCTATGCCTCTAAATGTTTGCAAGTTTACATAAAAGTCAGAAAACACCACCCAGGACCATAGATATTACTGACTAAATGAGTGGTATAATAGGAATAGGAATACAATTTTATGTTTATATAATATTTTTCCCCTTTAGGCACTTGTTAGGCAAAACACTGCCAAAGAGGAAAGGGAGTCCAAAGATGAACATTAGAAGTGGTGGATAGTTAGCACCTTCCAAATAAGGGCTCCAAGGGAGTTTTCATCATTTAAATTAAAGAGTTTTAGAGTATTCACTGCATCATCAAATAAATAAATAAACAAACCAAGGAACAAATAAAGGAGAGGGATCACCTGTCCTTGAATATGTGTAACTAACAGGTCATACAGGTGAAATTCATTTCTTTCTTGTGGAAGTCTAGAAGTAAGAGACTAGGGCTGACGTGGCTGCTACATGGTATTTTCAGATCTTCTCAATATTTCTACTTTCTGCAATATTGCCAATAAGTTGAGACAACAGGGAGTCAGGTGAAGTGGGTGGAGCAAAGGGAGGTACCCAATTTAATGAGATCAGAAAGTTCACTGCTGAGAAATGATGAGCAACAAGGATGGATGTGGTGAGGGCAGTTGACATGAAACTATGCATTAACACATAGGTGTTGGGGAGCCTTTTTATCCTCTTGACAGCAGAAAGACAAAGCAGTGCTACAACTAGTATTTTAGGTCTGACACTAATGTGAAGAATGGTTTCTAAAAAGATGAAATAGGAGTGAAAAGAATGTAAGGAAGATTGAAATAGCTATAAGGAAGGAGTGGCATTTGGAATAGAAAAAGAGAATCGGAAGCTCAGAGGTATCTTGTGATTTTATTTAATCTTCAATATAATTGTGATCCATGAGCTCCATGAAGGAATAGGTTGGGAAACTAACCAGAAAAGTAAACACACTGATTTAATTATTTTCCTTATCCTTTCATCTACAGAGTTTGTCATATCTCTGCCCACAACTTGCACTATGCTCATGACTATACTCATGCTGAAAGAATAAGCAAGCACTGCATGATGCACTGAGAAGGGATCCAAGACCAGTATGCTGGTCCTCATGAGAAAGCAAATATTTTAACTCCCTAACCCCTCTGATGCCTCTAATTTATAACACTTCTTTTTTGTTTCATGGAGCCTTTTTGATCTTTAAGAGTCTACTGTTAAATGAAAATGCCCTTGTAAGGAAAAGTAGCTTAAGCAATAGTTTTCCCACTTTATCCTGATAATTTCCAGCTAATTTCAAGGGTTTGGCAGGCAGGTCCCTGGGATCCAGGCCAGTAGTATGGGTGTCTTGAGAGAGGGAAAGGCTGGTAGAGTACCCAAACATTCAAACCTTCATTCAATATGGGTCAGTCCTGTCTCCATCTCTGTCCAGGCCAGGTGAAAAGTCACAATCAGTCTAGGAGTTCACTAAGTTTTGCTATCTCTGGATCTATCTGATCCTTGGTGTATGGCTCTCCGAAAATCTCTCCCCTCCCTATACCAGCTTTCTGTTATGAAGAACAAGAGTCATGGGTTAAATGGGCTATTGAAAAATAAAGAGTGATTAGAGCATCTTGAGATTTCTGTGACATTTAGGGTGTTAGCTACTGACAGAATGGCATGGGTATTGTAGATTGACAGTAACCTTGAATCCTATGGTAAGAGGAACTGTCCATATTTCTCAGCACTCCACAGAATGTTTCTGTCAGTCTGGATTCAGTTTCTAAGGAAGGAGGCTTTAGGAGTCACCGGGATGCTCTTTCTTACTGCAGGTGATACAGAAGAACTACAAACATGTGAGCAAGCGTGTCATTTCTCTGTAGGGTGCAGGGAAATACACAGCACTGTTAAGGCTTTGCTCCCTCCAAGGGAGATGTATTTTGTTTCTTTCAATGGCTTGCCATTCATTTGGAGACAGAGCATTGTTACAACTGAATGCTGAAGTTGGAGAAATTGTTAGGCTAATTGTTGACACACTCCACCATCTCATCTGCTAGAGCCTAAAACTAGAGCCCACCAGAGTGTGAGGAAGGAAACATCCATGTGGGTGGGGAGTCCCAAGAAAGGGAGTGTTAGGAGGGAGAGGTGCACATTATGAATAGGAAGGACATTCTGGGGAGCAATATTTCTTGCAGTCTAATTGCTCTATGTTTTATAGAACCTGATCATTAGGGGATCCTAGGCATGATTCCACAGAGATGTTCTTGTGAAATAAAGCAAGAGGCTATTAAACAGAAAGTTTAAATATAGCTACAGGGAGACATACTTCCTGACAACTTGACAGATGTCTTGGAGTGACGACTCCTTCCTTCATCGCTAATTACAAAATCATTTGTCTTAAGGAAAGGACAAAAGAGAAGTAATTATGAAAAACATGATTCTTAAGGGATAAAAAGATAACATCAGTTTAAAACACAGAAGCAATCATAACCACTTAGAATCATTATTAGTTTGGTGGAACCAATGACAGGTTGCTTTTTAGAAACCAGAGGGAATGGGGCTCCTGAAGCAGAGGGAAGAAAACATTCAGTTTCTTGTTATGCTAAACTTATCCCCAGACTCCCGAGACTTCTTTGATGAACAGTTCATTAAAATTTCCGACCGCAGATGAATTTGAGCTAAAATACACAAATGTTTTAATTATACATTCCTTTTTAATTACACTAATGACTTGTAATGTGTTTATGTTGGTTTAGAGTTTAATTTCTTCCCTTAGATTAGGTGGTTGACTTAAGGACTGTACTTTTCAGTAAAATAGGATGATTCATCAATGTTTGATTATGAATTAATGCCCAAATGCAGAGGAGCTGCTGCCCTTGGAGGGATAGCTCTGCCCATGAACAATTGCCTCTCCTCTGAGACAGAGCAGATCTTGCCACCTTGCAGGCACAAGGAATGGGAGTTCTGAAGGAAAAGCTGTCACTGGTTCTAAGGAAGGAGTAGGAGACTAGATGAATGGGAAAGGAAAGACCCCATTTGAGAAATAGGTCCTTTACCAAGGGTCCATTTACATGCTGACATGAGAAGAGTCAGAGCTAGCCCATGATGAGGTTGTGAGGGGCGGTAGCACTCTTTATATTTTTACCTTCCCTTTGTGTTCTCTTTGGGACCTCTCTTTTTGAGGCCCTCAAAAAGTAACCTCTAATAAGAAATTCCCTTTTTTCCCCCACAGAGAAACCGTTCCACGTGGTATGATTCAAAACCAAACCATCAAGCCTGGCCCCTCATTAGCAGACATGGTGTCATGTGACCTCCAGCTAGCCAATCAGAGTATACAGTCCTCCTAGGCAAAGAGGTTGATTGGAGGTTATCACATCAAATAAGCCAGATCACTCAAAGTTCTTCCAAGGAATTTTTTTTTTTTTTTTTGCCAAACTTGTTGTGGTAGGCAGAATAATGGCCCTCCAAATCTCCAGAACCTGTAAATATATTACTTTACATGGCTAAAGAAACTTTGCAAATGGAATTAGGTTGAAAGTCTTAAGATGGGAAGATTCTGTGGGATTTTATGGAGGGTCTAATATAATCACAAGCATTCTTAAAAGTGAAAGAGGAAGGCAGAAGAGTTAGAGAAGATGTGACAAGAACAGCACAGAGTGATACGATTGTGAGCCAATGAATGCAAGCATCCTCTAGAAGCAGGAAAAGGCAAGAAAGTCCTGAGAATCTTCAGAAAGGAATGCAGCCCTGTCAGCACCTTGATTTTAGCCCCATGGGATCTATTGCAGATGTCTGCCCCCAGAACTGTAAAGATAATAAATTTGTGTTGTTTTAAGTCATCAAGTTCATAGTAATTTGTTACAGCAACAATAGGAAACTAATACTTCTATCCAGGAAGGTGCTGTGTCTCAGCTAGGATCTTGATGTTCTGAAAACCAACATGTCTGTGTCACAGAAGGTATTAAGAATACTGGAGAAGGAGCCTTGGGTCCCTGATGATGCTATCTGAGCTGCTTGGCCAGCTTGTACTGAAGCAACACCATACTGTACTTGACAGTTATGAAAGGCAACTCATTCTTCATAAAATTCTGGCTGATGCTGGTTTGAGTTGGGTTTCTGTCACTAGAAACGGAAGGTGTTGGTTAATTTATTTGTGGCAAGTGAAAAATGCAACATAGACAAGACTTTCATTAGTTCATAGTGTTTTGATAAAATTTCGCCTCTGTATACAGGTTGATACAGTTGGATTAAAGCAGCAAATGGTATTTGTATTTATTGCAATTTTTATATTCTTGCTGTTTTCTCTTCAAAACTGCTCAGAATGTTTCAGAATGTGGCATGGAGACTGTGTACCATGCTCAAGTGGAAGCAATGATGACACATTTAACATCAATGCAGAAACTATATTTAGGTACAGACATTTTATATACTTGAAATTGAACCATTAGAGCATCTTCCCACTCTGAGAAGATATTCTTGCCATTTTCTAGAACCCTTCCCACTCTGATAGCCATTTTGACCAACAATATTATTTTGTCTAAGCTGTATGCAGTAGGCATTAATCAGAGAAGCCAGGTGGAAACCATGAATACAAGGCATGTCAAATCTCCTAAATGCTGAAGGAAGAGAATTTAACACAAATACAGCCTGATATAGCAGAGTGAGTGTTTTATCTGTGGAAGGATTCCCATATGAAAGGTTAGAAGTTTTTTGCAGATAGGGAGACCAAGTAATCAGGACACTGGACTTAGAGCCTGGTGACACCCTCAGGGGGAATGGTAGCACACGGCTTTCTTTACAATCTGGAAAAAAATTAGGATTATCTACAGGGTCTGATTCAGACGTTCTTTTCTTGCCATGTGGCAGCATAAGACAGAGTAAGCTTAGTTAAAGTCAGTTGTACTTGTAATATCTAGGCTTTTAGATGGGAATCAAGGGGCCCCAGATGTAGAAAAGGTGGGAAATAGTCCATTGGGAATCCAGCTATGTAGACCATTATTGCTCTTCTAAATATTCTTTCTCTTCTATGTGTGCTGCCATTAAAATTGAACTTATTTGGCAATGGGCTATTCCATATTCATTTCTTACAAGGGAAATTCCTTTTAACATATGGATAATCATTCATTCGTTAGCATGCATTTGGTTACAGATTTTCCTCTGGAGCAGAGGTTTTGATGGAGTTTGGAGAGATCATTCATTCAAGCAACATTTACTGAGTGGTTGTTACGAGCCAGGCTCTCTGCTATGTGCTGGGAATACAAACAAGAATCAAAGCAAATATGCTTCCTTCCCTTAGGATTTCATGATCTAATGTGAGGGTGGCAGGAAGCTTTGATCTGCAGTATTACATTGAAAAGGTTACAGACAAATTTTTTTTTTATTTTCCATTTTTACTGAACACAACCCCACTGTATCTCATCTGTTCTTGGAAATCCACCCCAGTTATTCTTGTCATTTTCTAGAACCCTTTCTCACTTTGCATATAGCACCATCACTCCATAGTCCATACACACATTTCACAGTAGAAATGTAAACGATCATTTCATTTATTTTCCTTTGGTTTATTGATAATCTAGAATAATGAAGCAGAGGCAGCTATCACAGAAATTCAAATCCATGAGTTCCCTATCAGTTCAGAGCCCTTTCACTATTCATGGCTATGCAAACCAACCATACATTCACCTAATCATAGGGTATAGGGACTTCAAACCACATAGGCTGTTCTCCAAATTCCACTGAGTACAACTCAAACAACATGGCTTGGCATCCTAGGCTTTCTACAGATGTGGCTTAACTCCTTCTCCAGGTTTGTTCCATCACTTAACTACTAAAATTATATGGCCACAACTTCCAGAATGATCTCTATGCTTTCCTACTACCATGCATTTGCTCATGCCTTTCTCTTCACCACAATTTCCTGCCACTTCCATCTTTCTGTAGTGACCTCCTAGTAAATCTTCAGTGACTTCTCAAATCTTCTGCATCTCACTGGCCAGAAATTCTCTGTAGCACTTTACTGAACTTTGCTTGCACTACTCAAATGGTTCTTGTCACATTCCACCTTCTATCACAGTTATTCTGTCACTGTCTTATCTCTTCTATTAGAAGGCAGACACTCTAACATGTATCTGAGGATCCTGCAGTTTCTAGCACATTAAATGCAAGGCATCATAAATATCTGATCAGTGATCAAGTGAATTGAATTGAATGTAGGTTATTGAAAGAATGGGGAGACTGAATCAAATCAATGTAATTGCAAACTTAGCCTATCTAGGGTAGGCTGGCTAGGGCAAAGAGTGTAGAGTCTATAAGGAACCTGCAAGGGAATCAATTCAGAGTCTTGCACAGATATTCTGGGTGTAAGGAGATAAAAGTATGCTCCTTCTGGTAGAACTGGGACAAAAAAGGAAATGAGTACTGTAAAGGCATTTCTATTAAAGACATGATGTATTGTGAGAGATAAAGAAAGTGATTTTTACTTGCGATACTGAACATAGTAATTCCATAGACAAAATGTACACATGATACCTGTCAACCTATTATGTGCTTCCTTCCTTGTTGATATAAGGTCTGAGCATTTTTTGATACTTGCACACTTTTGTTACTGCTGAAAGTTTTGGGAATTCTCTGAGGTACAGATATCTGATATCTAAGCTGCTGTCTCCAAGAGCACTCATGCTCTGTGTGGGTTGCCTCTGGGCTATCTAAGACCAAGAAGAGAAACTAGCGTAGGTGGAGTCCTAGGACTGCCAACAGCCTTCCAGCCACTCCACTTGGGCTGATTTTGATTACTGTAGTTACCGTAAGGGTTAAATAAAAGTTTTCTGTGTTTAAAAGAATCTTAACACCTTTGCTCTAGAGGTAGGGTAAGCAAACCATGACCTATGAGCTAAGAATGGCTTTTATCTTTTTAAAAGTATAGTGTCAAAAAAATAACAGACATATAAAAGGAGAACTATATGCAACAAAGTCCACACCTGGCCACAAAGCCTAAAATATTCACAATCTGGTGCTTTGAAGAATAAGTTTTCTTAGTATAAGTACTTAAAATAAAAATAATTTTCTAACATTTTATCGAGTTTATTATTGTTGTTGCTATTTGATTGTATTATTCCCCCATAGCACCTGAGCTCATTACTAGACTTCTTAACCTACACTGGCCAACTAGAATCCTTGAAACCTGTATTTATAGCAGTGACCAGCATCTCCCATCTCACAATGCTTATAAACCACTCTGTATTATAGCTAGAGCACTTGAAAATATTTATGCAATAAACAACTAATTTTTCAAGATAGTTATGTTTATACATATTGGGCAGAGGATATCTTAAAATTCTAAATAAAGTACCTTATTTTAGTTATACGGCATGACTTTCCAATCACAGCAGTCACCTTTTCATAGAGGTACATCAAGATAAATAGAGCAATATCCATATTTTACAGTCTATAAAATTCAAATCTTTGCTTAAAAAAAAGAGAGTTTACATGCAACGCATATACCAGCTTGCAAGTTTATTTATCAACATATATTTATGCAATATGTGCATTGTAAAGTTAGGGCATCAGTTTTAGGGTCTGGGCAAATATTTACAGCCCAGATTCAAATAGGGGTGAGTGCCTATCAAAAACTTTTGTGACAGGCAGTTTTAGTTCATGAAGGAAAATGTTACACAGGGCCAGCTATTCACAATATTGGGAGAGTGGAAAATTTCATCTTTAGGAGCTAAGGCTTCATTTCCTGCTCAGAGGCACTTTTTTTTTTTAACCTCAGTTGAAGCCTGGGGGTTGAGATCTTCATTCTTTTACCCTACCTCAATACTCCTACCACATTTTTTTAAAAGATGTAAAAATGTTACTTCTTTTTTTTTTCCAAAGATTTTATTTATTTATTCATGAGAGACACAGGGAGAGAGAGAGGCAGAGACACAGGCAGAGGGAGAAGCAGGCTTCACGCAGGGTGCCCGACGCAGGACTGGATCCCGGGGCTCCAGGATCACACCCCAAGCTGAAGGTGGCACTAAACCGCTGAACCACCGGTGCTGCCCAAAAAGTTACTTCTATAGACATGAGTATGTTTGATAATTTGTAAAATTTACTTTTTCCAGTTGTGTGTGTGTGTGTGTGTGTGTGTTTTAAAAACAATCAGAATCTTCATGAAAAGCCATGGGAACTTAAAAGGAATTTAAGAATATGGTAAGTAGAGACCTTGAGATGCAGTCATGTGTTTATCTTAGAGCTAGTCCGGCTGAGATAGTGATGTAGGGATATAGGTTACCCTATGGCCAGAGAGTGTGGGGCCAAAATCCATGTGACAGAGGCAGGAGTGATAATGCTCTCTGAAGCTAATCAGGAATTCCATGGGTCACCTAGCTGGCTCACTTGGTAAAGCATGTGACTCTTGATCTCAGGGTTGTGGGTTTTAGCCCTACATTGGGTGCAGAGATTAGTTTAATATTTTTTATAATCTATTAAAAAATATCCAGAAGAAAGGATCATTTAAGGAGGATAAGGCATGGGACACCTAGTTGGTTAAGTGTCTGACTTCAGCACAGGTCATGATCTCAGGGTCCTGGGATCGAGCCCCTCCTTGTTTGTCCCTCTCCTTCTGCCCCTCTGCCCACCCGTGGTCTCTCTTAAATAAATAAATAAACCCTTAAAAAAGATAAGGAAGGCAAAAAGCTATAAAGAACATGGATAGAGATTGGGAATGTCACATGAAAGCAAGAGAGTTTAAAATCATGAGAAATGGGAACATCTGGGTGGCTCAGTGGTTGAGCATCTGCCTTTGACTCAGGGCATGGTCCTGGAGTCCCGGGATAGAGTCCGGCATCAGGCTTCCCTCAAGGAACATGCTTCTCCCTCTCCCTATGTCTTTGCCTCTCTCTGTGTGTCTCTCATGAATAAAGAAATAAAATCTTTTAAAAAACCCTTGAGAAATCAAAGAGGCCAAAAGCACATGTAGCCACAATTGTTTGTCTCAGACAACTCTGGTCTGTTGGTGGGGAAGGTATTAGAGGCAAGAACATCCCAGAGACTGCCCTCTGGGGTTTTGTCCCTGGGACAAGAGGGACCAGGGTTCCTCACATTTGTCTAGTCATGTGAAGCACATTCTAAAGAGCAAAGGAGGTTTTTGCCACAATTGCCACTAAATACACTCACCCTTACTGGTATACTTGTAAGCTTCAAAAGCAGTCTAAGTGGGGAATTGTTTCCCATTCTCAAGTAGAATAGATTTTCACTGAGATCAATTTCAAGAAGTCTCTGGAGTTGATCTTTTCCTAGACATAGTATCTCCCAGAATTCTGATTCAGGCCTCAGTTTTGACACATAGAACTAGTATTCTAGGTAAAAATCTTATTTGAGGAGCATTACACATGTCTCTAAGGTCCAAACAAACCCACTCCAACTTTCATTTTTGGTTTTGTTATTGTGTTCAGAAGACATGCATTAGGACAGAGTGAAATATTTCAAAATCATAATACCTATAGTTATCAAGTATTAATCCCCCAAATTAAGGGATAATTTAATAGACAAAAGGGGTTCCCACTCTATCCCCTTAGAACTAGAATTAGAACTGACACTATATTCAGCATTATGTAGACCCTACTGATGGAAAGTACATGAGTCAGGAACTCCACCCAACATGTATTTCCCAGAGTTGGCCAAAAGATACTACTATTAAAGCATCAAATATCCCAGCCTACAGCCTTATAGGAAGTTAGTTCAAGGGATTATGTAGAGATACCACCCAGGCAGATACCTACATCCAATTCAGTGGGCAAAGAAGTGATAAACAATGGTATTTGCAGCTATTTATATGTTCAAAGATCCCTGAGAGGACTGCCTTTTACTTTTTACTGCCAAAGAGATGAAGAGTAGAAAAGTGATTACCAGGGGAAGAGAGGTGGGGAAAAAGGGGAAATGCTGGGAAAGGGGTACAAAGTTGCAGTTTTATAGATAAGTATAGACATCTAATGTAGATCATGCTGATGACACTTAATAATAATGTGTTGAACACTGGAATTTGATGAGAATAGGTTTCAGATATTCTGGCCATATAAAATGAAAAAAAATGATAGAAAAAATTATAATTATGAGAAGAGATGAATTTGTTTGTTTTTAGATTTTATTTATTTATTCACTAGAGACACAGAGAGAGAGAGCCAGAGACATAGGCAGAGGGAGAAGCAGACTCCTTGCAGGGATCCCAAGACTCCAGGATCATGCCCCGGGGCAGAAGGCAGACGCTCAACTGCTGAGCCACCCAGGAGTCTGTCCCAGAGATGAATGTGTTAAGTATCTTGACAACAGTCATCATTTCATTATATATATATATATATATATATATATATATATATATATATATATGTCAAATCATCATGTTTTACACTTTAAATATATATGTTTTATTGAAAAATATAAAAGATCAATAACAACAAAAAAAGAAAATGATCATTTTTCTTTCTTTCAAGATGTAGACCAATACAAACTATAGGGGATATTGTCTTTGATCCACCAACTTGGAGATAGATGTACTCTGAGAATTTCTATGAATGTGAGGCAGGATGTATAAATTCTGTAAAACTTCAAAATCTCAATCACTTCAACCTATAGAGAGCTCTCAGAGACTTTCCCACAACTATTTCCAAAGAATTGTATTTATCAAATCTCAGCAACCAGAGAGCTAGAACCCTATAAGTTAGCTGTCCCTGACAGAACTCATGGTATAGGTTGGTGACTATCTCCTTCCAGGCCAGACTTTTGGGCATGGTATTCTTGCTGTGAGCCCCTGGGCTCAGCTAGAGCAGGAGGCTCAAAGAGCAACACTGGCCAAGGAAGCTGAAATTGTGGTATTGCTGGCACGTGGGTGTACAAACAGTACTGTTTGTACTGTTGAATGCATAGTGGATGCCTTTACTTTTAATGAATCCTTATATTTTTAGATAAATATATATTTTATTACATGCACTAATTTTTTTACTTATTCTTTATAATTACCAATGAGGTAAAATTTTTTTTAAATTTTTTAAATTAATTAATTAATTATTTATTTATTTATGATAGTCACAGAGAGAGAGGCAGAGACATAGGCAGAGGGAAAAGCAAGCTCCATGCACCGGGAGCCCGACGTGAGATTCAATCCCGGGTCTCCAGGATCGTGCCCTGGGCCAAAGGCAGGCGCTAAACCGCTGCGCCACCCAGGGATCCCGGTAAAAATTATTAATATCATTTTTAAGTGGGGCAAATGAGTTTCAGAGCTATTAAGTATTTTGTCCTTGATCATGCAGAGATGAAGGAAAAATTAAGGAGATACATGTCAATACCTCTACATTAATAGTAGCCCAAAATGCAGATGTGGTACTTGGCCCTAATTCTCTGATAATAAAATGACAGTAGTTACAGTCACTGAATACTTACCATTTGTCAGGCATGTGCTATGGCTTTTCTTGTGATGGTGGAAAGTATCTGATTATCTCATTTATCATGAAGTATTAGCCATTGAAAATAACTTCATGAAGTCTTACTCTCAGACCTTTTTCGACTTTAAAAGATATATATGGGGAAAGAAATGTGTGACCTAAAGGAATAAATAACTAATTGTGGAGTTTTAGGCCTTGTAATAGGTAGTACAAGAAAACTTTTTAACTCAAAGATGCTTTTACAAATCATTCTTTTTCTTCCACATTTTACCAATCATAGAGTTGGTTTTCCAACCCCAATTTTAGCTGCAATGACCTTAAGGCAAAAGGAGATCTAAAGAAGAGGCAGGAAACCACAAATGTTGGAGAGGATGTGGAGAAAGGGGAACCCTCCTGCACTGTTGGTGGGAATGTGAACTGGTGCAGCCACTCTGGAAAACTGTGTGGAGGTTCCTCAAACAGTTAAAAATAGATCTGCCCTATGACCCAGCAATTGCACTGCTGGGGATTTACCCCAACGATACAGATGCAATGAAATGCCAGGACACCTGCACCCCGATGTTTATAGCAGCAATGGCCACAATAGCCAAACTGTGGAAGGAGCCTCAGTGTCCATCGAAAGATGAATGGATAAAGAAGCTGTGGTCTATGTATACAATGGAATATTACTCAGCCATTAGAAATGACAAATACCCACCATTTGCTTCAACGTGGATGGAACTGGAGGGTATTATGCTGAGTGAAATAAGTCAATCGGAGAAGGACAAACATTATATGGTCTCATTCATTTGGGGAATATAAAAAATAGTGAAAGAGAATAAAGGGGAAAGGAGAAAAAATGAGTGGAAAATATCAGAAAGGGAGACAGAACATGAAAGACTCCTAACTCTAGGAAACGAACTAGGTGTGGTGGAAGGGGAGGTGGTTGGGGGGTGGAGGTGACTAGGTGACGGGCACAGAGGTGGGCACTTGACGGGATGAGCACTGGGTGTTATTCTATACATTGGCAAATTAAACACCAATAAAAAATAAATTTATAATAAAACAAATAAATAAAGAAGTGGTTGGTAGATAGAAGTTCTTGAAAAGGCTTGGTATTCATAGACTCAAATAGCCCAAATCCAGTTATTGTAATGTCTAAAATTCCACTATTGGGAATTAATTTCTTGGAGTCTCCAATTAATTTTATCTCAAAATTCAAATATTCTGAAAAGTCATATGCATCTTAGATAGTATCAATTGCACTGTGGTGTGAATGAACTTATTATTTATTGGTTCTGAAAGTTAGTTGAAAGACTTCTCCACTGAGAAGTAAAATACAACAACAAAAATGTACTTGACTGAGATCTTTAAACAGAACACTCAAAGGGAAGGCTTATAGGACTACAGTGGCCTGCCTGATGCAGTAGTGGCACAGTGAGGAGTGATGTAGATGAAGAAAGTTTTGGGTGTTCAGACCTAAATCCATAAGCCACAGCCAGGGGTCCACTGCCATGAAACCTAAATTTAAGCTGTAGCTCTGCTGGGTTTTTTTTTGTTTGTTTGTTTTTTGTTTTCTGTCTTTTTTCCTGTTTGGATCACTTTCTGGATCTCTGTTTCTTCAACTCTAAAGTGAGAAAAAAGTAATGATTTGGAGGAAGGGAAGAATATTGTGTGGATGAGATCAGATACTATGTGTTGAAGTCATTTAAGGAGTGTAAGTACTATACAGATATTTGTAGGAGTCATTGAATGATGAGGACCAGTGAGAGTGTCCATATGGTGGCAAAGCTGAGAGACTTGGACAAGGTCTTTATCTTGATGAGAGAAGTAGCAGGTAACCTGAGAAATGGATGCTGGACAGTTTATTAATTAACTTTTACATACTGATATGAACTCACACAAACCACGTATGGGGAGCCTGCTGAGAATCAGTACAGGCCAATGGAAGGTTTGAGCATCCGTTGCCTGTATACTAGGTGTTTGTAGAAGGGAACCCTTAAGCTTTAAGGTGATTGACTGCACTATATCCCAGCTTCAGTGTGGCTGATGTTTGGAATAAATGACTTGGGAACAGTGATTAGAGAACCATAGTCATTGAGAAGATTCCTTTTATCCTCTTTTCCTTCCATACTGTGGCTGGATTGGGCAGAGAGGTAGGAAACCTAGTTTAGATATTCCAGGTGCTGATTTTGAGTCAAGAGTTATGCCAGTGGTAGATACTACATCCACAGAGGAAAGAAATCCAGCTGAAAATTAACTGTGATTCTGAATGTGCAGCTTCTTGTCCACTAAATGGACTTGGAACCTATGTCTTCTATGATTAAATTATGGGCAACTTTAATTCATGCTTTTTGAATTCCTCTTCAGAATTAAAGCCAACATCTCATTACATCTCCTTTCTGTTATAGATTTTCTCCATTTCCAGGTAACAGAGTGTGTTGCAGCGTGTTGGCAGGTGGACTAGTGTGGCCAGTAGATGAGCTGACATCTTGACTGTTTCCCTGATTCTCAGGCATCACTGGACAGTGGACATGGCATTCATGTTGGGTTGATCTGTGGCCTTTGTTGTCTTCTAGTAAACACCCACAACTCACAAATCTCAGATTTCCATCTTCCACCCAAATTTTAATGCTATTTACTACAAGTGCAGCCTCAAGAGGTGGGTTTAGGTTTAAGTATGCCCAGATGAATATGCTGAGTGGCATATTCTAGTACATAAAAATAATATCCAAGTGTCTGTGTTGCTTAAAACTGCAACTTAAACTAAATTATATTACTTCCCACCCCCACTCCACCATCCCACACTCACCTCTGCAGTCCAGCAAACAAAATCAGAGACACAAAGTTTCAGGTCTTGGGGAGAATCAGGAATGTGGGACCATGGAGTAGAAATTGTTCTCATCTGCTTAGTAGGTTGGTGCCAAGGATATTTTCCTACTTCTGTCTGTGTCAAAGCCTGGGGACTCCAGCATACTGATGCCCAAAATAAACCTTTGAAAAAAACAAAATCTTCCTTCCTTCCCTCTTTCTTTCCTTCCTTCCTTCTCCCTCCCTCCCTTCTTCCTTTCTTCTTTCTTTCTTTCTTTCTTTCTTTCTTTCTTTCTTCTTTCTTTCTTTCTTTCTTTCTTTCTTTCTTTCTTTCTTTCTTCTTTCTTTCTTTCTTTCTTTCTTTCCTCCTCCTGCCTCATTCTCTTTCTCGTTTCTTTCCTTTAGCTTTTTCATTCTGCAACAAGAGATTAGATACAATATAAGAAAACAGGAAGTCTGTATGCTGAAATGCATCAGTTCTGAAATCAAACAGACCTGAGTTCAAATTCTGGCTTGACTCCCCTAAGCTCTCTAATCACAAGTAAGTTACAGAGTGTCTGAATGTCCATTTTCCTGCCCATTAAGTGGGATTAAGAACATTTGCCTCATAGTGTTGATCAGCATGTTATCCAGAGCCAAGTAGGGAAAGTACTTTGTGTATTTGGCACTCATAATTTACATGCTTGACAAATAGAAGCTACAACAATAGCATGTATGTAAAGATGCAATGGCCCAGGAGGTGAAGTGAATTGGCCTGAACACATGACCCAAAATTGACAAAACTGAGCCTTAAAATCAGGTCCCCTGAGTGGGCAAGGCATATAAAGGAGAGGTGATCACAACAGAAAAACCCCACACAGAGGGAAGGGAGCAATTTGCCTGCACACCAAAATAGAAATAATCAGTACTGGCCAGTACCATTCACTTTTTCAGCCTCCTGTTTTACATAATGGTGACTTCTCTCTGTGTCTTTACCTGCTGCAGATATGGGGATGTGGCTGCATCAGGGCTGATATTTCTCTGTTGTCCTATGGGTCTAGGCCACAGTTCCTGAAACAAAGTTCAGACTAAGGGAAATGATGCAGAGGCCAAGAAGGATTTTTATTCTCTATATATTCTCCCCTGAGAGATTCTCTCTTCTCTTTTAGTAGATTCTTTTTCTCTCCTCAGAGCTGAGGGCCCAGATCAATGTCTGCTAAGTGCCTAGCTGCCCACTTCATATTCTCCCTTTTGCATCTCCTCATTCTCCTCTCTCTGTCCTAACTGACCAATCACGTGGTCCGTTCTTTGAAGGAAAGTCATTCCAGCTAACCACAACCAGTTTTATCTCTGGTAAAGTTCACTCTGTTCACCCCAATACATTTCTTCTTTAAATTCTGACCTATAGAATAAATTGAATCCAAAGACTGGAAATTCAAAACCTTAACTGGAGTCCATAAAGAAGATCTTGAGCCAAGAGAACCTTTTGTGACACTCTGATCATTCTCTATATGCTCAAGAGAGACAATTCTGGTCCAAAATGAAAATAACTAGTCAGGTGAATGGTGAAAAACTAATCATCACTATCATCTCTGCACCTTAAAACTAGACTATGGGATAGAATATGCAGATGTATGGGGAACACTTGGCATAATATAAAACTAGAGAGGAATTAGAATATAAAGCTTATGAACTTGGCTCTTCACACCAGCTACTGGGGTTGTAATCCCAGCTCTGTAACTTCCTAGCCATGTGACCTTGTAAAATTTACCTATCTCTCTGCTTCTATTCTTCATATGCAAAATAGGAAATAACCGCACTTGCTTGACAGTGTGGTCTTGAATGAGTTGTACTTTCACAGTGCTCAGAACAATAACCCAAATCATGATAAATACTCTGTTAGACTTAGATTTTATTAACAATGAAGACTGGAGTCCAATGTTTTGAGCATCAGATGGACTGTGGTTTGAGCCTTGACTCTGTCATCTGTGGGACCATGGACAAGTTATTATCCTTCCTGTGCCTCAGTTTCCTTATCTATAAGAAAACAGTAATAATGATATTTACCACATCTGTAGAGAAGTTGTGATGATTAAATGAGATAATTACTCTACATTGCTTAGTACAAGGCCTAGCACAAAACATAGGCACAGTAAGAGTAACTACCAATTATTTTTTTTTTTAACTACCAATTGTTAATGAACTAGACTGATGTTGCACAGTAAACCCAATATCTGTCTTTAGGGCAATCAGCCTTATTCCACTCAAAAATACTTGTGGCAATGATACATTTCAGTCCAGCTCAAATTCACCCTTTTCTGTAACCTGTTTGAACAAACAACCTGGGCTTCCCCTAATTCTGAATGTGATATTCCACATTGATTTATGATGCACTTGTTTACATATAGTTGATCCCTCCTAGAAGGAAGAGACCATCATATGTACTTTTTTTTTTTTTCCCCACAATTTGGCAGAATATCCTGCAACAAAGTAGGTAGATATTAGCCCTTTAAATTCTCCCTTGGATGCCATCAATTTTTTCCTCCATAGCTGTTTATTCTGCTACTGTTTCAGTGGCATGCTCTAAACATGATTAACAGTCCTTTCCTTTTAGTTACGAGCACAGTAACTTCTCAGTGGTACATGGAAAAGGCACATGGGAAAGGTAGGCTCCTTCAGATACCTCAATCTTTTATTTATTTTTTATTTATTTATTTTTATTTTTTTAATCAGATAGCCTGCACCGGAAGTTTAAAAGCTGGCTTTAGTCCCAGGACAGGGCATAGCTCAATCCTCAGGATCTGTGCATTTGCCAGTGAAATTCTCTATGGATCTGACCAGTCTTTTTTTTTTTAATATTTTGTTTATTCATGAGAGACACGGAGAGGGTGGGTGGGGGCAGAGACACAGGCAGAGGGAGAAACAGGCTCCATGCAGGGAGCCCGATGTAGGATTCGATCCCAGGACTCCAGGATCATGCCCTTGGCCAAAGGCAGGCGCTAAACTGCTAAGTCACCCAGGGATCCCTGGATCTGATCAGTCTTGACACTGATTTCTTCTCCCTGCCTCAGAGTGACTGATTCCTTCAGAAAATGAATGTCTATAAGGGTTAGGACAGAATGTCTAATAACCAGTTCAAATATTGCTAAGGGAGTATTTTGACTTCTTCAATTTACTGAAATCTCTTAAGGCTAGTTCTTGGCTGAAACATTTATTCCTGAACAGTATTTGTTTCCCCCCCAAATTTGGAGCTCTGTCATACTGTAGTCTGAAATTCTTTGTAATTTCTCCAGTTGTTACTGTCCAACAATGATGGTTTTTGTTGGATGAACTCAAACTTCTTCAGAACACAAGTACAGTAAACCTATGCACTCATGGTAAAAAATATACTCTTGATACTAGTGTAGGAAGATAATTCTACCTGAGGTATATTTGGATCTGGCACCTTAATAAGTGTTTTACAGAAGTTATCAAACAAAACCCAACTATAATCTGTGATCCCATAGAGTTCAGTCTTAGCATGTATTGGATTCAATAAAATAAAACTCAGCAACAAAGAGTAATTAAAATGTGATTTCTGTCCTTAATTAGGTGTGGAGTTTCCTCAAAGAGTTAAAAATAGACCTGCCCTACGACCCAGCAATTGCACTGTTGGGGATTTACCCCAGAGATTCAGATGCAATGAAACGCCGGGACACCTGCACCCCGATGTTTATAGCAGCAATGTCCACAATAGCCAATCTGTGGAAGGAGCCTCGGTGTCCATCGAAAGATGAATGGATAAAGAAGATGTGGTCTACACATACAATGGAATATTACTCAGCCATTAGAAACGACAAATACCCACCATTTGCTTCGAGGTGGATGGAACTGGAGGGTATTATGCTGAGTGAAGTAAGCCAGTCGGAGAAGGACAAACATTATATGTTCTCATTCATTTGGGGAATATACATAATAGTGAAAGGGAATATAAGGGAAGGGAGAAGAAATGTGCGGGAAATATCAGAAAAGGAGACAGAACGTAAAGACTCCTAACTCTGGGAAACGAACTAGGGGTGGTGGAAGGGGAGGAGGGCGGGGGGTGGGGGGAATGGGTGACGGGCCCTGAGGGGGGCACTTGACGGGATGAGCACTGGGTGTTATTCTGTATGTTGGCAAATTGAACACCAATAAAAAATAAATTTATTATAAAAAATAAAAATAAAAATAAAAAAATAAAGGAGCCACATAAAAGAAAAAAAAATTTTTCAAAGACCATAAGTTTCCCCATAATAACCCATAACAATATTTCATAAAATTCCTTTACCTCTAATTTTGCTACCAGGTAAACTTGCATAAATGATAAAAATGTTAGAGGGGTAGAAAAATGGGAAACCTCTAAAGGTTGAGATAAAATTTTCCCTAGCATGTCAGGACACAGAAGAAGGATAGAGGTAAACCTGGTAATGGTGGCAATGTTCTCCAATCAGCATAGTTTTATTGCTACTTTGCATTATTTATAATAATATGGAATACTCCCCAACATGTGTACACATACCGTGCACACGCCAGAGGGAAATATCATCAAAACTAAGAAGTTGTTATTGATTGATTGGTTTAGTGAGTAAGTGGAAGTAACACATATCTTCTATGGTTGTTTAACTGTATGAATGTGATCACACAGTTTCATGATCAATATACCTAGGAGGGAAATGAGGTATTTGTTCATTCATCAATTTATTTGTATTCATTCACCCATCCTTTAAGAAATTCCATTAGAAATTTACCAGAAGTCAGATACTTTTATAGGCACCAGGGATATAGTCCTGAATAAAATAGCAAAGATCCTGCCCCGATGAAGCTTCCATTTGTTGGGAGGAGGAATGACAGTTAACAAATATAATGTAATGAAATGCAATGAAAAGCAGTGTAAATGGACAGAGAGAGAATGAGGTGCTGTTTTAAATGGGATGTCAGAAGTTTTCTCTAAAGAAGTAACATCTGTGCAAAAACCAGAATGAAGAGAGAAATGAGATTGGTGGTAAGATGAATGGGTTGTGGGAGGCACCAACAAGCCAGCATTGTTTTTTAATACCTTCATTCCATTTATGAATGGAATGCTTTTTTGCTCTTTTTCTTTCTTCTTTTATTATTATTTTTTTTCCTTAAGAAATCCTGTGCTTCTTGAAATGTGAAATAGGTGAAGGAAAATACAGTTCGGGACCATTAATTGTGCTTTCTTATTGAGTATATAAATTTGATGTCAAACGGGCCTGGCTGAATGGTATATATTTATTTCAAAAATATCATTTCTGTGAGGCATTGCTGCATCATCCTATTGATTTAGGGATTGGTGTGATTGTGCCTGATGCTTTTATGAAAGGCAGGCTATTAACAAACTAAATTGAAAAACTAGTGAGTCTGCCTTTCCGGGCCCAATCCAGCATGCTGCCCATGTGAGGCTTAAATGGGAAAATACTGTAAAAAGACTTATTTTAATGCGACAGACTCCTCATTGCAATCCATAAACCTTATTTGCTGTGAAGAAAAAAAATCCCACAAGATAGAATTCTCATGCTCGGGCAGAAATCTCCCTCTGGTTTCTCTCCCATCCATGGCAACATTAATCTTTTCATTTCAGAAACTGACTCTCTTTGACCTTTTTGGACATTAGGATTAAAATCTTCTGTAAAACAAGGTAGCTTTCAGAGAATCAGAGAAACCTTGGGTGCTAATGCACAAAGCCCCTGGAGGTGTCCAGGGATTGAAGTTTCCACCCAATTCCTGGTGTGGGGCTGGATGATTAAAATGAGGGTGTGAAGGCTGGAAGTCATTTGATTTTACCTAGTTTGCCCTCCTTGTTTTGCAGATAGAAACCGAGGCATTGATAAGGGATGACATTTAGTAGCAGGACCTACATCCCAGAGCTGCTTCCAATCAGTATCACAGTTTCATTATTCCACTTTCCTGTGGCCCCTGCCTCATGGAGGATGATCCAAGAGTGTGTTTGAAAAGAATTTGGAGCCTAAATATAGCAAAAATGGTTATGTGAACTCACAGGGAATGGAGTTGGATTTTTAAGAGGAAAGGTGATGGCTCTTCTCACCTGTAACAGGGTGGGCCTGTCTCCCAGCTCTCTTTCTCTGATATCAAATGTCTTTGATGCTATTTGACACCAGAAGGGGGTTACTGTGAAAAGATGCAATGCCACTGAACACTTTTCAATCATTATAAAGATTATGTACCACTTTTTATGATAGACCTAAAACTTGGATATTACATGGAGTTGTCTTTTAGAAAATCTATATTAGAGGAAATAATCACTCCACAGAGATGTCCTGAAAACCTGACGTGTTCTCAAGCCTTCATCGTGTTACTCATGAAGTTACAAAAGAAAGAGATAATGCAATCTCTGCTTCTTGTTTTAAGAACCCCATGCTCATCTGGAGAAGGATCTGAAGGACCCAACTACTGGGAAGCAGATGAGTCTGGCTGTGAGCCTCATGGTCTGGGAGCTGAAAAGGACCATGGAAAAAGAAACGATGAACAGAGTGACATGGAACCTCTCCCATAGAGGAGTTTATTTGACTCCCTCTGTTGTCTTCTGCTTAAGATGATCTGGGGATAAGGTAAGTCTATGTAAAACTGCCAAGAGTAAAACTAACACCACAGTTATTCTGTGGCATGTGGCGATCAGCTTGGCTAATGTATTCCTCCTCCCTCTCTCCTTCTCTTCTTTCCTTCCTTCCTTCTTTCTTTCTTCCCTCCACCCTCCATCCCTTCCTTCCTGCTTTATTCCTTTCTCCTCCTCTTCTCTCCCTCTTTGTTCCTTTCTTTCTGCATACTTGACAATCAATCAGGTCTAAAATGCCACTCCTGTGAATAGAAGCCTCTGTGAAAGAAAGGTATTCCAAAGGCAGCATGGAAACCTTTTTTCATTACATTAAGCGATTGTGTCCTTTCTGGAAAGAAGGAAAGCAGCACAGAAATGGCAAAATTCTTCCCTAAGGAAAAACACAGGTTGGAGATGTGCCTGTGCTCAATTTCTCATTCTTCAGAAGTAGGGTGACCTTGGGCTTCCCTGCTGTGTGTGACCCTGGCCCTGTGGATTTGTTTTGGTGATCTGCATTGGGAAGTATATGCTGGTCCATTACCCTGCATTTTGTTCTACTTTGAAGTTAAACTTCATTAATGCAGAAAATTCTCTGAGTTTTTCTCATGTTCCCTCACAGAATCTTTATTTTACCCACTCCCAGTACATCCTTCCTCTCTACTTTGTGTCCTTCTCCTTTCCTACCTCCTGCAACACACACTCATTTCTGCTTGCTAGAATCTCAAATGACTTCCAACTAGACAAAAAGAAATCCTGTTTCTATGCACAGACAGCCTTCAGACGGATGGCCCCATTACATTAGCATACAATAAAAGCCAGCAGGGGGTGCATTGCCATGCTGTTATCCTGGGTCTCTGTGCCTCAGGGGGCTGGGAAGGTTCCCAGGGTGCAGCTCCTCTCTCTGGTAATGAGGCAATTGCATACTTTGGTGACAGCTCCTCAGCCCCAGTGGAAGCTGCAGTCTTAGTGAAGGGAGAGGGGAGAGGTCGTCACCATGCATCCTGTGATTTGATATGGGCTTCCTAGTTTCACTAGCCTCCTTAATCTTTCTTCCGTGGACCTAAGAACTGCTTAACATTCCTAACTTTTGTCTCCATAATAAGTTAAGCAGATTTTATTGTAGGGAGCACCATTTCTAGAACGTTTTCATTAAAAAATATAAAGGGTAGTTAATGGGACATTTCTAGTGCTCCACCTACTTGCCAATTCTCTATGAAGATGGGGGACAGAGGTTATAGAAGAAGAAAAATAGGGTTCTTTTGGCCACGAGAACAGTTTTGCAACCTAATACTGCAATACGTTGCCAGTATTCCCTCTGCATTATTCTAATGCCAGGTGTTGCTTGCTGAAGTCAGGACTTCGATACCCAGAGTTCAAATCCTTTCTGGACTCATGCTAGGACACAAACATAAACTCCACCTGGGCCATGAACTCAGGCAGGCCCCTTCCACTAACAGTGGGGACCTGTGGCTTCATCACTGCTGTCGTCTCTGAAGCTGGATCTTTCATTCCAGCCCTCACCAGTATGGAAACACCACAGCCACAGTGCTTGCATAATGGTGATTAACTAGTTCGTTGTTTAAACTTGTGATAAAGGAGTATGTGGAGGAGGGTGAACTGAACACAACACATACACACACCCTGGTCCTGTTAGCTCTCATTCCTTCTACCTTGCAAGAACCCAGAGAAAACAGAGCAGAGAAGTGGGCTTTCATATAATATTGCCATTATTTTCTCTCCAAAGGAGGAGTGGACAGAAATTAGCCAGGTTAATAGCCCACAAAAAGGGATTGTCAACCTTATATAGAATTAGGACAATTGATATGCAGGCCCCTTTGTGACAAATGTCATATAACTGTATACCACCTCAGGTTCCTTGCCTAAAATCTACCTTCTTTGCCACAGTCAATTCTGGTCTGAATCCATCCTCCACAGACACATGCAGATTCCTTGAGGCCATGTGGTCTTACAGCCTCTTCTTTATAGGTCACTGACTACTGGATTATAAATCATTACTCAACATGGTAGTAAAGCTCCCAATCGACCAACTTTTAACTAGAGGAAAAGAATGTTTAAATAAAAGCAGGGAAGACTTGTGGTTAGAGGTAGATGCTCCTGACCGCAGATGGGGATCAGGTCCTAAGGAGAACAACCAAGGTAGGGAGGGCATGAGGTCCCTGCTGTCAGACATTTTCAAGAGAAAAACTGATCATCATGTGTGCAGGCTTGCTTATTGCCACTGGGGCCCAAGTCAGGCATCTTAAGGGTTTCATGATCTGAGGCCCTCCCTCATGAATCTCTTCCTCCCTTGGTCCCAGAGGGTGACTTTTGATGGTTACAATGTTTCCTTTAGTGTTTTTAAAAAATTATTCTTACATCTATCTCCTCTTACCAAGGGTGCTTGAGGCTCCGTCCAGTACTACCCCATACCTAAACAAGCTCAGTAACCTCCCCACAGGTTTCCCTACCTCCCAGCTACAGTTCATGCTGCTGCTAGATCAATGTTCCTACCAGAGCCCTCGGGAGACTTCCTTCCTTAAAACCATCTGTGATCCCAGTATGTTGTTAGATGGAGCCCAAATTCCTAGGCTTGGCACTCAGGGTCATATGCTGTATAGCCTCAACTTTATCGTCTTTATTCTCTTAATATGTCCCTGATTAGGCAGCACTACGGGGTCTCCCTTCACACTGCATACCTGGCATTCTGTCTACTCTTACGCAGCATTTCACAGTAAGAGAGAAAAGATATGATAAAAGGGAATGACTATTCAATCAGCATTGGATAGATGAGTTTGAATACTATTTCTGCTACTTCCTTGCTCGGTAACATTTCCTTATTTAATGTTTTTCTGAGGCTGCTTCCTCAGCTCTAAGAGGGGATAGTAATACCTTTGTTATTTGGTTTTTGTGTGGATGCAGAAGCTAATGAACATTAAGTATCTGCTACATAGTAGGAGCTCAATACATCGTATTTATAATTCTGCTTTCACTCTTTTACGTTCCCTCTAATACGGCCAATCTATTCTTGAGGGCCCTGTTTAGAATTTACTCACTGCATAGAACTTCTCTGATAGCACTAACCCTGGTTAGCTTTTGTTTCTTCTGAAATCTTCTAGTCTGTTTTTAAACACACTTACTAGGCACTTAGTTCTTTGTATTAATTACCTTCTCATGGACATAATCTGTATGTCCAATAGGACTGAGAGTGACAAACTATATCCTGTGTCTGTTTTCCCTCCTACCCCACCTAAGGGAGCTATGCTGCATTTTTTCTTGAGCCAGTCCCCAGTGATTCAGGAAATTCTTAAGATGTTCTGACCCTCCGTGCAGTAATCATCTTCCCTATTAATATGACCCAGATGTCCCTAGTACTTTTGGGTAAGCTTCTTGCAACTATGACCTAAGCTATCAAACCTTAGGAGAAACCTGATGTTCTCCAATGCATTTCCTCTTTTCTCAAAGGCTCCTGTTTTCAATTTGTTTGAACTTAAATTTTCAAATTTGGTATCCCCCAGTTCTTGCAAATATGCTTGTGTCAAAGCTCATATGCATGAATCTTTGTTCTGGGCACCCAGAACAACATTCCTACAACAACTCCCAGCCTGTGAAGCCCAGCTCAATGACCTAGGTTGTGCTGCCTCAGAAGACATTCCTCTTGGGGGGTTGTCCCAGTGTTCAAAGATCAACAGCTGTCCGAAGCCCTTATTTCTGTTCCCTTACCATCTGTGGACATCCTTTCTATGCCATGCTAAGCCCCTCATGCTGGTTGTTATCTACACTGGAAGACAGGATGTAGACACCTTGAGTTCTAACCCTCATTCTTCACGACCTACCTGTCGTGCTGTTTGCTAGGAAGATCTAGTCACAGGTGCCACTCCCCAGCTGCCTCACTCTACTAGTGTGAGTAAGCTGTGTGCCACTAACCACAAAATCCAAGACACAAAGGGGAACACTCTACAGGGTGGTGCATCACAGTCTTTCCACCCCTACCCAAGAACTTCTGCATTTCTGGCCATGGATGGAAGGATTTCTAAACAGAGATGGTCTGACTACTAGACTTACTGAGCACAGTGATATAGTAGAAGACCCAAGCGTGCAATTATAAACTCGTGGTGGCTTGGTAAACCTGGATTATGTGACAGGCGGCTTTGTGGCAGGCAGGCAGGTGGATAGTCTTCAGAGCAGGAGCGGGAGAACTCAAGGCACATGCCTGCCCCTGACATTCACTGTTCTGTGACCTTGGGAAAGTCACTTATCTTTGTGAGGATTAATGAGTTAATCACAGGAGAAGTACTTTGAGATCATTGGCTGACAGGTGCTGTATAAGTACAAAGTATTATTATTAAAATGTCACTGTGCTGGCTGCGTTGCTCTTGAGGGCACGGAGGCAGGAATGACAGCCCCGGGTGAGTGGATAAGGATTGCGTAAAACAAAGTAGAGTTCTGCCATGGAAAGTTCTTTCTGCTAACACTACTCCTCTTCACATCCACCCCCACCCAGCAATTTTCCGACTTATCTCTGGACAGAGGCAAGTTTTATTTTCCTAAAATAAACTGTGCAAAACAGTTTTAGCCAGAGGCTGTATGTCCATAGATCTTCCTGGTCCTTAGGATAGCCTTGAAAGTAGAGGCCAGAAAAACTCATTTTAACATCTCCAAAACCCCCATCTTTCTCCCAACAAACCTAGAAACTTTCCTCTGGCTTTTCCCACACATGAACAGAAATAAAATATAGAGAGAATTCATAAGCCTAAGGTCTCAAACAGTAATGGTAGAAATTAAGACTCCCTCTGTTAACAAAATCTTCTCTCTTCTGTTTTTCATTTTTTGTTAATCTTTATTCTTGGAAAAAAAGGAACTTTTGAAGAAATAAGGTACTGTTTATGAGAAATCCTAACACATAGTAGATACTCAACAAAATTGATGAATGAGTGGTTTGTATTCAGCCAACCTGAGTATCAAAATTCCGAGGAATATCAAAGTATCAAAAAATCAACAAATAGTTATTAAGTGCTAATCCTTTGTGATGCTCCCCTCAAAGAACATCTTGTGTTTTCCGGGAGGCACAATTCAAGAAATTGATGAAACATGGTGAACCTCGAAGCATGTGGGAACATTTGTCTGAGGAAAAAGCATGCCTCTGTTAGGGGGAGGGTTTGATGGTGAAAAGATATCAGTAATAGGACAGCAGGAAACACATAGGTGAAGAAAGAGGAAAAACAAAGTCAGAGGACAAAACCTATAGCAAATAAGGATTCGGAAAAGGCCTGAATCCTCAAGAAACCAGGTGAGATTTACAAGATTAAAGGCGGATTGGGCTATACCTCATGTTACCCATTACCAGGAAGACTGCTTCCAACTGAGGAGAGGTAAAGGGACCCCCAGTGGTCTTTCTTAGCCCCAGTTGTGAGCCAGGGAGTCAGAGTGGGGGGGCATTTAAGTAGTTGGTGTTATTTATTGTTGTTTTCTTAAAATGAGTACATTTTGGGCTCTGTAAAAGAGACAAAGTCATCCAGAGGAGTCTCTGCCTAGCATTGCATATTCCTTTTTTTTAGGACTCCTCAGAAAACTGGAGCAAGTTCTTACCTGAAAAGAAAGTCCAGTTCCAAGAAGAGGGCTAAATCTTCTCCTTATTGTTGACTGTTATACGTGGTTAAGGTCATCTTGTGGAAGATCAAACCTTAATAGGGCATAGGGAGAGGGCAGTTTGCACAGCTCTAGAGAGTAACAAGCCTGTCCCCTGAGATTTGACATTTAGAACCAGGATGTTACCTGTGCAAACTCTAGGTAGGACAGAGAAATAGTTCTTTTTTTTTTTTTTTTTTTTTTTTTTTTAGAAATCGTTCTCTATCAAGAGTTGTGTGTGGTCATTTGCTCTTTTTTTTTTTTTTTGAATTATTACTGTAGCAGCATTATTATTATTCTCTATGTAACTTTCCTTGGGAACATTTTAAGACTTTCTCAGAGAGATACAACTACATGAGTGGATATTAAGACATAGAAAACACCCTCCTTTTATGGAATAGGTCTCTTCACCTCCTTATTGCACCCCATCTGTCTCCTCTTTCTTCTCTATCAATCAGGTGAACTTTCCATTGACCTGGGTTCCCCACAAGCCTCTAGGACACTTGTCTTCTTCAACCAACCTTCCTCTCCAGAAAGAACCCCTTCGTCATTATCATCTGGGCCTCATGTTCTCAAAACTGCACTATGTGTTTAATTAACTTCACCAACTGATCTTTGCTAGGATATTAACAACCATTAATATTTCACCATCCTCATAGTGATTTTATTTTTAAAATCATATCAGTGTGTCTCTCTAAAGGGGAATACAGTATGGGAATCTTACAAGCCCATGGCGGGCCAGTACAGCAGATATTTAGGGTAGATACAGCCACTAACCTTGGCTTCTCAGCAACTATTGATAGAGGGACCACATTAGCAAGTACATGCCTTGAAAACTTTATAACCAGCTCTCTTAAAATAAGGACATAGACTGAGTGCTGGGTTCGATGATACTTGTGGACCACACAGCTGATTAGTAGCTGAGCCAGAACTCAAGCCCACCTTCTGAATCTGACTGAAGCCATATCCACAGCACCAACCTATTCTGTAAATTTCATTCTATACCTGTCTTGCTGTGAAAATGGGCACAGAAAATGTTCAGTCTCTGGGTTCTGTCTCACACCCTGTAAAATAAGAATTGGATTAATGGATCTTTGAAAGGAGGGGCTCTTTCAGCTTTTCAAGGATTCTTAATCTGTATATGTGGAATCACACATATGCATTTTACATTCATCTACATGTACAGAGCCTGGGGAATTTGACTTCATCATTTCTTCAAGTTTCCCTATGCCATGATGCTTCACTACCGGTATAATGATCTTTAGCATGTCAATGATTCAAATACAAGGACATTTTCTTGGGCCTTCATTGTTTCAGAGTGAAATTGAAAGAGGGAATCCAGCTGTTTATATGCAATATGCAGCAATTATGAAGTTCATTTCCAGAAGCCACTGTAACCATGGCAACCTGTAATTCTGGAAGAATAGAGAAAGGCTATAGACTGACTTCCAGTGGGGCCAACTTTTAACCAGAGATGGCTCAGGAAAAGCTGATGAAGAGCCCGAGCTGTTTACTTTAAGTTAGAAGTGGTTTTTGAAAGTCAGACTCCCTTAATCCATAACTTCAGTCCTTCTTTAAAGTTCAGTAATCGGTGAAACTCAAATTTCTAGATTTGCCTGAGTCTGCCCTAGAGGGCTAAATAGTTCAAATGAAACAAGAACCAGCATTGTATTGATGTTTATTTCATAGCGCCTTAAACGCCAAACTCAAAGTCATAACATCAAACTGACTGAACTTAAGCTACTGTTGCAGGAACCTCAGAAAGTTCAAATGAGAACCAGAGAACCCAGTCTCTTGATATACAGTGTTTCTGAGCACATACTGACTTCTTTGATATTTCAAAAAAAAGAAAAATCAGATAAAACTCTTGTTAGAATGGATGATTTTATGATATTTTGACCCCATCAGGACAGAATGGAAACAGAAATTGCCAAAGGGGTGGAGGGTACAGTAGGGTAGACAGCAAAAGGGCAGAGATATGGTCATTCTGAGTCAGAAATTATTTAAAACAATTTGGTCAGGTTACTGAGTTGATTTTCTTCTTACTACCCCATGTGTATCCCCTCTGACTAATAGTGTGACTTTTTGGATACTCAGAAAGGGAATAGGACAATGGGCAGCTAAGGGTCAAAACTTAAATACACACAACTCTGGAATGCACCCTGGGAAATTCATGGAGATGAAATGCTAAATGACTGCAAGCTGTAAAGGCATCAGAATTGGATTTTTGCTATTTCTGCCTCTTCTGACTCTTTCTTTGATCCCTGCTGGCAGCACGCTGGGCATGTGTGAATACCACAGCTCATAGATACTGTACCTACCGGGAAAGTGAAAGGAAGCCTGGGCCTAACAGCTGCGAATTTTCCTCTCTGAAATTTCCAGGGGAGTTAAAATCAGGGGTGCCCTACAAACAGGTTGGAATGTACCCCTTCTGGCTGAGGGCATTGTTTTTCACTCATTTGCCTGATTGATGAGCAGTCTTGTATGCATCTGAAGCACCAGACAAGCATTAATATATAGTCTTCAGGATGAGTTTACTCTCACTCTAGGGGAAGCACCTAGACTTGGGAGGCAGCTGGATAGACAGTACCCAGAAAGAAATTTGATTGTGTCAAGACATAGGCATAAAGGGAGGTTAGGGATAGGAGACAAATATTTATAAAACATGTCCATATATGGATCTTTCAAGTGGATATTGAGCCAGTTGCAGAGTGGGCTACCTGTAGGGCAAAAGGAAAACCTCCCATAATGATTTTTAGGCTCCTCACTCCCATCATTGCCCTTGTATGAACTACTGCCAGCTGTGAATGTATTTGCCAAGAGTCCTGTACTCATTCTGCTTTGCTATGGTTCTTTCTTCCATGCTAGCCTGTTCTCCAACCCTTTTCTAAGTCCTAACTCTGACGCTAAAACTCAATCTTCTCTGTAGAGGCTCATGAAAAGGAGCACAGATTTTGGAAGCTGAGAGTCCTGGCTTTGCCCCTAACCTACCAGACCCAGAACAATTCACCTAATCTTTCTACATTATTTGTTAGGAGCCAATAATGCAACACTGCTTGTAGGATTATTATATATAATGTGCTGAGCACAGTGCCCAGCAAGGGACAGGTCCTCACTAATGCAATGACATATATCTAACCCCTGTTGAGATAAGAATTCACAGGAGCTACAGAACACTGCCTCCAATTCACTGCTGAAGAAAGGTAAGGTCAGGAGCCTAGAAAATCAAACACAGAAAGCAAAGTCCAGGGATAGGGTAATACCAGTGTCTCTTTGAAGGATGGGACAGTAGCTGACATTCCTTCACATACAAAAGAAAACATACTTTAGAAAAAAGAACACAGCTTTTGGGCTTAGAAGGCTGGACTTAAATACGAGTCAGAAGAGCAGGGCTGATGATACTATGTCCTGCTGGTCTGTCTTGGAGCAGGTCCATTAGGCCCAGTGGTCAAGGGTATGCTCCCTGCACAGGCAAGCTGATGGGATGCTCAGGCAGATATTGAAGGAATGGTCATTAAAAACTGAAGTGTCATTGTCACGGAAAGGATACCCAAAAGAAGGTCAGAGTGAATAGGAAGCTCTTCATAAAGCAAATTAAATTTGAGGGGTTCCTTAAAGGAATAATGGAAAAGAAGGAGGGTCAATTATCTGGGTGAGTGTGGGGAGTGTGATGAATCAAGAAAGAGATGAGTAAAAAAGATCAGTTTGGTTGATATGGAAAGTCCTTATAAGAAATAGTCCTACAGAAGGCCAGGAAAATAGGCTGAGGTCAACTAGTGGAGGCTAAATATTTACTATTTTATTGGCAATGGAGGACCATTAAAAATTATGACAAGAGATATAAAACTAATGTTTCACATCTGCCCCTGCCCCTGCCAATTCATATCCAACCCCATTATTCCCCTCCCAAGGTAACTCATGTGAACAACTCATAAGAGGTGTACCCTTCCCTGTTCATATGAACATATGAATATGTGTGTGTATATGCATGTATGTGTACATTATACAGATACAAATACATAAATGGTTTGGGTCACTATTAAAAATGAGATTGCATATATGTATTTCTGTATCTTTTTCCACTAATGAAAATCCCACTTAATCAACTCTTACACTGCTAATGCACTAATTTATTCTAATAGCTGTATAATATCCTATGGTGTGGATAGACCTTAAGTTATTCAACCATTTCTTATTTCTTGGTATCCTTTTTTCCCCTCAAGGATTTTTTGTTTCTTGGATTGTTTTCCTGTTTCAAAGCTGTCTACAGCAAATACCTGTGTGTACATATGTTTAAGTACTAGTGGATTTCATTTTATTAGATAGATTCCTATAAGTGGTATTCCTGGCTCAAACATCTGTGCATTTTCAATTTTTATGGATTATGCTAGATTGTTTCAAAAACTACCCATTCACATTTTACATGCAGTATATGAAATAAAGGTTTTTCCTTCATCCTTCTCAGCATTAGCTGTTTTTGTTCTTTCCATTTTTCCCTAGTCATAAAGTGATATCTTGTTATTAGTTTAATTTGCATTTCCCCAAACCATTAGTGAATTTGAGCATCTTTTCATATGTCTCTCAGTCATTTATAATTTCTCTACTGCCAATTTCTTGTGCATAAACATTGTTCATTTTATGTCAGGCTATTTGTCTTTCTCTTGTCAGAAAATCTTGTATTTTAGAGACATTAACCTGGGCATGTGCTTGGCCTAATTGCCTGAAGGAGGGAGAGATGGCGCCATCAGGAAACAATCACATTGTTTCAAAAATGAGGTGGTATGAACCTTCTTGGCAGTGCAAAGGATAGGCTAGGGAAATGTTTGAAAAAAGAAGCAACAAGACCAAGGAATTGATTGGATGTAGCTGCAGTGAGGACGGGTGGGGAGAGATTGCAGTTATTTTGTGGTTTGGCAAGTCTGATTGTCGGGGAATTGGTTATTGCATTTTTAAAGATAGGGAATTCAGAGGAGGAACAAGAGTTGTAAGAAAGAAGAGTTTAGTTTATAAATGAGATGAGTTTGAGGTAACAGTGAGTCATCCTGATGACAAGTAAACCTGTAGGACTAGAATTTGGGAGAAAGTCAAAGATTTTCCAGGACATAAATAAGCACTGGGTGAAGAAGAATGAGATAGGTGACAAACATGGCCGAGATTTGGGCTTTCCCAATCATGGGAAGCAGAAGGAGGCATAAAGTCTTAGAGAATTAGCAGCCCAATATATCCAAAAACATGCCAGACTATATCAGGTCACAGAGGGAGGCCACACAAATAGTGTATGGGGTAGTAATTGGGCTTTAGAGCAGGTTACCAGATTTAGCAAATAAAACTACAAGATGCTCAGTTAAATTTGAATTTTAAATAAACAGTAAATAACATTTTAGGATAATTGTGTCCTATTTGATAACTATGTCAATATTTGGAATATGCTTATATAAAAATATCCAATATTTGACACGTACTTATCCTAAAATATTCATTGATCATCTGAAATTAAAATTTAATTGGGTATCTGTGTTTTATATGATAGTCCTACTTTGCAGCACATGAGGGCTCATATCTTTGCTGTGCAATGTCTTAGTTTTGGATTGCCAAGCAATCACTCCACCATCTCTAAAGAAAAGGTATTCTTTGGGATCAGAAATCTTTTCATGGTGGTATTCCAGGCAGCGAAGTATCTGACTTTCTCTTTACTAGCACTTTACTCATCTATAGTAATACAATGATTATTGATGTCCATTCATACCTTAGCCATTCTCCCAACAAATACTTATTGAACATATGCCATGTGTAAAAGAAGGTGCTTGATGAAACATTCACAATAATGACCCCAAAGTAGCTTGGACATCAAATACTGACTGCTGAACCCTCAAAGGTTTGAGTTGTTCTCAGGAGATTTTAATTATTTAAATTTATTTTTTACATGTCATTTTAAAAGAATAGCTCTCCCATGTACTTATAGAGAGATTCTATTTGGCAGGATTGTAATTGTGATCTAAGTAAATGGTAATTTGGAGGACTTTTATCTCTAATATATAATGCATCATTTATTATCCCTCAACCAGCTTATAACCCTCAAGGATCATACAAGTCTCATTTCTGCTGCAAGCATTGGACAAAGTGGCTCTCTCTCCCAAAATGTTTTATTGTTAATATTTAAAAATGGCATGCATGTGAGTATTTTCACTTAGCCCTCACTACAAACTTACAGGGGAGAGACTTTGATTATACCATTTTACAAAGGAAACTAAGACAGAGACTATGAGTTACTTACCAAGTTCCCACTTGACTGTGTTCCAGGGCCCATGCTCATAGCCATAGTGCATGACTCCTTAGCCTACTCTAAGGAAGGAATGCTGGATGGAACAGGGTGACATTCTAAAGAACTCAGTTTTTGGTTAGTGTTCAGAGGAAGATTCTAATCTTAAAGGAAGCCTGGGACATTATGTAGAGAAACAGAAGATATGGGACTGTACTAGAACCTACTTCTGATGAACCACACTACCTCCAAGACTCATCAACAGAGTCGAGTCTAGTGGGCACCAAAGAGGAGTTGGGTTGGAGTTCACAAGAGCTGATGCATATAGAGCTGACCTCAAGTCCTGGACCCGCTGTTGCCTGTGAAGAACTCTGAAGGGATAGAAATCATATAAGAGCACTTACTGCATATTGCAAGAGCATATTGCATCCTCCCAACCTCCTGAGACTGGAGAGCCCGTCTGATACTTCAGACCCAAGGATGGGCCATAGATTGATGTTCTTCTTGCCTATTAAGACAGATGCCCCCTATCAGCATTATTGTGGTAGACAAGACATAGAAAAGCAAACACTATAAGGGCTGGCATATAAGCAGGTGTTGAAAAAAATTTAATGTGGTATAGATGCAGGTTACTATAAACTATGTTCATGATTAGAAGACTGAAATTTAATTTAGGATGAAAATATACAGTTAAAGCATTTTTAATATCTTTAATAGCATCCATTATGGTTCTGAAAAGCAATACAAAAAGTACAAAAGCTAAAACAAAAAACAAAAATCTGGATCATTTTGTACATTTAAAAAATGTATTTGCACTATCACACATTTCAACAGTGCCTGTATAGTACAAAGAAGTTGGAGCTTTCAAATTTTGATAATTTAATTGCACTCCTAATCCTTTATACCAGATCCCAATGCTTTTATAAGTAAAGTCTAAATATCTCCAGGAAGAATAATCATAAGGCAATGTAGAAGTAACTCTTATTTCCCCCAACTTCTCTTTATGCTCTGCCAGTCAGTTCCATTTCTTTCCTAATCCATGCCAGTTTGATGGTTTTTAATAGTCAACTGTTAATAGTCTATCTAATGTTTAATAGATAGTCTATTTAATAGTCTATCTAATATTTCAGCAAATTGCTAATCCTTATTAAGAGGCATCTTGGGTGTTAGGATGGCTAAGTTAGGGAAGCTTCAACCTGGCTGCTTTTGAGCTAAGAAAGGAGTGTGGGGTCAAGAATAGGTAACCTACCAGAAACTTACCTCTCTCTTCTCTAAACTGTGCTGAATTATATCCAACATTCAGCAATATTTGTTGAATATGGGCCAGGCACTATTCCAGGGGCTGGGGATACAACAGTCAACAAAGCAGATAATAATTCTTGCCTTTGTGGAATTTTCATTATAATGCATATGAAGATAAATTCTTAACACCTCACAATTCTCTCTAGAAACAATAGAGTGTTTAAAAATCACTTGTATATAAATGCTTTCTCTATAAAACTGAGATTGACAGGTAGTTATTGCTATCATATTGGTGTTGTCATGCCTGATACTATACCCAAAGTATTTGGCTTCTGCTGCCAAAGGATTTAACTCTAGAGCTGCAAAGATGTGAGCCTAGAATGAACACTTGCTGAAAAGAATGCCTTTTTTCTCCCCTCAAGTTTATATCCATAAGTAGAAACAACACGGGAGTGGAGAGGAATAACCAGAAAAAAAAAGATACGCACACATCTCTTGGCTCTAAATGTGTATGTTTTTAAAAATATGTCATTTATTTTTACAAATATCTGTGAGTTAGGTCAGGAGATGAGGAGCTTTCATAGTCTTCCCTTCTCTTTTTTTAACAGGTAAGAAATAATGGTCTTGGGTTGGGGGGAGTGGGAGGGTCATGATGAATAAACAGAGGAAGCATAATTAAATGGAAAGATTGAAATTAGAGCTCATGCTCTAATCCAACCCTCTCACCTTACAGATAAGGAAACTGAGGCTGACAGTGGTTATCATAACTCATCTAACACCCACAAAGCTAATTTGTAGCAGGTTTGGGAGCAAATCAACCTCTTTTGACCCTCAGTCCAGTGTCCTCTCAATTATACCACATTCTTCCTCCTATTAAAGAGAGACCCCTTATAAATCATGCTCACGTTAGTAGGAATGTATTTCAGAGCCAAGACAAGAAGCCAAGGCAGGTGCCGTGAAAACTGCTAGCTGCAGACGATGATTAAGGAGCTGGCCATCAGGCCATTTGCCCGAAGTGCCTATCCATAAGGGCCCTAAATTACCACTATAAATGTAACCAATGGAGAAAATTATATTTATGAGGGAAAAGCTAAAATGAAATATCAAAAGATATTTTGATAAGCAGCCTGAGTGTCTACTCCAAAAGGAGACCCCTGTGGAGCATGCTCCCATACTTACAGGTGGCTAGACTGCCTTCCAGGAGCTTGTTCTGCTGGGAGAGCCCATGCCTTGTTGTGCCATTCAACTTCCACTCCAAATAAAAGATAAGCCTGTATAAAGAGATGGTGTCTTGAAAGAAGATCAACATTTTGGTTTGTCTGGCTAACCACATGGTAACTGATTGCCTTTTCTGAGACTCTAGCTACCGAGGATAGAAAAGTGGTACTGCAGAGAAAATCACTTATACTGAATGTCCATGCTCTGAGGCTGCCTGAACAATTATCTCTTGTTATTTAGAACACTCTGAAAAAAAAAAAAAAAAAAAAAAAAAAAAAAAAAAAAAAAAAAAAAAAAAAAAAAAAAAAAAAGAACACTCTGTCCTCCAACATATCTTTTTCCAGTTCTCAGGTGCCTGCCAATAAGTTTAGTTCCCAAAGCAAGATCATTTTTTCAGTAAAATTAAGAGAAGGATCATATGGTGTCAACTGACAAGGAAGAGAGAATGGTTAGACTTTCTTAAATTCATACTTTAAATGAGCTGATGAATCAGACTCAGGGAGGCTGTGTATTTTTGCTCAGATTTGCATAGGTGGGAGTCTGAACCTGCCTGCTCCTCCTATGCCCTTCTACTCTGTGTTCTCTGAGGTAATCATCTCTCTCTCTCTCTCTCTCTCTCTCTCTCTTTTTAACAGCAAAGAAGCTATATTCTCTTTGGACTACTTATACACAATATAGGCACTGAGAGTTCACATTTTGATAAATTATAAATGGCTTTCCTTCTTGCCTATTGAGTTTTCATTTTGAAAGTAAAAAATAAAAGTAAGTGAAGATGATAACTCTCAATATATTTTATGGGTAGAGTATCATGTACAACTTTGTGTTTTTAAGAATAAAAAAAAAATCAATAGTATGTCTCTAGGAAAATTTCCAAACTTTTATCAAGTTCTCATCTGACCCACCACTTTTCCATTGCCCATTGCCTGCATGGCTTCTATGTCTTTCTTCTCCTTCCACAGAAGAATTTTCCTGTGGTTGAAGAGAGATGAATATTATCTCCTCACTCCAAACATTGGCCCTACTTAGCCTAAGACAATCCAATGCTCCTTGCCATGGTGGTCAGTTCAGGGATGGACATGTGACCTAAAATATTTCAGTACAAGTAAGGAAAAGAGAAGTCCTTTCTCCCACTGACATGAACATGAAAGAAAGCTGCTTAGTTTGGTAGAAGAAATTCTGATGCAACCACAAGGAGAGCCAGCCTTGAGGTGAAGCCAGCACCTTGAATATCAGAACAAAGAGATTGAAAACAAATGACTTTAGACTTGTTTCTTGGATACATCATCAATTAGCTTCTAGATCAACTTTTTCTTGAAACCTGAATAATGACACTCCTCAATATATATCAGTCAATAAATTATTTTCATTTTCTTTTGTTTTTATATCAGTGCAAGGTTTTAATGTTCTCATTCTCTTGCAAGCAAAAGGACCTTAAGATGTTGTTGCCCACTGAAGATCTACTCAGTAAATATATACTGGTTTACCAGTTGTAATACTTTTCACATCCAAAGGACACATGATTTTCTACATGTAGAAAAATAGGAAAATGCATGCTATTCTACATGATAGACATGCCACATTTATATTAGAATGCTCACTGAAAGATAATGACTACATCTGCTATTTTTCTGGAACCTGGCTCCTACATCTATGTTCTTCATTTTCCCCTTTCCTTATCTACTTAATTTAATTTTTAAAGTTTATTCCTCAAATGTTAGTAACATACATTGATCTATAACAAAATGTCCTTCTTTCCTCCAGAATACATTGTTAGCTCTGACTGTAATAACCTCAATCTTACCTGCATCAAATTCCCAAGCTCTTGTCTCATTTTATTTTCCTTCTGTAGTTGCATTCTTAGTGGCCCCTGCTCCCATGACACAATGATGAGTTTAGGATCATTCACGGTGTTTAAACCTTTCAGGAACATTTTCCACTTGAAGAATCCTCTTAAAGTGAATATACATCATTGAGCATGATTATCCAGGCTTAGAAGAACAATACACAGAACAATATGGCCTCTGTGGAATTTGCTGGCAATCTTGCCCAAGAATCTCTGTTCATATTTTCAATTCAGTTTTAGATTTATTGTTGATTGAATACCTTGTCCTTCTCTTCTATCTCTTGGAATCAAAATCTCAGGACTGGAAGGGACTTTAAAGATCATTTAAATCAGTGTTTCTCAGTCTGGTTTGGGATTCCTCTTTGGAATCCATCAATCTAAACCAAAAAGTAATATGGGATTAGGCACACATACTCAGATTTCACTCTTAGAAAACATGTCAAGTTTTAAAAGATTCCCAAATGACTCTAATACAATTCTGATTTGAAAATCACAGAAGAATCACTTTATTTTTATTTATTTATTTATTTATTTATTTATTTATTTATTTATTTATTTATTTTAATGATAGTCACAGAGAGAGAGAGAGGCAGAGACACAGGCAGAGGGAGAAGCAGGCTCCATGCACCGGGAGCCCGATGTGGGATTCGATCCCGGATCTCCAGGATCGCGCCCCGGGCCAAAGGCAGGTGCCAAACCGCTGCGCCACCCAGGGATCCCAGAAGAATCACTTTAAAAACCATTTAGAAATTTTAATTGATTTTATATTTTTTATATCTGACTATACATGAATGGCCTCAGTAATAGGAAATTTGCTACCTTTTTAAGGCAATCCACTGGAGCTATGGATAGTTATTTTAGAAACATGTATCTTGACTTGAGCCTGTAATCTATCTTTTGGTAAGAACCAAACATCAATTTTAATTCTAATCCTCAGGAACTGTATAGAAGTCAATTCCAACTCCTACATGCCATCCTTCCAAATATATAAAGAGAACTATTATTGCCCCCGGCCACATCATTATGTCTTTTCTTCTCCAGAAGAAATAGCTTTATTTCCTTTAGAGGAATTTACATCATGGTTTCAAGTGCCCTTCCCATCACTCTCATCTTCATCCTCTAAACTTCCAACCTTATTTTCTGTACAAGCCACCATTCTTGGGTAGAGGAGAAAAAAATAACGGAGATTAACAATTATATATGAATTTAAGCCTTTGGGCATAAAATGATATGTGACATTCTAATCCCCATAATCTGTGAATGTTACCTTATATGGAAAAGAGGTCTTTGTAGATGTAATGAAATTTAAAGATCATGAGATAAGGATACCATCTTGGATTAGGCCTGAATTGGCCTTAAATCCAATGAGAAGTGTTTTTATAAGATACACACAAAAGAAGAAGAGTCATATGAAGATGAAGGCAGAGATTAAAGTTGATACAGCAACAAACAAGCAAAAATAATATGGAGCCACCAGAGCTGGAAAAGGCAAAGAACAGATTCTTCCCTTGGGCTCTGGGAAAGCACCACTTTGCCAAGACTTTGATTTCCAACTTTTGGGCTCTAAAAGAGGATAAATATCTATATTTAAAACCATCAATTTGGGGATCCCTGGGTGGTGCAGCGGTTTAGCACCCGCCTTTGGCTCAGGGCACGATCCTGGAGACCCAGAATCGAATCCCACATTGGGCTCCCGGTTCATGGAGCCTGCTTCTCCCTCTGCCTGTGTCTCTGCCTCTCTCTCTCTCTCTCTGTGACTATCATAAATAAATAAATAAAAATAAATAAAATAAAACCATCAAGTTTGTGATAATTTGTTATGGCAGCCCTAGGAAACTAATGTGGGTCTTAATATCTAAAACTTAGGGGGTAGGAATACTCAAAGACATCATTAATCACTTTTGATTTTCTGTAAAAGTTTTAAAGATCAGGTAATGTATCAGTTTAAACCAAGGGGTAAAAAATATCTCTTGATATCCAGAATATAAAGCTAATTTTTACCAGGCAATGATGTCAAATTTATTAATCTTTATTTGAACATAGACCATTGATAAATCTCTTAAAAGGATAAATTATCAGAAGGATTCTCAGCACAGAGATTTAAAAAAAAGGATTCCTAGGAAACAATGTAAATGTAAATAAAAAATTTATAAGCTTTACTTTTTTTCTTGAGATGATTACTAGCCATTCAGGTAAAGAGGAGGCTATAGTTGGGATATATCTTGATTTCTGGCAGGCATTTGGCAAAGTCACAATATCATTTGAGGAAAAGTGCAGGAAGGTGAACTGGATGATAGTAGAATTCATTATGTGATTCATAAAAGATGAAAATGTGAATGGTTCAATGGAAAGCAAGAAAGATGCCAATGTTGTATACTTTGAACTTATCCTCTTACATTATATTTGGTGGTTAAGGTAGATTGATATCTTTCTGATTATGAAATTTATGGAGAACATAGCAGTTACCACATATACAGGAAAACATTTTAGGACCAAAATGTATTAAGAAGTTAAAAGAGTATATCTCCGTTGTTTCTTCAGAATCCGGTATCTCCAGAAATGCTTCCTGGGCTGTCAGGGCATGTATGGGGTGAAGTTCACTTTAGTTCCAGCTAGGTGTCTGAACTTTTATTCCAGTCATATACAGAGCAGCTCTTCTGTTATTTATTATATAGTGGTGCTGCCCAGTATTTCTTCTAAGAAAAGGGCTCACTCTGCTAAACAAATACGTCTAAAAAATTAAAGGACAAAACAACTGACCCAAAGCAAACTTATGAAATTTAATAAAACTATAAAGACCTAGATTCAGCCACATACTTAATTAACACTGTTGGAGGAGGTTAACTTACCACTTACCAGGCTGTTTTGTGGCTTACTTTGGCCTATCCTTGCCCTCCATGTTCAGAGGACAATTTGGGAACAAGTAGACACTTACAAAACATTTACTCTAAGTCAGGCATTGTTCTAAGCATTTTCAAACTGTAGCTTATTACATTTTCAGTGCAATCTTATAAGGTAGGTACTGTAATTGCCTTCATTTTACTGAGGAAACTGACACACAGAGGTCAAGTAATTTGTCTATATTCACACCACTGATGAGATCACTTGAGTGGTGGCTTCCTTGTGGTTAATCAATATCCTTTGTTGGCTCTTCAGTATATTATAGGAACACAAGAAAAAGAATAGTTGACTTTTTTGGAGAAGATCTGTGGTGCCACTTCCATTCTAGAACATATTGTCAAGTTTGAAAAACTAAACTTCACAAAAGATATTCATTCACACAATGAAGCTCTTTCAGATGAGAGCATCCAGAGAAGTGGCTGGTAAGTGAGTTATGCTTTATCTGAGATTCTTGAAAGTAACCGGAATGTTGAGTCTGAATCAGAAAAGACATGCAAAGGCAAAAATAAACAACATGTGCAAATATTTGATAGACTAAAAGTGGAATAGTAATTAGACACATCCTGTGCTGTGAGAAAGCAGAAATTAATCTGATGGGCAAAATTTTAAGGAGAATGTAACCAGTAGGGCTCTTGCAAAACTATTACAAGGCAGTGATTTCTGAACCACACATTTTTATGTTAGTAAAAACTGGTGACTTACTGATGGAATTGTAGTGGGAAAAATTTCAGTATTGTGTAGGAACCTGGATTAGATAATCTGTAGGTTTCCTTTCAGATATTAGATTCTATATTTCTATATTTATTTTTATGCAGGCATGCTGAGAAATTGACATGGCAATCAATGAGTGTTTTTGCTTGAATAAATATTTCAAAGTCAAGCCCATGTTTCTCAGGTATTCTGTTGTATCTCCTTTCTCCACCACTTTCCAAATGCATATTTCAAAACCGAAAGAAATCCACAAAAGCAATTTCTTTCTAATTGCATAATTGCTGCATTTTCGTATTGCACTATTGGAAAAAAATGGCTTGACATCCTGAGATTTCAATAAAAAATTACTTAATAAAGAATTCAGACTCAAATAACTGTTTACTTATAAACTGGAATTTACTGAAAACCTCCAACACTGTTTCTCCCTTACTACTGCCACATAATTAAATAATTTCACAATTAATTACTTTCAGGAGAGATAATTTGTTTTCATTAAAATATGTAAATATGCATCCCTTGCTGTGCTTTTTTTTCTTAATGTTTTTTCACCCACTGTTGTGATGGTGCTCCATGATAAAGGGTTTCACCATAGGCTTCAAATTGCAGCCTAGAGATTTATCCATCAGCCCTAGAGAGCACTCCCCCCCCCCCAGAACATGGTCTCCTCTGCCCCAGCTAGCCACGGTACAATTTAAGAGCAACCACAAAGGTTAATGTTTTGCTCTCTATTCCTGCCTTTGTGACTCTTCACTTTTTGATATTCCAGTTTGTTTTATGACATCATTGATAAATGAATATGTTGGGTTCAAGAAACTCTAAAGAATCAATCCAGCAGGGGGAAGGGGAGAAACCACACACACACACACACACACACGCAAACACCCTCCCAAAACAACCCCACCACCACCACCACACATAAAACCTTCCATTTTAGATTATTTAGATATGGTTTGGATAATAAAAAAGGTTCTAATGACACCAAACCAATAGACATAGGTCGCCCACTATGTTCAGGGCATTGCATGAAACATGCAACTAGAAAAAGTCTATTTTAAAGGGTTTGTATTCCTTATCAAAACCAAATATAGAATCATCTGGTTTTGCATAGAGAGTATGTTTATGTAGGGAAAGGCAACAGGATGAAGCAGTTTTCACTATATGTCACCTTAAAGTAGTGCTAAAATCATCACATCAAATTATGGAAGGCAGAGCAAAAAGCAAAATTTTTCTTGGCTCATCCTTGCCTAATGAGACAAATTATGGTATTCAAAAATACTACTAAAGAATGCTGTAAAGGTAATAAACATGGGGAGTACAAGTGGCCTAAACCCAGAGATTCAAAGGTAACAATTTAGATCTTACTATAGAGTAATTACTCCCAGTGGCTACAGGTCCTGTCAATCATACTTACTGCCTGAGAAATCTCTGCTTCTGAAAAGTCAACATGACTTGTCAGGCAGTCTCTTCCAGGATTTTAGCTCTTCTAGAGTTCAGTTGATTAAAGAAGAAATAGAAATGAGGGCTCCTGGGTGGCTCAGTTCGTTGGGCAAACCATGTCTTGGTTTTGGAGTCTTGTTTGGTCTCAGGATTGTGAGTTCAGACCTGGTGTTGGGCTCCAGGTCGGGTGTGGAGCCTATGTAAATAGAAAGTGTGGGGGCACCTGAGTGGCTCAGTCGGTTAAGTGGGAACCTTCCGCTCAGGTCACTATCCTAGTGTCCTGAGGTGGAGCCCTGTGTCAAGTTCCCTGCTCAGTAGGGAGGCTGTTTCTCCTTCTCCCTCTACTTGTGCTCTCTCTCTCTCATAAATATATAAACAAATAAAATCTTAAAAAAAAAGAGGTCCAAGGGGTATCTGATATCATCACTAAAGACATGTTCAGGTGTATATTTCATAGGTACAGGATAGCTACTGGTCTTTTTCTTGGAAACCACATCTACTCCTTTTTTTTTTTTTAATTTATAAAGATTTTATTTGTTTATTTGAGAGAGTGAGCAAGAGAAGAAACAGGAGGAGGGGCAAAGGGAGAGGGAGAAGCAGACTCCAGCTCAGCAAAGAGCCTGACATGGGACCCCATCTCAGAACTCCGGGATCACTCCTTGTTTTTATTTTAAGGAAAAGAATGGCTTTTGGTGGGCTTGATACTTACCCCTTAAACATAGACATATGTGCAAACTTATGAGAGAAACATTTCTCTAGGAAACAAAATAATCTTTGTTTTGGTGAGGCTTTCTTCTTGGATGATTGATTACACTCCATTAGAAAAAGTGGCTTAGCTATTGGCTATTCCACACGGGAATCATGGCATTCTGGCCTTTAATTTTTTTTGTGCCCACAAAAATAATTCTCTAAAACTGAAAAGGAAAGGTAAATTGAAATACAAATGTAATGAAATGGTATTTGATCAAAAGATGATAAGAATCTTCAAAAGGAATTAAGTATCATTCTTATAGAGGGGTTTATTATTATCAGATGCTGAAATAACGACACATTACCAAAATCTGATTTGTTTTAGAGATTTTATTTTTAAGGCCTGGCCATATTAGAAAGGGGGAAACATGATATTAGGATGCTATACTTCTAAATGCAAAACAAGTAAATGAAGACCTTTAGCTTCTCTTGCCTTTTTTTTTTTTTTTTTTTTTTTTTTTTTGGTTTACATGGAACTATTTTTAAGGAGCCTAATCATTTGGTGTTTTCTAATTTGTTTTCCAAGGCCCCTTTCCAGGGTTAAGCCCTCTATCCCCAGGCCTTTAAAATGAAATGCTAACAGACCATTAACTGCAGTGGCACTCCGAGGCCTCTCCATTAGAGCCTCTGCTTTGTTAATTAAAGACACGCCATCAAGGCTGCAAGGGTCTGAATCATGACCTACCTTTTGAGATCAGTTTGCAAATGTCTCTTGGCTACTTTATGTGCAACTTAACTTTCAAATAAAAGCCAAGAAATAATGAAAACCTTTCTCTTTCCACAACATCTACAAGAATATAGTGTATCTGAAAATGGAACAGAGAGGAGCTTCATTTATTTCCTATCATTAAGGAAGATAATGCTATGGGATAAATGGTTCTGGAAAAAGCAAACAGCTTTTCTCAGTTAAGTATTTGAATGGGAATATCTAATACTACATAGCATACTGTATGTTTCCTATATTTTTAGTCGTTCATTTTTGTTATGAAATAAAACATTTATAGAATGCTTACAATACAAATGTAAAGTTTGTTAAAATATTATAACCACAGTCTTCTATAACAAGCCCCTTTTCCTGCCATTCAGAACATAGAGCAATGCCAGCAAACCTCCTGAAAAGAATTTCTACTGTGACTTGTATGGTAATCACTTCCTTACCGTTATTTCTTTATTTTGACTGCTTAGTTGTGCCTTAAAAAAAAAAAAAAAAAAAAAACGGGCTATTGTTTGTCAATTTCTTTAATATTTTATAAAAATGTTCAGAGATTAAGGATTTATTTGTGCCTAATTTCAGTCTGCATTATGATTTTTGATTTTTTTCTTATTGTTGTATATAATTGTACTTAATTCTTTTTGTTGCTGTATAGTGCTCCATCATATGAACATATCACAATTTATACATATTACCATTGATCAACATTTTGATTGTTTCCAAGTTCTGTCTATTAAAATACTGTTCTTAATGAACATTTTTGTTTATGTACCTGGTATGCATGCATACATATTATTCTAGTATGTATACTTGTGGAATAAATTGCTGATTTACAGGTTAGATATTGAAAAATGGTTTTCCAAAGAGGTTATAGCAATTTTCAGTCTTATTACCATGTATGAGCCTCCCATTGTAATATATTCCAGTCAATTCTTGGTGTTTTCACATTTCTTCATTTTATCTAATGTGAATGGTATCTTATCATAATTTAAATTGCACTTCTATTATTATTTAATTGGAATACCCTTTCATATATTTATTGATCATTCAGATCATTTGTTGAATGTCTTTTGAAATCTTTTGTCTATTTTTCTATTGGTCTGTCCATCTCTGTTTTATTGATCTGTACACATTCTTTCTAGATTCTGGGTAAGCATTTTGCAAGTTATATGTATTACAAATACTCTTTCACTTTATGTAGCTTAACATTTACTCTCTTAAAGGTGTCTTTTGGTAAGCTAAAGTTCTGAACTTTCCTGTAGTCAAATTTTTTAGTGATTTGGTTATCCTTTTTTAAGCTGTTTTTCCATCCTGAAGTTATAAATAAATCTTACAGTATTTTCTAAAAGACTTCTTATGTTGTTTTCTAAAGGCTTCATTGTTTTAGTTTACATGGTTAAGTCTGTAATCTACATGGAAATTATTTTTTTAATGATGTGAAATATAAGTAGTTTCTGAATCTTATTTTTTCATATATAAATATTTAATTTTCCTAGCAATATTTATTGAAAGTGCTGTTTTTCTTCTTGCTCTACTATGTCACTTTGTCAAAAATCAAAAGGTCATAAATGCATGGGTTTTTATGGGGCTTGCTATATTATTTGTCTATACAACAATTCCACACTATCTTAACTACTATACATCAAATGTTTCTACATTATTCTTCTGCCATGTCTTGGCCCTTTACATTTTTCATGCAAATGTCAAAATCAACCTTTCATGTGCCCAAAATAAAGTCATGTTGGAACCTTGATTGGAGACTGCACTGAATTTGAATAAAATTAGCACATAGATAGCATTAGTCTTCTAACCTATGATCATATCATATTTCTCCATTTATCTACGTTTTTGCTAATGTCTCTCATTTTAAGGTATTCTTATAAATGGTCTTGTAAATATTTCATTAGACTTATTCCTAGGTAACTGAAGTTTCAATCTATAAAAATGACATATATGTATAGACAGTAATTTAATTTTATTTATCTAAATATTTTATTGATATTTTTAAAAGTTGATTTTTGTATTGTAAGTTTATATCCACTAACCATGCTATATTATTGTATTGATCCCAATAATTTCTTTTGGATTTTCTACAAGTGACATTATATCATCTGTGAATATCATTTGTGAATAATGACAACTTTCTCTTCCCCCAAATTCCAATTTTATAACATTTTTCTGTTTATCTATCTGTCATCCATCAATTTATCATCTACCCATTAATGTATGCCATATGTGTTGGCTAGGGTCTCTCTAGACTTGCGTGGAACAAAAGCAATAGAAGTAGACATGTTTTTCTTAACTTCAAGGTCAAGAGGAAAGCTTTCCACACTTTTACTAGGAGTTATAGAGTTGACTGTTTTTTAGGTAACCTTTATCAAACTATGTTAATTCTCATTCTTCCTTTCTACTCCTCGTTTCCTATGTATTTTAAGCATGACTGAATGTTGAATTGTACTTAAAACATTTTCTTCATCTATTGAGGTAGCTGTTTTATTTTTCTCCCATAACGTGTTAATAAAGGTGAATGCTTATCTAATGTTAAAATCACAATTAACTTCCTTGTTAAACCCACATTGGTGATGATATGTATCAAGGTTTCTCTTTCTGCATTTAGTTTGCTTAGTGTACCTGAAATTTCTGCGTACAAATTTTCATTCATATAATTTTCCTATAATTGTCTTCTTTTATATTCCCCCTGTCTAATTTTGGCATCAAGGTCATGTGAGACTTCTATAATAGGTTGGGAAGTATTCCATCGTTTTCTATATTCTGAAGAATTGTGTGTATGATTGGAACTTTTTCTTAAATGTTTGTTGGAAACTACTTGTAAACCATCTAGACAGTTTCTTTTGGAAGAATGCTTTTAATTACTGAGTCAGTTGTTTTAATGCTCATAGGACTATTCATAGAACTACTCTTTGTTCCACTATACTGTTTATTTTTCTAGAAATTTGTCCATTTTAACTGGATTTCTAAAAATGTTGGCATTTTTCATAATATTCTTTGTTTAATAGTCAGCAGCATCTGTGGTGATTTTTTTTCAGTCCTGATATCTATTTTTATCCCTTCTTTTTCTTTTTCCCCTTGGTATTTGTCAATTACGTTTTTGTAAAAATCCAACTTTTACTTTGCTAACTCAGTCTTTTTTTATGATGATGTCTCTCTATTTCATATAACTGTTATTAGTTTTAGCAGTTAGTTTGCTTGAGTTTATTTATGTTGTGTTGTCATTCTTTTTCTAATTTATTGAGATGGACACTTAGCTCATTAACTTAACAACATTTCTTTCCTATGAATGGATTTGAGGCTTACTCATCATAGCCAAAACCCAAAAACAATTAAAATGCCCATAAACAGGAGATACAATAAGTATATCCTGATATATTCACACAATGAAGTATTACTCAACATTGGAAAGAGTAAATTAGTGATACCTGCAACAACATGGATGACATCAAACAAATTAACCTGAATGAAAGAAGCTGGACAAGAACAGAATAGATACATGTAATTTTATTCATAGGAAGTTCATGACAGGCTGACCTAATCTGTGGTGTTAAGAATTAAGGCAAAGGTTTCCCATGATGGAAGTGTTCACCTATCTTGATTGTGGTGATAATTATCACACCTCATCGAAGTTTACATTTGAAATCAGTGTCTGGCAGTATGAGAAAAATTTTAGTTCTTTAAAAATTATTTTTAAACAAAGAACATAAATTATGTATTATGTTGTAGTAATGTGATGTCCACAAGAGTTACTCAAATATATAATGCAGTCTGCTCTTACTTGTAACTTTTTGTCAATATTAAGGCACTGCCCTGTATCTTAATTTGATTTTGATTTGTGATGCAGTAGAAAATAGGAACTTAGGTATGGGAATTTAAGTGAAAGATTTTCATGATCTGAATGGCTTTCTTGTGTGTAAAATGAATGAATTTTAGTAAGTGAATGATTTTTGGTATGTATTTAGTGAATTATACTTCTTACTTTCTTCTTTATTGTGATCCAGAGAAGTATGATTGCCTACTAGGACAGACAAGTGAATCACTACACATCTGCCAATGTACCCATATGAAATATATGTTTTATTAAATAAAAACAAAAACAGCATAAATAAGACTGGATATCATGTGTCTCTGACGGTTTGAAAACATTCATCAGACTGAAAGATTTGGTTTTATAATCTCTTAGATACTTTCAGCACCTTTTTTGGTTTCTCCTAGGTCAATAACGTCTGTGCCTCAATTCCCAACTCCTTTGAATTCAAGAAGGGAAAGTCGTGATTGGATATTTATTTTCATCTTCATCAAGACATTTTTGTCTGCTTCAAGGTACTTGAGAAGTTCTATCTGTCTTCTAGGGGGCCTTGTCTCTTAAGAGAGATTTGTGTTGGGATCTTTGAGGTTACAGAGAAGGCCAGAACCAATTATTTGATCTGTTTTGTATTTTTGTGCTCACAGTACAAAGGTGGCATGATTGTGATTCTGGTTTCAAAATGTAGATAAATACTCTGGGTTTTTTTGTCTTGTTGGTTTGTTTTTGATGAATTCATGAAAAGGGCTCTTTGAACTTGCCTTCACAATTCCTTTCTCCAACCCTGGAGCTCAATTCTGGCCTTCAGGAATGGAATCCAAAACCCACACTGCATAATAAGTCAGCAATTTCTTAGCTTATACTCTATCCTAAGTGCTGATATGACCTTGCCATTTTACCTCTCTGAGACAAGATTTCCAAGAGAGGAAACTGAATAAAATAATTGTTATGGTAACTTCTTTCACAGCCATGTACCTTCTCTACCCTGAAGGTTCTTACAGGTGGAATGGACTCTTGGAAGCTCTCCTGTCCAGACCTAGCCTAAGGTTAAAACTGGCTAAGAATATGAGAAATTAGATTCATTTGCTGTGAAAGGATTTCCACATGTCAGCATTTTCTATTACTTTGTTGTTGACTTGTAATGCATTCCCAGAATGATTTGTTTTTTTCTTGAGCAAAGAAGAAAAATGAAAATAGGAAGAAAAAAAAAAACCCTTGATATTATTATGCGGCTTTTGCTTTGCAAAACACAATTTATAGCCAAAAGTCTCCTTTTTTGTATTATGTGCCACTTCAGATGTCCAATGCTAAACAGAAAGTGCTATAAAAATGTCTGTCCTCATTCGGAAAGATTCAAATGCTTGACAATAAAGTGAGAAACAGTTACACATGTAACCTTGGTGCTACTTTCATGGAATATGTATTTGTGAATGATTCTATTCTTAGCTCAGTTTTGCAGTTGTATTATTTCCAGTTGTGGATGCTGGGGCTCTGGTAGCACATCTTCATGTGGGGCTTACATTTCATTGTCACTGTTTTACCTTGGTCTCTCCTTGCACCTACCCACATCCTGCTTTCGCTTGGCTTCAAGTCTCTTGATTCTCTTTTATATTGTAACATATCATGTGTAACAGTTATGTTAAATGGTTTAAATAGATGTAAGTTGTGATCTATTTTTAAGATCTAGTTGATCAGATAGCTGTTGACTGGTTCTGATTTGACAAACAAAAAAGAGAGATACAGCTATTAAAGAAAGATATTTTGGTGATGAAAAGGGAAATTTGAATATGAACTAAGTATTAGACTATATGAGGATACTATCATTAATTTTGGTAAGTGATTGTAATATTATAATTATTTAGGAGAATGTCTTTAGTTTTTGTAGAGGCATGCCGAAGTATTTATTAGTAAAGTGTTAGGATTTTTGAAATACACATTAACATTATTTATAACAACAGAAAAAACATAGATATGTCAAAATATTAATAACTGTATAATTTAAGTGGTAGATATGCCTACTAATTATACTGTTCTTTCCACTTTTCTGTATTATTTGAGAATATTCTACCAAAAGGCTGGAGTTGGGGGAAGCCACATAGCTGAATCTCTTATTCCCTTATGACATCTTGAGAATTTTGTCTGGCACCAGCTAAATGAGAGTGATCCTTCAGGTAGTCCAAAAGGGATTGTTTTCCAAAAGAAAAGAAAACTAACTCTGAGATCTATAAACTAAAGTGAAAGAATGAGGATGCCAGTATAAGTAGACCACAGAAGTCACTAGTGGCTTAAATTAGACCCACACATGTGGCTTCTTTGGTTTGCTTAGTAATCATAACATTTTTGCATCCAAATCCAAATCCCAGTGTGTTACATATACATTGTGATTGCTGTTTCTTTCTGATGAAACAGTTGTCTCATGTATCATTATGAAATATCCCTTCTTATTTCTAAGAGTCTGATTTGTAGTTTACTTTGCCTGGTATTAATTTAGCTATGCCAACTTTATTATGATCATTATTTTCATGATATATATAGTTTTTCTTTTTTTTTTCTCTATTAACATACACTGGGCCTTTACATTTAAAATAGGTTTCTTGTAGATAGCATGTAATTGGGTCTTGAATTTTTTTATCATATGACTGTCTCTGCCTTTTTATTAGAGTGTTTAGTATAGTTATATTTAATGTGCTTATTAATTATTTGAATTTATGTCAATATGTCCCTTCTGAGTTTTTTCATGGTTGTTATTATCTGTTACTCATTCTTTTTGGCTAATTAATTTCTGGTTAATTCTTTATGGTTAAGTGATTTTCTCCTAGTATTCAGTTTTGTTTTTTTCTGTTGAATTTTTAGCTGGTTTTTAATTCTAGATCATAGGTTTGCAAACTTTTTCTTCAAAGGGCTGGATAGTAAATATTTTAGTTTTCTGGAGGCTGCATACGGTCTCTGTTGCACATTCCTTTTATTTGTTTTCTGGTTTATTTTCTGGCCACTTAAAACAATTTGAAATATCATTCTTAGCTTATGGACCATACAAAAACAGGTAGCAAACCAGATTTGGGCTGTGGGCAGTAGTTTGTTGCCCTGAATTCTAGTGATAAAAATATGCATCATTAATTTGTAAAAGCTATTTATAGTCGATATTGGTACCACTTCATACTTAACACTTTCCACTTGCCACCTGCCATTTGTAACATCTCATTTCATGAATGTAATAATCTTACTACAGTAAGTTTCCATTTACTTACCCCCTACTTTACAAGTAGCCTTTTATGCTCTTGATGTCATATTATTTATTTCTACATAAGTTACAGATACTTTACAATATTATTATTCTTGCTCTACATATTTTTAGGAAATTGTGATGAATAAAATAAAAAGCATTTATATTTATTGTCAGACTTCATATTTCTGATTCTCTTCCTTTTTCCTATAGATAGGTGGGAGTTTCCATTTGGTATCATTTTTATTTAGCTTAAACATTTATTACCTTTTCTGCAGTTCATGTCTGCTAGCAACAAATACCTTAGCCTTTTGTTTACTTGAAATGTATTTATTTCACTCATTTTTTGCTGTGTAAGGAATTCTGAGAGAACAGTTATCTTTTCCTTTTTAGCTCTTTAAAAATATAATTTTATTTAATTCTGGTTTTATATTTCAGATAAAAAGTGAACCATAATTCATATTATAAGCTCTGTGAGTAATGAGTCTTTCTTTCCCTATACTGCAGTCAAATTTTTACTTTATTATTGGTGTCTAATAGTTTGATCATGATAGGCCTAGATGTGATTTTCTCTACATTTATCCTGCTTGGGTTCCTCTCCATCTCTTGGATGTAGAAGTCAATATGTTTCATCAAATTCAGAAAAAAATCAGCTATAATTTTGTTAAATGTATTGTTTTCAGTTCCATTCTCCCAATTTTCCTTTTTGGGACTTCAATTACACATGTTAGATTGTTTGGTATTGCACCAGCCGTTTGGGAAGCTCTGGTGACTTTATTTTTTTCTTTCATCTTTAGAATGAATAATTTCTATTGATCTATCTTCAAGTTTACTGTTCTATACTTATTATATCTCCAACCTATTAAGCCATAGACTGAATTCTTCATTTTAGGTATTGTCCTATATCATATAGTTCTTTTTAAACTTTTCACTTCTATTCGAAGATTACCAGTGTGCCCATTCATTAAGACCTGCTTTGCCTTCAAGTCCTAGATAATCGTTCTAATAACTCTTTACCATCACAGTCTACAAAATACAACATTTGAGACAGCTGACTGCTTGGGATTGCTGTCCACTGACAGCTTTCATTTTTTCCTAAACTCTGGTTCACATATTTCTGTTTCTTTGCATATTTCATAATTTTTCATTTTATGCTGGATATCATGGCTTAAACAATTTGGAGACTCTGGATTTTGTTTTCTTTATCTAAAGAGTGTTTGCTCTTTTCTATCAGGCAGTTCAGTTCCTGGCTCATTACTTTCAAATAGTATTTTGTGCAGATCATGTTAGTGTTTGGTTTTAAGCTATGTTAGGACAGTTCTAGAATAAACAGACTCTCCTTGAGTATATGGAATTTACTTCTAAGGTGTGGATTTTTCAATTTGCAGCTGGATGTCTAGGATATTAAAATATTTCTCTGGAAAAGCCAGAATTTAAAGGCTTACAGCCATTTCTTGACTTACGATACCTGTGCCCACTGTTAAACCCATAGCAGCTTCTCTCTGGTATTTTCTTAGGTCCTCTTAACCACTCACACAGGTGCAGCCCAACCCCTACTCAAACATTTATGGGGGAGCCTCCACTTAAACTTCTTCCCTCCTCCATGAATCTCCCTTATTTTTCTTTCCATGGCACCTAAAATCTAGCCACTATCACAGTCCTAAATTTTCCTCTTCACTTTTACAGTTCAATGATCCCATCCTGCAGGTCCCTGTATCACTGTCAGGATACCATCACCAGGTAGAAAGCAGGAGTGATCATGGGACTTACTTAGTAAGTTTTCCTCCCCTCAGAGATAACAGAGTTTTATCAACTGCAGTCCAATTCCTGAAAATTATTGACATGTATTATGTCCAGTTTTATGTTCATGGCAGGAGGGCTGGTGTGGTACCAGTTACTCCATTATGGCTAGAAGCAGAATTATCTCTATTTGCTCTTATTTTATCTGATTATTCCATTTAAGCATTTGATTTTGTAAGCCATGAGAATCATAATCTGAAATATAATGGAAACATGGATTTAGGGTATTTTTTTTAAAAAAGATATTGAATGTTAGGGATTGGATCTTGGAAAAAAAAACTATGAAGGACTATTGAATTTTCTTAAGCAGGAGAGGTTTATACCAATTAATGAAACACACTGAGATCTCCTCATGAGAACTTTGTAAACAGCTGCAAATGAGTTATGAGCCATGTGGTAACCTAGGTCTTCACAAAACCCAAAGCACTGTAGCTTTATATCCAGTTTTATGGTTTGTTCATTTGTTTCTATTTTGTATTGCTTGTTTAACTGCATATGTTTGATGTTGACGGTGTGGTTTAAGTTCTTCAGAGTCTATGAAGTAAACTCAGTTTAGAGGTCCATGGCACAAAATCCTAGAGATTGTTTTTTTTTTTTAAAGATTTTATTTATTTATTCATAGACACAGAGAGATTGAGGCAGAGACACAGGCAAAGGGAGAAGCAGGCTCCATGCAGAGAGCCCGATGCGGGAATTGATCCCAGGTCTCCAGGATCACACTCCAGGCTGCAGGCGGCGCCAAACCGCTGCACCACCCGGGCTGCCCAATCCTAGGTTGTTTTATAGGCATTTCATACTCTTATGATTCTAATCTTCACCAGAGGAAACTTCTCCACTGGCACAGACTCCTCAACTGGCAACTGGTATAAGGGCTACACTGTAGTAGCAAGAAATGCCAATAAAGAGGGGAAATCCCCACTCTTAACTCATAGACTTATTCTACCTTGTGTAACATACACAGTACAGTAATAAAGGTCTTCCAGGATTTCTCAATCTTTAAATATTCTCATGAGGATATCCTTTACTCCTTAGGACTTTCTTCTGTTGGCCAGCTACTGGCAGGCCAGCTCTCCAAAAACCTGATCTACCTCTTTCTCTCTCAAAGTAGGTGGCTCTGGTGTATTGTGCTTTACTGCTCAATTGTATCATATTTTCAGTTCCCACTCAGATCTTGAGACAGGGTTTTAATGGAAACAGTTTCTCCTTTATCCTATTACTACTCTGAGCTGTATTGATGGCTTTCTGAATATTAAACAAACCTTGAGTTTCTGGGCTAGATGCTGTGGCCATGGTTTGTTGTTGTTAGATTCAGATTTTTAATGTTTTGTTAAGGATTTTTATATCAATGTTCATGAGGAATATTGCCTGTAATTTCATTTCATGTAATATGACTCTCAGCTTTTGTATCAGGATTATTCTGGTCTCACAGAACAAGTGACTTTCCTCCATCTCTTTTGTGAAGGGGTTTATGTAATATTGGTATCTATTTTTCTTGTTTGATAGAATTCACCAGTGAACCCATTTGTGCTAGTAGTTTTTGTTGTTGTTGTTGTTTTGTGGGAAGTGTTTGATAAGACAAATTTTCTATTTCCACCTGAGTCACTTTTGGAATGCTGTGTTTTTCAGGATTGTATTTGTTTTTATCTATGACATAAAATTGTTTATAATATTTTTTGTCATCCATTTGATTTTAGATGGATCTGTTATGATATTTTCTTTTGAAATTTTTGAAATTAGTCATTTATATTTTCTTGATCTCTTTAAACAGTAATCTGTTTAAAAACTCAACTTTTGACTCAGTTTTGTTAATATCATTTATTGATTGATTTCTATTTCATTAGTTTCTGTTCAATCCTTATCTTTATTATGTCCTTCCTTCTACTTAATGTAATTTTAATTTGCTTACCATTTTTAACTTCATACATTTGAAAATAAGGTTATTAATTTTAAAATCATTTTTATTTAAATATATTCATTTTAATGCTAAAAATTTTCTTCTAAGTATTGCTTTAGCAAATACCACACGTACTGATATGCTTTGTTCATATAATTGAGTTTGAAATATTTTTAAAATGTCCTTGCTATTGTTCTTTGACCTATAGTTCACTTTAAAGTGTTGCCCAATTACCAAAGTTTTAGGACTTTTTAAAATATATTTTTTACATCATTACTAGTTTTTAAAAAAAGATTTTATTTATTTATTCATGAGAGACACAGAGAGAAAAGCAGAGACATAGGCAGAGGGAGAATCAGGCTCCTCAAAGGGAGCCCAATGCAGGACTCTATCCCAAGACCCAAGGATCATGCCCTGAGCTGAAGGTAGATGCTCAACCACTGAGCCACCCAGATGTCCCACATAATTACTGGTTTGTAATTAATAATCCATTGGTGTCAGAAAATATATTGTGAATATTTTTTATATTTTTTAAGTGATTAAGACTTACTTCCTGACTCATCATTTGGTTTACTTTGATGAAACTTCTGTGTATACTAGTATGTATAGTATACGTATTTTGCAGTTTTTGTATGTATTTATGCATTTTGTATGTATTATCCCACTAATATTTTGTTTACCTTTTCTTCTAGTTACCAAAAAATGTGTATTGATATCCCCATATATAATCATGTGTTTGTCTATTTCTCCCATTATTTTTTGCTTTATGCCTTTTGAGACTCTGCTATTTTGTATAAATATATTAACTGTGTGGTCTTCCTAGTGAATTTACTCTTATTACTAAAAGTATCACTATTTATAATATGTATTCAGCAGCTGTTTTGTCTTATATTTATGTAGTCATTCTACCTTCCTTATGCTTAGTATTTGCATTGGCTATATGTTTTTATTGTTTTATCTTCAACCTATCTTCATCTCTTTTAGACTGCCAAATTGAACCCAGCTTTTTAATCCAGCCTGAAAATCTCTGCCTTTTAAGTAGAATATTTAGTCTACTCATACCTAATATTATTTAGGTATTCTTTTTGCTCTTTCTTTTTTTACTTATCCCTTCTGCTTTTCTTTTCTTTTTCTTTTTTTTTTCTCCCTCCCCTCCACCCTGCTTTGGTCTCTGTCTTCTAATTTCCTCTTCTTTTTAGTTAACAGACTACATTGTTTTCTTTTAATTTTGTGATCAACATTCTTTTATTGCTTATTTTACTATAAATTTGTGGCAATGAGTACTCATTTCTATGAAAATCTTTATTTTTCATTTATTTGTAAATAATTTTTGTTTTCTTTCCAGATAGTATTCTAGATTAAGTTTTTCCCCCTCCATTTCAATACCTTAGAGATGTCATTCTGTTTTCCAGTGTTTTCCATTATTTTTTATGAGAAGCAAAGTATCATAATTACCAGTGTTCTATAGGTAATATGTCATTTTTCTCTGGCTAGTTTTAAAGATAGCTCTTCATATTTGATTTAAATCAGTTTAACTATGATGTGCCTAAGTGTGCATGCATGTGTGTGGGGAATGGGGCAGCATGCAAATTTTGTATTCAAAATCTGTTGAGTCTGGAAGTTCATTTATCATCGGTATTTTATTTTTTTGATTTCTGCCAATTTTCCCTCTCTTCCTTTGCTAAGATCCTTATTACACAATATAGATTGTGATATTGTCCCACAGGTCACTGCAATTCTGTTCATTTTTTCAATTAAAAAATTAATTTGGGATAATTGTAAACTCACATGCAGTTTTAAGAAAAATTCCAGAAAGATCATTGTACCCTTTACACTATTTCCCTCAGTGGTAACATCTTGCAAAAGTTTTGTACTGAATCAAAACAGGACATTCACATTGGATGCAATCAAGATACAGAACATTTCCATCACTGCAGGTTCCATCATGATGCTCTTTTATAGCCACACCCACTTCCCCTCCCACCTTTATCCCTGGCAACACTAATTTATTCTCATTTCTAAAATTTTGTCATTTCAAGAATATTATATAAATTAAACCATGCAATATTTCAGCATTTGAAATTGACCTTTTTCAATAAATATAATAATTTGGAGACTCATTCAGTTTGCGGAGTGTATCAAGACTCCATTCCCTTTTATTGCTAGTAGTTTTCCATGCTACAACAGTTACAGATTGTTTAACATTCACCTGTTGAAGTATATCTGAGTTATTTCTAGTTTTTGAGATTTGCAAATAAAGCCACTCTAAACATTCTTATACTTTCCTTTCCGTCCTTGGCCAACATGCAGTTTCACTTATCTTACAAGAGTGCAATTGCTGGGCAACATATGGTTTTTAGGTTTTTTTGGTTTTTTGTTTTGTTTTGTTTTGTTTTGTTTTGTTTGCTTTGTTTTGTTTTGTCTTAGAAACTGCCCAACTGTTTTCCAGAGTAGCTGTACCATGTTATATTTCTACCAGCAAAATAGTCTTTGTCTTTGTAGTAGTCCCTTGTCAGATATATGGTTTGCAAATATTTTCTCCCAGTTTGTAACTTGCTTTTTCATCCTCTTAGGATGCTTTACAGAGCTTAATATTTGTATTTCAGTTAAGTCCAATTTATCAATTTTTCTGGTATGTCTCTCTCTCTTGGTATCAAATGTATAAGCTTTTTATTTGCCCTAGATTCTAACTATGCATTTTCTAACATTTTGCTATTTTATGTTTTGTGTTTTCTGTCACTCATTTTTAATTATTTTTTATATATGACTGGTGTTTACATCAAAGTTCTTTTCTTTTCTGCCTATGGGTCTCCAGTCACTCCTGTACCATTTGTTGGAAAAGCTATCTTTCATCCACTGAATTGCTTTTTCATGTTTGTCAGAACTCAGTTGGGTATATATGCGTTAGTCTCTGTTTTGTTCATTAATCCATGTGCCAATCCTTCCACCAATACTACATAGTCTTGATTATTGTAGCTGTATAATAACTATTGAAAAAAGGTTTATTGATTCCTCTCACTTTAAACCTTCTTTTTCAAAGTTGGTATAGCATTCTATTTCCTTTGTCTTTCCATATAAATTTTAGATATCTTGCCTATATCTCTAAAATTCTGCTGGAATTTTGGTAGGAATTAAATTAAACTTCTATATCAATTTGGGAAGAATTGGTCCATACTGTGTTAAGTCTTCCAATCCATGAACACAGTATGTCTCTTTATTTATTTATTCATTTATTTATTTATTTATTTTATTTTTCTACATTTATTTAGATTGTTTATGTGTTTTATCAGCATGTGTAGTTTTCAACATAATAAATCCTGCATAATGGACCTGCTTTGTTAGGTTTACAGGGAGATTTTATCATTCCAGAAATAGATTTTCCCTTAATATTTGTACTTTTTAGCCTGTTGACTGATTACCAACCCAGACTCCCTACTCCAGGTATATATATATTTATTTATATATATTTATATTATATCTATATTTATATCTCTCATCTGTTATCTTCTTTTCATATGTCATCTTTGTATGGGTTAATATCATTTTTAATACCTCTGCTATCAATTTTATTAATAGCAAAAAACATATATTTAAGCCACTATTAAAATTAGGCAAAGTTACTTTGAATTGGATTAATTTTAACATCTGATTCTTATCATTTGGATTTAAATGTTAATATTAAATATTTAAATAAAATGTTTAAGTCAACTTAAATATAATCAAATAAAAATTTTAAAGTTGAACACGATTCTATTAAAAATCTTAGAGAAAGGTCACAGTGTTGAAGATTCTTTAACATTTGAAGAAATCCTAAGTGCCATTCAAAAGCTTCATTAAAGATTATAAGATGCAAATGTAATAATTTGTTGAAACCAATTTTTCCATTTGGTATATTTGGCAAATTCATCTTTTCAAGATTTTGCTTTCATGGGGCAAGTTTTTATAAAGAGGATGATTTTTTTTCTTGTCAATTAGCTTACATCATTAAAAGCTAAAAGGACAGAATTTGTTCTCCATTTATCACTTGGAATTCAGGATTTAAAATGTGGTGCAAGAGGCCTTGCCAGAACAGGACTGCCCCAACAAATAGCAAATAGCAGGAGAATATGGCTAGGCTGAGAAAGGAGTATCTAATGTCCTGAAACTTTCTTGGCTCGTGTGTGATGTATAAAGGATCTACAGTTCCCTGTACATCTTACAGAGGACACAGAAGGATACTGATGGTGCAAACATAGCAAGAAGCAAAATGGACCCAGCATGTAAAGGAGAGGTAGGTATCTAGGTTAGGATATGAGTAGAAGTTAAATCTAGGAATCAGAGTGCTTTGCAGCTAAGATAGAGCTGAGATTTCACCAAAGTAGTGAGATAAGATTAGGAGGCCCTCAATTAACTGAAATCATGGACCTGAGGTTTAAGTCACAGACTTCATAGCTCAAAAGCTTAAGCCCCTCTCCTGTGTACCTGGATGACATCTAGGGGAGGACTGGGAAAGAGAAAGAAAATATATAAATAGAAACTGAGCATGGTTCCAAACGAAGCTGCATTTTATGTATTCACTTACTGATTCACTGATTCATTCACTGATACATTCATTCATTCAGGATACATGTGTCAAGTATCTAAAACATAACAGGCACCATTTTTTTTTGTACTAGGATGCCAAAAAAAGTCCGCTATTTCATTGACTTTCCATATCTGAAAGAGAATGATTAGGCCAGAAGTGATTGAGATAATTAATAAGTTTTAGTTGTTCTTCATACTATCTGGAGGTAAAGTTTTAGCAGGAAATTTAGATAGGCTAGAGAAAATTTTTTAAAAACACACATTTTTTGCATCTTTGTTGCATTGTACAACTATAATTACATCAGATTCCACACTATTTTATAGTTTTGAAGATAAGGATTGTCTTATTCATTTATTTAATAAAAATTTATAAAGCACCTATGATGAGCCAGACACTGTTCTATTGCTGAGGATCTAACAGTGAATAATTCTAAATTTATATTCCTTTTGCCTAGCACACAGCATATACTCAATATTTGCAAAAAGAAGAAAAAGTAATGATTCTTGCCCTACATTTGCCTTGAGCATGTACAATTTCATGCATGCAAGGTAATGAGGTATGGGGGGATGTCTTTCACCATCAGTAAGAACATTCTGCATAGGACCTCCACGGGTCCAGGATTTGAGGGTTGCCATGTCTCCTGTGAATTCCATACTGATCCACTCCCAACCAAGGATATGCTAGAAAAGAAAGAATTTTGTACACTCCTAGAAGCATCTATCATAAGATGTGATGCATACTTGTATTTAGGTTGGATGTATCTTAGCTATCTGAGTCTACATGCACACTTGTGCACATGTGTGTTGTGTCTTAGGAGAAATTCTTAGTTTTCAACTTACATATTTCATGAGAAAACTTCCTGGTTATTTGTGCTACTGAAAATAGTGACATTAAATCAATTAGAAAAAAATCTGAAGATATATTCAGGTGCAAAACAGTATAAATTGAGCCCTTGAGACTTGACCAAGCTTTAAACAGTAATGATTGTCATTTTTATAGACATTTGACTAATTGATAAGTCATTCACTCAACAAAACTTTATTCAAAAGTTACTATGTGCACAACATTAAAGTTCTGTAAATGCATTAAGAAATATTTACATTTACAAATTGGCCAAATTGCAAAGTTACTACTTTTTCAAAATTTTTTCTACAGTTATTGCTTTCAAATTTTAGGATACCCAATAGCTCCCTTAATTCTGACATTCTTGGATTTAACAGAAAATCATGATTTTTATGATTTCTTGATTCACTTTCTTTATTGTATCTTTTGTACACTTTTGTCATTTCTCTTCTCAGGTTTTGTCTTATTAGGCTAAAGCCTTCCCCTTTAGAGTCTACTTCAGTTTATTAAATTCACTTTCAATGGATATTCCAAAGTGGTTACCTTATCATTTTTCACTCCTCTTTTTGTCTTCTCTTTCCTTTTCTTCTCTTCCTCCTCAAGTGTACTTCCACCTTGGGAGAATTCGTAGGCTCTGGCCATGCTGCAGTTTACATCTGTCACTAGTACTGCAGCCTCCAGCAACTTTTTATTAAAGCCAGTGATGTAGTGGGCACTTTGGCCAAAGCTGTCCACATGATGGATAGGAGCACGTCTCGAGGGGCCTTTCCCTTGCAATGAGATGAGATTGGCTGATGTTGGGAGATGAAGCCTTTCCCCTCTAGGTCAGTGCCTGCAATCCATTCCAAGTCAGAGGGGAGAGGAAGTTATTACCAGCCAGTGGCTGTTTCGTGGTCACTGGGAATTCTATGACTGGGATAGCCTCATCCCTCTTTTCTCTCTACAGAACCACAGTTCCTATCAGCTAATACTAGTGACCATGGTGTCTGTCTCAGAGGAGGTGCCCTGGGCAAAATGAACTGGAGTCAATTAACTAAATCTTGACCTGCAGTGGAAAGTGAGGCAGATAATTATACTCTTTGGTTTCCTTAGGTATAAAATGTAGTAGCACCATTGCCTTACAGGAAGACATCAGACATCTAAACTATAGAAGCATAACTTTCTTTGAACCCAGAAATAAGTAAGGATGGCCCGAAATCAGTAAGGAAAAGAGAATTACAAAGCTCATGTACTTCATTCCATATACACAAATGGTAAAGCACTCTTAGGTAAATTGTTTTTAGTCTTTTTTGAGAAAACATAAAGGAAACTAATAGTTATTGAGCACTTACTCCATAACAAGGAGTTTATATCTGTTGTCTCAATATAATAATATCAATGTCAGCTACTGTTTCCTAAGTTTTTACCATGTCACAAGCATATTTAAGACGTGTTAATATCTGTTATCTCATTTTATCCTCAAAAATGTCCTGTGACATAAAGTTTTGTTTTATAATTTTGTTTAACAGATGAATAAGCTGATCGTGAAAGAGGTTAAGAAACTTAAAAAAAATGAGGAAGTGAAGGTTTGAGAACATTGCTCAAAGCCATCCTCTTAATGGTTATGCTGCTCAATACCCAAACCCATGCTTTTGCTATTTCACCAGAAATTCCAAGTGTTTTAAGAGCTACAGGTTGCAGGCAGAATGGACAGATAGAGATACAAAATATTTTTTTTTCAAAATATTTTTTAAAAAAAGTAGGACTGAGGATATGGGAGAAGACAACAGACAAGAATATTGTAATTCAGAGCTTTTTGTTGGAAAGCATATAATTACTATAAGCATTATTCTTTTGGATAACTAGTATTCATGACGACATTGAGGTACACAGAAATGGTTAATTTTTTTCAATATAATTTAGTCAAGAAAGATAGAAAAATAGCATAAAAATTTGCATGAAGAAAAGTTTTGAACTCCAAACTGCACTAGAAATTGAACTCACATGCTGGGGAGCTTCCCACACAGGGTTTAAAACAGATTATAAATATACGATATATTGTATTTCCTGGATGTATGATGGAGTTAATGTAATTCATAGGGAAAGTTGAACTCTATTGCAGTATGGACCCCATTACTGACATTGTTATATGGTATGGTTACTCTTAACCGATATTCAGCAAATTATAAATAGGAAGTCTTTGTGTTAGAGATTTAGCATAATTTCTGCTGTTCCCGTTAAAAGGTAACTTATAGAAAGACATGCATCACTGCCTTGACCATGTTACTACCCCTAATTTCCTTCAAAATGAAATTCCACAGTCACCAATGTGAATGCACTATGTTATAATTCTTCTTGAAAATAAGAGATATTCAGTAAATGCTTGTACAAATTCATTGGTGAATTTGTACATATATACATACATACTCACACATTATCTTTCTTATTACCAAGAATTATTTTTAGGTAAAAAGATGATCAAAATCCAGAAGGCAGATAAGATTATTGTAAAGCTCTCAACTGGGTCTCATTAGCAATTTAGCCTCTCTTGTGAAGTCACTGAGGATAACATCACTATGATCATAGGTGCTGGAAATAGAAGTATTTTCTATGGTATTACAATAATTTAGTGTTATGCTCATGAAGAGTTATATGATTTTTATAATGATTGAAGTTTTAATTACTATATTTCCAGTCAGTAGAGAGAGTTGGAGTATATTCTTGACATGATATTTTCCATACGGACATTTAAATAAGGTTTTGAAAATGCACTAACAATACAATGAAATGCTGTTACATCTCATCCACTTTTTGCAATGCACAGAATAAGTTTGATTCTGAGTTCAACTCTTTAAATCTATATTCAAATAACCTTGTTTAAATTTTTATTAAAATGCTTTATTCAGGATCATAAATAATTTTAAATATCAGTTATAAAAATGACCTTGTTGAGCCTCTATAGAAGTCATGAGCATTTCTAAAGAATCATTGAAGTCCATGACAATGAAGATCCAATCAATATTAGGTCTACTTAGCCCGCACATCCACTAGAAGTACAAACTCATTTTCCAGAATATTGTGATTCCAAACTTCTGATTGAGGAAAAGCTTACCTCTTTGGACTCACTGTCTTCTCCATGCTTTTACCCTTATCTATGTTTTGCTCTTGTCATATTTGGTAAAAATAGAGCATTGATATTTTCAGGGCTATGATCTCTGTTATGTTTCTGGGGGCTCACTGTTCTATTTCTAACCTTAAAAACTTTGAGATTATACAATGAATTCAAAGGCTAATATAGGTTTTGGTAACAAAGGAATTCTTGTTGCCCTCATGAAGCATAAAGGAACATTCATAAAGACTTTCATAGATAAGTCCCTTTTATATTAAAATGTCTTCTCCAGTCTCCTATGAATTCATGTTTTTACAGTAACCAAACAATCCACATTTTATGATGAAAGGTCAGAGCTATCACCAAGAAAAACAGATGAGAACAGCACTGCCTGCTTTACCTCCTCCTGTTCAACTACACGAGTGGTCACATCGGGGAGTTCCTTTATGACCAGTTAACAAAAAAGGAAAAAACATAGGCCTAGTTTACAGATGGATCCTCATGGTATAATGTCACCAGCACAAGTGAGTGGTTCTTGTATTTGAGCTCCAATCAAGGGGTGACTCTGAAAGACAGTGGTAGAAGAAAATTCTTCCTTTGGACAGCTATTCAAACAATACACCTGATTCTGCACTTTTTATTTTATTTTATTTTTTTAATTTTTATTTATTTATGATAGTCACAGAGAGAGAGAGAGAGAAGAGGCACAGAGACACAGGCAGAGGGAGAAGCAGGCTCCATGCACTGGGAGCCCGATGTGGGATTCGATCCCGGGTCTCCAGGATCACGCCCTGGGCCAAAGGCAGGCGCCAAACCGCTGCGCCACCCAGGGATCCCTGATTCTGCACTTTTTATGAAAGGAGAGATGGTTAGAGGTATAGATCCATACGCATTCATGAACAGAGACTAAGGAGTTGACCAGCTCATCAGGGAATTAGAAAGAGCAAGCTTCAAAAACTAGTAATCTGAAAGTCCGGGGAAGACATAAATAGATGAACACAGCAAACTAGAAAGAAAAAATGATGATACTTATATCTCTGTAAATGTCCTCCTGAGAGCTTCCATTACAGAGAGGTTTCTTGATAATTATGAATGTAAGAATCCATCTTGAGCATGTCAATGAGTTTTTTCCACAACCCATCCCATTTGTTCAGTAGGTCAAAGTACAGAACACTAATTGCAGCAGGGATAGAGTCCATTCTTATACCCCAATATGCCTTTTCTCTTATATGGGTGATCTGAATGCCACTATTGCTGATTGTTAGTGAGTCAATAGCAGTGACTGATACTGAGTTCCTGACATGGAACCATTCCCACAAAAGGACCAGCCAGCCACCCAGTGGCAGATTGATTTTTCTAATCATGGACTGAGTAACAAGTTATCATCATGAGAAGAGATTCATATTTGGAATATGGGTTTGTCTTTCCTGTTTGCAATGCTTATGTCATCAATACTATTTTTGGACTTCTAGAATATCTTGTGGTTCATTATGGTATCTACATAGCATCATGTCAGACCAAGGAACTAATTTCATGGGGGAAAGAATATGGCAGTAGGCACATATCCATGAAATCTGTTTGTCTCAACACAGTGCCTCATTTCCCAGAGCTATCTGGCTTGATAAAATGATGAAATGAAATTCTGAAGGCTCAGTTATCACCTCATTTGGAAAACAACACTTTGTAAGATTTAAGTGCTGTCCAAAGGATACATGACTTCAATGAAAAGGCAACATGTAGCGTTTCCTGCATAGCCATATTATGCATCTCTGGGAATAGATATGTGAAGGTGATTGGCTCCCCTCATACTGTATCTATTCATTCACTAAAGGAAATTTGGTACTTTATCTGCAAATTCTTGTGCCTTGTGGCTTTGGGGGTCCTTTTACTCAAGGAAAAAGTTATTTTGCCAGGAAATGGAAAATCCTCATGTTTCTATTAAACTGGAATCTGAGAGTATCCTTTGGACATTTTGGGCTTCTTTGTTTTTTATTGAAGTAGAATTGACATACACTGTTATATTAGTTTTAAGTGTACAACATAGTGATTCGAAAATTCTACACATTACTCAATGCTTGGGCTTCCTATATTATAGAACAGATCGACGGATATGGATTCATTTTACTAGCATGATTGATCCTGTTTACCATTTTACTATTGGACAGCTTGGACAAGAAGAACTATTTCCAGAATCCAGGATATTCACCAGAAAATCTCATAACATTTCTATGTCCAGAAGCAAGAGGAAACACTAACAAACCCATAGCCACAGGAACATAAGGGACCTGGGCCATGTGGAAAGTTTTGGGTATTTTATCAAATAAAAAATGTAAAAAAAAAAAAAAAGTCAAGAAGCTGAGGTGCTGTCTGAGGGTAAACAGGACATAGAATGGAAGTCATTATCACCTTATCCCCTTTAGCCATATACAGGGGTGGTGGCTGTAGCAGCTTTATGGGAAGTCAATTAATTCCCCCATTTCATGTGTCATTTAGGAAAAATACATTACAGTTTAGGTTTCCTATGTGAGGAAAAATGGCAGCTCATAGGATTCTGAGATTCACCTGTATTGTAGAGAAAGCCTTCCTATTGCAAGTGAAGAAGAAGATACTACCAGATACATTCTTCTCTGACCTGTTTTGTGCCTGGGAATGATAGCTAAGGATCTCATCACCTGAACTGCCTGACCCTCTCTCTGGCCACTAGATCATTTTGACAAGGGGAACACAAAGGAGAGCACAGCATAAAAGGAAAGAAAAAGAAACGACCCCAATATTTATCCCACCAAGTCCCCTCTTGGACTCCCTACTTACTTCACTGTGGTTCTGGCTGCAGCTGCTGTCTAGGGTCACAATGCCTGCTAGTTGTTCCCTCTCTTATAGCACCAAGCTTTCTCTAGACTTTGGAAAGACTTTTCCCATCAGGATTTATGATGGCTAATAGTTTCCCATATTTTCTAGACTGTGAGTTTCATCATCCTTAGTTGGTTTCTTTAACCCTGACCACAATAATATGAATAGTTTCTCCTTAATTAAATATGTTAGATATGTTATCTCCTTCCTGTCAATATCCTGACTGACACACAATTACCATATAACTGACATCAAGGATACAAACAACTCTCTGGGTGCCCCTTGACAAGATGTTAATCTCTTGGTACCATGGTTTCTTCATCTCCAAATGAAGCTTGTTGTGAGGATAAAAATCAGATGGCATATTTGAAGTGCTTAGAAATCAGCTCTGGCTTTCCAATAAATTGCAACTCTTATTATTGTCATTACTAGCGTAATTAATATTACCAGCAGCACCCTCAGTGGCTTTATTATTATTGGTGATCAGTGGTATTGGTAAGAATTATTACCTCACAATCTCACCAGGCTTACTGAGGAAAGTAATCTTTTAGAATAATATTATTACCAGAAATGTTCAAAGTAGTTCTTATATTTGGTAGAGCCTTCAATATCATCTAATTTGAGAGAATCTTTAGAAAGTGAAAGAACCTGAGTATTTTTTTCAAGAAAATGAGTGCAAGGTCTATGGTCCCTAGGGCTGAAGCAAGATGAAAAGAGAAAAAAAATAGCAAATCTCAAAAGATCTTATATAGGCTACCTTTATGAACTTTATAACCATCTTTTCCATCTCATTGAATCAAAAAGGTCTCTGAAACAACAGGGGAGTGCATCATCTTTATTTTCATATCTCTCTATATAATATATACTTCATAAATTTATATTCATAAATATATATTTCATGTTTTCTCTCTCATTTTCTAGGACATCCACATAGGTAGCAGAAGATTCCTTTGAAGGCAGTTTGACGACTACTTAAAATGTTTAAAAAAATTAGTATAGTATAATTTATGTAAACTGTATATATTTAAATATTTATAGAATTTAATATTTTGAAGTATATGTGCACCTATGAATACATCACCATGATCAAGATAATGAGCATGTCAGCACTCTCAAGACTTTTCTCAAATACCCTTTATAATCTGTCCCTTTAACCCTTCTCTTCCCCCAACCTTCATCCCCATGCAACCACTGATCATCTTTCTGTTATTATAGATAAATTTAAATTTTATGTATTTTATATAAATTGAATCATACAAAAATAAATAAATGGAATCATACAATATATTCCCTTTTATGGCTGGTTTCTTTTACTCTTGCATAATCATTTTGAAAAAAAGTTAGTCTTGCTGCAGATATCAATAGCTTTACTCCTTTTTAATGTTGAGTAACATTCTATTTTATACGTATACTACAATTTATTTTTGCATTCAACTATTAATGGATATTTGAGTTATTTCCAGTTTAGAGCTATTTCAAAAAAGTTATTTTGAAAATTCTTGATAGAAGTCTTTGCATGGTCACTGTAATCATTTATCTTTCATAAATACCTAAGAATAGGATGACTGAATCATATAATACCTGTATGATTAACATTTTAAGTAATTGTCAAACTGCCTTCTAAGGTGATTATACCATTTAAGATTCCCAGGAGCAAAGCATGTGAATTCTAATTTCTCCATGGCCTTGCAACATTTGGTATGTTCAGTGTCTTCCATTTTAGCCATTCTAATATGTATGCAGTGGTATCTTATTGTAGTTAAATTTTCATTGATGTTGGACATCTTTTCAGGAGTTTATTTGGCACCATATGACATAAATATCTGTTCTAATCTTTTGAAGATATGTAAATATTTTAGTTTTCTTTAAATATTCTGGATACAAATCGTTTATCATATAAATGGTTTGTAAATTTTTTCGTCCAGTTTGTAACTTATCTTTTCATTTTCTTCCCAGTATTGTTGAAGAGTTTTTTTTTTTGTTTTGTTTTGTTTTTTTTTTTACTAATTCTATTTTACCTTTTTAAAAAATGGATCTTGCTTTAGGTATCATATCAAGGAAATATTTACCTTACTCAAGGTCACAAACTTTGCCCTAAAGTTCCTTCTAGAGATTGTATAATTGTAAGTTCTACATTGATATCAATGACCTAAGAAGTTTTATATTTAGTTGGAGGTATTAATCAAGGCTCATTTTCTTTGCATATGGATATCCAGTTGTTCTAGACTGATTTGTTAAAAAGGCCATCCCTTCTTTATGAATTTCCTTTGTGCCTTTATTGAAAATAAGTGTGTGTGTGTGTGTGTGTATGTGTGTGTGTTGGTCTCTTGCTGGACTCTATTCTGTCCCATTGATTTACTTTTCTATCATTGCACCAATACCACACTCCCTTGATTCTTAGAGCTTTGGATAATTTGTGAAACAGAGTTCATCATCAAGTATTCTTCCTTTTCAGAGATATTCTTGGTGGTGTAGTTCCTTGTATTTCTATATGAATACAAGAATCAGTTTCCCAATTTCTTCAGAAAAGCCCACTGAAAGTTGTATTAGGATTGCATCGAATCAAAAGATTACTTTGGAGAGAATTGGTATCTGAATATTATTGAGTTTTCTGACCCATAAATATGATATATAACTCCATTTAAAATTTTAATTTAGCCATATTAAAAAATAAAATGTATAGACTCATATATTCTAATAATATTTATCCCTAAGTATTATATATGTTTCAATGCTATGATATGGTTTTTTATTTCATTTTCTGTCTATTCATTGCCACTAGGTAGAATTATAATTCACTTTGAATATCACTTTCTGTTTTACAATTTTTTTAAAGACTTTATTTATTTGAGAAAGAGAGAGAGCTCAAGTTGGGGGGAGGTGCAAAAGGAGAGGGATAAGCAGACTCCCCACTGAGCAGGGAGCCTGCCTGGGCCTTAATCCCAGGACCCCAGAATCATGACTCAAGTGGAAGGCAGATGCCCAACCAGGTGCCCTAATATCATCTTTCAATTCTACCACTTTGCTAAACTCACAGATTAATCCTAGTAGCTTTTTTCCTTAGTTCAAGGAGGCTTTTGACATAGATGATAATGATGTCTCTCATGAATACAGATTTGCTTCTTTTTATCCAGTCTAGATATGTCTTATTTCTTTGTCTTGCCATATAGCAACTCCAGCACAAAGGTGAATAAAAGATAGACATATGTGCATTTTTCTTTATCTTAGGAGAAAAACAGCCTATCACCATTAATTATGATGTTAGATACCAGTCTTTCATAGAAGTGCTGTGCCAAATAGAGGATTGATTGATTGGTTGATAGTTTTCTGAGTATATTTATCAGGAATTGATTATTGTTAAATGCTTTTTTGGCATAACTGAGATAATAACATGTTCTTTCCCTTTTTGTATGTTAATATGTTGAATCACATTGATTGATTTTCAGATGTTAAACCAACCTTGCATGACTGAATTGAGAAAGAGAGATAGCAAGAGAGAACATAAGTGAGGGGCAGGGAAAAGGAGAAGCAGTCTCCCCACTCAGCAGGGAGCCCAACATGGGGCTTGATCCCAGGACTCTGGGATCATGACCTGAGCCAAAGGCAAATGCTTAACAGACTCAGCCACCCAGGCACCCTTATTAGTCTGTAATTTTATTTATGCATATTTCAGATTTTTTTCTTCTTGCAAAACTAACCCTTGGTCAATATATGATGCTTCTCATTTCATTAGTGTTTTATTGTATGTATTTTTCCATTTTCCATCTTTTACTCTATATATGTCTTTAAATGGGTTTCTTATAGAAAGCATATAATTAGATCTTGCTTTTTTAAAAGATCTAAACTGATCATATCTGTCTTTTAACTGGTGTTGAAGACAATTTATATTTAACGTGATTATCAATAACATTGGATTATAGGATACCATCTTTCTATGTATTTCTTTTTGTTCCTTTTTTTCTGTTTTCTTTTGTTCCCAATGACTGAACTTTTTGCTTTTTTAAATCCTATTATCTCTATTTACTTATTTATTAAATTTTATTAAGAAAAAAACAATTTTAATGATTGCCCATGGGCTTACAAAATTGACTTTAAAATAATCTGAATCTATATTTAGATCATAATATAGCTTCATTCATAGTATAAGGACCTTAAACCTGTTTATTTCTAATTCTTAGATCCCTATTCCCCACGTTATTATTATCAAGGATTTTACTTTTGTATGTGTTATAAATAGACAATAAACTGTTGCTGATTTTTTACTTTAAATTGTCCATTACCTTTTAGAGTAATTAGAGTAAGAATAAAACTATTTTTTCTTTATTTATTCAATTTCTGATGCTTTCATCTTTTTACATAGATCCAATTTCTGACCTGGCTATTGAACTTCCTTTAACATTTCTTATAGAATAATTTTGTTGGCAATTCCTACTTTTTTAAGAAATCTTTATTTTTCCTTTTCTTTCAAAGTATTGTTACACTAGGTAAAGAATTCTGAGTTAATAGTTTTTTTGTGTGTGTATGTTGGTTTTTGGTTTGTTTTTCTTTTACACACCCATTCTAATGCCCCATAAGGAAGGCTTTCTCTGGATTTATCATATTCTACCTGTGAGTGGAAGGTGGGGTTCCTGGAAGAAAGCCTAAAGGAGAGTGCAAACCTTCATATGTGTTCATCCATCAGGAATTTTACATTGTCAGCTAACCTTTAGCAATGTATTAAAATTTCTAGTTGAATCTTTTTAATAGTTTATATGGCATTTGGTGGTTTACACTCCACGTAAGCAAATGTTTGGGTCCTGTTTCTTTTGTTTCTTTGTTTGTTTCAAGTTATTTTTTAAATTCTAATTAGTTAACATAGAGTATAATGTTAGTTTAAGGAGTAGGCTTTAGTGTTTCATCATTTACATATAATACCCAATGCTTATCACTACAAGTACCTCCTTCATACCTATCACCCAATTAGCCCATCCCCCTGCCCCCCTCCCCTCCAACAACCCCCAGTTTGTTCTCTGTATTTAAGAGTCTGCTTTATGGTTTGTCTCTTTCTTTCCCCATGCCATCTGTTCTGTTTCTAAAATTCCACATATGAGTGAAATCATATGGTATTTGTCTTTGTCTGACTGACATAATACACTCTAGCTCCAACCATGTCCTTGCAAATGGAAAGATTTCATTCTTTTTTATGGCTGAGTAATATTCCATTATATACATATGTATGCATATATGTATATACATATATTTATCCATTCATCAGTCAGTGGACATTTAGGTTCTTTACATAATTTGGTTATTGTTGGTAAAGTTGCTATAAACATTGGGGTGCATATGCCCCTTCAAATCAGTATTTTTGTATCATTTGGGTAAATACCTAATAGTGCGATTGCTGGGTTGTAGGGTAGGTCTATTTTTAACATTTGAGGAACTTCCATACTATTTTCCAGAATGGCTATACCATTTTGCATTCCCACTGACAGTGTAATAAGGTTACCCTTTCTCTGCATTCTTGCCAACATCTGTCATTTCCTGTGTTTTTAATTTTAGCCATTTTGACAAGTTTGAGGTGGTATATCCTTGTAGTTCTGATTTGCATTTCCCTGACGATGGGTGATGCTGAACATCTTTTCATGTGTCTATTAGCCATTAGTATGTCTACTTTGGAAAAATGTCTATTTGTGTCTTCTGCCCATTTCTAACTTGATTATTTGTTTTTAGGGTGTTCAGTTTGATAAGTTCTTTACAGATTCTGAATACTAAACTTTTATCAGTTATTTCTTTTGCAGATACCTTTTCCCAGCTGAAGGTTGCCTTTTAGTTTTGTTGATTGTTTCTTTTACTATACAGAAGCTTTTTATCTTGATGAAGTCCCAATAGTTCATTTTTGCCTTGTTTGTTTCCCTTGCCTCTGGCAACATGTCTAATAAGTTGCTAAGGCCAAGGTCAAAGAGATTTCTGCCTGTGTTCTCCTCTAGGATTTTGATGATTTCCTGTCTCATATTTAGGCCTTTCATCCATTTTGAATTTATTTTTGTGTGTGGTGTAAGAAAGTGGCCCAATTTCATTCTTCTGCATGTGGCTGTCCAGTTTGCCAAAAACCATTTGTTGAAGAGACTTTTTTCCCACTGGATATTCTTTCCTGCTTTGCCAGAGATTAGTTAACCATATAGTTGTAGGTCCATTTCCAGTTTTTGTATTCTGTTTCACTGATCTATGTGTCTGGTTTTGTGCTAGAACCATACTATCTTGATGGCTACAGCTTTGTAACATAGCTTGATGTCCTACATTGTGATGCCTTCATCTTTGCTTTTCATTTTCAACATTGCTTTGGCTATTCAAGGTCTTCTGTGCTCCCATACAAACTTGAGGATCATTTGTTCTAGCTCTGTGAAAAATCCCTATTTTGATAGGGATTGCATTAAGTTTATAGATTGCTTTAGGTAGCATACACATCTTAACAATATTTGTTCTCCCAGCCCATTAGCATGGAATGTTTTACCATTTCTTTGTGTAATCTTCAGTTTCTTTCATAAGTGTTCTATAGTTTTCAGAGTACTGATCTTTTACCTCTTTATTAGGCTTATTCTTAGATATGGTTGTGGGTCCAAATGTAAATGGGATCAATTCCTTGACTTTTCTTTCTGCTGCTTCATTATTAGTATAGAGAAATGCAACAGATTTCTGTAGGTTGTTTTTGTATCCTTAGACTTTATTGTATTTGTGTTATCAGTTTTAGTAATTTTTTGGTGGACTCTTTCAGGTTTTCTAAATAGAATATCATGTCAGGCAATTTACATGTTTAATGCAATCCCTATCAAAATACCATGGACTTTCTTCAGAGAGTTGGAACAAATTATTTTAAGATTTGTGTGGAATCAGAAAAGACTCCGAATAGCCAGGGGAATATTAAAAAAGAAAACCATAGCTGGGGGCATCACAATGCCAGATTTCAGGTTGTACTACAAAACTATGGTCATCAAGACAGTGTGGTACTGGCACAAAAACAGACACATAGATCAACGGAACAGAATAGAGACTCCAGAAGTGGACCCTCAACTTTATGGTCAACTAATATTCGACAAAGCAGGAAAGACTATCCACTGGAAAAAAGACAGTCTCTTCAATAAATGGTGCTGGGAAAACTGGACATCCACATGCAGAAGAATGAAACTAGACCACTCTCTTGCACCATACACAAAGATAAACTCAAAATGGCTGAAAGATCTAAATGTGAGACAAGATTCCATCAAAATCCTGGAGGAGAACACAGGCAACACCCTTTTTGAACTTGGCCACAGTAACTTCTTGCAAGATACATCCACAAAGGCATGAGAAACAAAAGTAAAAATGAACTATTGGGACTTCATCAAGATAAGAAGCTTTTGCACAGCAAAAGAAACAGTCAACAAAACTAAAAGACAACCTACAGAATGGGAGAAGATACTTGCAAGTGACCTATCAGATAAAGGGCTGGTATCCAAGATCTATAAAGAAGTTATTAAACTCAACAGCAAAGAAACAATCCAATCATGAAATGGGCAAAAGACATGAAGAGAAATCTCACAGAGGAAGACATAGACATGGCCAACAAGCACATGAGGAAATGCTCCACATCACTTGCCATCAGGGAAATACAAATCAAAACCACAATGAGATACCACCTCACACCAGTGAGAATGGAGAAAATTAATAAGACAGGAAACCACAAATGTTGGAGAGGAGGTGGAGAAAGGGGAACCCTCCTGCACTGTTGGTGGGAATGTGAACTTCCCAGGGTGCAGCTCCTCTGGAAAACTGTGTGGAGGTTCCTCAAAGAGTTAAAAATAGATCTGACCTACGACCTAGCAATTGCACTGCTGGGGATTTACCCCAAAGATACAGATGCAATGAAACGCCGGGACACCTGCACCCTGATGTTTATAGCAGCAATGTCCACAATAGCCAAACTGTGGAAGGAGCCTCGGTGTCCATCGAAAGATGAATGGATAAAGAAGATGTGGTTTATGTTTATGTATACAATGGAATATTACTCAGCCATTAGAAACGACAAATACCCACAATTTGCTTTGACGTGGATGGAACTAGAAGGTATTATGCTGAGTGAAGTAAGTCAGTCGGAGAAGGACAAACATTATATGGTCTCATTCATTTGGGGAATATAAAAAATAGTGAAAGGGAATAAAGGGGAAAGGAGAAAAAAATGAGTGGGAAATATCAGAAAGGGAGACAGAATATGAGAGACTCCTAACTCTGGGAAACAAAATAGGGGTGGTAGAAAGGGAGGTGGGTGGGGGGCAGGGGGGTGACTGAATGACGGGCACTGAGGGGAGCACTTGATGGGATGAGCACTGGGTGTTATTCTATATGTTGGCAAATTGAACACCAATAAAAAATAAATTTATTTAAAAAAAAAGAATATCATGTCATCTGCAAATAGTGAATGTTTGACTTCTTCCCTCCTATCTTGGATACCTTTTGTTTCTGTTTGTCGTCTGATTGCCCTGCCTGGGACCTCTAGTACTATGTTAAGTAACAGTAGTGAGAGTAGACATCCCTGACTTCTTCCTGACCTTAGGGAAAAAAGCTATCAGTTTTTCCCCATTGAGGATGTGTCCTATTTCTTTTTACAAATTTCTGTCTTTCTCAATAATTTTGGATTGTTGTTTGACCTGTGAACTCAGTTTTTTAGTATATTTAGGAAAAGCCATTCATTTGTGGTTCTTTCAGCTCTTTTTCTGCATGTAAATGATGCTCTTTCCCATTCTTCACATCTCTGAGATGAAACTGCAAGTCCCCAAGTTTCATTATATATGATTTATGTATAGAAAATATTTATGCAAGTTTTATATATTTTTTGTACATTTTTCAATATAAAATAGAAACATTTCTGAACTTAACACCTAATCTAAGGACTGGAATTGACCAATATCCCTACATCTAGGGAGGGGATGGCACAGGACTGAAACACAAAAGTAAGTGAAATAATGTCCATCTTTCCTTAAGAGGGATTAATAGTATCTATATTTGGAATCTGCAGAGGCCTGAATTTAAATATGTTATTTGGAATAGAATATAAACTGGGCAAGATCATACTAGAGCGGCTCAATGGTCAGTGCAGTTTGTCATTTTGTAACAAAAGACATAAGATTTAAAAATCTGAATCTCATTTTAAATTTACCATCCCAATCAGCAGTTAATGAGCTGGGAAAAATAAAAAATTTGAGGTGATACAAGAGTCCTTGTCATACTTTAGTAATTTTCTTCTTTGTGAGAGGAATTAGTGTCTTTGGTAGCTATGTTACTCTCTACACTATGTTATTATGTGAAATTATATTGGGCACAATGTCCAATTGGAAGAGTATACTAACTCCTTTATTACTTTTTCTGTTTTTTTGCCTTCAGCTCAATTTTTGAGTGATATAATTTTGTCTGGTCTATTGAATAAATAATTCCCTAACTTACAATTTTATTGATTAATAAATCATTTCACCCTGATTAGGAAGGCAGTACCTACTTTTGGGGTGGGGGGAAAAGCATTTTGTTAGCTTTCAAAATATTTAGAAAAGTAATATGGCTCCTCTCTTAACTCCCTTCCCATTATATTAGTATATTCTATTTTCTCTAATAGGGTACAAAAAACAGTAATATTATAGGAAGTCATTAATATAATATAATCACAGCAGAAGATCAAGCTCATCTCTTTCTCTTTGCATTGTCAAGTGTTTCAGTATTTTATTTTATAATGTGATGACCAGAACTGATCATGGTCATCTAAGTGTGGATCTGACTAATGCATTGTATAATCAAAGATTTCCTTTTAGATTATGATTCTTTTACATTCCCTGGCTTGCCCATGTCACAGTCAGGCCTAATGAAATCACCACACTACAATATTATCCCCAAAAGAAATCAGAGAATGGATCAACTATGGGAGAGTGACAGTAATGAATAGGAGAACCCAAGTTCCAGCTGTATTTCATCACTTGCCTGTGCCTCAGTTTCCTAACTCAAATGCCTATAGAGTTTGGACAGAAGGATGAAAATAATCAAGAAACAGTGTAAGATTTAGAAGAGGTTCAGGAAACTGGCAAATCACCCTGTATAGAAGGGTAGTTGTCCCTCAGCTTCAGGTCATTGCCGCAAAAAAAAAAAAAAATCTAATTTCTCAACAGAGGCAGGAAGTACAGATTTTCATAGGAAAGCTCTCATTTTTTAAACGTGGAAACTATTTCAAAACCTTGTAACACAAGAGGCTGCAAAACAAACAAAGCAGTCTGCAGACACAATCACTTATTTGTGTCTACCTTATTAGAAGGTCTCTGAGGATCCTTCTGGCTCTATCATTTTGTGCTTAAAGATTGTGGGTCAGTATGGTTTTTAAAGGAATCAACCAAATTAATTGTTTAGGCTGAGACAATTTATAGAAGCAGCAGCAGCTTTATCCAAAGGTACTAATTAAGTGTCAAATCTACGTTCAAGATACTTGAGAAGTTAAAAGGCATAGACTTTCCTTTCAGGAACATGCAAGTTATTCATTGGCTCAACAAATATTTACTAAGTAATGAAAGGTCAATAGGAGTGAAATAATTCAATTTACCTTCCATTCTTCTCCAAACTTATCTATATTTTTTCACATCCTTGGTGCTCTCAGACCTTCACAGGGTGAGCTCTATCTACTTTTTTGTGTATTCTTAAATCAACATTTTCACCTTCCTCTGGGACTTTTCCCCATTAATTACTCCCTTAGCCTCTTGGTTGTTAAGTCCTGCTTGTCTCCACTTGCTCTTTATTCTCAATTAAAACCATACTTATGATTTATCACATATGAAATAATACCACACTTTCCACCACGCCTGCTTCCTCTCACCCATTCATTTTCCCAATAAACTTTTCAGATGAGCATTACAGGATGGTTCTACTCAGAGTTACTGCCCAGCCTGACAGTGTTTAAGAGGACAAGGGGGAGATGATGCAGTGATGGCCTGATGGCACAGGGTGAGTAGTGAACTCATTTAACATCCTCCTCTCCAGTAGCCCTTTGAGCAGGGAGACCTCTGCAGGAGGCAGAGTGGGTAGGAACAGTGGATTGAAATGTAAATGTGACACTGCCATTCTGTAGCTGTGTGACCTTGTGCAAGTTATTTTATCCCTTGTGCCTCAGTTTGTTCATCTGTGAAATAGTAGCGCTGTTCTAATAATAGAACTAATAGGGCTGCTATGAAAATTAAATGTGAAATTTGTAACATCCTTAGAACATACAAGACTCATAGTGAACTCAATACAAATGCTGAGGAATCATAATGGAAATTCATAGTCTTTTTCTTAAAAGATTTTATTTATTTACTTGAGACAGAGAGCAAGACACAGAGAGAGCAAGAGTGGGGGCTGAGGGGCAGAGGAAGATGTAGAAGCAGACTCCCCACTGAGCAGAGAGCTGGACATAGAAGTCCATCCCTGACATCGTGACCTGAGCTGAAGGCAGACGCTTAACTGACTGAGCCACTCAGGTGCCCCAAAAATTCTTAGTCTTAAATGAGAAAACTGGAGTCTAGGGGGATTAAGGAACTTCCCAGGGCTTACACAGTTAATGAGCTGTAGAGCTGAGAGTTCAACCCAGGCTGTCTGGCTGCAAAACCCCGGCTTTCAACCACCATGCTCTTCTGCTTCCCAACTATGCTATGCTGCTCCAAAGAAAGTAAAAACAACATTGCCATAAATAAAGGTCATATCAGTGGCATTCTATACATCTTAAATTAGTAATAACAGGCACTGTGTTATTAATTTCCATTCTCTATCCCTTGCTTAATAGAAACTTTTCATGATTTCCCTCCCCAGCAGTTTCAATAAGACGCTTGAAAATTTGTTTTGCTTTGTTGCAGATAATATGCTTACTAAGAGGCATTGTTTTCTTTATGGGGCCAGTTCTCCTTCTAAATGTTCAATGCCTTTCTGATTTTATGACTCAGAGTAGTTGATTGTTGACTCTTAACTCTTCCCTCCCACTCTCCAGGTCCTGCCTCCTGCCTTCTAGATTTCACTATATTTATTCCCAGGGAGACTAACTTGGATTCTTGAGATAGAAAATGCTTTTAAGTAGCCTATAGTTAACTTACTTATAGTCCTCTCCCACCCCTCCCAAATGACCATTGTTATAGTGTTATAATTTTTGTACAAGAATAGAATTTCCTCCAGCAGCTCTCCATAAGCTCCTGTGTAGGCAGATGGTTGAATTGACCCAAGGTTTGGGTTTTGCAGAAGGAAAAGAAATTGAAGGGCTGGCAATAAATTGGTTAACATTACTCCTCATTTCTTCTGGGCTCAGCAGGCAAAGAAATGAAAAATGAAGCCATGAGGTGTAGAGGGAAATAGGATGAGTAAGGGACTATTGGGTTCACTCAGGGGAAGCACTGTTATAAGCACTGTTATATGAGAGTAAGTGATGAAAAGGAAAGTTGGGGAGTTGTGACCGACCTGGGGAGTGAGGGCTGTGAGACCCCAGGAGCAGAGCCATGCAGGCCAGCACAGAATTCCCAGGTGTAGTCATGGGGTTGCATTTCTGAAGTGTTTTGTCAGTCTTCCTGCTCATACTAGCAGGGCATGTCCAGCCCAAGGCTGCAGAAACAAGGTTCCTTGCACTAATTAGCTCCAGTGATTCTTTCAGGTTTTGCTTTCTTGCTCTTCTTTCACCCAGTTTTTAGTTTTGTCTAATAGTCACTTTTACGGTGGGGTGGTTCTCTGTTACTTTATCGTATTGTTTGTGGTGTTCAAAGCTACATGTATCATCAATCCTTTTGATCAACTTCTTCCTGAGTGAAGAGTCTCTGATTTTCACTAATATCTCAATACCATTCAGGTCCATGGCCCACACTGCTCAGTAGTTAGATAAAATTTTGCAAAACTTTTTCTTTTTCTGGTGTCTTTGAGGAGAGCTCTTCCAAAAGGAAAGGTCCATTTGCTTCCTGGTTGCTCAACCTTAGGATGAAATCCAAGCAGCTGGCAGAGGTGAAGAAGGTCAAAAGTTATTATGGTGGACTGGAAAGACTGGTAGTAATCCTGAAAATCTACATTTGAATGGAGTTCTTTCCATAAATTGCTAAGAAGAAAGGCTGGTCCTTAAATTGTTACTGCATAGGAGAGACTCATGAGACCATCCCTGCAGGAAGTCTTGGAACTAGAGCACCTGAGCTACTTAGGGACAGTGAGCCCTGGTATGATGTTCCCACATGGTTGGGAGGCAGTTAGGAGCATTCCCAGGTGTTTGCCTCTAGCCACCTGTTCTGATCAGAAGGCACCAGACAAAAAGGATCTAGGTAATATCTTTGACTTCCCTCCATCTAGTTCTAAAATGCCATGAATAATTTTCCTGCTTCCCCTCCATTTTCATTGGTATAAAATCCCAGTGTTGTTTTCAAAGAACAAATAATCCCTCAATTCTCCCCAAAATTTTAAAAAACATGCATTCAAGCTTTATGTGGGTTGGCCCCAGAAAAACATTTCCAATTGCTCGTTATTTTACTATTTCCGCACCTCTGTATCAGTTTTGTCTTTACCCCTGCAGCCACCCCGTACTCTAATTTGTCTAGTTATATTTATGCAATTACAGAGCTCCTTGTGTGGGGTGCTCTTCTTTCCCTCACTGCCATATTAATCCCTCACTGCCCTCTTACCATTGAAACGCCCCTCATCCTTCACGGCCAAATGTACATGCCACATTCTTCTTAAACTTTCTTATGTACTCAAGCCAGAGCCAATTACTCTCTATTCAAATTCCTGTAGCACTTACTACCTCTAACTAGAATGCTTTCTACAGTCAACAGCTGTCTTGCTTTATGGTCCTTGTTTTTTCATTAGATTAAAAACCCTCTGAGGGAAAGATGATAGTTTAGTACCATGTTATTTTCCAGAGAACCTATCTTAATACCTTGAAAACAGTGTGTACTTCACTAAATATTGGCTGACTGAATATCCACTTCCAGTAAATAAAAGAGGCCTTTCCAAGCCTTAGAAGCAGACTTGAGCCGCAAAGAAACATTGCACGGAAATCAAGTATCAATTTATCAATAGTCCCTCCAGTGGCTTGAATAAGTAAATGACCTTTTTCCAAAACACTGAAACTTCCTCACTTCCTATTGCCTAGGAAGAATCTTGAATAATAGAGACATAAATGTATTTCTGTTTAGGCTGTGGCCAGGAGATATACTCTTTGGATGACTTAGGGTCAAACATCCTCTTGGCTTTCAGAATGACACAGGGAGATCTTCCTCCAGGTTCTAGAATGTTACATAGGCTGAAAGGAAAAGCCTGGGACCTGACACCATCAAGCACAAATGCTAGCATATGTATTGTGGCCTAATAGAATGTGAGCTGAGCAGAGCTAGGACGCTCTCAATAATTGTCCCTGGACAGACAGCTTCAATCCTCTGGAACTCTGTCTTTTCTTTCTGTAAAGAATAGACAAAAATACCTTCCCTAATTTAAAGTACTTAGATGCCTCTTATTCACCACTTCAGAATCTCTCAGCCTCATCTGTCTCTTTTTCTGGCCAGTGTTGTGGTGACCAGATCTGCCATCTCCAAGAAGCTTCCCGGAGGTAAACCTGACCACCGTGCCTCAGGCCCCAGAGTCTCTGTTGGCTACATGTGGGAAGCCATAGAAACTCGCTCAGCTTGCAGTCTAGGCATGCATATGCCAGAAGTTCAGGGAAGTTAGGGTCACAACCCGCAGGGTACACTATGACCAGGATATATCCAGGACTGTCAAAAAACTCCTCTTCCTCTCTGACCCCCACAGAAATGTTCCTGAAATACACCTTCACAGAACTGAGCAAGCCGTTGTCTCTATCAATGACATCCTTGTATTTGACTCTTTTTTTTTTTTCACGTCTCTCTTCTATTAGTCCTGATCCTTTACTTATTTTTCCCTGAGTCTGTATACCCCAAATAGCATAATTACACACAAGCCTTCTTCGCAGGCTGTACCCTCTGGGGAACCTAGATAGAGATGTAACCCCATTGTTAACAACATGGGCAGACAAGCACAAAGGAAAAAAAAATCTCTAATAGAAAATGTAAAGTGATAGCAAATTTGCTTCTTTCTAGAAAGGTAGATTTGGAAAAGGTAAGCATGAGGTAGTATCACCTTAAGAGGATTTGAAAACTTCAGTGAACTTTATTTGAAGTGGAAACTTCTAGCAAAACTTACGATGATTCCAAAGAGTTTTCTTTGTGATCACCATGGTTCTGTATTCCCTTGGGATGCTAGTCTGATTTTAGTGGGTAAAACTGCATAGGAATCACAAGGGGGATCATAGTCACAGCAGCCAAATTAACCCAAGCTGATGACATTGCTCTGTGCCCTAGGAAAGGCACTGGAAGCTGGAAAAGAAATGTTCACTAATGGAAAATAACCAAGAGGCTAAGGAGAGAGATGTTATTTTTGAACTTTTAAAGAGAACATTATAAATAGCAGAGAAAATGGAAAAGCAGAAATTAAAAACAATAAAAACAAAAGCAAGTTGACAGCGGCCCTTTTAATATGACAATTTTGGTGCTTCTAAGGCCCAGGCTCGTGGATGTAATAGCTGAGTCCCCGCGAAATAGCCAAGGACTATGGGGTTTGAGCACTTAGTCACAATGGCATTTTAGGTTAAACAATCATTGACTCAGCGGTGAAAAATGAGATAAATTAAAATTATTTTCTTCACAACGGCCGAGGGGCTTGGCAAGTAATATATTGAAGAAATTTCCTGGACATAATAGGTTACATTAATTTTCAACTGCAAAACAATTCCTTCAGCATTATTTTTCAAGGAGAGAGAAAAGAGGAAGGGGGGAGAAAACCAGCCTGTTACTTGTGCTATTTACTTCTGGCCTAAATGAGAAAACATGTTTCAAAGGGAAGATTAAGAAAGGCGTATCAAGACACATAGCAAATCCTGACTGTAAAGAATTCAAGCTAATTGGTTACCCATTTGCCTGTTCAAATGTGGTCAGTATTAATCCAAGAACAATAGAAGCATAAGTTATGAAAATCGTTACATTGGGAAACAGGATGTTAAGCCCTCTGCCAGCTAAAAAGCACCTTTGTTTGGAATATGCAACTAAAGCGAGAGCAAATCTTTCCATCCAAATGTGCTACGGGTTATGGTAGAAGAGCTTAATGCCTGTGTTTGGGTCCTCTTTGTCCCTGATACTGAGCAAATGAGTGACAACTTTGGTTCCAAGCCTTGCAGATTTCACATGCTGCTTGGGGAACGGAGTAAGTGGGGTTGTACAGGGTAGTGAGAATAGATGCAGCCATCCACTGGTTCCAAATAGAAGCAGAGACCCACATTCCTGCAATCCACATGCATGCTTCTTTCCTCCTGCTCCCCTGAAGACCTGTTTTACCATCTTTAGATTATTGACCATTTGGCCCAGTGGTGCCCTGGTAAATGTTTAACAACTGGCTCTCTAAATGTAGTTCTGACATAAATATGTGTTGATATTTTCATCTTATAGCAGTGGTTGGCAAACTTCTTTTGTGAAGGGCCAGATAGTAAATCTTATAGGCTTTGCAGGGCGCACGGTCTTTGTCACAAGTACTGGAACATGAAAGCAGCCATAGACAATACATAAATGAACACACATGGTGGTTCTCCAATAAAATCTTCTGGGTGGATGCTGAAATTACAATTTCTTATAATTTTTGTGTGCCATGAAATATTCTTTTCTTAATTTTCAGAAATAACAACAAGCATTCTTAGCTCTCAAGCTGTATACAAAAAAAAAAAAAAAATCCCCACACGGTCTGGATTTGGCCTAGAAGCTGTGGTTTGCCACTCAGGTTTTACAGTAACAATTAAGTTGGACAGTAGACAATCAACTAAGATGCATGTGGAACTTCATTTGTTTGAGATGGGTGACCTTTTTGTTTAGTTGTATAATTATTTTCAAATACTGGAAGAAGGTTTCCCCTGTTTCTTTGGGCTATTCACAATGGGATGGCTACATACATGACATAGTTTTAAGTTTAACTGTATTATTAACACTTTCTCTGTAACTTTCTGATGTCTCAACAATCAACAAAAGAGTTCAAGCTCTGACTTGTAGCATTTGCCAATTTCTATGGTTGTAAACATTTCCACTACGGCTGATTTCACGTTACTAATGTGATTATCAGTAATATTTTGCGGGTACCACTTTTATAAATCAACTTACAAGGGCAAGAATTTCCTTCTTTATTATCTTTGCTGCCGTGCAGTGTCTTGCACAAAAGTAAGGTCACACTAGATGCTCAATAAAGAAATATTATGAAACAGTATGTCTGTTAGGCAGCTCCTTCTGTCCCTCACATGGAGTCATTTTAAAGGATGGACACAGGTTTCTAGGAACCAGATAGGCCTATCATATTCTATCTTCAGATTTGGTTACTGATCTTTAGCAGGTACGACTAGCCTGCAAAGGAGTGGAAGAAACAGTAATAGTGTTGGTCTTAGGTTCTCCTGGCCCTGCCTCCTTCTCTTCAGTTGCCCTGTCTCTCCCTCCAGATGACTCCTCTTGCTCCCTGCCTTGCACAGGTTCCTAGTTGCCTCCTCTGACTCTGTTACTATTCCAATCTAACTATTCCAGCTAAATGCCTAGTTTAGTCTTTATTTGGAGAGAGAATAAGCTTGCTTTAAAAATAGAAACCAAACTTTGAGCTACAAATATAGGCCTAAAATTTAGGAACATAATGAACAATGAACATACCACTTAATGATTAGGAAGATACAGGAATGTGTATGTGTGTGTATGTGTGTGTGTGTTGCTTTCTTTGAAAAATACTGAGCAAAAATTACCCATATTTCTACTACTTTTTGAATTATACAAAATAAATGAAAAAAAATTTCCTTTAATCCATCTGATCCCTCCCCCCAAATTAGCCATTTTTAAAAATTTAGGGAATGCCATTTCTGATTTTTTTCCCCAAGTCTGAAAATGCAAAATTCCCTCTCCTGCCCCTCTTTCTTCTGCTCCTTCCCTCTCCTCTGGAACATTCACTGTTGAGTGTTTAGACTTCAGAGCCAGGTCCTAGCTCACCTCTGACTCTAGGCCACTATCTCAGGGCAGCCTCCCCAGGTTACTAACACTGGGCAGGCTCAGAGATCACACTTCCACCCTGGCAGAAAGCTGACATTTGCTTCAGTGGGGACTCTTATTCCTCTGGATTTGACTTTACCAGGACCCACTCCCTACGCTCTGAATCTTTTTTGTACAGTGACTCTGTAACTGGCATTCACAGCCACAAAACCATTCAGATTTCCTAGAACTAAATTGCTTTCCAGAACTCCAATGGCACGAAGCTGATGTGGGTATTGATTTCTTGTTTGTTAGGGGGCAGTAAATTGGAGCCCAGAATAAGCACACACTGGTGGAGAGAGCACCTGTTCACATCTGTGAGCTGCTGGGCAGGGGGTGGTCACCCTCAGTTGGCTGCCACAGCTGGGCTGCCCTTCTCTGTACTGTGCTTTCCCCCTTAGACTGCCAGGCTCAGGGCTGATTACAGACGTGCTGGGATCTGGTGTCTGCAACCAGAGCTCCACCCTTGAAACCCATTTTGCCCTTTGTCTGCTGAGGCTCTGAGAGCCACGAGCCCCGCAGCTCAGAGCCAGCTCTGCTTATGCGACAGTGTCTGCTGAGACAAAATTGCACGTAGTGTCTGTCTGCGGGGAAAAGCACCACCCAAGAGAAGCATGTCAGACTCCCGGCTGGCCAGACACCCAAATTTGTCTTTGCTTTTCCTTTTTTATTTATTTTTTATTTTTTTTTTAATTCTGGAAAAAAAAATGCCTTGTACAAAGCAGGCAGTGGTGTGGCTGGTCATTCTTTTTTCCTTTGGCTAATTTAGTTTTTTATCTCCTGAGGGCCAGACCTGGAAGTCCAGTGCCTCACTCTTGCTCATAGGTTCTGAGGAAACACACCTGACATATTGACACCCTTTTGTAGAAAAGCTTGCCTATTCCCCCATGACAAGTGATTAGTGGCAATGCTGCTATTGTTTCAAATGAATACCAGAATTTGTCCCTGACACAAAGCAGCCAGTCTCATCCCACAGATGAGATTGAGTCTCATCCCACTTCTCCTGATTTTAGTAATTTATCTAATATAAGAAAAATTCTCCTCAATTCTTTCCTCAGCTGTTGCCTTCTCAGGAGGGTTTACTCCGACTGCTCTAAGATTGCCTTGACCATCCTTCCTATCTACTTGATCTTCCTTATCTTTCTCTTTTTCTTCTCTTATCACCTTCAATATTAACTAGTATAGTATGCTTCTTGTCAATCTCCCCTTAGTAGAACCTAAGCTCCTCAGGGGCAGGAATTTATGTCTGTTTTATTCACTGATATTTTTCTAGAGCCCAGAAGAATGTCTAGCACGTGTAAAATATTCAATAATGATGTATTAAATAAATGTAGCAAAATCAGAGAAGCTGTGAGCATTGCAGCCCTATGTCCTCTCCCCTTTCTCTGTGGCATTCTCTGATTTTCTTCCTCCTCCTCTCATCTTTCTCTGTACTTTCCCCCCTACCTCCTCTGAAAATAAACACTTTCTGGGTTCCTCTGCCCTAATGTAAGGTTATAATGATTCATTCACATAAGCTGTGAATGATTGGTAAGACTTAAATATTACCCAAGAAAACAAGGGAAAAAGGCAAAAGAAATTGCTTTTTTTAAAAAAAATGTTTAATTGTAGTAAAATACAAAGAACATAAAGCTTACTGTCTAAAGCATTTTTTTCTTGACAAAACTGTAAAACATGCAAAGTGTACCCAATATACATAGATTGTGTATGCACAAAACATGCAAAGTGTACCCAATATACATAGATTGCAGTGACCCAATATACATAGATTGTGAAAGGATTGCTCTCATCTAGTTAATTAACACATCCTTTTACAATGCAAACATTCACCAATCACCAGGAGGCACACTCTAAATATCCCACAACCAGGGACACCTGGGTGGCTCAGTGGTTGAGCATCTGCCTTTGGCTCAGGCCTTGATCCCAAGTCCCACATCAGGCCTCTGCAGGGAGCCTGCTGCTCCCTCTGCCTGTGTCTCTGTGTCTCTCATGAATAAATAAAATCTTGAAAATAAATAAATAGATAAATAAATATCTCACAACTCTACCCGTTGACCATTTACTTACTTATTTATTTAGGTGATAACATTTAAGTTCTACTCTAACAGGTTTCAATTTTATAATATAATGTTATCAATTATAGACACCATGTTTAACATTAGATCTTTGGACCTTATTCATCTTATAGCTAAAAGTTTATACCCTTTGACCAACCTCTTCCTATTTTTCCCACCCCCCCAGCCCTTGTCAACTACTTTTTTTATCTCTTGATCATGGATATATTACAAAAATTCTATTTCTTGATTATGGATATGTTAATTTATAATTATTCATTTCCCCTTTTTTATAGATCTTATGCTTCATAAATAATATTTATTTTAAAATATTGATACAAGTCCTCTCTGGCTATAGAATTTATGATTAATTAACTGATTTTATTGCTTTTATTCATCTGTTTTCTACTTTCTATAATGATCAAGTATTACTTTTATAATACATTCATAATATTTAAAAAGTATTTTTATTTTAATTAGAACATTTTGGATCATATTAAAATCCCATGGATCAGTATATCAAGGAAAATCTAATACATTAAAAGCAGATGTTTGTGGAATTTTTTTCTTCTTATCTGTAATAAATTTATATTCCCTCTAGGCATTTCTCGCTTTCCTCACTCCCTGCCTCTAGCAATGATCATTCTGTTCTTTGTGTCTATGAGCTTAGCTTTTTTTTTTGAAGATTCTCCATAAGAAGAGATCATACAGTATTTGTCTTTCTCTGCCTGACTTATTTCACTTAGAATAATAATGCCCTCTAGATCCATGCATGTTGTCACAAATGGCAAGATTTCATTCTATTTTATGGCTGAATAATATTTCTGTGTGTGTGTATGTGTGTAACTCATAATTTCTTTATCCATTCAACCATCAATGGGCACTTAGCATGTTTCCATATGTTGGCTATTGTAAGTAATGCTGCAATGAACATGGGGGTATATACATCTTTTTGAGTTACTATATTAATTTTCTTTGGATAAACACCCAAAAGTGGAATTGCTGGATCCTCTGATAGTTTTATTTTTTAATATTTTGTGGCAACTCCATACTGTTTCCCTTAGTAGCTACAGCAATTTACATTCCTACCAACACTGCACAAATGTTGCTTTTTCTCCACATCCTCACCAACACTTGTTATTTCTTGTCTTTTTGATAATAGCTATTCTAACAGGTAGGAGGTGATATCTCATTGTGGCTTTGATTTGCATTTACCCTGTGATTAGTGATTTTGAGCATCTTTTCATGCACCTTTTGGCTATCTATATGTCTTTGGAAAAAATCTATTCAGATATTCTGCCCATTTTTAAATTGAATTATTTAGTTCTTTGTTATTGAGTTCCTTATGTATTTTATCAGATATATGCCTAACCTCTTGCCAGATACATGATTTGCAAATATTTTCTCCTAGTTAGTAGGTTGCCTTTTCATTTTGTCAATGATTTCTTTTACTGTACAGAAGCTTTTTAGTATGTTGTAGTCTCCCATTTATTTACTTTTGCTTTTATTGCTCTTACTTTTGGTGTCAGATTAAAAGAAATTATCACCAAGACCTATATCAAGGAAGGAGCTTACCACCTGTTCTCTTCTAGAGTTCTAAGGCTACAGGTCTTATGTTTAAGTCTTTAATTCATTTTGAATTATTTTGTGTGTATTGTGTAAAATAGTGGTCAAGCTTCATTCTTTTGCATGTAACTGTCCCATTATCCTAACAGCATCTATTGAAGAAACTGTCCTTTCCTCATTGTATATTCTGGGCTCCTTTGGAATAAATTAATTGACTACATATGCATGGGTTTACTTCTAGGCTTTCTATTCTATTCTTAAGCCAGTACTTCACTGTTTAAGCCAGTACTCTACTGTTTTAATTACCATAGATTCATAATATGATTTAAGATCAGAGAGTATAATATCTCCAGTTTTGTTCTTATTTCTCAATATTGCTTTGTCTATTTAGGGCTTTCGGTGATTCCATACAAATTTTATAATTATTTTTCCATTGAAAAATGCCACTGGAATTTGATATTGCACTGAATTTGTAGATTGCTTTAGGTACCCATTAAATTATAACTCCTCAAAAAAAAATAAATTATAACTCCTCATCCCCTCCCCTTCCCCAGCCCGTGGAAGTCATCTATTATCTCTATGAATTTGACTACTCTAAGTATCTAACCTAAGTATAATTATACAGTATTTTGTCTCAAAAGGAAATTTTTTAATTGTAGGAACATCAGGGATCAGTGGGTATAGATAAATGGTTGTCAAAAGATTTGGAGGAGAAAAAAACATTCTAAGTGCCCCTAAAATCACATGACACATCTAGCCAAGTATTTGATATATCCTTATATATATTTCACTGTGACCAAAATGCACAGGAAAGGAAGAATCTTATCTAAAGATTGCCAATGTCCCCTACACTAAGCAAAAATTACATGAGAATCTAGATTTATGTGTGATGTAATAAAACTGATGTTTGAAAGTAAAATGATCGAAGCTTGATTATTAGCAATAATTTCTGTGGTATTTCTTACTTAAAACACTTTAATATTTTGGGTGTTTTGTTTAGTTTTGTTTTCATAACATCTTTGTAAGCTAGAAAAGGTGGGGTATTATTCTTCTTGCAGATGGCAACATCTTTAACCTGGGTCCATCAGAATCTGGGGAGCCTTTCACCTATTACAGTTGCATTAAATTTTCACCAGTATGGCATTATCCAAATTGTAGAGCTGAAGTTGGATGAAGCTGTTGTGCCTTAAGGGCTTGCTCTTGCCCAGGCACTGTGCTCAATCTGCCATAGGTAACATCACATGGTCACACATTGCAAATTCACTACTTACTACTAGGTCACCACAAGGAAATTATAGGGAACTCCCCAAGTTTCCCAAGTCTCTAGGCCTCTACCTGAAAAATGGAAATCATACCCCAGCATCCCACTTTCCTTTTGTCTTTCCCTAACCTGTAATAGAGGTATAAACAAAGCAGACACTAAGTGCTATTATGGGGAAAGCATGCGACGCCCTGAAGATTTTGATGTGCTGTGCTAACATAGACACAAGTCTGTAAACTTAACCACAGCACAACTGTGAAGAGCACAGGACTATATATTGCCCTAATTTCTCTAAAACTGCAGTGGTATTCTTCCTCAGCCAGCCCACTCAGTAGGTGAGGTGATATAGGGAACAATGTTTATTTGAATCTGAGTGTCTTAACACCACTCCATTGTTTTAGGAGTTTCTTTAGCTAAAGCAGCTTCTGGATGGATTATACATCATTTGGGACTTTGTCTCAGTCCTTTCCCTGGTAGAGTCTGGGAAGAAGTGTATAGCCACATGACCTTAATGAGAAGTCCAACTTCTCTGGGTCTTACTTATGTCTTTGCAGACACTAAAAGATGATGAATTTTGAGTCTGTCCTTCTTGTTCCAGTAGGGACCAGTGATTCTTTCCAGCTAATATAGCTTCTCCTTGGCTTTTTGCTAATTCTCAGACCTTCTGAAGTTCTATGATCCCCTTCCATGTCACACCCAGACCACCCAAGCGATGCAGGGGTTCATGTACCCCTTTCCTCATCTTATCTCCCTGAATATCCTCCTCCCACCCACCCCTACAAAAGACTCTATGACCTACCCATTGACTTACAAGTTACTATCCATGCCACATGGGAGTTGAGGCAAGGCAAGGATACAAACTAGCTACTCATTCCCTAAGCAGCACAGTTTCATTCTAACTGCATTAGGGATGTCCCATGTTGGTTCTAGAAATCCCTATCTGGGGTCTTTTTTGTTAAATCCTGTGTCCTATATGTTTTTGCTCAACCTGAATAACACATCCCCAATTTTTTATCTCAAAGTCCCAAAACAGAAAGATTGAGCTCATATGTGACCAATTCTCCTCCTTTCTTAACTCAGTCATTCTTTGTCAAGAAAGGAGTGGATTCTTTTTTTTTTTTTTTCCTTCCAGATTCTATTCTCCTTCTAGATGAGCTTAATTTACTGTCTTCCTTTCCCTGAAGTTAAAACACAGAACAAGCTCTGGTAAACAATAAAGGAACACAGATCTATAGGTATCTTAAAAATGACATATCAATTGCACACACGTAGGATTTAGGCATTTGTATTGGTCTACTAGGGTTGCTACAACAAAATACAATGGGAAAGGACTTAGTCAAATCTCTGTTGATATCACATGAGGAACCCAAGGCCCAGAGTGAACAGTGACTTGCCTAAGTACACGCAGATACTATTGGCAGAGGTCATAAGGAGCTGTGATACCTCGATTCCTCAGTTTCTTCCTCTGTATCATTTTGCTCTGTGGAAAGTTACTTCCCATGTGCTACAGTATACAGATATACAGATAAATGCCTTAATTGACGATTCTGCTAATGCAATAAAAGGAATTAGTGCACAAATTAGATACATGGAGGAAGTTCATTTCATTGTTTTGCAAAGAGTAAAACAATAAATCATTGGTTTCTAGTTTGGCACCATATGGGAATAAAAAGAAAACTATTAAGAATAATACTTGAAAGAAGATGTATCTAAACATTTTACTTTTTTCCCCTCAGATTTCTTTAATTCATATAAATCAATGTTGATTAATGAGAAGCCATAAATAAAGGCCAATTTATTAATCTTTGAAAAATATTAGCCATATGTTTTTGAAAGTCTATGATACTTTTGACTATATTATTTCAGAATCAGTAGTGCCCATTAGATACATGTATCTATCTCTTTTCTTTAGGGCAACTGAAATACCAGTCTTTATGCACACTGCATTCTTTGTCCAATGACCTTGAATAACATAAAAGCCAAGATTAGTGAAAACATTTTTAAAACCTGACTTATCAATAGATCATGATATTGCCTTTGCCTTTGAGCCTTATTTAAGGGTCTAGATTGCTGGAGCTGGAAGGTCCCTTAGAGTTCAGCTAGGCCAACACCCTCATTTTCCAGATGAGGAACCTGCACCTGGGAGAAATGTAGTGAATTACTCAAGGTCATACAGAAAGTCACTTTCCGAATCTAGCTAACAGTCATGTATTTTGACATCAGTTCACTTTCCAATATGCCAAAATGTCTCAATATTAATAAAACAGGGATAGTATTTGCTAATATTCTCCAATAGATTTTAATTGGTTCATTAATTTCTTTTTATCTCTTATGTCTAAGACTTAGTTTCAAAGTTAATGGAACTAGGAGAATGTGGGTGTCCAGTTGCCCAGAGGACAAAGAAATCCCACAAATCAACTTTCTTTCAAAGATGACTTTTATACTTTCTTTTGTAAAAGATAGTCTTGAAAGTAAAGCTTTATGGAAACTAAAGGATTCTCAAAACTCATTTCTCCTTCTTAAACATATTAAGAAGTAAGCCTAGTGTCCCAGGTTCTGGAGACTTTTGGAAAACTGTTAGAATGAGGAGAATGCCCAGAATAGATGGGCTTCCTTTGTAGGTCATCCTAGAGCACAGCCAATCCTGGGGCTTCTGTATAGCCTGATGCTTCTGCAGAAGGATGATTTAAAACTAAACAGAGCAATGACAGATAACAAGGAGTATTTAGACACAATTCAGAAGTTATTGAATACCCCTGGAGGATGATCCTGGAGTTAGCTGAGGATTTGCAAAGTTTGCCAGAAGGGACCACCGACCAAGGGGAAAGTGGTCGTGCCACTGCAATGTTCAGGGCTGGCTTCCAAAGCCAGATACTGAATGGGTTCATAGATCCAAAATGGTAGAAGAGAGGTTTCAGTCAGAAAGGAGAGATTAGTTAAGGCTCTTGAGCAATAGATCAAGCTGTAAGTATGGACCATGTCCTTTCCGTTCCTTGAGTTCTCTTCCCCTGTGGTATTCTCCATTTCACCCCCATACACCCCAGCCCTACTCTCAAGCCTTTGTACTACATTCAGAATTTCAGTGTTCAGGGATCCCTGGGTGGCGCAGCAGTTTAGCGCCTGCCTTTGGCCCAGGGCGCGATCCTGGAGACCCGGGGTCGAATCCCACATCAGGCTCCCGGTGCATGGAGCCTGCTTCTCCCTCTGCCTGTGTCTCTGCCTCTCTCTCTCTCTCTCTCTGTGACTATCGTAAAAAAATAAAAATTAAAAAAAAAAAAAAGAATTTCAGTGTTCAGCATGCACTTCTGATCACCATCTTCTGTCTCCCCAGCTTTCTTTCACAAGTCCTACCACTAATAATGCAAAGCCAATGATACCTGCCTTCTCTTGCCCCAACCACTTTTTCTCTATCGGGCCTCTCTTAAATTCATTTCCTATTCTAACTTCGATTCCAGGGTACATTGTTAGAATCACTCCTTGTGTATTCCCAGCTTCCTTATTTCTCCTTCTTCTGTCATGATCTCCTGACTCAATTCTAACCATGACTAATGCAACTCTGCCTCTACCATGCCTCCCAGGGTGCAGGGGTGTGTGGCTTCAGGACAACTCTGTCAGATTGACACAAATCAATGATGACTCACATAAAGCAGGTCTCAGGGTTACCAGAATGTGCTATAGCCAATGCCCCCCTCCATCAGCTAATTCTTCTTGTCCCCAGGTAATTATTTCACATCATTTTTCTTACTCGTTTTCAATATACCTCCTCTGAGTCAATACGCTGATTGCCTCTTGGCCTTATTTTATTGATTAAAATGGGAGCAATCAGAAGAGAACTATTTTACCTTCCCACCTACAATTCTACCATCCTGCTTTCACCTGTCTCAATGCCACACCATCTCTTCTGATTCAGTGGATGAGCTAGTTACTCTCCTACCTCAGAAAATCCCTCCATTATTTTTCTCCAGCTCTCTTGACTACTCAGGGACTTTGCATCTATAACTATCCCTTTAGCCCTGCATCTCCTTTCTCTTTGCTTTCTTTCCACAGATTTTTATTTTTTACATTGGATGAACAATTGTAAATGATATCGACCATCTTCCTGAGCTTCATGTCCCCTTCCTATTGTTGTCTTTATTCTTCTCTATTGATGAAATCTTTGAAAGAGTTTCTGTGGAAACTGGCACATTACCTGACCTTATGGCCTTCACAATTTAGGAAGGGAAAGGCACAGTTTAACAAATAAAGGCACAGATTAGTATACAATTACAGATTATGTTAAATGTGGATACAGAGATGATAGATGATAAGTGGATAGATACATGCATCAATACACACACAAAGGGTAAGAAATCTAACTTAGTAAACTTTTTATTTTTTTATTTTAATTTTTTAAAAGATTTTATTTATTTATTCATGAGAGACACACAGAGAGAAGCAGAGACACAGGCAGAGAGAGAAGCAGGCTCCATGCAGGGAGCCCGATGCGGGACTTGATCCTGGGACTCCAGGATCATACCCTGGGCTGAAGGCGGTACTAAACTGCTGAACCACCTGGGCTGCCTTAGTAAAATTTTTAATTTTAGTTTGAGAGCAAGAGACATGTTCAGATATAGAAAGTACCTAGAGGCATATCTATCACACATGCACACTTTCTAATACCTGGGAATTGAGAAATTTGCCAGAAGGGACCCCAACAGGGGCAAAATAAAGCTGAATAAGCAAATTTTAGTCATAAGAGGTAGCTCAACATGGAAAACTAACTATTGAAGACCTTGTGTGTGAGGAGATCAGGAGTGAGCATTAAAGCCATATAATCATGGATTTGACTCTAAGTAACTACAGTGAAATTCAAACTTTATAACTATGGAGAAAGATACTAAAGTAAAAAACAGTAATTTTTATACAACAGTTAGTGGCAGAAATCAAAGTGCATGCTAAGTTTGAGATAAGGGGCTAAAAGATCAATGGGTAGAAGGACAAAGTTGTCAATTCATGTATCTTGCCTAAACAAGACCAATAGAGACCGTTTCATTTCTGATTATGCTAATATATAAGTAAGTATAAATTCAGTTTTGAAAACAAGAAAAGAAGAGAAGGAATTCTGAGGGATTACAAACAAAACAAAACAAAACCACCCACCGTCTTCTATTATGTATTTGAGATAGAGGACATACTTTTTAGAATTTTTAATACAAATTTACTTTATTTTAATTAAAACAGCAATGTAATATAAATATTAACTGGATTAGTTGCTCTTTGAAACCAAACTTTGAAGAAAAACATATAAATAACAATCTTCTATTCATCTTGTTTTCTGTTATATTTATTTGTACTTCCAGTTTCATGCCTTCAAAAGTCTTTAATTTTCATCCATGCTTCCTTGTTTGAAACACTCATATCCCCCACTTGTTTCTCTAATGATTCATACTCCATGAGTGCTGATAGCATTCCGATTTACGGGATTGCAAACTTCAGCAGGGTTTAACACGGATTGCTGGGCCCACCCAGAATTTTGATAAGTTTCCAGTCAATGCCAGTGTTGCTGATCTGGATCACTCTTTGAGAATGCCTGCCCTGGAAAATAGAGTCCCAAGTTTCTCCTCCTAAATACAGACAAGGTTTGGATTCTTGGCTCTGCATTAACTCCGTTAGCCCATTAACTGAAGAAAAATTAGTAATGGGTTGTTATGGGAAATGGAAAGACAATATATTACTTTTATTTCCTGGTCTTAACTTCACTGCTGTTCCTACATGTGGAAAAGCAGAAAAAGAAATACATGCAGACTTTGTTTTCTTCCACATCAGAGAGATATAACAAGGCCTTGTTTTCTCATAAAAAATCGTTGCTCCTGAGGGTTTTTTTTTTTTTTCTGGCCATGTGGGAGAAAACTGAAAAACACATAGTCCCTTTCTTCTTGTATCCTTTAGTGTGGGTGATTGGACATTTCTCTGTAGCAAAACTTAATTACAGTGATTCCCTGAGCCATGGCTCTAACTCATACACTTGGGTCAAACACCAAATGTATTCTGATGTGGAGATTTTGCTTACAAATCCAAGCTTATGCTAAAAATACAATTTTAAGAAAGAATTTAAACAGGATTTTGTAAGATTTTATTGGATGCCTTTACTTTGTACATTAAACACTTGCTGTTAATATGGAGGATAAAAGCATAAGCTGACTTTAAGGTGTGATACTAAAACTGCCTGCATCATCATCTCTTTGTTTAAAGTACAGGTTCTGACCTACAAGATGAGAACCCTGAGGAGGGGGCCTAGGAAGCTGTTTGCTAAACGGTCTCCATTCAGAGTGTGGAAACCCTGGATGGAATGTTCCTCTTTCTTTCAAGCCTTCCTTATCAAGTCTTCTCTGGTTAATGTCCAGGACCTGGGCCCTGCTCATTCTCTTTCTTCCCCCTATGCACAGTCTTCTGTGCTAGTATTTTCCTAGTAACTATTCCAGTAACATATTTGCAAATTACATTTGTATATTGGTTTCCCTGCTAGATTTTGAGGCTTCTGTGTGCAGTGACATGTTCGTTTTGAATCCCTTGTGCCCAGCAGAGTTCTAGACATATAGAAGTGTTCATAAACATTTATAAAATAAATAGAGGAATATATGAATGAATTAATGAATGTGAAAGCAAAATAAATAAGACAATTGTGGACTGTGCATGGTAGAAATCATCAAAGGGTTAGAAAAGGAATTATTAAAAGGAGTGCATCTGAAATTATTAAAAGGATAATGCATCTGAAAATAAGAAATGGTTGGATATTTGCAAGAATGTTCATTGAAGCACTATTTGTGATAGCCAAAACCCAGAAACAACCTACATATCTATCAATAGTACATTAGAGAAACAAATTATGATGTATTTTTACAAAACGAAACGCTATCACTAGTAAAAATGAACATACTATTGATACAAATTATCAATAGGTAAATAAAAAAATTATGTTGAGGAAAAGAAGCCAGAGGCAAATTAGTGTATACTGAAAGATACCATTTGTAAGAAATTCAAGAATAGTCAAAACTGTCTATGTTGAAAAAAGTCAAAGTAGTGGTTATCTCAGGGGGATGGCTTTGATTGAAAAGGAGAATGAGAGAATTTTCTGGGGATTTGAAATGCTCTGTGTCTTGATCTGGCTGGTGACTATAAGTTACATATGTAAATGAAAATTTCTCCCGCTGTATACTTATGAGCTGTACATTTTATGTGGGTAGGCTATACTTCAGTTAAAAGAAAACCATCCATGTAGGGAAACCCTCAGAATGGGATCCTCAACAACAGGACTGTAGAAGATGCAGGATGCTCTGGACACACTACCTTAGGGATGTGCAGTTACCCCAGACCTGCTTGGAGGAGCCTCAGGGGAGTAACAGCTGTCCTTGGCATTGCATATTTACTATTGTATGTTGAGATGGCTTATTCTTTCAGTCCATGGAGCCTTCCCTGACCACTCCAGGTATAATAGACTAGATCCTGGCCGTCTATCCCTTTCATTTTTTTCAGAGTCCTAAACACCTCCTGACACATGTGTATTTATAACTATATGTCTAAACGTATTGTGGGCTCCATGAGAACAGGAGTAGCCTATTCTGTTTCTACTGCATTTCCAACAGAATTCCTTTCATGTGGTTGGCACTCAATATGTATTTGTTAAAATCATGAGAGAACAAGGGAGAGAATGAAGTAACCACACATGTTAGATTATGGGAACTGATTAGAAGAAATAAGAGGAAAAGATTTTAGAGCAAGTTAGAGTGAGACAAATTTTCTTCAACTCTGTCTGTGCCCAGGAGCCTGTATGGGGCAAAAGGAAGATCTAAAAAACACTAAGTTTCAAAATTAACTAATTAATTAATTAATTAACAAATTAATTAATAACCCCCCTAAGTTTCAATTAACTAAAAGCTCTAGTTTTTTTGGAGTAAAGAATATATCCTGGAAGGTGGTAGAAGTTGGGGAAAGGGGTTCACTCACAGGATCTAGTAAAAGGGCAAGGAGGCAATGCTGTTCCTCCTTCCACTTTGGTTAAGGGCGAGGAAACAATGCCATCTCCCTACCGATCTCACCTACAAGCAGAAACGTGACTATGGATCTCCACTAGACCATATCAGAGCATCCATAAGCCAGAAACCATGATGCAAAACACTGGAACCTGTCCCTGTGGCTCCATTTCAGCCACACTGAGAATCTTGCCTGAACACAGATCAAGGCAAACTAAGTATCCTTTAATTGTCATCTCTCAAGATGACCTTGTTTGTTGATGACTAAATGCCATGCATATCTATCTTCCATGTACTCATTGTGCTAGATGTGTTTGTAACTCATGACCTTTCATGAAGGTGTGTCTCAGAAATAACTATCACATTTTTCTTGTTCTGAATGAACTAGGCAGTGACATTGTGCCTTACTTTTGGTCCCTTTGGGCTATAACCCTTAACCTGAGCTGGACAGTTTGGTTCCCCGAAGATTCACAACTCACAGGGACCCTGATGTTCTGAGGAAAATGGAAAGTCTACCATGAGGTGTCAAAGAGAGGATGGCAAAGATATTAGGAAACATGTCTGTCATGTATTAAAACGCTGCCTTTTCTCACCCTATAATCCTATTATAATTTCTCTGAAAGTTGAGAGGTCATTAAGAACTGAGGATTTGTGGATTTCTCTGACAGGAGGCAGGCATGAATTTGTTTTTATTAAGGTATAATTTGTTTCATACAGTGAAATGTCAAAATAAATTAATTAGAACCACCACCCAAATTAAGATATAGAACATTGCCAGCTCCCCAGGAACTTTCCTCCATGTACATTCCCATCTTTACCTACTCTCAAGTCATCCGTGTTCAACTCTCTATCACTCCACAGGGTTTTGCTTATTCTTGAACATTAAATAACTAATCCTACAGTATGTCTTATTTGGTGTCTAGATTCTTTTGTTCAACATAATATTTTTAAGATTCATCATGTGGTTATATGAAGTAGTATCTTGATCATTTTTATTGCTGCATAGTATTTCATTGTAGAATATATCACATTTTGCTTATTTAACTCTCTGATTTTGGATATTTGGGTTGTTTCCATTTGGGGATATTATGAATAGAACTGCTATGAACATTCTTGTGTAAATGCTTTACACAAGATATGTTTTTATGGAAACATGTAGTCAGTTCTAAAAGATGAATACCTAGAAGAGAAATTTCCAGGACATAGAATAAGTGTATGTTTAATTCTTCAGACATTTTTTTTAGTCAGGGCTCTTTAGAAGGGGAATAAATATATATAATATATATATATATTATATATATTATATATTATCCTTATATATTATATATTATATATCCCATATATAATATATTCCATATATATATATACATTCCATATATATATATACGTATATATTCATGAATATAAATATGGAGAGAGAGATCTTTGTCTATCTAGAAAGATATTTATTACAGGAGTGGCTCATAATTATACAGGCTGAAAAGTCCTGAGATGTGCTATCTATGAGCTGGAGAACCAGGGAAGTCAATGGTGGTGTAATTCAGTCTTAGTCCAATGGCCTGAGAGCCAAGGAACCCTGATGGTATAAGTTTCTGTCTTAATACACAGGCCTGAGATCATACGTGATTTTATAATATTATAATAACTAAAATCCCTGCAGTTCGGTTTTGTGTGAACAAAGGATTATGCTCATTATGAATAATATTCAAAGAAAACTTATGCTTTATAGATGAAAACAGGCCACTGTGTTTCTCTTAATGAAAAAGTTAACTCACTTAGGGAACACAGAAAGTAGGGTGTTACATTTTTTAATGACCTCACACAGAACCACTTGTGGGTGATTCTAAAATCTTCTAAGGGTCAAGCACCTGTGAAAACAAAGATAGAGCCTTCTATGAGGAAGCATATTCTGTGGCTGGCCAGCCCTCAAACTGAGTGTGAAGAGAGCAAAGCTTTCCTCATCTGTCTCTCTCTTGTACCTGGCATTTCTGTGACCTCCGCTGGTGGCCTGGATTCCACACAGTCTACTCGTTCTAGACAGCAGCCAGTCATTGGATGAATCTACCTTTGGATTTTGAATTCCAAAACTCTCTTCCTAAATCTCATCCCAGGCCCTGCTTGGGATGTTGTCATACTAGGTCTATGTAGTGATCCCAATGATGTTACCAGCTCCTTGGCACTTCAGCTGCCACAGTGGTAATCCCATTACTGGAGTCTTAGTAGATAGGTACTGAGTGGCCTAGAACTTAAACAGCTAGAATTACACAGATGAGGTTTATTTTTTTTCAGCAAATACAAATCAATGATGGACTATTTATATATGAAATATGACTATATAAATTCTGACTATTTGTCCTCTCTAACATATATTTAAACATAAGAATTAGAACATGCATAATACATGAATAGATAAATATATGATCTGGTTAAGAAGAAATATATAATAGAAATGAAATGATCAAACACCCAATAAAATAATAAAATCCCATTCTAATAGCAGTTTCACGAAAGACCAAAATGTGCGTAAGCCTGTCACTTCTCACCATGTTGTCAGGCCCACTGAAACCTTTCTCTGACAGGATTCTGTCAGCATTGTTGCCATTTAGACCTTAATACCTAATTAAGGCTCTTTTATTTTCTTCACAGCCCATTTTTCTTTGACATTCTGTAGCAGCTTTCCTCAGATGTGCTCCCACATCATCCCCACACTATAGAACATCACAGAACACCCTCTTCACCCACATACTTAATACCCAAAATATGGGGTTTGGTTTATAGTTAGTGTTTTCGGTTCATGTAATTAAAACACATATTTACCACACAGTATTTTTTGTAGCCTGGCTTTAGTCAATGTGTATAATTATAGCTACTTATTTATTCAGCTTCTCTTTCAAGTGATGGCTACCTTGTCTGTGGCTTAACCTATATATGCTGTTTGAAAATGGAACAGCATCACATGAACTTCTGGTAAAAAGAACAAAGGGAGAGATTTCTTTCTTTTTTTTCTCAATTAAAGAGAAAACCAATAGTTAAAAGTTATAGTTTTCAGGTAACTCATCGATGTTATATCAAATGTCTCTATGCTCTATCCCTAAACAACAAATCTCTTATGGCCTGAGGCATGCAGATACATATTCGTGGCAATGTGTGTTTTGAATTTTTACCTACAGACACATATCACTTTTCCCAGAAATGCTTATTTTTTCTAATTCACATTTGCATAGATTATGTAAAATTCCCATAAGATCCCTAGATTATAACTCCCATTTGAGGGAAAGACTGAATTATTCATATTCTTCCCTCATAATGCTGAAAACATGAGTTTCATATAGGAAGCACTTAATTCATATTTGGTGAACTCAGTGCAGAGGATTTTAAGAGAGTTGAATTTGCTATACCCTAATACCTGCTGGGTTAATACTGGCCCTACTCTGATCAACTGAAAGAGTCAACACATATTGAAAGATAAAACATTCATAATAAGGTAAAATATGAAAATTATGACATACTTATTAATTTTAAAATAACCTAATTTTTATGATGCATAGAAATAGATACAAATGCCAAAGTATTTCCTAAAAGACTAAGGGCAAATTGATTAACAATTCAGCTCTTAAAAAAAAATTCAGGACAGCCCAGGTGGCTCAGTGGTTTAGTGCTGCCTTCAGCCTAGGGTGTGATCCTGGAGACCCGGGATCGAGTCCCACGTCGGGCTCCCTGCATGGAGCCTGCTTCTCCCTCTGCCTGTGTCTCTGCCTCTCTCTCTCTCTCTCTCTCTCTCTCTCTGTGCTGCTCATGAATAAATAAATAAAATCTTAAAAAAAAAATTCAGCTCTTTAGTGCTTCGCACATAGAAAGTACTCTATAAACTTTTGTTAAATGAACAATTTGTTGACATCAATGCATTGGCATATGCTTTATATATGAAAAATACAACCTATTTATGGAAACTAAACATAGATGAGTTAGTAACTCCAATTGATCCAAATAATAAATACTTTAAAATTATTTTTACCTACTTTGTACTTATCTGTATTAAAGTGAATACAAGGCTTATCAGGTCCTAATGTTATTTTTATATTAATCTTTCTTTGAACACATTCTGAATCAACTTTGGATAAATGCCTTCAAAAATCTTTTGAAGACTACAAGTTCCCACTTTTCTACTATACATTGTAGCAAGTCTCATTAGTGTCCCTGCCAGATCTCCTGTTAATAGCTCATGATTACTCCTTCTTTGAGAAATTGCCCTTGTCGAAACAAGAGACACCTTGCCCCAGAGGTTACATCCACTCCTCTCTGAGCAGCCAGCAGCCAATGACTGACTAAATGGGAAGCAAAAGGCTGCCCTTACCTCACTGCAGGACACACTCGGCAGAGTTCACACTCCAGAGCTTCTAGTATAATTAAACTAAAACTAGACTCTAGCAAAGATCACATCCTTGCTTAGTTCATTTTCTCTTCTCCTCAGACTACACCCTTGATCAATTACTTCCACTAGAATTTCACATGTTCCAGGTTCTTTTTCTGGGAACCTCAACCTAAGGCAGTTAATACAAAGGACAGTGTTAGGAAGAGGACTAAAAATGGGTTCTTGGAGATGGATCACTCATCAGCCTGATGGCCTGATGGTAATGAGAGACCTACAGGGAATAGCGATAGTTGCTGGATTCTTTAGAAATCTGATAGCTAAGATTTTCATCTGCAATGACCTGGAAGGAGGTACAGGTAGAAGAAGTTGCACTAGCTGGTGCATCTCTGGCATTTGATAGGGGAAAATAGTAACTATAAAAACTAGAAATGGTTGAGTTAGAGCTATTAATTTGTTGATGAGAGAAACATGACCAAGTCAGTCTGAATAAACAGCGACTTAAAGCATTTAAGGAAACATTCTTGTCCTGAAGTCAAAGAGCAGACAGAGCTAAAGACCAGGCAAAGGACTTACAAGTGGCAGAATTTCAGAGAAGGGCGAGTTTTCAGTGTAAGAAGGTCAACTCCACTAAAATCAAGGCTATCATAGAGAAGAAATGGAATCCTGAGACTCAGGATAGAAATATACAAGTAGATGCACTTAAAACCCTTAAATCTGCTGATTGCCCTGAACACTTAGGCCTGAAACCAATCCTCCTTTTTGAAATATACAACCTTATCCTCCTTGCTTGAGAACTATGCAGCAGCCTCAAATAAAGCAGGCCTTCCAAGAGGAATGGAATATTTATTACTACCTTTATTCTTGGCCATCAGATACTGAAGTAATATCAAATTTTAGTATAATTCAGTGGGTAAATGCTAGTTTTCCTAAGGCAGAAAAGGGATGATATACAAAAAATGTCAGGACGTGTAAGAAAATGGGATACACTCCCACTGCACAGGATTTAACATTTTGCACGGGCCTTGAGAGAAGTTTGGAAAAGAAATGGTGCTTATTAATTACAGAAGAGATGCATGAACTGCTGTGGAAAACTCCTAAGTAAAGAATCTAATTCTCAGAGAAGTGGGCATGCTAAAATGGTTTTAGTATATAAGACTGGAAGACCTAGCAATTGACTATCCCCCTGAAGGGCCAGAGGACCCTTTGTATGCCAAGGTGATTGAGAAATGCACTAATCAGGGCATTTCTAGATCTGCTAGAGAAATTCAATGAATGTTGTCCTCTGTCAGGCTGGAATCAATATAGGAATGATTGACCTCCATGGTAGCAATAAGACCATAGGAATCTAGAATAGCAAGGACCAGGTGGCAGCATTAACCAGTAGAACCAATGGGCAAAATGTAATGGGTGATGAGGGAAGAATGGCAACAGGAGAGCCTGGCCCATAGTGATCTACAAAGATTTTTAACAGAATATAATGACTTTGTTCTTTTTAATACTCATCAGAAAAGGATCAGAAGCAGTTTGTAATCAGATGGGACAGAAAAGACAGTGTCTTTTCCCAGGGTGATATAAATTGTCCCTCCCTCTTTTACAATCTAAAAGGACTTGACTGGACATTTTATAGAATGTTGCAGTAGTCCATTGTATCAATGACACCATGTCAATTAAACCTGGCAAACATGAAGCAAGAAATATGCTAGTTTTTTTTGGAAAAGACACATTTACTCCAGATGGTGAGACATAAACCCTACCAAGGGGCCTGATATGTCAATGACATTCCTAGGGGTGCAGTAATATTTGGCACATTGAGGTATCCCTTATAAAGTATTGGCAACTTTCAGCTTATACCTTTTACTACCAAGAAAGACACATAATATTTGGCAGGCTTCTCAGAGTGCTGAAAGAACACAGTTTCACACGTGGGAATCCCGTTCTGATCTTGTTATTGAGTTGCATGGAAGATTGTCAGTTTTGAGCAAAGAGTAAGAGAGAATAAGAGAATAGTGCAGTAGATCCAGACTTTGCAAAGCAAATTTGCCACTTGAGCTATATGACCCATAAGCCAGAAGAACCCAAATGACTATAGTGGAGATATTTGCCTGGTTAAGCCACTGGTAGGCTTCAAAAGTAGAATCATTGATGGACCCTTTAAATTCTAGAGCAAGGCCATGTCATCAGCAGCAGAGAAGTATATACTATTAGAAAAATAGATCTTAGTATGCTACTGGGCCCTGGTGGAAACTGAGCATTTAAACATGAGACGTCAAGTGACCATGCAACTAGAATTGTCCACCACATGCTGGATACATGCAGACCCCCAAATTGGTTATTTCAGGTGGATCCGGCAGAAGTTTAGCAAAAAACAGCAATGATACACCTGAAATTAGGCTCGAATAGATCCCTCTGATGTGGTATCATCCCTTAAGGAGGTTAGCCAGTCTTGGAAACCAGGCTTGGAAAGCGTAACGTTTCAAGCTAAGTTGGACAGTTAGTTACTTATAGGTTTACTTTTCTTGCCCACAGTGTTTCAGCTACCCTCTCTAACTGAGGACTTAAAGAACATGAAATCCTGCATATTAATCCTTCAGACCAAGGGCCCACTTAATGGCAAAGGAGGTATAGTGATGGGCCACAATCTTTGGATCTATTTCTCCTAGCATATACCACACCATCTAGAAACTGCCAGTTTGATAAAGCCATGGAATAAACTGTCATGAGTGTAGCTGAAAATGATACCCTGTGAGGATGGGGTGCCATTCTCCAGAACACCTATGAAATCAATGGCCATTATTAATACAGTGCTATGTCCCTAATGGTGGAATCACTTGGTCTGGAAACCAAGAGGTGAAAGCAAGGTACCTCTGCTTATTATGACCTTGAATGACTCACTTTGGGATTGTAGGCATCAAGTCTCTACCTTTATTGGTCCTAGAATCCAGAGGCAAGATGCTTACACCAGAGAGTGCAGTAAGAATGTCATTAAACTTGAAGCAACCACAGCTCTAAGACTGGCAAGAACAAAAAGGAATATCTGACCCAGTCATCATGAAGAGGTAGAGTAATGGGAGGAAGAAAAGTACACCTGGCATGCAGGTACTCTACTGGAGCACGTGTTAGTGCTCTTGAGTACTCCTGAGTACTGTAAATGGATGGTATTTAACCATAGCATGAAGAGGATGTGGTATCAAGGAGTCACATCCCTCCAGGGTGAGGCTCTGAATCACACCCCAAGCTGACCCATCCAGTCCAGTAGCAAAGCTGGTTGAGGATGTAGGACGTCACACCCATCCTAGATGGATGGAAGAGATGAGTGTTTTGGGGTCCTAGGGCCAACTAGGACTAACAATTTTTTCCACTTTATAGATTTTCCCAGAAATTGTAACCAGTCAGAATCCTGGATTAGTTGTGTCTGGATAATGTGAACTCAGTGTGAGAAGTAAGTTGTTGTGAGCAGTACAAGAAGTGGACTTTTATCCCACTAACACTGCCTTTACCTGACAGAGTACCCATCTACAAGTATTTTCATCCCCCAGGAACTCCAGTATCTGTTGATCACTGCTCATAGCTCCATCCTTTTTTTGATAACTGCTCCTCTGCTGAATGGGAGCCACCTCTTACCTGGGAGCGTCATCTGGGATGTCACTGCCCAGCCCCACCCTTGCCAGGCTGCAATTAACAGCAGGTAATGATTGCCTGATACAGTGGTAAAGTAACCAGCTTTCATAGTCCACCTCTGGGGTTCCATGTGAGTCAAGCTGAAGTCAGTCTCCATTAAAAGAACATCATGACTTAGATATCTACTCCATATCTATCTTTTGTGTTGTAACCTTCCTCTTAGATCCCATTCTCAACTCACCTCTTTGAATAGAATCCCCATTTGGGCATGTCTTCTTGTGAACTGACCCTTAAGAGATGCATTTATTGAAGCAAACCTGAAGTAAGAAAGTGAATGCTGACCATACTTTTCTTTCCTAGCCTAGATGATCTTATAGTATCCCAGCAGTGAACAGGTGAAAAGGATTCCACTCTTTTGTTATATATGAGAGAAACAGCAATTAAACACCCATTCCTGTCATGCACTTTGAGAATAATATGCCCAGATATTTTTTTTTTGTCCTTGAGAAATATGGTGTCTACTTAGGCACTAAAACTATGTCCAGAAATTACTAAGATTAATGAACATAATTGACATACACCTTTACTCTGGATATATATTATTCAAAGAGTCTAGAAAATAGGTTTTCTAGATTACAGAGAGTTTATGGGTGAAACATTAACATTAAAATCATAACCGGTTTGGATGGAAGTCTATAAATTTTTATTGCAGATTTGCATGCTTTCTTAGACAGAGGATATTGAATATTATTTCAACAGTTCTTGATGACTCAAAGTTAGTGTTATTAACAGCTATTACTGCTAGAATGTACTATCACAGTGATGCCTCTGACTCTGCTTAGATATGCTTGGATCTGTACCAAATGAATAATGATAGCTTTGTTTTGAGTTCTTATGTCTGATTTTGATTGCATAGCTCTTTCCATTACTTTACAATGTCACCTATCTCTATTATGAGTGTACCTACTCATAGCAGTTCCTCTGTACCTTTCAATTTGCTATTGTTAGTATTTTATTGACATAGAAAATAAATAATACTTATTATTATTGAATGCTTACTATGTATCAGGCAAATTCTAGTAACTTACATATATTAGCTCATTTAATCTTTATAAACTCATTATGATGTTTGTAAATTAAGAGTAAATTGGTTCTGCAGAACATCATACATGGCTGTCTTTTGTACCATGTATATAAACTTCAGTGTATGAACTTACTGCCATTTATTTATTTTATTTGCTCAGAAACTTAATTTTTGCGTCTTACTAGATTTTTACTTATGCTCTGGATAAGTAAGAGAGGTAAGACATTCAGAGAGTTCTAGCTATGCCTATAAACATGGGAAATTATGTGACGAGACAAAGAATGTGAGGAAGTTGGAGTATAAATCACACTTGAGTAGGTGTTGGAGATTTGCTTGTGCAATGCAAGAATGAAGGGCATTCTTAGTAAGAAATCATTTTCATGAGGCTACATACTAAATAACAAGTTTACAAAGTAAACCATTGCATAATCACAGATGAAAGTTACCAAGTAATTCTCATTAACTCCATTAGTTCTAAAAGGATGTCCTCTCATGTGGGTCATGGTCATTCTAAAATGGACCTCCTCTGTTTTCACTAATTCCTAAAGCTTTACCAGGAATTTTATTAAATTTAACAAACAAAAAATCATGTTTCTGTGAACAGTTTCTAAAAAGTGGATTTTATATATATATTTAGATGTGTTCTCTAATATATATTCCAGCATTTGCTTTGGTTCCAGCTGGAAACTGTTATGATATCCTGATCATTTTCCCACATCTTTGAAAACAGGGATAAGGCCAACCCAGAGTCATCGATCTTTTCTCTTTCTTTATTAGTGTTCCAGTAAAAATAATATAGTACCACCTATACTATCTAATAAAATGTATCTAAGTTTCCTCTCTGGTTGAGTTCCTACCTCTTCCTCCAGGGGATGCTGGATTAGTGTCTTCTTGGCCTCCCATTAATTTAAGGCATTCTTTTCATACATGTGTATAACACTCCCTAAAGTATTATTGGTTTATAAATTACACTTGTTGTTTCGGGGCAATAAATGGAATGATGAATGCATGCTTTGTTCAGTCACCTTTTTATTCATGAAAGGCAAAACCAAATATTCTAAAAACATTTATCTACATCAGGAATAAGCTATAAACCTTTCAGAAATGCTCCAAGTAATTCAGAAAGGAACCACTAATTACTGTCATAACAAAAAGGATTCAACAGCGCTAAATGCTCATGGAACCGTAGAATGTCAGAGATGGAAAATCAAGTCCAGCACCTTCCTCTTACAAATGGGAAACTAGAGCTTTTAAGAGCAGAAATGATCTACACAGTCACCCAGATAGTCATCCATGGCATCAATCTTGGGTTCTGTGTCTCCGGACTCCAAATTCATTGCAGCTTCATGGGTCATTAGATTTTGGGGTGTGAGCTATACTAATAATATAAGCCACTTTACTCTTTCCTGTGTTTATTCTCTGTGCATATGTCTGTTTGTTAGAATGGATCAGAACCTCAAAGGATGTAAAAGTCATCAAAAGAGATGACTCCACCCAGAGCAAAAATACCTTTTAAATGTTCCAATTTTGTAAGAATGTCCTGCAAATTATTTCATCTAATGAAACATGACAGTTTATCCAATGATATGATTGAGCATTCTGTGGTTTCTATCAGAAATGGGTTTAAATTTTGGGGTGGGAAGAGAAAAGATGGCTTTTTATACAATATTAGAAAATGAAAGGCTACTTTTCTCCTCAAAGCTGAATTCCAAAATACTAATTTTAACTCTTTACCAATCTTTATTTCTGGACAAATTCTATATCACTTTCTCATTTTATCTTGTAAAAAATCAAGAAGAGTGATCCTTCAATATTCCTATAGGCATTTTTCCCTATGTTAGAACAATGTAACGTAAATGTGATATAAATTAATTTTCATTGAAAAGGTGGCTAATGGCACAGAATTGTGGACATTTGACTCTATTAAATTTGCAACAACATGCTATCTTTATCCAATTTTTCATCTTGGACTAACAGTTATGTCTTCTTTTTTTTAACTCTCTATTTTAAAATAATTTGAAACTTATGAGGAACATACAGAGAAGTTGCAAGATTAGTACTCTTCACCCTGTTTCCCAGTTGTTAATTTTTAAAAATCATTCTCTTCATATGTACATAGATGTATATACCATTGTCATTTTTCAACCAAGTAAGAATATGTTGCAGATATGATGCTTCATTTCTCCTAAATACTTTTGCTTTTACTCATAAATACTCATATATTTCCTATAAAAAAGACACCTTCCTACAAATTTTACTATAAATATATTAAGAAAGCAACATTTATAAAAGTCTGCCATCTAATACCCCCTCTTGTTTGTCTTTCTTTCCTGCTTGAATAGCAGATATCTAATCCCTTTTGTAGAGCACTGAAGAGATTTTAAGTCTAGTTTATTAACCTATGTGTATCCACCATCGCGCATAATCTTTTTGAAAGTAGAATCTATGAACATCTTACTATCATATCTATAGTTCAATAAATATTTTTAATGAATCAATGGCACTTTTAGAAACTTTGCATTTAATATGAAGCTAGGAAAGGTAGTCGATTGATGGATGATGAAATGAAGATTGAAAACACAGGAACAAATTAAGAGGATGATATTTATCAAGTAAAAATGGCATTCTGGACAGCAAACATGGGTTTGAGGAAACTTAACAATTTACATGAAATAGGTTTTGCAGATTTCCTTGATTGATGCTTATTCTGTATGCCAGAAAGCAGGAGTACTTTCAGGTTACATCTGATTAAGAATTAATGGACTTGATTTGTCCACTCACTGCTTATTCTATTGGGCAGAGCATATCTGGATCATGGTACTCAACTGACATCTCCATTATATAGGCAGGATGGGAACTGACAAAGCAGAGACAGACAGAATGGCATGATTGTTTGATGTGAGGAAAAGGTGGAGGAATCCAGAATGTAGGAAGTAGAGTACTGAAGCTTCAGTATGGCTGCTCCAAAACATCTGAGCAATACTAATAGATAGATAAATAGATAGATTTTAGCTTCAAAAGCCAAGCAGGCATTAGCACATACAAGGCATAACTATAAACAGAGATGCTAAAAAAACAAAACAAAACAAACAAACAAACAAAAAAACCCAAACAATAGAATGATCTACTTGGTGAAATGTCAGTGGAAGGATTCCACAGGGTAGAGGAAGACTGATTTTCAGTCACCTTAACAACAGAGGAAAGTCTAGATAGGGTGATACGAGTCAGGTTTTATCCCATCTCCGTTACTTCTTTGTCGCATGAAATAGATGTCATTGAGGCTCTACAGTGTTGTCCAGGTTGTATTTTCTATTTCTGTGTGTTCTATTCCCAGCATTCTGACTCCTGTCTGAGACCACATATAGATTCCCTTTGAGCAGACACTGTCTGCCTTGGTCTCTCCTCTCTTTCCAGTAAAGATATATGCCAGTGTATCAATAGGATAAATATACCTGAATCATGAAATTTGTACATTTCCAGTTAGATTATCTTCTTTGTTTCAAAATACTTGGTTGAATGGGCCAGGAAGTCAGGAAGGAGAATGAACATTTACCAGGTAACTTTCATGTGCCAAGTAATTTAAGATGCTTTACATGTACATTTGCATTTGATCATCAATGATTGTTGATTTTATATCTAAAGATCTTTAAAGATGAGAATCAAAATAAAAATTGTCACATCACTTTTGCCCTAACCTCAACATGATCTGTCAAGAAGATATTATTTTTCTCATTTTATAGAAGAGGGAATGAGGCTCAGAAGTTAGTTTCCTTGATGGACAGATATTACATAGCAGAGCCAGCATTTGAAGGTTTCCTGTTTCTAAAGACAAAGAGTAAAATAGACAATTTTCCAGGTAATATAAATTGAAGGATGCTTATAAACGCCCCTCAATTATTTTACTATGGTGTCCACATTTCTACTGTTAGCACTTAATTTTTTTTTAGATTTAGACAAAATATTTCTTAATAGCATGCAAATATGGGGAATCTGGGTGGCTCAGTTGGTTAAGCATCTGCCTCTGGCTCAGGTCATGATCCCAGGGTCCTGGGATTCAGCCCCACTTTAGGCTCCCTGCTCAGCAGGGAGTCTGCTTCTCCCTCTCTCTTTCCCTCTGCCGCCCCTCCTCCCCCACTCATGCTCTGTCTCAAATAAATAAAATCTTTTAAAAAGCAGCATGCAAAAGTCCCCAAGAGTCTCTGTATATTAATGTTGTTATCTTTTACATTTGAGGTTAGTTTATTAAAAAGAGAAAGAGAAATATAGAGTGCACACCCAAACATAAAGTCTGGTGAGAATAGGTAGTGGATCTGGATACCCAGAAGAGTGGCTCAGCACAGAATTTGGGGGTACACCAGTGATATAAGGTAGTAAGAAAGTGCCAAAGATGAATTTCCCATCCTTTACAGTTGCTAAAGATGAGTCTTTGCAGAACTGTGTACTGACAGAGGCTCCATAAAGTCCTTTCGATGGTGATGATATTGAAAAATATGATTTAACTCCTTGCATGTATCTTTAAAGGTGAAAACACATTAATAAATTGAAAGTTTCATGAATAAAACTGTCTTTGGAATTACCTACCTTATTTGTGTGAATACACTCAGTGAATTTACGATGATTAATGGTAATACGATGAACACCAAAGCACATAATAATGATTTGCTACTTATTATAAAACATTGCCAATATTTTGTACACCCAAGCAGCACAACATGCAAGAAATTCAATGAAACCTTTTTAAACAAGCCATGGGGAAAGGGAAGAGCAGATCAAGCCACATATACTATCTCTAGGGACAGAGGCCTCTCTTCTATCATAAATTGATTGCTCTGGCACCCATGAAAGGCAACAGGGGCAGTTAGAGGACTGCATAGAGACATGACTGTCACAAAGGAAGTAGAGACAGAAGTTTGCCTCAAAGGAATGTATTGTTTCTCAACCCTTGAGAGTGCAAAGACAAAACTTCCTTCAAATTAATAGCTTGTGCATTCTGGATAGCTGAAGATAATAGACAAAAACAACAGATAAACCTTTACACCTTCATAATAATTTGAAGATGTGGAATATTTTAATTTCAAAATATGTGTAATTTTTTTAATGCACCAAAACTTAGCAGGCAATCTCTCACATTCACTTACTTCGGCAAGGCTTTGTGGCAAGTGCGTGCCAGCCAAAAAAACTGTGGGAAAGGGAGAACAGGAGAGTTACTCATGGGAATAACATTGGCATAAAAGTACTGCAAGAAAGCTTAAGTCCATGCTATGTATAAAAGTATTAAACATTAAAAAAATACCTTGATAGATCAGGGTACAAACAGTCTCTAGGAAAGGGACTTAAAAATGCAAATGACTTGAAGTAACAGTCTTCAAAATACCTATTTTTCTGGAGGACTAAAAACCAAACAAAATGGAAGGGAGAGGGGCCCTTTTGAAATTAAGTGATGAAGGGTAAATTGTGTTAAAAAAGGGAAATTCAAGGTCCTATAAGACACAACTATTGCCCCCTTGCCCCCACACACATACACATGCACAGAAATCTGTTGAAGAATATGTACTTTGCTACAGTGAAAAGAAAAAGGGGGGCACCATCAAATAAAGAATTCTCTAAGCTACTTTTATATCAAAAAATGAACGGAAAAAACTAATAAAGCTATTCAGAGTTATTATTTTAAGAAATCAGAAAATGAGGTTCAATATACCTTGAGTGATGAGATTCCCTGTGAACAAACAACCATATGTCACACAAAACTGTAAAACAACACTCAAAGGAAGTAAAATGTACTCAAACAATAGGAATACTTTGAATTAGAAATTTAAACTGAAAAGCAGAGATTGGCAAAGATAAACAAGTAAAATGATAAGAAAGAAATGAGTGCCTCAGTGTGTTAAGCATCTGACTTAGGCTTAGGTCATGATCTCAGGGTTCTGGGTTCTAGCCCCCCATGGGACTCTGTGCTCAACGGGAGTGTTTGTTTTTCCCTCTCCCTCTACCCCTCCCCCTGCTCATGTGCATGCTCTCTCTCTTTCTCTCTCTCTCAAATAAAGGAATAGAATCTTTAAAAAAAGAAAGAAATGAAAGAATAGTTGTTTGAACTCAAAAAAAAGAAGGAAGGAAAAAATTAACCCAGAAATAAAGACTAATTTACAAGATGCCCAAGCACTAAGAGTAAAACAGATTATTTAAGGAGTCACTGAAGAACCAAGGAAACATCCAAAAGAACGTAGTTTTTTTTTTTTTCTTCACAGTTTGTACAATTTATACACAGAGAAAGGGACCCAGTCTAGGCTCCTGTATCCTCTATAAAGAGAACTTTATAGCTTCCCATATTAATGGAGGAACTGTGGGGGGGGGTGCATGGCACAAGAAGGAAGGTTGAGATCTACATTCTCAGGGAGCAGAAGGCAGAGCAGGGTCTGGAGGGAATGAAGGCACCATCAACAGTGAGAGGTAAGAGGCAGGGGAAGAGGCTACAGGAGGCTGGCCAGGGTCTGGTGGCACCAGAATAGGGCCTCTGAGGCCAATGTTTGTGAGGGGAAGGGGTTCACTGGTGTCTTTGGTAAAAGCTGTAGGCACTACTGGTAGGGTTGGAGGTTGCACAGGAGTCTTAGAAATAGGATGAGAGAGCAGTGGGAAAGTGTAACTTCAGGTCCTAGGAACCCAGGAGCCAAGTGTAGAAGACATAGAGCAGCAGCATGAGGACCATAAAGCCACCTAGACCAGAGGGTCCAGAGGACTGGAGGGGCTCTGCCCCCCACCTGCATCACAACCTCCAGTGTGGTCCACAGCCCTGGGGCAGTGCCCTGGAGGAGATCTGTGGGCAGGGCAGGGCAGCCTCAGACACCCTTATTTTTCAACAGGCTTCTAAGAAACTCTCCACATTTTTCTGAGACTTGAGAATACTAAGTTTTGGCACAGCAGGTGAGGGCATGTGGATGAAGGGCATGGAGAACATAACTGAAATAAAAAAAGAAGTAAAAAAGTCCAGAGATCAAGTGGTAAAAATAAGGACTCTGGCAAAGAAGGATAATGTTCATTATGTTTGGAGTTCCTAATAAAAACAAAGCAATGTAACAGGACTAATATTTAAATGTATAATCCAGGAAAATTTTCCTTAAATTAAGGAAGACCTGAATCTACATACTGAAGGAGTCTCACAGGTACATAGGAAAATAAGCCTGGAAGGATGATTTATGAGACTTCTGTACTCTGGAGTATTAGACAACTATAAAAAGATGAAGATGATATTTATATAAACTTATATGGAATGAATCTAGGCTATATTTTTAAGTGAAAAAAAACAAAGTAGAATAAAGGTGTATCTATGGCTTCCTATATTCCATGTCCATGTATGAAAATCTACATATACCTGAATGCAAAAATGAAAGATAAGAAAGATAAGCCAGATTAAAGAGATCTATTACCTTTAGGGTATATGGGGGAACAGGATTGACATAAAGAATAAATGGGCTTTTTAATGTAGAAGATATGAGAGGCTATTGACTCTTGGTGTATATACATTTTGTACCATTTTGACATTTAGAACAATGTTAATTTTTCACATAATCAAAAAAATAATAAAATGAGCAGAGTTTGGGGGAATTCAAAATGGAACACAAACTATAGCAAAGGAATATAAGGTTATTCCAAATAACCTGACCATACCGAAGGGGATGAGGATAAAAAGAACTAACCTAAATAATTTCAGAAAGAAAGTATTTTTATGCATACTGTAATGCTGAAGACTAAAATAACTGTACACAAACATTATTCTCTAGTTCGTAAATTAGTTTTTCACAGTGGAATGGGCTAAAACTTTTGAAAATAATTTACATGCACTAAAAGATTGGAAAAAATAGGAAAATGCATTTATGTGGCTACTGAGAGCCAGTTTTATTTAAGATTTTATTTATTTAGGGCACCTGGATGGGTCAGTCAGTTAAACATCTGCCTTTGGCTTGAATCATGATCTCAGGGTCCTGGGATCTAGCTCCATATTGAGCTCCCTGCTCAGCAAGGAGTCTACTTCTCTCACTGCCTATGTCTCTGCCTCTCCCTATGTCTCTCATGAATAAGTAAAATCTTTCAAAAAGATCTTTTTTTAAAAAAGATTTTATTTATTTATTCTAGAGTGAACAGGAGCAGGGGGAGGGGCAGAGGGAGAGTGAAAAAAGGAAGCAGAATCCCTCCCGAGCGCAGAGCCCAAGGCTAGTTGGGCTCCATCCAGAACACTGAAATCATGACCTGAGCCCCAACTAACTCAAACACCTAAGTAACTGAGTCACCTAGGTGACCCAGATAGCCAATTTTTTCACTGTTGGAAAAAGAATTACAAATAAGTCAAGGGTGAAAACTAGAATGAATCTTCTGGTGTTGTATTAGTACTGAATATATGAAGGAAGAAATAATGGTTTTCAATACATATACAAATGATAGCTATAAAAATATAGATGTGTATGATATACATATATATTTCCAAGCTCTGTTCTTTAAGAGAACTGAGAACTAATGACAAGTACAGTGAACATACCTTAGTGTCCATATTTTGGTTTCTAAATATAATTCTCTACTAAGAACAGAGTTCCTTGGAAAGTGGCTAATTCAAAGGCTGGGACAAAGAAAATAGAAGTTGATTGAAATACCTTGAGATGCCAAAAAGTGGAGTGCTCAAAAAAATATATCTTATTTCCTCAGCACTGATGAGTATATATATATTTTAAAGATTTTATTTATTTATTCATGAGAGACACAGAGAGAGAGAGAGGCAAAGACACAGGCAGAGGGAGAAGCAAGCTCCATGCAGGGAGTCGGACGTGGGACTCGATCCCAAGTCTCCAGGATCACGCTCTGGGCTGGAGTCTGCGCTAAACTGCTGAGCCACCCAGGCTGCCCTAACAATATATTTTTAAGACACAGAAGCAACTCACAAGAATTTTCAATGGCCAAAAATATGACAATGTGAGTCCTTCAAAATAAATAATGATAGTAATGGATTGTATTCTTCAAAATAAAATAAATATCCTTGACTCCTTAGTGATACAAATAAATTAATGTTTTCTAAAATAAGGAAATAGGAACAGCTCTTCTTTATAGTATAATGAATGTTAATAAATGTATCAGGAATAAAATCAACAGAAAATCACCATATGGCAAATATAAGTTGTTCTTGTTTTTGGTAGGAATTGATGCTAAAAATCAATAAGCAAAAGTACAGTGAGAAATAGAATATTTTCATAATTTCACTGTATCTCCCCAAGAGACACTTATAGGTCTATATAAAATGAGGATGAGAATCATACCTATCATAGGAGATGGTTGTAAATATTAAAATAGTAAAACTAAATAGTAAGGACTATAAAAGCATTAGCTATTAATATTATATTATAAACTATCTATTTTAAAGGGTATGGAACATAAGGAAACTATTTTATAGATATTTGGAGTCTAGAAGTGTTCGGCCTTACTACCCCAATTACTAACCAATTGGTCACAGATGAGAAAGAGAAAGAGCCTTCCCCAGTAACCAAAATGGACAACTGTATGAATGGGGGTGCTGTTCACTAGATGATGGGAAAAGAGGAGGAAGTGAAAGTTCTGATAGGACAGAATCACCAATTGAGTTTTGTGTGCACTGAGTTAAAATGCTTGTCAGAACTCTTGCTGAAAATATTCATGATTGGTTAGGTAAACAGGTTGGGAACTCAAGGATGCCTCTACTTGAGTTGTAATTTGAAAGTTTCTAATGTGTATTTTCTTATAAAGCATATCTTCCCATGGGATACCAAATACCCAAGTCAAGGATCAAAGGTTGACCTGTAACTCTGCAATAGTTTGTAGCTTGTCAGATAGGAGCTGTGTGATCTCATTGCAACGAAATGTCCAGGGTTCCTGCTACATGTGCCAGCATTGTGATTCTGGCAAATGACCAAGAGCTCTGACTCTCAGGGCCAACGAAATGTGAGACCCTGGTCCTTCTATGAGCTACCCAGCACCAATTCAACTCTATCTCTCAGGTTTCACATGTGAATGTGTGTGTGTGTGTGTGTGTGTGTATTTGTGTGATTTCCCCTGGCTTAGGGGAAAGAGAAAATTTGTCTTTGTACTGAATAAAACCACTTACCATCCTTTACCTTAAAATCAATTTTTGATATTGTCTCAACAAATCCTATTGTGCCCAGGGATGGGTCTATGAATATAGCTTATACTACTGTAAACTCTGGTCTCAGTTGGACAGCTCCACCCCTCCGGTTCTATTCTTCATTCCTCAGTCTTTTCCCTCATGCTTCTAATATTAAGTGAATGCCTTTTGTTATTGTTTTTTTAGAGATTTTATTTCTATATTTGAGAAAGAGAGACAGAGATAGTGACAGAGATAACGAGAGACAGTGCAAGTGAGGAGGAAAGGAGAAGCAGGCTGCCCGCTGTGCAGGGCTCTATTCCGGGACCTCAAGATTATGACCTGAGCTGAAGGCAGACACTTAACCAACTGAGCCACCCAGGTGCCCCAAGTGAATACCTTTTAAATCACAAATTATTCTATTTTAATATCGTAGGGAATATACAAATTATTTGATACAAGAATATTAGCTACTCAAAATAAAATTGAAAAATCTTAACTGAGCAAGAAAACCTTTCATTATATATGAAATAAAAATGTATTTAAAAATAAATCCTTTTATTGTTTCAGGTATCCTGTAAAGGGCCATGAGGTAGAACAGATGATATAGGAAACAAAGAGGATTTTCCAAAATACTAAATTCATCTAGTATATATACTCCTTACTCAAAGTAGGTGAGGCTTCATGAGACTGGTTTCTGGGATTCTTTATGTTGTTTCACACTTTTGGTTAAAACCAAGGAGAGCCTACTAAGTAGGGAAAAAGGAGGCTGGGTCAGAGTAAGATTTGGCGACCTTTGTTTTTACCTATTCATGCAATCCTATCAAATGAAAGAGTTATTTTACTTCTTACTCTTAAAAACAGTGTCTTATGAAAATGTTGATGACTACTTAGTTTACAGTTTACAAACTTTGACATATATAATATCAATTAAATCCTACAAGGTAAGGATCTGAGTTGAGGTTATCAAAATTAGATGGACTGGTATTCTAAATTTTAAAGAAGTGAGCATGGTGGTTCCCAAACTCAGCACATTAGCATCACCTGGGGAAGGTCAAAATCCACCGATGCCTGTGTTGCAGCCTCAGAACTTGATTCAATTGATCTGGGGTATCACCTGGACACTGGAATGTCTAAAAGATTTTCAGATGACTCTGTTGTGCAGACAAGGTTTTGAGTTTTCCAAGGTTATAAAACTAGAAAGGAACAGTATTGGGATTAATTTCAGGACCCTTGGTGTCTAGTCCAGTACTTTTAACATAGGCAGTAGTCATGAGAAAAACAATAAAACTGATATGAAACTCAGGAAACCAAACTTTCTCTCCTTTTCCACAAACTTTATTTTCATGGAGTTTGAATTTGAATGGCTACTCATATGTGGAAATAGGATAGACGCTAATGATAGAAACAGATTAGGAGGGAAGAAGTGAGAAAAAGAAGAGTGCCCATGGCCATCATCATGGAAAGAGAAAAACCCGAATGATGCAGTAGAGCATGTCCTGGACCTATGGCAGAAAGCCAAGCTACTCAATCGATGTCAAGAATCTGATGGCAACTGATTGATAGCCCTACTGTCTCCCATAGAAGGAGATGAAAAGTGTTTCTTATCCATTAGGAGTGAAGAGGTTATTGAATCCAGCTGTGTGAAGTAGAAATCGAAGTTGGCCAAGATTTGCCACTTGTGGCAGGGATGGATCATGAAGCATGTCTGTGGGCATTTGCCAGGGGCATCAGCCTGTAAGAATCATCAAAAAACTCACTGTGATAATTCAGAAATGTACCAGTTACTTTGGGTTTCTACTTAAGTGTTTATAAATTTAACTCCTTTACAGTTTAGAAAAATCTAGTTGTAGTTTAGCTTCTACTAAAATAGCATTTGAAAATGATGCTAATGTCACTCAATCTGTGCTGAGCATTTTTGCAACGCGTGTGGGAAAAGTTAGCCCTTTCCAAAATCAAAGAATGTGTGGCATATTGCTGTTTATGGGGAGAAAATGATTTATTTTATCTAAATTTGAAAACCATTAATATACTTCCCAAGAAGTTATCTGATTTAGCAAATAACAACAACAAACAAAAACAGAAGAGAAAATAAAGAGTAAACAGAAGACAATGTAATGTCTGCAGCACTACTCCTACTTTGCCATAGAATAAAATAATCAAATATATATTTTTTATTTTTTAATTTATTTTTATTTTTTCAATTATTATTTCTAAGTAGGCTCCATGCCTAGTATGATACCTAATGCAAGGCTTGAATTCATATGATCCTGAGATCAAGACCTGAGCTGAGATTAAGAGTCAGACACTTAACTGAGCCATGCAGGTGCCCCATACACTTATTTTCTACATGGAAATTTAACAACTTTTGGAGTTTCTAGTCTGTAAATTGAAGCATGACTAGCAGTTTCTCGCTCATCCTCCCAGGTGTGCAGGAACTATAACTTTATTTATTTTCTATAACACAATTTAATCTCTGCTTTCAGCCTCCTAATCCACTTGATCACAGAAGACATAATCATATTCATTTCATGGCCCCAATAATCTTTTCAGGTTTAAATTTAGTCAGTTTGGGGATTTCTTCTCTTCTACTTAGCCCCAGGGGTATCACCAAACCCTCAGGAGCATGTATCTGCCCCAAACTTCTCAGCATTTATTCATGTTGGTGTCCACTATGATGAACTATCACCACTCTGGGTCTTAGGTATAATATTTTTTCCAATGGGCATTCCTTGAGGCTTTCACTTCTTACCTAGTTTCTGGACCCACTTCCATTGCACTAGAAAGTGTGGAAACTGTGGGCTTCCTCCATCATGTGTCCCTGTACGGTATTCTAGGCATGAGGGAAGTGAACTCTTTCTTTATCCTTTTCTTTGGAAACCTTAGGAATCCTCAGATACTGGGAATCTAAGTCACTGTCTTATACCCTCTCCATCATAAATGGCTCCACAGTTTAATATCATGATGGCACAGGGATTACAGTGTGGTTCCAGCCTCCTAGAATTCCTGTTGGAAAGCAGATCCTGGGTGCCCTGTACTCTTAGATCTTGGAATGTGTCATGTACATTTGCCTCTGGACTTCAAAAGAGAGCATCTTCTTATTAAAGACATTCACTCTGTTTAACCTTCCTGTTTTCTCTCTAATTCATATTCTCTTTTTCAAGTCAATGGACTCATTATCAGTTCTATGGTAGGCAACACTGGCTGTCTCATCATTGTGCATCATTGTACATTCTCCCTGAGTATGTTAACTAGTTTGGGTTCTTCCTCAAAAACAAGGCATTTGACCTTCAAGTGGCCTTCTTGGCTAACTGATGTCTATGCCAGCAAAACAAAAACTTTGTTTCCTTTAGATTTGCCAAGGCGTCTCTTTTTCTGAAACATGAAATAGTAGAAAGTGGCCTGATGTAGCTGGGAATTGTGGAGATAAAATAATATGCAGGTAAATATCCAGTTTTTAACCCACTGCATAATGTAGTGTGACAAGTGGAAAATTTTACCACCCAAACCGCTCCCTATCCTAAGATCATAATTATCACTAATCAGGAGTAGAGTGAGAATAAGCAGAACATGCCCAGAGAGAGCTGCCTTAAAGTAAGTTGGGAAGTCGAGAAATAGCAGCCTATAAGCCTATGCAGAATCAGATAAGTGTACTGGACAGTGCCCCACAGCACTGAACATAATAATGATAGGCAAGGTGACAGGCAAGAGACACATACAACTAGTTAGAGTATAGAGACCAAAAGGGGATCAATGGCAGAAAAGCAGTACTGAGGTTTAAAAGCCCAGATATAAGGGACGGGAGAGCTGTTCCAGAGCCTTAATGTTGAATTACTGAACTGCATACTTGTCTTGCTTAAAGACTCCCCTGCCCCTGGCCTGAATTGGTCCTAAAGTCTAATTCTGATGGAACTTACACAATACAGTTTCACTTTAGAAGAGGCCACAGATTATCAAAATATGCCCCCTCCCATGCCTAAATTCTTTTTTTTCACATGACAATTTCCTTTTACAATTAAGGGATTAGGCTGAAAATGGAAATCCCTCTAGAAAGCAGAACACAGTAACTTCGCAGAACATTGAGTTGTCCATGCCTAATAACAGGACTATTCCTTACTTAAACTTTTAAAACCTGTTTTAAACAGTTTTATTGAGATGTAATTAACACATCATACAATTTAACTATCTAAAGTGTACAAGTCAGTGGTTTCTAGTATATTTAGAGTTGTGCAGCCATTGTTACGATCAAGTTTAGAACATTTTCATCACACTGAAAAGGAAACCTAATGTCCTTTAGCCATTCACACACAACCATTTTATCCCCCAGCCTTAGGCAACCACTAATCTACTTACTTTCTCTATAGGCTTTCCGATTCTGGTCATTTAGAAAATATTTTTAGAGTAGGGGAGGGGAAGAGGAAAAAGAGAAAGAGAATCTTAAGCAGGTTTCATGCCAAGTGCAGAGCCTGACATGGAGCTTGATCTCATGAGATCATGACCAGAGCAGAAACCAAGGATCAGCCACAAACTGACTGCACCATCCAGGCACCCCTTTTAGCACAGAGTTTTAAAGCTTTATCTGTGTTATAGCATGTAGCATCACTTCATTCCTTTCTATTATCAAACAATATTCCATTCTATGGATATACCATATTTGATTTATTCATTATAGGACTTTGCATTGTGAAAACTTTCAAACATGTATGAAAGAGGAGATAATATTATAATGAATAATCATAGACGTATCATCAGCTTCCACAATTATCAACTCACGGCTAATTTTGTTTTATTTATACCCATCACCATTTTCTCATCCCCTATATCATTTTAACATAAGTTCTTTCATAAATAGTTCAATATAGACTTATATACGTAGGCATATATATATTTTTTAAGATTTTATTTATTAATGAGACACACAGAGAGAGAGAGAGAGAGAGAGAGGGAGGGAGAGGCAGAGACAAGGCAGAGGGAGAAGCAGGCTCGATGCAGGGAGCCTGACATTGGACTCGATCCCGGGTCTCCAGGATCACAACCTGAGCTGAAGTTGGCGCTAAACCACTGAGCCACCTGGGCTCCTATATATATATATATATATATATATATATATATATATATATATATATAATTTTTTAAAGCAACCACAAAATTGTCATTGCACATTAAATCTTCATTCTTTAGCATCATCAAATACCAGCAAGTACTAAATTTTCTCTATTTGTGTTTCTTTGCATTTGATTTATTTGAATCAGGATCCAAAATAGGTCTGTCAAATTCCTTGACTGTGTTTTTCACCTATATTTTTTCCTCCTCTTTTTTCTTCCTTAGAATCTATCTGTTGAAGAAACCAGGATATTATCCCTACAGAATAACTATATTCTGGATTTTGAGGATTGCATCCTTCTGATATTAACATGCTCCCATGTCCCCTGTATTTCCACAGATTGGTAGTTGAGGTAGAACCTTTATCAAGTTTAGATAGGATACTTTGACAAGAATTCTTGAAAAAGTCTGTGTGTATTTCTATGAGGATGCACATAAATTAAAATAAATTAGTTAAATTTATTAAGTTAAAGTTTGTTTTTCCTTTTTTTAATTTTTAATTTTTTAATTTTTTTTAGTTTGATGTTAAAATTGACCAACGGATTCAGGTGTTGTCAGCCCTACCCATTAATTATAAAACTCCCAAACATGTGAGAAATATATATTGTTGAATATTCCTGAGATTTTGTGGCTGTTACAATAGCTGAGGATATGCCTGACTCTTGTGAAATGGTACACCATTGTAACCAAATAGTTGATTAGGAAATGTTTTCCTTGGTAAAATATTCAAGCTAATAAATTAAAAAATGTATGATAGATACTTACCATTTTGTAATCTCAAATGAAATAATGTATCAAGATAATAGTCAATGATGGTTGCTAAAACATCAGGTAAAAAGCTAATAGGCTGGTGTGGATCTGGTGACTGTGGGCAACCATACTCTGTGGGCAGTTTGGGGTCTGGGTATTTTCCATGTATATTTCTTTTTCTTTTCTTTTTTTTTTTTAATTTCTTTTTCTTTGGACTAGCGAGCTAGCTGGAACATGTTAACTCACAGCCATGGCAAAAGTACAAAAGGCCAAGATATAAATGTGGAGTCTGCTAAGACTTCTGTTCAAAACTAGCACTTTTTTGCTGCCCATCTCCCCCAAATTCATTTATCACATTGCTTAAGGTAAAGTCAGAGGAAGCGGAGGTTTATACTCTGCTTTTAATTGTTAGGAATTGCAAAGTTGAATGGAGAATTGAGAATTTGTGAAGAATTGGGTCCAATAATTTAATCTACCTCAGCAGTATAAAAGTTTTCTTTCCCTTATTTGCTAGCTTCCAAAGTAATTAGTTGATTTACTAGTATCTTTCAAAAGTGATCAGTATTTTTTAGTACTGTTGCCAACTGACAGATTTAATTCTATTTGTGTATCAGATTCATTTTAGTTAATGTTATTTTTGTTAATCAAGTTGTTCCTTTTTAACTTGGTCTGTAGATTTTTTTTTTTTTTTTTTTTGACAAAACTTCAGAAGTCTTTGATAGCTTCCTTGCTTTTTGGTTTGAAAATATACTCTGGGCTCATCGTAAACATTTTCTTTTAAAGATCTGAAATCAAGGAACCATATTTTCTTTTTATGGGAATGGTTATTTTGAGAATATAATGCAAGTTCTAGATGTGCTCATTGCTAATGGTTTTGTTACTATTTCTAGGCCTTTTATTTTATTTTAAAGATTGATTGATTGATTTTAGAGAGAGAGTGAGTGCAAGTGGGGGGAGAAATGGGGGAGTGGGGGAGTATCATGCAGATTCTGCACTGAGCCCAAAGCCAACACAGGGCTTGAATCCAAGACCCTGAGATCATGACCTGAGCAGAAACCAAGAGTCAGATGCCAAACTATCTGAGCCACCCAGAACCTCTGTTTCTAGACCTTTTAAATAGATGGACATAGAAAATACTTTTTTATTTTTATTTTATATATATATTTTTAAAGATTTTATTTATTTATTCATGAGAGACACAGAGAGAGAGAGGCAGAGACACAGGCAGAGGGAGAAGCAGGCTCCATGCAGGGAGCCTGACTTGGGACTCGATCCTGGGCCTCCAGGATCATGCCCTGGGCTGAAGGTGGCGCTAAACCACTGAGCCACCAGGGCTGCCCGAAAATACTTTTTTAAAAACATGTATATTTATATGAGTATTTCTAATTCAGACTTAAAATTACAGGTTTTCACTTAACTTTTTTGATACTCTCTGTATATAGTCATGTGTATCAATCAATATTCTCCTATTACTTCTGGATTTGAATCATAATAAAAATGTTTGGATAGAAGAAAGAGGCATTAAAGTTAATGGGTGATGAAAAGATGGAGATGTTTATGTGGGACCAGGAAGGAGAACCAAGGTTTACTGAAATCAAATTCTGCTACTTCACAGTTTAACTAATTGCTGATCTTCTTGATTCTGGGATATGAGGATCTAAAGGGCTATATGACCTGAGAATCAGGAACTGTTAAAAGCTCCTATATTCTAATATTCAGCCCAAAGTTAAGAACTGCTAGCTTATACTTCATCTTGAAGCATGGTGAAATTAAGAAGTAGTAGTCTAACTCAATCCTCGGGGAATCAGGTGTCGATCCTTACAGGCTTTGACACTTCATAAGTTTGACCACTAGACTTTTGTAGTTGACCTGAATTACATCTACTCTGTAGTCTTATAGGGTGATAGTGGGCAGCATGTGAAGTGATAAAGGCTTTGGCTTTGGAGTCAGAGACCTGGACTAGGATTCTGCAATTTACTGGGTATATTAATTTCCTACCGTTGCTTGTAGCAAATCACTAAAATTTTGTGGCTTAAACCAACACAGAATTATTATCTTACAAGTTCCCGAAGTCAGAAGTTCAAAACGGGTCTCACAGGGCTCAAGTCAAGATGTCACTAGTGCTGTGATCCTTCATGGAGGATCTATAGGGGAGAGTATGTTTTCTTGGCCTTTTCCAGCTGCTAGAGTCTGTCAACATTTCTTGACTTATGGCTTACTTCCATCTTCAAAGGCAGCAAAGGCCAATCAAGTCTTTGTCACATTGAGTCATACTGATCATGGCTTTTCTGCCTCCTCCAATATGGACCTTTATGACTACGTGTGATTACATGGGAACCCAGAGTAGCCAGCCACCTGAGTAATCCACAATACCCTTTCTGTTGTAAGGTCAGCTGATTCACAACAATTCTATTCTCTACCTTAAGTCTCCTCTTCCATGTTTCCCCGTTTCAGGAATTAGGAAGTAGACGTTTTGAGAGAAGGCCATTTTTCTGCCTACCACACTATCAGTTTGGGGATTTTTTTTTAAATTCTGAACCTTATTCTCTTTTATAAAATGAGCATCTGAGGTTATGTCATATCTTCCTGAATTAATGCATCCCAGTGATTCTCAAGAGTAAGAGAGAAGTGGTGATCAGAGCATCTGGAAAGATTTCTTGCTGGTAAAGTGTTCCCCAGGTGATATCAATATAACACTTCTTCACTATATGCTTACTCATCTTGAAGAATTGCTCTGAAGATTAAAGGAGATAATTCATGAAAACACCTGGACATGGTAAGAGCCCAATCCCTATTAGTGTCTTTCTCTTTCCTTTTTTTTTTTTTTTTAAATCTTTCTCTGCTCCATTCTATTTATAGAAAGAGACTGATACTCAAATATCAATGAAGAGTTCTCTGGATACCATGAATGAATCAAATAATTACGTTTTTGCCTTAGTCTTGTTTCCAGCTCGACATTTTTACTCCTTACTAAAGCTGTTCACATACCTAGATTACTTTTTCTAGTTTCTTTGTCAAAAGGCTGTGGATATAACCCTGGCCTCTAGAACTCTGACTTCTATAGATCCACCTTTCAGATGCCACCTTCTCTCTCTGTGTAAGATACTGAGATACCTGCCTCATCTTCAAATATTGATGGTGACCAGCATTTGAAATATGCCTCGGGCAGGTCTAACTCCCAAGCACTGTGCCTTGTCTTTTGACGTATACCTCCTCAGCTATGAATTCCCAGTTCTGTACCTCATACCCTGCCACATAGCATATCTGCTGCCAAGTTCCTGCCCTGAAGCCAGAGGCAAACCATCACACCTCTCTAAAGACTTACAATATGTGATAGCTTCAAAAACTTTGAACATGTTGCAAATAACAATAATCTAGCAGCATTTACTAGGGACCACAACTTTGTGGGGTTTTGTTTTGTTTTTGTTACTACAAAATGTGTTACCTTCTTTATGTTTCCTTTTTCCATGTTACTTCTTGATATGTTTGTCCCAATTTTCATTTAGCAAATCATCTAAATCCCAGTCACTAGAATTTATATACTTATTGATCATATTTCAGTCTTGCTCTACCATTGTTAAAAGGAACACAGGAAAAGGAAGAGTAAAGATTGCCCTGTCTTTGAGGCTGTCTTCAGACCTGAGCTCTATAGGAGAGGACAAAGCAAGAACTTGAATGATGTCCATGCATTTGTAGTTGAATAAATTCAAAGAATATTTACTGAGAACCTACTGTGTACTTTGCAACATGTCAGTCATGCAGTTATTGGAAAAAAATTGACAGTTTTTCCTAAGAGCTTACATGTTCTTGATAAAGCAGTTATGTAATAATTATAAATACACGTACATTTCAAGGATGGCAAATGCTATCAGAGATGTTCTCCTGCATTATGAAAGTGTAATGGTAAAAACATATCTTATGGTAAGGACAGGAGTCATGAAAGTTGTAAGGAAAAGAAGTAAATACTCCAAGTTATCAATTATCTTCAACTAGTGATAACTATTATGAATAATTAAGCAGAATAAGGGAATAGATATTGACATGAAAGGAACTTTAGTTAGTATGGCCAGGAAAATCCTCTCAGAGGAGATATTTGAACAAAAACATGAATACCAATCATGAAAAGTGAGTATCATAATGGTATGAGGGAAGAGTGTTCCAGGCAAGGGAATAGCAACTGAGAAGACTCTGGGGTGGAAGAGAAATGGCTTTGAGGAGAAAGAGGTAAGAATCTTTTAAAAATAATAAGATCTATGATAGTGTCACAAGACCAATGAAAGCCACAGCATTTATAGTCAGGATAGGAGGTGATAACCTACATTAAATAAAAGAAGCAGGCTTAGGGAAAAGATAGAATGAACTACCCCTTTAAATCCAGGATCTAATATGGAATCACATTGCATTTATTTACCATTGCTTTATTCTCTTTTAATATGTATGCATTCCTTGTTCTTTCTTTGTCTTTCATATGCTTAACATTTTTAGCAGCTGACCCTCAGTTTGAATTTCTATGAAGATTTCTCAGGGTTAGATTAGATTCAGAGTATTTATTGTTAAAAGGAGTACAAAAAAGTGATATTGTGTCCTTCTTAGTGCATCATACTAGTAAGCATATGTAGCTTTGCCCCATACTGGTGTTACACTTGGTTAAAGTGATGTATGTACACCAAGTTTCTCTACTATAAGAGTACCATTCTTTTTTCTTTGTTGTTGTGAGTCTCAGTGGAGACTCTAACACTAACTTATTGGTCAGTAAAAGTTCTCTCATTCTTATTACCATTTACTGATGATTCTTCCTGAATCGGTTGTCATCATGATGATTGACAAATAGTGATTTTTCTAACTCCATATTTTCTCCTACATGTATTTGTCAGCATTCTACTTTAAAGAGTAGCTTTTTCTTATCCTCCATTGTGTATTTATTTAATTATATCACCATGGATTTTCTTTATAATATTTTTTATTTTGATGCCCAACATAGTAGACACAATTCTAAGATGACCCTGAAATTATCCCTAATCTTCTATGATGTCCATGTCCTGAATGTGGAGACACTATGATAGAATATCATTTTCATGATCAGATTATGTTACATGTCAGAATTCACAAGAAAGGAAGATTACCCTCAGTAGACCTAACCTTAATAGAAACAGGGCTCGTCCTAGTAAGAAACATTCAAAACATAAGAGGAATTTGATGTGAGAAATTCTCCTTTGCTGGTATTCAGCTTGAAGAAGGCTCCATTATAGAGAATGGGGGTACCTTCAGGAGCTGAAAGCAACCTCCCACCAATAGCTGGCAACAAGATGAGACCTCTGTACTACAGTTCAAGGATCTGGATTTGGGCAACAACCTAATAACCATGGAAGTGGATTCTTATATAGATCCTCCAGATATGAATGCAGATGGGCCAACACCTAAATGTGGGACCCGGAGATGAGAACCCAATCAATTCTGGACTTCTACCTTAAAAAACCTAACAAGTTAGTGTTGTTTTATGTTTGTAAATCTGTGGCTACAGAAATAGAAAACTAATGTACTCAGTTGTCCCGTATTTGGCCCATGGGAGCTCTTTCAAGCAAATTATTGTATTGTTTAGATATACACTGTCGTTCTTAATGTACTTCCTTATTTAAAATACAAACACACACAGACACATGACACATATACACAGAGCATTAAAGCAATATTTAATTTATTGTTTAAACTTTTTATAAATAAGTATTATACTATTATTATTTTATGTGACTTCTTTTGTATTTCCAACAGGACATTTTTTCAGTCCATCCAAGTCGTTGTACGTTAGCTGTAACTCATTTTTTCACTGCTATGTATCATCTATTTGTAAATTTATGCTATGACTTCCTTTATGTTGACAAATATTTAAGTCACTTCCTTCTTTATTTTGTTACAAATATTGGAGCACATATTTTTTTTTTTCTGATCCTCATGTAACATATTACCTGGAGGCATTTGTCTAGCACTATTTCTGGGACAAAAGATGTGTGCAGCATGATGCCCAGTTGTATACCAAAGTACTTTTACTGCTGTGCCACATCTTTGCCATTACTTAGTTACCAAGTTTTTTCATCTTTATAAATCATTTGGGTGTAAAATGATACCTCTTTCTGGTTTAATTTACCTTTCTTTCTCTGGGTTCTAAGGGAGTCAAGGATAGGTTAATAAATTAATTGTCCATTTGTATTTCCTATTTTGTGGACATCCTTTTAAGTCTCTTGCCTGATTTCTGTTGCCTTATCTCTCTGTACTGATTTATGTAATTTATATGTTCTAAATTCAATTCCTTTGTCTATTATATGGTTACAAATCTCTTTTTCCACTTTGTACCTTCTGTTCATTTTTTAAATTTGATATCTCTGTGGTGTCCGTTATGGACTGAATTATATCTAACCACAATTCATATGTTGAATCCTTAATCTCCAATGTGAATATATGCATAGATAGGGCAATTAAGAAAGTAATTATGGTTAAAAGAGGTGATAAGGGTGGGACCCTAATCCAATAGGATTGGTGTCCATATAGGAAGAGGAAGAGATATGAGAATTTTCTCTCTCCTTGCACACACAGACAAAGACCACCTGAGACTGTATAAGAATGTAACAAGAAGGTGCTGACTTCAAGTGAAGGAGAGACATCTCACCAGAAACTGGGGGGTACAGTGGCCTCCAGAGCTGTGAGAAAATAAATGAGTGTTGTTTAAGCACCAGTCTGTGGTATCGTGTATGGCAGCCCAAGCAAATTAATACAATGTCTCTAAATGAATGGGCATTTTTAAATTCAATTTAGTCAAATTTGTCAATGACTTCCTTTATATTAATATTCTTTGATTTTTGTTTTGATTATAATTTCCCATACCTTATTTCCTAGAGATTCTGTTTTATATCTTCTTCGGAATAATTTAAATTTCACTTTTTATGTTTCAGGATTTATTCTACCTAGAATTTCACTTTGTATAATATATGATAAAGAGATTACATTAGATAATATTATATAAAACATATAACCTTGTTATTTATAATGCATATTATATTTATTAGTTTATTAGTTTATTATATCCATATCATTTAACACGAGCAATTATTCCAGCTTGTTGCAGTCAACTTGGACATCTATAATAATGCACCATAGACTGGGTGCTCAAACTACAGACATTTATTTCATGTAGTTCAGGAGGCTAGGAAGTCTAAGATCAAGGTGCCAGCAGATTTGGTTCCTGGTGAGATGGCTGTTTCCTTTGGCAGTTAGTTAGCCACTTTCTCACTGTATCTCTACATGGTGAAGAGAGAGAAAAGTCTGTCATCTCTTCTTCTTCCTATAAGGAAACGAATAGCACTATGGGGGGGGGGTGTCCCATTCTCATGACCTCATTTAAATCTAACTACCTTCCAAAAGCCCCACCTCCAATATCATCATCATGTTGGGGGTTAGGGCTTCAACCTATCAATTTGGGAGGGGAGACAAATATTCAGCCTACAACATAGTCCCCTTATTAAATAATTTATTCTTTAATCCAATGCTAAACTGCCCTAGTTAGTTCAGTTGTATACTATGTGTTGATATTATTGTCTCAACTTGTTCCTTAGGAAACTCTTGCTATTTTTCTCATTTTGCTTTTCCATAAGTTTTGGAATCAGCTTGTCAACTCCACTAAAATTCTATTAGAGTTTTGATTATAATTACATTGATGCACAGATCAATATAAAAGGAATAGCCACATTTTTATAGTGACTATCAATAAACAGTATATATCTCTCTTTTCATCTTGGCTTTCTTTTATAATCTTCTTTTGAAGTCTGGAGTGCCTTTTGTTATATTTATTCTCAGACACCTTATTTTTTGGATGCTATTGTAAAGGAACATATTTTCTTTAATTACATTTTCTGAATTATGCTGGTATATAGAAATGCCATTGATTGTGTATATTGATCTTACAGCTCACAGCCACATTGCTGAACTCTCTTATTATTACTAATAATTTTTCTGTAAATGCTTTTTGGTTTTCTATGTAAACAATCATAACATCTGAAAATAATTTGTTTTGTTTATATCTTTCTGATTCTTTTGCCTTTAATTTCTCTTTTCTCATCTTACTTTGCTGGCCTCGGATACCCAGCATGATGTTGTCTGCAAATGACGATAATGGGCTTCATTGCCTTAATCTTCATTTTAAAGAAAATGCTTTAAAACATTTATTGATGCAGAAGAATATTGTCCCTGGATTTTTTGTCAACCTTGTTGCTTCTCTTTATCAGGTTAAGGAAGTTACTGTCTCAGGTTAAGGAGGTTTCTTGTTTATAATAAGAAACATACATTTGGTTTTTATCCCATTCCTGGCACAGAGCTCCTAAAATTCTTGGAATTTCCTATGATGAGAACAATACAAATGTCTTTTAAAGGTTATGTTAATTAAGTGACTTTTGGATAACACCTAAGGATGGAGGCTGGTAGCAGCGGCTGCCTGGAGAGCTCCATGGCTCATTCACCTATGAAAGTCTTTGTACTCTGGAGCCCAGAAAAAGAGGAACATAGAGCATTCTCGGAGTGTCTGCTGACTTTCCTCCATTCTCCAGCTGCTTCTTACCCATACTCTCCCCTCCTCATACTGAAACCCCATCAGGAGAACCAAACATGTGGTTAAAGGGTTGGAACTTTGAGTCCCATCTCCCTGACCTTCCAAAAAGAAGCACTAGAAATCGAGTGCAATAACCAAAGGCCAATGTATTAATCAATCATGCCTGTATAACGAAGGCTCCATAAAAAACCAAAAGGGTCGAGTTTAGAGAACTCCCAGGTTGGTGAACATGTGGAGATTTGAGAAGAGTGGCAAGCCTGGAGCGAAAATGGAAGCTCTATGCCCTTTCCCCATAACTTTCCCTATGTATCTCTTCCATCTAGCCATTCCTGAATTATATCCTTTTATAATAAATTGGTAATCTAGTAAGTAAAATGTTCTTCTGAGTTCTCTGAATTGCCTTATCAAATTATCTGAATGCAAGGAAGGAGTAATGGGAACCTCCCTTCTGTAGCCAGTAAGTCAGAAGCACACCTAGACTTGCAACTGGCATCTGAATGGCTGGCAGGCAGTCTTGTAGACTGAGCCCTTACCCTGTAGGACCTGGCACCATCACAGGTAGATAGTATCACAATTGAGTTGAACTGTAAGACACCCAGCTGGTGTCTTAGAATTGCTTGGTGTAAGGAAAAACCCACATATCAGAATTGATGATCCAAATTAAAAAGGTCTTTATTTAAACAACTATATAAACAACTAAAGAACTATTTCTTATTTCATACTTAATAGGACTTTTTATCATATATTGGTATTACATTTTACCAAATATTTTTTCTTGATCTGTCATGATGTTATGACTATTTTCTTTTTTTTAAATATTTATTTATTTATGATAGACATAGAGAGAGAGAGAGGCAGAGACATAGGCAGAGGGAGAAGCAGGCTCCATGCCAGGAGCCTGACGCGGGACTCAATCCCGGGACTCCAGGATTGTGCCCTGGGCCAAAGGCAGGTGCCAAACCGCTGAGCCACCCAGGGATCCCCGACTATTTTCTTTTTAATCTGTTTATGTAATTAACAACCTTAGTAGACTATTTACTATTAAATCAAACATGCATTTTTGTGATAAACTCAATCTGATAAATTGCTAAATTTGATTTACTAATATTTAAGTTAGTATGAATGTATTTGCCTGATGTTTCTCTTATTCATAGTACTGAGGATATGTTGGGGCAGTTTGAGTTATCTGCTCCTTAAATAGTGATTAGTTATAGCAGATGGTATCAATGCTGCACACTCAGGACTCACCAGTTCCAGACACATTAATAGTTTTTTTTTAATTGAAATATAGTTGACATATAATGTTATATTAGTTTCAAGTGTACAACATAATGATAGGGCACTTCTGCACATTACACACTGCTCACCATGATACATGTAGTTATCATCCATCACCGTACAAAATTATTGTAGTATTATTGACTGTATTCCATATCTCTACCTTTTATCCATGTAGCTTATTTATTTTGTAACTGTACTCTTAATCTCTTTCACCTACTTCACCCATCCCTCCATCCCTCTCCATAGATAAGTTTTTTTTAACTCCAAGCACTAGTAACTCTGCCTGAGAACTTTCTCTGCCTATTGGAAGCAAGAAGTTATACTTTTTTTTTTTTTTTTTTTTTTTAACTAGGCTTTACTTCCAGCATGGAGCCCAATGCAAGGCTTGAATTCATGACTCTGAGATCAAGACCTGAGCTGAGTCAAGAGTCAGACACTTAATGGGCTGAACCACCCCACTGCCCCTTGGAGGGTGCCTCTTGGAAACATACTGCTAAGACAGAGCCACAGCACTGGAGAGTTACTGCCCTTGGAGGAAGTCCTCAACCAACAATAGACAGATATTAGTTTGTATATACCCCAGTTTTCTTTCTTGTGGATGGAAAATTGGAAGATATTGACTCATAATCAATCCTTCAGAGGTTTCTCCCGGGTTTGGACTTAGTGGCCCACAGGCAAACCTTCACCAATTTGATTCCTTCTCCTTTCTGCCTTCCTTTCTCACTCCATTCAGTGATTCTTGGGGTCATTTCCCAAAAACGTTGCTTCACTCAAATCTTTGTCTCAAGTCAGCTTCTGGCGAATCCTGAGACAAAATACTTAAAAATGTAATATATCTATGGGGCACCTGGGTGGCTCAGCCAGTTAAGTGTCCTCTTGATTTCAGCTCAGGTCATGATCTCAGGGTCATGGGATGGAGCCCTCTGTTAGGCTCCATACTCAGCTGGGAGTCTGCATGAGGATTCTCTTTCTCTTTCTCTGTTTCTCTTGTGTACGTGTGTGCATGTGCACATGTGTGTGCTCCTTTTGCTCCTCCCACTGCTTGTGTGCATGTTCTCTCTCTAAAATAAATAATTTTTTAAATGTAAAATAGATATGTTTTTCTTTGTAAGTATTCTTAACAATTTCAAAATGATAATAGTTTCAATAATATTTCTCAATAATAAGGTCAGTTTTGGTCATTTATTTTATTTTATTTTATTTTACTTTTTTCAAATACATGTAAGGTTTCAAATGGATTGGAATGACATTGCTCACAATGTTCTTCTATTTACTTTTTTTGGCCAGGGCAGGGTTGGGGGATGCACTACACCCAAAATAATTTTTTTTTTGTTTTTGTATTTATTATTTGCTTCTTTGTTTAATTTGAGTGTGGTTTAGCATATGTTTTATATTAGTTTCAGGTGTACAACACTCCTATTCACTTTTTAATTTCTGCAACAATTCTTATGGATCTTCTGTCAAACTTTGCACTCATTTTTGCTTTTACCTTATTTTCTTGATCGCTATTACCAGAAATTTTATTAATGAATTCACTGTTAGCTTTATGAATTCTCTAATTTGTGTCCTTATCTTATGTCATTAATTTCTGCTTTCTTTTTGAAAACGTTTCTTTTTTTTATTTCATTTTTATCTATTTTGTGTTTTTCTTCTAATATCTGGAGTGTATTATTGATCATCAGCCCTCTATCTTTAGTAATTTAAGCATTTAAGACTTTTTCTTTTCCTCCTATAACTACTAGTTATTTGTCTCACAAGTTTTGGTATGTGGGTTTTTAAATTATTTTTTCCTAGGTAATTTAAATACCCACTATGATTTCTACTTGGAAATATGCATTATTTAAAAGCTTATTTTAATATTTTTATATAGTGTTATGTCATCTTCTGGAAAGAAATCTGTGTTCTCCACTTGTCAAATTCAATGTAGTTTGCATGTCTAAGTTAGTCAAGTTTGGAACAGTCTTGCTCATATATACTATATTGCTATCACTTATTTTTCCTGTTTGTTCTGATTACTGATATGTTAACTTTTAAAATTTGATGATAGATTTATTCATATCTCTTCACAGTTTTGTAAATTTTTATTTCATATATTCTAAAGTTATAGAATTAGGTGCATACAAATTTTAAACTATTATATCACCCAGGCGAACTGAACACTTTATCTCTATAACATTATAATTTACATGATATTGGTATTGCCAAATCAGCTGCCTTTTGGTTAGTGGTTTCCTGATAAAAGTTTTTTAATCTTTTTCTTCTTTTCTCAGTGTTTATATCCTAAATAAGTGTATACCTATATTTTTCAATCAGTCAATCTTTGACTTTAACCTGAGTGCTTAGTCCATTTAAAAATTTTTTATTTAAATTCAATTTGCCAACATACAGTATAACACTCAGTACTCATCTCATTCTGTGCACTCCTTAATGGCCATCATCCAGTTACCCTACCCCCTTTCTGCAACCTTTGTTTGTTTCCCAGAGTTAGGAGTCTCTTGTGGTTTGTCTTCCTCTCTAATTTTTCCCCACTCAATTTCCCTCTTTTCTCTTATGGACCCTTCCACTATTTCTTATATTCCACATATGAGTGAAACCATATGATAATTCTCTTTCTCCAATTGACTTATTTCACTCAGCTTAATACCCTCTGGTTCCAACCATGTTGATGTAAGTGGTAAGTATTCATCCTTTCTAATGGCTGAGTAATATTCCATTCATTGTATAGACATACCACATCTTCTTTATCCATTCATCTGCAAAGGCAAAATCTAATACATTAAAATAAAATCTCTGGTCACTATGAAGTAGCAGAGGCAGAGCAGTTGCTGATTGCTTTAATGGTGGCTTACACATATGCTTGCATGTATACTATTTTATTTTAGCATTCTGAGGATTTTTACTGTAAAATATAATACTCAGGAATACTCCTACAATAATTACAATATTAAAAATACAAAATATTACAATAATAAGAATCTGAACCCCATTAAAAGGAAGAAAAAGTGAACACTTTATAAAAGAAGATGCAGGAATATCTGTTAGGCCAACGAAAAAGTGCTTAACATTATTAGTCATCAGAACTTAACCACAAGGTACATTTAGGCCCTCAACAGAATAGCAAATTTTTTTTTAAATGACTAAAATACCAAATACCTGTGAGGATGTACAGCAACTAGAATTCATAAACATTGTTGAGAATATTCTGGCAGTTTATCATAAAACTAAGTATGCATCTTTCTACTCTCTAGCTTAGTACTTTACTCTTATGTATTAACTCAAAATAAATTAAAGCAAATGTTCACAAAAACCTTCTACAAAAATGTCCATGACAACTTTACTCACAAAACTGAAAATAGCCCAGATGTCCATAAATAGAAGAAGGGTTAAATAAGAACTGATATACTCATTTATTAAATATTACTTATCAACAAAGACAAACATATTACCAACACATACACACTAATTTCGAAAACATATTGATAGAAACCCTGCAGAAAATAATACATACTATATGTCTCTACGTATATGAAATTCTAGAACAGTGTAAGTAATCAATGATGGAGTAAAGTCAGGAAAATGATTACCTCTGGAAGATAGAGGTGGCTTTTACTGGGAAGGGATATAAAAGAACTTTGTCAGATTGCAATGATTTATATTTTGATAGGGGTTTATGTTACATGGATGTATGCTTTTGTCAAAATTCAGCGAAAGTTCATTTAAGATTTGTGCTTTTATTTGTATGTGAAGAAGCGCAAGCACAAGAACAAAAAATGGCATTCAAGAGTCGAATTCTAGTTGATTGCGTATGTGCTGCATTATCAGGACAAAGAGGGCTTCTGCCTGAACCATGGTTTGAGTCTCATCAAAGAAATGGGATGAATGGATAGATGCAGGATGGAGTGTAGTGAAATGTTTGTGATGTAGTCTGAGTGATGGACATATACATGTGTAATTCTTTCATCTTTATTTTATGTTCCAAACCTGTTATAGGGTGCAGGGAGAGAATAAGGAGGAAACATGGAATTAGGTTCCTAATTGCTCTTTTTACTTCTTCTCTTGCTCTTCTACAACATAATCTGAACATAGCAGATTAAAAAAACAAATAAGAATTCATAACCAGTCTTTCCTTGCTCAAAAGCATCCAATGGTTTCCCATCTCTTTCTATAGCTTTTTCTCCTACTGCTGCCTTCCTCTTTTAGAATTCTCCTCCTCCTCCTCCTCCTCCTCCTCCTCCTCCTCCTCCTCTTCTTCTTCTTCTTCTTCTTCTTCTTCTTCTTCTTCTTCTTCTTCTTCTTCTTCTTCTTCTTCTTCTTCTTCTTCTTCTTCTTCTTCTTCTTCTTCTTCTTCTTCTTCTTCTTCTTCTCCCTCTTCTTCTTCTTGACATACTGGCCTTCCATAACAGATACTGTATTTTCTTTACCTCAGCTAAATTTTAAAAACCATAAATAAAAAACCCACTCAGATGATTGAAGAAAAATCCTGTCATTGTATCTGAATCTGGAGAGAAGATTTATATAGTCATTAGGAAGTATCCCTCTCATGTCAAGAGCAGGGGCTCCAACCCTGGACCTTCTCCCTTTGTAATGATATGATTAGATTCCTTTGTGCTTCAGTCTCTTTACAGGAAAAAGAATGGTGGCATTAAAACATGATCCATGTAACAAGGTGTTTTTTGTTTTGGTTTGTTTTTTGTTTTGAAATTCAATCACATGAGATCATCCACAGAAAGCACTTCCATTGTGATTGACATATTTGCTAAATGTTCAGTAAGTGATTGCCTTTACTTTTGTTACTTATTTCAGGGCTTCTGGTAAAACTCGCCTATAAAGTCTAAATTATGTTTTTCAAATAGACCATTGAGTTATATATTATAAAGAGACAAAGAATATTATGTTTGGGATCCTCCAAAATATAAGCAGAGATGAGTTTTTGAAAAAGATATAATCAGTTGCCAACTTCCTCCTTGCTGGGTTCCTACAGCTTCCTCCCTTCTCTCCAGCCACTACCGAGTATATCTCATCACCAGGCTCATATATGTGACAATGATGAAAGGGTCTGTGCTGGGAACAATAGAGTGGGTAATAAATCAAGCCTGGGGGTGGGGTTGGTCCTCCAAGCAGGATGGGAGGAGGGGGTTGGCATTGTGAATAATCAATGCAACAGACTCTGTAAGAACATGGCAAAACATCTTACTTAACATGCTTAATAAAGCTGGAGAGGGGAAAGCAGTGATAATATGGAAACAGGTTGTCAGATTGTTAGAGAGCCCTGTGCCCACACAGCCAGAGCAGGCTGTGGAAGAGGAAGAGAGCTGCCTCCTCTGTGCTGAACCCAGTTCTGACCACCCACCCCTACACTGTACTCAGTGCCTGGAATATATATATATATATATATATATATATATATATATATATATATATACTCTTCCTCCTGGCTCTAGGCCAGCAGTTTCAGGAATAAGGAGGGAAAAATAACCTATTTGAAAGGCTTCTAATTGTGGTTAAATCCAGGAACATGTAGCAATACTGCTCCAGAGCAAAAAAGACCCACTCTGCTTGGAGCAACAAAATAAAAAGAATATTGAAAAGGTAGTTAGATGTTTAAAATGAGATATGGATGGCACTTGTTCCAGAGTGATAGTGCAAGGAAGAATTCTTGGAATACTCTAGTCTCACCCATCTTGTTTGTATAGGGAGGAAATAGAAAGTCAGGGAGAATCAAGTCACAAAGTCACACAGACTAGTATCAGAGTAGAGAATAGGGCCTATGTATCCAATTTAAGCCATTAAATTCTACAGTATGCCTTGCACTCAGGAGATACTACATACATGGTGATTGCTTTTTCCTTCCTTCAATCTTGACCTCTTTTCAACATCCAGAGCTTAAAGAGAGAAGGAAAAAATGAGCACTGTACTAGGAGTCTAACGACATTGATTAAAAAGCTGGTTATTTTACAGACTGGTATGACTTAGGGCAAATCACTGAATTTGAGTCTTCAGTGTCCCCATTTTTAAGTAGAGAAGTTAGTTTTGTAGAATTACAAGGCCTTTTTAGGCCTAACATTCTAAGTTTGAAGCATTCTCATTTTCAAATTGAATATGACCTGTCTGCATAATGGAAGAGGGGGAAAAACACACAAGGAAAAAAAAAGATGCTATGATATTATAATAGCATCTTGTCCCTTGGTAGCTTTGGAATAAGTGTGTTATTGTTAAATTCAGTTGTACCATTTTAGCAAGGCAAACAGAAATGTAATGTTTGCTAATTGAACTATAAAAATAATAATTACCTTTGATGTAGAATGCAAAGTCACTCAGCAGTGAGCTCTGATTGTATAAATGGAAGCAGTTATCATCAGAGCCCAAACCAGATTAGAAGGGAGCCATTCCAATTACATCTGAGTGGTACCGAAAGTATACCAGGTATGGAGTGCCTTCTGCACATGCAAGGGTATTCCCCTCGGATGCTGCAGGAGCATGAGGGGAACGTGGCTACTTATCGCTCTGAGTGACCTGTGTCTGGGCAGAAAGCTAGAATTTTTTTAACATCCTGGCTTGGAGGGCGTGGTGGTGGATGGGATAAAATAAGATGCTGTCCAGAGGATGCTCTTACCTCATTCACAGGGGCCACCTCATTGATTTAATGGTCTCTGGAAGCTTTTCTGCCTGTAAATTTGTATAAGCTGGTTGGGGACATGAAATCTACCTTCAGAAATTCAGGATGCTGAGGATGGGCTACAAACAGTTCCCACAACCTGGCTCAGTAGGCTCTGGACAGAGGCAGCCAAGTGACAATGAAGCACAGCTCAGACACGGGCCAGCAAAGTCACTTGGGGAGAATGGGCATTGCCTCAGTGCATGTGATGCCAGCAGAGCAGGTGGGACATCAGGCATCGTGCCCTTTCCCAACCCTGAGCAAAGTCAAGAAATTCAGAGTGAGGGCCTCAGTGGTGGACTGAGCTATATATGGAACAATAGGCCAGCTGTGCCCAGAGAAATAATCCCTGAGTCTTCTCTATCTTGTCTCCTTTGGCTCACTCTTCTGCATGTTTATTATCCCCGTTTCCCACCTACGCTGAGCTCCTCCTGGTCATCATCTAAGCGGTTTGTTTGTTTGTTTTGTTTGCTTGTTTGTTTTTCTCCTGATTCTCTTGATTCAAGCCTAACAGCAATCAGGAGGAAAAATGGTGCTCAGGGGATGATTGCTGATTGAGGAATTGATTGAGGATTTGATTGTTTGACTCATTTGGAATAACTTGTCCAAATCTAGCTTACCACAAATTCTTACAGAAACTTAGAAGAGAAACCATTTTATCTCTTAGCCTGTAATATGTAAGAATTTTGTTAGGGCTCCTTGTCAGAATATTTTCAATGAGCATTTTATTATACAACAAATTTTCTTTGGAGACCTCCTTCCTCCTGCTTACAGCTCTCACTTGGCTTCTAATTTCAGCTCAAGCTGTGCACCCACCAGCGAATTCATTCCCCATCTATCTCTAGCCCCCTCCCCAACCAAATCATATCCATATTTTTTTCCAGAATGCAAAATATAGAAACAAGCATCTGTTTGGACAAAATCAGTTTTCACTTGTGAAAAGTGGATGCTTTGTAAAATCACAGGCAACAAGAAAAATGTCAGAGAATGGAACCAAATGTTGGAGGGATAATAAAACCTGCAGTTGCTGCTTGAATGAGCTAGGGAAAGGTTTGCTAAAGATTAAATAGACAGGACATAGTCTGACTTCAGTTGGTTTTGAGTTCCAACATCCCTAGCTTTGTTTAGACCCCATATCAGCTGAGGCTTGATTTCACAGTGTGAAAATATGACTAAGGCACTCCTATCTATACATTATGCTATGAGCAGATATGTGGGATCAACCATGTGGAAAGGGGATGTGTTCCAAAGGATATTTCCTCTTTAATAAGAAAAGTTGTCCAGACCCTCACTTCCAAGTTCTCAATTTAGTTAACTCTAATTATGTCTGTAATGCATAGAAAGGATGTTGTATGAATACTTGGTTCTTTGGTTCCTAGGTCTTTCCTTCTTTATCATTTAACTGCATGAATGTCTTAGGCAATCACTTTGTCTTGGAGGATGTAGAATTCATCTTTGGCATGAGGTTTGCATTACGTTCTCTGTCATCATTTGAAAGAATGGCAGAGTAAAACGACCAGCACATGACAATTGAGCTCAACAAACTCTTTTTGGTTACCAACCTTTTATGTGTCAGATACCAGATGAGATGAAAAAGATACTCACTGTAGTCTTAATGGAGAAGCAGGAAATTTCACAAAAACTGGCTAAAAAGCATGATATACAAGAGACAGTTGGAACAAGAGCAGAGACTCTGCAGATTTTAAGGACTTTCTAGAGTCTTTGTGTACATATTCACATTTCCATGGTGTCTGGACTGCATCCCCACATAAGATTTCAATACATAATCACAATTTTTTTTTAATTTGGGAACTTTTTGCCAAAGCTAATAATTATTATGTATACTTTTTGAATTCTAGATTCTATGTCTTATGAAGATGATTTTTAAATGTCTTAGGGGCACCTAGGTGGCTCAGTCAGTTAAGGTCATGATCTCAGGGTCATGAGATTGAGCCCATTGTCAGACTCACACTCAGCATGGAGTCTGCTTGAGTTTCTCTCCTTCTGCCCCTCCCCGACTCATGCTCTCTTTCTGTCTCTCTTTCAAATAAATAAAATCTTGGGATCCCTGGGTGGTGCAGCGGTTTGGCGCCTGCCTTTGGCCCAGGGCGCGATCCTGGAGACCCAGGATCGAATCCCACGTCGGGCTCCCGGTGCATGGAGCCTGCTTCTCCCTCTGCCTATGTCTCTGTCTCTCTTTCTCTCTCTGTGACTATCATAAATAAATAAATAAAAAAAATAAAAAAAAAATCTTAAAAAAAAAAAAGAAATGACTTAGGATATTTTCAGCTTTCTTTTTAAAAGCAATTTTAGAGATAATGTATGTTGTAGTCTATCATGCCTTCTATTGCCTCCATCAGTCCTAAAGCAGAAATTGAATGATGGAAATTATACAGTGATTTTAAGAGCTTGTATTTTTAGAATTACTAGTTATATTTCAGTAAGTTTACTGGTATAAAAACAATACTTCTGGGCAGCCCCGGTGGCACAGCGGTTTAGCGCCTCCTGAAGCCTGGGGTGTGATCCTGGAGTCCCGGGATTGAGTCCCACGTCAGGCTTCCTGCATGGAGCCTGCTTCTCCCTCTGCCTGTGTCTCTGCCTCTCTCTTGCTCTCTCTGAATAAATAAATCTTAAAAAAAAAAAACAAAAAAAACAATACTTCTTTCCTACTCACTGCCTTTCTTTGGTTCAAGTCAACATAATTATCTCTACCATGAGCTCTGGATTGTACCTTGAAACAACAGAGATATAAACTATAGTCTTTGACCTTAAGGAGTTTATGTTTTAACAATATAATGTACAGAATTATGTGATTTACACAGGTATAACAGATAACAATATAGAAATGCAACTAAACAAACATGTTAAGTAGAAGATTATGGGATTTATGTATAATTGGATGCATAAATTGAGAAAGCTTTCCTGGAAGAGGTGGGGTTTGGATTGAGCACTGAAATTCCAGTAATAACTGATAAGAAAGAGTTAAAAGGAAGATGCGAATGGCATAAAAACCAAAAACAGGAATGCAAATAAGCATGGTACTAAGGTCAGAAGGTTGGAATTTAAGTATTCTTTGGCAAGTACCTCTTAATTGCACAGAATAAAGACACAACTTCCAAGCTAGAAATTCAAATACCTTCAAAATAATGGATCTATCCTGCCTTTCCTGTTTTGTTTCTGCATGTTCCCTAATGACTGAGCAAGTATTGCACTTTGCAGTCTCTATGTGGTTTATTTACTTTCCCTTCTCTTGGAATGACAGACTAATTCTTATTTCTCATTCCATTTCTATAAAACAATAATAATTTATCTGTATTAGCACTTACATGAAGAATTCTTATTCTCCTCTGAGCTCAGTTATCATTTGTTGCCTGTATATTAATTTTGATTTTTGCATACATTACATTGATATTTTAATTTCTTCTTCAAAACCACTCCAAATTGGGAGCACCTGGGTGGCTCAGTCAGTTAAGCATCTGCCTTTTGCTCAGGTCATGATCCCAGAGTTCTGGGATTAAGCCCCATGTTGGGCTCCCCGCTCAGCACAAAGCCTGCTTCTCCCTCTTCCCTCTGCCTGCTGTTCCCCCTGCTGTGCTCTTTCACTCTCTGTGTCAAGTAAACAAATAAAATCTTTAAAAAGGAAAATTAGGGATCCCTGGGTGGCGCAGTGGTTTGGCACCTGCCTTTGGCCCAGGGCGTGATCCTGGAGCCCCGGGATCAAGGCCTGCGCCGGGCTCCCTGTATGGAGCCTGCTTCTCCCTCTGTCTCTGCCTCCCTCTCTGTGTGTGACTATCATAAATAAATAAAAATTTAAAAAAACAAAAGAAAAATTAAGAAAAAGATTCTATATATAAAAAAAAAACCCAACACTCCAAATTGGAATTGTAAACATCTCTAGTCACATGAACTTCCTTTAAAAAAAATTTATTTATGTGTTTATTTTAGAGAGCGAGCACATGAGTGGGAGAGGTAACAAAGTTGGGGGGGGTGGAGAATCTCAAGCAAAGCTGCAGAGTCTGAAGGAAGGTTTGATCTCATGACCTTGAGATCATGATCTAAATTGAAACCAAGAGTCAGATGCTTAACTGACTGAGCCACCCAGGCACCCCTAGGCAGGTGAACTTCTGTCATAAGTTCATACCCAATATTTGGCCATAGATGCTTTTACATTCTAAGTATTCAATCAATAACCATGATAATCAATTTAGTCGCAGCCAAAGGAACATATGGAAGGCAAATATCCTTTTCAGCATCTCTGAAAATCATATAACTTATCTTCTGACACTGTTTCAAGTCCCACACTGGTTTCTTATCCAGATTCTACCATTATCTCACTATGTAACTTCCACCATTCCCTTAAGCTCTTGGGTCTTCAGAGTCTTTATTTGCAAATAGCTAATGAGACTTGCCTTCCTGAGCTGTTCTGAAGGAAGATGGCTTGAAAAGAAGATGTAAATACTGACCCATTGCTCCAGAATTTCTCTCAAATGTCCAAAGCCAACACTGTGGGCAAAAGAGTACATTTTCTTTGATGCAAATACATGCAGACAAGGGAGCTGAGAAAATGGACCTCAGTAAGGAAGGGATCAGTGACAAGAAGACAATCTTATCATATGAAACATTTAAGTGGCTGCAGTATTGTTCCTCTTGGCAGCTGGTTCTTGATGCAACTGAGTAATGCTGAAGGCTAGTTAACTTAAAATAATTCATCCTCCAGAGTGGATGTAATCTTCCAAAGAAGACATCATTTTTCAGTTTTTTATGAACTGAATTTGGACATGACCCATCCCCTAGAACTCTAATCCCTTCTCACTATTATAAGGCTTTTGTGATCATATTCTTGGAGACCTAGTGTGAGAATCCCCACAGCTGTGGAAATGGCTGAGTGGCTGGCCCCAGAGATGACTAAGTTCAACCAAGGAAATGAAGTTTGCAGCCCACGACTTGGAGTCAGAACTTTTTTCCTATGCCTGTGGCTGACTGTGGACACCAGTGTCCTATGCCAAGACAGCATTTAAATACCAAGGGATGAGATACATCACTGCACAGGCATGATGCCTGGCACCCACACTATCTCCAGATGGCTTGATGTGCAGAAATAGCCTTTGGGATCAAACTCAATGTGGTGAAGTCCAAACTCGTGATCTGTCCCTCAGGGCTTCTCTGTAGTACAAGTCCCCTCTGCGGCTTAGAGGCACAGCTCACAGTCTGTTAGGGTGCAGTTGAACATCAGAAATTATCCTCCTCACCACAGCACAAACATTTATTGAAGTCCTACCATCTGTAGAAAACTAAGCATTTAGAATATAGCGGAGTATGACATGATCATTGCCCACAACTGCTTCCAGTCTAATAGGGGACAAAGGAATATAGAAGAAAACATAAACATCTATATGAGTTTGCATAATAATGCCATGTAATTTATGGAAGGTGAAGGAGAGGTAGAGTTTCCAAGCAGGGAGTTTCAAGCAGGGAGCTTGAGTTCTACAGTGAAACACTCAACAGATAAACTTCACAGATGTTAATACCAAAAGTTATCTTCTAGAGCAGTGCTGTCCAAGAGAACTTTCTGAGATGATGAAAGTGTTCTGTTCTGCACTGTCCAGTATGATAACTGTTAGCCACATATGGCTATGAGTACCTGAAATGGTCTAGTGGACTGGGAAACTGAATTTTAAATTTTGGTATTAATTCAAATAGCCACATAAAGCTAGTGACTTTCATATTGTACAATGTATTTCATGAATATCTATCAGTGATCTAGCACATGGAAATGTAAACACAGAAATGTTAAGTTGACTATATTCAAGGAAGGGGTAAATTATTTAGAAGCTGTCCTAATTCCTAGTCTAGGAAGATCATGACCATGACCTTATATTGACTCTAACCAGAGAGAAAAGCACCATTTTCACTACATGGGGCAGGTGCAGTTGCTCTCAAATGAACATTGTATTGTCTCTCTAAGAAACTGAGGATCACTAGAATGTACATTCCATGAGGGCAGGGGCTTCATCTCTCTTGTTCAATCCTATATCTCTAGCATTGAAAAGAGTACGTGGCACATAATAAGTGAACATGTAAGTATATAAATGAATTAGTAAACAGGTGAATGGACAAAATGTTCTGGGTGTTATTCTAAGTATCTTCACTAGGTAAATGGAGCTAATATTTGTGGTCAAAATTCTGTTATCTAGATGATAATTGCTATTCACCTGCAGGATGGGCACGACTCGAGCTGCTTCTAGCATGGGGCCTGGCACATTTCAAGTACTCAATCAATATTTATTGAACACACTTGCTATGTTTGTTTCTGTAATTGCTTCTCCCAGTTAACCATTTGTAACAGGAATTTTGTCCACTTATTTCTTATCCCGTGGAATGCCTACTACAGAAACTTTAAGCAGATCTGAGGTTTTCTAAACTTTAATTGAATTATATGGGTAAGCAAAGGCATGTTTGGGCAGTCACTGCTCTTTCAGAGGTAACAAGGTGGAAGGAACTGGACACTGTTTACCTTTTATTCATAGTTTAATTTCTTATGGAGATTTAGCAGTAGTTGCTTTTCAAGATAAAGAACATAAATATCTACCTTGCACAGTGAGAATTTGGGGAGTAAGCAGTGTGAAATCTCTATATTTTGTAAATTATAAAGTGTTCTTTCTGCCTCACCTATCCTTCTGTCTTTCTATCACTTCTCCATCAGTTTAGTCACTTCTCACATACATCTTTTATATAGAGAAGTCAAAATGCATTTCTGTGAAAACCAAGAAAAAGAAGAAAAGTAAAGCTTTCTGCAATCCTAATGCTTGTGATATGAACACACATTGATACACTTGATCTCTCCCAGTGGAACGGGCACGGGAATTAACCCACACACTGGCACATGAACTTCTTGTTTCTGCCAAACGTGTCAGCTGAGATGGGTTTGCTAATTTATTTATGGGGACATATGTCAATGTCACTCTGAGAAAATGGTTCCAGGACACACAAAAAACTGACTGCTGTCAGGACTGACCTTATGTGTAGGTGGAATAGCCACCTGCTCACTCACTTCTTGGGAGATTAGGGGATCCAGAGAGCCCTGCCTCATCTCAGTCCTTGTTCAAAGAGTCTTTCTAACTGAACTTCCCATGGCTTCCATCTGAGTAAATCAGTTCCCCTAGGAAAGAAGTGTGCCCTACTCTGATCCTGTAGCCATTCTCGACTAAGTATAATCAGAGAGCAGTTTTTGACAGGGGTTGGAAGCAGGGACAAGAATAAAGGGGTAATACTTTACACCAGGTCATAGGTGGAAGGGAGGGGTATAAAATAATGAAGCTGGAGGCCATAAAACTTCATTGTCTCTAGAGATTTCTGAGACATAACAATAAAGTGTGAGCAATGTAAAAGGTGCATCTATTCACATCTTAATTCCAAGTCGCAGATACATCATCCAATATAAAGTTAGTCATTTTGTAGCACTAACCACAGTAAGACAATTTCCACATTTCTGTTTTATGTTCCATAAGGGGCACAGTTTTCCTGCGGGTGTCTGAGATCCTTCTAACTTTCTTTAACACCTAGGATCCAAAGCTGCTCACACTCAGCAGGCAACAAAAGAGGTACCTGTCCTAGAATCTTTGTTTGCCTTCATGTCTCTTGTTCAATAGAACCATTGTCGCTGCCTCTGTGATCACGGAGTCTCTGGACCCTGACTGTTTGGGCTTTTGATGTCTACCTGCCTAGCTGACTTCCCTGGAAAGTGGCCTCTGACCTGCCAACTTCCTGTACCTTCCAGCCCCCACTTGTGTGACCAAGCCCCCAGCCCTGTCTCCTCCTGGTCTGCCTGAAACTGTCGCTGTCCTCTCCTCAGCATGGCACCCAGGGTCCTGCCTGAAACAACAAAGGAACATCAAAGCTTTACTACAAGGCTGAGACAACTGTTAGGATTGCTATCTTTCCCGATAGTCTGGTGGCAGTGGTCCTTGTGGGAAGGAGGTAGAAAGGACATTAGAAAGAGTGACAGAAAGGCAGAATCTAGTCTCTGCTATTGTCAGTTGCATGACCTTCGGTGATAGACTTAAACTCTCTGAGCTTCAGTTTCCCCATCTATAATTGGGCTATACTAATATCCACCTTAATGGCTCTTGGGAGAATTAAATGTTTGAAAGTGTCCAGGACAAGTCTTGGCACATAGTAGGTAATCAATATGTCAGGAGATTCTTTTCTTCCTTCCTTAAAATAACTGAGCATGAGTCCAAGGTGAAAGTTGAGATTAGCTGATATCAATTTACTTCTTTGTGCTAGGACCTCTACTTTTTACATCTCAATTCTATAGGCATTGCCCTTCTGTGACGGAAGTTCCTCTTACACAGTTTAGGCAGAGGATCTGTGAAGATGTTTGATGCCTGACAACCTAAACATTGGATTCCAAGAGTTTTTCTCCCTGAATTCAGGATTCTCAATAGGTGCTTTCATTAGGTCACAACTGACAATGCAGCATCAGAGAAAAGAGATGTGACTGAAGGGAGACAAAGCAACCCATGAGAAAAACAAAATATGAGAGGATATAATATGTTAAAGGTCATGAAGATAAGGAGAAATATAGGGGAAATAAATATTAAAAGTCAGGGATTAGTGGAAGGAGAAAGAAAGAATACATTAGGAAGGAAAGGAAAATGAGAAGAATGTGGAAAATCCAGAGAAGATAGGGGTTCCTAATATGATTGGAGAGATTACCAGATACTAATAATTTACATTCAAGGTCTCTCCTTGCAAATAGTTTTTACAATGGAAATGACAATGAAAATAATCTAAAATAAAAATGGGGGTCGCTGGGTAGCTCAGCAGTTGAGCATCTGCCTTCAGCTCAGGGTGTGATCCTGAAGTCCTGGGATTGAGTTCCACATCGGGCTCCCTGCATAGAGCCTGCTTCTCCCTCTGCCTATGTTTCTGCCTCCCTCTCTCTCTCTCTCTCTCTGTGTGTCTTTAATGAATAAATAAATAAAATATTTTTAAAAAATTAATTAATTAAAATTAAAATTGAATCAATTCTCTCACTTCATTCAAGAACCTATTTTTTTATCTTTCTGTTCATAGTAAATTTATCTTCGCTGAACTTTTTTAAGACTTGCCTTTCAACTTCTAAGCCAACACGAGAATCTAGTCTTGTGTTGCATTGTTTCATGTGTTTTATCCAGCCTCCCTGTGTAGATATCCAGTTATCTAAGCCCAAAGACCACATGTTTGTTGTACCCTGCTGTGCATATAGTTAGTGGTTAATAAACCAGGCAGTGTTAGCTCTTCACTCAAGTATCTGTGTATCCTCTGGGAGAATTAATGAGTGATATCAGCAACTTTTCAAAGTCGCTGGTCTGCATATGGTAGCTTTGGTGTAATGCACTGCTTTCTCTGGGACGAGGGAAGCCACCCACAATAGGAAGGAGGATCTATATAAATAGCATGAAGACTGTCTAGCCTGTCATACAAGAACAGCTTCAAAAGATACTATCTTCAGTACTTCAGATGTTTCTTTCATAATCCTTACAACTGAGTTCTTGTCTCTGAAGATATGTTTATTGTTGTTGTTTGCTTTTTCTTTTAAATTTTATTCAGAACCTTCTTTCCTTGGGAAAATGCTCATATAATCAGAAAAACCATGGCTAGTGTTCCTTACAAGTAAAGTAGTTTAAAAAGCCTACTTCCTCATCTGCCATCTTGAAATACCTATGCATTCCCTTTTAAGGAAACTCTCATGGCAAAGGGAACACAGTAACTTATAGTATTAGGACAGGAATTTGAATTTGATGGTCTTTTATTTCTATGCCTCTTGTAAAGAATCAAATGGCAAGAATGGAATGAGCAGTGAATTAAAAGACCTATCTATGTGAATTTGGATAAATTGGGTAACCTTGCCAAGCTTCAGTTTCCTCATCGGCAAGATGGCAAGCATTGTGTGAGCTGACAAATTTAAAATCACAGAACACAGCACCAAGTTCATGATAAAAGGTCTGTGAATGTTCATTTGTACATCCTGGATTGTTTGTGTATGTATTCTTTGTCTTGTAGGTGTTATTAAACATAGCATTGTTGGGACTGACTTGTGATCTGATTCCTGCTTAGTCCAAAATTCTCAAAAAACAATTAGCATCTGAGTTTGACAGTGGTAGTGGTGATGATGGAGGCGAGGGAGACAAAGAAAAACATCTAACCATACCAAATAAGATTCTCCAGTGAAGCAGAATTAATGTATCTTTTAACCTAGAAAGGAAGCAAGACTTTAAAAAATATTAGACAGAAAGTCGTCCACTTTCTCCATAGATAAAGTGACTATATTATTAACTCATTATCCTTCTATAGCCTTGCATTGTGTTATAACCTTTCCCAATTATTATGTGATATAATAAAAGAAAACTTGTCTTGATTCAGGAGGTCTGGTTTCTAATCTCATCTCTGACATTTACTAGTGAGTTCAACTTCGTCTGTTGACTTAACAACCTTGTCTGTTATCTAAGTCTCAGATTGCCCATGTGTATTTTGATTCCCCATGTGTAATATGATAAAAGATCATGGTTAAGGACAAATGAGGTAGATTCATCTGCATACTTATGTGTAGCCACCATTACATGATTGTCTATGGAAACCAATAGTCATCTCTATGAGGAAAGTGAGGCAAATGGGATTCTTTCCATTTTCAGATGACAAAAATAAGGATCAATGAGGTTAAGTCTCACAGATTAATGGCAGAAGCATGACTGGCACTCAAGATGTTGGATACCTAATTTAGAACTGTCTCTTCTTAATAATATACAGTGCAGTATTCATTGTTTTGTGAGTAGGCATACTGGAATTGTGGAGGTCCAGCATCTAAATAATGGGGCAATCTCTGTCCTGGATTTTTAAATGTATCCATTTATTCTCAACTTAATCTCTTATCCCCAACATCAGATTAGCCCCAGAGGGCAATCTGAAAAGTAATCTCCAATCCCACCCTTATCCTAGGAATGACCTCCACTTGCCTGCTGAATTTACTAGACCCCTGCTTTTACAATACTTACATTTGATTTTAAACTTAAACCATCCCTGACTATAGATTCATTTCCTATTTCCATATTTTCATAGAAAACAAAATGCATTTGTCCCATCACATTTTATACCTATGATCATAAAATAACACTAATTACTGTTAGCCAAATGTCTATCATAACATCACCATTGGGTGAGCTCACCCATCATAACTTATAGAGTGAGTTACCGGAGCTAAATAAAAATCTTGGAGGCAAACTAGAGCACCCTTTAAGTAATGCTAACTCATAAGTTCTCTTCATGGCACAGAGGACAATATTGTTTGCAAATACATGAACATTAATGTCTTAGTAGAGAAGTATTGAGAAAGGCCAGACTTAGAATAGCATCAAAAGCCTCCCAAACTAGCATATATTACCTATACTTTCTTTTCCATGGACATACAGCAGAGATTTTCATAAAAATTTATATTTAAATAAGTCTAGAAGAATTTTTTCAATTAAACTGAAAATAAGAAAACAGTCTATTAGAGTGTAGTTGGCAAATTTTGTTTTTCATTCAAAAATACTTGTTGTTCTTACATCATATAATAGATATCTTCCAACATGACATCATGTTTGGTGTCTTCCACTAGCAATTTATACAGTCTTCCTCTTCTAGCAACTACCTTGAGCACACTCTCAAGCCTTGATTCTGCCTGAAGAAGTGATGGCAGTGCCCTTTGTAACTTGGTGTGAGAGCCACTTTCCACTACTTTTCCTCAACATATCTACTTCGATCAGCCCTCTGTCCCAGGGTAGGGTCATTCATACAAACTATATGCAAAACTGATTTTGTAATTCCTTCTTCAATTTATGTTTTATTGTTGTATAAAGAAGAAAATGTATAGACAATATTATTTTGGAGCCAGGTTCCTTGGATTTCTCATCTATAAAAATGAATTTTAGAATGTTTTGATTTGTGGCCATGCTCAAATGGTTATGCAGAAGAATTCATATGAGTATACCTATTAAAAATAAAAAATTATACATTCAAAACTTACTCTTTAATCTTATTATTTTGCTTTCTTACTTGTATCTAAAGATATTTTCACTAGAAGTTCTAACACCAAAATAAGACCAGTAGACTTTAAAATCAGTTAAATCAAGTGAAAACTTGGGGAAAACCACCAGCCAAGGTGCCTTTGCTAAACTGGAAAGTTATGAGAAAAGTATGAGATTATATGGAGAACATAGCCCCTCACTCTAGCCCCCCCCCCTCAAGTTCCATGTTTGAGTGACCACAATCTCATATAGATGGCATCCAATTCTATTTGAACTTGCAAGGGCTAAGGAGAAAGGAAACTCAAAACCTCAGTCATGGACTGCCAAGATTTTGAAATATATTAGACTCCAGGATCATGAATCTGAAGGCAAAAATGAATCAATCAATTCAATCTTTATGTGCAAATCACTCTGCTAAAACCAACAAAAAATATCTTGATTTTTATACACCAAGACAAATGATTGAGAGGTAATATGATTGGAAGTAGACATAATAAAAACAATACCTTGTGCTTATGTAGCTTCTTAAAATTTACAAAGGAGTTTCACACACAGTTTTATTTTGTCCTTCACAATAATTTGTGAAGGAGGCATTACTCCCATGATAGATGAGAGAGATTAATCATTTCCTCAAAATCACACAGGCTAGTTAGGTGGCAGAAGATAGGGACTATGGATAATTCACTGATGCATCTCCAATACCTAGCTATTAATGTGATATGTATTTTATGTGACAAGGGAGTATTTTAAAGAGCATGAGGTAGTGTAGTTCTTTTTGTTAAGATTTATTTATTTATTTTGAGAGCGAATGAGCATACATGCACAAGTGAGGAGCAGGGGGAGAAGGAAAGAATCTCAAGAAGACTCCCCACTTAGCATAGAGTCCCACTGGGAACTCCACCCCATGACCCATGGAATCATGACCCCAGCAGAAACCAAGAGCAGGATGCCTAAACAACTGCACCACCCAAGTGCCCAGAGGCAGTGTAGCTCTGATAAGAATAATAACTCACTAAACTACTTGGTTAGGGAATGCTTCATGGAAGCCATGAAGCTTACTTAGGGACAGGGAAAGTGGGAAAAATTCAAGCATCCCAAGGGAGTGGCATATAGATATTCCAGGTGGAAGGGATTAAGAACACAAAAGCAAAAGAAGCAAGAAATTGTGCAGAATATTCTAGAGGATTCACATATTGGCTCCATGGCTTGACCTCCCTTGATCAAATTCATGCATGACCCTTAACTTTTATAATTTCAGAATGAATCATATGACTTGACCAGGAAGCAAATGGTTCAATTCTCTGAGTCACAAGGGGCCAGGATGAATTGTTGACATTGCCAGTAGGGACATATTGTTGGATGCAGTGGTATAGCTCTAGTGCCTCATGGGTAGAAGTGAAATTAATAAGCAGGATGTAGAAACTACTTAGTCTGTAGAAAAAAGAAATAATGAAACTAGGGACCCTGAACATGCCAAACTAGTGCAGGGCTGTGGGGCTTGGCACCTGCCTGCCCCTGCTGTACATATATAGCCGTCAGCTTCCACAGCTAATAAGCAAGCAGAGGGAATGACAGGCTTTACCTAATGAAAATGGCAGCTATCAGTCTGTGACTCAAAGGTCTGGCTCCAATTCCTCTTACAGTTGATTATTTGATCCTTGTCGAATTAGTGGGGTTGTAACAAGGAGGCTGTATGTGAAAGCTGCCAAGTGTTCCTTTTAAATCCTCTCCAACTTTTCCTTTCCATGCTTTTCCACAGAAAATTGTGGTTCCTTGTAATAGTTTGTGTTTTTTTTTTTTTTTTAACTTTCTCTCCCAGGGAAGAGTATTATTCTTTACTGAATACCTATTAACAATAGCAGGATTAACTTACAATTAGAAAATTTCAAAAATGTCTAATTGGGCAAGTATTTAACTCAAAAAATGATGAATTTTTTTGCCAATGATCTCATTTACCTTTAAATTTTGTTCACTTTCTAGATGCAAAAATCACAATGTATACTCATTATTTATGGTCTCATTGTACACCATGTAGCTTCTAGCTCTAACCTGATTGGTACGGAAATAAAACTGGCTTCAGATGGTTGCTTTTTACTACAGACTCCCTTCCACAGCTTACAGGGCTTGGAGAGCAAAAATGAACAGTTACTTAATAATCTTAGATGGGACAATACAGAGTTTTGGTTATAAATTACTCGTGCTCTGAAATGTACCGACTACACTGGCCATACCTCAGACCCTTCGCCCTCACTGTCAGAATTTCTCCCGTTTTTCCATCTCTAGTTCTCACAGTTGGAAATGTATATTTTTAACAATTAATGTATATTTTTCAATATTTTAACAGATTCCTCAAGGTATTCAACAGAGGTAGGTAGAAGAGGAATTTTCATTGTATTTTAGAGATGCAGTGAGGCAAAGTTTTTTGACAAGACATTTGGAGACCAGATCCCTCTACCGGGCTCTGAGTCCAGTCCTCTTTCAATCACTAATATTCTCTCTGTGATTCTTTTTTATAATTGTATGACTTAAAATCTGGCCAGAGAAAGTTATAAAGCAAGGAAAGGAACATTAGAGATCACAGATAAAAATAACTGAGGTCACAGCAGTTTCCCAAAAAGCCAACAGCTAGTAAACCAGGGGGAAAAGGACTACAGCTCAGAACTTCTGAATTTAAGTGCAATGAGGTGGCCTTTCTGTTCACTATAATGCCTGATCAGAAACAGGTAACAAAATAGGGTAGCCTTAAATCACACTCTAGGCAGACTTTTAAGAGTAATCTAGCAGTAGTCAGATGACAAGCAGTGGAATGGTCAGCTTGTCCGCTCTGGAATCTTGAACAACGGCTTCCGCTTGAAACAAGCAGCAGAAACATGAAGTGCTTACAAAGAAATCAAATCAAATCAAATCAAATCAAAGCAGCATTTGACTCCTTAAGGAAATGTTCTCCGAGACAGCAGCCAGCATGGCTGTCATGTAGGGATGTGTGGCGTGCAGGCAGCCATCCATTCAGGCCACTGGCTACCAACAGCTGACTCTAGGAGTGGTTTTTGAATCTACCCTGAGGGGGGCCAGAGCCCACAGACAGCTGGGCCATCTGTTCCGATAATACCACATTACTCTCTACACTCAGTAATGAAGGCTCCTGAGTAATCTTTCATCAGAATGACTTCACAGCATTAAAAATGTATTTCAATACATAGCTTGTTTAAATATTTAACCCTCTTCGGCTTTGAGAGATTGATTCAGAGCTGCAGTGTTTATATGGGCAGGAAACATTGATTTTCATATGCATGCATGCATTAATTCAGGAAGACTTGGGCACACACCAAAGGTTTTGATAAATGGATCTTTAAATCTCGGACTTTAATGGAGAATATTGGTTTGCCGCCCAGATCCCATCCCTCTGCCAGTATTTAAATATTTTCAATTCTCATTTCCCGATGGCAAGAGGGAGAGTGAGTAGATGAACAGATTTTAGAGAATTATTTGGGGTAAAGTTTGTTTACACAACACACACACATGCACACACACGGAGACATTATTCATTTTGCTGGCCTGCAGTGGGAGCTATTTGTGCACAGGGCTGTCCAACTTTTATTAGATCTGTCGGCAGCTCACCTTTTGCTGATATCTTGTCAATAAATCTGAAGACTGTGGTGTATATTCAGCACATGCAGGGCCCAGGGACGGAAAACGCTCTTATGAATTTCTTTATGAGGTGACATCATTTAAACTCATTCCAGTACCCAGACTTACCTTATTTATTCTACCTTTCCCCCTCACTTTATTGAGCTTCCCATGCTGGGAGTTGTGGTTAACTCTGACCATCTTTGCAAACTTAAACATTTTGCCGGGTTTGAAAGACCAGCCTTGACGTTCAGGAGGGACTATAAGACATGTAAGATTTCCTTCGCTTTCACCTCCTAGGTGCTGGATAAATAATCATTACTAACATCACATGTGTAATCCCTTCCCCTGTGCAGATTGTTACTCAATATTACCACCTTCTTCTTCCCTCCAGATATTAGCAATGGTCCCACAAGATGTTTAGCTAGCATTGTCACCACTGAGTAAGTGAAATCATAAGGCTCAGAGAGTTTAAACAACTCTTCCAAGTGCAATGAGCTGGTGAATGGGTAAGCTGGAGCTAGGACGTGGCTTTTTAAATTGTGTCCCATGTGGGTGGAGACAGTTCAGTCTTTGAAGATACATATCTGTGGGTTAATTAACATTCCTAAACCAAGGTCTATTGATTGCATGTTAAATACCAGACAAAGTTTTGGCAGTAGGAATACAGTGGTAAATAGGTTAGGGTCCCACTTTGAAGGAAACTAGACAAAAGGCTTTGGAGCAGAGAATTAGAAAGCATTTGTATGAGCAGAGTGATAAAGGTACAATGGATATAAGGGAGACACTGCAGAGATGATCAAAACGAGTTAAGTGTTAACAAATCCCAAGTGCAAACCTTCTTTACCTATTCAGCAAGATCAAGTCCTGATGACCTAAGGTATTCAACGAATGGATCTCATGCATCTAAAATGGTGCTATTTATGTACCATTCTTGGAAGAAATTAGAAAATGGCTGCCCATCATTTTCTTTGTCTTTTGGTTGACTCTAGAAGAGAAGTAGTGAGCTGGATCGTGAAAAGCTTTCTAAAAGAAAGAGAGAGAGAGGAGAACTGAGTTCTTTATATTTATCTACATAATGCATACACATAGTTTTAAAAGCCAAATAGTTATTTATGACAGTCTCATGCCCTAGTACACTCCCTCTACAACCACTCTTGCTGTGTATTCTGGCAATCACCCCCATGTTTCTTTTTTTTTAATAATAAATTTATTTTTTTATTGGTGTTCGATTTGCCAACATACAGAACAACACCCAGTGCTCATCCCGTCAAGTGCCCCCCTCAGTGCCCGCCACCCAGTCACCCCCACCCCCCACCCCCCGCCGCCCTCCTCCCCTTCCACCACCCCTAGTTTGTTTCCCAGAGTTAGGAGTCTTCCATGTCTGTCTCCCTTTCTGATATTTCCTACCCATTTCTTCTCCCTTCCCCTCTATTCCCTTTCACTATTTTTTATATTCCCCAAATGAATGAGACCATATAATGTTTGTCCTTCTCCGATTAACTTATTTCACTCAGCATAATACCCTCCAGTTCCATCCACGTCAAAGCAAATGGTGGGTATTTGTCATTTCTAATGGCTGAGTAATATTCCATTGTATGTGTAGACCACATCTTCTTTATCCATTTATCTTTCGATGGACACCGAGGCTCCTTCCACAGTTTGGCTATTGTGGACATTGCTGAAAGAAACATCGGGGTGCAGGTGTCCCGGCGTTTCATTGCATCTGTATCTTTGGGGTAAATCTCCAACAGTGCAATTGCTGGGTCGTAGGGCAGGTCTATTTTTAACTCTTTGAGGAACCTCCACACAGTTTTCCAGAGTGGCTGCACCGGTTCACATTCCCACCAACAGTGCAGGAGAGTTCCCCTTTCTCCCCCATGTTTCTAAACATGATGCATATTGTGTTATATACCTTTTATTGGTTCTAGACATTATTCCTCATACAGCATCTGCATCTCATCATTCACATATATCAAAAATAGTAAGTCAATTAGTTAAAATAATAGTTATATTAACATGATTAAAATTATATTAACAGTGTTCACTACAGTCTAGTAATATATTGCTATTGTCTTCTCTTTCTTTATAGCAATTTACTTTCCATCAGCTTTCTATTTGCCATTCCTTTCCTCTCTTGCTTTGTCCAGTAAACACAAATCCTATATTTTTCCTAAACTTTCTACCATATCAGATATTGTTATTTCTCTATCCCTTTAAGACTTCCCTACCAGACCTCTCTATCCTCTGACTACAATCTAGACCTACACCCTATCTATACAAATGTTTTTTATTCACTATATTTTAAGGAATTCTCTTAAATTCTCTCCTGTCATTGTTACATTTATTCCTGGATATGATGTCTTAATTTTTTCTGGTTGACTAACTGTATATTTCCAAAGCACATCGTTATGTGACTGGTGACTGGTTGGGTAAATTTTCTAGATCCTTGTTTGTTTTTATTTTGTCCTCACATTTAATTGATAGTTTGGCTGGCTACTTGATTCTAGGTTGAAAATAATATTTATTCAGATTTCTGATGATATTAATTTCTAGCATTCATTCTTGTTGTTTTGAAAATATAATCCATATAAATTATGACTGTATATACAACTAATAATTCTATCAATGCTCCCTATTCTTAAACATCATGATTATTTCTCTTATGGTGGTTATATTATTTTTTGTTATGCTGAACACCGGATGGACATTCTTCTTTCAGTGCAGAGTTCCATACCCTTAAATTAAAAAAAAAAATTACTTGTTATTATTTCTCTAACATAGCTATTTCCTATTCTTATACTTCCTTATGCTCCAGACTGTATTTGCTGTTTAGGCTCTGGATTGGTTATGTAAATCTTTTGTCTTTTCTCTTACAGTGTTCATTTCCACTGTTTTCTTGTTATACTTTAAGGAAAATTTGACTTTACCTTCCAACTTAACTTTGTTTTTAAAAATTAATATTTTACTCTTCCAAAAACTTATTACTTATAATAAATTTTATTTTATCTACCTATTTTAATTGAAATGCAGTTGATATATAATATTGTATTAGTTTCCGGTGTACAATGTAGTGACTCACTATTTATACACATTACAAAGTGATCACCACCATCAATGTAGCTACCATCTGTGGGCATACAATTTGTTACAATATTATTAACTATATTCCTTAAGCCATACATTGCATCTCCTTGTTTTATTTATAACTAGAAGTTTGTACCTTTTAATCCCCTTCCCCTCCTCCCTTCTGACAACCACCAGATTGAACCATATCTGTAAGTCTGTTTCTATTTATTTGTTCATTTGTTTGTTTTTAGATACCATATATGTTAAATTATAATGTATCTGTCTTCCTCTGCCTAATGTATTTCACTTAGCATAATACCCTCTAGCTCCATCCATTTTGTCACAGATGGCAAGATTTCATTCATGATATATATCATGATCCTGGATATATATGATATATATATAAATGATCCTGGAGTCCTGGAGTCTTGGAATCCAGCCTGTATTAAGCTTCTGCTCAGAAGGGAGCAGAATATATATATTCTTTTTCCATTCATCTATTAATGGACATTTAGGTTGCTACCATATCTTGATTATTGTAAATAATGCTAGAGTGAACATAGAGATTCATATATTAGTATTTTCGTTTTCTTCAAATAAATACCCAGAAGAAGAATTTCTGTATTGTCTGCTAGCTTTATTTTTAATTTTTTAAAGAATCCTCTATACTGTTTTTCCATAGTGGCTGCACCATTTTGCTTTCCCATCAACAGTGTATTAAGCTTCCTTTTTCTTTGCATCCTTCCCAACACTTGTTATTTCTTGTCATTTTGAGAATAGCCATTTTGATAATTATGAAGCCATGTCTCATTGTGGTTTTGATCTGCATTTCCCTAATGATTTGTGATGTTCAGCATCTTTTCATGTATTTGATCTGCCCATTTGTTGATTGGATTGTTTGGGGTTTCTTTTAGATATTCAGTTATGTAAATTCTTTATATATTTTGGATATTAACTCCTTATTAGTTCTAGTAAATACTCATTTAAGTAGCATTTTTCTTCTAAACAAAACATGGATTTTGTTCTTAGTATGTCTGAAGATAATAATGAGGGGGGTGTTTATTTTTTGTTTCCTATATTATCTATCTCCATCAGGTCAATATTTTTTTTTCTTTCTTTGAATCCTTGTAATGTATTTTAGTGATCCTTCAGCCTCCAATCACTTTTAAGCATAAGGCATACTAAGAGTGACAATTGAAAATTACAGTCTTCCAGTAGATACGATAGCATAATTTCTTTTTTCAGTAAATTCCCTCTGTCTCAAATGTATAAAATGATTAATAAAATAGCTTTTTAAAAGAAAAATATAGCTTAATTAAAAACAACATAAATATCTCTGTGAACCAGAAGGTGATAAAAAATACTAAAGTAAGTGGGACTGAAGTTCTGATTTCCAAGTATGTGTATAGGGAGTAGCAAGCCATGTGGGTGAAGAGGAAGGAAAAATGTCTATGTATATGAGCCTATGTCCAAAGGTCAAGTGGGTTTCCTCACTCATTAGAGAAAGAAGCTGAGAGAAATTCTGTCGAATATTTCAAAGTTTATAGCTTAGCCTCCTGACCAGGAATTGAACAAATATGTTAGTTGTGTCTGCATAGGCAGTGATAACTGACTTCTCCATGGGAAAGGAGATCCAGACTGCCATGTTAAGACTTAAGATAACTGGGTCTTAAACTCCTGGAGCTCTAGGACTGGTTAGATGAAGATGCAGAACCTCTACAATGGAGAGGATAACTGAAAATCATGGGAGAAAGCAAGGGGAAAAAAAGCCTAAGTAAATCTGCAATAGAGATACAGAAATATAAAATGAACCAAATCCTAAGACTGCCTAAAAAAAAAGTCAACAGAGTAAACTACAGATGAAATCACTGCTGTGGAAAAGTATGGCAAACTTTATAAATAAATATGATTGCAGCACTCAGCAAAAATGGGAGGAACTACATCTATTAAAATGTGCTCACAAGATACTATGAAACAAAGCATCAGTGAAAAAAATCAGTAAATGTTGTTTAAACTGCTCAGAAATTTTGGAAATAGAAAATGAGGACATTAAATCAAAATGTGATAAATGAGACAAATTTAAATTAAATAAAGTCCAAGAAAGAAGAATGAATAAGAAACTAGAACTGAGGAATTAATTCAGAAAAAGCAGTTGAATGGTATAGGAAAGAGCTGAGTCCAGAGCTGAGAGACTCTGGACTGTCTTCACTTGGAGTTCTAGAAAATGAAGCAAAGTAAATAGAAAAGTATATTTGAATATATAGGGGCTAAAAGTTTTTCAGGATTTAAAAAAAAATGGTTAATTCTCCAATCAGAACTTTTCTCTGTGTGCTAAGGATTTTACATTATAGTGAAATTTCAAAACACCAAGACTAAGTAGAAAATCTTAAAAGCTGCTAGAGAAAAGAGGAATGACAGTTAACCTGAAAGCAGATGTAACTTGCATATTTGCAACTTAAATTTCTGTCTGGTTGGCTTACAATGACGTTTGAAACTGAATCTTGAAGTGACTTATAACATACAGCCGAGAAAGTATTCTAAGCAGTCCTTTAATGTAGGCCAAGTCTGTCTTCAAATGCCTTTCTCTTAACCCTCTCTTCTTGGACTGGCCCAACTTTCTCTTGTGCTTATCTTTCTGAAAAGAATGCTGAGTTATCTGATATTTCTTCCTCGTGGTTTTTTGTAGACAACTGTCCCATTGGGAAGTATGAATGAATTCATGGAACAATCTTAATGTCAGCGTCCTTTCCCAAAGTGAGATCTACAAGAAGGTGATCTGAGACCAAAAAAAAGGGGGTCTCTGTCCTCCCCTGTCAGTTTGAGAAGTATTGCATATTATATATCTTACTTTTAGAGAAACACAATTCATACAAGCATATCAAAAGCTATGCAAAATCCTTCATTAACAAAGCCACATAACTTTATTTATTCTTTTTTCCAAAATTTTTGGACATAGGACTCCATTTTCAAATATACAGGATACTGTTACACATCCCCCATAACATATATTTTTTAAAAAGATAATCCCTTGGGGCACCTGGGTGACTTAGTAGGTTGAGCATCCAACTTTTGATTTTGATTTTGATCTCAGTGTTGTGAGACTGAGCCCTGCACCAGGCTTCTACATGGGTCAGGGAGCCTGCCTAGGATTCTCTCTCTCTCCCTCTCTCTCTATCTTGCCCTCTGCCTCTCCCACTGCTCTCTCTCTCTCCCTCTCTCTTAAAAAAAATAAAGTAACGCCTTAGTACACCAAGAAAATATTGTGATACAATAAAATTTTTTTTTAAATTTAGTTGGGAATGATAAAACTGAGATTCTAATCTGTGTTCTGCCACAAAACCGTGTATTTCTTCTTTTCTAATAAGATGATAATTCTATATTTTTATAGCTTTAAGATTAATTTTTATAAATAAAACATAATATTTCAATGACATAGATTAAACTAGAGTGAGTGATGCTTTAGTGGAGGGTAAAGAAGTCCTTTCTCTATTCTCTGCAAGTGTCACATATTGGCAAATACCCTCTTGGCTTCCAGATAGGACGGACTTTATGTTCACACTTGACCAGGCTAAGCATGAGAGGACTGGGGTATCAGAATGAGGTCATAGAGGGAAACAATCTTATTTAACAAGAACATTTTTTTAAGAAAAAATTAAGAAAACCTATGCTGAAGGTTAGCATTTAAGATGGTTGTTTTCACAAAGTCTCTAAAGTCTGTATGAAGCTGACAAACCTCCAAGTAGACCCAGGCTTTGTTTCAAAAAAAAAAAAAAAAAAGGAGTCCCTTGAATCTTGAGAACCCCTGTTTTTCATTGATAAGTAGTATCAAAGGTAATAGCTCTTGGACCCAAGACTTGGCATTTGAAAGAGCACAATCTGAGGTCTATATATAGATTGGCTGTTAAAGCAAAGCAGCGTAATTATCACAAACAGGGGAAAAGCCATGGCAAGGCACATGCTAAATAGTTGAGGAGGGTAGGTCAATTGTAGTCTTCAACAGAGCAAGCTAAGTACAGTGTCTTAGGAAGGCATACACCAATCTCAAGCCATACTTTAAACAAGTAATGGATATGGTGCCGGGCGAAGTAAAGGGGATTTCCATAAATGAATGGAGCACAAAAATGATATAGGATTCAAATTAACAAGAAAGGCAATTGAGGACCACTCATTGGATCAGAGATAAAGTCTCAAGTTTTGGCTCATAGAAATACTCCATTTGTGCACCCATCCCAGGTCAGAGTTGCAAAAACAGTATAAGATACTGAAGTAGAATTATCAAGTGTTGGAAGTTTCATGGATCCAGGGAATAAGTATTAAGCTTATTTAAAGCAGTTAGATGCCATCTAAAGATCCAGGCATCTATCTTCCTTCATGATCTGCTCTTTATGCATTGTTTTATGCTTTACAGTTTGAAGATCACTCTTCCTGATAGATAAAATGGAAGTGAAATAAGAAATGAATGATCATTCTGCCCTTGCTGTCATTTTTAACAGTACCTTATCTACCCTAACCCATGTTCTGCTTCCTGCTCCATGCAAAGCAAAAGTCATCATTTTCCTGAATCCGGTGGTTTTTTTTTGTTTTTTTTTTTTTGTTTTTTCCTAGCTGTTCACCTCCTTCTGGTTTTTAACTTTCCATATGAACTTTGAAAGATACAAGGGCCTCTTTCACATATCTCTTTGTTTGCATTTCCCTTTCTATCTTTGGTTCATGTTCTGTGCAACATGAGTTCATCAAATAATTCCTATTGTAGTGACTCTGTCCCAGCAGGGAAGAATTAAAAATACAGAAAGGAAATAAGAATATGTGTAATAAAATGAATGCTTTTCCCTTCCAGGAGATGAATATATATATATCCAGCATCAGGAAAACATATGTACAAAGTAACCAGTATGACCACTGCTATCAAGGTCAGTATGGAGCTGAGGAAAGTAAAAGTAAATTTTGTTATCATTGCTGCCTCTATGAAGGCTTCTGGAAACATAACTGATAATAAATAGGAGGCACAGAGAAGGAGGTAGGAATGTAAATACCGATAGAGCCAGACAAAGTCTACATGGAAAGACATAGTGTCTGTATTATATACTTACTGGTACCCTCACCAGATGGATTAGGGGAACTAAGTTAACCAATAGAGAGGCTATATTTCTTCCTCAAAGTTATTAATTCCAAGATGACATGGTCATTTTTCCCTCAGGTTCCTGTCACTTACTGAACAAGGTTTCCTGTTTATCATAGTCATTTATGAAAGCTTAGTGTTTCCTCATCCTTATGAAAGGCAATTTTATCAGCAAGGAGAGTCAGGAAAATACTATACACTGGTTTTTGAAGGTGTAGACCTCTAATAGTTTCATTTATTCATTTATTTATTTATTCAGTTATCCAACAAGTGATAGACAACTTAAATTTTTAGTGTGCTAGAATGACAACATCATTGCCCTCACGTAGCTTGTAGTCTAAGAAGGAGTATAAAAATTGCATAAATACTAATGCAGTGAATTGCTCTTATGATAAGGGCTTTGGGGAAAAGGCAATTATGCTATGATTACATTTGATAGGAGGAATTAAATTTATCTGAAGGATATTTTAGCAGACGTAGCTGATCGATGAATAGAGTTAGCTGGGAGAAGGGAAAAGAGATCACTATAACAAGAAAGAGTAGTTATGAGAAGGTCCAGAAGCAGAAGGGAGCATGGAATATTTCAGGATCGATGGAAGTCTCCTGCAGTTGTAGAATAAGGATGAGTTGTAGAGTAAGGCATTTGAGAAAATGTTTAAAAATAGTGTAACATATGGAGATATGTTGAATCACTATGTTGTATACCTGAAACTAATGTAATTTTATGTGCCAACTACACTCAAATTTTAAAAATCTTAAAAAATAAAATTTATCACCAAAAAAAGAGAGAAAAGCCTCAAACATTAGGAAGGTGTCATATCCTACAAAGCTTTTCAGCCGTGTGAAAACATTTGGAATTTACTCTTATCCCAATTGGAAGATATTTAAGAGTTCTAAGCAAGAAAGTATCTTGAGTGGATTTATTTCAAAAAAAAAAAGTATTGCATAGGTTACTGTGCAAAGAAAGATGTGGGAGAGACCAACTAAGAAGCAATTGCAAGAGGCCAGAGGAGATATGGTGCTATGATGTAGACAGGATGGTAACAATGGAGGCTGTTTATATTTACCTGTAGGGTTGCAGTAGTGATAGAATAGGTGTCCTTGGCATGTGAGTAAGAAGGAGAACTGAGATCTTAGATGTGCTTAATTGTATTTACACTGAGTACACCAACGAGCTACTGGTAGTAGAAAAAAGAATAGAAACAAAATATGTGGTTGGGCAGAGAAGAGTTAACATGGATTGGGAAAAAGAAAAGAAAAAGTTTCAGAAAATCTAAAGAGAAGGATAAAAAAATGATATTGAGTTAAGTACCACCTCTCTGTCTCTTTCTTTTTCTCTCCCTCTCTCCTGCCCCTCTCTCACACACAAAAAAAATTCTCACAAATCTCTCCCTCCATCTTATATGCACACACACAGGATGAACATAATTCATTAAGATTTTTTAATATTTTGTCATGTTTTTTTGTATGTGTGTGGTTTTAAGAATAAAACTTAAAGCCTTAAACTGACTGATTTTTTCATGAAAAGCAACTGCAGCTGGACTGTTTAGGTAAATCAGTTCTATTCAGGTTACAGATAGAATTGAGTAATTGATTTGATATAACTTTTAGGGGAGAGGGAGTTTCTAGTACAATACTCAGATTTTTTACTTAAACAATTAGAATCTTTTGTTGAGAAAAATATGAAAATATTTGAGAAATTTCTACCTGCCTCTCACTCTCTACAGTTTATCTTCCTTGTATATCATTTTTTTGATCTATATTAGGAAACCAATAACCATATATTTTGTCTAGTGATTTTCAGTATAGTATCATCTCACAGTGATATCACTCTGGTTTTCTTTTTTACTTAATCACCGAAGTGCTTTCCACTCTATGACATCAGATGAATTTGAGGATTTCTGTTCAGGAATATAATAGTTTCTTTGATTGCAGTGCTATTTTTTTTCACGTCCTTTACTTAAACAGCTTTTTTCTTTTTAAAGGCATAATCTTCATTTGTCATCTTCTAATCATTCGCCTGGCCTTACAAAATTTCAGTGACACTTTCATCACTATAGGTACATCCTTATGTCAAATTTCAAATTCATTCTCTAGACAATAAGAATTCAGCTCATTGATATAGATGATCATTCCTTTTCTGTTCCTTTTTTTCTTTCTTTCCCTTCTTTTTTTCAACAAAATTTACTGAATGTCTGCTTTGTACTAGACTTTGTCTAATCACTAGTGTTATAAAAATGAACAAAGCTTGTTTGCATAAATCAGCATCCTAGTCAGAAGGAAAGAGAGAAAGAAAATAAACATGAAGAAAGTACATGAAGATATGTGCTATTCAGATAAATAAAATAGGGTGATATCAGAGTGACTTGGAAGCTAATTTAGATTGTTTGGGAGGTGATATTTAAGATGACAATGAAGTGATAGGCCAAAGAAAATCCTGTGAAGGTCATAAGGAAAAGCATTCCAGGCAGAGGAGATAAATATGAGAAAGGTCTAAGGCAAGAATTATCTTGGATTGTACACAGAGAAAAGGGACCAGTATAACAGAATGCTAGCGGGAAGGGGAAGAGTGGTTGATCTCTAACCCAGGGTCACCACATGAAGAGCTTTCTGTGCCAAGGTCAGAGGTGTGAGTGTTTACCAAACTGGAATGGCACATCCTGTGAATGCTTTGAGCAAATGAATGGCTTTATATGATTTACTCTTTTATGAAGTCTGTTTGCCAGCCTTTTGGAGGATGACTGGAACATGGACATGTAGAGAAGAGTAGATTTTGATTTTGAGAGAGGTAAGAAGCTATTAAGTCTTGAATTAGGATATAATGGAGATTTAAAGGAGTGAGCTAATTTGAGAACTGTTTGGAGAAACAATTGATAAGACTCATTAGAGGAAACATGATAGGTTGAGTAAAAGAGAAGCAACAAAGATAATCTCTAGATTCTCAACTCATACAATAGAATGTTTTTTTCTTTCTAAGATGGAGGAAAACTTGATTTGGGGAAGAATTTTTTCTTGAAAAATTAGGAGTTGCCTTTTTGTGTTTGGGCCAGGTAAAGTTTGAGATGGCTATTAAACATTCATGTAGAATTTTTAAATATTAGTGGAATAATCTTGTCTGAAGTGTAAGGAAAGCTTAGGACAGAGATGATATTTTTGAAGATTGTTGTAGAGAAGCAAAATAATGTTTTTGAGAATAGATACAGCCAGTCACCCAGGTCGCCTAAAGGAGTATGAATGGAGACAAGGAGAGTGCCAAGGAAAGATCCTGGAGCACACCAGGGTTTCAATACCTAGAGGCACAGAAGCCTGGGAAGATACAAGTTTATGAGGTAAGTGAAAATCCTAGATAGGAGAACAATGTTGTCTCCATTGTGGAAGCAGAAGAGAGAAATAGTATTTCAAAGAGGAGGTATCTTTCAATAGTTGATTGCTGCTGATAGATCAAATAATATAAAAACAGAAATGTAAGCATCAGTGCATGTCTCACGGAACATTAATGATGTTCTAAATAGATTGCCTTATATTTTTATGGGAAAATTGCTCAGCATTTCCTCATCTATACTAAATACCTTTTTCCTTGACTCAAGTTCTCTTCCATTGGTGGTTTCATTAATCATCTTTTTTATTGACATCTACAAAATAATCCTAAAGGTAGTAATTCTGCTCAGAGTTGTAATGATCCCTCCCAGTTTCTCCCATTCCTTTGATTTGTACTCCTAGATAAAGTAACAAAAATGAAGAGAAGCTGATAGGATTGACAAGTCAATACAAGTTTGTTTTCTGCTTAGACTTCATGGAAAACATAGCACTTAGGATCACAAGATTTGGAGTCAAACTGTATCAGGATTAAATCCCATTTCTGACACTTATTGTGAGTCCTGGGGTCAAACTACTATACCTTTCTAAGATAACATCCTCAAATGTGAAATAGGGTCAACAAAATCTACCTCATAGGGCACATGTGAAGATAAAATGAGATAATAAATACTAAGTGCTTAGCACAGTGCCTGGCACATGGTAAGTGCTTCATAAATGTCAACTACTACCAATAAAAATGATGAATGCAATTTCAAAACTGGCTTGAGAAGGGTGGGGAGAATATGAATCAGAGCAGAAAAGCATGAAGGTACTATGGAAGGTGGAATGACATGGGCAAATATCAGAAGAGAGGAGTCCATTTTGACTAGAACAGATATTACTCAAAGAGCAGATTTTAGAAATCTTATTTAGTTATATCTTTGTTTCTCAGTGAAACCACAGAAGAAGCATGGGCTTGCCTCCAAACCTTCAGAACAAAACTCTTAGTAAAACACATTTTTCGTGGAATTAAAGAATGCCTACTGGATAATGAGCCCCTCCCTGAGTTGTCTGTATCATATTTACAGGTCAGCTGCAGCTCTCAGAATTCTCTCACAATGTGTCCCACACGCAGTTTTAATTTAGCTCCTTCCTTTCTCCTCCTTTTCCTCTTCACGTTGTCTAAGTGCTAATAATAATAATTCAATTTAATAACATCCATCCTCACTGAGTACTCAAGCCCATCCAGTCCTCAAGGACACCTAACCCTTCCCGGGCTCACCTCTCAGCTTCTTTATCACACTTGAAGCACATCATAAACTACATCTTCCCCAGACCTTGTCATAAAGGGTGAGGCCGACATTGCAGGAATGAAGTCAGGGAAGTACAACCTTGAACCGTTTTATCTCCTCTCCTCCCTGCCCTTCTCCCCGCCCCCCCTCCCCCCCACGGCCCTTGCCTTTCCCTCTTCTCTTTGACCAGTACTTTTCCTTAGCAGCCAGAGAAAGAAAAAACTTTAAACTCATGTTCCCAAAGGGGTTTCCTGGAATGGTTCGCTTTCTGTTTGGCAATTGAAGCCCAATCTAATATGAATGATACTCAGCATTGATAGCTGCCTCAACAGTCATTAATTTGCTAATAGAAATTGCTTTTTGATGATGCAGGTCAGGATGATGGCCTCCGGTTTGTGGGTAAAGAAATTGAAACACGGAATGTTAAATGTCTTCTACACAGTGACAGTGCTGAGAATAATTCAGGGAAAGGACCCGCTGATCTGGCATTCAGCTTTCTAGAAACTTTATCTTCTTGGGATATAGAAAAAGGAAAAGTTGAACATAATATTTATATCAGCCAAAATAATTATAATAAAATGTGCTTGGAAACACTCATGCAATTGATTTATATAATTTTGCTGGATTCCTTTGTTCTTAGTTGAATCACATATACAATATTGTATATTTTGCTTCCTAGTACATTAAAAAACCTTAAAGATAAAAATGGTTTTAAATGATAGTTGAAAATTATTCAATACAGATTACAAGATGGACATTATTATTGTTTAATCTTTATGTTTATTGTTTGAGTCCTATTTTGGGCCACATTATGGGCAAGAAACTTTAGACTCTGAGAAGCTGTATCACGTAAACAAGATCATACAGTGGTCTCGAGAAAGAAACAGAGTGTAACTTCTGTCTATATAACTCCTTACTCTGTCTGAAAAAACAAGGGTAATACCCACTATGTGAAATTACTTTGAGATCATGTGTGAGTGTATAATAAAGAACTATAGAAAGGTAAATAGAAAAGATCGTAGTTTTGCAGAAATTCTTAGGAAGGGAGTACAACATAAGGTGTAATTAGTGCCTCAAGAAGGTTTAATTGACAGTCAGTGGGAGGTTGGCCAGACTGGGCAGAGAACTATGTGCTAATGCAGGCTGTGTTCCTAACCACCATACAATGCTAAAACCTTTGTTCTGAGGTGACACATTTTCATTAATTCTGTATTTACCAGGGTCCAACCTGTAATACTAGATTACAGACATTAGATTGTGTAAGACTCCTTGTCCCCATCTCTTGGCATACTTCTGCAGTATTGCACAGTTCTCTGTGCCCACTGATGGATGCATACTAGCCAACCTAGGACCTTACAGAAACATGATCCTTCCAGGGATTTGGAAGAGGTACACTAGCTGGGTGTCACACTAGGAAATAGCCACTGAAGTCTTTGGTACTTTCACATTTTCTTCTCTCAATTGTAGTATCTCTCTATTAGAGTTTTCCACCTCCAGAGATCTTAAGCTGCCATGCTTTCTAATATAATAGACTATATAGACAACGTATCTGACAACTTTTCCTGAAAACTAACAGTTTCTCGCTGAAAAGAAACTGATGATAATCAACTTTTAAGAGCAGAGAGCAAAGGGACTCCTGAGTAACTCAGTCAGTTGAGCATCCAGCTCTTGGTTTCAGCTCAGGTTTCTGATCTCAGGGTCCTGAGATGGAGTTCTGCATCAGGCTCTGCACTCAACAGAAAGTCTGCTCAAGATTCTTTCTCTCCCTCTTCCTCTTCCCCTTCCCCTGCTCACACATACTCTCTCTCTCCCTCCCTCTCTCTCTCTCTCTCTCATAGATGATGATAGATAGATAGATAGATAGATAGATAGATAGATAGATAGATAGATCTTTCAGAAAAGAAGAAAGAGCAGGGATCAAAAGAATCCATTTATCTTGTAGTGGATGCTGTGGTACTGTGGTACATGGCTCAGATACTCTCATTTCCTTTAGGGAGTAAAGCACTCCTTCTTTCTGGTCATGGGAATGTTGGTAACTGACAGCTCTCAGATGAACTCCTCAGGGGGAATTGCCTTGACCTGAAGAGGGTCACCTTGACCAAGGTCCTATTCCTTCCCCAAAGCATTCCATATCCAATGACCTGTCCATGGGAATGTATATAGCCCTGGTTCCCTTGTTCACATATGGGAGAATTCTGAAAAACTATTCCAGGTCAAGAGCTCTCATAGAATTATCTTAATGCCTTTCTTGCATATGCATCAAAGTTAAATTTACCCTCTACCCAATTCTGCATGTTTTAATCTCTCGTGACAGTGGTCCCTCAAAGACTAGAATTAAAATGCCTTCAAATATGGCTCCGCCTTTCTTTCCTGGCAGACTTGATTCATCACATATATTTCAGAACTTGCTTCCCACATTGTTTTTATACAAAAACAAGGGACTGTATCCTGCATAATACTGTATTTTACCAGGACAGCCTCTCTACAACAGAGAAGGTATGGCCGTAAACACACGATCATAGGTGGGATCTGCTGGTTCTATCGTATTTCATACCACCTAAAAGATGCTACACCAATAGAACATGTTGCAACAGAGGCACTAGTTTAACGATGAAGTCCTGTGAGGAAGAAGTGCCATCTTCCAGGGCACATCAAGGATCCCAACAGGTAATATCATGTGTCTGAGATCCAAAAATAGGAGGGGCCCACTTACTATCAGTTTCAATGACTCACTTGGGAACTGTGTGAGAGCCCAGATTTGGGGCTCTGCAAGATAACAGATTATCAGAAAGAGAGAAAATGAATGAATACCATTGAACTTTAAGCTATAGCTTCCTCCTCATCACTTCAACTTCATTGTTCTAAGAGACCAGCAGAAAGGTAAGGCCAGGGTTCTGGACTGTGACTATCAGGAAGATAGACTATTGTTATACTATGTAAGCAGAGAAGAATGTATTGGATCCCCAGATCATTCTCTTGGACACTTCTTGGTGTCACTTGGTTCAAACTTGATGAGTATTAGTTGCAATCTTAAGACTACGGTACTAGGAACTCTAATTCATCCCACTTAACTTTTTCTTATAATTTCACAGGAATAGAGGCCCATCAGAATCCTGGAGGATCTTATTAAATAAAGTGTACCTGAGTGTAACAAAGGTTTAATTAGGGTAGATTATAGCAGATGCTGTGGTGTGCTGCCCAGATTCCTACCCTTTAAGACAGAGGCACTTATTCCTCCAGCTGATGGGAGTAGGGGCTACTGACAGCCCTCAGTTCAGTTGCTCTCCAAGAATTTCCCTCTGCTGTAGATGCTGAAGAAAACCATCTCATGCAAAGGCATATTTTCTGTTCAGAGACATATCTAGTGATGGGTTTATATACATTCCCCACAACTATCTCCTGAGAACACTTCCCAGTAAATTTGATGCATGCCAATCTTTGCCCCAGCATTTATTTCTAGAAGATACCAACCTCTACATACCTATATATCTACCTATCCAAGGAGACTTTAATTAAAACAAAACAAAACAAATAGAAAGAAATACCTTTGCCCTCCAAATAGAAGTTGCAATGCAGGAGTTTCCAGGTGTCTTTTCTATCCCAGAAGGAAAAATATTTGGGGAAGAGGATACTTTCAGGAGGACATTAAATCATACTTATGCTTTACCATTCTAAGTGTAATGCAAGGACTAGCAGCATCAGCATTATCTGAGAGTTTGTTAGAAATGGAAACTTACCATATCCCAGACCTACTGAATCTTTATATGCATTTTACAAAATCTTCTTATGGCTTATGTGCATATTAACATTAAGACTTTCTCTAGAACAGTGTTCTCTAAATTTTTTTAACTGTACAGTTCTAGCACTTAAAAAAATAAGCATGCACTCATACTATTTATATTACATATAGTAATAAAACTTAACATTTATTGTTTATTATATATTTACCACTTACTGTATGTGATAATATATAATATAAAAGTGATATAATATCTATCATTTATAATGACATCATATATGATGACACTAATATGTCATAAACATTTTTAAAAATTGCAAATATGGTACCTAAAAAGAATAAAGCAAAAATAGCAAGGGTAGTTTTCAGAGTTTACTCTCTCACTTCCTCAGGAGATCATCACTTTAACTCCACCTTGGATGTGCGTATTCTGTGTTGGAGATTGCTGCCCTATATGTGGACACACCTCAATCCTGCGCATTAGTTAAGAACTTAAGAGAGATATTAATGGAAATCTTAGGATAAGGAAAAGTCAGGAATTGCTTTCTCCGTGGACTGGGAATGGAACAAAAATTAAATTGGTAACAGCCAATTTTGGTAACCCAAAATGCCACCATTTTCAATAGCCCTGCAGATTCAGGGGATAGGGAGAACTTCTTCTTTATCCTTCATTTTGTTTGATTCCAGTCCAAGATGTTCACCAAACTTGTCCATTTTTCACATGGAATGCTTGCTATTTGCAGGTATCTCATTGAATTTTCAGCAGCTGCTTAGCAGGTCATTTCATTTGTCAGATAGATGAAGGTAATGAGAATTTATCAGCCCCCAGTTCAGATTCACAGCTGATCTGTCACCATGCATTTCTATAAATACTGCTCTTATTTACTCAGGATGCATTTCAAATTAGCAGGAGATTATACACACACATATTTTATGCACATATATATACATATATATATATATTATATATACACACATACATTATATATCCAGAGAAGGGCTTGTAACTCCATTCCTAATTTTTCTGGCATGCCAAAATGAACCAATATAGTGAAGCTGTGAATGCCTGAATTGACAACTTCAATGATAATTGTATTAATGCTGAGGCTCAGGAGGTTGGTATGGAATCGGTTCAGGACCCCTGGTGTGGGAGCTGAGCTCCATTGTTCTGCAAAGAAGAAAGCACCCTATAATTTCACTGAAAGCGGAAGGGCAGCAAAATGATATTGTTTAGAAACTGCTAAAGTAATAGCCACTGTGTCAGCTGCCTTGTCAGCCTTTCTGTCAGCAATGGAATGTTGCATGAGAATGTTGTTCTCTCCAAATGTGAGACAATTAAAATATTTGAGTGATTCAGAAACAGGAGGTCTAAGGAAGGAAAGCAAGAAGCTTTGTTTTCCAACAAAGGAAGTGATGTAAGAACCGATATTAGCAATATTCAAGATGGTTCAATATTCTGTGTGGTGGTCAGAAGACCTTGTTCTGGGATGTCTGGATTAGATGGCCCAGTGAACAGTCATGGGTAAAACATTTCCTCAAAGAGGTTTTCATTCTGAACTCTATGAAGGAAGTGTGGAGGGAAAAAAGTATTTCCATTCACATCGGTTGCTTAAGTTCACTCTTTGTTAGTCCTCCTCAACTCCATGCACAGGCAATAATAATGAACGTACAAAAAAAAAGAGAATCCATTGGGGGGAGGGGTGAAGAAAAGCTATTAGTAAAATGTCCCCTCAGGCCTGTTGGTTCTGATGACAGAAACAAACTATGGTATCTGGGAGCTCAGCTATCATGTGGTAAAAGGGACCAGAGCACTCCACTCAGGATTGGGTCTGGGTCCATTCTTAGTGGTCCTAGGAAGCTAGGGTTATGTTGATATTTCCTTCCTTATAGAGAGACAAAAAATATCAATTCCCAAATTGCTTCATGGAATTATTCTTTCATTAAAAGGTATTGGACTAGAAAGTTGGGAGAAAGCAATAGCCTCGTGATGCTGAACTGAATTAAACTGACTTTTGGCTCTCTGAGTGGATTTGGAATATAGCCAACACCCCTACAGAGCACTGAAACATCTGTGAAATACCTACTTTAGAGTAAGGTGCTAAGGTATAAATTCACCCAAATAACCACAAACTTCTTGTCAGGGAAAGATTGTACAATACAAAATAGGTCTTTTTTTTTTTTAAAGATTGTATTTATTTATCCATGAAAGACAGACAGACAGAGAGTGAGAGAGAGGCAGAGACATAGGCAGAGGGAGAAGCAGGCTCCCCACAGGGAGCCTGCTGTGGGACTTGATCCCAGGACCCTGGGATCATGCCCTGAGCCCCAGGCAGATGCTCAGCCACTGAGCCACTCAGACGCCCCTACAAAATAGATCTTAAACAAACCAAAACTTCCACTCAAAATGAATATATAAATCAAAGTTTCAAAAGCATTGAAAAATGCAAGCCAGCCAGCACAATGAATATTATAAAAATATCCATTCCATATTAAATTTTACTATATGACAAAAACTTACATTTTTCAGTCTATTTGTCTGCCCTTAGTATGATGATAATCAAAAGATAATGACAATATAACATTTATTTGAAAACATTATGGAAGTGCACAGATAGGAAGATAAGATCAGAGACATCAGAAAAAGAACCAATTGATAAGCCTGGAAATGAAAAATATCATCATTTAAATAAAAAAATGTAACTGATGTGATAACTATAGCCTAGACATAGTAGAAGAGAAAATCAGTGGTTTAGAAAACAGCACCAAGGACAACATACAGCATGCAGGATAAGAAAAAATGTTATAATAAATTATATGAAAGAAGAGTTAGGAGAAGGTCTTTGTGGGGAACAAGCAAGATTCTTAAGCATGACACCAAATGCACATTCTAAAAAAGAAAAAAGTAAAGTGGGTTTCATTACATTTCAATCTTTTGCTTTGATAAAAACACAGATAAGAGAATGACAGAACAAAGACTAAGAGAGAATATTTGCAAATTTCATGTACAAAGAGGACTTCTATTCAGAATATATAAAGAGCTTTCAAAATTTGACAGCAAGAAAGCAAACAACCACAATAAAAACTGGTTTTGAACAGACCCTTCACTAAGGAGTATGTAAGCAAGTAACCACATGATTTCTCAACTGTTAGACAAATGTAAATTAATGAGATACCATTTCACATCTATAAGAATAGTTTCAATAAAAAATAATAGCAATATCTGGAAAGATGGAAAGAAACTAGCAATGGTTATATACTGCTACAGGGTATGCAAAATAGTACAGGACTCTGGAAAGCCATTTGGCAGCTTATTTAAAATTAAGGATGTATGTATATTTTTTTCACACTGCTTAAAACTGTAATGTACTATAGAAATTATAGTATATAATAAGATTGCAATTTACTAGTAACCTTTTTTTTTCAGAGATAAAGAATTTTATTATTCTAGACACAAGTACCATGAACATCGGCATTTTGGTATCAGTTTCCATTTTGCCCAAGTGCCAGTTGGCAATGTGGATGGACCCAGATCATTGCACACAGAGTGTTACATTACAGAATAGGAACCCTGAACTTAGGAACTTAAATCTTTTTATTTTTTTTAATGACAGATGTTAAAAATAGTGAAAAGGATTATAGGGGAAAGGAGAGAAAGTGAGTGGGAAAAATCAGAGAGGGTGACAAAACATGAGAGACTCCTAACTCTGGGAAACAATCAAGGGGTAGTGGAAGAGGAGGTGGGTAAGGGGATAGGATGACTGGATGATGGGCACTGAAAAGGGCACTTGATGGGATGAGCACTGGGTGTTATATGTTAGCAGGTGGAATTCCAATTAAAAAATATACCAAAAAATGGCAAATGTTAGAGTGGATCTATGCTATAAATGCTTGTATTAAGGGCAGCCCCGGTGGCACAGCGGTTTAGCGCTGCCTGCAGCCTGGGGTGTGATCCTGGAGACCCGGGATCGAGTCCCACATCGGGCTTCCTGCATGGAGCCTGCTTCTCTCTCTGCCTGTGTCTCTGCCTCTCTCTTGCTCTCTCTGAATGAATAAATAAATAAATCTTAAAAAAAATGCTTGTATTAAGAAAAAAAAGTTCAAATAAACATCTTAACATTATACCACAAGGAGGCAGAAAAAGAAGAAGCTTAACTGAAATTTAGAGGAGGAAAGAAATAACAAAGAAAAATCAGATATAAAAAAAAGAGACCAAAATAAACAATAATATAACATAATAATAATAATAATAATATAACAGAGTAATGAGCAGTTTTTCCAAAAAAAAAAAAAAAAGGCAATGCTTTAACTATATTAACTAAGAAAAAAAGAGAAGACTCAAAAACACAAAACAAGAAATGGAAGAGAAAACAATACAACAGATACCCCCAGAAATACATAGTGTGATAAGATTACTATAAATAATTATATACTAACAAATCAGGTAACTGAGAAAAAAAACAGATAATTCCTTAAAATACACAAATTAACAAAAATTGAATCATAAATCTTGAATCAAAAAAAAATAGGAAATCTCATACACCACTAGCGAGAGTGAAAATTGAATTAGAAATCAAACATCTCCCAGCACAAAAAAGTCCCAGATTACATGATTTCACTGGTGATTTCCACCAGACATTAAAAAAAATAATTGATGACAGTCTTTATCAAAATCTTATAAATAATGGAATAAAGGGAATTTATTCAAAATCATTCTATGAGGCCAGTATTATCCTGATACCGAAGCAGGATAAAAAAAAAAAAATTAAACATATACTTACCTTAGGATCCAACTATCCACTCCCAGAGTATTTAACCTAGAGAAATAAAAACAGTGCATGAACATTTATAGCAACATTATTCATAATAACCAAACCACTCAAATGTCCTTCAGTAAGTTAATGGATAAGCCAAATGTGGTATCATCATTAAAAAAGAACAAACTATTAATATATTTAATAGCTTGGACACATCTCAAAGGCATCATGTTGAATAAAATAAGCCAATCTCAAAAGGTTACATACTATATAATTCCATTTATATGACATTCTCAAGTAGAAAAGACTATCGTAATAGAGAACAGAGCAATGACTACGAGGAGTTACAGATTTGGAAAAGGCATGATAACAAAGGGATAGCAGAAGGGAGTTTTTTGGAGTGAAATAACTACTCTGTATCCTGATCATGGCAGTGGCTACATAAATCTAAGTTTTGCTTAAAATCATACAATTGAACACCAAAAAATAGATTTATGGTATGTTGATTTGAAAAATGAAGTTAAAATATCAGGAAAGTTAATAAGATAGATATGCATTGTGTATATGAATCTGCAATGATGGATAAAATGCATGCACAGAACATTTGAAATTGACCAAACGTTCAGTCACAAAAAAATAAAAAATGGCTCATATAGGGAAGGGGATTCAAAGATACAAACTTCCAATTACAAACAAATAAGACTTGGGAATATAATGTACAGCATGGGGATTATAATTAATAATATGTAACAACTTCATTTGGCGACATATAGTAGCTAAACTTTTTCATGCTGATCACTTTATAGCGTGTATAAATATTGTATCACTGTTTTACACCCGAAACTAATATAATATTATACATCAGCTACACTTCAATTAAAAAAAAAAAAAGGCTCAAAATGTTTCAAAGATTCAATAATATGCATGTTACATCCTTTGTCCAAGAGACAACTTAATTATAAATAAGTAGAAAGTGCACTTTGAACAAAGCATGTATTTTGATACCTAGAAATGAATTCCTAAATAATTTATGGGATAAAAAAGGAAATGAAAATTACAAAATATTTAAAAATGAATGACAATGTAAGTTTAACAGATCTTCTAAAATGAGCGAGTGTAAATAAATCACTTAAGTATTTAATTCATTTACAGAATACTAAGAGGGCAAACCTAAGTGAGCTAGAGAGAAGAAATAATTAAATAGGAGTCTAAGAAACAATAGAGCATGTCAATAAACTCTCAAGCTCTTCCTTTGGAAAAAAATTTTTAAATATGCAAAACTTTAACAAGAATGAAATGGGAGAAAAAAACAAATGTACAAATATACAACAATGATATAAATAAATGGAGCATAATTGCATAGAATGTAGAAATTTTTTTTGTTTTTTTTGTGGGATTTTTGTATTTTTAAAATTTTATTTAAATTCAATTTATTAACATCTAATGTACTCTTGGTTTCAGAGGTAGAAGTCTGACTCATCAATCTTATATAATACCCTGTTGCTCATTTTATTACCTGCCTTCCTTAATGTCCATCACTCACCTACCCCTACCCCTCCAGTGGTCCTCAGTTTGTTTCCTATGATTTAGACTCTTATGGTTTGAACATAGAAAAATTTTAAATACTAAGAGAATAGTATGAAAAACATTATGCACCTGAATTAAAAAATATAAATAAAATGAATAATTTTATGGAAATATATGAATTAGCCAGAATGACTCAAAAAGAAACAGGAATTCTTTTTTTTAAGATTTTATTTATTTATTTATTTATTTATTTATTTATTTATTTATTTATTTATTCATGAGAGACACAGAGAGAGAGAGAGGCAGAGACACAGGCAGAGGGAGAAGCAGGCTCCATACAGGCTCCCGGGGCTCCAGGATCAGGCCCTGGGCTGCAGGCAGGCACTAAACCGCTGAGCCACCCAGGGATCCCCGAAACAGGAATTCTTGATAAATCATTATTGAAATTAAGTGTAGCAATATGTTTTCTCCCTAAAGTTAATAGTCCCAGATATCTTACAGTTGAAGCAAATTTGGCAGAATATTAATAATCTGAAAAAATTTTGGTGTTTTAGGACACAAGTTTCTATTGTGGTATTCTCTGCAATTTTTTGAAATATTTCTAAATTAAAGTTAAAAATAAGATAGGGTACTGTAATTAAAGCAGAAGGCGTGCATTCAGGTTGTAGATTTGTCTCTTGTTCATTAGAGATATAAGACATTTCACATGTCTGCAGCTGTTTTTCATTTTTATTGTGAAGAAAACATAATATATGTAAATGTGCCTAGCACATGCATGATGCATGTTCAGTGATGTTTCTAAATCTGAGCTGATCCCTTTGACTCAAGAGGATTAGCATCTAGTAATGGAGACAATTAGTACCCAATACTAAGATTGTACCCAATGATTTTTTTTTTAGTTCATAAGACTATCAGTTGAGAGCTATATGTGGAGTATGAATGAGGCAAGAGGAAAAATAGTTCATTGTTCCTAGAGTATGAGAAAATAATAAATTCTGAAGCTGTGAAAAATGTCAAAACTTTTAGTATGCATGCTTTAATAAAAATGGCATATTTAGAACTCATGCCCTGGTCAGAATGCACTTGGATGTGTGGAAGGTACTTCTCATGCCACACTCTAAAAGACAAACTACAGCATGTTCAGATTGGAGAATCCAAGGTGTCAGGAGAACCTAAACAGTGTGAGGATCCAAAGAAAGAACCAGGAAGTTACAATCTGAAGAAAAGGAAGCCCCAGGAGAGACATAAATGGATGGCTTTGAATGTGTGAAGACAAGAAAGGCAGTAAACCAGCATCTGTGTGGTGGTCTTGTGAGTAGATGGCTTTTGTATCTCTTCAAGTTTTCTATAAGAACCATCCAAAGCAGAAACAGACTCCCCTATCCTTCCATGCAGTTCACCATCTTGAAGTTTTCATTAGCAAGCCTGGTAACTTTCTGAGAAGAAACTGTGCAGAAGTCAGAACCAGAGGAACTTCAAGGTCCCACTCAAGCCTGACAAGAAAGGTATACTTCTGGGATGCCTGGGTGGCTCAGTCAGTTGAGTGTCAGAGTATTGTTTTAGGGATATGTCATGATCTCAGGGTCGTGAGGTTGAGTCTTGCATGTTGTGTCAGGCTTGATTGAGCTCAGCATGGAGTCTGCTTGTCCCTCTTCCTACCCCTGCTTGCCCTCCCTCTCTATTTCAAATCAATCAATCAATCAATCAATCAATCAATCTTAAAAACAAAACAACAACAAAAAAGCCCCCTGGTCAGGTATGCTTCTGATAGGTGCTGCCCATTCCCTCTGTGGGTCAGAGACCTTTGAAAATGACACAGAAGCAGGACTTTCACCCCCAGACTATTATAACTCATGGCCACAGATTATTCTTCCCAAGTCTCATGAGCCACTCTGTGAATCAAGCTGTTGACCACAGAAAGGGAAGTTTATAAAAGCCATCATACCCTCCTTATTCATCAGCAATCTGAAAATAATTTGATATTTTTGACCCTCTAAGGACAGATCTAAAATTTAATCCTTTGTGAAAATGAATACAAAATGGTGTTTCAATGTTTCAATGATACAGACTTTTAAAAACAATTGGGGATTGGTGGTTTGTGATAATGGCCTGAAGTGAAGGGGTCATACACTAGTCTTTGAGACCTTTACAATAGTAGTGGAATAGACAGGCTTCACAGAAGTGACAAATGTGGTAAAATAACTATCTACTACCACCATCAATGGTGTAGCCGCCCTCTGGTTTGACTATATAGTATCTCAATCTTTCCAACACTTCTATTAGATCAATGATTTTTCTTAAAATTTACATTTAGCAGATGAGAAATTTTAGAAACAGAAAAATTAAATAACTTACCTAAGGTCACACAGAAGGTTGGAAGTGAGAGACAAGATTGAATCCTGATGATCTCATCTCACTGTCCATACCAGTCCTTCTTTGAGCCACCAAAGCACTGATTAGAGGAATTTATTCATTTGGCAAATATCTGCCACTTATTGTATAGTCACATAGACTGTAATTTCCATTTAGTGGGATGAGTCTAGAACATACACTTCCATTGCCTGGCTCCCATGCCTAAAAGTGAAAAGACAATCATGAACCAATATTTTATTGGCATGAGTTCTGTGCCTTTTCTTTCTAGCATCAGTAGCTTTTCCCATTGCTGGTTGTGTTTCATTCTGAGACGATCTTCAAAACACTTTGCATGGTAATCAGTGGCATGGCAGATGCTGGCCTACCAGCATCCTAGGACAAAAAAGACACATGATGAGGACTATAATCCTCAAAAGCTATATAAGTGCAAATCAATTAGCTCAAGAGTCTCACTGTGTGTTGGAGACTATAGTGCACCTGGGAACTGAAGGCCCTGAACTCAGTGATACCCTAAGATTGTCTCTGCCTCTGCCTCTCTGCATTCAGAAATCCCTCAGCTGAGTTCTTTTTTCATTTTCCACACCTGGGTGCTCCTGTGCCTACAGCCACGGCCTCTGGTGCAGAGCTTGCTCTTTCCTCCTTTTAGCGGCATCTTGGTCTGAATGAAAGTATACAAATTTATATTGCCCACTGTGGCATTTCTATTCTCTCTCACCACTGTTTTGTTATTTGAAGTGAAGTTGCTGAGAAAAGAGTGTACAGCTTTTGCAAATGGCAGGAATATGGGTGAATCTTTTGCTGACTTTCACTACCTGGGTGACCTTCAACAGAACTGCATATCTTATGGAATCAGACAGATCTGAGATCTTTTACTTATTTACTGTGGAAACCTGGGAAAAGGATTGATTTCTTTAAAACTTATATTCTGCAACTGTGAATGGGTATGATGCTAACTACATTCATTATACAATAGGACCAAATAAAATACCATCCACATAGTTTGTAGAAGAGTACATAGCATGTATCTTAAGTGTTGGGTAAATAGCTTTTACTGTTAAAAAATTTATGTAAAGTACCTAACCCTAACCCAGAATCCAACACTTAATGAATACTCTGCCTACTTCATTTCATATCTTCTTTCTTAAAACATATTTGAGTATTTTTGGGGGGGGGTCTCCTGGGGGCCCAGTTGGTTGGGCATGTGACTCTTGGTTTTGGCTGAGGTCACGATCTCAGAATTGTAGAATCAGGCTCCACATCAGGCTCTATGCTCAGCACAGAGTCTGCTTTGCACTCTCCTTCCCCCTCTGCCACTCTGTGCACTCTTTGTCTCTCTAAAATAAATAAATAAAACTTAGAAAAACCATATTTGAGTATTTTCTTAAACATAGAACTTCAACCCTAATTCTTGGCCCTCTGGTCACTGCTACAGTGGGCTTTCATGGCCAGTCCCTGACTATGTCAGTATCTTAGACCTCTGCCTGCCCTCACCTTTTTTATGCTCTATCTTCCATAGAGCATTGGTAACTTAAAGACATACCTCACCTAATCCCAATATTTCAACCACAAGTAGCATATGAGACTCTTTTCCTTATATTAATTTGGTGGCTAATGTTGAGAAATTCTGAAAATTCTATATTTAAAAAAAATTAGTCATCATACTGGTTCTATTATTTTCCTAGGGCTTCACTAACAAATTGTCATGATCTTGGTGGCTTAAAACAACATAAATTTATTCTCCTACTGTTCTGGAAACCAAAAATTTGAAGTCAAGGTGTTGATAGGCTGTGAAGATTCCAGAAGGAATCCTTTCTGGTCTCTTCCAGCTTCCTTTTGCTCTAGACAACCCTTAGCATCCTTGGCTCCATCATTCTAATCTATTTCCATGGTCATATTGCTTCCTTCTCTTCATCTGTCTTTAGTGACTTCTTTTCTGTATCTTCAAAGGGCCCTTGTTATTGGGTTTAGTACACATCCAAATGATACAGAATGATCTCCTCATCTTAAGATCCTTAACTCAATTACCTTAGCAAAGACCCTTTTTCCAAGTAAGGTCACATTCATTGGTTCTGGGATTCAGGAAGACATTATTTTGGGGGTCACCAATCTAGAATAAGGAAAAAAAATGGAGAAGAAATGAATATAGATCATCACCACTGGAGATTTGTACATTCCATTAAGCCTTAGTGCCACCCCCTCCCCAAAGCAACAACAGCAACCACCACAAAAACCATAGGCAGCCAGGACACACCTTTCTCTCTCATCCATCAGGTTTGACTCTTTGGAATAATCAGCTTGTGTACCTGCCATCTAAAGAGGTGCATAGAATCACCTTTAAAATGAAATAATCAAGGTCCTAATTGATTGACCTCTCTGTTGAATTTTTTCTTCTAAGAATACTTCACATAAGTGCTTGCTTTTCTGGTTCAAGGCCATCAATCCTCATTTGCCCATGGTCTAATCACCTGAAATAATTCATTTCCTTACTTCTTATCTATTCTTAGTATTTATGTTCAGTTATCATATCCCCACCCACTGCCAACACAGCTCCAGGCTGGATGTATGAAGATTGTTTCATAATCTTTCTCTGTAGGTCATATCCTCTAATCCTTTTATCATTTTTGGATCCTCTCCAATTTATCAATGTCTCCTTCTAAAACAAGCAGCCAAAATGCTGCAAGAAGTGTTGTGCACCTTGGTTTGTTGTGTTTGTTTTTTTTTTTGTGGTGTTTTGTTTTTTGTTTTGTTTTGTTTTTAGCAGAGAGATAATGGATATTCACAGAGAAGTCAGGGGATTTTCAGAAACACATTCTGGAATTAAATCACATGTATTAAGTCAGCCTTTCCCAGTGCTTTATGCACTCCTCCACTGCTTCAGCAACTGCATTAATTTCTTCCGACCATCAGGGTAAAACAGATAGTTCTGGGTGGATCAGTTATGTCTGAAAAGAATAGTAGCTACCATTTATCCCATGCTCACCATGTGCCAGCACCTGTGCTTTGCATGTGTTTGTCACCTTGTTTATACTCTCTCAGTCACACAGATGAGAAGACATAGGTTCTGAGAAAGTTGGAACTGTGCCTACATCTACATCTATACAATTGTTCAGTTGTGATGCTGGGATTCAATCCCAGGTTTGGTTACAGTCTGTGCTCCGTGATACCACACCTCAGTAAAACACTGAGTCACATTTTAAACTCTAGTGAATCTTGAAGAATACTACTTCATTTAAAGAGTAGTTAACTAAATATTCAGTTCACTGGCTGGATTCAGCTATTTTATTTTCTCCAAAATTATTTGCTTGTCTAGATTTGGCCTTTGAATCAAGACTAACCTTTCTAAAGGGTCATTACCTTAAAAGGTTACTTAATCTATACCCATGCCTTGGGGGTGCCATTCAGGAAGGTAATTCTTCATTGTCAATAAAGAGCTCTCTATGGGACTTTCACACTGTTTCTTTTAAAAATTGTTTTCCATATATAAAGTAGGCAGGACATCCACTTACAACGGGCTTCAATAAAGTCAATAAATTAACTCGATCAAAAATTCTACCCAGTCCTGATCTAAGTTCCACAAGTTTTAAATAAGAATATATAACTTTTGTTTAGGAGCTCGGTCTTAGGGAAGATAAATATCAGGCTCAAGAAAACATAGATAGGAAATACTCAAGATAGTCTATCATCCATGGTGACACTATATGGCATAGACCAAAGGTTTGTAAACCTGTTTAATCAGAAATACCTGAGAGATTTAAAAACTACATTGTATAAGCCCATGCTCAACCAACTGATCAGATCCTTAAAGGTTGGGATCTGGAGCTTGGTAGTTTAAAACACAAAAACAAAACACCTCTAGATACTTATTATCAATAAGATTTGTGACTTTAGATAATCATTATCAATCAGGTTTGTGACTTTTTGGCAGAATATATATTCAAAGATAGTATATTAATATTAGTAATAATAATGATAATATCTTGGTGCTATTTAGTATTCTCAAATTTTCAAAAGTAATTTACCACTAACCATTTAACTTGAACTTTGCAATAACTCAAAATGCAGTTGTATAGACCAGTTGCCACAGTGAAGTAGCACATGATAACACCAAAGCTCAAAGTACTAAATCCCTATTCAGCCCTACCCTAAGTCACATATGTAGTTAAACGGCAGCACCAGTCTGGAACCCAGACCTCTGAATACTTAGTCCAATCCTTCTTCCAGCACTATTTAGGCAGGTTTCATGGAGGAAAGGGTTAAGCTAGTAAGGAAAGAATCCTATTTGGGAACAAATAAAGAACTCTGGGTTGGACTCCAGTCCTGCTTCTCATTTGCTTCATCTTTCTAGGCCTTATAGGGTTAAAAGTATAGACTCTGGAATCACACCATCCTTGATCCAACACTGGTTTAACCATAATAGCTGATGGATTATGGACAAGTTTCTTAATTTCTCTGTGCCTTGGCATCCTCACCTGGAGAATGGACTCCTGTAAAAATTAAACAGGGGAATATATATTAATATATGTGTGTGTATATATCCATGTAAAGACCTGGGGAAGTTTTTATTAAAATACGTTTGTTCCATTAAGTGGTAGCATAGGGAACTTAATCATATGAGTGCAAATGTTTAATTTAATAGTGACTCTTAAAAGAAAACCTTAGTAAGATCACATATGATGGGCAGTTTATAAATCACAAGTTCTGATAATAATCATAATTTCTCTACTTTTAAGAAAAATATATTTAATGAAATTTAGTATTTATTAAGTACATATGTGTGCCAAACACTGTGTCAAGTGTCTAATGTGCATTATCTTTAATCGTCAACACAGTCTCATGACCTGTGAACACGTTTTCATCTTCATTTTACAGATACGGAAATAGAAGCTTAGAGAAGCTCAGTAAATTGGCCAAAGTCACAGAGCTTGTAAGTAGGGCGGCTAGGATTAGTTCATAGGTCATTTGTCTCCAGACCCTGTGTCTTCACTACTCTTACTGCTGCTGTATGTGCAGTACCAGCAAAATTTCCAAATGGAAGAAGTTTATCTTTCTTACTTTCCATTTCTTCGTCTGATTTGTTGTCATCTTTCGTGCTTTTTATTCTCTCCTGAATGCCTTCCTTCACCCATACTTACCAACGGTCTTTAGTACTATCTTTTAGTTACACAAATTCTATCATATCGACCCTCTTCTAAGACCAGCTCTTACTAGAATTGATCCACACGCCAAAAATCACTTCCCCCTTCACAATGAAATTGTCGTTTTCTGTTCTCAGCCAGGTAATGAATGCAGAGAAATCTGACTATGTAATTCACAGTGAAGAATATTCCCAGATAATCTTTACATTTCTGTGGGAATTTATTTTCCAAAAAGCGTTGGTTAACTGAACTACATCTTTACTTGGTGGAGTGTCAGACTATGAAAAGGTGAAATAGAGGATCTGGCCTGGACTGGGGAGATACTGCAAGGTAAAAGGGCCCAAGGAGCCCTTGACAGAGCTGTGGGTTCGGCTTAAAAGGTAGACCACAGCTACATTCCAAAGATTCACATATTTGAAAGTGAAAAAAGTCAATGTACCCAAGTAAGACTGGCGTTTGGAGGACAAAGATGCTCTTTCATCATTCTATTAAAGGAACTACAATGTGGTGATGGCAGGAGGGGTATTGCATGTCCTTTCTCCGGAGTAGCCTGCCCAAACCCCTTCCCGTTTTATTAAATCCAAGAAAGAAGCATTGTCCTTTGGTTGACAGTAAACTGCCATATAGCATTGACTTCGGCTCCTCTTGAAGCCAGTGCTAAGATATTCTCTATAGCATGATATTTACAGACTAAAGAAGGATGGTATTTCCAGGATAAGACAGCAGCCCTCTGGTAGGATCAGCTGTCAAGAAACTCACTTCCGTTAGAAACGACTGTTTTTCCAGTTGTCCCATCACCTGTTTTTCTGCATAAAAGGTTTTTCCTTTTTGGAGAAATCTACAGATTCATTTTAAAGTACCCCATGCCACACATACATAGCAAGCCTGGCAGGGAGCCTGAAAAGAAGGGAAAGGTTCTCCTATTTAATACAACATCCCAGGGGGTTGGGGAGGAGAAAGAACACTGGGTGTCTCAAAGTCTCTGCACGCTTGCTGCCTATCTTCCAGAAATGTCTTTGAGAATCTCCTCTGTGAAGCCAACTGCTATGGGAGAGTCAAAGTTGGCTCTGACCTCAAGAAGATGATGTCTATAAGTAAATACAAAGAAAGGAAACTAACAATCCAAGAGTCAGGTAGTGAAACATAACAATAAGTTCCATATCGAAAGGCAGAATATAATATTGAATACAGATGGTAATAACAGCAGAAATAATACTACCTTGATTGTTCTCTGCTAAACATTTTTTAAAAAGATTTATTTATTTATTAATGAGAGACACAAAGAGAAGCAGAGACATAGGCAGAGGGAGAAGCAGGCTCCCTGTGGGAAGAAGCCTGATGTGGGACTCGATCCTAGAACCCCAACATCATGACCTGATCCAAAGGCAGATGCCCAACCAATGACCCATCCAGGTGCCCTCTGCTAAACAATTTAAGCATGTATGTGAGTGTGTGGTATGTATATGCGTGTCACATGTGAGTATGCATATGATTTACATACATATACAGATGTGTTATATATACACGTATATAATACATATATATTTAATTAATATCCTTAACTACAATACAAATTGTTCTTATTAGCACCTAAGGATATGAGGACTAAGGAGGACTTTCCTAAGGGCATTTAGCTAGTAAGTCATGGAGAAAATCCCAAACCCAGCTTTGTCAGACTCCAGAGCACATGCTTTTGATCCCTGTAATGCTCCCTTCTAATAGTACAGTAAATGCAACAAGGGTTTAAAAAAAAATCACTAGAGGCTTCAGTGATGTGTGGAAATTAAGAGGTCCTTGCAAAATGGGTAGGGTCAAGATGGAAAGGCAGCAGGAGGCCTAGCATTATGATGGATTAAATAGTGTGAACAAATGTGCCCAGACGATGGGAGGGACAATGGGAAGATTTTGATTAGAGCATGATCTTAAGGTTGAGATTTCATCCTGAGGGCATTGGGGAGTCACAGAATATTCTTGAGTAAGATACATGGCACAATATTCTTTCCTAATAGGAAACTGTCTCCTGAAGGCTTCTTTTAAATGTGGTCATCTATTGTGGTTGTGTTAAAAATAAACACAGAAAAAGAGTCCTTATATTTTGGAGACATATATTGAAATATTTAAGGATGAAATGGCACAAGGTTTAGTGTTTGCTTTAGAAAAATCCACTGAGTGTGTTAAAGGAAAAGGAGTGGGAGTGAAAATGCTAAAAATCTTGTTCATGGGTACATGGAGGTTCATGATACTGTTCTCCCTACTTTTACATATTTAAAATTTTTTTCATGATAATAAGTTAAAGAAGAATCATTAGCAATTCAAGTACTGCTTTAAATGGTGATTATAAAATAAAATAGGAAATAATAAAGCTACCTGTGAATTTTTAATCGTTACTGTAAAATAAAATATCAATGACTTTTTCTTTAAAAAAGTGAGTTTGGTATTAGGATCAGCTGTCAAGTCATTTCCCATTAAATTATCTACTTTGAAAAGTAAATTTGATAACAATACCTTGCATACATATAATCCTTTGCTATAAAGTATTTCACATGCGTAATTTCATGTGATCTTCATAGGAATCCTGAGTAGCTGGGCTCCAGCATAAATTTGTCCTCTTTGGCATCTAGCAAGACAATTCTGGTAGAGACTTAAATATCTTACTCTGACTTCTGAATTTTTCATAGCAGTTGAAAATTTAGCAGAGATAGATAGTAATGATAAAATAATGGTGATTGTCATTGGTGCCAAAGGACGTGCAAAGATACAAGCACATCAGCAAAAGTCTGAAGATAATGATCCCACCCTCTGTTTTGTATACAGAAGACCCTCAATAAATATTTTTTGATGAGTGAATATTCTATTTCCATGTCCACATATGATTAAAACAGCCATCCACAGGATCTAAAATTCGTTCACATTTAGATATTTTTGCATATGAGTTTTATATATTTTCTAAATGCCTACTGCAGGGTAGATTTTAATCTTTGATAATTTCAAAAAGGTTATGGGGTGGGGTTTTTTTGTTTGTTTTTATCTTACCTTGCCCATACCAGACTTGTATGAGGAAGAAGCTGAGAAGTGGGTCAGGCAATAAACCCATCTGGCTTTTGGTAGGTCTAGGAAGAAAGTCTTTGAGAACTGTGAATCCGGAAACTTATTTTGCCTTACACATTTTGTACCAATTTACCCTTCTTCCTCCTTTCACTCAGACCCATTTTCCTAAAGATATTTACAAATAGGAGGTAGTATAAAATGCTAAAAAGAACAAGAATTTTAATTCATTGAACTTAATATTGATGCCAACAATTTTGTCTTTGGGAGAGTGTTTCTGGGTTTTACTTTCCTAATATGCCTTGCCCACTTTCACGTTACTGCTGCTACATATCTGCTAGAGATACTGCTACAATTACTCTAAAATGATATGAGTTAACACTCATATGCATGATGCTGGTATAGATCTAAAAAGTTGCTTTTAAGAATAAAACAAATGAAGCTCACACAGTAGAATTGGAAGACCATGTTTGATATTCTAGGCCAGGGTAACCTATCATGTGCTCTTCTATTTGAATTCCCATATGTTGCAACCTGTTCTGCCAGTTATAAGGCTGATAGGCTACGAAGGCATCAGTGGAATGAGAAGTCAAAATTAAAACATAGCTTAGTCATTAAGCTGTCCTATTGGCAAAACTGCAAGCCTCTTTTCATGCATTACCAACCATTACTTTGGTGTTTTAGAGGTTTGGCCATTAGGTCATTAACTGCTTTGAGCTCCATTTTCCTTCTCTATAAAAACAGTATGACACTGATGACTAGTGGGCTGTTATATTTATGTCAGCATGAATAATGTAGTAAAAGTAATAACAATCATATAATGGTCATATTTTATATGATAGTTACTTACCATGGTATAATTAATGTATTCTATCTTCATTATTTAATATGGTCCTCCTGCTTTGTTTCACGTAGACAGCTGTTTATGTGGGGACACAGCTGCTGACAGTATCTTGCTTGCCATAGCTGAAGAGAGAGGTGAGAAAGGGAGCCATCCAGCTAATAAATTCATAAGGCTTTCTCTTTTTCCTGCAGTTGATTTCTAAGACTCTATGCTTTGGAATAGGGTTGGCCACAGATTTTGCAAAATATGATTGACAGCCCATGACAAATGTGTTATGTGCCAGGTACATTTCCACATCATTCGTGGAGTGTGTACCAATCTTTTACAAGAAGGTGTTCAGGCTTGGGAATGACTTGCTTCAAGACCCAGAGTCAGAAAGTGACAGAACCAATACTGGATCAGATTCACTCCCTGCCTGGGCCCTTTTCACATTCTACCATTTTCCTTGGTCATGAAAGTGCCTTGGTAGAAGACCAAGCAAGAGAAACTAGTTTTATAACTAAACTAGCCTAACTAGCATGGCCCATCATTACACCTGGAGCCTTGAATTAATTTATGTTTTATTGTGCAAAATTCAAAGGCAGGTGATAAAAAAAAAAAAGAGAAAAAAAATCATGGAAACATTGAGAATGTTGTTTAATACAGCGGTGTGGCTGTCTAGGGAGCTGCATCCTGGCACTCTGAGGGATGCTCAGTGCATCCTCCTGATCTTCACAGAGCTCCACTTCCAATGGACACTGTCATCTCTGCTGACCAGGGACTCACGTCTCCTTTGAAAATGGTGAGTTTCACCTCTGCAGACTCCACCCCATCCTGATTCTGTCCTGCTTGCTGCCTCCTGTTCCTGGTATGCATAATTGCATGAATAAGCTGACCTGCCAATATAATGGGCCTGCTGAGATTATGGCACAGGAAAAAATTGGGCAGTATGTTTTAGAACTTCCTTTCTGTTTCCATTTTTGATTAAGTTCTGGCTTTGAGTATCAAAAAAGATGTAGTTTCCTTGGCAGCAGATCTGAATAGCAGTTGCTAATGAGGCTACCACAGTGAGTTTTCTTTCTGGGGAGATGTGTGGGAATGAACAAGTCTTATACATTGCTCCTCAAGTGAAACTGTTGCCCAAATCTGTCCCCTTAGCTCACCATTTTAGAAATGTGTAGAATAATACTGCTCTCTATTAAGCATTTTGGGGGAGGATCATAGTTGGTAGAGAAAAGGTATTAGGAGTAATTGGGTTGGGGGTTCAGAGACACCAGCTAAGGAATAGATAAGACCAGGGGAACATCTCAAACCCAAATCCCAAAAGGGGGTTTGTTAAACACTAGTACTCTGTACCTTCACCCATGCTCAGGCTTCTACTCTCTGTATATGCATGTATGCATGACAGGGAATAGGGTTAATGGCCAGGTGGATAATGGAATGGTAGGAAAGACCAAGCACACAATTTGGAATGCTCTTTGAGGTGAGTGCCAAGTTGTGGAGAGTGGGGGTAATTAGATATGTAACAAGCAAGGTTCTTAGTTATAACAAACATAAACTAGTTTCAATAGCTTAAGGCCTATATTAAAGAATATTGGATAGCTCACCAGCTATGCAGCCCAGAACAATATCCAAAGCCATACCACAAAACTGGCCCCAGTAGAGACAATCTGGTACCTCTGCCAGGTACAAATGTTATGGAAGCCAGACCTGGATGTTTCTGCAAGAACCTTACTTAGCTACCACTGCCCATGGAAACTGGAATGTAGCTACCACTACTATCTCCCAAAACAATTCCATGTGGGGCCTACTTCTTTAAATTATTATCTTACAACTTACCATCCATCCATTGAATCTGATTAAGAGGCTATGGGTCACATAAGTATGCTTCAGTTGCAAAGAAGGCTGGGGAATTGAGGACATGGCTCCCCTCCAGAGTCAAAAAGTGAGAAATAAATTACCTCAACTTAAAAAGGGTGGTCAAAGTTGCTGGGAGGCCTCAAAATTGACAAATATCTGTTACAATAGGAATCTGTGCAAGGGAAATGGCAAGGGGAGAATGGGATTAAAAGGAACTAGATGACAAGTAAACCCCAGAGAACTGAAAGGAACTAATAGGGAACTAGAAGGGCATCAGGCACTATGATTAGAAGTCAAGTAAGACAGGTTGATGACTCATTTTGGGGATCAAGGAGACTGCTGGTTTATGTTAAAACAAGTGTCCAAGGATGCTGGGAAATATGCTAGGAGCAGTTAGCTGATTAAGAGCCTACTCTATTGGATATTAAATCCCTAGGGCAGGCCCTTCTTGATTTAGGGACAGAATGGATCTATGGTTTTTCATTTTGCTTTGGTTTTATAATGTTTTGCTCTGGCTTTACAATATTTTGCTCTGGCTTTCATAGGGGCCAACAGGAATGGGTAGATCTTATATTAATTTATTCAACAAAATTACTGTGGATATGGACATGGTCTAGGTACTAGGGATATAGAGATGAGTAAAATATCATCCCTATCTTCCATATACTTATAATCTATGGAGAGCAGATGCAGAATTGTGGTACAAGTTGAGATTGACAGGGAAAGCTTTATGGAGAAGCCATTGGTATTCTCTTGTCCAAGCTTTCAGTCCATCACAAGTTTTATCCCATGTGTTTGATTATTTATTTATTTTGAAGATCTCTCTCTTCCATTGGAATGTAATTTGTAATGGAAATGTAAACAGGAATTTCTGTTTATCCTTCTATATCCTTTGGTAAAAAGTAGATGATCAATAAATATGTGTTGAAAGAGTAAATTAGTAGATGAAGATGAACTGTGAAGTTAGTCCTCTCAAATGAAAGTTTCTAGGTAGAAATTAGATAATGGAGAGATGGAGGAAATTCTAGGAGGAGCCAGTATCACCAGAAGTGTGGGAATGAAGGACAGCTAGGTAAAGCCAGAATCTACAAATCACATGGGACTATTGAAATATAAAGATTGAAGCCAGTTAAGATGACTGATAAGGTTGGAAATCAATACAGTCAGGCATGAAAGGCCTCTGTGTAAGTTTGCTCTGGGTGCTATAACATGTCGCCATAAACTTAAAGCTTAGAACAACACACATTTATTCTCTCATAGTTTCTGTGGGTCAAGAATCTAAGTGTGGCAAAGTTGAACCCATACCCAGGGTCTCACAAGGCTTGAGTCAAGTTGTGACTGGGGGTAGAGTCCCATCTGGATCTTGGGATGCTCTTCCACGTATATGTGGTTGTTAGCAACATTCACTTCCTGCCAGCTGTAAAACTTATAATGCCTTGCTTCTTCAAGGCCAGAAGAAGAATCTCTCATCAGGAAGGGTCGGTCTCTTTTTTCAAGGCCCTTATCTGATTAAGATGGGCCCAGCCAGTACATCTCGCACCCAGGAGAACTTAATCACAAGAGTGAAATATATCATATTCACAGGTCCCAGGCACATTCAAGGGGAGGGGATTAGCAGGCTAACTACACCAGGGCATAGAAGTATAGGATCCATCTTCGAATTCTGCCTACCATATCATGGAACATTAGATAAAGGAGCTTATCTCTCCTAAGTAATGGAGAGTCATTGAAAGGTCATGAGAAATGTAATAATGAAATATTGTTTTCTCTATGAATTACACTGGCAGCAATGTGGATGACAGGTTTTAGAGGGCCTGCAGTTTGTTGGACAAGATATTGGACTATGGCAGAGGCCTGAGTAAAATATGATGATGGGGGAATGAGAATGAATGGTACCACTGCCCACCTGTCATTCAGATCAGAAACCTAGGCCTCACCCCTGATTTCTCTCACATCCCATATCCAATCCATGAGCAAATTATATCAACTGTTAACTACCAAATATCTAGAGAATATGTAACTTTTCTCCACAGCTATCATCTAGCCCAAGCCACTATCATCTCTATTGTCCATTCTTCATATCTTTTAAAATATAATCTAGGTTTATATTACTATCCTCCCCAAACCCTTCAATGACTTCTCATAGAATTTAAAATGAATCAAAACTCTAATGCAGCTCAGTAGGCCCTTTCCTCTGCTTATCTTTCAACCATAATGTTAGTCTACGAAACCACAATCCCACTATGCTCCAGCCAAAGGCATTTTGTTCTCTGTTAAATTAGTAGACTATTCATTACTCAGGGCCTTTGTCCCTGTTCCTCCAACTTGGATTGCTCTTCCTACAGATGTTTGTGTAGCTGGATCTTCACAACATCTAGGTCTCAGCTTAAATGTCACTAAGTTAGAGAGAGCAAGCAAGTCACTCTCAATCATAATACCTCATTTTATTATCTTCATGATGTATCTATATATAGAAGTCTCTTGTTTATTTATCATTTGTCTCTCCTACTAAAAGGGAGTTCCAAGAGAGCATCACCCTTTTCTTTCAGTATCTTTGATGTACAGACATGTGGCTGAAACATATCAAATTGTTTAACACGTATTTATTGAATACGTATATGCATTTGAGGAAAATTTAAAATTATTTGGGCTTGATGATTAACTAAATGTGATTGGTAATGCAAATGAAACATGAAAGGCTCGTGGCTTTTTAATTTGAGTCACTGAGATAAAAAGCAGAGGGAACAGTGGGCTGTGGATAGAAAATGAAGGCCACGTAATGGAAACAGATAGAAAAGATGAGACATGTAAGAAAACCTTGTAAAGAGCTTTATCAAATTTAAGAAGCAAACTGATCAGCGCTATTCTATGATTCAGCAATCAGACTATAACATAGCCATTCCATTTAATATAAGAATCTGGTCTCTTTAGGAAGAGGGTTTCTGTGTCATCTTTGGGATCAAACTGAAGGCTGGGAAGACTTCAAGCATCCCAAATACTAGTGATCTAATTAATCATCAACTGTGAATGCTCTGTGAGACCAAAGGAGTGCAGAATTTGGTGTTGGAGAGACACACTTCTACCTGTAAGAACAAACACCTTTAAACTATTCTCATTGCTTTAACAAAGGAATGATTCTGACTCCTCAGGGACTGGGGTGTGATTCTTGTTCTTGCTCAGGGTAGGTAGATATTTCATCTGAAATTCTCATGCCCAGCATGTTTTGCTCTAAACGTTTTTCTTGCCTTTCTGAAAGGCCATGTTTATTTAAAGGAAAATCTAATCTGTCTGTGCCTGATGCTTTTCCTTTTAGCTCAGCCAAATGTTTCTTTTCTAAGAATTACGTGCTGATCAAGTGATGTCGTTGCTTGTCAGAAGTGAAAGTCACACTTACCTAGTGAAAATCTCCTGACCTCACTGGAAAGCATGAATTCAGTTTGAGATGCCCCAGCCCTGGGAGTCTGCCTTGGGTTATAAGCTTAAAAGAAGTGAAATAGCCTCACATGTCCTTTTGCTGGAGGCCAACCCTGAAAATGAGACAGAGCTAGTCAACCCTATGGCATGTTTCTGTTTTATTCCCTGGTTCACCTTGTCTTTGGTAGGGAGTCCCTGCAAGTTTGTGTGCTTCAACTTTTCTTCCTCAGCAAGTGACCTCTGATCTACTGACTTCCTGGGGTGTTGAAAGACAAAGTGAAAATGAGGAAGAGGAAACATTAGTGGAGTGTTTGGATCAGGTTACAGGTATTCTCTGTCCCCCATCTTGAATCTGTTCCAGCACATTAAGGAGAATCCTATGCTGAAGATGAGGAGGCTGCATGGAGCCTGGTTTAAATGGAAACTAGGAATGTGGATTTGAATGATATTCTTTGCTGTTGTTTGATTGTTTTTGTTTTCTATCTTGACTTCTCACCAAGAACATTTCATTCCAGGGAAATGCAACTAACCCCTTTTGTGACTTCCCCTGAACTTTGGCAGAGGTTGGAAGATGCTTATGACCTGCTTTCCCTGTTACAGGGGATTTCCAAGGTGTGCCAGTGGTGGCTTGAGCAAAAGAGATGCTGCTTTTCCTCTAGTGGATTCTTCCTGTGACATTCATCTCCGTGCAGTGGCTACCCAGCACAACTTTTCAATCTTTACATGTTTCATTCTCCACCTTTCAATGTCAAAATTAATTCACACCATCATGCCCAATTTCTGCTCACTATTCCTCCCAGTCTTACTGCCTCTACCCTGTAGAAGACTGTCCATATCAAACAATCTGAAGGTAATGTAAGCATAGATTAATAGGCCAGGGAGATGTTTTACCGATCATTTTTCTCAGTGGCATTGTGAGTGCTTCACATTTATTTATAGTTTGCAAATTTTCTATTTTACATATAAATTAGAAATAATTAAGATTATCCTTTTAATAGCCTCACACTTTCCTTGGACTCCTATATGCTTTGTTGAGTGGGAAAGGGTTGAGCTTTAGCCAGTGCTAGGAATGAGAAGTAAATGTAAGACTTTGGCTTCCAGGGGTCACATGTCATACATACAAACATCATTACTCTTGGCTTCAAAGAAAGTGATGGCTACCCAGTGAACTAATCCAAACACTCTTTGAGATGATCTTGGGTCACCTGGCTACCAGGGTTCTATTCTGTTCACTAAACCATGGGTGCTCACTTAGCAGCTATTACAGGCATGGGATTGTATTTGCCCAATATACATCAGCAAGTGCCACAAAAGTAAACAACATTTGTATGAAATTAACTCCTCACAACCCTCCCATGCCCTAATTCCTTACTCCTGATTACATGTCTGCCAGTTAAATATGAGTCCTCGCAAGTGCTTTTCACATGTGTTTAAAAACAATTCCCTATCTTCCTCTGCTTTTAAGCATCCATACTATTGTAATGACACTGCCCTCTTCTGTGCTGTCCCCAGGAGATCTCCACCTTGCTGAGAACTCAGGAAACATTGCAACCTTTGCTTTGCCTAGAAGGCACTTCCCATGTTTCCCTGAGCCTCACTGTAAATTGCCCTATTTCCAACATAGCTAAGGCTAGGTTTTTATCTTTAATAAGAGTTTACTGGATGTTGAAATCTAGACCTAAATATAGGTTATGCACAACAACTAAATGCCAATGATCATGGAGCCCACTGGTTTAGGCCAACCTGCAGGACCCATCTCTATGTGTCAAGAACAACTGAATACAATGCTTAGAGTAGTGCTCTGAGCACCTCTGTTGCTGAGTTCAGACCTAACTGTCAAGAGACTAAAAGAAAAGGAAGATTTTTGCTTTCCCTCTGATTTAATGCCAGCTTCACCATCTCTCATTCCCTATTTAAATGAGCCTTAAGGCAGAATGATATATAGGAAGAACAATCTGAGGCCTTTCAATCTGAGGGAGAACTCCTCACCTACAAGGGAGTGATCTTACACTGTGGCCTCCAGAGAACAATAGCTTAATCAAAATCCTTCAAACTAATGTGTTCTGAGCTATGTGTTCACAAATATAAAAGCATATTCATTCATTCATTCATTCATTCATTCATCCAATCAATCAAAATCAGTATTTATTGAGCATCTAATTCCTACACCTATCACCATGGCTAGCACATCATTGCTGCTCTATAGATAGTGGTTTACTGAATCAGGGGGTGAGTCTGGAACTTTCACTTAGATAAACTAGTTTTGTTAAGAGAACTCTTTCTGGAGTCAGATAACCTGAGTTCAAACCATGATTCTATCCTCTTATAAGTGACTTTGGGCAACAATTTTTAAAAGCTACAATTGCCTTATTGTTAAAGATGATGGTGGTGAAGGTGATGATCATGAGGATGATTATAAAATTACAATGCCTTTCTTATAGGTTTATTGTGAAGCATTTAAGTTAGGGTGAGATAATATTAGGGTATTAGAGGGCTCAGTATAATCGTGGATGAGATTGGAAATTAGTCTTGTGATTTTCTGAGTTTCATGTGCCTGGGGAGTTGCTGGTAGCTCATAACCCTTGTCATGATGAGGTTTTCCTCTGCTAAGTCTCCTGTCTCAGTTTTCCATGTACTATTTGGATGTCTGTGTAGATATCCCTCTTGAATAAGGGCTCACTTGGTTGGGACCCTGGCAACCTGCCTGACACTTTGCTCATGTAGGGAACAGAATGCTTACATTTCAGTTTCTGCCTAAAGAAAGATCTGTCTTGAACCCACTCATGGCCTAGAATCCCAATAGGGGGCATCCAGTGTTGCTTGCCTCCATGCCTACCAAACCGAATAAACCACATTGATTTTTGACACTGAACAAGCCTAGCCTCAGCTGGTAGTTGTTGCTTTTTAGGAAGAAAACTAAAATCTACATCAGGGATTTATCTCAATGATTACATGAGAAAAGGCACGTGAAAACTTGTAGCACAGTAATTGTACTGAAAGGATTTAGTGAATTATAATTTTACAATTATTATGTGTTGTCATCATTCACTTCTATTTTCCATTCATCCCCTTCCTTACCTCTTTCTACTTTCTACTCAGTGACACAGAGTAGCCGCATCTGCGTGTATTAATTGGTAGATATAGTCCTCATTTCCTGTAATTCCAAAAGAACAAAAGGGCATCCATAATCACAGTCATGGTGATAGTGGGCATAAAACCCATGCCTATAGTATCCTCTGGGCTAATTTATCTTACCTTGTCTTATTCCTAATGTAAGACTCATTGAACCATAAGGGTCTCCCACTGCTCCAGGAAATGCTTGCCTATAAATTTAAATTTCTTCCTAGAATCTATCAGGTGTCAACATTTTAATATTTTATGTACTCCAACCATACCTTCAGGACACACAATTTGTTTACATAGCAAATGAGCTATTGGGAATTCCTTTCAGGAGAAGTTTTCATTCTTTGAATAATTCTAATGATGGCTGAGTTTCTGGAAAATCTTCTTGAGGTTTTGTATTATTCATGGAAGGAACCATGCCTCCCAACTTATTGAACACCTAGATTTATTCCATGTAAACTCACTGTGAGATGTTAGTGTAAAAAATATGGCCACAATATGGCCTTTTGCAATCAAGCTAGATATTTTTTTATACTAAGTAGGTTTATCTAGATTTTAATAGTATAAAGATGGAGATCTAGCAGATAAACTTAAAGTAAGAAAAATAAAATTCCTTGTCTGTTGTGTCTTCTGAAAAATAAGTAATTTGTGGATTGTGTTCTGCATATATCTGGACCATGGGGGAAATGGAGAGCTGAACCTATATTCCTAAGGCCCTCGCCACCCTGCATTCTACATTTCTGGAGCAACAGACTTCTGTATAGTGTGTCCTTCAAAGTACCTATCCCAGTGCTGGCACCAAGGATTTGTTAATACATTAATCAATCAATAACTAATGATATAAGGATCTTTCTTTCTTTCTTTCTTTCTTTCTTTCTTTCTTTCTTTCTTTTTCTTTCTTCTTTCTTTCTTCTTTCTTTCTTCTTTCTTTCTTTCTTTCTTTCTTTCTTCTTCTTTCTTTCTTCTTTCTTTCTTTCTTTCTTTCTTTCTTCTTCTTTCTTTCTTCTTCTTTCTTTTTTCTTTCTTTCTTTCTTTCTTTCTTTCTTTCTTTCTTTCTTTCTTTCTTTCTTTCTTTCCAAGGTTGAAAGAAATAATAGGAAGCAAATGGAGAGAAGAAAAGTGAAGGCATGTGGAGAAAATATCAGAAGGTATAGGAGTGTCTATACTTCCTCTCAGACCTCTAGAAAGGAATAAAGTCAATAAAATCTTCATCATCATCTTTCTGTTTGATAAATATTTAAATATTTAGTTAGTCAGCTGATTTGGGAGTTTCTGTTTCTCTTTTTAACCTGTGTCCTGCCTATTTGCCTTCTACCCTCATGCTTAAGTTTCACAGAAACAAAGTAAGATGCTCTAATTATTTCAGTTTAGACTCCCTGCCAAAGATCTCCATCAGACTTCCCTCCACAGTGAGCTAGCTGAAGTGGGCAAAAAAACAAGTTCAAAGACTTCAGTTACACCGTTGTTTGAAAGTGGAACTTGCCTTACCTAAGAAAGCCTCCACTTTTTTTTCTGAGGCTATTTTGCCACTCCTAGAATATCAAAGTAAAGGCATCTTCCAAAACGAAAGCATGTTCAGACCCACATTTCTACCCAAAACACTGCATGGATCCCCTCTCATTCTTTCCCTCTGTTATTTGCTCTTATTGCTGACACTGTTGATGAGTGGGTGTATGTCATAACCATCACCTCAAGAAGATACGATGTTTGTATTGACTCTCAAACTTGTCAGTAATGGTTGCTCCTGAAAAATGACTCCATTACTGGTACTAGGTCTCAAAGGTCCCTCCCATGATGAAGTTAAAGTTCAAAGGAAGAGATTTTACATGGAGATAACATTCTTATCCCTCAGTTACCTGCAAAGAAATCAAGAGTTATAAGGAATAAGCCGGGGGAATAAAAGATATGTGTCAAAAATCCAATGCTTTAAAGCTTATTCAATTATTTCTTGCTAAGAGTTACATTCAAATAATAACTCATATTTACATTTTCTACCATTATACAAATACTAGATTTCACAAAATATTTACACTTGCCACATGTGATGAACAAAATATTTTCAATTATATTTTCTATTCTATTGTATTTTTTAAATAACAAAAATGAATCCTGACCACTAAATTGATTTCCCAACTCATTAATGGATCATGACCCACAGCTGAAAAGCCTTGTCTCAAAAACTCACACTCTGTGAATTTATATTTCAAAATAATTAGTAACTTTAATGATTAATCTCAACATACAGAAACCAAAAACAGTCAATTGCAGAGTTAAGCAAGATTGATAGAAATAAGAATGAAAGCAAAGAAGTGAATACTTCCAGTAAGTCATGGAAAAGAGCAAAAACAACTCTCAAAGTGTTCAAATGGGGACGACTTAGTGCTAGAACAAATAGCTCCTCACACTTCACTAGAGAGCCTGAGGAGACAGCTGCATTATAGCTCCAGTCAACAAGGATGTTCAAAATGATAACCCCAAGTAACCAAGAAAACTTTAACTGATGTTCCTCATAACATATTTAAAACAATTCAGCAAATTATTGAGCAACTCCTTTACTAAAAGCATTGCATTTAAAGTACAGACTATTTTAGAATTATTTTCAAGAAAAATATTTATTGCCAACATAAAAAAATAACTTGGTGGTTCTAAAACAACATGGCTGGTGTGGGAGGCTTCCAACTTGCAGGGATTACCCACTCTATAAACCATTGCAGTAACAGAATCTCCCAGCACACTAATGGTTTAACAGTCTAAAAACTGGACCAGTTAGGATCTACTATTTTTATTATTTTTCATATCATTCTCAACTGACAGAAACAAGTCTGCACTTCTACTAGAGAGGCTAATGCCAAATCCATACCTCCTATTTCTCCAAGTGACTCTCCCCTGACATAGTTGGGTACCTCACAACTCAGCCTCACCATCTCTCTGGACCACTCTCTCCCTCATCTCAGCTCAGACAATGGGATCTCTGTTCAACTATTTCAGCATTTTGTAAAATGATACGGATTTTTTTCTCTCTGACCATTCTTTCTTTTCTTCAACTTATTGTATTCATTTACAGGACATTTTATACTTTCTCCTCTACCCAAGGTTAGATGTTCTCTTTTCTCTCAGCAACATACATTCCATCTTTATTTTCCTACTCGATTAGAGAGTCTTATTAATTCTGTTCAAAGAAACTAGAGAGGGAGAGGAGTGAAAAGAGGGATGGAGACAGCTAAGATTTCCTTTTTGATATAGGACTCTGGAGTTCCTTGAAATCTGTGGACTTCTTAAAAGTAATCTTCAGCTATTTGAAATATTGATTTCTGAAGAACAGTTTCCCCCCCCCAAATGATGCTATAAAATACTTCACCTATTTTATGTGAACAAAGTTCTGATACTGCTTTATTGATAGAATTTTAGGACATCTGGTGGAACATCTGATTGTTCTGACACCTTGATAGAACTGCATCAGCCTAGGTATGACTGGAGAGAAAGGATTTTTTAAAAGACTCTGAGCTCCAGACTGCTTGGGGTCTTAGTGCTTAAAGGGAATTCATGACTTTGAAAATGTGTATTTGCCCAACCCAAATCTCAGTAAGTTATTTTGTGGATATTGACAACTGATTCTAAAGTTCATACGTAAAGGCAAAAGACCCAAAAGAGCCACTGTAATATTAAAGAAGAACAAAGACAGGAGGACTGACATTGCCCAAAGTTAAAACTTGCTGAAAGGTATAATAATCATGGCAGTGTGATACTGGTGAATCAGTGAAACAGATTAGAAAACCCAGGAATAGATACATTCCAATATAGTCAACTGATCTTTGACAAAGGAAAAAAGGTCATTTGATGGGAAAGAAAGGTGATTTGATGGAAAAGAACAATCTTTTCAAATACATGATGCTGGAACAAGTGAACATCCACATACAAAAAAAAAAATCTAGACATAGGCCTTTCACAAAAATTAATTCAAAATGGATCCTAAACCTTTGGAGCCTCTGGGTGTCTCAGTTGGTTGAGCATCTGGCCCTTGATTTCAGCTCAGGTCATGATCTCAGGGTCATGAGACCAAACCCCAGGTGAGGCTCCAGAAGTTTCTCTCTCTCCCTCTCCCTTTCCCCTATATTCATATGCATGTTCTCTCCCTCAAAAACAAAAAACAAAAAACAAAAAACAAAGCAAAACAAAATAAAAAACACAAAATGGATACCACACCTAAATATAATACGTAATACTGTAAATCTTCTAGAAGATAACATAGGAGTAAATAAATCTAGATGACCTTGGCATCTTATGTTTTTAAATACACCAAAAACATTACTTTAGTTGTATGTCACAAGTTTGGTATAAAATTCTTATCTATCAATTTTTGACATATTTTATGTATTCTATTATAATTTCTTCTTTGGAACTATAGGTTATTTAGAGCTGTATTCTTGTATTTTTTTAAAAAAGAGAGTTTGGGTGTTTTTTGGATATTACAGATTAATTTTAATTATGGTCAATAGACATGCTCTGACTTTGAAATCTGTTAAGAATTGATTAATGACTCACTGTATGGTAAATTTTAGTAACAGTTTCATGAAAACTTGAAAATAATGTGTGTTCTATTGTTGTTAGGTTGAAGGATCCATTGGGTCATGTTTGCTCATTAAGTCAAATTTGTAAAGAATATTGTCGAAGCTTTCCCTATCATTAAAGGTTTTTTGGCCCACAAGTTCTAACAATTATTGAGAGAAGTTTTAAAATCTGCCATACATTTTTAGATATATCTATGTCTTTTTGTATACCTCTCAGGTTGATTTATATATTTTCAGTCAGTGTTATTAGGTACATACACTTTTAACATTGTCACATAGTTCTGGTTAATTAAATCTTATTATGAAATAATTCTTTCATGTTTTGTCATTTTTTTCTTAAAGCCTCTTTGATATTAATATTATAAGAGTTTACATAAGATATATTTAATCTTTTATTATATGTTACACTGCATAATTTAATATTTATTATTATATTTATGTTATATGTACTGTTTAATACATAATTCTCACTTTCCATATCCTGTTAAGTCTGTTTCTTATCAAAAACATATTGCTGGTTTCCTATTAGTTTATTTAAGTCAACATATTTTTCTTTTAATTGGCTTATTTAATTTTAATGTACATTTTTATTGAATGTAATTTTGACCTAATATGTTTATATCATCTTATTCCACAATTTGTCTTCTTATGTTTTGTTTCTTTACATCTTTTCATTCTCTCTTCTCCTGTATTAACTGATATTCTTTCCCATTCCATTTTTCTACCAGTATGGAAATTGTTTTGTTCTATTTTTTATAGTGATTCCTCTAAAAATTAAAACAAGCATTTTCACACCAATGCCTAAAGTTATTAATACATTGTATTAATTTAGTCACTTTTAAGTGACTAAATTTATTTAGTCACTCACTATTAAGAAATCAGTTGATTTTAATGGATGCTTTTATGAAAAAAAAACTTTTTAAGATCTTCTTTATGTCTTTTGTATTCTGCATATTCACTGTAATTTATAAATATAGATTTATTTTTATTTAGCTTCATTCATATTATAGGTCTTCTCAAATTGGTGTCTTTTATCATAACTGAAAAATTATTATCTCAAGGAAATTTCAAAATTGATCTGCTACACTTTCTCTCTTCTCCCTTTTTATTCTATATTCTGAGTTTTCCAACTTCCTTCATCTTTTTAGTTCTATCTCTATGTTGCTTCTGTATAATTTCTCCTGACTGTATCTTTTAGTTTACTAAAATTTTTATAATATTTTCTACAAAATCTTTTACTGAAAATATTTTCATATTTTACCAACTTTGTAGTCAACTGTGTATAATCTCCTATTAAATGTTAACTGAGTTTTTTCTTTCAATTATTTTATTTTTAATATCTGAGTTCTCTTTTTTCAAACCTTTTATTTGAAAGGCTTGAAAAAAAACATTGAATACCAATATGTGGCTTCTTTTTCCTTTTATTTTCAAAATGTGCTTTCATTATTTATATACAGTAAGTATAGTCTTAAATTTTAGTCTTATAAGTAAAATACTAAGAGTGGGTTTTTGTTTGTTTCTTTGTTTTGTTTTCTCTGTTACTACTGGATTTTCTTCCTGGTGCAAAGTTTCTTGTCTTCTTTTGTGTGTTTTTTTTCTCTTGTTGTTGTTGTTAATTTAAAACAGTTTATTAGATGGAAAATCCTCGAGTAATTTTGTCATGACTAATTTGTTTGCTTAATAATTATAAGGCCACTCAACCACCACATAAATTAAGAGACAATGGTGTAAGCTAGACCCGGATGACTTTCATGTTTCCCATATCATTACACACTCTATCACTTTTCCAAAATGTAACCACTAACTGCACTTTTATAGTAATTGCTTCCTTTTGTTTCTTTATGATTTTATCATCTAATTTGCATTCCTAGACATTATAGTTTAATCTTGACCATTTTTAAATCCTCACCATTTTTTAAACATGATATGTTTTGTAGATATATTTTAAATTTACACATTCCTCCTCTCTCTCCTTCTTCTTAAGATAACTTATCTGTTGAATATTTCAAGATATTTGACCCATAGAATTCCCAACATTGTTGATCTGGCATATTGCTTATTCTTGGTATAGGTCCATATACCAAGAACAAAGACAAACATGTATTTGTCCTCTATATCCCTCATTATTGGCAACTGAATCCAGAGGCTTGGCATATAATATTTGAGTTCCACTTTGTGTTTTAGCAGGTGTTGGTGCTCAATGCCTAGGTGTATAAGTTAATTGGCTATGCAAAATACTCATATATATGAGTATATATGAATATATTAATTTGAATAAATTTACAGATACTCTCCTCATATACTATTTAGTTACCCAGTTGTACAGTTCATAATAGAAAGTACAGGTTAATGTTTAATTTATCCTTCTCATTTATCTAGATTTTATAGAGTAATGATCCCTTTTCATCCTCAAAAGTTGACAAATTGTATTTTACAGAATACATATCATTAATAACACATGAATTTCAACATATTTTACTAGTATTTATTGAAGTTTTTTCTCCTTTGAAGTTCAAATTTTCCTCTTTTAGACCAGTGGAAATACATAAAATTTGTTTCCTGAGTCTTTTGGGCATAATTCTAGAAGCTTTCACTGGCTTTCTTGTTATCTGGAATGACAAAATATTCCAGACTAGACATCTCAGATTCAGATGTTTCTCCATGAAGTTCTGATTTCTTTAAAGGGAAGATAGTATTTCAATACCACAGTCTGAATTCCAGAAGTGCTAAGTACTGGACTATAAATAACTTTTAAAATAATATTGGTATTTGTGCTTATATTACATTTTGTATTTTTTCTATACCAATGACTTTTTAATCATTTAGGTTGTCTGAAGCTTGATGTCTAGTAAATTCCTTAAGAAAGGATCAAGGTAACAATATTATCTGAGTTTTTGCATGGTGATAATAAATTATATGTAACTTTTAGATGTATATCACTTTTACTGAATATAAAATCTTTGACTCACATTTTCTTCCTTTAAATATTCTAAATATGTTACTACCTTTTTATTTGGCTCAAAACATTGCTATAAAATATGTAATAGTAATCTAATTTTGTTTCCCTTATAATTTATATTCTCTTTTTGCCTAGATGTTCAAAGTATTTTTCTTTTTCTTTAAAGACTGTTATAGTGACTAGAACACATCTTGCTGCTAGTAATTCTGGGTTAGTATTATCAACTGCGTGTTATTGTCTTTCAATATGAATTTAAATTTTTTAGTTTAGAGATTTCTCTTGAACAATAGGTTTTGATACTCTTTTCTTTTCTTGCTTTTATTGCTTTTCAGGGTCTCCCATTATACACTTTGGATCTCCTTTACCTGTCTTTAATCTCTCACTTTCTTGAAAAATAATTTTTATCTCACTTTTAATTTCTTTACTTTTTTTCCTAAAGATACTACTTGTTTTTATTTACTTTTGTATTTCTTCTAGTTTAGCTTTGATTTCTAAACTAATATTTGTTTCCATTTTTAATTCTTTAGTTCTGCCACTAAGCTCTGATTTTTTTCATTCTGACTCATGTTCTTTCATGTCTTATTTAATTTTGTCAGTGTATTTTAGATAATTGTAAAACAGCACATAATAGCTTTCATCTATATATTGAATATGTCTTTCTGGTGTTGTTTCACTCACTATGGAGATGCTCTACTCCTTCATCTTTTTTTCTTCATAGTAACTTTGTATGGGATTTTGCCTCAATGTTTTCCTTTTGCACAATCATACATAAAATTAAATTTCCTGAATTTGCAAATGGAGACTTGATTCAGATAGCTTTCCTGACTTTAAAAAGGTAAATTCTCTGTTATTTTGGTGTATTGCTAGCAGAAATATGGTGTCTTGCTTTCTAAGTTATCCTGACTCTGTTTCCCTGCCCCTTACATCTCCTCTTTATCTCTGCTCCTATCATGCTCAATTTTTTAAAGATTTTATTTATTTATTTTGGAGAGAGCACATGCAAGCAAGGGAAGCAGCAAAAAGAGAGTGAGAAAGACAATCTTCAAGCAGACTCCCCACTGAGTTCAATCCCAGTACCATGAAATCATAACCTAAGCCAACATCAAGAGTCAGCTGCTCAACTGACTAAGATACCCAGACACCCTAATGCTTAACTTTTAATTTACTCTAGTATTTCTTCTCCTCAGTCTTGTATCCCATCTAGAAGAAAGCCCTGGCTTCTTATATTAAAAAGCTATCAGGACCAGACTTCTCTCAGCCAGTTAGGCCTTATCTCAGAAATCTTGCACTTAGTTGCTACTGGAACATGCAGAACTCTTCATTTTTAGCTACTGTTCTTAAACTGGCCTGCCAATCTTCTTTTTTTTAAGTTTATTTATTTTAGGGAGATAGAGTCGGGGTGGGGGGAAGAAGGAGAGGGAGAGAAATCCTTAAGGAGACTCCCTGCTGAGCATGGAACCCAGTGTGGGGCTTGATCCCAGGCTCTGAGATCATGACATGAGCTGAAACCAGGAGTCAGTTGCTCAACTGAGCCACCCATGTGCCCCTGGCTGCCAATCTTTCCAGTGAGTGTCTTTTACCTCTGGGAGTTCATTTGATCTCAGGCTGATTAGATACTCCATCAATTCCTTTTACTTCTTTCATTGCAAATTCTGATACTGTGCAGATCTTGTGGCTGTCAGTTATTTGCCTCTATAGGCTAGTAATTTGGAGTATGTAAGAAACTCTGTTGCATAGCTTTCATATAGATTTCATCCATGAGGTTTTCTTTTGCTGGCTTGTTTCTCTGTTCTTAGGTGAAATAAAGAAAAATTTAGATACTATACTGGCATGCCTCTAGTTCCTTAAGCTTTACTATTAGCTAGTCATTTTCTTGATAAACTATAGAAATTCTTTGAAGCCTAGCATAACTGTGTATGACTGATGTCATCAGTATAAACCATTAAAAATAAACCCATGGGCTTCATGGGATGCCTGGGTGGCTCAGCAGTTGAGTGTCTGCCTTCCGCTCAGGACATGATCCTGGAGTCCCGGAATCAAGTCCCACATCGGGCTCCCTGCATGGAGCCTGCTTCAATCTCTGCCTATGTCTCTGCCTCTCTCTCTCTCTCTCTCTCTCTTTCTCTCCCTGGGTGTGTGTGTGTGTATGTCTCTCATGAATAAATAAATGAAATCTTAAAAAAAAGAAAAACATGGACCTCCAATCCAGACAAAATGGACTAAGCATATTCCATTCTATTTCTTCTACTAATTAAAAATATAACCCCGGAAAAAATATAAACCATTGATGAAAAGACTTTGAAAGGTGGAGAAAATAATGCAGTCTTCCACGAGAAATAAAGACTCAAGGACAGCACAGTGATGAGTCCCCACCAAATTTCATTTTCCTTTTTCATTCTTTCTTTCTATTCTTTTTTTCATAGACGTTCAATATTTAGCTATTTGAGTTTTAAAATGAGAAAATAGAAAGACACAAAGGAAAAATTTAAGAAAGAAACAATTTTAAATAATTTCCCTAAATTGAAAGATGATACAGGAAAACTAAAAAAGTAAATAAATAAAAAACTATACTTAACATCATACTTAAAGGTGAGAGATTGAACTCTTGTCATCTATGATCAGAAAACAGAATGTTCAGTTTTACTACACTCATTACTCTTATTCAACATTTATTGGGATTATAGCCAGTGTAACAAGGCAGAAAAGGGGATTAATAGTCATATAGATTAGAGAGGGTAAAATAAAACATTTCTATTTAGATATCTAGACAACCCAAAAGATATACAAGAAACCTAATAGAACTAAGCAATGAATTTAATGAGATTACAGGATATAAAGTTAACATATGAAAGTTAATTTTATTTGTATAGACTAACAATGACCAACTGAAAATTAAAATTAATTCAATGATGCTATTTATTATAGCTCTAAAAACTGTGAGTTATAAAATATTAAGTATAGATATTGTGAAATATATGAAAGATCTGTTTACTGGAAACTAAAACATTGATGGTAAACCTAAGAGCTAAATAATTATGGAGATATATACCATGTTTAGAAATTAGAAGAACTGACATTATCAAGATATCCATTTTTTCCCAATTAATCTATATATTTAATTTAATCTTAATCAAAACCCCTATAGAAGTTTTTTGTAGAAATTTTAGGATGACCCGAAACTACATATGGAAACAAAGGAAAATGTTTCTGTAAATGGTGTCAGTTATCAAAGAAAGGAATAACTGGGATCTTAGCAACAAAAAGAAATGTGGAGGACATTCATAGGGTAATACTATTAAAGACTCTAGGAAGATAGCTGTGAAGCTGGTCCAGAAAACAATCATTTTAGATAGTAGCAGTTAAACACAGGGTTCCAGAAGGGAAATCTCCAAGGAAATTTGCGCTGTTATTTTATTTTAGATGACAAGTTAATCTTGGTGAGACTGAATTAAAGATATTTTATATCTCTGATAGAGAGCACAGGGACAGATTAATAATTAAGAGAAAGCAAAAGGAAAAAAGGGGGAGAAGCCACAATTGTATATCTAATGAAGAAAATATGATACAAAAGAAATATATTTTATATGTATGTGTGCATCCATGTGTGATGGTGGTAGCATAAGTACTAACCCTACTAGTGACAGAGTAGGAAGTCGAAAGATTGGAATTTTAAAAATCAGGATATAAGGGTATAAATTTGTTATTTTAAAACAGAGTTAAATAGCTGAAGAAACACTTAAAATCAATAAAAGCAAATTCTTGGTAGGATAGTATGGAGTAGGAAACTGTGTTTATTGTAAGAGATAAACTGTAGTGTGTATATCTTACAATTTTTTAACCATATACTTGCAATATTTATCATTTATTAAAGTATTGCCTATTTGTAAAAGAATATATATTACTGTATATACCTTAATAATTTTCACATAGTGAAAGAATACCTTCTCAATTTTCAAGGCCCAGATAATGTCTTATACCTTCCATGAATCTTCTTACCTCTAGAACCCTCATGGTCTCACCATTTATATTAGGCACCTTTATTGTTACTGCTCATCCTAAGTCCGCAGACTGACTTACATGACCTTTCAACCACTACATATATGTGCATTACTTCCAGAAAGAAATATAAGTCCTCTGAAGTTATACTATCAAGAAGAACCAGTTATTGAAGTGGGCCAGCCAACCACCTGCCTGGATGACTTGTGCAATATGTCCAGTAATGGCTGAGAGATATGTTTTGATCTGTAATGGTGACACAGGAAGATGCTAAACTCACCTCCTCTCATATACATACCAAATCTAGAGCTATATATGGATCAATTTCCTTTGGAAGAAAAAATTCTAAAAATTGGCAGAATGACCCCTTCACATCAAACAAATGAAAGGGAAACCTCCTCAAAGCAGAAAGGAAAGGCCAGGATACAATCTCACCATAAATGCCACACCCAGCAGGATGACCAATAATCAGGAGGAAGGGATCTCAAAACCTGAAGCTTCTTCCTGAGTAGTGAAAGGTTCATACACCCCATTGGGCATCACAATTTTTAAGACCAACACCTGGAAGAAGTGCCCCCAAAACATCTGGCTTTGAAGATCAACAGAGCTCATGCTCACAGGACCCGCATGGTTGTGGTAAACTAAGAAGTATCTCCTATAAGGACTACGCACAGGCTCGCCTGACCAGCACAAGAAGTCCTTTGAAAACTCCCTAGACTTTATGTGTAAGAGACTTATTTCCTAATTTTAAAGCATAAGTCTAAGGTACAGGGCCTGGAAAGGATATCTGTCAGGAATGGAGGCTATGAGCACCATCTTTCTGCTTTCCTTATGCCTTGCTAAAGCTGAAAAACACCATCTTTTTTTTTTTTTTTCTTTTCTTTTCCCTGGGTTCCAACTTTATGCTCCAGCTGGTCGGGGCCATCTTTGTGTTCTACCTCTGCCACACTCCTAATCATCATTACCTACCAGCAGGGAGCTTCTACACATGTCAGTTGCCCTGGTTTTATATCTGGCAACCCAAATTTTGCAGCTGCCATCCTGGAGATGTCCCTTTATCACTCGACTCTAGAAGCCAAGAGGGCCTTACATCCCGAGGTACTCTGGGACTATAAAAGTCAGAGAGACTTCTAGGCAAAATATCACTCCCAAGGCATTGCACAGAAAACAGACTGAAAAATACTTTCCGTCTTTCTGAGAAAGAGACCTATTTGCTTGTCCAGTAGCTTGTGGGGCAGGCTGCTGACTTGGCACATTTTATAGGATCCTATGGAAGGGCTCTCAGGGAGTAGAGGCTGATGAGTGTTCCTTTTGTGATCATCCTCTGTCTCACTCCAGCTCACATGTATCTTACAGAAAGGAGCCAATACCCTTCTCTGGTGCCCTCGTATTTGTGGCTACTGGCAGGAGCACGTCTATGTGGCCTGTCTCTTATTGCCATCAGGATTTACTCTTGTAGGTCCCACAGGACTGTAACAAAAGGAGATAGAGTTCTTAATCAGCTGCCACCCCCAAGGCACAGGAAGAAACAACAGACCCAGGAACTCAATCTTAGTTGATCATCATAGCTGCAGCCTGAGGACAGACTTCTAATTAGACACACTTCTAAAGGCTAACTGTAAAACCTTTACTGAAACCTCAGAGAGTGGACACTATCTGCATGCTCTCCCTCTATTGTGCTTCAGAGCTCCTGCATGTCTCAGAGGGGAGCTCTAATATGCATTTAGTACCTCAGGTTTTATCTCTGGTGCCCTGGTTTTTGCAGCTGCTGCTCAGGGGATATTTCTTCATCACCTGGCTCTGGTGTCCAGGGAGGCTTTTGTTCCTGGGTCACAGAAAATTGTAACAATTAGAGAGACAGTTCATGGCTGGCTACCCGCCTCCCCCTCCCCCCCCCCCCCCCCCCCCCCCCGCCAGGACACTACAGAGACTGAAACACAGCTTGGATAATTGCAAAGATTTAAGAGACAATGAAAAGCTAGGATAGGGTTGAATGATAAGGTTTATCTCCTATGCAAGGCCAACTCTTCAAAACTGGGAAATAAGACTGTTTTGTCTAGCACATAGGAAATAACACAGAGTCAAGCAAATGAAGAAACAGAATATGTTCAAAAAAAAAAAAAAGAACAAGATAAAACCTCAAGAAAAAAGCCTTAATGAAATAGAGATACGTAATTTATTGATAAAGAGATCAAAGTTACAGTTATAGAGATGCTCATAGAACTTGGGAGAAGAATGGATGAACACAGTACTTCAACGAAGAGATAGAAAATATAAGAACGTTCCAAATGGAAGTCATAGTGTCCAAGAATAATAAGCAAAATAAAAAGTAGGCTAGAGTGTTTCAAGAGCAGACTAGATGAAGCAGAAGAAAGAACTAGTGAAATAGAACACAGGACAGAGGAATGCATCTAATCAGAGCACCAAAAAGAAAAAAAAGTGATTTTTACTATTTTTTAATTTTTTAAAAAGACTTTATTTGAGAGACAGAGGGAGAGATAGAGGGAGTACACACAGAGGGAGGCATAAAGGGAGAAACAGACTTCTCCCTGAGCAGGGACCCCAATTCTAGACTTGACTCGAGGTTAATATCCAAAATATATAAACTCATAACTCAATGGCAGAAAAACAAAAAATCCAACTAAAAACTGGGCAGAGGTTCTGAATAACAAAGAAGACATGCAGAGAGCCATCAGACTTAACGAAAAATTGGTTAACATCACTAACAATCAGGCGAATTCAAATCAAAACCACAATGAGGTATCACCTTATGCCTGTTAGAATGACTAGTATCAAAAAAAGAGAAGATATAACAGGGGTTGGCTAGGATGTGGAGAAAAGGGAATCCTTTCACACTGTTAAGGGGAATATAAGTTGGTGCAGCCATTGTGGAAAACAATATGGAGATTCCTCAAAAAATATTATATATACATATATATACATAAATATATATATATATATATTTATACTATATTATTCAGCAGTTCAACTTCTAGGTATTTATTTAAAGAAAATAAAAATACTAACTGGAAAAGATATATGCACCCCATGTTCATTGCAGAATTATTTACAATAGCAAAGATATGAAAATAACCTAAATGTCCATAGATAGGTAATGGATACAGAAAATATGGTGTATATATGAAATGTTAAGCCTTAAAAAGAATAAAATCTTGTCATTTGCAACAACATGGATGGACCTTGAGGGTATTATACCAAATTAACTGGTAAGACAAAGATGAATACTGTATAACCTCACTTGTATGTGGAATCTTAAAAAAAATTAAAAAAAAAGACAATAAGCAAACCAAACTCACAGACAGAGGATGGAGGGTGGACATAATGAGTGATAGGTATCAAAAGGTACAAACTTCCAGTTAAAAAATAAATAAATTATAGGGATAATATACAGCATGACAACTATAGTTAATATTACTGTATTGCATATTTGAAATGTGCTAAAAGAATAAATCTTAAGAGTTCTCATCACAAGAAAAAACTCTGTAACTCTGTGGTGACAGATGTAATCTTGACTTACTGTGGTGAATGCTTTGCAATATATAAAAGTGTTGAATTGTACAGCAAGTAATATAATGTTCATTGTCAATTATACCTTAACAAAAATATTTTTAAAATAATAGGATAATGACTGGGACAAATCTGAATTATGTTGTTAGTTAACTCAGGTTTCATTACCCAGATCTCTGTGTTTGTGTTAAACTATTTAAGTGTAGAAATACAAATTGTTCTTACTAGTACTTAAGCAAAATAATTTTAAAAACTTTTCTTAAAATCCTGGCTTTTTTCTAAAAGGGTTGAGTCCTAGCTACTGTCAGATCCGTTTGCTAATGACAAACCAAATCTACATCCTAGAAACAATGCTTTCCACATTACATAATGTACTTAGGGGTTAGGGTTACATAAATTTGGAGAAAGAAGTAATGAAAAACTGATTGTTTCACACAAATAAGGAAGAATTAGAGTGATAATCTTATGCTGGTTTGGTGCTTAAAAACTATGGAACGAGGAGTACACAAGACCTAGTTGCTACATGAGCAAGAAAAGAAACTTAGACAAAATAATGTGTAATTTTATTTTTCAATGAGATGCAATGTAAACCCCTTCCACTATTCCCCCCAATGAAATGTTTAGTAAATTCCCCAACATTTATTAATTTTCCTTTGAAAATGAAAATTTGCACTATGGAGCAAATAAAAAGATAAGATAGTAAGCATAAGAGCTACAAACTTTTGAAAAGAGGTATATATATATATAATTGAATAAAATATCAGATTGTTTCCATCTCTGCTGAACCATTATTGAACATATATTTAAAATCATGAGTTTTGAGAGGAACCAAAGTATTAACTTCAAAAAACATTACATGTATCCGTTTGACACTGAATTTCTCTATTCAACAAAGTTTATTCTAATGTCTTTATCCCCCCTTCCCCAAATATTTATTATATGCTTTGCTTTGGGTGACTAATTAAACTGGTTTGCCTGGAACTTTCCTGGTTTTAGAATTGGAAATGCTGCTTCTGAAAAACCCATCAGTCCAGAGCAAACTGGGAATGTTGGTCACCCTAGAACTCTAGGATCATGAAGCTCCCTCTCAGCCCTGGAGATTTTTAACATGATTTTTAACAAATGGACTGAATTGAAGAGATGAAGGGATGAAGAAGTGTCAAGGATTCTGTGCTACTTCAAGTTTGAGGTCAGCTTAGGTGGAGGGAGGAAATGGATCACTTGAAACTCTCTCTCAGGAAGCTACACAAAACCACAACACTGGATTATAGGCAAAAAGTTTGCTGTCATACTTGCTGTTTTATCCGGCTTGTCTGGCTTTGCTCTGAATCCTGTCTTAAAAGCAACATCCTTGCATTCTCAAGAAAACCTGAACTTAAGTGACAGGACATAAATAGCTGGAGAGAAAAATCTAGTTCAATATAGGCCAGAGAAAATCCAAACCCCCACAAATCCCCACCCTTAAATCCTCAAGCTGGAGGAGTTAAGAGCATTACATCACCAGCGACTGCTCCCATTGGTTGATGGTACCTGAAGGATAAGAATACCTGCTCCTTGGACTAACTCTTTCCTTCCCTTGCAAAGCACCAGAACGTGGGTATCATAGACTAGAACAAAAGCCCTGAAAAAGGACAGCCTTCCAGAGGGGCCCATCCTGCTGGGTCACTGCTTCACCATGTATGTCAGTGTGTGCTTATCTGTGAGCAGGACACAGTGAGCCCAGGCAAGTATTGTCCTCCTTAGGAAGCCTTAGGAAGATGCTAGCCTGACTGGGAGTTGAAAGAGATCTCCAGTGAACTAAATGTGTTTGCTTTCTTCTCCCACTAGTGCTATTGGAAAAGATTCTCATTCTAATAAGTTTTGACAAGAGCTGGCAAAGGGAGCAGGTGCCAATGAATCCAACTAGTCGGAGGCATTAGAGACTTCGTGGGCACCAGAGGATAGAGGTGTTGCCATGGGAACCAAGTGAAAGGTGTTTGGTGGTGGCTGGTTAGGAGGTTTGTTTTCTTGTTTAAGACAGAGCTGAACAGCTGCAAGTCATGCTCTCGGTTTTCTACTTTAGCATCAGTGGGTAAATCCCCCTGCTCTCCTTCCCCCCACCCCCTCCATCCCAGCCTTAAATAGGATTTGAGGAATTTAATTTCTCTGCTAACATGAATAATGCTTAAATATGAGGCACACCAAAATCCTTTGAAAAAGGTATTTGCTGCAAATCAGGACAGTTCTAATCACAGAACTCTTTATGTTGGAGAGAAAATTGTTGCTTCAGGGTCAGAGTAGTGGTTTTTTTTTTTTTTTTTTTTTTTTCCAGCAGGATTTGAAGACATCATTTTGAGCTGCAAAGCCCTCACCCTAGATTGCATAAACATCTTTCCATCATGCATTCTTTGGCATTCATACTTTTAGTTTTTAGGATTCATATACTCTGGAAATGACTCTAAATACAAGACTGCTTAAAGAAGGGGATGTGATCTCTGAATTTTGCAGGCCTTTTTGAAGTGTTTTAAAGACATAAGAGAAAGGGAAGAATGTCAAGAGGTTAAAAATAGTAATTACCCAACAGCTAGTTGTATATTCAGGACCACCTTACATCTAGCCTTCTAAGAGTTGTGGAAGACACAAAAGGAAGGTCAAAATTAAGACTTCTGTCACCTGCCAGACTGAGAAAGCAATGGAATTCTCTAGACCAGAAAGACAGAGGAACAGTGTAGAGGGCATGGAAGTTCTGAGCTACAGAAAACTGGAGGAGCAAGTCACATGAATAAGGTGCTCATAGGGAATGATAGTGGGTTGAAAGCCTCTGGTCATTCAAGCAAAGCTCAAAGAGGATAACTAGCAGATGCTATAAATTCAGTCACAGCAGTGCCTACAAGTATAACCATCATACCAACCATGGAGGATTGTGCCACTGAGCAGTTAAAACAGGAACCTGGGTACTGAAATTAGAGTCCAAAGTGCAAGTTTAGTTATAGGAATCAGGACCAAGACTGGTTGCCAATGTCCAAACATAAGATTTTAAAAAGGACAAGCAATCCATGGTTGCACAACTCAGGAAATTTATTAAAATTATTAAATTGTAAACTTAAAATTGATGAATTTTATGTTTTGTAAATGATACCTCAATAAACATATTTAAAAAAAGACTTGCTACCAACTGTGAGAAAATATTTGCTAATCACATATCTGACAGAGGATTTGTATCTGGAGTATATAAATAACTCCCAAACTCACCAAATAAGAAAACCAATAACACAATTAATAAGTGGGCTAAAGTTGCGAGAAGACAGTTCACCAAAAAGATATGTGAATGGAAAATAAAGACATTAAAAGGTGGTCAATATTATTAGGCATTGGAGAAATACAATGTAAACTGCCACACATGTACTAGAATGGTTGAAACAAAATTTGCTGGGGCTGATGCTTGAACTTGGAAATTGGACACTCAGTTTACTCCCTTTCCCCACATAAGAATTCCTGGGCCAAGGGTATATATTTAGGCACCATGCTTCATGGTCTTGGGGGAAGGGTAATATGGTAAATTGAAATTGTCCTTTCAGTGTGTCTTCTCTTGTATGTCTTATGACCACAGAGTGCTCCAACCAGATGGTATAATTTCTCACGTGGATTCCAGAGCTCTTGTGAAGTTATGTTTGTCCACAGATCATTGTCAAATAGGTGTTTCTGCAAGGGACTAGGGATGGAATCTCTTCTACTATATTGCTGATACCACTCTCACATGGGTTTCTGTTAGACATCTTTCCCCAGAAGAGTTAAGATTGTCATAGTTCACCATAAGCCAAGTACTTTTGGATTATGTCCTGGACATCTTGCATATTACATTAACAGACTCTCAGTCTCATTTAAATCCTTTGGGGGAAATCTTGATGTTTTCGTTTTGGGGGGTAATTTAATACCACCTCTCAAGGGCCATGGAAGGCTCCTAAATTGGGATGGAGTTAATTTGCCAGCATTTCTGGGCTTCAGGCAGAGAAATCATGACCTTTCTGGGTTCCAGGGAAGCCTTCAGGCAGAGACACAAATATCAGATGAGCAATTGGAAATTGACCAACATACTTTGAAATTGTGGAGACCACAGGGTATGATGGACTCTAACAAGGTCTGCTATGCCTTGACTGCATTTTGAGCTATTAATCTGTATCCACCCTTGTTTAGCCCCTGCCCTATGCCATTCAACTGATTCAATCCATCTGTCAGTCCTGCCATTTTCATTCATGAAGGAAATATGCACAAAGAGAAAACGAGAAGTCTTTCCAGATTGTGTATCTCCAATGCCTAAGCCTTTTGTGTTTTAAAGATAAATTATCTCAGCAAGAAGTAAGGGAAAGACTGTAGGGTGAGAGACAGAGAAAGGCAGGGATGATAAAGATGTCTGTAGAACTCAAGAACAGGGGGAGCCAAGTACACATATTGCACATGTCCTACAGACACACAGAGGTACCCAGAGAGCAGAAACTATAAAGTTTCTCAACAAGGTTCAAGGCAGAAGGCAGCCAGATCTGAGGAGCCATTCAGATGAATGACCAAGTGTAGTAATGATATATGAAACATTTTTAGAAACTTTACATTGTTTTAAAAGAGGTTGATTTTTGGTCAGAGCCTTTTTGAGTATTTCTTTGTTTGATTCAAAATTTCAATCTTCTGAATAACTGAGTATTTTTAAATATGTAAAGAATTCATACTCTAAACTTCATGAAATATTTAACAACATTATACCAAAACTACCTGTTGCCTAATACTTAAAAATAGCATAGCATAGCAGAAAACTAGAATACCAAAGAATAACTGCATTCTTTATATATGATCTATGATAATATATTTCTTCCTTATGAGTTGTTCTATTTCTTACTTAATTACATCTTGTAGAAACTTCAGAATAATGTAGGGGGAAAAGCACTATATTTTGATGTTCCAAATTTTAAGAGAATTTCTTTGATATCACTAATAAAGGTGATAGTTGTTGTGGTTTCTTAGAGTGACCAATGTCTTGCAAAAGAACTGTTGTAGTCCCAGTTTCCATAGATATATTGCTATGAGTGAGTGCTGAATTTTATTGATGCTCTTTCTCCATCTTTTAAGATGAATTAATATAAGCATATTATTTTCACTTTAATTTGTTAACACTGTGGGTTATTTTAATAGAACTTCTAATGTTCAACCATCGTATTGTTTTTAGAATAAATTCCACATGGTCATAAATTGTTTTTATATTTATGGACATAGTTTGTGATTAAGAATTTGAGACTTATTTTAAAATTTTATTTTGTGTTGTCATTTAGTCTGGATGTGTGACCAGTTTTACCAGATCAGAAATGGAGGTGGAGGGACACCTGGGTGGCTCAGTAGTTGAGCGTCGCCTTTGGCTCAGGGTAAGATCCGTTAGTTCCGGGTTCGAGTCCTACATTGGGCTTCCTGCATGGAGCTTGCTTCTCCCTCTGCCTATGTCTCTGCCTCCCTCTCTGTGTCTCTCATGAATAAATAAATAAAATCTTTAAAAAAAAAAAGAATTGGAGGTGGCAATGATCCATATCTTTCCATCACCTGAGGGAAAAAATGTGTGGAAAATTGAGTATTCTTTGGAGGATTGTAAAAATGCACCAGGAAAATCATCTGGGACTGGTGGTTGGGCTTAATATGAAGTCCTAGTATAATGCCTTTGACAATTTCAGGTTTTCTGTTTTTAAGAGTCAGCTTCAGTAACGTATACCCTTTGGGAAAGCTGACCATTTCAGCCAAGTTTTCAATTTATTGGTACAAAATTATTTATAACATTGACTTTATGAAGGCGTCTGTAGCAGATCTACATTCATGTTCTCTTTTTATTTCTAAAATTGCTTATTTGTACTCTTTTTTTTAAATGAACATTGCCAGGTTTTTTTCTAATGTATTAAGTTGTATAAGGCTTACTTCTTTGTTCCTAAATCTGTTGGTTTTTGTTGACCTTTTATATTTTATTTTTGTTTTATACTTTATTACTTTCCATTTTTATCTCCATTTTTCATTCTTCTTTCTTTGAATTTACTACTTTTTTTCTATTTCTGTAGTCAAAAGTATCCACCGTTAATTTTCCATTTATATTTTTAAGGCTATAAATATTTTTTCTTGCACCTTTTTAAATGAATACCAAAATTTTAGTATGTATTATAATTTTTTGTCATTCCATTGAGGTTATTTTCTAATTATGAGTATGATTTTTTGACTTATGGTTTATTTAGGGTGAGCCTTAACTTTCTAAATGGAATTTTTAGCTCTTCTTTTTATGGACTCAAAATTTGAATTCAACATGTCCCAGAAAATATAGCTTGTATATTAGTGATTATTAGGCATTTGTTAAGAACTTTATTTCTATTTTTGTAAATGGCCTATACATGCTTAAAATATAAATACATATACATGTATAAAACCAAATAATTAAGTATAAAGATATATAGGTCTATAGTTGTTAATGTATAGGTATGTATATGTAGGTAGATACATGGGTAGATAAATACCTAAGTTACTTAAATAGATATAGAGATAGAGAAATCTTTGGGGTTTTTTTTTTTTTTTTTGGTTGTAGTATCCATAAAATCATACTTTATTTAATAATTTCATATTCTAAATATATTTTTATTTTTTCTAATTGTTCTCATTTCTGGGAAGTATATGTTAAACTCAGTGTGGTTATGGTTTGAGAGCATTTAAAATTTCATCAATCTTTGCTCTTTTTGCATTATATAATTTGAAGATTATTTTTAGGTTTCCTGATAAATTATTTCTTTTACTCTCATGGAATGAAATTCATTTTGCTTTTTGCCTTAGTTTCTGCATTGCTCTTTATGTCTTTATCTCTCTATGCTGTATTCTAATTCCCTTGGTTTCTATTTTTAGTTCACAAATTCTCTGTTTTAACACATTAATTAGTTAATTAATTAATCTGCATTTAACCTATATACTGAGTTTTTAATTTCATCCTTAGATGATAATTCACTGTGTTCCATGTCTCAGTGTTGCAGATGAGAAGTCCAATGGTAGTCTGATTTATTTTTCCTTTGTAAATAACATGTTATTTTACCTATGAGTTTATAAAATTTTCCTTGTTATCATTAGAATGGTTGAAGAATTTTATAAGATATACGTAAGTGTTTTATTATTTTATCCTTTCTTTTTTCTCATTACATTAGAATGAAACTTTGGGAGCCTGTTCAATGCTTAATACATTCTTCGGCTCAGGAAAATTTTCTTCTATTATTTCTTTAATTATTAATACTTTCCTTAAACTCACTGCTTCTCTCTTTAAAAGTACCGTTTGAACTATATAACTTATATCTCTTTATCTCTTTTTTCATAATAGTTCTCTCCTTTTTCTCTGAATTTTGATGTATTTCTTATAGTCATATAGGTCGTTAACTGTGTCTTAATAACCATCCTTTTTTTTCAATGAACATGATGAATTATTTAGTTGAAAAATAATATTTTAGTTCTGGAAACATATTTTGTGCTGCACTTAGGACCTTTATGAATTCTATTTTTATTCCCATTTTATTTGACTCATATAAGTTTATTTCCATTGGTATTATTCTGAATTTCTGCCTTATCTTCCTCTTTCTGAATCCTGTATTGCTGCTGAGATGATTTATTTGGTTTGTATACTGAGGCTTAGATTTGCTATTTTTATATCTCTAACTCTTGAATCCTGAAAACTCTGGAAGGCACATGCATTGTTATCACCTTAGGTTTGCTGTATAGTCAGAAATCTACCCATCTTCTGTTGAGACACTGGAAGAGCACTTCTGCTGTCAGATCTCTTTATGTTAATCTTACCTCAAAGGCTCAATCCCCTTATGCTGAGAGATTCCTATTAGAAACTCATCCACCAGGGCTCACAGATCTCTGGAGACCTATTTCTTCTCAGGATTTGTTGCTTTTAGATCTCTGTTTCAGATGTTCTCCATATAGAGATAGCCTTGCATCAATTCCCTCAGCTGGACCCTAACAAAGTCCAAGGTCTTACTAATCCCAGGTTGCAAAAGTTTCCAGCGATGGTGTCTCAAGAGAAATAGTTTGGAGTTGGGAGAGAGGAGATTTCAAATCCTTGAGAATACCCTCTCTCAATTTCTCCCACTATCCCCCAACTCCACTTCTCTGTCCTCTCAAAAAGATGGTAACAACTGTCATCATGGACATAGAAAATTTGAAACTCTCATATACTGCAGGTTGAAATGAAAAATGGTACAGCCACTTTGGAAAACAGTCCAACAATTCCTTTAAAAGTAAATACAGAACTATCAAATGTCTATGCCCCATCAGTTATACTCCTAGAGGTGTATAAGAAATGGAATAGAAATGAAAACAGGTCCACATAAAAATTTGTACACAAATATTTATAGAAGCATTATTTATAGCAATCTAAAGGTATAGTATATAACTCAAATGCTCACCAAGTTAAGCACTGATAAATAAAATATTGTATATCAATACAACTGAGTATTATTTGAAAAACTGATACATGCTACAATATGGATAAATCTTGGAAACTTTATGATAAGTGAAAGAAGTCAGCCACAAAAGACTACCTATTGTATTATTCCCTTCTTAAGTAATGTCCAGCATAAGCAAACGTATATAAGTAGGAAGTAGATTAGTGGTTACCTAGGACTGTTGAAAGGTTGGGGGAAAAGGGAAGGGGGCAAGATTACTAAAGGGTACAGCATATCTTTTTAGGATGATAAAAATAACCTAAAATTAATTGTTTACACAATTCTTTGGACATACTAAAAATCACTGAATTGCATACTTTAAATAGGCAAATTATGTGAATTATATCTCAATAAACCTTTTAGTATAAAAGAAACTACAGATAAAACCAATTGGTTAAAAAATAGCTAGATTAATTGCTGATTGTAGTAGCAATATTTTCATTTTTTCTACTTCTATGTTGTGCATTCCATTTTGTGTATATAATTTGATATATCCATTTTACTGTTGATAGACATTGGTGCCCTTAAATCAAGGCTACTCTGAGCATTGTTATGCATACCCCTGGCTGCATATGTATAACATTTCTCTAGGGTAGAAAGGTAGGAATGAAATTACTGCATAATATGTTACACACATCCTTAATTTTACCAAGCACTATCAAAATTTGCTATGAAGTTAATATTTTCATTGAAGTTATATTCAAATAATTATATTGAAATCATTTTTAATTATATTATAAGAACTTTATTTGTCCCTCAGTTTGAAACTATAACCTGAGGCAAAACCTGAAAAACTGGTAGAACTGTGAAAGCTGAGGTCTATTGTATGCACTAAGGATATTGAGAAATGTATTGTTATTGACCATAAGTGTATGTTCAGCTAGTTATTTCTGTAAAATAAGGAGAGCAAGCATTAGATTTCAAGGGAACCAGTGAGTAGTTTATGATGAGAGAGTGGATGCTGAAAAAGAAGATTTTTAGAATTTAGATTATAAAGAGAAATAGAGATCAAATGGTATTTTGAGGAGCAAAAAGGGATGAGGGTTTTTTTTATTGTGTAAAGATCTGCATAATCTAGAGAAGGAAGAGAAGAAAGGTGTTAGGTATGACAAAGGAATAATTAACGAAGTGAAGTTCTTGTGAAGCCCCAAGTTAATGGAAACAAGACTATAGGTAAAAAGAGAAGTCGGCAAAAATGATGAGTGGGTCATGTCTTCTTGTAAAATGAGAGAGGAATAGCAAAGTAAGAGTGGAAAAGTGGATAGTTGTTGAAGGAGGAGTTCATATTTTATAGCACTGTAACTTAGTGAAAGAAAGAGTAAGTGTGCATTTGTTGATGTCAATATGTAAATGAGCATCTTCACAGGAAAGCTCTTGCGAACAAACTTGCAAAATATTAGAATTATGAATTCTTTAAAGATTTTACTCAATTGGTTTTATTTATTTTAATAGTCTATCATTTGGTCCAACTCAGGAACCACTCCCTACTATAGTGCTTTTGTTCTAATAGCTCAGCACATTTATAGTAAAGTTTTGGAGATTTTAAAATTCTAATATATCTTTAGGGGTACCTGGGTGGCTCAGTAGTTGAGTGTCTACCTTTGGTTCAGGTCGTGATCCCAGGGTCCTGGGATTGAGTTCCACATCTGGCTGTCTGCAGGGAGCTTCCCCTCTGTCTCTGTCTCTGCCTCTCTTTCTGTGTCCCTCATGAATAAATAAATAAAAATCTTTAAATATTAAATAATAAAAATAAAATTATGATTTATGTTTAGATCATCACTTACTATTGTATGGCCTTGGACAAGAGTCTTCACCTCTCTGATAAGTAATTTTAACTTTACATGGGGATAATAATATCTCACTGAAATGGTTGTGGAGTCATTAATGAGGTAACACAAAAGCATTTTGCAAATGCTATAGCACTAAACTGTATGATTTACTTCTTTGTTCTTTTTTGTAAGTTATGGCCTAACCCTCTCTTCCACTTTTCATAAATGAGATCTTGCATTGCTATCCAGTTGTTTCATTCACGTAAATACAATTTTTCTGATAAGAGGTATATCTAACAGGTTCAGTAATTAAAGTGAGACTATTTGACTTGCTAACCAACTGATTGACTTCATAACAAAAGCAAGGATGGAACAGAAAGTATGAAAGCACAGATTTCTTGTATGGTACCAACAGTCTATATGCTATAGACGTCCAAACTGTTGCATTGAGTGTGGGCAGGTCTTTAAAATCCATTGTAATGTGCCCTTATCAAATAACACAAGTGGCATTCAGAAAAAAAAAACCCGCATTTTAATTGGAGAGAAAACATATGCAAATATAAGCATATAAATAAAAATACAAGAACCACATAATTGTAGAAAGTGGTATAAGAACCTCAGGGAGGAAGGTGCCATTGTGGGCTGGATTTGAGATGAGTTTTAAAGCAGTGGTTCTTCAAATTTTATTTAGACTTATATTCCTATTTTCTAACCTAAACAGATCATCTCTTGTTGGAGTAAAGGATAAGGCCTCAGAGCCCAGGGCTTCATTTCCTCCTCACAAATCCTTCTTCCTGTTCCCAGCAATCCTATGTAAGACCCTATGTAAGGCACCTCTGAAGAAGCCCAGGTTCCACTGAGAAATGGAGAAGCATTGGTTTGAGGGGGAAAGAAGAGAAGTGAGAGACTTTGAGTATATGAAAAAAAGAAATAATAAGGAGAAAACTAGTGCAGGTGACACTGGAGGGAGGGCTCTTGCTCCACTGGAGTTATAGGGTGATAGCATATGTATTGGGAGCAGTGGAGGTAAATAGCATGGAGCTCCACGGAAGAGTTAAATTATGGAGGGCTGTAAATGTTATGCTTTAAAATCCTGCACATTAGGAATTTGATATATAGACTAAGATCTCAAGGCATGATCTTGGTTCATCCCTATACAATGTCTACTACTACATCTTCTTTCCCTTAATTGTGTTTCTATGTTTTATCACATATTTCTGAGGAGGTGGGCTCTGTATGGATAACGGGGGCATGTGTAATTTATAGATATCATTTTCAGAAATCCTATGCAGTCATGGAGATATTTCAGTAGTCCAGAGCTATAAAAATTAGCTCTTTATTGCAAAGACTTAGAAATCCCTTCTATATAAGCATTGAAGAATTATTTGGTTTTCTTGAGTAGTGGAAAAATAATGAAAAAGTAATGTAAGAGAACTTCCCTCATAGGAGGCAGGGAGGAATTCTGTAGTCTTTGTATGCAAATTTGTGTGTGTGGCTATAGGTGTTTGCATGTTTGCATATATTTGTGCTCTATATTTTAAAAGAGCTGTAAAGTGGGTATCTGCATGGAGTTTCATCCTCCCAGGTTAACAAGATAACTCACTGGAAGTAAATAGGATAATTTGGAAAGTTTTATTGCCTCTCAAATGAGATAATATTGAGTTAATTATGATGTCATATCATCACAAGATTTCATAGATTATGGAAGAGCTGACATAATGTCTCAAAGCACCTATTCTACTCATGAATTTTAGCTGGTGCCTTGTGAAAATTTAGCTGGGAGTGAACATAGGGTGTGTGAGTATACAAAGTCACATACATACTGTACATACATACATACCCAAATATACAGTCTCACTAAGATTCCTACACATAAGGCTGGTGAGTCGAAGTTTTCTGAGAAGTTGCATTGCAGTGGTGGAAGAATAAAACTATACCAGCCCACACTGAAAAGTAAGTGAACTTTGCCTAAAAGGATATAAAATGTTAGCAGAATAAACATTATACACCTACACACAAAAATAAGGAAAATTAATCTAAGAGCTCATTATTTCTCAGCCCTGTGATTTTAAAAGAAAATTCTGAAATTCTCAGTATAAGCCCCCCATGAGTCCCCTATTAGAATAAAACAAATGGCAATAGCAGGCATTATTTTAGTCCTTGGAAGATGGAAGTGAGGAAAATCTTAATGAGTCTTAATTGTGGGTGATGATGGTGAGAGGTGTGTAGCAGAGACGTTGCTTGTGAAGTCGCTCCTCTGGCTAGAAAACCTATGTGTAAGAGCAAAAATCGAAGAGACTGCTTTTGTTTATTCTTGACAGTTAATTAGAAAAGGAAGTAAATCTTGTTTTAAAAGACATAATCAAAATTTTCTCTAGTTAGTGGGGGAATAGAATCATACTATCTAAGGTGAAGAGAGACTCATCAGTACCTTTCTCTTTCAAATTCCAGAAGAGGTCAAAATCTTCCAATGATTCTTTGAAATGTCAAAACTCAACCTTAATAATAGTGGCCTCATGCAGGCAGCTCTGCATACAAAAAGAGGCTAGAAAGCTGCCAGTCAGGTTTACTTCTCTCTGACTGAATGAAAGCACACAAGGGCAGGCAAAGCTTCTTTGTTGGAGTGGAGGATGGAATTTGAAATATCTTCACTCATTTAAACTAACAGAAGGGGAGCAGTCCTGTGAATTAGTGATTACTGTAAATTATTGAACAATCTTTTGAAAATTTCATTCCAGAATGTCTATACACACTAAGGGTTAGATGGGCACTAAAAGACATGCTCTTATAAAGCAGGTTCATGGATTTACTATGGATATTTTTTAAAGAATATGTTTTATTACATTAAAATAAATATTGGAGCATCAGCTCACTAATCAAATGACTGTCCTTTGAAGACATAGTTTATAAATGAATAGATAATAGCCATTTGGGGGAATGTATCAATTGAGTATTTTTTGATTGGCATGAATCATAAGCTCCTCTAGACAAAAAAATAAAGCACTTTTTGGGGAACCTGATGGCAGAGTTGGTTAAGTATCCAACTCTTGGTTTCCACTCAGGTTGTGACCTCAGTCAGGTCACAAGATCTAGCCCTGCATTGGGTTCTGCACTCATCAAGGAGTCTGCTTAAGACTCTCTCTCCCTCTCCCTGTCATGCTTTGTGTCACTCTCTCTACTCTCTGTCTCTCTCAAATAAATAAGTAAATCTTTCTAAAAAGTCACTTTCTAAATCTTAAGTGTTTTGTACATGATATGGCCTTAATTGTACCCCACCCTCATTCACATGTTGAAGTCCTAACTCCCAGAACCTCAGAATGTACTGTATTTGGAAATACAGTCTTTAAAGAGGTAATTAATTTAAAATGAGGTCAATACTATTGTCCCTAATGCTATAACTAATCAAATATAAATGGTGTCTTTATAAGAAAAGAAAATTAAACATAGACACATCCAAAATGAAGACCCCATGTGAAGACACTGGGAGAAGACAGCCATCTATATGCCAAGGAGAGAGAAGACTCCGAAGAAGCCAGTCCTACTAACACCTTGATCTCATACTTCTAGCCTATTTATGTTGTTTAAGCTACCTAGTCCCTGGTATTTTGCAATAGCAGCCTGTTATGGACTGAATGATTATGTCCTCCCCAAAATTCATGTATTTCAGTCCTAATCCTCATGGCTATGTTTGGTGATGTGTCCTCTAAGGAAACAATTAGAGTTAAATGAGATAATAACAATGGAGCCCTGATCTAATAGTATTCATTCCCTTATAAGAGACATCAAAGAGCTCTCTTTTGTTTTATCTCTCTGAGCACACACAAAAGAAGCAGTCATGTTAGCACATAACATGATGGTTGCTACCTACAAGCCAAGAGAAGAGTTCTTGATCTTGGATTTCCCAGCCTACAGGAATGTGAGAAATAAATTTCTGTTGTTTAAGCCACCTAGTCCATTGTGTTTTGTAATGGCAGCCTGAGCAGACTAATACACAGCCCTAGTAAACTAATGCAAACTATATATGAAAATTTCTGTTTTTGTCTTGGGTCCAATCCTAGTCTTCTCCCAAAACTCAGGAACTGGGTATTATATAAATGTATTAATAAGTTTTTTGTAAAAAGTAAATTAAAAAGATAATTTAAAATGAAATTAAAAAGCCACCTGGGTAGTTCAGTTGGTTAAACACCTGACTCTAGACTTTGGCTCAGGTCATGATCTCAGGGTTGTGAGATTGAACCCATGTTGGGCTCCATGCTGGACATGCAGCCTGCTTAAGATTCTCTCTCTACTTCTCCCTTTACCCCTCCCCCTCCAAAAAAAGAAAAAAGATAATTAATCACTTAGTACCTATATTTTGAATAGTAATATATTTTCTGTGACATTACATTCCAAAAACTCTTACTATAATGTCCCTATTCTCAAAGCTTTCAAATTAGGATTGAATTTATTTTATGAATTTTCATTAATTTAATAATTATTTTAATCATTGTACATATGTTTAACTTTATTTCATATTTATAATTGTTATTAATATTAACTAATATTACAATATATTACATTTTTATAAACTTTTCAAAGGACTTATATATGTTAGTTATCTCATTTATATCTGTCAGAAGCCTGGAACACAGATGCAGAACAGTGTCTACATTTTACCTGTGGGAACTTAAATTTGGAGCAGCTAAGTAACCTGCCCAAAGTCTTAAGGGTAGGAAGGAAGTACACTCACTGATCACAGCAGTTATATTGAAGGGAGATGGCAACCTTGATGGAAATTAGGACTTAAGTCATCCCCATAAGGTTTAGAATCTTTTCAGGATGATCTTCTCTAGTTATTGCTTATATAATTATAACATCAAAAGTAGTTATTTAAAAACAACATAATCAGAAAAGTGACTGTTAAAAGATAAAAGTATAAAATAAAAAGAGTGGATATAGCTTTTTGAACTCCAGACATCATTGATATTCAGTAGCCAATCCAAGTCCCCTCTGCTCTCTCCAAGGTGGTACTGGCAACATTTTTAAACAGTCTGAACATGGAAGGACCTTCCTTCCAACATCTCCCTAGGTGTGATCGTTGAACAGGTATATGGTCATCATGAAGAAAATAGGGACTCCTCATTCCCATTGGCACAAATACTGCTTTGGAGAACAGAATAAGAAGGAGACTAGAATAACTGGAGTACTCCAACTGACCACTTTCTGGGAGATAAAAGATATCTCTTTGTTCTATAGCAAGGAGAATTTTCTCAACACACTTCCACACAAATTTTCTGAATTCTAAGGAATTCACACCCTTAATAAGTTGCAGTACTAGCCACAGTGGGAGGGCACAATCCCTTGTTCTCAAGAATTTCACCATATAGTTATAGTAACAGTATTAACACATTGTCAGAGATAATTTGCAATCCAAGCAACATTCAGCACATGCCCAAGAAAGGTATAGATGTTCACTGGACTTCAATTTTCAGCCTTTAATGGACTACCAATAGCAGCCTACATGAAAAGGAAAGAGAGAGTAGAGTAGGTAATTATTCTTAGGTAGGATGTTAGCACCTGAGATTTGTAACTGTGGTATGGGTCAGAGGATTTACAACTGGCTCTCAAATGTAGCTGCAAATTAAAATCAATGGGGGGGCTTTGAAGAAATTCAGATTCCAGAATTCTGGACAAAATAAAGGCATTTTGGACTCAGATACAGTAGCATCCATAGTGGTACCATGAATGAGGAAAATGCTTTTAAAAAAGAAAATCTGTGGGACACCTGGGTGGCAGCAGTTGATCATCTGCCTTTGGCTCAGGGTGTGATCCAGGAGTACCAGGATCGAGTCCCACATCAGGCTTCCTGCATGGAGCTCACTTCTCCCTCTGCCTGTGTCTCTGCCTTCTCTCTGTCTCCCTCTCTCCTTCTCTCTCTCTCTCTCTCTCATAAATAAATAAAATCTTACAAAAAAAAAACTGTGACAAAACAAAAATAAATCAGAATAAAAGTCTCAGGATGAGAGAGAACAGAAGTCTCAACATAAGAAAAAACACTGAGTAATGCACAATAAATCTAAGTGAATATGGAGAATATGAAAGACAATTGTACTAGAAGGTTTAAGTAAGGATTACTGAAGTGACTCAAGAATAGTGTGAAACTAAAAGTTCTAAAGTGTCAAAACAATAATATTGAAAGAGAAGTATGAAAAAGCAAAATGTATTTTGAACATCTCTTTCACAGTGATGGTGAAAAAAGGTGCAAAAAAGGTGAAAATACTTTAACTGCACACAGAAAGAAGACAGACTTCTTGCAAAAAGATCCAGGAATCTGAAGTTTTGTAAAGTTTGCCTGGTGATTCTCAAGAGAGTAATCAGCAGGCAGGCTTTTGGAAAACATTGATTTAAATGGCAATTCCTGGAGCTAGAAATAAGCAGCAAGCTGTATGTCAGTACCCTCACTCCTATTTGCCCACATTTTCTAGAGCAACTCGAGACAACTGGATGAAAAGACTCTTCCGCCTTCATGCCAATTCCATTAGGTTGAACTTCATGGAACGCAATAAAAGAGAGTTCTGATAGATTGACTCTGAAGATTTTATGTACTTGGACTTTGATTTTTTATGAAAAGTATGAATTGTATTAGATGAGTTGTAATATCATTTACAGCTTCAAATTTAAATGAATTTATACAGCATTATAAGTTATATTGAGGAATGGTATTTAGAGGAATTACAGAATACCGTTAAGGAAATAATCAGAAGCCCATCATCTAGATAATGAGACATGAGCAATCTGGATTGAGGGCAGAAGGCATGATATTATTTCTCCAAGTCCCTCCTATTCCTATAATGCTTTGTTCACCTTAGACGCATAATAAATACATGGTTTTTTAAATAAGTTAGTGAGTCCATAAAAACAAAGTTCCTTGGGTATACCTTGGGAAATATAAGAAGAAATCAAATCAGAAATGAAATAATTTAGTGCTACTATAAGCTGGTAACCACTGACTGAGAGGTCAAATCTTAAATTTGAATGTCTAGAATAAATGAATCAAAACGGATTTCTCTGAAGGCTTGCTGAAAACAAAATAGAAAGGAAACAGTGACAAGGGGAACAGAGGGCAGAATGAATAAAAAATGGAGGTGAAGTTTTATGATAATTTTGTAGTCATAAAGTCATCAAATCTCAGGTTTGGCAAGAACCCCAAAGGTCATTCCTGCCAATCACACATATAATGCTTGAAAACCCTAATTTTGCTCCCCTCCAGTGAGATGACTCAGAAGATAATTCTTTTAACAGAAAAAGCAAAAGCAAATAGAATTGAGGAAGTTCTACTTTGCTTCCAATTTCCATCCATATTTCATGATTAAAATGAAACATATACATATATACATATATCCATCTATCCGTATATTCCTGAAAAGCACTGCTAGTACTTGAATTTCTTGATCCAAACAGAGTTTTTGGAGTTTGGTTTGTCTTAGTCTTTATGAAAAAATTGTCTTAGGAACTGGTAAAATAACCACAGGATTGCTTTTCTGACTGTGTCTACTGTGAGGTGAATTCAGGGCAACATCTAATTCATCACTCAATCACATCTGACAGAAGGATTTCAGTGGTTTACTAGGTCCCTGGGGACTTCAGTTAGTTCAGAACAAGTGCCTCCAAACTCCCAAAGGGTCTAGGGGTTTCCTTTTTCCCAATCAATGTCTATTTGTTAAAGGTTATCTTGGGGAAAGTTAGGAAGAAGATTAAAGTGTGACACTTCCTCAAAGGAACTTAGTCTTATTTTAATTCAAGAAGCTCTGGATCTGTGAACTGACTCAGGACTGAATACTGGATAAGAGGCCATTATTCTCTATTATGTAAGCTCAATGAAGGATTCTGTTCACTAGACATAAAAGTTTTTGTTTACGCAGATTTTCTTAATTCTGGCTGCTATAAAAAAATATCATAAACTGGGTGGCTAAAAAAATTTATTTCTCACAATTGTAGAGGACAGAAGTCCCCAATCAAGGTGCCAGCAGATGTGGTGTCTGGTAAGAGCCTGCTTCCTGATTCATTGATTATGATCTCATTGTATCCTCATGTGGCAGAGAGCAGAGAGTGGAAGCAGGCTCTCTTATGACTCTAATGGGGCATTAATCCCATTTATGAGCGCTCTATCTTCATGACCCAATTTGAATCCTAATTACCTTCCAAAGACCCCACTTCCTAATACCATCTCATTGGAGGGTAGGGTTTCAAGATAGGAATTTTTGGGAGGTACAAATCAAGTAGGCACTAAGTGGCATGCCCATTTATTTTGCTTTGGGAACTCCATCAATTAGCCATTGTGAAAAGATCAATCTGCTTTGATACCTCTTCTCACCAGTGACCTTTTTTATTAACCATGAACACCTGGTACTGTCACTTGGTCTCAGCTGATCAAGATTCCCTCAGATTCACTGAAGTAACCGAGCTGAAGTCATTGGCTGTATTTCTCACATTGACTATCAGTCTACAAGTAGTTACTTGTTGATTTGTAAGCTGAGGAATTTCCCAGGTAAAATCTGAAATTGACTCCCATTCATGAAGGGTGAGGAGAAACCAAAGAAAGAGGCAGACTACTCCAGATTGGCAGATGGCAGGTTTAATAAGCAAGTTATCTTACATACAGGGCTTGTCTTGGGTGGCTTCAAGACGAATAGATATCTGTACCTGCTCCCTAGAATCTTAAAAGTTTATATAGATGGCTTAAGTGAGTCCAGCCACACATTCAGTCGAGAGGGTCTAAACACACTGCTCTCTCAAGGTTGAGCTTTTGAAAATACTTCCTACTACGGGAGTGGGGGGCAGGACATACATTCTAAGGACAGAGATGAGGATGAGGAGCTTCTGATTGCTCAGGTCCAGCTCTTGGGTCAACCAGGAGTCACATCCTCTCAAAGACCCTTCCAACCCTTAGTCCAGTCATTTCACTGATACTGAAGCTTATTTTTGAGGTATTTTCTAATACCAAGGTGAAGAGAAGGTGGTCTGGGCTCTCTTGGAGAAGTAATCAGAGGGATGGTCACACATAATAAATTCTGTCTACCCAAATCTTCAGATTTCTTCCTCTGTATTAAATGAAGAAATAAATATGTGGCATATTAATTTAGTTAGGGCCACCAAATTTTAAACCAGCTGACTGAGAAAAAAAGTTGAAGGGGAACCTTTTGCAAATGTTTGTGCTCACATATTCCTCAGAATCTCTGCTAAGAATATTCAATATCTCTAAATTTATCCTGACCATGTCCTTCCTTCCTAGATGTATACTACCCTCAGCACTTTTTTCCCCAAACCTTTCTTAAGTAATATAAATTAGCAAAACTAGCATTTATTTTGTAACTAAGCTCTCTCTTCTCCAGTTTGACTTTGTAATTGGCAGCCTTGGCCTTGCAGGGATCTGTCCCTAGTAATATGTTTTCTTCATTGAGAGGGTGATGGGGGTTCTAATGGGAGTTAGCAACCCCATGTGAAGTAACTAAATGAGACAATGTAGGTAGTTATAGGACTTGTTAAATCAGAAAGGACAGAAGGAACTGATTCTGATTCTGCTAGCAGTGGAAACTCAATAGGGTCTGGGGGTTGATAATAAAGATCATATAAATCCTTTCAAACAGTCCTCTTCTAGTATTTAGATTTATACTTTTTTTCTACTCAATTTTTTAACTTTCATGTAGGAAATCTGACAAGAATATGAATTCAACTTGGATTGTAATTCAGCAACCCAAAATAATGTTTATGAAGGTTTTGTTTTTTGTTTTTTGTTTTTTGTTTTTTGGGGTTTTTTTTTGTTTTGTTTTGTTTTTTTGTTTTTGGTTTTTTTTTGGCATGTCAGCCAAAATATGAGGCAACACTTCAGGAGAGAAAATTTTTAGTTTTGTTTTGTTTTAGAATAATAATAGCAACTCATTTTCGAATTTATTTCAGCCATTCTAGTTCCTTTGCTACTAATAAAAATTTTAATATAAATTTGTGAATTTCTCCCACAAAGCCTACTGAGACTACAACTGGGATTGCATTAAATACAGAAATCAATTTTGGAAGAATTGACATATTCGCCATTTGAACCTCCCAGACCATAAACACAGTTATTTCCATGTTTATTCAGGTCTTAGTTTTTCTTAGTGTTCTATAGTTTTCGTTATAGAAATGCTTTTTGCTATACATATTTTGCTAAATTCACCCTCAACTAGAGCATGTGTTCTGGTGCTATTAAAAATTATGCTTTCTATTTTTTTTCAAAAATTATTTATTGACAATATAAGAAGAAAAATTTTTCTATATATGTATAATATATACATATACATATTATAGATATTGTATGCACACATCCCTTCTTGCCTGTAATCTTGCTAAACATGATTATTAGATCTAGTAGTTCATTTGGTAGGTACTTGAGGATTATTTAGACAATCATGGGACACCCGGGTGACTCAGTGGTTGAGCATCTGCCTTTGGCTCAGGCTGTGATCCCGGGGTCCTGGGATGGAGTCCCACGTCGGGCTCCCTGCAGAGAGCCTGCTTCTCCCTCGGCCTACATCTCTGCCTCTCTATGTCTCTCATGAATAAATAAATAAAATCTTAAAAAAATTTATTTAGACAATCATGTCTGCAAATAAAGATCATTTTACTGGGATCCCTGGGGTGGCTCAGTCGTTTAGCGCCTGCCTTTGACCCACGGCGCGATCCTGGAGTCCCGGGATCGAGTCCCACGTCGGGCTCGCGGCATGGAGCCTCCTTCTCCCTCGGCGTGTGTCTCTGCCTCTCTCTCAATTTCTGTGTCTATCAAGAATAAATAAATAAATAAATCTTTTTTAAAAAAGATCATTTTACTTATTTTTGTCCAATCAATACATCTTTTTGCACAGACTAGAACCTCCACATTTTGAATTAGAATGATGTGAATAGACATTTTTGCTTTGTTCTTCATCTTAAGAAGAAAAAAATCACTTTTTCAACATGATTTGAACAATACGGTTTTTGGAGATGCCTTGAGAAAATTCCTCATAATTCCTGATATTTGCTGATACTGTTTTATCTTAAATGTTATATTTGTGAAATGCATTTTTTCTGCCTCCAAGATGGTTTTATATCTTCTTGTTATTATATTGATGATATGGAAAATTTCATTGATTAGTTTTGGTCTAACATTGCATTTCCATGTTAAAAAAACCACTTATGATATATTATTTTTGCATGTTACTGGATTCTGTCTGCTGATGTTTTGTTAGTGATTTGGGGGTTATGTTTATGAGTTTCCTTTTCTTGTAATATCATTGGCATGAGAGGAAGGCAGACCTCATAAAATGAGTTGAGAAGTTCCCCCTTTTATATTTCTGGAAGAATTTGTGTAGAATTTGTTTTATCTTTTCCTTAAATGTTTTGCAAAATTTCAAAGCAAATCTGCATGAGCTTGGCTTTTTCTTTGTGATTAGATGTTTTACTAGAAATTCAATTTAAAAAATAAGACATGTGAATGTAAAGTTTATTTCTTCTTCTTTTTTTAATTTTTTTTTTTTTTTTTTATGATAGTCACAGAGAGAGAGAGAGAGGCAGAGACACAGGCAGAGGGAGAAGCAGGCTCCATGCACCGGGAGCCCGACGTGGGATTCGATCCCGGGTCTCCAGGATCGCGCCCTGGGCCAAAGGCAGGCGCCAAACCGCTGCGCCACCCAGGGATCCCAAGTTTATTTCTTCTTGATTGCAACTTAATAATTTATTTCAATCAAGTTTAAATATATTGGCTTAAAGTTGATAATGTTTCCTTTTAAATCTTTAAGATCTCTAATGGACTCTTCATTTATTGTTGATATTGCTCATCTGTGCCTTCTCTTTTTTTCTGATCATTGTTTTATATAATCTTATCAATTTAAGTGATTTCCTTTGAAAATCAGATTTTGGTTTCATTTCTGGCTGTCCTCATTTTCTTTTCCTTTCTTTTTTGGTGGTTATTAATTTTGAATCTTATAGTTATTTAGCTCTTCTGGTTACTTTTATTTAATTTGCTCTTTGTTAAATTCAATGCTTAAAATATCGATTTGAGACCTATACTACATTTAATATAAACATTTGCTGGTGTAAATTATCCTGTAAGCACTATTTTAGCCACGCTTAACACATTTTTATACATTACTATTTGACTTATAACCAATAAAAATATTTTCTAGAGTTCCACTTTGGGGTCAGGAGGAATAAGAAAACTCTACTCTTTCTTTTCTCACTGAATATGACTATAAAATATATACATAGCAGTTTTTTGAAGGTGATATTAACATTGTTTCTGCTCAAAATGTACTTCATATCCCTTATTACCTTTCTGTGTATATAGGCTGTGCACACATGAGCATTTGAGTTTTCTTTCTCCGAAATTGAATGTTGCCTAAACTTATTTGCCAGTTAGCATTTACCACCTATACATGTGTGTTTTGCTTTTTCATGTGTGACTTTCACACTGATGTAGACTACATCTTCTTTGATAACAGAAACCATTTATATTTTTAATAGGCTTTCTCATGCCTACTTGTAATAAGAATAGACTCACAGTTAATACATAGAAACTACTTTGAATTGATGTAGATTTTTGGACAAAGCTCATCAGAGTAGGCATTGTGGCTAATATTTCATTTTCTCTCTCATCACTATCATCGGGCTTTCTCACAGAGTTAGATTTTAAAGATAAATGAATATGATTTATGGTAATTATATTCTGCCCCATGTTCTGGGTGAGAGGGTTGGGCTATGGTTAGGAGCAGAGGGTCAATCTCTCTCCATGCTAGTGCCTTATGGTATAGATCAGGGCTCTATCGGTAACTTAGCCTGAAGTCCATTTTTGTCTGTTTATTGCCTTACTGTCTTTGTTGTAAGGATACCTGTGCTAGTACTGTGATCTGTGATCAGACTTGAGACCTGACTCGTTCTTGCTATTTACTGAAAATAGAAAATTCAGATTATTAGCTAAGGGATTAACCCTATGGTAAGTGAAATTCACAAACCCAGAGCTTGAACCAAAATAAATAAATAAATAAATAAATAAATAAATAAATAAATAAATAAATAAATCTTCCCAAATAGATCATCAGAATACCACCAGTATGTCAATCCAGAGAACACCGCAGCACACTAACAACAATAGGAGGCCAAATGGGCTCTCCAAATAAGCTTTCCAGTTGAAGAATGCTTTTAGCTTTAAGCCATCAAATTCAGGTGATTAAAAATGAAAAATATGTATGTATTTAGTTTAACTCTCCATAAGTTTTGTGTGTGTGTGTGTGCATTAAAGAGAGAGAAGAAAACAGGCCAGGGAAGAGAGAACTTGAAAAAAATAACACATCAAATAACCTTGTTTTTACTTGTTTCTCAAATTAGGGCCTCAATTAATATATCTCAAATTGCCTTAGGACAGTGCCAGAAAAGATTAATGCAAAAGTGCTGCATCCTACCTTTTATCTCAATTGTGTGACAGAAGTCTTGCAAAGTTGAAAAGCTGCTAATTTAGTAGTCAACAGTGTCAAATAAAATTTCTAAACTGTATGTCTATAAAAGAACATCTTAGCAATAAGGCATAGCAAATATGCTTCAAAACAGTGCAGTCAGCAAATCTGTTTCAGGTTTTGAAATATCTAGCAATGACATTTATTAGAAAGAAACTATAATATATCAGTGATATAAAAAGCTGTCTCTTCATCAGCATTGCTTTATTATAGGCACTAATTTTGTGCAAAATCCTTTAGATTCTTTGCAAAACACCTGCTGAACTTAAAGAAATATGGTGAGTGCTTGCACAGAGACAGATGCAGCTTAATCACATAATACTGAATTTGACTTTGTGGTGCTTAACAATAAATGAACTGAGAGCATACTAGTACAGAAGGCTTAAATCTTCCTCAAATTTGTATAAAGTTTTCAATGAATATACTGTTTGTGCTGATTCTTTCTTCATCAAGTTTGAGGATATAAACAAATAGCGATTATAAGAATCCCATTAAGACTGAGTTTTTAAAATTAAATTAAATCACATTGATGACTATGATCTGAAGCTGCACTCCCTTCTCCCTTCTCTCACCTCCCATCCTCCCACCTATTTCAATCTTCCTAGCTGGCTGCTTTCTGACTACTTCTCCCTTTGTAGTTTCCATCCATTCATCCATTCCTCATACCCTGTTTATTCTATCAGATTACTTGAAAATTTCATGTTATAGATGAATCTGCTTCAAGGTCAGATATGATGGCATTATGGCTCAGTAAAAGATGGAAATAGCATAAGAAAGACCATTTTCTCATTCTCTCTTCTGCTGCACACGATTAGTTTTATATGTTGATTGATTTTTGGTAGTAGGTTAAGTCGATTTCAATGAATTTCTCTCACTCAGTGTTGACCAGATTAAGATCCAAAATTGTTTACCCATATCACTTTTTTCTCTTCTAACTTCCCAATCTTCTAATTCATATGTTCAAAAGACATTTTATTTATACATGTATGATATAGTCTCTACGTATGCCTACATGTATTCACATTCCCTAGTGAATTAACTATTCTTTCTTCATTTATTCTTATTTGCATTGTAATGTTAAATAATGGTACTTTAATTTTACTTCTTCAGATAAGCTGTGTGCTTGAGAAAACCATAAAACAATGAAACCTCATGAATATTTATATCAATGACTACACAGCATTATAGTCATAATCTCTGGAACTAGTTCTCACAAGTTCAGAATTAATTATCAAGTTCAGTTTTAATTGCATTCTTCTAAATTACAACCCCTCCCCCCCTAAAAAAAAGACATAACGAATTATCTGGTAAGTACTTTACTGGGACTAATGCATCTAGAAGAGCTTCCTAAAATCCCATTCTTAACATCTAATAACCAAATGAAGGCATAGGATCCTAAACCAGTGTTCTAATTCCTTGTTATCCAATGTATTAGACGTTTGTGGCTGCTTCTAGGGGTTTAATACATTTCATTTTCCCTCAAATGAAATTTGCTATTTTCACTCAGTAAGAATTTAATTGAGTTTGGGGAACTTTTTTATTAAAAATTAAACCCTAAACACTCATTGTTTTGCTTTCTTTTATCCTTGTGAGTCTGAAATAGCATACAGAGAGGAATATTTATGGGGCAACCTCTGGAGAACAGTTGTTCCTTTATTAAAAAAAATTAAAAGACATGTTTAGCACTAGGACATAAAGATGTGAATAAGTAAGAGTATTGATATATTTCATTTTGAAGTAAATGAGATCCACCCAAAAAACTTTCTAGTCAAAATGCTGACTTTTAAGAAAACTAGGAAAGAAGAACCATGACATTCTTGGAATAAAATGTGGAAAATTACTCAAAACAATATTAAATGTTAATTGTAAAGGGTTATGAAAACTTTAATGAGTAAAACTTTGAGAGATATGTTTATTTTTTAGGTAATATATATTCTATTATATGAGAAAATATTTTGCCTATATTTTTAATGAAAACATCTAAAGATCAGCATTTCATTTATGTGTATTGGAAGGATAGAGATAAATTGAAATAGTTGATAATTTGACAGCATTAATCTCAGAACTTTCCTTCATATTCAGGAAATAAGGAAGATGAGAAATATAATTTCAGTTGGAAACCTAAGTTCCTAAGTAGATATCACTGTAGCAACCAAGCTCCATTGATTTACCCCAGTAGAGTTGCTTGATTTAACCAAAGGTTGAGTCAGGATTTACTGAAGATTTGGTCTTGATCATGTGCAAGATTTGAACCCAGGAATGTCAGGAAAAAGATGGGCAAATAGAAACTTTCATAACATTAGTGGCAGAAATGGGTTAGCAGAAAGAAAGAATGTAATTATCTGTCCCCCCCCCCCTTAAAAAATGGGGACAAAGAGCATAAGTAATCACTTCAGGGTCAATGTCAAGGAATTGATATAGAGACTAGAATACAATCTATAGGAAGCTCTTGAAGTGCTTTATTAAAAAAAAAAATCAGTTTCTGCTTTAAGCAGAGGCTTAGTAACCATAAGCTGAAAATAATGTTTGAATGTACTTATGAACACATGAAAGCACAAATGCATTCATATATTCATACAAAATAAATGCCACAGTCTTGATGGCCAAATTCTAGGAACTAAGACTTTTTTGCAGGAATGAAAAACTTTGGTTAGGGATGTCTGGGTGATTCAGCTGTTGAGCGTCTACTTTTGGCTCAGGGTATGATCCCAGGGTCAGGGATTGAGTCTTCATCAGGCTCCGTGAGGGGATCCTGCTTCTCTCTCTGCCTATGTCTCTGCCTCTGTATGTGTGTGTGTGTGTGTGTGTGTGTGTGTGTGTGTGTGTCATGAATAAATAAATAAAATCTTAAAAAAAAAAGAATTTTGATTAAAAGTACAACTAGTTCACTGGTGTCTTTCCAGGGTCTAGTATAATGCCTAAGACATAGAGGGCACTGAATACACATTTGGTGAGTGAATGAAGAAATGAAACTTTGAGAGTTATTCCAAATCAGAGGATAGAAATACATTTGTCTAGCAATCAGATAGAAGATAAATATTATCATACAAGTGTATTTAATTTCATCTGTCTTTTATTACAGATTTGTTCCTAAAATGTTCGTTATGTTTCTACATCTTAAGAAGAATTTAATGAAGCCACTGACAGTGACACATATCATCCCATGGTTTAATGAGCTTCCCCTATGGCTTCCTTATGTTGCAGTCTGCCCATCCTCTATTAGCCCGAGAATTCATGTGAATGTCCATACCAACAGGGCAGGCTTTTCCCTTTGTGTAGCAACAATTTTTAGTCACAGATTAGATTTTTAAAGAAAATATGCTTCTGCTTCCTGTTCTCTGACCAACAAATGGTGACACTAGCCTATTTGATCAATGTAACTCCATTTGAGGTCAGTTTAAGCAGAGTGAGCTACAAAAATGGCAGTGAATCAGATTAACATTTTTTATTCTTTTTCTAAAGGGAAAAAATATCCCAATTGCATGATTTTCATCATCTGCTGTTTGAAATCTGTCGCTTCCCAAATCAGGCACAAACAGCAGCATCTGAGCTATATGATCTGTCTCTTTTATTTTATTTTTTTTATTTTTTTTTTGATCTGTCTCTTTTAAAATAAAGTTTTAGAGCATACCACTGGTTTTTGACACATTTATTCCATAATATATTAGACACAGTGGAGCTTCAGTCATTATTAAACATCTTACAAATGTCCAATTAGGAATACATCACATATAACATATGACACAGCATGTGTTTTTATCACACTGCATTAGAATCATTACTAAAGGAACAGGGTAGATGTGGCATGCTGTTTTTATAGTACACTGACAATGTGGCAACAAGGATCACTGCAATAAAAGTGGCCTAAATGTATATATGCATTGTCTTCTATGGACCGTAATACAAACAACTTACATTTAAAACACATTTTTCCAATGAGTTCCCTTTCCACTACCTATTACCTTCATTCAGATTCTATTATGGCCCATATGTGGAAACTATTCCATGGGAAAACTACCATACCTACCTTTGAATGATCAAGTAGGCACTGACCACAATTGTGGAACAATTCTGTCCATCTCAGAAATGATAGAAATGGAAATAAAAACACACAGGGTTTAAAAGCAGAATTAGAATTAAAAGGGGATACAAAAGAATTCAAGATATAATCTTAAAAATAGATGAGTGCAAAATATAGGGAGCAAGAAAATAAAGCCAATGGCTTCCCAGACAATGATTTGTTTCACTTCGCTCAATTTTAAGTGAAAATTCTTTTTCTTCTTTTTTTCTTTCCTTTTTTTTTTTTTAAGATTTTATCTATTCATTCATGAGAGACACAGAGAGAGAGAGGCACAGAGACACAGGCAGAGGGAGAAGCAGGCTCCATGCAGGGAGCCTGACGTGGGACTCAATCCTGGGTCTCCAGGATCAAGCCCTGGGCTGAAGGTGGCACTAAACTGCTGAGCCACCAGGGCTGCCCAGATCCTTAACATGTTTGAAAATTCTTAGGTATGTTTTTTTCCCTCAGAAGTGTTGGCAGGCCATTTAATCTGAGGATGAGTATGCTTTTCATTTATAAGCTCACGTATAGTAAATAGTATTGACTCTTCATGTATAGTTCTGAGTTTTAGCACATGCATAGATTCTTGTAACTACCACCACAAACAGGATATAGAATAGTTCAGGTACCCTGCAGAAATTCCTCTTGCTGACCTTTTGTGGTCACACCTCATTCCCTCACATGCCTAACAAAATGATACAGCTACTCTGGAAACAATCTGGCAGTTTCTCATTTTTTAATTCAACTTATAAATTATTACCATATTTACAGAATTCCCTAGGATGAAAATGTGACTTTAACATATTGGATATTGATTTACCATAGAGTACACCACAGAAAGAGCCCCAAAAGTCAAAAAGTTAACATTTTTCATGCTGATGAAAACTGGAGTCTATAAAGAAAACCATCCCGCAGGTTATCCACTGTTGACACATACCTATGAGAAAGTGAATGATGAAAAAACTGGAGCTCAGAAGTCCGTGAAATCATCTTCTTTATGTATTCTCTTATAGGGGCTATCTCTCATAACCTGGTGTCTTTAGCTTGAGTTCAATCCACATGTCACCTTACGTGGATATATGATTCCCCCAGCTCTGTGTAATGCTCTTTCCTGATGCACACCAGAGCAATCATTCAGGATGAGTAAACTGGGCATTGATTTGGGAATAATAAACTCCCCTGCCCCATGCACACTCTATAGCTGTCCTCTTGGCTCCAGCCACCAATCCAAACTCTTGTATCCTCACTTTTACTTTTTTATACATTCATTTCTATTTCTTTACTCTCATTGGAGCTTACTGTCCTGTGTACACTTCTCATACAGAGCTGGAAGCTAATTCCTTTAAGTATAAGAACTACACATGGTCTGTTTCCTTTGCAACTGAAAATGAGATTTCCACAAGCTGGTGCATCTAACTTTGGTTACTTCCACCAAGTTAGAAGAGAATAGAGAACACCATGAAGAGAGTGATGACTACAAAAGAAAGCTTCCATTAGGTGAACAGTTGGATCACATGACCTATGAGGCATTTTCCACATCTTAATGATCATCCCTGGAATCCATGTAACCCATGCTAGGATATGTTAATTTACTGACTGAATTATGCTATGACACCTTCCCACATCACTTGGCCTGTATAGACTGAACCCTAGTGAGTTTAACAAGCATTTAGCTGCTTGTTAAAATCAAGCTTCTGGAACTTTAATTAACGATTGACTTGTCACTAGTTTTATTTTATTTGAGACTCTGACTTTTCATTTGAGGGCAAATTATGCCCATCATTTGGCAAAACCTCAACTGTGGTTATCTGACAGCAGCCTATGAAGTTGCACAATTGTATGTCATGTCACATTGACACAGGCGTACACTTCTACTTGGCTTTGTATACTTAGATCTTAGTATTTCTACTTTCCCCTGGATTCTTCCCACTTAATGTAAAGCATATAGTAATTCAGGGAAGCATGAATTGAGGGGAAAAGGCAGAACTTTTATTTAAATATATAAATATAAAGTTAAGAGTGAGGTGAGTACATGATAATAACAGAGAAAAGTATTATCATATGGCCGGACTATAATAAAAATCACATCACATAGGGGCCCAAAGACAAGCTGCCATTCAAAGACCTGTGACACCACACACACACACGTGCACATACACACATAAACATGCTTTGTACTAAATGAAAATTTGATTAAAGCATTTCCTGTAAAATCAAGAAAATATATATCTGCTATGACCACCTCTATCCAATACTATCTTAGAAAGACTAACTAGTAGAAAAACACAAGAAAAAAAATGTATGAAGTTTTCAAAGGAGCAAACACACCTACAATTGTTTGAACAGAACATAACTGAATACATAAAAAACTAAAAAAGTCTTCAATAAATTATTGAGTTCACAAGAAAGTTTATAAGCATTGCCAGAATCAAAAGTAATACTCTGTAGTTGGTTGTACTTCTACATGACAGTAGTAAGTGCTTAGAAAAATATAATTAAAATGTCATTTGTTAAATGTGTTACTTAATAAATAAATTATATAAAGTTTAACAGACTATATGAGAGATCATCACAGAGTATTTTTTAGCCTTATGGAAAGACATCAAAAATAAACTAAGTAAGAAGACATTTTTCCTATGAATGGAATGTGTATTTGCACTCTAGAACTGAAAAACTAGATTAGGATTGTTGTCACTCCTACCTGAAAAACTCATTTCTAAAATCTACAGATTTAGCAATAAATACATTCAGTCCAATGAAAAGGAATACATACTCAGACAAAAACATGCAAGTGACTGATAATTCTTCAATGTTTTTTAAACATTTTAAGCATGAAACAAAAGGAGAGATATATCCTATCCATGGATTGGAAGACTTAATATTTCAAATAGTTTACCCATATTGATGTATGAATGTATAGAGTCAGTGTAATCCCAATCAGAGTCCCAATAGAATGTTGCAAGGAGTTTTATATGCTGGTTCTAAAGTTTACATGAGGGGATCCCTGGGTGGCTCAACAGTTTAGCGCATGCCTTCAACCCAGGGCATGGTCCTGGAGTACCAGGATTGAGTCCCATGTCAGGCTCCTTGCATGAAGCCTGCTTCTCCTTCTGCCTGTGTCTCTCTGCCTCTCTCTCTCTCTGTGTGTCTCTCATGAATAAATAAATAAAATCTTTAAAAAATTTACAGTTTACATGAAAAAGCAATGATAAAGAGTAGCTAAATCATGCTTGAAGAATAGAAGGTGAAAAAAATGGCTTTTCTGAATATCAAGACAAAGATATGGTAATTAAGACTGTGAGGCAGTAACAGAGATAGACAAATGTTTCAATAAAAATTTGAGAAAAATTAAAATTAAAAATAGTGGGAAAAGAGGAAATAGCCAATAAACCATAAATTATCCCTGTAGAAAATAATGAAATTTGCTAGAACCAATTCCAAAAATCCATTTTCTGTAGTTCTAATAATGAAATTCAAAACTATAAATGAATTAAAATGAATATAAGAGAATGCCTTTCAGATCATAGAATAAGAAATTATTTCTCATGAAAGACACAAAAATATTAACCAAAGAGAAAATATTAATATACTCAATTATGAGTAAGAATTTTCTTTTAAGTAAGAAAATATGATGAAAAAAATTCAAGTATTGGAAAAATTAATTTATAACACATGTAAACTATAAGAAGTTTAGGATCTAGGACAAATAAAGTAGTTATAAACAAAGAAACAAATCATAAAATTGGAAAAACATAAGTTCTATATAAAAAACAGTGAGGCACTTGAGTGACCCAGTGGGCTTAGCATCACACTCTTGGTTTTGGCTCATGTCAATGATCTCAGGGTCCTGGGTTCCAGACCCATATTGGGATCAGTGCTCAGCGGGGAAGCTGCTTCTCTCCTTCTCTCCCTGCCTCTTCCCCCACTAGCTTATGTGCATGCATGCTCTCTCTCACACACACAAATAATAAAATAAATATTTAAAGTGAAAAACAGTAAATATATAATCAATCTTACTAATTACTAGTGAAATTCAAATTAATACCATGAGATATCATTTCATATCTATCGCATTGGTAAAAAATTTAAAACTCTGAAAACATAATCAAGCTTTTGTAAGTATATGTCACACCTGAGGCAAAATGTTCAGCTTAAAACTGTTGAGACTTTGGGACACCCTGTCTACTGCCATTGGTTTTATACATTCTAATATCTCTCTATAAAATTAGTGAGTTTGAGAGACTTTACCCTCTAAGCTTGCAATTCTACTTCTTGGATATACTGTTTAAGAAATCATTTCCTCAAAATACATACAAATGAAATTCTTAGCAGCAATCCTAATAACAGCAAAACTTCGGAAAACTTAAAACTGTATCAATAGAAAAGTGTGATATTTTCATACCACACAATACTGTACCATATACTATACATATATCACAGTACAGCACTGACAAAGAATTAGCAACAGCTACAGACATCACCATAGATAAATCTCATAATATTATATTGAATTTTAAAAGAAAATAGGAATTAACTACATAAATATTGTTGATCAAGTATGCTTTAAATAAGAATGACTGACAAATGTGTGTGAGTGTAGGTGTGTGTGTGCATGTGTGTAAGTTTTATAGATACATTACAGGAATTAAAGAGGGATTCTCCTGTGACGTTGTCCACCATCTATGTCACACATACACACATAAACACATGCACACAACTATTAATATGGTTAAGGTAAAAGTGTAATATTTACTGGTGCAATGTACGTACTTAGTACTGTAATATGAAATTTATTCTCTGCTATCTTTGTATCTATATTTTAAACCTTATTTCTAAATGCTTAGTGTTTTACAATTTATAGTCACATTTCACAGTAGATCATTAATTAATTACATTTTTCCCTTGAAGTTCTAGCATTATAGAATATAGGAAACTGAGGATCATAAATATGAAGTGACAGTAAGAGCACACAGCTAGTATGTGGGATAACAGGAAAACCTCAAATATCATTGAATGACACATTGCTAAACTCTTGAACACCAACCCTATCTTTTCTATCTATCATATAATTCATTTTCTGTCCATAAGTAAACTATAAGGACATCTGAACTTCCAAAGCACACACACGCCAAAGCCATTTTATTGTTCTCTTTCAAGCTTACAATGATCCTAGATACTACTATTTTCAGATATCATGATTCCCATTTTTCTGGGAAGTTGAGACTGGCTCCATGGCCCCTGTCCTGCCCAGGCAGAAGCATCAAGTCCAGTATGGCAACAGCTTTTCCCCAGACCTTCCCACAAGACCAGTGATGTACATACCTCCTGATCCTGAATGGCCAGAAGGGTGGCACTCAGCACTCTTTTCATCTTATGTGGCTTCACCAAAAAGAAACCCCAATACTGTATGTTTTAGGAAATCATTTACTGGATTTTCCTGATAGCTCTCCTTACAGCCTATAAATCTCTAACATGTAGCTTAAGTTCTTCTGTTTTGTAACTTTATATAAAAGAAATCATACCTTATGGGTTCTGTTTGGTCTTACTTCTTTTGCACAATACATGTTTGTAAGATTTTTAAAAAGGAAGAAGAAAAAAACCTTTACCTGTACCTCTGTTTACTTCAGTTTACCATTGTCACTCTACTACCAATTACCCCATGAAGGTGAAACCGTGGGCACTAGTACATCTGACCTTTCATCTCTACTCAGGTGGCCCCAGAATCTCCCCAAAAGTAGATTCTTGGTGGTTCCTGGAAGCAGCCAAAGGATATATTTTCTTCAGCCTGGCTGACATGTCCATTGTTGTAACTAGATCCGTAACCTGAAGAAAAGAAGGAAGACTACGGCGTTATCACCTATACTTGGTCATATGCTTCACACTTGCCCGTCCCATTTCAAATGAGTCAACTGAAAACTAGTGCCATTCAGTAAGGTGTCACACAGTGAGTAGCAAAATCATGACTAAGTTCCTCTTCTCTTCAGTCTCATGTCAATATTTCTTAATACTAATAACTTTACTTAAAGCTTTAGAAAGGCCCCTTATTCCAAGAGTTTGATGTATCCCATTGTATATGAAATAATAGTCAACTCTTTGGGCAGCGTGGATGATTGCTTCAAGGACCATCACAAGTGATTGGTTAGGAGATTCCTTTTGAGCTGGGAGGATAGAAATCAACCTAAGTAATATACTGTCTCTCTCAATTCGAGCACAGTAGAATTTGTTCTCATAAGTGTTCTTTATTTGCAAATGTTGGACAAGGCAACACTCTCCAGCAGACAGACAGATTAACTCCCTGTGGTAGCTACAATTTTCTTAATGATAAAACCCTTTGGGGGCTAATTTATACATCATCTGTTTTTGGCACTGGAAACCTCTCTAAACATTTCAAAGGGCATGCTCATACCAACACAACACCTGAAGCAATATTTTGCATATATCTGATATTCAGTAAAACAATCATTATATTGAATTAAATACAAGTCCTAGCCATATGAATTGAGAAAGCAAGCAACAAATATTTATTAAGCTCTGTTTGAATATTCAGGCGAATTTTAGAGACTGTTGTAAAAACTTAAGAAGAAAACACTATAATCCTTCTGGTCTATTTGAAAAAAAAAAACTACTTATAAAGAACTTTTCAGAGTTCTGGAGTGCTTGGCAAAAATGATGTGCACCACAGGAACATGGCTAAGAAGAATGTGAATAAGAGATAACTGCAATGAGAAAGTAGGCTCTGAAGGGGACTTTGAATGAATAATTCAATAGATGGAAGATGAAGGGGCAGGGGCATCATGAGCAATTGTGCTGAGGTAAGGTGACCCTAAATTATCTTGATCTGTTTCTGCTACCTTTATTGAACATCTCCCATATGTAAGGTACTGAAGAGTAAAAGAATAAGGACAATTTCAGTCTTTAAAAATCTCTCTCCCTTAATAAGGAAATCACACAAAAGAAATAATTATTCAAAGTTTTAAAATACAAGATAGGAATACTGGTTTTACTGCTTGTAATTCACAATCACTGAAGAACTATTCATAAAATTAGGTACCCGGGGCTCACCCAGGAGTTTCTAATTCAGTGTCATTGGGATTGATCCAGAGTCTAGTTAGAAGGCTATAGGAATATCAAGCTAACCTCTACCAGGAAGCTAACCTCTAGCAGGAGGAAGGCAACAAAATGAATGGCAAGAGGATAGCAAACATATGAGAAGCATAAAGGAAAAATGGACCGACTGTATGTCTGACAGAAAAAAAAAAAAAAAAAGATAAATTCCATTAATTGAAGCCCTAAGATGTAGGATAGCAGTGAGGCAGCTGTTAGGCAGTTAAGAGGTGGAGCTGATCTCAGAGGGGTGGGGCAATGAGAGATACACTCTGCCACCTTAGAGTTTGAGGAAACCAAGTTTCCAGGGTAATCAGCACATGATTCAACTCCTCAATATCTTTGTAGACACAGAATTAGAAAAAAAAAAAAAGAAGAAAAGAATCAGTATGAAACCCAAGAGGAAGAGAATGAGCAAAGAAATTTGAAATTTCTTGCTAAAGTTGGATGGAGACTCTGAAATAAGTTTAGTCCAAGCAGGAATCAATAAAGGCAATCATGTACAATCAACACTTATGTGGATTTAAGTCACATGATTCAAGAGCTCAAAATAGAGTTGAATTAGACCAGATGGCAGCTTTCAGAGCAACAGTCTAGGTGCAAGAATGCTTTTAGGAGATCTCACTGAGGTGTTACTGACAGAGAGCATTTTACAGCAAGTGAGGCAGGATTCTGAGTAAATCATAGCTGAAGGCAGAAGTGAGTGTAATATAAGCATGGCTTTACGGAGATATGTAAGTGCTTCTACTTATGTACATGCAGCATTGAAGAGACAAAAAAAATTGCTTGAAAGTTTTCTGTCAGACTGTGCTCCTCTTTTTCCCATTCATAGGCAATTTACTTTGAGCTGAATCTTGAAAAGAACATCTTGACATCTAGAAAAGGGGTTAACCTTTTAGGAAGCTTTTCAATATTTATACCCGAGAACACTTGATAAGTTTTCCCCTTGCAGGATAAATCCTGCATATGCACCTAAAAGCCTTTTACAACATGGTCCTGACTCACATCTGTGTGTTGCTTTATCAGTTTACTTCTTTTCACCCTCCCTTCTGTTGTTTGGGGAATTTCACATGGCTCTGCCCCCATTCCAAGGGTCGGAGACCCAAACTAAGTGACTTGGATTGGAATTTCACTGAAAAGATAGTTTGGGAAGAATTGATGTCTCAATGTTGAGTTCTCTGACCCAAGAAAACTATGTAACTTTCCATTTATGTAGGTCTTTTTACGTTTCTTTCAGAAATGTCTTGTGGTTTTCAATGTATAGGTTCAGAAAACTTTCATATATAATGATTTTGTAAATGGTACTTTTTATTTTATTTTCGGATTGTACATTGCTAGTATCTAGAAATACAGTTTTTTGTAGAGTGATCTTGTGTACTACAAATTTCCTAAACTCACTTTCCTAAACTCACTTCTCACTAGTTTTTTGTAGATTCCACAGAATTTTCTAAATAGGTGACCATGACATCTGCAAATCAAGATTTTCTTCTTTTCCAATTTGGATTTCAATTGCCAATTGTGCTGGCTAAAATCTTAAGTATTACACTGAATAAAAGTGGTAAAAGTGGACATCCTTGCCTTGTTGTTTTTCTTAAATGGAACCAATCAGTCTTTCATCAAGTATTTAGTTAGCTGTAGAATTTTTGTAGATGCTTTCTATTAGGTTGAGGAAACTCCCTTGCACTCATTTGGAAGAATGTGTGTTAGAAGTTGTTTTATTGCTTAGTTAAGAGTTTGGTATAATTCACACTAAAGCCCCCTGGGGCTGAATATATTCATATAATATAATTCTTCTTTAGTAACTTTCTGTGGTTCATGTTTTATAAGGAATTTATCCATTTCTCCTAAATTGTAGGATTTATTGACATAAAATTGCTAGTATTCCTTCTCCATTTCTGATTTTAATAATTTTCCTTTTCTTTTTTTAATGATTAGTATGGCTAAATATGTCATTTTCTTGATTGTTTATAAGAACTAGATTTGATCACATTTTCTCTCTCTTGTTTTCCATTTCATTGATTTTTGCTCTGATATTTATTTTTATTATTATCCTTTCTTATCTTCTTTGGCTTTAATTTACTATTCTGTTTCAATTTTCTTCAGATGGAAGCTGAGGTCATTGATTTAAGAAGTTATTTATTTTTTTAATAAATGCATTTGATGACATATATTTTCCTCTGGGTACTGCTTTAGCTGCATTTTAAGAATTGATATGTTTTCACTCAGTTTAAAAGGCTTTATACTTTTAGAATGCTTATTTTCTAAATGTTTACACATTGTACAAACATTTATTTTATTAATTCAAATTTAATTTCATTTTGTTCATACAATATAATTTGTATGATTTGTGTCCTTTTGAACTTACTGAATCTTCAAATTTATTGAAAATTCTTTTGTGTACCAAACACAATCTTTCTGATAAATGTTCTATGTATACTTGAAAAAAGTGTCTATTTTCTTCCTATTAGATGAATGTTCTATAACTATCAATTATATTGAAGCAATTGATAATATAGTTCAGATCTTCCATTTTAATGTTAGTTTTCTATTATTCAGTTACTAGGAGATGGATGCTGAAATTTTTTACGATGATTGTGAATTTGCTAATGTTTATGTCCTTGCACTTCTGTTTTTGTTACATGCATTTTGAGGCTCTTTCAATAGGCTCATAAATGTTTATTGTGTACTCTTGTTGAAGTGACCATTTTATTATTGTGAAATGACTCTCTGTGTTCTTGGTTATATTTTTACCCCGAAATTAAGCTTATCTACTACTATTTTGGGAGCTTTCATGTTTAAAAAATTCTTATTAGCATGAAATATATCCTTTCCCACCTTTTTACTTTTTGTGTTGTGTGTGTGTGTATGTGTGTGTGTGTGTGTTTATTAAAATAGATTCCTTGCAAACAGAATATAGTTGGGTCTTGTTTTTAATCCAATGTGGTCAAGTAAGTTTTCATTAGGGTGTTTAGACCATTTGTATTTAATGGTATTATTACTATGTAGTTAAGTTCAAATCTGTAATCTTATTATTGGTTTTCTGTTTCCCTCACTGTCTTGTTTTCAGTATTTTTCCTTTTTATGCATTGTTTTTAATTATATGAGTATTACTTATGATTCCATCTTACCTCTTTTCTTTGTTTATTAGGTATAACTTTTCGTATATTCTTTTAATATCTGCTTTTAGAGCTATAGATTACAATTTTAACTTATTAAAATGTACCTTCAAGGGATAATTATACCACTTCACATACAGTGTCCAAACCTTATAGTAGTATATTTCTATTTCTTCTTTATTGGCCTTTATTGTATTGCTGTTATATCTTTTATATTTATAAAGTTCTAAATCCACAATGCATTGTTACTATGTTTGCTTCAAACATCCATTTATCTTTTCAGGGGTTTTAAACAGCAAAAAGAAAGATTATAAGTAAAATTAAAAGTATAAATATATAGGTAATATAAACAAATATTGGCCAAGTCAAAAATAATTATAATGCTATACAGAATAAAATTCATTACATTTAACCATAGTACTTAGATCATATATGTGTTGAGAGTACAATGATAGGAGATAAAATGTGCTAAAGTTCTTGTATTTTTAAGAAAGAAGATGATAATATTCATAAGTTTTAGACTCTGAAATAAAGAACTTCTAAATTTTCCATCAGAAATACATAAAGAATATAATTATAGTACATGATTTGCAAAAAAAATTGGAGCAAATAATTAATCTTAAAAAATACATACTAACAGCAAAAGAGAATAATATAGAAATTATAAGATAAAAAAGAAACAAAAGTATATATATATATATTTCTTTATTTCAATTCAAAGTGTAAAACATTTAGTCCATTTATATTTATTCAAATGAAATGAAAATCTATTATATGCAAAACATGTTCACAAATTATAAGGAGAAAGAGGAAGTTAGAGGAGGAAAGTAGTGTGTCAATTATAGTATCAGACAATATCCATGTATAGACAAAGAGGTAAAATGATTCATACATAATGGACATACCATCAATTCACTAGGGAAGGAAAAAGTTCTAAACATCTAAGAATGTAGAAACTAAGAGTAAAAACATATTAATAGAAGAATAGGAAGAAATTTTGAAAGTCTTTCATAATATAGGAAAATTTAACACAACATTCTCAGTAATTTATAGATCATTCAAGAAGTATATAGGGTATTGGAATTACACTTTTGCAAGATTGATCTAATGGGTATATATAGATCAGCATACCCAGCAACCACAGAAAACACATACTTCTCAAGCATATATAGAACATTTATAAACATTAACCACATACTTGGCTGTGAATCAAATTTCAACAAATTTAGAATGATTGATATAATAAAAATTGCACTCATTGCCAAATGCAATTGACTTGGAAATCAATAACAAAATACTAAACAGAAAAATGACATACATTTAGAAATTAAGAAACATACTTAAAATAACCCAGAAGTAAAAAAAGGAATAATAATGAGACTGGAAAATGTTTATAGCTTATCCATATCCTAAAATTGTAGAATACAATTACTAATTCAAATTAGTACTTACATGGAAATGTGAAGACTTAAATACTTATTTTGAAAGGAAGAAAGGCTAAAATGGTAAGACAAGTATGCATGTTAAAAGGAAAATCTCTAAAGAGAGGAGAAAGATGTAATTTTAAAAAACAAACAGAAGTTAATTAAATGGAAAACAGTGCTGTAGTAGGGAGGGTCCAAAAAGCTGTATGTCTGTGTGTATGTTAATTGTGTGTGCATGTTTTAAAAGACAACAAAATAGACATGTGATGGCACTGACCAAGAGAAAAGAGCAAATGCAGTAATAATACTATTATAAATAATAAACATAGTAAATATTCCATCTTTTGAATGACTCAAATGTGCTGGTAGGATTAAAAAGTGCATAAAAGAATATAATGGATAGTTGTATGTTTATAAACTTGAAGATGAACACATTTTTAGAAAAATAAAACATCCAAATGGACTCAAAAAAGGAAACAACTATCCTATAACCACTGAAAATAAATCAGCAGATAAAAATCTTCCTATGAAGAAAGATCAGACTAAGATGGCTTACTAACAAACTATTTTAGAGTAGGAAGAAACAGGAAAATAATGGAAATTTATATTTTTATGTTGAAAAAGTTTTAGATTTAGAGAAGATTTGTAAAGATAGTCCAGAAAATTCCCATATTTCGTTTACCCAGCTCCTGCAAATGTTAATATCTTATCTAACCATGGTATATTTATTGAATCTAAGAAAATAACATTTGTAAAGTTGTATTAACAAAATTACAGACTTTATTCACATTTCAACAGTTTATACACTAATATCCTTTTTTTTCTATTCTACAATCCAATACAAGATCCCACCACATTGCAGGTAGTGATCATGACGCCTTAATAACCTCTTATTTGACAATTTCTTAGTCTTTCCTTGGTTTTCATGACCTTCACACTCTTGGAATGAATATCCCTCACTTTTAGTTTGATGTTTCTCATAGGTCATGGATGTTAAGGAATAATACTATGGAGGTGAAATGCCCTCCCCATCACATCAAAGGGACATGATATCACTTATGGTGTTAAACTTGATCACTTGACTAAGGTGATGTCTGTCATTGAGAAGTTCTCTAATGTAAAGTTACAATTTTTTCTCCTTCCAAGCACCATTCATTTCAAATGTGTCACTTAGTCTCGCCAACACAAAGCAGAGGAGAATTAAACTCTACCTCTTAGAGAGAGGAGTAGCAAATAATCAATGGGTGTGTGTTAAAACCACCCCATAAAATATTAAATATGTTTGGGGAGCTAAACTATTCTCCTGTTCTTCCTTAAAATTTCACCCAGTGAAATTTTTAATTTGACCAGTGGATTTTCCCTGTAGCAGTTGTTACTGTGGTATTCATATGGTGATTTTCATTTCCTTTGCTCCTATAAGAAATTCTCTAAGAAAGATTTGTCCACTCTACTCCATGTATGAATCCAATAATGCCTTTTATATATACATATATATTATTATATATATTAATTATTATTTACTCATACTTTAATTCACACTTCAGGTTATATGCTATTGTTATTGTTCAAATGGTTTCTGCTTTGGCCTTCACAGCTTTCAAGTTAGTGTCTGTGTCCTTTTGATATGCCTCCATCTTTTTTCCCCTCTTACTTTCTTACCTCCTAGCATTACAAAATACTCCAGACACACCTGTATTTTCCGTAGTCTACATGTGGAATCAGTCATTTCTCTTTCTCTTTATAGAGAAAGTTATTGGGGGGGGAGGGGCAAGATGGTGGAAGAGTAGGGTCCCCAAGTCACCTGTCCCCAACAAATTACCTAGATAACCTTCAAATCACCCTGAAAATCTACAAATTCGGCCTGAGATTTAAAGAGAGAACAGCTGGAACGCTACAGTGAGAAGAGTTCGCGCTTCTGTCGAGGTAGGAAGACGGGGAAAAAGAAATAAAGAAACAAAAGGCCTCCAAGGGGGAGGGGCCCCGCGAGGAGCCGGGCTGGGGCCGGGGCGAGTGTCCCCAGGACAGGAGAGCCCCGTCCCGGAGAAGCAGGAGCTGCACCGACCTTCCCGGGGGAAAGGGGCTCGCAGAGAGTTGGAGCAGGACCCCAGGAGGGAGGGGGTGACCTCGGGCTCCCTGGGACACTAACAGACACCTGCGCCCCGGGAGAGTGCGCCGAGCTCCCTAAGGGCTGCAGCACGCACGGCGGGACCCGGAGCAGCTCGGAGGGGCTCGGGCGGCGGCTCCGCGGAGGGGGCTGCAGGGCGGGAGCGCGAATCCAACAGCGCAGGCCTCGGAGCACAGGGCACGGGTCACAGCCCAGGATCAGGCCTCCCCCCGGGACAGGCAGAGGCCGGGAGGGCCCAGGACAGCGAGGACGCTCCTGCCCCGAGCTGAGCAGATCAGCGGCCCCGCCCCAGAGCCTCCAGGCCCTGCAGACGGAGAGCTCCGGAGTTACTGCAGGAGCTGAATGCAGGGCTCCAGAGCTGGCCCCGCCACTGGGGTTGTTCCTCTTGGGGCCTCACGGGGTGAACAACCTCCACTGAGCCCTGCACCAGGCAGGGGCAAGCAGCTCCCCCAAGTGCTCACACCTGAAAATCAGCACAACAGGCCCCTCCCCCAGAAGACCAGCTAGATGAACCAGTTCCAGGGGAAGTCAAGGGACTTAAAGTATACAGAATCAGAAGATACGCCCCTGTGGTTTTTGTTTTTTGTTTTTTGTTTTTTTTTTTTTTTGCTTTTTGATTTGTTTGCTTCCCCCACCCCCTTTTTTTCCTTTCTTTTTTTCTCTTTTATTTCTTTTTTCTTCCTTTTTTCTTTTTTCTTTTTCTCTTTTCTTTCCTTCTTTCTCTCCTCTCTTTTTCTTCTTTTCCCAATACAACTTGTTTTTGGCCACTCTGTACTGAGCAAAATGACTAGAAGGAAAACCTCACCTCAAAGAAAGAATCAAAGAATCAGAAACAGTCCTCTCTCCCACAGAGTTACAAAATTTGGATTACAATTCAATGTCAGAAAGCCAATTCAGAAGCACTATTATAAAGCTACTGGTGACTCTAGAAAAAAGCATAAAGGACTCAAGAGACTTCATGACTGCAGAATTTAGATCTAATCAGGCAGAAATTAAAAATCAATTGAATGAGATGCAATCCAAACTAGAAGTCCTAATAACGAGGGTTAATGAGGTGGAAGAACGAGGGAGTGACATAGAAGACAAGTTGATGGCAAAGAGGGAAACTGAGGAAAAAAGAGACAAACAATTAAAAGACCATGAGAATACATTAAGGGAAATAAATGACAGCCTGAGGAAGAAAAACCTACGTTTAATTGGGGTTCTCGAGGGCGCCGAAAGGGACAGAGGGCCAGAATATGTATTTGAACAAATCATAGCAGAAAACTTTCCTAATCTGGGAAGGGAAACAGGCATTCAGATCCAGGAAATAGAGAGATCCCCCCCTAAAATCAATAAAAACTGTTCAACACCTCAACATTTAATAGTTAAGCTTGCAAATTCCAAAGATAAAGAGAAGATCCTTAAAGCAGCAAGAGACACGAAATCCCTGACCTTTATGGGGAGGAATATTAGGGTAACAGCAGACCTCTCCACAGAGACCTGGCAGGCCAGAAAGGGCTGGCAGGATATATTCAGGGTCCTGAATGAGAAGAACATGCAACCAAGAATACTTTATCCAGCAAGGCTCTCATTCAGAATGGAAGGAGAGATAAAGAGCTTCCAAGACAGGCAGGAACTGAAAGAATATGTGACCTCCAAACCAGCTCTGCAAGAAATTTTAAGGGGGACTCTTAAAATTCCCCTTTAAGAAGCAGTCCAGTGGAACAATCCACAAAAACAAGGACTGAATAGATATCATGATGACACTAAACTCATATCTTTCAATAGTAACTCTGAATGTGAATGGGTTTAATGACCCCATCGAAAGGCACAGGGTTTCAGACTGGATAAAAAAGCAGGACCCATCTATTTGCTGTCTACAAGAGACTCATTTTAGACAGAAGGACACCTACAGCCTGAAAATAAAAGGTTGGAGAACCATTTACCATTCAAATGGTCCTCAAAAGAAAGCAGGGGTAGCCATCCTTATATCAGATAAACTAAAATTTACCCCGAAGACTGTAGTGAGAGATGAAGAGGGATATTATCTCATACTTAAAGGATCTATCCAACAAGAGGACTTAACAATCCTCAATATACATGCCCCGAATGTGGGAGCTGCCAAATATATCAATCAATTAATAACCAAAGTTAAGACATACTTAGATAATAATACACTTATACTTGCCGCTTTCTACACTTGATAGGTCTTCTAAACACAACATCTCCAAAGAAACGAGAGCTTTAAATGATACACTGGACCAGATGGATTTCACAGATATCTACAGAACTTTATATCCAAACTCAACTGAATACAATTCTTCTCAAGTGCACATGGAACTTTCTCCAGAATAGACCACATACTGGGTCACAAATCGGGTTTGAACCAATACCAAAAGATTGGGATCATCCCCTGCATATTCTCAGACCATAATGCCTTGAAACTAGAACTAAATCACAACAAGAAGTTTGGAAGGACCTCAAACACGTGGAGGTTAAGGACCATCCTGCTAAAAGATGAAAGGGTCAACCAGGAAATTAAGGAAGAATTAAAAAGATTCATGGAAACTAAAGATTCATGGAGAATGAAGATACAACCGTTCAAAATCTTTGGGATGCAGCAAAAGCAGTCCTAAGGGGGAAATACATCGCAATACAAGCATCCATTCAAAAACTGGAAAGAACTCAAATACAAAAGCTAACCTTATACCTAAAGGAGCAAGAGAAAAAACAGCAGATATATCCTACACCCAGCAGAAGAGAGTTAATAAAGATTCGAGCAGAACTCAATGAAATCGAGACCAGAAGAACTGTGGAACAGATCAACAAAACCAGGAGTTGGTTCTTTGAAAGAATTAATAAGATAGATAAACCATTAGCCAGCCTTATTAAAAAGAAGAGATAAAAAAAAAAGAAGAGAGAGAAGACTCAAATTAATAAAATCATGAATGAGAAAGGAGAGATCACGACCAACACCAAGGAAATACAAACGATTTTAAAAACATATTATGAACAGCTATATGCCAATAAATTAGGCAATTTAGAAGAAATGGACGTATTTCTGGAAAGCCACAAACTACCAAAACTGGAACAGGAAGAAATAGAAACCCTGAACAGGCCAATAACCAGGGAGGAAATCGAAGCAGTCATCAAAAACCTCCCAAGACACAAAAGTCCAGGGCCAGATTGCTTCCCAGGGGAATTCTATCAAACGTTTAAAGAAGAAACCATACCTATTCTCCTAAAGCTGTTTGGAAAGATAGAAAGAGATGGAGTACTTCCAAATTCGTTCTATGAGGCCAACGTCACCTTAATTCCAAAACCAGACAAAGACCCCACCAAAAAGGAGAATTACAGACCAATATCCCTGATGAACATGGATGCAAAAATTCTCAACAAGATACTAGCCAATAGGATCCAACAGTACATTAAGAAAATCATTCACCATGACCAAGTAGGATTTATTCCCGGGACACAAGGCTGGTTCAACATTCATAAAACAATCAATGTGATTCATCATATCAGCAAGAGAAAAACCAAGAACCATATGATCCTCTCATCAGATGCAGAGAAAGCATTTGACAAAATTCAGCATCCATTCCTGATCAAAACTCTTCAGAGTGTAGGGATAGGGGAACATTCCTCAACATCTTAAAAACCATCTACGAAAAGCCCACAGCAAATATCATTCTCAATAGGGAAGCACTGGGAGCCTTTCCCCTAAGATCAGGAACAAGACAGGGATGTCCACTCTCACCACTGCTATTCAACATAGTACTAGAGGTCCTAGCCTCAGCAATCAGACAACAAAAAAATCAAACTCTCCCTCTTCGCCGATGACATGATACTCTACATAGAAAACCCAAAAGCCTCCACCCCAAGATTGCTAGAACTCATACAGCAATTCAGTAGCGTGGCAGGATACAAAATCAATGCCCAGAAGTCAGTGGCATTTCTATACACTAACAATGAGACTGAAGAAAGAGAAATTAAGGAGTCAATCCCATTTACAATTGCACCCAAAAGCATAAGATACCTAGGAATAAACCTCACCAAAGAGGTAAAGGATCTATACCCTCAAAACTATAGAACACTTCTGAAAGAAATTGAGGAAGACACAAAGAGATAGAAAAATATTCCATGCTCATGGATTGGCAGAATTAATATTGTGAAAATGTCAATGTTACCCAGGGCAATTTACACGTTTAATGCAATCCCTATCAAAATACCATGGACTTTCTTCAGAGAGTTAGAACAAATTATTTTAAGATTTGTGTGGAATCAGAAAAGACCCCGAATAGCCAGGGGAATTTTAAAAAAGAAAACCATATCTGGGGGCATCACAATGCCAGATTTCAGGTTGTACTACAAAGCTGTGGTCATCAAGACAGTGTGGTATTGGCACAAAAACAGACACGTAGATCAGTGGAACAGAATAGAGAATCCAGGAGTGGACCCTGAACTTTATGGTCAACTAATATTCGATAAAGGAGGAAAGACTATCCACTGGAAGAAAGACAGTCTCTTCAATAAATGGTGCTGGGAAAATTGGACATCCACATGCAGAAGAATGAAACTAGACCACTCTCTTTCACCATACACAAAGATAAACTCAAAATGGATGAAAGTTCTAAATGTGAGACAAGAGTCCATCAAAATCCTAGAGGAGAACACAGGCAACACCCTTTTTGAACTCGGCCACAGTAACTTCTTGCAAGATACATCCACGAAGACAAAAGAAACAAAAGCAAAAATGAACTATTGGGGCTTCATCAAGATAAGAAGCTTTTGCACAGCAAAGGATACAGTCAACAAAACTAAAAGACAACCTACAGAATGGGAGAAGATATTTGCAAATGACGTATCAGATAAAGGGCTAGTTTCCAAGATCTATACAGAACTTCTTAAACTCAACACCAAAGAAACAAACAATCCAATCATGAAATGGGCAAAAGACATGAAGAGAAATCTCACAGAGGAAGACATAGACATGGCCAACATGCACATGAGAAAATGCTCTGCATCACTTGCCATCAGGGAAATACAAATCAAAACCACAATGAGATACCACCTCACACCAGTGAGAATGGGGAAAATTAACAAGGCAGGAAACAACAAATGTTGGAGAGGATGCGGAGAAAAGGGAACCCTCTTACACTGTTGGTGGGAATGTGCACTGGTGCAGCCACTCTGGAAAACTGTGTGGAGGTTCCTCAAAGAGTTTAAAATAGACCTGCCCTACGACCCAGCAATTGCACTGTTGGGGATTTACCCCAAAGATACAGATGCAATGAAACGCCGGGACACCTGCACCCTGATGTTTATAGCAGCAATGGCCACGATAGCCAAACTGTGGAAGGAGCCTCGGTGTCCATCAAAAGATGAATGGATAAAGAAGCTGTGGTTTATGTATACAATGGAATATTACTCAGCCATTAGAAATGACAAATACCCCCCATTTGCTTCAACGTGGATGGAACTGGAGGGTATTATGTTGAGTGAAGTAAGTCAGTCGGAGAAGGACAAACATTATATGTTCTCATTCATTTGGGGAATATAAATAGTAGTGAAAGGGAATAGAAGGGAAGGGAGAAGAAATGTGTGGGAAATATCAGAAAGGGAGACAGAACATAAAGACTCCTAACTCTGGGAAAGGAACTAGGAGAGGTAGAAGGGGATAGGGTGGGGGGTGGGGGTGAATGGGTGACGGGCACTGAGGGGGGCACTTGACGGGATGAGCACTGGGTGTTATTCTGTGTGTTGGCAAATTGAACAGCAATAAAAAATAAATTTATTATTAAAAAATAATAAAATAAAATAAAATTTAGAAAAAGAGAAAGTTATTTAAAGAGTTCTAACTGTGCTTGGTGCTGCAGTGTGTGGTGTTTCTTGGAAGGCCAGGAGTGGATTATATATATGTGTGTGTGTGTGTGTGTGTGTGTGTGTATATATATATATATATGACACACATCCCAATGTATAGACACTTATCTATGCTTGTTTCAGAATGTATCTGTATATGTGTATATATACATTAATGCACACACGTGTATGCATTCACACACACACACACACACACACACACACACACACACCCCTAATAGCTTCCAACTGATTCAGCAGATCAGAGAGCTCATTCTAGTCTTCTTCCTTGCTTATTTGTAACTTCTTACTCTGGCTGTAAGAAAGCTGGCCCTCATTAGCTACACTTTAGTTATTTGTTCAGCCATAGTATCATGTAAAGTAGTTTTAGAATTGCTAAGTCATTCTCTCATGAGAAACAATGTTTATATTTTTTTTTTCTTTTTAGCTTTAAAGAATTTAGAAAATCATTGTTTTCAAATGAAGTTACTTAGGTCAGTTCTCTTCCTACCCTTTTCAATTATGTTATGCTATACATTTATAATACAGCTACCTTCATTTGTCACAGTCTACATTTCATCCTAACATTTCTGGATAAACTAGATAATTTTTTTTCAATTTTCATGAAGTTCAATCTTCGATATGTACAGTTCTATGGATTTTGACAAATGTTTAGAGTCATATATCTGCCACCACAGTGGTGGATATATATTTTAAAAACAGTCCATCACCTTAAAATGTCTTATACAGTCCTTTAAAAAAAAGTCTCTTCTCTACCAACCACTGGCAACAACTTATCTATTTTCTGGTCCTAACGTTTTACATTTTTCTAGAATGTCATATAAATTGGATCATGAAATATGGATTCCATGCATTTGTCCTATTTCACCTAATAAAACACAGTTAAGATTCATCCACATTGCTACATAAATCAATAGTTTGTTCTGTTTAATTGCTGAATTGTATTCAATTTTATGGATGTAACACATTTGTTTAAATCTTAATCTGTTGAAGGACATCTGGATTGTTGCCAGTTTTTGGTAATTACGAATAAAGTTGTTATACACATTAACATACAGGGTTTTGCATGAACATAAGCTTTCAATTCACTTCAGTAAATATCTAGGAATGTGATTATTGGGTCACATGATAAGTGTACGTTTAACTACCAAACTGTCACCAGCAATTGAATGAGAATTTTATTGCTCAAGCATTTGGTGTATCTGTATTTTTTATGTTATTACTCTAAAGGTGTGTAGCATTATCTCCTTGTAGTTATAAATTATGTTTCCTTGATGACTAATGATGTAGAACATCTTTTAATAAATGCCTTTGCATATGTCTCTTTTCTTTGATGGAATGTCTGGTCAGATCTTTTGCCCAATTTTTTTTATTGGATATTTATAGTCTCACTTTTGAGTTTCAATAGTTCTTTATATGTTCTTGATGTAATTCCTTTAGCATATATGTGCTTCAAAAGTGAATTCTGCCCATCTTTGGCTTGCTTCCTCATTCCCTTAACAATGTCTTTCTAAAGCAACATCTTTAGATGTCTTAATATCATATGAATAAACTCATCACCAAACCCAAGATTACATAAATTCTGTTTTCATCTAGAATTATTAGTGTTACACAATTTATATTTATGTCTCAGATATGTTGGCATTTTTTCATGTGTTTGTGTAAGATATGTGTAAAATATGTTCCTTTTTTTGTGAATGTTCAATTGCTAAGAACACCATTTATTGAAAAGACTGTATTTTATCCATTAAAATACCTTTGAACATTTGACAAAGAATGGTCTTTTATGGCTTTCTATTCTGGTCCATTGATTTTTGTCTAACCTTTCAATAAAATCCGAATGTCATAATAATTGTGTCTTGAATTTATGTAACGTGGGTCCTCCAATTTTGTTTTTCTTTTTCTGAATTACGTTTTCCACATAAATACAAAACAGAATCATAATGCTTTTTAGAACAAGTTGAAGAGAATTACCATCCTCACAATATCTTACAATCAATGAACATGCTAGATTTCTTCACTTATTTATATCTTCTCTAACTTTTTTTCAAAAGTTTTGTAGTTTTCAGCATATTTAGCCTGCATGTATTTTGTTAGGTTTATAAATGTTTCTTTTGTAGAAATGATACCATTCTGCAGTTTTTTAAACTTCACATTCCAAATATTCACTACTGGCATATAGGAGGATGATTGGCTTTTGGTTATTGACCTTGTATTAGGCAAACTTACTAATGTCCCTTAATTATGCTATATGATGTGGTTGCTATTATTGTAGCACATAGATCTTTTAGGATTTTCTATATGGGAAATTACATCATCTGTGAATATGAAACTTTTTTTCTCTCTTCCCAAACTTTATGCCTTTTATTTATTTTGATTCTTTGCTTATCATCCCTTAGTTTTGGTCTTTTACTGACAGCAGTCTGTCTCTCTTCATAAGTATGTTAGCTGAACTCTTTTTGTAGATTCTCTTTATAAGGTGCATAAAGTTCCAATCCATTCATAATTTGCTGATGTTTTAAATTATAAGTGGCTGTTGAATTTTATTGAATTTTTTTCTGCATCTACTGGGATCATCTTTTTGGTTTTCCTTCTTAGTTTATTTGTGTGACAAACCAAATTGATTGCTTTTCAAATATTGAATGAACTATGAATTCCTGAGTTGAAACTTACTGGATTATAATATATTATCCATATCATATTGTGATAGATTTTATTTACAAATATTCTATTGACAATATTGTGTCAGTGTTTATGATGGACATTGTTCTATGTTCTTTTTGTAATTTCTTGGTCTTATTTTAAGTGTAGGCTTATAATAGCCTGAATATATAAGCTGGGAAGTGTTCTCTTTAATACTTGATCTTAGCCAAAAGACCAAGAAGTGATAAGTATTCTCTTTATATTATCTAAAAGACTATGTGCCAAATAGTTTTCATTACTCCTTTAGATACTGGAAGAATTTACTGTTAAAAGCATCCGGACCTGGAGTTATCTTTTTTTTTGGAAAATTTTAACTATGAATTCAATTCCTTAATAAATACAGAACAACTCAGATTTTCTAATTCTTTTATATTGATAGTTTATGCCACTCAAAGAACTCATGTATTTAAATGTTCAAAGTCATGGACATAATGTCACTCGTATTTTCTTCTTATTTTAATGTTTATGGGATCAGTAATGATGTCCTCTCTTTCATTCCTGATATTGGTAATTTGTATCTTTTATTTTTATTTTCTAAATTATCAATCTTAAAAAAAAAATAAATGTTGCTAATCTCTTAAAAAGAGTTTTGGTCACTTTGCTTTTCTCTAATGTTTTCCTCTATTTTATTTATCCTTACCCCAACCATTATTTTCTTCCTTCTTGGTTGAATTTGCTTTGCTCTTCTATTTTTTTTTTTTTTTTAGATTTTATTTATTTATTCATGAGAGACACAGAGAGAGAAAGACGCAGAGACACAGCCAGAAGCAGGCTCCATGCAGGGAGCCCTACATGGGACTTGATCCTGGGTCTCCAGGATCAGTCCTGGGCTGAAGGCGGTGCTAAACCGCTGAGCCACCCGGGCTGCCCATTTCTTTCTTTCTTTCTTTCTTTCTTTCTTTCTTTCTTTCTTCTTTCTTTCTTTCTTTCTTTCTTTCTTTTTAATTTTTATTTATTTATGATAGTCACAGAGACAGAGAGAGAGAGGCAGAGACACAGGCAGAGGGAGAAACAGGCTCCATGCACCGGGAGCCCGACGTGGGATTCGATCCCGAGTCTCCAGGATCGCGCCCTGAGCCAAAGGCAGGCGCCAAACCGCTGCGCCACCCAGCGAACCCTCTTTCTTTCTTTTCTTCCTTTCTTTTGAAGATTTTATTTATATATTCATGAGACACAGAGTGAGAGAGAGACACAGGCAGAGGGAGAAGCAGGCTCCATGCAGGGAGCCTGAGGTGGGACTTGATCCTGGGACTCCAGGATTACACCCTGGGCGGAAGGCAGGCGCCAAACCGCTGAGCCACCCAGGGATCCCCTCTTCTTTACTTTCTTAAGGTAGAAGCCTAGGTTACTGATTTGAGATCTTTAATATATTTCTAATATATGCAATGTTTAATGTTTATAAATATGCCATTTGGCACAGCTTTAGCTATACTCCACAAATTTTGGTATATTGTATTTTTATTTTGACTTGAGTCAAAATATTTTTTAAATTCCCTGCAGTCTTTGACCCATATATTATTTACAGACCTGCTTTAATTTCCAAATATTTAGAAATTATCTAAATGTATCCATTATTTATATTGTATTAGTTTAATTACATTAGGGTACAAGAACATAATTTGAATTATTTCTATTTCTTCATTCTGTTTGAATTATATTCTTTTAAATTTGTTAAAGTTTGTTTTTAGGTGCAAAATATGGTCTTTCCTGGTCAGTGTCCCATTGCAGTCTAGAACAATGTGTATTTTACTTTTGTTTTGTGAGTGTTCTATAAATGTCAATTAGATTAATTTGGCATATAATTTGGTTCTGGTCCTTACTGATTTTCCACCTCCTGTTCTATGAATTTCCAAGAAAGAAGTTTTAGAGCCTCAAATTAAAATCGTAGATTTCTTTGTGTCTCTTTTCAGACCAATCATTTTTTTTCTTTCTTTTTTTTTTTTTTTTTTTTTTTTTGCTTCATTTAGTTGAAGCAAAGCTGATACAATTATTGTAGGTCTTTGGAAAATTCACCTCATGTTTATTAAAGAATACCATGCATTATCTCTGATGATATTCCCTGTTCTGAAGTTTACTTTGTGTAAAATCAATAAAAATAATTGTTAATGTTTTCATAGTATACTTATCTTCATCTTTTAAACTGTAAATGTATTTATATTTAAAGTTGACATCTTGTGAACAATACATTGTCAAATCTTTCTTTTTTATGTAATCTGAAGTTTTGTTTTGTGACAAGTATGTTTAAAATATATTTAAAGTTTTATTGGTATGGTTGGATTAACATTTACCATTTTTGCTGCTTTCTGCTTTTTTTTCCTAATTGTTATGTTTTCTCTGGGTTTAATTAAAAATTTTAAGTGTTATTCTATTTCATCTCCTCCATTGGTATATTATTTACATATCGTATTTTAAAGATTTTTAGTGGTCACAGTAGGATTTAAAATATGAATTTTAAAATTATCTGAGTCTACTCTCAATCGATAATAAACTGCTTCATATGTTATATAAAAAACTTGTAATGATATATTCCCAATTCCTCCTTCCCAATCCTTATGTCATTCATATGACTTTAAAGTATCCTATAAACACATAGTAAACTTAATACTTTTTCATTACATGCTCAGTCCTCCATTCAAGCAATGTAAATAACAAAAATGGCTTACTCTATCTTCTTTGATTCCATGTTGCCATCTCCATTTCTTTATTTGGATTCAAGTTTCCAGCACATGACATATCTCTCCTTTTTTTTTTTTTTTTTAAGATTTACTTGTTTAATTTTAGACAGCAAGAGCATGAGAGCATAAAGGCGCAGGGAGGGCAGACAAAGAGGGAAAGAAGGTCTTAAGCAGACTCCACACTGAGTGTGAGCCCATGTAGGGCTGGATCTCCCAACCCTGTGGTTGTAACCTGAGCCAAAATCAAGAGTCATCAGATTAACTCAGTGTGCCACCCAGACACCTAACACGTTTTCTCTGACTGAGAAACTTTGGTGAATATTTTCCATAGAGTAGGTCTAATGGTTATTGAGTCTCTCAGGGTCCTCCCATTAAGAAACTTTTTTTTTTTTTTCACTTTTAAGGAACATTTTCATTAGTAGGTAAGGAATTTGTGGTATAGAAAACATATTTGTTGTCTCTCGGCATCTTAAATATGTCAATCCCTTGTCTTCTTGCATGGTTTCTGATGAGAAATCTGCTATTATTTTTATCTTTGTTTCTCTGTAGATAATATGTTTTGCTATTTGCTATTTTGTTTGTTTTTCAATCAAGAGCTATCAAAATTCTGTTTTTTAGTTTCCAGCAGTTTGAATATGATGTATCTAGGAGTTTGGGTGTTTTTCTTCTCTAGCATGTATGCTGCTTGATGTCCTCTGAGCTTCTTGGATCTGTAATTTTATGCCTGTCATTAATTTTGGAAATTTTCAAGTCATAATTTCTTCAAATATTTCTTCTGCTCTCTGTTCTTTGAATGAATTCCAATTATGAATAATTTAGATTGGTTAGTATTGTTCCATAGCTTGTGGATGCTCTGTTCTTTCTAAAAATCACTTTTAATTTTTGTTACAACTGAATTTTGTAATTTCTGTCAATCTATTTTCAAGTTCACCAAGTCTTTTTCAACTAGATTTAACATGCCAATAAACTTATCAGTGGTATCCTTTACTTTCTACTATTTCTTGAATGATTTATCATTTTTATTTATTTATTATAGTTTCCATTTATTTTGCTGAAGTTATCCCCCTGAACTGGTATAGTAAATATTTTTTCCACCAGAGCCTTTAATATACTACCATATTGGCTATTTTAAATTCCCTGCCTGATAGTTCCAAAATCTGTGTCATATCTGAATCTGGTCCTAGTGGCTGCCTTGTCTTTTCAGATTGTGGGGGTTTTTTGTTTGTTTTGCATTATTTTTGGTATATCTTTTAATTTTTGTTGATAAGTAGAACTATTATATAGGATAGTGGACTTTGAACTAATAATTTTTTATGCTTGCATATGGGCTCATATTTTCTTCTGCTAGGCCTATTTGTGTTAATATAATCAGGAATTAGACTGAATTTGATGTTAGCTGTATTCTGATTACCCACAATTCACCAGAGACTTCAAGTTCTCTAGGAATACCACATTTTTATGATGTTAGCTAAAATTTCTCTCTTTTTCTACATCTTTAATCATATTTTGTCTTGGAGTTTTCCTTTTTACGTTAGGTCTTCCCTTTTCATTGTTCCCCATAGAATTTCTCACTCTCTTTCCAATTTTATATATTTTTGCTTGTTTTTCTAATGCTTTTACAAATTTGTTGATTTCAAGTATGATATTGAATAGAAGCACTTCTTGTCTTGTTCCTGAATTTAATGAGGAAACTTCTAAAGTCTCACTTAGGTAAAACTTTAATAAAACTTTATTATTTAAAAATTTTTTGTGTGTTTCAGGGAAATATATTCTACCTGATTTAAAAAATTTATTCCATTTCTACTTTACAGAGCCCTTTTATTAAGCAATTTTTTTTAATTTTGTTCTGGATTGTCTACTTTTCCATTTCTGGTATTATTAAAGTTTAAGTCATTAATTAGGGATTTCTCTGATTTTAAATCTCTAAACTATGATGTATTTAGGGAACATTTATTTACTTCTTCAAGGCTGGCAAATTTTGTTTTCTTTTTAAGATTTTATTTATTCATGAGAGACACACAGAGAGAGAGGCAGAGACATAGGCAGAGGGAGAAGCAGGCTCCCTGTAAGGAGCCCAACACAGGACTCGATCCCAGGATGAGGATCACACCCTGAACCCAAGGCAGATGCTCAAACATTGAGCCACCCAGGCATCCCAAGATTTGTTTTTAAAATTATCTATTTTTTGCTTTTTTGAAGAAAAATTATCTGGATTGTATGCAAATATCTCTAAATGTTTTTATTTTGTTCAATTTTATATACCTTCTTGAGTTGTTTTTATTTGGGGGGAAAGCATATATTTCATCTAAATTGTTACAGCAAATAATTTTTAAAAACTAGTCATCCGTATATCTTCAATTGTGTCTTATTTTAATATTAAAAATTATATTCATGACTTTTGTATGATTTTTCTTAATCTTGGCAGATATTTTAATATACTTTTTTCAAAACAGGATTTTTAAAATTAATAGACTTTATATTTTAGAGCAATTTTAGGTTTACAGAAAAATTAAGCAGAAAGAACAAAGTGCTCTCCCTCTACCACCATATAATTTCCTGTTATTAACATTTTGTATTAATATGGTACATTTGTTATAATCAATGAACAAATATTGATATATATTATTATTACCAAACATCCATAGGTTCACTCTTCTGTGCAATTTTTGGGTTTTAACCAGTTTAATGTTGTATATATGGCAATGAATATATATTATGTCAATATATATGATAATTGTGTGATATTCATCATTATAGTATCATATAGAAAAATTTCACTGCCCCTCAAATCCCCTGCCCTCTACCTATTCATCCCTCTATCCCTCCTTCAAATCCCTGGCAGCAATGATTTTTACTCTCTCTGTAGATTTGTTTTTCCTCAGTGTCATGTAGCTGGAATCATACAGTATGTAGCTTTTTCAAACTGGCTTTTTTAAACCTAGTGATATGCATTTAAGATTTCTTCATGTTTTTTTGTAGTTCGACAGGTAATTTTTCTTAACTCATTGATTAATATTTTGTTATAACTTAGTTGTTTTAAATTTGGGGCAATTACGAATAAAGCTTCTATAAAGATTCTTTCTTTTTAAGATTTTATTTATTTGTTCATGAGAGATACACACACACACACACACACAGAGGCAGAGACACAGGCAGAGGGAGAAGCAGGCTCCATGCAGGGAGCCCTACGTGGGACTCAATCTCTGGTCTCCAGGATCAGACCCTGGGCTGAAGGCAGCGCTAAACCGCTGAGCCACCCAACTGCCCTGCTATAAAGATTCATATGCAGGTTTTTCTGTGGACATGTTTTCAACTTGTTTAGGTAAATATAAAGGAGAGCAACTGCTGAGTCATATGGTAAGGCTATGTTTATCTTTGTAAGAAACCACCAAACTGTCTTCCAAAGTGGGTGCACCATTTTGCATTCCCACCAGTACTGAATGAAATTTCCTAGCCTGCATTTGGTGTTGTCAATGTTAAGGATTTTAGCTACTAGATGTGTAATCATATCTCACCGTTTTGATTTGCAACTCCTAATGACATACAATGTTGAACATCTCTCTTTCATTTGATTGCTTGTCAAGACAGGATTTTTATTTGTGCTTATTTTTTTTGTTTGCTTCTATTCCATTTGAATTTTTTTCATTTAATTGATTCTTCATCTTTCTTTCTTTCTTTCTTTCTTTCTTTCTTTTTTTTTTTTTTTTTTTTTTGGTATTTCCCTTCTTAGCTTCTTGAGTTGGATTCTTAACTCACTTACTTCATATTTCATTTGTTTAATGGTGGAATACACTTTAATATCCAGTAGTTTTATTGTGAGGCTTTGACTGGGCTCTAAACAGACTTGATGAAGGAGAGCCAGGTAAGTCAAAATGGGTGTCCTAGAAGGATTCCACAGGTATTGTGGTAGGTGTTAGATGTCTATTTTCCAGTAGAGAGAATCAGATGGAGAGTTGTAGTAAAATCAAGCACAAAATGCGATACAGGTTTTAGCTAAATATCTAACATCTCCATAAGATCCTGCTCAGAGGGCAGAAATATAAAAATATGTGTCATGGACAAAGAAATTTTTAGATAATATTGCATATTCCATAAAATAGAAAATCTTTTTACTACAAATAAGTTCTTAACTTATTGTCTTATCATTCTTTATCTCTATAGTGAATTTTGCCCTATCTTAGAGATTAATATTTAAAGCTAGAAGAGCAAAATATATTAGATCGAACAGAAAAAACTTAGGGGAACATAATGGTTGTCTTTCAAAGAATTAAATAGGAACATCTAATGAAAGGAAGAATCAAGTGTTTTGTTTTGTTTTTTTCTTTGTGTGTGTGTGTCAACTAGAAATAATTAGTGGAAGTTGTAGAAAGAAGATTAAGGAATTGGAGGGTTTTATAATTTATTTTTCTGATAAAGTAAAAAGTAATTGCTTATGATGAAATACAGTACTGTCACTAATCCTGCCAAACAAAGATTAATGAGCACTGCCCAGTCCTCTGACAGTTCATCCTAAATCTGAATGTCTGTTTTCCAATGTGTGCATATGTTTCTGTATGTGTATGTGTGTGTGTTTGTGTAAGTGTGTGTGTATGAAAAATTATAGTGGGAGTATATATGTGTGTAATTGCCTACAAGAATATCTTTGAATATTCTAGAAAGCATATCCCAGTTTCATAATATGTAAGAACACTGTAGCTTTCAAGACCTGTGTTTAGCAAATTTGTGACAAGACTTTCTTTTACAAAGTTTACAAAATTTTTAGCCTTTTTCCCACCAAATCCATATTCCCTCTTTCCCTAAGGATAGAAATCCTTATCCTTAATCTTTCAAAATTTTCTTAGGCTTTTAAATGCAAAACATTGGTTTTTTACTACAGATTTAAGACAGTGTCTTTGCTCCTCCAGGCAGAGTTATCAAATCTCTTTTCTAACTGAGGAATTAAAGTGTGTCCTAGCCTAAAACATTCCAGCCATTAATGATTATTAAATAGAGAAAGCAGTTATACACTGAGGAGAGCTTTATCATGGCATCCCTAAAATCCTGAGATTAAGCTGATAATTTAACTAAAAATTAAACCAAATGTAGAGGCAGAATTTAAAATGAAATTTTTGGGGTTTCCTTGTCCAAATGCTGTGAACCTACAGAAGCAACATCTGAAATGTTGAGTGGGTTTCTTTAATTCCCTTATACCAATTGCATCCTAGTGCAGGTGGGAAGGAGTGGTATTGATGGGAAATAGCTCATTCTCCCTCTTTAGTGTTATCTCCCCCTAGTCACAGGACTGTCAAAGGATGCAACTTCCTAAGGCAAGTGGGGACATTAGGAGGCAACACAGCCTCTTTATTTTAGCAAGTCTTGATGGGATACTTTTTCTGCTCCAGCCCCAATATTTATATATGAATTATTAGGGGATGAATGAGTTTCAGAAAATGAAAATTAAACTCAGAAAGTCAAAGGAAATCAGAGTCAGGCAGAAGGGTCCTCAGAGAAAGAGAACAAAAGCAAAAGAGACAAAGAGAAAAGAAAGGCAAAGTGAAGAAAAGGCAAAGAAATAAGAGAAAACATAGAAGGCCCCAGAAGGGCATGAGCAAGAATGGAAATGCCATTCTGCATGGGCTTCTCATCTTAGGAGACCCCAGAGATAGGGGAGAGTGTATGGGAAGACTCTTTGCCAAGGAAGCTATTTTGTGATATGAGATTCCACTGAGGCTCAGTATCTAAATGAAATTACAGCACATGATCATCTTTTATCATACGCTGACCAAACATTGAACACAGTCACTTATTGAAACCCAGAATCAGTTCTAAAAATTGGAAGATGATGAAACCCAAATATATATTGTCTAGGAGTCCCATCAAGGCACCCAGACTCTCATAAACCATTTTAGTTCTTCTGCCTAACTTCCCACCTAGCCTGTGAATGCCCAATGGACAGAGACTCTATCATGTTGCCTTACTCTTAGTTTCTCTCCCTGCACAAGGCAGGAAATATCGCTCTATTATTTAAGTTCAAAGTCAATAAAAGTCAAATCATCCCGGTGTAGACAAAGAAGTACTGTGTAAGGAATATGGTGAGTTTGTTTTCAAATGATTGGCAATACACAAATACGCATAGGAGAAAGAGGAAGGCTTAATAATGGTAGGATAAGTCCATTAATTAGCTGATAGTAAGAATTATTCTGGAAATAGCGTAGAAAAAAAAGTGAAAAAAAGTCGGTAAATTAATCAATATCAGAGCCAAATATTGATCTAAATAGAAGCCTTAATATATTCAGTTTTGGGGAGTAAGATGAAGAAAAGTAGCCCACCTTACAGCAATTCCTGTGGAACTTAGTTGTCAACAGCTTACTGGGCTGAAAAAGGTTAACTTTTGGAAGGTTTTCCATATCTCTCAATTAGAGAAGGAAAGTAAAAGCCGGAGATGAGGCTGGTGTAAGTATGATGTGTATGGGAGTAGAGATTGTGTTTGTGTGTGGGGGTGGGGGGTGTAGCAGGGGTTGATGGCTGGGATTTAGACACAACTCTTTTCTCCTTGTCTAAGCCTTTTGTGGGCTATGGTACTGGAACTTTGCTACTTCCAAAACTTTCCTTTCGATCGCCCTCTATTCAAAGGTACCAGATCTTTATATATACACCCAAGTCAAGTCAGTTAATATTTTTACCAAGGGGCTCTACCTGTGGTTATCGGTCCATCTGCTACATGTTTTGGAATTGATTTCCTTTGCTTGAGCCTGGTTGGTATTTCTTTAAATACACGGAGATCTACAGCTTGATCTTCTGATCCTTATCAGTCATGTTAGCAAATCCTATGATTTTCCCATCACGATGTCCCCTGTGGCAGGAGCACCAGCAGAGATGAAACAGCAATGATGTCGGTAGTCACCTTGAGGCCCCCAAAAGCTGGTGTGCATTTCATGAGGCCAGGATATGCCTCTTAAGTGGAAGATTCAAGTGATATCAACTATCCAGCTATCCAGGGCTGCATCACCACAACATTGCCACACTAAAGATGAAGCTGTTAATGCTTTCCAATTATCTCCTACAGTGTATCAGATACAGTTTTTGGTATGAAACATTTTCAACATTTATATTTCTGTTTCAACCTTATTTTATAAGATTTCAAGATTATTTTGACAGTGGGAAACAAAACAAAAACACTGGGATAGATAAAAGGCATAACTGTTCATTTCTTACAGATCCAGATGAAAAAGGTTGCCATGCAGGACCACACAGGGCCTTGCAACAGAGGACAAGGTATCAGGAATCTGGAGCTGTAGGAGGCTTATTTATGGCAAGTATATTGGGATTTTTTTAGGTTTCCCTAGCATCCTGGTGACTGGGTTTTTGAAAGATTCTGTGGGCCCAAGAAGGAGGCGACTTTCCCTGGGCATTACATGTCTGGGGACTTCCTGAAGTTGGAAAGGTGTGTATTGTATCCCAGAAGTCTTACAACTTGATAAGGCAAGTAGTTGATAAGGGTGTTGGCTTAATAAACTGCGTACAAAGCAGATTTGCGAATTTTTAGCCAGAACTTTAAAACTGGTTGAAGACAGCACTTGGGAAATATTATATTACAGATCTCTCTCCTAAACTCCCATCTCAAATATTTAACTGCCTTCTAGGCATTTCCACATGGATGTCTAAAAGGCATCTCAAATTCAAAATGTCCAAAACTAAACTTTTCATCTTCCTTACCCACACTTGCTCTTTCTAAATCCTCCTCCATGTCAGTTGCTATCATGTAGCCTTTTACCTTGTGAAGTGTGAAGATTTTCACCCATCTTCACATCTAATCCTTAACTTCTTCACTCTGTGTCATGCAGTGAGATGATGGCTGGCAGTTTAGCCTTCTTTAAAATGATATAGACAAGTGTTGAAGCAACAGAAAACAGGATTCAAACAGGTGGACCAGCTGTGACTTTTGATTTACTGTGAGCACCATCATAAGTTTTTATAACATGTCACCAGCTTCGTCTTAGTCAATGGTGTTAATCTTGGGTGACAAGTCATGACTGATAAGCAGCTGTAACTCTGAAGTTTCCACATCACACATTTGACAGGGCTGGAAATCTTGACCTGAGATAAAACACAAGCTGCTTGTTCACTGGCTACTTTAAGACAAAACCTTGCAACATAAAGCACCAAATAAATATCAAAAGTTTCCCAATATGTATCCCATTAACACATAATAAAATTGTCCAGTTGTCATCTTGGAAGGAACAAAGGCTATTATGTTTTTACCCACAGTTTTTTTTTTAAAGATTTATTTATTTGTTACATGAGAGAAAGAGAGTGTGTATGCACGTACGCAGCAGGAGTGGGGAAAGGCAGAGGGAAAGAATCTTAAGCAGACTCCCTCAGCCTGGAGCCCGACATGGGGCTTGATCTCACAACTTATGAGATCATGACCCGAGCTGAAACCAAGAGTTGGTACCTAATCAACTAAGCCACCCAGGCACCTGTACCCACAGTTTTTTGATGGGATACTTTCTAATCTGCACTACTATGAGCTCTAGTCCACAATAGCTCTCTACTGATCTTGCTAATGAACATTAAATGCATGGCTAATAAATTTAAACATTATAGTAATAAGATTTTTTAACTTGTTCTCCCTTACAGTAGGACTAAAAGGAAGCTTAGAGTTAATCTGGCCTAAAACCTTATTCAAACATGAGGCAACCAGAGCTCAGTAACTCACAGGACTTTTCCCAAGGGCCACATAGCTTTAAGTGAAAGAGATGGAATTTTAACTCAAGTCTCCCAACTGTAAGTCAGGATTCTTTCCATTCATTACACTTTTATGATGATTCAAATAATTAAGAGAAATTGTTTTCTTTGTATTGTCTTTGGCTATACTTGTAAATAAATGGGTGACTTCATGGTGAAAATGAGGATGCAATTTGATGATAAATTTTAAGCCACTGGATTCAGAAATCATATTCTTATATAGATCCAAAAAGTAAATAGCAATTTTTTTTTTTTTTAGAGAAAGAGAGAGAGAGGCAGGGATACAGGCAGAGGGAGAAGCAGACTCCATGCAAGGAGCCTGATGTGGGACTTGATCCTGGGACTCCAGGATCACACCCTGAGCCAAAGGCAGGCACCAAACCGCTGAGCCACTCAGGGACCCCGTAAATAGCAAATTTAAGAAAATGCAAAATGGTTAACTCAAATAGAGAACATTCCACAAAATTCTGGAAACACGGGATACTCTGAAAACTTACTTATAACAGGGAGACTAGATACAGTGTGAAATACTATGAAAGCATCTGTAAAGATTGACACCTAAGAAGGGACTTTTTGAAGAAAGGAGAAGGGCATCCAGAAAAGGGTTTGTTATCTTAATTGTCTATAAAAATGAAGCTTCAAGTGAGCTATGTAGCTGCTTACAAGTATTAGGTGTCTTTCAGTCTATTTGTCAATATAAGACCTGAATCCAACCTGTTAGGAGATCCCTTTAACATGTAATTTCACTGTCTATTTAAAACAATTTTCATTCGTTTCTGTTGTGGGGAGATGAGCTGCTGATGCCTGCTCTGGGCCTGGCTGGTCCCCCTGTGGCCATCCTGCTGACACACTTCCTTGACCAACGGCTGAGGAGAGGCACAGCAGATATCCACAAATACAGAAGGGCGAGTCTATAAAAAGGACGGAGACCAATTATTCTCATTAGTCAACAAGGACAGAGTAGGAGCTAATGGGGCTTCTGTTTCAACAGAGGGAGAATTTAGGTTAATTATTAGGAAAAACTTTATAACTATTAGAACTGTTAGGGCTCTAGAAACAGGGTATCCTGGGAGGAAGCAAAATCACCTTCACTTAAAGGTACTCAAGGTAAGATTAGCTCGCCATTTATCAAGGAAGATTAAAAGATTATTAAATCAGGACCACTGAGAAGTGCAAAGGAAATCCTTGCCTGGCCCTCAAGCTGTGTCATTAGCAAAATGTCAGACATTAGTTTAGGCACTGAGGATAGGTCCTTAAGCAAAATCAACAAAACCTCTGCTCTCACAAAGCTTACACTCTAGCAGGGGTGGAGAAAGGGAATGACGTCCCCAATAAATAAAGTAAAATAAATATCATATTAAATAGTTATAATGCAGAGGAGAAGACTAAAGCCAGAAAGAAAGATGGGAGATGGGATTCCTGGGTGGTGCAGCGGTTTGGCGCCTGCCTTTGGCCCAGGGCGTGATCCTGGAGACCCGGGATCGAATCCCACGTCGGGCTCCCGGTGCATGGAGCCTGCTTCTCCCTCTGCCTGTGTCTCTGCCTCTCTCTCTCTCTGTGTGTGACTATCATAAATAAATAAAAATTTATAAAAAAAAAAAAGAAAGATGGGAGATGATTAAGAGGAGAGGCAATTTTAGAGAGGGTTGTCATGATAAACTCACTGAGAAGATGGCATTTCAGTAAAAAATCTGAATAATCAGAGTATCCCCAAGAATCCTGTTATGTTCCAAGTAGAGTAACAACAAATAACAGACCCGGAAGTAGTAGCATAATTTATATGTTAAAGAGGAAGCAAGGATCCCTTGTATTTATATTAAAATGAGTAAGGAAGTAAAGAAGTGCCAAACAGGTAACTGAATGAAGATAGAGCAGACCACACTGGCTTTGCATGTCATGGTAGGACATTTGCTCTTAATGCTGAGTATAGGGGGAGATAGAGAAGTGATGTGGTGTCACTGGCAGTTGAGCAAGTGCTGGCTGTTGTGTTTGGAAGACGAAAAAGGAGCAAGAATGGGGAAATATGAATAATCTTGGGGATTCTTATAATAACTAAGCTGAAAGAGCATGATGACATAAACTGAGGCGGCTTACAGTAGAGATGGTTTGACAAAGTAAAAATCTGTATGTATTTTGAAAATATAGTCAACAGGATTTGACAAAGAGTCACGAAAGCATGTCGATGTATGAAAGAAAGTCAGGAAAAGATCATCACAGTGCAATCCCAAGAGATGCTATTAAAAATCAGTGCAAAGTGGTATACTTAAAAGGCCAGTAGAAGAATTAAATAAAACACTAAAAATTATAGGGATAAATTAAAAATCCACAATCATAGCTGAAAATTTTACTATCTGTCTCTTCTTAAATAATAGATCTAGATAAGATATTAGTGAAGGTACATACAATCCAATCACTATCACGGATCTTAAGTTAGTGGATATTTATTTACAACACTAAACCAGACAAGTGAAGAATATACATTCTTTTCAAGATCATAAAAAAAATTAAACAAGATACATCACACATTGAGCAATAAAACAGGCTCCAATAAGTATCAAAAGGCTGAGAAAAAAAAAAAGAGATAAAAAGAAATATTAGAAATTTTTTTCAAAATGAATGGTAATAAAAATACAATGTATCAAAATTTTTAGAATGTAACTGTTTTTCCTGTTGGAGAAATGAGAAAGACTTAAAATCAATTATCTAAATTTCAAAATTATAGCTAAAGGAGTATATAAAAAGGAAGTAACATAAAAACCAGCTTAATATTAAAGTAAATACAAGAAAGAAAATAAGATAAAAATAGGAATCTAAGGACAAATATACAGACAAATAGATGAAATTAGCAAAACTAAAGCAATTTATTTGAAAGGAACAATAAATTCCTGGGAAAATGAATGAGAAGAAAAGAAGAAAAGATAAGTTACTACTATTAAGACTTATCACTAACAAATCTTAGAGAATTCAAAATGAAAATAGTAAATATTTGAATGACATTATGCCAATAAAATTCATAGTTTAGATGACATTAATTTTTTTAAAACACTACTAAGAACAACCTACCAAAACTGGCATGAGATAAAAATAGAAAATTTGAACTTCCTTTATTTAGCAAGAAAATGAATTTTTAAGAACAATAAAAAATTATACATCACACACAAATCCAAGGATTATCATTTCACTAGAGAATTCTACCAAACATTCATTCATTAAAAGAGGAACTTCTTTTAGAAAGGAATTGATTTTGAAAGTACATGAGGGAACCTTCTGTGTTGATAAAACGTTATTAGTCTTGATTGCAGTGTTGTTTACACAGATATGTGTTCATTGAAAATTATATGCTTAGGATTTTTGCTTTTCAATGTACTTCAATTTTATCTAGAAAATAAAAGTATAAAAATCATCAAGTGGGGATGAAAAAAAAGTTATATATGTAATAAGGAGGACAGAACTTTGATAGTCATTGAGGCTGGGTGATGATTGCAAGGTGGTTCATTATATTATTCTGTGTATATATGTTTGAAATCTCTCATGATAAAATGTTTAATTCTTTAAAATGAATTTAGGGCTTCTGGTATCAACAACAGGAATAGGTCTGAGATTGGGAAGGGTAAAAAGCAGGTAATGCAAGTGGTTGAATTAGAATTGATTTTAAACATGTTAAATTGTACATGTTTACTCAATGGCCATTTGCAGATGTATAGTTCCTGAGGTTCACAGGTGAAGTCTGTTTTCAAAATGTACAGCTAAAAATTAATGTAGTAGGGATTGTACTTAAAGATGTGAGAGCCGTTTAAATTACTTTGGGAATTAGCATAGGTAGAGAATAGTGAAGGTCCAGGGTAGAGAGATAATGAGGGAAAAACAGAAGTTTGAAATGCAGTAGTCAAAGAGCAGGAAGCAAACCAGGTGAGGATAGGGTCCTGTAAGACATTAAAAACTTGCATAGATTCCAGAAAAATCACATCCATAGTAGTATAGGTTATCTAAAAGAAGCAGGAAATACAAAATTCATTTTTGTTTACCAAGGAAATCCTTTACTTTAGCAAAAGATTTGCTTGCCTGTGAGTTTCTTAGACTATTATTAATTCAATAGAGACTGATGGAGCAAAGTAATATGTTTACATAGGATAAAAATAAATGCTCTATACATAAAAATTTATGTTCTAATAAGAGAAACTAGGTTAACACAAGTAGAAGAATATTCATACACTGGCAATTAAATCTGAGTGCAGCCTGCAAACTGAGAAATTCCAGAAGGTACTAGATAAGTAGTACCAAATGAATGGTTCAGAAAGTCCAGAATGCAGAATTTCAGAGAAATTAGAGCTCACTGTGTATAGGAGCTGCTAGCAAAGTCTATGTAGAGCAAGGTTAGATTGAACTGGGCTATGATAAAAAAGGGTAGGTGTAAAGAGGAAACAAAACAACACCAACAACAACATTTAAAATGAGCCTTCAAGGTAGGGAAATGAGAAGCAAATAAAGCCCATGGTATGTGCAAAAGATATTTTGGAGATGAGTATGTCAGTAATAGAAGATGTGAATAGAACAGGGAAAGAAGATGAGATTGGAGAAATAAGAGGATGGCCCAGATTGTTGAGAGTTTTGAATGAGCAGGTAAATATTTTGATTTTCTCCTAGAAGTGTTCTCAGGGTTCTCAGACCTTGAAGACATCAGTCATGACTCTCAAGAGGAGGTTAGGCAGACAAGATTCTAGAACTGTTTTCCTGGCAGTGTGAGGAAGGGCTGTTAGACTGCTAAAATCTCTGCCTATTGATTTTTTGTATAAATGTAAGAGAGATTCCATTTTAGAACATCATGAGCCAGGTGGAAGAGGAGCATATTTCCATTACTCTGTTTTTCCTAAAACAAAGGAAACAACTGTTAGAATTTTATGTGTTTGTTTGGTTTGGTTTGGTTTGGTTTGGTTTGGTTTGGTTGTATTTTTTTTTCTTTTTACCACTGTCTCCTTCCCTTCACTACAAGAAATTGAAGCACCTTCAGTTAGAAATAGAGTTGCTCCAGGGGAGTATTTATGCTGTTTCTGTGCTAAGTCTTGATAGAAAGGAGCTGCAAATTCAATACAATGAAAAGTGCTGTAATTTGTATCATAGACCTGGTAATGATAATCCTGTGTTCCACAGGCTATTACTTCAACATAGAAGACACTTCCTCTCCTCTCCACTTCCTTAAATCCTTTCTTCCAGCAGTACCAGCAGAAATATCCCTCCTCAGACCACCTTCCAAATTTACATTTTATTATCCAAATTACCTTGACCATATGCAATGCTGGGCAATTTCTCTTTCCAGTGGGATGCTTATTACCTTGAGGGAACAGACCCACCCTATCCTATGTGTTTCACTTTTCCAAGATTTTGCCCAGGCCTGGATACAAAACATCTGCTCAAAACATCTTTGTCAAATTGACAGAATTAAACTTGAGTCAAGAAAGTTCCACACAGGAGGAGGTCTTAACAAATAAAGAAGCTGAGCAGCAGCTGTTAGAAGTTATAACGTTAGCATCGATCTGAAGGTTGTTTGGAAGCTTCTTTCATTTTCTTGCTAATGGCATTAGGGGCTCTGCAGCAGATAACAGGCTCTGACATGGAGACCTTAATCCAGGCAGTCTGCAGAAGCCCTGACCTTCAAGGAGCACAGACATTGATCAGCACAGAGAGGGTGGAGGGTCAGAGATTGAGAGTCATCAAGCCATAGAGAACTGCAAAAAAAGCAAAGTTGCTCATCTTGTACCTTGGAAAAGGCCAGTGTTCAATCCAACCCAGAAAGGGGCACATCTGTAGGGAGTTCCTTAGAAAAATATACACCACTGTTTTGTTACCACCTTAGATAATCCCTTGAAATTTATCCTAAGACTTAGAATATGTTAAAATATCAGGCCAGGTCAACCACGGGGTAGGTGGAATGGGAATTCTTCGACTGTGTCAAATCCTTCCAGTCTTACCCAATTCCTACTTCCATGGATGTCAAGTGGAAGCTAAACAATTAAAATTCGGCTATTTTATAAGAACTTGTCTTTAGCTATGTTTCTTCTTTGGGGTTTTTGTTATACAGGCCACATTTTCTGAATTTAATGATCTGGTTTTCATGTTACGTATCTTTCTGCACAACACTGGCTCCGAACAGAAGGAAAGAAAGTCTATACACACAATTTGATTTGAGGCTCCATCTACAACCAAGTGTAGATTTCTTTGTCATCATCCCTGATTCCTAATAGGCTCGAAATATCTTTGTTTTCAGTCACTAACAAACTAGACTACAAAGATTGAGAAATTACTTCAGGAGAGTTATATATATATATATATATATATATATATATATACACACACACACACATATATATACACACACACACATACAGACACACATATTTATATATGTGTATATATACACACACATATATATGGAATATATATATATATATATATATATATATATATGATTTCTGAGAAACCAAGAGGGTGGAAGAAATAGAAATCTAACATGTTTGAGTAGCTATTACAATCGAAGACTGGATACTTATATCTTTGCATTTACTTAATTTAATTCAAGAAGAGGTCTACATCAAATTGAAGCTTTTCCACCAAGCAGTATTTCAATAAGTGAAGTTTTATAAAACAATCACAAAGGCCCATTTGTATTCTCTCTCTCTCTCTCTCTCTCTCTTTCACACATACACTTATATGTATGCAAACAATTTATATTAGTTTGGATTGCTAAGTTTATTAATTGGGCTTCTACTGAAGGGAAAAAATGAAACAGTTTCAGATATGGATTCAATAGAATATCTCATAAAAACAACATTTGTGGAGAAAGTATATTATATATGTACATATGTGTGTATACATTATATAATTTTATGAGAAATAAATGAAAACACCCTTTTTGTAAAATGTTCAAACCATACTTAGTATATAATGAAAACAAAAAATGTGAAAACCTCACTTTCATTTATAAGCACATTACGGCCAGTCCATTTCCATCCAAGAGGGCAGATCTGGTGGTGTATATACACCATAGGCTTGTTTGCAGAGCTTAGACCTATGCAAGAGTTCCTCAAAGTATATGAGTGGATAGGAAGAAAGAGCAAAGTGGAATGGAAATTCAAGAAGTCTAAGAATTCCAAGCTTGAAACTGACCTTTCAGATTTTTATTTAGCTATTTTTGCTAAGTAGACAGAATATATTTGTTTAACATTTTTTAGCTTGATTTTTAACTCTTAAATATTTTGACAAATGATATATGTAACTCCATTTGTGCTTTTACTTCTGACTCTGTTCTGGGAGGAACATTCCACACTGGTATGGGAGATAACTTCCAAGTGCCCCTGAGTTGAAACAAAAATTGAAGTTCAGGGAGTCTGAGGTCATCATCAGAAGTTGCAAGGAAGAATTCCCAAAAGGAAGATACTATGAAGAAAAATAACTTCAGAAATCTGCGTGGTTTTTCTTGAGCTATTGCTGAGTAATAGGACATGCTGTATATTGTGAGCAATAAGTCAGGTAAGGTGACTAGATCCTGAAAGTCACATAGACCAGGAATGGTTTAAGGTCCCACCACAAATTATTCTGCCAGAGAAGAGAGTCATAACTTGTTGCATTTAGTAGAGGGCCATACCTCAGTAGTGGGATGGAACTCAATTGAAGGCTACTCTAGGGGGTGCCTGTGTAGCTCAGTTGGTTAAATGTCCAGCTTCAGCTCGGGTCATGACACTGGAGTCCTGGGATTGAGCCCTGTATCAGGCTTCTGGCTCAGCAGGGAGTCTGCTTCTCCCTGGGCTCTTCACCTTGCTTGTTCTCTCTCTCTCTCTCGTTCTCATCCTCTCAAATAAATAAATAAAATGTTTTTTAAAAAAGGTTACTCTAGACCTAGCCTAACAAAGCATGATCCCTCCTCAAAATTGAAATATTAGTCCCTTAGCTATCTACTAAAATAAAAAGCAAAGTTCTTTATAGAAAGAGAACAAATTCCATACACTTAATACTCTAATATTTTAACAACCTAATCATAGTGGAAGTATTCAAACACAAATTATTAGACATGCCAAAAACATATGTGATATATTACCAGGAGGGAAAAAGCTACAGAAGCAAAAAGTTTCAGAAATATTTTTTTAAGGTGGAACTAGTAGCCAAGAACTTTAAAACAGTATTATAGCTGTGTTCAAGTATTTCAAAAAATCCAAATGAATGAGAAAAAAAAAGGAAGATATAGACAAAAGGAGTAGGATGGAACGTGAAGAGATGTAAAATATACTATTTGAAATGAAAATTTCACTAGGAAGAAGAAATAACAGTGAAGGCATATATAGCAATAAAAATTATTGAAAATGAAATGCACAGATTATTGAAAAAACAAACATGAACAGAGAATCTTTGACCTGTGGGATAACATTAACAGGTCTAATATAGTAGTAATTAGACTTTGAGAGGGAATGGGGAAGATGAAAATTATCTGAAGAAATAATGGCCATATTTTTTCAAAATTTTATACAATATAAAAATTATAAATTCACCCAATAACCTCATCAAAACCTAATCAGGATAAAGACAATGGAAACCACACCAAGACATATCATAATTAAATCTCTAAAAATGAATAACAAAAATGAAAGCATCCAAAGCAAAAAAAGAACCCCAAAAAAACAAAAGAAACCCCACATTATGTACAAAGAGAGGAGCAAAGAATACATAATCAGAGAATTCACATAAGAAATTAGGCAAGACAAAAGCCAAGGGAACAATGTGTTCAAAGTGTTGAAACTGTCAAGCTAGAATTCTTGCAAATATCAAGGCAAAATGAAGACTTTTTTCAGAAAAAAAAACAAAAGATGAGAGAATTAAGGTCTAAGATTTTTGTAATTGAAGCTCCAGAAAAGGAGAAATAAAATGATGCTGTAAAAAATATTTGAAGTAATTATGGTTGAAAGTTACAAAATTTGTCAAAAGACCTGAAGCTATAGATTCATGAAGTTTAGTCAACGCCAAGCTGATAACTGTAACACAGTGGGGGTAGTGTAAAGAAACCTACATTTTGGTATGAATTGGTAAGATTTCTATAATCCATTTGAATTGGTAAACTATTAACTCTGACTGTTAGAGTTAAGTTTGTATATTGTAGCATCTAGAGCAGTCACTAAAAATCTCTGCCCAGAGATAAAAGGAGATACACAGCAGACAAATGGTAGTGGAATTTTAAGTAATTCTCAAATAATCCCAAAGAAAGCAGGGTCATGTCTGTAGAGGAACAGAATACAAAGGTAACAAACAAAATAACAAAATAAATAATAAAATGGTAGGCCTAAATCCAAACATTTCAATAATTACATTTAATACAGTCTAAACCCACCAAAACATTTTAAGACAAAAATTATCAGAATGGATTAGAACACACATACACACACACACACACACACACACACCCTAATTAGCCATGTGCTGTGCCAGAAAGATTGCAAGAAACTCACTTAAAATATAATGTCGCAAGGACATAAAAAATAAAATGATGGAAAATGAAATATAAATGCCTTGCACACAGTGCATATTCATATACAAAGCTGGAGTGACTATATCATATCAGACAAGCTAGACATGAGAGCAAAAGAATTTATCAGAGACAAAACAGACATTACTTAATAATAGAAAGTTTAATTCCCCAAGAATCCATAACAACCCTGAATGTATATGCACCGATCTCATGGAGAGATCTCAATATCATTAGCCAATTGGGAAATAAATATCAAAACCCACAATAAGATCTTATTTCATAACCACTGTTATGCTATTTTAAAAAGACAAAAAATTTAAAAATAAACATTTAAAAAACAGACAATAACAAGTGTTGGGAAGTTTGTAGGGGAAATGGAACTCTTATACACTGAGAATATAAAATGGTACGGTCACTTTGGAAAAAGTTTGAAATTTTCTTAAAATGCTAACAGCAAATCCTCTACTAAGTATACACCCAGGATAAACAAAATGTATATCTACACAAAAATGCAAACATAAATATTCACAGCAACAGTATTCATAACAGCCAAAATATAGTAAAAGAATAGAAACAACAGAAAAGACTATTAACTGTTTACTGGACAATTAAGTTATCTCTCCTCTCCAGCAATAGATAGAACCAGGAGACAAGATTTAGCAAGGATATGGAATAACTGAACAACACCATCAACCAACTGGATCTAATTGACATAAATAGAGCACTCTACCAAAAAATAATATAAGAATGGAACATTCATCATGATAGACTGTATTTTGTGTAATAAAACAAATTTTAATAATTTAAACAAATTAAAATCATGCAAAAGTATATTTTCCAACTATAATGGAATGAAATTAGAAGTCAGTGACAGAAAGATAGCATAAAAGTCTCCAAAGAATTAGAAAATAAACAACGTAATTATAAATAATTGATATATCAAGGAAAACTAGAAAATCTTTTGAAGAAAACTGAAAACACAACATATCAAAATTAGTGTGATGCAGCTAAAGCAGGGCTTAGAAGAAATTTTATAACATCAAATACTTATATCAGAAGAAAAGAAATGCCTCAAATCAACAATCTAAGGTCTATGGTAAAGTATAAAAAGAAAAGAGCAAAATACAACATCAGTCATCATCAGGGAAATAGAAATCAAAACTACAATGAGATACCACTTCATACCCATCAGAATGGCTAAAATTAACAACACAAGAAACGACAGATGTTGGTGAGGATGCAAAGGGGAATCCTCCTGTACTGTCATTGGGAATGCAAACTGGTGCAGCCACTCTAGAAAAACAGTATGATGTTTCCTCAAAAAGCTAAAAATAGAACTACCCTACAACCTAGCAATTGCACTACCAAATGTTTACCCAAAGGATCCAAAAATAGATATTTGAAGGAAAACATGCACTCCAATGTCTATAGCAGCATTATCAATGAAAGCCAAATTATGGAAAAAGCCCAAATATCCATCAACTGCTGAATGGATAAAAAGATGTGGTATGTATATGCAATGGAATATTACTTAGCAGTCAAAAAGAATGAAATCTTGCCATTTTCAATGACATGGAAGGAGCTACAGTGTATTATGCTAAACAAAATAAATCAATCAGAGAAAGAAATACCATATGATTTCACTCATATGTGGAATTTAAGAAACAAAACAGATGAACTTATGGGAAAGAAAAAAAAGAGAAAAAGGCAAAGCATAAGAGAGACTCTTAACTATAGAGAACAAACTGATGGTTGTTGGAAGGGAGGCAGGTAGGAAGATGGGCTAAATGGATGATAGATATTAAGGAGGGCACTTCTGATGAGCACTGGGTGTTATATGTAAGCCACAAATCATGAAATTCTATTCCTGAAACTAATATTACACTATATGTTAACTAACTAGAATTTAAATAAAACTTTAAACATTACATAAATAAATAAGATGAATTTGGGGGGGGGGGGAGAGGAAAATAAACCCAAAACAAGTAGAAGGAAAGAAATAATAAACAGTAGAATTGGAAGCAATTACATGGAAAACAGAAAAACAATACAGAAAATCAATGAAACTAAAAGCTGGTTCTTTGGAGAGATCAATAAAATTAATGACCCTCTAGCAAGATTGAATAAAGGGAGAAGAAATTGACAACACTAGGAAAGAAAGGGGGAAATCATTAGAGATGTCCTTGACTGAGAGAATTAGCCAATCTCTGCATCCATACAATACTATACTATACAGCAACAGAATAGAACAAATCTATTTGTGTTAAAAGTCGTTGAATTGCACAGTAGAAAAAAAAGTCAATTTTGCTGAGTCAATTTTAAAAAGTAATTAAAATTCTCACAAAAATATTTTACCATTTTCTACCATCACCAACGATACATTGTTTACTTCCTAAAATTTGTTACTTCCTAAAAATTCTCACTCATGAGATTTTTGTCAGGCTTTGCAAATGCTACCTATTCAATGATATTTTATATATATATATAAATGTATATATGTATATAATAACATATTAATAATATGTTAATATATTATTAACATATATTAACATATATAAAATGTATATTGTACATATAATAATAACATATAATAACAATATATACATATATACATATATATTATTTTTGGATTTTGGATTAAAAGTAAAATCAATAATTTTACATTTTTATTTTTATTTTCATTTTTTCTTTGTGAACTCGTTATTTAAATAATTACCCACTGTTTTCTCTCCCAATTTTCTGTTTTTTTCTTTTCTTTATATATTTTGAATAGTCTTTTTTAGAGATTATAAATACTTTTTTCATTCCTCATTTGTCTTTTCATTTTATTAATTATATTTTTGCTCCTTTAAAACGATTTTTCATGCATCAAATTCCCCAATATATTTTGATATCTGGGTTTCTACATACTTAAAATAGCCTTTGCTCTTCAATATTATAAAAACAATTTCTACCATATGATTAAACATTTCTAAATGTTTCTGTAATAGAATTACTGTTTACATTTTGTCTTGTTATCTATATATAAGCCATGCATAAATGATGTAACTATGGGGCTTCATTCTATCTTTTTCCCAAATGAATATCTAAATATCCCCAACAATTCCTTCAACAATCTATTAAGTTCTATACTTATTTGAAATATTAGCTATAACTAGATAAATTTCCACAATCCTGTACGTAAGCTTCTTTACTTTGCTTTTTAAAATTTTTCTTCCTTTCATCTATCTTACATTGGTATCAATTTATTTAGTCCTAGCTTTTTCGTATGTTAAATATCCAGGATACCTTAACCCTCAATACACTTAAAAAAAAATGTATTACATATACTTGCCCATTTTCTCTGTCATATGTATTTAGGAGTTTACTTGTCAAATTCAGTAAAAGTATTAATGAACATTAAAAAAAATGTTGGCTTGGTCGCACCTGGATGACTCAGTTGATTGAGTATCCAAGTCTCGATTTTGGCTTAGGTCATGAACTCCGGGTCCTGGGATTGAGCCCAACATTGGACTCCTTGCTCAGCGAGGAGTCTGCTTGAGATTCACTCGCCCTCTCTTCCACTGTCTCCTCCCACTCACAAGAGGGTCCTTTCTCTCAAAATAAAAATAAATAAATCTTTTTTTTAAAAAAAAGTTTTGGTTTATTTGGGAGTATAGAATACATAAATTAATTTGGGAAAATCGGTATTTATACTATACTGTATTGTCTTGCCCCAGAACACAAAATGACTCTTCGAATTTTTAAAAGCTCTTCAGTGAAGATTTATGTTTGTCATGTGTGCTTTGCAATTTCTTAAATAGTCTTAGTCCTTAGTTTCTTTAGTTTTATGTTTTCATAATTGAAAACAAAACCCTTCCCTTAGGGTGGAGATGTGTGAAGATGTAGGGGAGGACTGTTCACTGGAATTCTGATCATCCCAACCCCATCCTGATCAAGAGGGAAGTCCTAACACCGCATCCTTTATCCTTGGGAATCCTGGAAGTTTTGCTGACCAGTGCTGATACATTCAAAGAGTGCAATGTTGGAGTGTGGCTCTATCTCTACTTTTTTTTTCCCTTTTACTTGCCCAGATAGCTAACAAATTCCCACATTCATACATCTTCTCCAACACTTTCCAGTTTTTCTTTCTTCACTGATCTATTATCAGAAATGCCTTCTATCTCCCTATTACAGAAGCTATTATTGTAGCAATTGCTAGTTTTTTCATGCCCCTTCATGCTGTTACAAAGATGTAATGATGACATTATCTTGTTCTTTCTAATGTCATTAATAACTCATAGCCATCATAATAATCATTAATTACAACAGAGTTCATATAGTATTTCACACCTAGCTAACACACCTACTTCTATAACTCTAGCCCTAATTAGGAACTGCAACAGAAGTAGATCAGAGTATGATTCAAAAACTGAAGACCTTTTCATGGCAGAAATGAGACTATGGCAAATCTCTAGCTGTGATCTGCATGTGAATACGGAGGGGTCACTGAGGGAGGAGATACCGTTTTATCATCTTGTGGTCTTGTGTCTAGATCACTTCCTCAAGCAGGACTCTGTTTTCTCAGAGTAATCAGGAATCTTGTCTAAGAGTCGCCCTGGCACCTGCCTTCAGGGAAAACACTCAAAATGGTGTTGAAAAAACCAACACATTTCATAATGACACTCTTCCTTAAAACCTCCCAGAAACTTCTGGTATCTAATCCCCACAAGTAGGGCCCAGTCTCTCCAATCTTGCCTCTTACTTCTGGCCTCTTCAATGCCTCCATCCCTTACAGCCCCTCATTTTCCTCCCAAAAGTCCATGTTCATTCCCACAGATAAACCTTCACTAATGCTGCCAATTTTCCTAGCTTCACTTCTGAATCTTTCCAGGCCATCATAGGGTCCACATCTTCTGTGAAATCGTTGTCATCATTCAAAACTGCATTACTTGTTAGGTTATATGCAGAGCTGTACATTGAATACAAAGATTTCACAAGGAGCAAACACTTCGTATCCTTTCAAGTACATGCATATTGTTTCTTCTGTGCAGTTTACACTCCCTGAGAGCAGGGATCATGCATCAGTTTTGCACTGTACATGAGAAGTATGGTATGTCATATCCAAGTATGTCGTGGACAGCATTTTCTATTAAAAAAAAAAGAGTAACTAACATGAATTGAACACTTAGCAAACGATAGACTATGTCAAGTGTTTTTAAAGTAACTCAATCAATTATGCTCTCCAGCCGTATGCCAGATATATCTAAACACAGTTTTAAACCAGAGACAATCCCTACCCTTATGGAATTCACATTATTCTCTTGTTAGTAGTCACCATTTTAATAAATGCTATAATAGTAATAATAGCAAAAAAATAACCCACAATAGCTTGATTTATTGAATGCTGTCTATATTTTTAAGTATCTATTTATATGTGTATCACAAAAACCCTAACAGGTGATTATTATTATGATTTTATAGGTGAGAAATTCAAGACTTAGTGTAAGCAAGTCACTTTTCTAAAATCACTTCTTATTTATGTCAGTGATAGCAAATATTATTGTGACAGTTCTTAAACATCAGTGAGCATCTGAGTCAGCTGTGGTCCTTGCTAATAATTCCAAAGTTTGGGCTGTGCCCCTCAGATTTCTCTTTTATTGGTGTGGAGAGAATTTGAGGCACAGATGTTAATGGATCCCTGTGGTTTGATGAAAAAACATTTGTGTTGGGATGCCTGAGTGGCTTAGTGGTTGAGCATCTGCTTTTGGCTCAGGTCATGACCCCGAGGTCCTGGGATCGAGTCCCACATCGGGCTCCCTAAGGGAGCCTGCTTCTCCTTCTGCCTATGTCCCTGCCTCTCTCTCTGTGTCTCTCATGAATAAATGAATAAAATCTTTTTTTAAAAAAAGAAAAAGCATTTGTATTGGGTATGTCAAGATGGTGAAAAATAAGCCAGACAAAGAAAGACAAATATTGCACAGTATCATCACTTATGTGTGAAATTAAAAAAAAATCAAATTTGTAGAAACAGGGAGTAGAAAAGTAGAATGGTTGGGGAAATTGGAGACAGGTACAAACTTTCTGTTTAAAGATGAATGTTGGAGGGCCTAATGCATAACATGGTGACCAGAATCTTACAATCCTGGATTGTACAACTGAAATGTGCTGAGTAAAACTTACGTGTTCTCACAGGAGAAAAAAAAAAAATCACTGCATGAGGAGATGGATGTGATAAAACTCAGTTATGTAAATCCTTTCACAGTATAAATGTATATCAAATCATTATGTTGTACACTTTAAATGTGCTACAATTATATTTGTTATATACCTCTGCAAAGCTGTAAAAGAATAAGGCCAAGGCCATAGGTGGTACAGAGCACCAGTATCTTGTGCTCCGTGGCCATTCACCTGGCTTGAGGTCCTAAGCGAGTTCTAGATCCTCAGTCTCTACTGCCTCAAAAGTAAATAAAGAATTAAACTCTTTTTTTTTTTTTGCATTTTGGAAATAGAAGAGATATTAGAGATTATCAAGTTCAATCTTTGCATTTTAAAAAATATAAAAAGTAGGACAGTTTAGGTGTTTAGGTGACAATTGTAGTAGGTTGTAGATCCTGACCATAGTGCTTTTTTTAACTCTTGCCATTAGATGTGTGGAGTCCATTTACCCAGCCATCATCCTGGCCTGGCCTTGGAACTTGCTTTGTCCAATCAAACAGGATGGAATGAGGTTATGTGAGCTCTGAAATCTGGAACATAAGCAGCTACGGCATCTATTCTTGGAGTGGTGCCACCATCAGGTAAGGAGGGCCAACCTGGATCGCTGAGTGATAAGAGAGCCATGGAGGTAAAATCCTAGTGCTGAGGTCCTACAAATATGAGCAAAGTCATCTGGGACCTTCTTACTCTCTTGGCAGCCATCTAATTGCAACCGCATGAGTGACTCCATGCTTTCTAAGCCATGAAGTTTCAAAGTGACTTCTTATTCAGAAATAGATCATTGATAGAGTTTGGTCCACATTTTTATCTGTTCCAGACCCTAGGCCTCACTTCTCTCCCTAGGGTATCAGTTCCACTGATCCATAGGAGCTGAAAATACTTTTAATAGAAACTAAATTATAAAATGAATTAGGAACATAGTATATTCTAATATAATTGATCTCCCTTTCTCATTATTGTCATAATTTAAGACTTGGGTTAAATTTCTGAGAATAAGCATGAAGCAAGTCTTACAGTTAGGTCTCTACTCTGAATCCCACTACCACATGACCTGAAAACAGACCATTCATGTAACTACTCATTTATTTGGACGTTTGTTGGGTGCCTACAATATTAGAAATTCCACTTGACAGAATGAAATAAAGGCATATGTAAGGTGTGTATGTACAAGGCATATGTAAGGGAATATAATTCCCAAAAGGATTATTTATGAGATCCATATCTTACTTCTGATGTTAAGAGCCAGTGTAGGTCTCTAATGCCCAGAGGAGTGCTTTTTCAAACCACTCCAGTTTTAACTTACCTCCATACTGTGACTCTTACCACAGCTCTGCCTCCATTTCCAGCTCCCCACGTGTTCCTCCTCCCCTGACACATGCTGCCTCTTCCCTTAATTTGCTCTCCTGGCCCTCATTTTCTGCTGTTTTAACTTCCACATTTAGTTCTACACATGCTTCATCAATAAATCTCTCCCACTAATTTATATCCCTGAATATCTCCAATTCTGTTTCCATCACTGTTAATCTGGAGAAAACTCTTCTAGAGTACATTCTGGTGTCTGGAGAAAACTGGATTAAGACTTTCTGGTTCTCTTCAAGGCCCACTTTAATTTCCAAGTTACTGTTTTCCAATCACAACTGCCTTCCCCCAGTAAGGGGCCTTTGGGATGCAATATAGTAGCTGGGTACAGTTCATTCTTCCCAGCCTGCGATGCGGCTGTGTCTACCTCTCCTCCAGAGGAAAAGTTTAAATAAAATATAAAACATTGGTACCTCTAAACTCTGTTTAACAATTGCTTATTTTTAAAATTTCTTTTAGATTTAATTCATCTACCCATCAGTAATCAATCAAGCATCAAATATTGATTATCTTACTATATAACAACACTGCTGTGGCTAGTTGCAAGATTCAAATATCATTCATGCCCTCCAGGCATTAGCAAACATAGCCAAGGGGGACAATAAAGCTGACAAAAGGGGGCCTGTATTTGTTAACTCTAATGAGAAACCTATTGAAAAGGAAGTTAATGTGAAATGATTAAATTAACTACTGAGATCATCTGTAATAAGATAGCTAACCTGAACTTGCCCCGAGGGCATCTTTTTGTGAATTACAAAACAAGTATTTTCTTTGGCCACCTTTCTCTGCCTTTGAATACAGTTGCTTATTAGCACCAAACTCCCTGAGTGGGAGAGTTGACAGGACCTCTGTCCCGTTGCCATAGCCTGGATCCCTCCCTACAGAATAGAACTTACACAGCTCCTTATGTGGTGTTTCTGCCCTGGGCCCAGAGGAGATGTGAAGATGGAACTTCAGAGGCTCTGGAACTTCCTGAAATGGCATATAATTTGGAATGTTTATGGAAGTCTGTGCTCGTTCTCCAGAGACAGACCATAGAGGAACACAAAACTATGAAACTTCCCCAAAGAGTCTATTCAAAAATGCTTAAGAATCACTACTCCAGACATACAACCTTACAGCACCCTTGGTGGTAGGGCTGATGGACCTGGTTCTGCATTTTGATTTTTCAGACTGTGAGCTGACTGACTTTTCTCAATCTACTTAAACATCTAGGTATATTTTTGTTGTTGTTGTTGTTTTTATCTTGATGTTATTGATGTTGTTCTTGTTTCAAGTGCACAGTTAAGTATTCTTAATGTGTTTAGACTTACACTGACAAACCCCACATGCACACTGTGGTCAGAGCCATTCAAATGTACTTGAATACAAGAGTTTAACTCATTAGATTTTACTGTTTTTGTACTTCTTCAAAGCAGCTTTTGACTAAGGAGCAAAAGTATGTATCTGAACTGATCCAAGGAATTTTTTCTCCCTCTTCCCAATGCTGTCCATTATACTCTTTTCTTCTTTGTCTGAAGTCTAAAGCTTGTCTTTTAGGATTTCTATGTGGCTCTCTGCCCAAGGGTAGAACTCTATTTCTCTGTAGTACAGCTGAAGGGACCTCAAATTCATGGGAGTCCTTATCTTCCTGTCTTACACATCTTGCACTCAGACCCTTCATGCTCTATCCAGCTTACCTTTTACAGAACTCTGTTGTGATTACTCCTTTAATAAAATCTTAATTCCCTTGCCCCTGTTATCATATTCATTGGGCAAATGCTCAATCTGGTTAAACCTATCCTTCTGCCTTTTTAGTTTCTGTATCTAAGCAACTAAAATTGTTCTAGAAACCATTGCTTGAGGGAGTATAAATTTCTACTACCAATTTGGGAAACAACTTGGCATTATCCTTAAACTTGTGTCTACTCTATGAGTAAACAATTTCCTTCTTAGGTGAGTAACTCAAAGAAATTGCACATATACACTAAGAGATATGCATGAGAATGGCCATGCAGCATTTTTGTAATAGCAAAAACAAAAGCTATATAGTAAGTGGAAATAAATGAATTACATCTCTAAGCAACACCATGGATGTAGCTAATAAATACAATATAGAACAAAATTAAGTCACAGAATTCATTCAATATGTTTTAAAGCTCAAGGCCAGGCAAATTAAGCAATATTTACCTGAGGTCTACATATGTATGTGATGTATGTGGTGACAACATATATATACACACAACACACATACACCCCACAGGTATATGATAGAGGCAGAATTCAGAAGATTGGTTATAGCTTCAAGAAAGAGGAAGAGGAAGAGAGAAAGTGCATTGCAATTATTGGCAAGATTCATATCAACTTCTTAACTGAGTTCACTTTAAATATAAAAACACACTTTCAACAGGCCCTCAGTACTACCCAGATATCCTATTGCATTTCACTAGTCAATTCATTCTCCCATTTTTTAAGGTAAATAATTTTCTTTCTTTTGCCACCTCTTCTCCTTGATCTCAGCTCTGAGAGATGAAAAATTAAACTAAATATGCAGGAAATCTGGATTTTTTTTCTTTTAAAAAATTCTGCCTTTCAGTTTTTCTTAAGTAAATTATGTTCTCTTTAAAAGTCTAGTACAAAAATAAATAAAAATAAATAAAAAAATAAAAGTCTAGTACAAAAAAATAAGTTAACTTAAGATAATAGTTAGTTCATATTTGACTATATCTGTGGGTTAGAACATGGCGGCAACAGTTACACCATCCTCCCTTCCTCAAGTTTTAATCTACCAGAGAATAGACACAAGAATCAATAGCCTAAACAAGACTGAATACATTAGTATTATTAGTAATTTTGAAACAGTGATTGTTAACAGCTTCTGGTAAACTGTGTTGAAAGAGATGGCAGGAGTTTGAGGACCCAAGTGAAGCTTTGTATTCCATTCACCATTAATTGGGGTCAGCTGAGTCCACAGGCATGCATAGAAATCATTATCCATTGATTATGAAGGGCGAAGCTAAAGATGGATTCTTCCCTGTACAGGGAAGAGAACTTCTATAGGGGAGAAGGAAGCAGAAGGAAGCCCACTGCCCTGATGACCAATCCAAGAGACTGGCAGATCCCAGACAAAGTCAGCGGAAAATATGTGCATTACTATCAACAAGTCCCTGCAAACATGTAACTGATTAGCTGCAAATCTTTCCATGGAGAGGGGTCAGTGAGAAGAAAAAAGAGAAGGGTAGTAGTTATTTCTCCTGTCTTCTCAAGAAGGTAAAAAAAGTTGTCAGAAAGCTTAATTATTGATTTGTGTCCAATTAGAATTGAAAATTTAGAATGTATTAGGGTGACAATACTATTTTTAAAAATCCATGTATACGTTGCTCAGACTTCATTTTATTTTAGTTGTAAAAAATAAGCTAAGAAAAAAATCACAAAACTTAAACCTTGGTATGCCTTTCTTAAACATACCTAGAACTATTTATGATCATAGGAGATGACTATGATGAAAATACAGGTTCCCACTGGAACCTGAGAAATTATGAATGACCACCAGACCTAGGAACAAGATCAGAAATTACTCAGTTGTGCATTTCTTAGTGTGTATATTTGCCTGAGGGATTCTATATGTGTTTTATTTGAGAGGGGGAGGTGGTATATGGTGAGAGAAGAGGTGAAGAAAATTTCTAACTCAAACCAAAATTTAAGCAAAAGAACTTGGCCTGTTAGAAGTTAGGGCCCTTTGGGGCAGGTCTTGACACAGGTCAAGCCTTTTGTTGTGAAATGTCTGGAAGTAGTTTATGGAGTCTATGAGGTCTCTTTGTGCTATCTTTATCTTGGTTCCTATCACACAAAACATTTTGTGCATGTAAGTACTTTGTCTTTAATGAGTATTTAACTCATGTTCATTGAATGTTTGCATGAATGAAAAATAAAAAGTAAAAGATCAGGCCTAAAAAGGTAATAAAGTCACGTGGCAATTCTGCCTTTGGTTTATGATCTATATTATGTGAAAGAATCTCTTATCCTTTATGAGATTTAGAATGGTCTGACAGAAATAATATGAATCCATCTGTTCTTATGCCCTTTTTTCTAAAAAGTAGCTTGTTAGTAAATGCAGATGATTAGTAGATTGTAAAAAAAATAAAAAAGCAAAAATTTAAAAAAGATGTCAAATTCAGTAGCAACAACCTACCTATATTTCCGCTTTCCTGCTACTGTGGCATTTTCTGTGAGAATTTCTAGACAAGGGGCAAATAGGCTATAGGCAGAATTTCAGTGGTGGAATGAGAAGGAAGTAAATTCAGTTGTAAACTCTTCGAGGGCAGAACGATGTGTGTATTGTCCTGGGTAGTACTCTTTAGTACCTACCAGTGTTCTGTGTTCATTAGATGGTTTTTAAAAATGAAAGGTAGGTAAGAGATTCTTAGTCCAATATGAAGCACAGGGAATGTGGTTTCAAATATTAAAATCCATATCTTCCTCTCTTTTTCTCCCCCTTCTCCTTTCCTTTTTGGGAATCTGTGATGACTTCTGGAGTGTGGTGGTTATGGGCAGGAATAAGTGAGATTTAATCCAGAATCATTACTAACTCAAAAGTTGAGCTCTTCTCATGGGCCAAAATCTCTGTAAACTAGTGACCTCAAGTCTAGAAATCCACTGCATTCCAAAAATGTATTAATGGGAGAATATGATGTTTCTATACCTGCTTTTGTTGAGATCAAACTAGCTCCAGATTTGCTCCAGATGAACTCAAGTCTAATACCTATACAATCAAATACAGATTTACATCACCTCTTGTTTGGCATTGCTTCTGTCTGAACAATCATTTTCAGAGCCTTGGAAAAGGTAAACACAGCCCAAATAGCCCCATTGCCAAAGCTAAATTTGCTCACCAATCCACAAGACTCAGCATGGAAAATGGATAGTTATTTGAAAAAGCAACTTAAAACTTTATTCTCTATACTTTTCACACAACCCTTTCACTAAATCACTGGAGTCAGTTTCCTGTTGGCTTCTGTTTCATCTTCATTTTATATTCTGGGGATAATTGAACTCCAAGAAGATGGGTGACTCCTTTACGATTTAGTTACCTTCTGGCTCCAGATTTTATAACTTTATATCTCTTGTAAATCGATAAATCTTCGTGTTACAATATTGAAAGTAGAAATGACCCATTGTTCTGATGTCAATCTTATGGCACCCTAGAACTTTAAAATAGAAATAAAAATCTGGAATCAAATGGAAAAGTGGCTTATTGGTTTAAACAGCCATTGCTAGAATCAGGAATCAAATCTTAATTCCTAAGCATGGTCATCATGACCCTTTGACACTTACTTTATGACTAAATCTTACAAAGAGCGACATTTAACTCTCCAAGCCCAAAGCAGATTAAAATCATCATACTTAAAGGAAAAGGCAGCTCAGTGAAATCACACCCAAAGCAGAGGGTGCTGCCAATAGCCTCAGAGTAAGAAAAGAGAAAATTTTAGAAATTTTCAAAAGAAATCCAAAGGCACAGCTTTGGGGTCATTAATTCTAGAAGTAAATTGCAAACTATATGAAGTAGAACATAATTGTTGTTTTGATAGATATTTTGTATATGCTGTTTAAGAAATCAAAGAAATAAAACATTTTTTGCAACATAATCAAATCATCAAAACCATTAAACTATTTTTGAAAACCTGGTAAAGTATGTACTTTTAACACTTTTGTACAGATTTGGGGGAAATGTTATTTATGTATAATTGGTATTTCCACAATGGCAACTGGTCAACAGAACTAAATATATAATTTATAATATATTATGTATCTGTATAATATATACATTTCTTTAAATTATCATTCTCCTTTCTAATTTTCTGGAATACTTTCCATAGATCCAATCTTTTCTTCATCACAAGCCTTCTCTCATCTAGTGCGGTTTAAACTCTTTGGGTGCCAGTAAATACTAAAAACCTTAAGGAAAAAAGCACCTTGAAAACATGCTCTTTCACCAATTAATTCTTCACCTTTCCAAGTCATTAATGGTGGCCATTCCAAACACAGGTGGCTATCCAGTATTAAGAAAACATTGTAGGATGGCATTGCTTGTCCAGAAGACAGCGTAAGATTCCAGGTTGGCAAAACCCTGCTGGGACTGGAGTTTAGGATGCTTAGGTAAATCAGTAGAAGAAACAAGGCCCACCCTGGAGAAACCACAGGTAATGGTGAAGAGTAGAGGTTGACGAGATTAGAATTAGAAGGATGAGGGCCATGAGTCGGGTCTTTGGAGGAAGCAGAATTCAAAAGACAACACTGGTACCTTCCAGATTGTGAAAACTGGGCTGGAGATGATGAGGAAGGTGGAAGCATTCCTTAAATTCACTCTCAAAGGGCAATTCTGCAACAATTTATAGCTCAGCTTGTTTTCTTACACTGTGCGATCTAAAACCCATGACTGGGAAATAGATGCTTTCCACATATTTCCCTCATTCCCCTTACATCCACAAGCACATTTTTGACTGGCATCAAATCCTTTTGACTGGTGCAGATCAGTAAAGGCCAAGCTTAGGGGATGGTCTTTTCCCAGGATTAGAAACTTCCCCCACTACCCCGTTTTCCCCCTGGGCAACAGTGTAAAAGTGTCCAGCCATGGTGCTATCCAGATGATGATTTTGATATTCTGAGTCAGTTGTCCATGAACTGGGTGAAGATTTTTTCCCTAAGGACTTGAAAAATCTATTGTGGTGTGACACAATGGCATCCTGCTCTTAAATACAATTGGTAAACTGCTATTTATTGTTTGACTGTTTTTAGACCTGGTCATGACCTGCTGCCATTTTGGGGAGAGCAGTTTTAAAGGAGGAGCTTGCTAAGAACTGTATTTTCAAGAGAAAGTGTGTAATTGCAGAATTGGTTTTTTTTTTTTTTTTTTTTTTTTTGGCCTCTAGAAGCCAAAAGTATTGGGTCAGTGTAGCCCTTCCTTCTATTCCCCACATTTTCTCAGCTTGAATATCAACTCCTGTGGAAATCCCTCCCTATTGTCCAAGTCCAATCTAGATGTCCCTCCTGTGTGCCCCCATGACATTACAGTAATTGTCCTACTCTCTTATAACTGCCTAAGTGCTTATCACTGTCTGTATTCCCCATGAAGATATAAGCTTCTTTTAGATAGAAGCTAGATCTTTTACAATATTGGATCCCTAGCTAGTAGGTTATAAAATAAATATTTGTTAAGTGTGTGGGTACCTAAATCAAAGCATTTCTGTGCCTGCCTACTCTCTCTATGCATCCAGCCATCTGGCCCTGGCCCTGATTCTACCAATCTGCTGAAGCTGAAGATGATGACACAGTTACCATCCATGTGTAACATGTAACTGACCACAATCTGCTCCCAGCCTACCCATTCCTCAAGTACCACCTTGGTCACCACCTCTTCTGTTGAGTCAAGCCTGAATGCTCTAGGCTAAAATGCTGTCTCTCTTCTCTGACCTCCAATACTCAGTGTTCAGAATCTATGCAATTAACTCTTGATCATGTACTTTCTTTGTGTGCATCTACGGATCTGGTCTCTGGGAGCACCTCACATGTCAAGTTCAGTCTACTCTTATTCTTTCTGTGCATCTTAGCACTGAGCTGGGCACAGAGAGCTCTTGCAAACAGTGCTGAAGTGATCCTGATCTACATGAATATATAAGTCCTGAGGGCAAACTTTCTGTCCTGAGTTCTACTTGAATTTGCACTGGAGACGATAATTTCCTGTGACGACTAAAACTGCTGTAGCAATGGATACAGGAAGAGATGGAAAGGAATTGGCAGAGGCAGAACTGTCCTTTTGTTATTTTGTTATAAATAAACTCCCTCAGTGGAAACTTGTTAACCCTCAGTCCTTGCCTTCACATCTACTTATATGCAAGACCTCCCTCGACAAATCAATCTTTACACTGCAGTGGCACTCTCTTGACAAGATATGTTTGGCTTAGCCACTGTTGATATTTGTTCTTGAAATCTCGGTTGTATGGCATGGTACACTCTGAGAGCAGAAATGGAGATGCTTAGTTTATATGCACAGAGGATGGGCAAGATGCAAACAGAAAGAGACGGTCCACAGCAGGGCAGCAGGAGTGGCAGGAGCTGAGCAGCACTTAATATGTTGTGATGTATTGAATCTATGAAATGCTTGTTCAATAGCTAGTCAAAGTAAATTTAGAAGGACACAGGAAAGGGATTTATTTTTTTATCATTGTAAAAACGTTCATTATTTCTTATGCTGTTGGTCATGGTCTACTGGTGTCCTTTGGAGATCCCAGTGCCCTCTGAATCCCAAACAGCACCATTGACAGGATTAGGTGAGGTTTGTTCAATATATTCAAGTCCCTGGAGAACTATGGTTTTATTAGTACTTTGGAATTGGGCTCTCTTGCTGGATTTTATTCTGAAAAGAATGAGCTAGAGAGCTTGACACACTCTCAAGGTAAATTAGTTGATTGCTTCTCCTCTAGTGCATAACTTTATTGGAGCATTTCCCAAACTTGACTGAGATAATTTACATACATGTCTGTGTTGCTCGTCAGACAGCGAGTGTTTGCAACAGAGACTGTATCTTCTTCATTTATTTTTCCCAACAGAGTGGCAAAGTGCCCAGCACAGAGGAAACCCTCATGCAATGTTTGCTGAACAAGACATCTTAATATCCATGAAGAACTGTCTATGTAAGGGAGGAAACAAAAAAGGTAAACGAAAGCTATTCTGAGCCTGCTGAAGAGAAATGCAGATACTATTAGATAATTAATTAAATTTTAATTTTCCTGTAAGTAGTCTCCTGAGAAACATGCTATTTTAGCATTGTACCTAGACTAGGCTACTTGTAAATACCTCCGGTGGGCCTAGTTTTATGCTAAATGGCATGGGACAAGAACTGAATAAAACATGGCCTCTGCCAATAAGAATGTTGGGTGCCGTCTAGGGAGACAAGGTCCAAGAAAGGACCTAAAACACACAGTGGATTATAAAGAAGAGTAAAAACAATGTGGCTAAAAAGAGATCAGAATAGGAGAAAATTACATGAGCTGGCGCAATTAAGGAAGGACTAGAAGGAGGTAAAAATCCATTGCAAAGAATTTTCAGTTGATAAATGACATGTGGGAAAGCATTAATTGAATCATGCTGCTATTTTATATAAGATTCAGGATAGAAATGTTAGATATTACTTTTTGCAAAGGAAATGCTCTTCAATGCTGTTGAAGAATCCTCAGATCATCAGATTTCCTTAGATTTATCAGTGAACAAACCTGTGCTAAGAAAGACAGCATGGTGTTCTGCTAAGGAAGAGTGTGCTGAGTCTAAAGACCTTGATGCTCTCCCTCGATTCTACTATTAGCTGTGTGACCTTGATGATGTTAGGTGACCTCTCTGGACCCCACTTTCCTCTTTTAAAATGTTGACATCAGGGAAAACCTGCCCAGACTTCACCTCAGGGCATGGCAAGCTTTAAATTGTGAAAGAAAAATCACTTGTATAAAGACAGGAAGTCACCTCATCCTTCAGCCTTTATAGGGCCAAGACGCTGATGAAGAGAGAAAGCTGCATAATTGCTGCTTTCCAGCACAGGTACTGATTTTTCAGGTATTCGGGACACTGCCTCCCACCCTTCAATTTTTTTTTTTCCATTTGGAAGTCAGAAATTCTTAGAACACATTTAAGCATTTATGTGTGCACATTTTAGCATAAAGAATAACATTCTCCACAAGTAGAAAAATCACATGTCACGGAGCACTGAGTCAGGGAAAGTGTCAGAAGAACCTGAATTAATGGGTATATTTCCAATCCCATTTTTTAAAATCAGTCTTTCAATTTGGAATATCACTAAACCAACATGGGTGGGAGTACATTCAGATTCTGTAGCAGAAATCTGCAGTAAAGTGTCTGATCGAAAGTAGAAACTGGGGTAGGAACTGTTCAGAGTAAGCCAAGAGAAATCCGAAACAATGTATATTTATAGCTAGTTCTAAAATACGTGGCTACACCCCAACTGTTCAAAGATGAGCAAACAGGAAAAAAAAATAGAAAAAGGGAAAGGGACCTAGATGCAGAACCTCTGGAAATTATCTCTTATAGAATCAAGATACTGGCTTTCTCAATAGGATGTAAAAATTCATGGCCTCTTGGATGGAGGTTCATAAGGAGAAGCCTACCAGGCTAAGATGCAAAATCTGCAAAATAAAAGGAAAGAAAAATTGATAAGATTATTAATGTACATAAGGAAAATAATAGAATTCCAAAGCCTGGTGGATCATGTAAATAAAAAATTTTGATTTTAAATGACAATAAATCTTGCTATTGGGATAAGCTTGAGAAACCATCACAGATATCAATGACCTAAGTCCTGAAGTAGATTATAATTCATATAGAAAATCCAAAATGCAGATAAAAAGTGTTTCTTAAAAAGAGAAAAGAACAATGAAAGCAGAGGAAAACATGAAAGATGTACTAGAAGATAAGTCTTTCTTAGCTCTAGAAAGTATGTACAGATTGAAAGGTCCACAGGTTGTAGGTCAAAATCAGTGAAAAGAAAACCACACTTAGATCCACATCTGACGATTTTTATTGTAATTATAAAACTAAGTAAGTATCAAACTGGAAAATAAGCAGGAAACGTTTGAAGGCATAAAAATTATGTTGCCATCCAAACTCGTATTTGCAAAGCAGAATGCTGAGGGGTCAGGAGTATAAATGTGCTACATAGCTTTGATAAGAGAACTTGAAAAACAAGAATTTTATACTTATCCAAATTATCTTTTACTTATGAGAATCTTCTAAGATATTCATTTACTCTCCTAAAGGAGAAAAAAATAACTTGAAAATATAATATAACCTACAATGAGAATTGAACAAAAAGCAAAGGAAAAAGAGGACATAATGCCCTGATTTTTAATTTTATGTGTCAGCTTGACTGGGCTAAGGGACCTCCAGATAGCTGATAAAATATTATTTCTGGGTGTGTCTATGAGGCTGTTTCCAGAAGAGATTAACATTTGAATCTGCAGACTGAGTGAAGGTCATCCCATCCTTGTGAGTGTACAACAGCTGCTCCACAGAGGGCCTGAATAGAACAAAAAGGCAAGAGGATGGATTTGCTCTCTGCTTAAGCTGGGACATTTATCTTCTCTTGCCCTTCTATGTTGGTGCTGCTCATTCTCAGGCCTTTAGGTTTGATTGGAACTAAACCACTGGCTTTTTTGGGACTGCAACTTACATATTGCAGATCATGGGACTTCTGATCACCCATAACCACATGCACCAACCCTTCATATTAAATCTCTTTTTATACTTCTATATATAACTATATCAATATCTACATCTATATCTATAGGCTATCTAGTCCTACTGGTTGTATTTCTCTATAGAACCCTGACTAATACTAATGGTAGAGCCATTTAAATTAAATTAAGTCAAGGATTGTGAATAGTTATAAAACAGAGTCCAGGGGCACCTGGATGGCTCAGTGGTTGAGTGTCTGCCTTTGGCTCAGGTGCTGATCCCTGGGGCCTGGGATTGAGTCAGGCAGGCATTGAGCTCCCTGCAGAGAGCCTGCTTCTCCCTCTGCCTGTGTCTCTGCCTCTCTATGTGTGTCTCTCATGAATAAATAAATAAAATCTTTAAAAAATAAAAGAGTCCAAATATCAATTAACTCTTCTAGAAACAAGATAATACACAAAAGATAATTACCAATGATTGGTGTATGTATTAGTCTTCTCGGGCCACCGTAACAAAATGCCTTATATTGGGTGCCTTAAACAAGAGATATTTATTTTCTCACAGATTTGGGAGCTGGAAGTCTGAGATGAGAGGGCTCGCATGGTCACATTCTAGTGAAAGCTCTCTTCTGGTTTGCAGCTGACTATATTCTCAGTGTGTGCTCACATGGCTTTCCTTTGGTGCATGCACATGAAGAGAGGGATCTCTCTCTTTTCCTTTTATGAGGCCACCAATCCTATAGGATTAGGACCCAACCCTATGACTTCATTTAACCTTAATTATTCTTAAATGCCTTATCTCCAAATACAGTGACATTGAAGGTTAGGACTTAATATATAAATTGTGGGAATATAATATTTATGCAATAGCAATGTAAAAATTATATTAAATATTACTGTACGAGAACATTAAAAACAAATGATCATAGCCTCTAAGTGGGAGGTCATAAAGGTAATATCTTTATTAATATTGAAAAACTGATAGTTTTGAAAAATGTAAAAGCAACCATTAGCATGAATAAAACCATTAAAAATATTCATGAATAAAAAAAGAAAACATAGTAACTATAGCAAAAGTTAAAAAATACTAGATGATGATGATAGACTATATATATATATACATATATGTGTATGTGTGTGTGTTTTAGTAAAACAACTTTATGATGCTTATATAATATACTTCAGAGTTAAAAAAAAAACACAAGAAAATACTTGAAATGAAAAGTGTGTGTAAAAATATGTTAAGTAAATTAAGACAGAGTTAAAACAAGGATGAAAATGATAAATGAAATCCCAGAACCAAAGGATGATTTCAAAATAATAAAAATGCAATTCACCATGAAAATAAATTAAGAGGAATTTATGTGAAGTATCTTAGGGCATTGAAACATGTTAACCAAATCTTCAAACTGCAAGAAATATTTTATAGAAATGCAATAGTTTGGGGAAAGTTTGACAAGCTATATAATCTTGTATAGACCCAATGGACAAAATAATTAACAAATAGAAATAAGTATATAAAAGATCTAAAAATTATAACATCTGTTTTCATGAAGATGGCAAAGATTTCATACACAAAGAAAGGGAAATATAATCACTTTAACAACTAACATTAAACATTTGCTAAAATTGTTCATGATGGAAAAGTTCAGATTTGTATTAGAAATAAGATTATGATATTATAATGGTCAAAGATGATCACTATTAATCATTTTGTAGTCCCAATAGGCCAGGACATATGTTAAATGTTTCATATGTATTAGTCCATTTATTCCTAGTAACAATGCTATAAAGTTGATACAGTTATGTCTTGATGTTACATATGAAGGCATTTCCACTTAGGTTAAGTATTTCTCTCAAGGTTGCATGACTAGTCAGATGTTAAGTTCAGTGGTTCTCAAATTTCAGCATGCACCAGAGTCCACTGGGTTTGTGGGTTTGCTGAGCCCCATACCCAGATTTTCTGATTCAGTGGGTCTGAATTGTCATCCTTTAATTTGCATTTCCACTGGCCCCCTGTGGATGCTATGCTAGTGGTCCATGACCCTGTATGTTGAGAAGCACTAGACCAAGTGATGCCAGCACAATACATGTACTACTCTACTTCTTTGGAAAAGGAGAAATTGCAGAAACCTGGTTCTCAGAGAAATGCAATAAATTTAGAAATTTATAATTAGCAAAGCTAAAAAACAGTGCTTGGAAATTTAATTAAAAATAAAAAGCAATCATTCCCAAGTTAATCAATTTAATACATTTCCAATTAAAATTCCAATTGGATTTTTTTTCTTTGAACTTGACAAAATGATTCTAAACTCCATGTGGATGAATAATAGGAAATAATAGCCAAGACAAATTACAAAAAGAAGAGTATTTTAGGGAGAATTGCCTCACCATATAATAAAACATTATAGATTTCCAGTACAAGATTGCATACACAGCAGGTTCTCACTTCATGTTCTCTAAAATCTCCACTGAAATACTGAAATGTAAGCTTTGAGGTATGACAAGGAATAAACCAATAATAGTGACGAGGAAGGGCAGCACCAACCGTAAGAGACTACGGGGGTTTGGGGACGATGAAAGTGGATAGAGACATGTTAGCAGACAGTATCAGAGGAATATGAAATTGACGTGACCTGGCAGGATACACACAGAGCTGTGGCCTATATGGAACATAGTCTGCCTTTCAGAATCCTGAATGGAGGGGCTTTGGGCTCAGTGGAGGCCCAGATGCTAGACAGCAGGTATGAAAGATGGGATTACAACAAAGGGACTGATTAAAGTTCTGTGAATAAAGCAATTGAACCAGGTGACACTTCCACCCCTGTCCCCATCTACTCTAACCTGTTTTCCTTCCTTGAGTTAAAAGCAGCCCCATATTTATCCTCAGGCACAACAATAGAACATTGTTCTCAACAGAAATGGAGTGAATCAGTGAAGATATTTAGAGTGGTGGTGCAGGAATCATAGATAAAATCCTTTCTTATTCTGGCATTTGGGAACTCTCGACCTTACAGCCAGTATGATCCCATTCAGGGAAAATTGGAAGAAAGTTATCAGGAGAAATCTAATAGTACAAGAGACAAAACAGCTAATACTGGTACATGAGATGTGTCTAACATAATAAAAACCCTAAAGCAAAATCTTCACTCTGGTAAAATGAGGGCACAAAACAGGAGACTGTGGCCTCAACCAGGAGACCATTCAAGACATCTCCAAGGCTGCCAGCCCTGAAGGCAGGCCTACAGAGGACCCAAGCCAGGGTGTAACAAGAGGACTGGGGTCTTCAGAAGCAAAGGCAACTGGGGAAAAGTAATTGATAGAATAACTGATATAGTGGTGTCTGAGTCTATTCGGGCTGCTAGAAAAAATACCATAGAATGGGTGGCTTATAAGCACCAAAAATGTATTTCTCACACTTCTGGAGGCTGTAAAGTACAAGATCAGTCACTGTAAGATTAGAGCCCACTTTCCAGGTCATAGATGTCTGTCTTTTTCCTGGGAGGATGGAGAGGCTAGAGGAAGACAGTATAAAGCAATTAAATTTACACCTGTAAGGGCAAGAAAGTATTTCATAATGGCTAAAAACAATAAACTAAAAATAGTAAGTGTTCTTTGATACTAAAAGCTTGTTAGAAATACACCACAAAAAAATATCCAAAACACAAAAACCAAAACAAAACAAAAGAAAACAAACAAATAAACAAAAAAAACCCTTTAATTTGTTGCCTCTGGAGAACAGAACTAGAGGATTGAGAAAGATGGTCTAGGGAAAAATAATTTTATTATAAATATGACTATTCTTTAAAAGGGAGATTTTTCAGATATTCCTGGGTTTTTTTTTTCATGTTTCCACATGAACTAGAATTCTGTTTTATTAAAGAATCACCTTTTTATTAGGATTGTGTTAATTTTTTGTTTAACTTAGAAAAAAATTCTGTGCTTGTGACTGAGAAGTTCTATCCAAGAATTCCTTTCTTTCTTTTCAAGCTATCTTCTGTGTACCTCAGAATAATGTTGCCATTTCTGTGAAGGAACACACAACAAAGAATAAATGGAAATAGAATTAAAGCTGTTGAAATAGAGTTCACAAAATAAATCACAGATCAATGGTCAAATAGATCAGTAAACAACTAAGGAAGTCAATCAAATAGATCGTTGATAGAAACCATTGGTTTGGATCATAGAATAAAACCTAAACCATTAATAAATAAAGTCTTTAAAAAAAAAAAAAAAAAGGGAGCAGCCCAGGTAGCTCAGCGGTTTAGCGCCGCCTACAGCCCAGGGCGTCATCCTGGACACCAGGGATCAAGTCCCACGTCCCGCTCCCTGCATGGAGCCTGCTTCTCCCTCTGCCTGTGTCTCTGCCTCTCTCTCTCTCTCTCTCTCTCTCTCTCTCTCTCATGAATAAATAAATAAAATCTTAAAAAAAAAAACAACAACAACAACCTTAAACCATTGTTGAATGAAAGAGAAACACCTACAACAAAGTGGCTTGAAACTGATGACAAAATACTGGCAACCACAAACCAGGCTAATGTAAAGAAAGAAAAAGACAGTGGGTATCATGTTCCTAATATTAGGCAGGTCTGAATTTAAGTCAAAAGCTTTAAAGGGAGCAGAAAAAGCACTTTTAGATTACTAAATGATAGAGTGAAATGTACAGAAACTTTAATGGTTTTACATTTCTACGTGCATGGTATAGAGTAAACACCACTGGGGTTTAGGGATAAGTGTAAAAAATATTCTTAGAACAAGGGAAAAAATATTCTTAGCAGTAGGCTGTAATTTACCTCTAGCTGGTCTGCAGACCAGCAATTGGTCTACAGCATGGATGTGCACTATTCTCACCAAACATGCAGGAGGGGTCCTGCAAGTTCATTACTAATACTTAGGATTACTCAGCTTTTCTAATTTCTGTGGGGTCTAGTAGGTGCAAAATGAAATGTCATGTTCTGTGTTTTATTGGACACATCACTGTTTTCTAATGAATTTGAGTATCTTTGCATATATATTTCAGTTTTTTGGATTGCATCATATCTAAATTGCCTGTTCATATTCTTTGCCCCATCCCCCTGCTTTTTTTTTTTTTTTTTTTTGAGTTACTTACTTTTTCTAATTGATCTGCAGAAGGTACTTGTGTATCCTAGATTTGTGAACCTAATTCATGGCCAATCTCAGGTATTATATACATCATCCCATTGTGGTACTTGACCTCTACATTTGCCTACGGTGTTATTCACTGAATTTTAATTTCATCAAATTACTCATTTCTTCTTTATGGTTTGTTCATAGTTTTTTTTTTTTTTTTTTGTATTTTTCAATTGAGTTATTCAGGTATAATTTCTGTACAATAAAATGCACCCATTATGTTGTACAATGTGATGAGTTTTGACAAATATATACAGGTGTGTAATCACCACCACAGTTAAGACATAGACTATTTCCATAAACTGGGAAGATTTCCCCATGCCCATTTGAGGTCACTGTTTACCATTCCCAATTTTAGGTGGCCTACTGGTATGCATTTTCTCATTTCAGATGTTTTTTGCCTGTCCTAGGAATTCATATATAAAGAATAATACACTACACACTCCTTTGTTCCAGACTTCTTTCATTTAGCATAAGTTCTTTTGATAATCATTGGTTTGTTTCTTTTTTATGAGTAAAACGTAATTTATGTTTCTATCCACCTCATGGTGGACATTTTGTTTCCAGTTCTCAGTTATCATTATTAAGGGGACTTTGAACATTTTTGTACAAGTCTTTTCTTTATGTGGAAAAAAGGTTTTCATTTCTTTTTTAACAAATACCTTTTATTAAGGGTGCTTGGGTGGCTCAGTTGGTTAAGTGTCTTATTCAGCTCAGGTCATGATCTCAGGGTGCTGGGATGGAGTCCCATGGCGGGCTCCCTGCTCAGCAGGGAGTTTGTCCATCTGCCTCTCCCCTAATTTGTTCTCTCTCTCTCTCAAATAAACAAATTGATTCTTAAAAAATAAAGATTAATTAATTAAATTCCTTTTATTATATGGAAAACATATTTAACTTTGAAGAAGTATATTTAACTTTGAAAAACTGCCAAGATGTTTTCCAATGTGAGTTGTACCATTTTATATTTCTGCTGACAAATAAATGGGGTATGAATTTCCCTATATCCTTGCCAAGATTATACCTTTAAGTTTCATTACATATAGTAGTTTTGTATAGGCCTTTTACTGTGATTTTAATTTTGACTATCTTGAAGACTAATGGTTTTGAGCATCTTTTCACATGTTTATAACTATCTACATACCTTCTGTTGTGTAATATTTATATAAATCATTTGATCCTTCTTTTGCTGGATTGTTTGTCTTTTTACTATTGAGCTGCTATATGTTATATTCTGTGCAAAAGTTCTTTGATAGAGATGCAAATACTGTTCCCCAATCTGTGGATTGCCTTTGAATATTTTAATGTTATCTTTTTAAAACAGATTTTAAAACTTTGATTGTCAAATTTATCATTTTCTTTTATTTTATTAGTCTAGGAAATTATTGCCCTACTATAACTTCATAAAAATTTTTCCTGAAATTTTATAATTTTAGTTTTCAGATTTAAATTTATGAAACATTTCAAGCTAATTCTTAAAAATAGTGTGAAGTAAAGGTCAAGGGTCTTTTTTCTTTCCCCCAAGGACATATCCGGGAATCTCAGGACCATTTGTTCAACAGCTTAACTTCTCAGCAATGGGAATATTTATCCCATACTTATTTTTTCCAAACTCTATATATTAATCCTTAAGCAAAAAGCAAACCCTTGATTAGTGTAGCTTTATAATAAACTTGAAATCAAGTAGTGTAAGTCTTAGAATTTTATTTTTTTATGTTGTCTTGGCTATTATAGGCCATTTGTATGTGCACATAAATTATAGAATCAGCATGTGAGTTTATACAAAAATCTTGCTGAGATTTTTATTAGAATTGTGTTGAATAAAAAAAAAAAGAATTGTGTTGAATAAATATACAAATTTGGAGGAAATTCTCTTCTTAACAATATTGAATCTTCTAATTTAAGAACGTGAATATCTCTCCATTTTCTAGTTTTCTTTAATATTTTTGCAATATTGTACAGTTCTCAGTGTACTGGTTTTGCACATAATTTGCTAAATTTATCCTTAATTATTTGTTATTTTAATGCTGTAGTAAATCATATTTATTAATTTTATTTTCTAATTGTTCATTGGAAAAACATAGAAATCAGTTGGTTTTTATATTAACTTTATATCCAGAGACCTAGCTAATTTTTCTTATTAGCTTTTGGTATATATCCCATAGGATTTTCTGGATAAATGGTCATATCATCTGCAAATAAAGACAGCTTTACTTTCTTATTTCTAATCTGCATGCCTTTTATGTCTTTGGCATGCTTGTTGCCCTGATTAGCACTTTCTGTACAATGGAAAATTCAAGTGGTGAGAGCACACAACTTTGCTTTATTCCCCCTTTTAGGGAGTAAACCATTCAGTTTCACCACTGAATATGTTACCTGTAGATTTTTATCAGATTGAGGAAGTCCCTTCTAATCCAAGTTTACTGAAACTTTTTAATCTGAATATGTGTTGGAAGTTTGTTAAATGTTTTTCTGTATCTATTAAAAAGATCATATGTTTTTATCTCTTTTGTTCCATTAATGTTGAATTATATTGTTTGATTTTTGAATGTTAAACCAACATATATTCCTAGAGTAAACTTCACTTTGTCAAACACATTGTCCTTTATCTATATTGCTGTATCTTTCCATCCCTTATGGTTTCTGCTTTTAAATTTTTATATTTGAAGTCTCTATCAACTGTACATCACAGACATTGTACTCCTACACATTTCTAATGCCTTCATACTTTTACTTTTATGGAATTTTAATTTTGTAGAATTTTAATCTGAAATCCATCTTTCTATGTGATATTAGGTAGTGATCCAATATTGTTATTCTCCATATAGTAACTGGCTTTCTGAAACTGTATAAGAATTTCTGTTTTTTTTTCCCATTAATTTTTGCTATCACCTTTATTATGTATTATGCTTTAAATATGTTAAGTCAGTGTCTGTGTTACTGATGATGTTTCATTGATCTATTTTCAGACCTTATAAGAAAACCATACAATGCTGTTTCATTATTATACTCCCGATTTGTATCACATCTTACTTTCTTTTATGACTATGTGTACCCTCCCACAAACTTTAATTTTCTTTTATAAATTTACTCAGTTCTTCCTGAACTTTTATTCTTTGATATAGATTTTATATTAAGTTTACTGAGTTAAACAATAAATCTAACTGGATATTTTAGTGGAATCCCATTGTAATTATAGACTAAATTGAGAGATAATTTACATACAAATAATATTTAATCATCCTATCCAAGAATATGGACTTTTAATTTATTCAAATTATCCTCCGTGTACTTTCTTCACATACCAAACTTTTTTTATAGGAGGACTTATTATTTTTTGTTAATTCTTACATACATTATAGTTTTGTTGCTATTGTGAATCATATTTTACTTTTTACTTAAAATTTCTAGCTGATTATTGCTGGTGTTGTTAAACTTATATTAGTATTTACAGTTTATCACATATATGTGTATATATATATGTATATATACTATTGAATGCAGGATTTATGTAACCAATTATGCAATAGTTAACACCACTCTCAGTTACTTGAGATGATATAACAAATATTGAATCTTTAAGGTATAATCTGTACCTGTGTAATTTGGTGTGAGCCATCCTTTGGGATCTAATTGGGCAAGATCCTGAAACTCTCTTGGTGCATAGATTACCTCTTCCCAGACCATTTTTTTAGTTCTTTGTTTGGAACTTACCTTCTGACAGTACTACAAGCAATGGAAGGTGGTGCCAGAGAGCTGTGAGAAGACATTCATGTGTACGAAGACATTCAACTGTTTTAAGTACTGTCACCATTTTTTTTTTTTTAAGTTTTCTTTTTTCTCGAAGGAAGGCTAGAGCAGTCAGATTATGAGAAGACCTGCTTCTGGAGGGATATGAGGATTCAAAATTCTCAGATTCATTTTTGTCTGCCCAATGTCTTCATCCAACATTCCAAATTATATTTTTCTCCAGCCAATGCTTTTAATCAGCATATGACTTGTTGTGGTGTCTGTTGCAATTCAGAAATGCATACATCCAGACCTTAAGTCTTATTTTCATCCTTGCCTTCTCTATAACTAAAAAAGAAGGGTTTCCTTTAAGGCCACCTTAGAAGCTTTCTGATTCTTTGTCCACAGCTTGAGTTAAGAGGTTAAATCCTTAAGCTTCTTTTTTTTATTATTATTATTCTTTTGTAAGCTCTTTAGTACAGTTAGGAGCAGTTCCCCCCACCCCCCATCACATCCTATGTAATCACCATTATCACCATAGCAATTAAGTACCTCAACCACTTGATCTCCTTTTACTTTGTCCTCCACCTATAATTCACTCTGTATCTTTACTAGTGATAATTTTAATAACTGTAATCATGGATTATCGGTGTCTTCACAGAGATTATCTGTGTGTTATTAAAAAATATGAGCAATTCTATTCCAGAATTCCATGTTTTTAAGGTATCGGGGGATGATATTCTGAGTAACAATAATTCTATGAGTTAGGATCCCTTTAGAAAAGCGATGACATATTTTAAAGGAATAATTTACATAGGTACCATTAGGTACCACCAAGTGATGATTAGATAGCTAAGTAGCAAAGACACTAGAAATCTGTTATCTAGGTCTAAAGAATCAAGGAGAGAAATTGGAGTTACTAGATGCTTGAGAAATAAAAAAGAACCATCCACAGGAGGTATATTTAGCCTTAGAGAAGTATAGCACCTGACAGTCTCATCAAAGTAGGAGGCAGTAAGGAGAAATAAACACCCAAACTTCTCACTCTTCTAGCCCTCTGTTCCTTTGCTAATTTCTTCCTGTGGCTTAACCTAACAAAAATCCAGAGGACAAGGAAGCCTGGGTGATGCATTCTATTTTGGTCAGCTTCTAGGAACACTGGGGAGAAGAGAGAAAGGCATAAAATAGATTTGGGTGGAAGCATGCAATCTGCTTGGTAGAACTTGGTAGCTGTTGACACTGCTATATTGGAAAATAGGATGGTGGACAAATATTAGACACAGTGGTAAATCAGTTGTAGTAGTGACATAGTCTGACATGTAACGTCCCTCACCGATGGATATTCTAAGCATGGATGCTTTCCACTCCACCCAGGCATCACCAGTTCCTCAGAGAATTGGTTTTCTCTTCCACTCAAGGTCCTGTATCTTGCCCCAAGTAAGGAAAATGTTCAGACTTTGACCAGCCAGGTTGCTTCACTGAGATAACCCAATTGATCAAACTGTCAGGTACCTCTATCTGCTTCTTATTCTTAGCCATCACCACCTCTGGGCAGAAGACACATTATAAGCAACTCTTCACCTTTATAGCAACATTTCCTATACATGTTCTTGGCTCTGTTTTCCTTCTAAAAATGTGACTGCATACCTCTCTTTTTATGTACTGTCTCTTATTCATTCTCTTATTCATTTGTATCTTTTCTATCATTTCTAGGAAGTCTTTATTTAACAGATATTCTTCAGTATATTTTCAATCTTCTGCTTAGACAAAGATGTTCTCAATTCTACTAATATCCTAACAACGTTTCCATAAAATAAAAAGACCTTGATTAAAAAAATAAGAATAACTATAATAGGGAGAACTCCTAAAATGTTAATCTTCTCAATTTTCTTTCACTCATGTGCTCATATATTATATTCATGCTTATGAAGGAATGTATCAATTTAGAGGAAAAGCATTAGTTTAAAATGAGATGCATATTTGACGACTTTTGTGAGATTCTGTGCTGCTTGGATTGAAGAAGGTGGCTGTTGTACCCCAAAAACTCTAGAGTGAAAAGGTGATAGTATTTATTTTTTTCTAATCAGACCATGTAGAAGACAAAATGTTTCATAGCCTGAAAGTTCAGACTAGGTTAAAATAACCTGTTTACCCTATGTGTAGGGCAATATGCTTGCTGATACAGCTTGAAAACACACTTATCCATTTCACATCTGCAACACTAATGGTCCATTCTTGGTTGATACATTGTTTCCCATATACATAACACTAGTTCTAACATATCTAAGTTCTAACATGGCTACATTAGAAGTTCAGCATAGGGACATACCTGAAGGTAGGTATTATAACAGGCAAATTGGAGAATATTTAATCAGTCAGAATCATATTTTCTAAATAGCTTCAAATAATTCTGTATTGCAATAGAAAACATCACACTGTGATACGTAGTAATATCTAGTAGAAGAGAAATACAAAGCTGAGTTCCTGTGCTATGGAATTTCTCAAGGGGCCAATGCAAAGTACCTTTCCAGTGAGTACATGCCATTGAGTTGCCTTAATCCTAACAATCTTTCAGTACTCAACTCAAAACTTTTTTTCATCATGGATTCCTCTCTAACAAGTGTAGTGCACAACTCATCTTGTCCTTCTTCTAATGTTCAACTTTTCTTTTCATTTCACTCATTTAATATGGTAACTCTATAAAATTCTGCCATTTTGGTACTGTTACCAACTTGTTATTAGTATACCTCTTATCATAAGCTTCTAAAGGGCAACCAGAGAGTGCCTGACATAACAATGTGTAGATTTTAAGCACACAAATGTGTGATAAAAAAACTAATATATAATTATTTGCCTCTGTTACCTTTCTATTTATAGTAGATAGTATCTGCAATTCTGGTTTTCTTGGACATTAGGTTATTTTCCCCAAAATATTCTCATGAAATAAATTTACATTTATTTTAATATAGAATTAATGGGTTAAGCCTTTCTTTGGGGGGGGGGAGTTAAGCCTTTCTAGAATCTATCACTTAATTGCCAGTTAAGAATTTGATCTTCCTTAGTTCATGTCTAAAAAGGTGTTTTGAAAAGGAGTAAACTCTCATTCTGTCTCCTACTTTACCCTTTCCAGCTGACCTCCAATAAATTGCATAGCTATATGATTTTTACCCCATATTTTCACTTCTGAATATGTGGGGAAAATATTATTTAAAATGCTTAATTCCACTCCCTAATATTTCTGTATAGTTATTTTTTCTCTGCTGTTAGATTATGAGCTCTAAATTTAAGAAGGGGCACATCTTTTATACTACTACTTCTTCCACTCACACACTACCTGCAAATATATTGGTGAGTTAAAGGGTACTTTTCATAAATACCATAGAAACTGTTCAGTCACATCATGTGGGATGTAGAATACTTCTAAGAAAGAGTTATGGGTTATATTTTCAGCCAGGGTGAATTCTGGAGGTACCATGTTTACAGTTATTGAAGTTATCAGTCTGACCCAGTGGTTACTAACCCAATGGTCTACTACATTTCTGTCTTCATCCCTTTTGCCTTTCCCACTCTCCATCAGTCCTTTCTTGTCACTAGGCAGTCAACATAAAGTAGATATCCCTATGGCTGAAGTTTCTGCTTTGGGGATCGTAAAGTTGTCATCCAAATAATTTAAGGACTTCTTAGAAGCTATTTGGCTATAAGATATAGCTTGATAATTACAGTCGTGTAAGGCAGCTAAATGTTGAGGGTACCTTGAAAGTTGGTCTCAAATCTATTATTTCATTTCCTTCCAGTCATATCCATTAGGATGCTCCAAAGACCTGGTTCACATTTTCTTTATGTATTGCCCTTTAATTATACTGGTATTTCAACTCCCATATTTCTTTTTACTATTGATACTAATAGCCATGTCTGAATGTTCTCTCTAAAACTGTAGGTAGATACTACATGAAAAAAAGAGGCCCATGTAATGTTCGTAGTTGGAAGAAAAGAATATTCCCTTTTTCATCCCCGATTTACTCCAGCATGAGCCATTAACTATATTTTTTTGTCATCTCCCACTTCCATCTGGCATCCATCTTTCATTTTCTATATTTTCAGACTTCATTGCCCCATACTATTTCTTTTTCCTATAAAACTTTGTTGTTATAAAATAAACACAACTCAAAATGTTGTGTTACCTTTCCAAGGGCATTTGCTACATCAGTCTCCTCCAATAAACTGAAATGATTTAAGACAAAAGAATCTATTTCCAGTGAGAAGATATGTGAGACTCTGAAACTGATGAAAAGGGAAATCTTTTGGTTGGAGAGATGATTATTTTAGATGTTTAAGTCAGATCAAAAAGGCAGCATCCAGTCACGGTAGGATTTGAGGAATAGTGTTTCAAGGCAAGAAATCTATGAGAAGGAAGCTCGTGCATCCAGAAAAAGAAGCTCCCACAGAACCTGCCTTCCTAGACCCAAACATGAGAATGGAAGAAAGTGTCCCTTTCAACCACAAAGAAAGTCTAGCATACCCAGCAAAATGATTACTTATTGCGTCTTAAAATACAGGCTTCTGACTTGCCATCAAAAATGTTATAACCATGTTTGTGATTTTAATTAGTTTTCCAAACATATGACAAACTAAATTGAATAAATCAAACTGACCTTTAAATTTCTAGAGTTATAGCCTATTTAAATGTCCATAATGCTGCAATAATAACCCAAGTTAATAACCATTTCACTCTCCTCCCTGAGAGGCTCTCCGGGTGATACACAATGTTATTAATTTTGGCGTGATTACAAATTATTCCCATAGTTCAGGTTTAATACAGTATTGATGTTGTTATTAATATAGATTTGTCAGTAAAAATACAAAACTGAGTCAGTCCCAGCTAATGTCAGTTTTAAGGTTAAAAAATAAAAAAAATAAAATAAAAAAGCACTAGCTTATATTGAAGAAAGTAAGGAAACCCCATAAGACCTGAGTTTCATTGTAAGGATATTTGGCTTGGTATGAGAAAGAACTCAAAAATGATAAAACAGGGGGAAAAAGGCACTGTAAATCCATCTGTTAGCAACCTAAATTTTTAAGATATTGTATATTGGCCATTTATGTGGCTTTCAAAATTCTTGGGGGATCAATTAAATCATGTGACAATTCCACAAGGATTGTCAAAAAGTAAGTTTAGAGGTTAATCATCAAGGTTGAGTGAAGAGTATAATAATTTTACTCTCAGTATACTACTATGTAAAGCATGTGGGACAACAAAACAAAGCAAGCTAGCTATAAACATATGACTTGGAATGAAAGGGAGAAAATTATGATGTATAAAAATTGGTAATGCAGGGCAGTCTACCACAGAGGTAAAGAGTCCTAGCTGAACCCTTGTGAATTGTATTTAATGTTTGACTTTTCTTTTGCTAGTTTTATTAATTACTAAACATTTTTCTGCCTGATACATCATCTGAAATGTTACCTTAAAAATATTACTTCTTAGAAAGTTTGCAAAAAGTAAATAAAATAATGCATGAAAGTGTTTAATGGTTCGTGGCCTATAGTAAATGTTCAAAACATGCAAGTTCCTGGTAACAAGTTATCATGATGTGCAAAAGCAGACATCACTTTCATCATTATATTTTCATACTTGGAGAAATAATTTCCATAAGGACTCACAGTTATTAAAAATTTGTGATGGGATTAAAACCATGTCATTTCCAATTACTAAATCAGTTACCATACTGTCCTATCTGCTTTGATTGTTTTGTGAGGTATGATCTTAGTTAGTGTATATAGAGTTTGATTTTTTCACATAAGAATTAAGACTCCCAACTTCTGCTTTTAGTAATTCAAAGCAACCCTCAGAGTAGAGCAATTAGAAAAACTGGACAAAAAATTTTCTGCTTAAAGATATCAGACAGTTATAATGAAGTGGAAATTTATGGGTCAAATATTGGAAAATAAAGTTATTCAGAGAGGTTAAACCAGCATCTGGGTCTTTTTTCCTTATAAGTGTCTATTGATGTTAAAAGAGGCAATTGAGAAGCTGTCTGATATTATTCTATTTTTCTGCATTTGAATTTTCTATGATACAGAAGTAAAAACAGAAATAAGACAAAACAAAAAACAAACAAACAAAAAAACATTTCATGGATGTACCCTAACCTACTTTTAAACTCCATATCCTACTGTTCACTTATCCTTGAAAATATTTACCATTTTCCTTGCCTAGGATGTCCAATGTTCCAAAGTTGATTAACTAATAAAATATTTTCATTCTTCAAAATCCAAAGGTATTTCCTCCTTTTAGTCAAGATAGCACCCCAAATGAAAGTAGCCTCACTGTGTTCACTTGCCACTTCCTTTGACCTCCCCTTAGCAATGAACAAATTGACTGTTATGTGTGCATATTTGAGTATGCACCTGTCACTTCACAAGTATTTTAGATTTTTAGACAAAAGGCTAAGACTGTCATATTTTTATCCCTCTGCTATGACAAATACAAAAATGAATTAAGGTTTGTAGGGCCTAAAGTGTATGAAATTGCTTTAAATTGTAAAGAATGCAAAAATCCAAATATAAATTAGGTAAACTAATTTGGAAAACTTGGAAGTCTGTTGTGCAGGTTAAACCCTCTAAAACTTCAGCTTCAGTAGCTCTATAGTAAATCCATTTGTGGCAAAATGCAATACCTGAAGTGTTTGGTTTGCTGGAGTCAATCCTCAGTAAGGGGCATATTTATCAATGGTTCAAGATGTTTTCATGTGAAATTTGAGGCTTTTTTCTATTACTCTATGTTTGGACTTCAAAATAATATGAAACAGATTAAGCAGTACCAATGGTCTCTGCATCTTATATTCTTGATTCCTTCATTTCTCTCATGATTTTATTCTTTTTTTTAAATTTTTATTTATTTATGATAGTCACAGAGAGAGAGAGAGAGGCAGAGACACAGGCAGAGGGAGAAGCAGGCTCCATGCAGGGAGCCCGACGTGAGATTCGATCCTGGGTCTCCAGGATCGCGCCCTGGGCCAAAGGCAGGCACCAAACCGCTGCGCCACCCAGGGATCCCTCATGATTTTATTCTTAATGGTAATTAAGTTTTGGCTATATGGCCAAAAAGATCTCCGTTAATATGATATTTCTAAGAAAAGATCTTCCTAAGAAAAGTTAACCTATAAACAAAGGGGAAAGCAGGGTATAAAAAAGATTCTATTCCATATTTTATTGTTGATAGCTTTCTTTCATAATGGGGATGGATACAAAAACAAATTGGAGACTTTTACAACACAGAACCTGAGGGAGAAACCTATAGGATTAAGGGAACCTCCACGTAGCAGGTGGTGGCTCTAATAAGGGCAGTCTATTGTTTAAAACACAATGTTTCAGAGGGCATATTAAGCGCAGACTGAGCTAACGCAAGCATGTGGTGGCACCAAGATGGTACAAGCAGGGGAACAAGCAGTTATCCAATGGATGTGTTCAGTGGGGCAAGACTTACCTGTGCATGAGAAGAAGTTTTATACAGAGATCTGAGTATAGTGACCAGAATCCAGAACTGAGAAAGATAACTTTCCACACACCAGAGCTGGTTCCAAATCCCCAACTTTAGGTTCCTGTCCTATGCAGTGTTTAGGGATCTAGGCAGACCAAGCAGTATGACTGTGAGTGGTGTGCATCTAAGTATAATCCTGATGTGATGGACAGGGAAGACCAGAGCCACAGAGAGTGACATAAAATGGGGCCACTTAGGAAACTGGACATCCTCTTAGCCATTTTGAGATATGACATCATATTTCTGAAAATGTAAGAAGCATCAGAGAAAGGAGTTGTGAAAGACTGGAGTGGAAAATGCTGGAGTTCCATAATTTGCTTAGACCACAAAGCTATAGGTTTGGAGACCATGACTATATCTTAGGCATTCATGATGGCAAAACCAGAGTTAAGTGAGGTCCAAATCTTAGAATTCTTTTTTGTGGAACATTTTCTAAGGGGAATATCTCATTGGTAGATAGCTCCCTCTCTGCCTACATGTCTGCCAGATTCATTTAAGTTCAAAGAACTTCCATTTGGGAAAAATCCTTGAACATGCCTTGTATATCTGCATCATAACTATTTACATATAGGAAAAGATAATTCATAATATAAATAATGATCAAGATAGTGCCAACTATGGGAGAGGACAAACATAAGGGACATCGAAGGAGAGAGGAGTTGCTCAAACTTACTCACTCTTGCTCTCAGTTGGAGATAGATTCAAGGAGTAGTAATTGTTAAGGTATTAGAAGTCATTTTAATTGTGGGTTATCAATTAAGATGTCTAATCAAATAGTAACTATCAGTGGTTTAAACAAATGCAGATTTACTTTCTGACACAACAGAAGATTCAGCAGTGGATGACTGCTATGTGGATGTCAAAGCTTTGAGTCAGGATCTGAGCTAGTCCCTCACCTTTCCTTTCATGGTCACAAGGTGGATACAGTAGCTGCAAGAATCACTTCTCAAGACCTTCATAGAAGTCAGGAACTGAGCAAGTGTGTCACCTTACCTATCTCCCCCTTATCAGAGGAAGTCTTACTGAAGACTTCCCTCCCAGCAAAATCTTCCTTACATCTCTTTGGCCAGAACTGAGTAAAGTGCTCACTCATAAACAAGCAGATGGACTCATCTGCCCAGAAATCCAATAATATCCACCTTGTACCTGAACAAAACTGAAATAATATCAGCAGCAAAGAGGGAAATGGCCTATGTATGTGCAAATAGGATCTATACAATAGGTGTAGACATTTTCCTTTCCAGTTTGCCTTTGCATGTAACAATGGTGATCGGTGCTTCTACTTAGAAGTTCCTGCTGATGAGAGTGTCTGATACAATGATTGGCCAGCATTAAAGATAATTTGGGGCAGTGAGGCCTGCCTAAATTCACACTTTAGAAGCAACCATCTGCTTCACTTAGTCTGTCTACAAATAGGGACAAATCTGTCTTCCTTCTTTAAATACTTTCTCAGAATTTGCTTCTTCTGTCCACCTTTCTAAGATTTCCTGTCTCTGATGAATCCAGCCATTATCTCTGTTTCCTTGGTTAGCTCACATTCTGCATGGCTATGTTTTACTGAGCACCATCAAGCCTAGCAGGCAGAGAACTGTCTCTTTGTTCCATTGGTGAAGGTTGCCTTTTCTTAGGCTCTCCAAAGAAATAATAAAAATGATTCAAGTCAGCCTATTGCTCAGTGGATAATAAATGGATCTTTTTTCTGTACATGGATTCCAGAAACCACTGCTCAGGAAGATGGATAATCAGGGATATACTTCAATCATCTAAAATTTGGGGGAAATTTTTTTTCTGTATATGTTAGATGGGGAGTGGGGTGGGGAAGAATTATGTATGGACTATTCTCTTCTTTATCCGTATCCTTTCCTTCCCAAACCTCAACACCCTATGGAACAGGGACTGGTTTTACTATGTGATGTCCAAATCCCAGAATTCTTTTTCTAGATGTGTCCTAAGTGCAGTTTAATAATTTTGTATATAATATAAAGGGTAAAAACAACACTTCACTGCATTCATCTTTCCCTATTCAATGTCCAGTCATAGTAAAATATGTTTCATTCCAGTGCTCATAAAACTCAAAACAATAAACTGTGTTAACACACCTGTACCCAGAGAGCTATTTCTAATGGTTGGACCATACTTAAATCTCTCACCAATTGCTGCCCCCAAGTCAACTGAGTCTTTCAGTGACCAGTCACTTTGAAAGAGAAGCAATATGAGCTCTGCCAATGAGACCCACTGGCTTGGGGTCTTTACCTTTCTCTCTCTCTCTCTCTCTCTCTCTCTCTCTCTCTTTCTGCCATTTATGATTTGAACTCACTATTGGGTCAGGAGAGCACTCAGATATCCAAGAGGATCCTTCTATTTGGAAGCACAATTGGTACTACGTAATATAAGATAACTTGAGTAGCTCTAGAAGTTACTCCCTGATCAAAAGCAGTAACTCTGAAAGCCCCATCAACACTGCCACTATGGGAGAGTTAATATAGGCATGCTATGCATTAGGTAGATTACCTATATTACTATTCCTAACGTCCAAAAACATCAAACACCTGCTCAGAAACCTTTGCTGACTCTCCATTACCAAAGTTTTGAGAAGCTGTATGATTGAACCCAGCAAATGTTTTAGTACTTTGTCTTTTAACTAAACCAGGTACAAACATAATGGTTAAAATGAAGCAGTTAAACCAATCATAAATATAAATGCAATGTACTCAATAGCGGCATAATGAGTGGAAGAAAATTTGAGATGTCAACAAACTGATGTACCCTCAAGACTCACATAATACATTTTGTTATATCTTCCTGTTTGTCTTTTTTTATTGACTATTTTGAAGTTACACAATCTAAATCTAAAGATTTATACCCGAGATGCTTAAATTAGGGAGATTGTTCTGTTTTTTCCTTTGGAGAGTATCAAACAGATGTTTTCCTGATACAGGCAGGGCTTCAGGAATGATCTGAGGGTTCCAGGAAACTCTGAAGGCCTTTCTAATTCCAATAGCTCAAAAAATAGAAAAAAAAAATCAAATTGTGCAAATCCAATAGCTCTGTCATTGACTGGCATCTCTATCTCTCCAATTTCCATTTGAATAAAGAAAGAACTCATGATACAAGATAAAAATAGCTTATTTTGAAAATAGCTTCATATAATAGGTTGGAAACATACCCCAATAATTTTGTTCAGACTTGCTTTACACCCCTGGATATTTTAATCTAAAACACATCATGTATTTCTTCTTTCTCTAAAATAACCTCATTTCTTTATATATCAGAATTTCTTTCCCCCATTAGTAAAAATAAAATCATGTAGGTGCAATTTTGTTTTCTTTATACTTTGGGGACTAAATTTAACTAATTAACATTTTAATAACATTCCACCATTTGTTCCTGCAGAATTAGGGGACTTGCTCAAGATAGATTAAGATATATTTTGAACCATCTGGAATTCAAGCAGCTTTGATTTTAAATAAGTACTTGTTTTCTATATGCTTGTGGACATTTTGGGGTGATTAACATTTAGGCCATAAGGTAAACTATAGAAAGAATGGAATTTATTTATTTTTATGATACTTCTCACACTCAAAAGATTCTGAATTGCTTCCCTAAATGGAATTTAAATATTGGTGAGTATCCAGGCACTCAAGGTAATACTGTGAAATCTCACTAATTCAGAATGATTTAAGAGAATGCAGTTTGCAAAGAAAAGCTTTTGAATTTTAAGATTGTCAAGAACAAACATTTTTATTACCTTTAAACATACATGCAGTAACCCAAACAAAATGAAAGCACTGTTGCTGATAGAAATACTATCGACCTGGTTTAATGAATGACTAAGCACTAGTTCTGTGTGAAGGACACACTGAGGATTACAGCCAGGGTGTGAGGCATAAACTTTCTGGAAGGGAAAGCAGAAAGCAAACTTGGGGTGAGATTGGGACAGGGATAGAAAACTTTGAATATGATGCTAGGTTAAAGGACCTACAAATTAAAGGAGTTACGTGGCTCCATCTGAAATAAGCTGCAAGCCAGTTTATAGCCCTCAAGATAATTCCTTACCATGGGACAGATAGCCCTGGTCAAAACAGTCTTCTTTGGTAGTTGTGGGCATGCAGTAAGAAAAAAGTTTGAGAAAGGCAAAATAATATTAAATAGTTTTTGAGACCTGACACTTGAGAAATTAAAAAGTCTGCAATGGCCCAAGTTCAAGGGCCCCGCATTGAGTTTGTTGCCATGTCATGTCCACAGGGACAGGTATGTTAAAATGGAATTCCAGACTCACAGAAGAGCCCAGAACTGACTCCTTAACTCCATGTGGAGCTATGCCAATGCAAACATCCATCACCTCTGTTCCTGATCTCTCAGTCTGTCATGAGCTTTCCTAAAGTTCACCTTTAACATAAATTCTTCTTGGATTTATTCCACAATTTTTCTTTCTCCTATAACCTCTTTTTTTTTTTTTACCTTTATCCCCTCCTTTTATCTTCATTCCCCTTATATTTTGTTTTGCAGTCTTTGTCAAGACACAAATGCCCTTATTTTCTCTATTTGTAAGTTAAATACCACTATTGATTTGGCAGCCATTGCTCACAAATAGAAGATATCAAATGCAATGGAATGAGAGAGAAGTATAGAGAAACATCTTCACCTCCCTGCATCTATCTCATCCCTAACAGGCTTCCATAGCTTCCCATACAGAAGCTGACTCCTTTTGCCCTTGACCAGGCAGATCAGTTAGTCACCCAATGGTAGAAACAAGAATTATTTTTGCCAGGCTATTCTAGGTTCTTAGAGATGCACAAAAGCAGGTTTTAATTAACTCGGTAACTTACATGAACAGATCTTTCTTTGCCTAGAATCGACATTTCACATATGGTTCAAGACCTGACCTCACAAGCTTTTTAATAAACAGTACACTGATATTCTTTCTGTCACTGGCCTCTCAACCATGTCTTCCCCCAGCTAAGAGTTTGAATAAAGGGTGGACCAACAAAAGGCCTTTTACCAAAGCTTTATTATCCTGTCTTTTATTATGGAAATATTCAGTCCACTGACTTTGGTCAACAGATACCCAACTTAATAACCTTAAGAAATTTTAATAGGTAGCATCTGTCCCATTTTTGTTCAACAACATTTCAGACCTTTTAATGTCTTTTAACATATTCTCTCATTTGATCAATAGCATGAAGTGTGCAAGGTAGATTTTATGGTAGTTCCTTTTTAAAACCATAAATTCAAGTGTAAAGAAATAAAGTGAACTATCAAAAGCACACAGCACATTAGTTACAGAGTCTAGTCTATATTTCAAGCCCCTGCCTCCTAAACTCATGGTATTCCCAATATCTTGTATCTCTCTCCCCTTTACTGGCCTGTTATCTTAACCTTACGTGGTAGTCACTAAGTTTATTTCCTATACTGTATATCAGAACGCTTTACTAATCTCCATTACCTAATCAGTACATTTTTTTTCTTGAGAAAGCCAACCATGCCTTTCAAATTCATTCACTTATGACTAATATAATTTCAGTATAGAAGAGAAAACAGAAAGGGAAATTTCTCTGTAAGAATATAATTCTCTACTTCCATTTTAAAAAATCAAGTCTATTATAGATTCTATATACTTAAAATATTTTATAATTATAAAACATCTTCCTTCAAAGGAAGAGGGATGGGTGTGAGGGTCTTCAACCTAAGGAAGGATTCAGAGTATCTGGAGAGAAGGGAGAAGTTAGGGAGGGATAAATTATTCTTTGAATTTTGGACATGCAAATCATCTGAGCTCTGAAAATAAACCAAAACTAGGGATTCTCAGAGAGTAATCATATTCTGAGTTGAAGAGAGAAAGACAGCCCTTTGAAACAGGAAATAGTGAATATCATGTCCTAACCCTGATAGGAACCTAACTAATAGGTAGTACAGAGACTTCCAAGATGACAGTTCTCAGCTTTGGGGTCCTAGGGCCAACAATGATGCTAAGAATAGGCAGGAGAATAATAGATGAGAAAGACTAGTGTCTCCTAAAATGGCACTTTTCAAAGTGTGTTCCAGAGGCAAGAGACCTAAAGAGTACTCCTTTCTAAATTTTTTTTTTGGTCAAATAATTGCTAAATACCAGGGGCTATTGCCCCCTTCTAAAGATTCAAAATGCAAAGTAATGTAATAATTAAAATCCCTGCAGAAAATAAAAATAAAATTAATACAGGTTTAGTTTTTTTAATTATGAACTGTTCTAACTTATATAATAATAAAATACCCCTATACCTACCACTCAGATTAAATACAGACTAACATTTTTTCTTGTTGCTGTTGCAGATGTAGCTGAATCTTCAAACCATTCTTCCACCTCCCCTTTTAGATGTAATGACCACGTTGAAATTGTTGTTGATTCCCTTGTCCATGTTTTAACTTTGGTTTATCTAGCATTTACCAAACATGTTTACTCACAGAACCTTATGTAACATCTATTAACAAACCATAGAAAATCTGAAGTAAGTATTTAATTTTGGAACACTGATTTAAGATTCCCATATGTCTTTTTAAAAAAAAAGCTGGTGAATATGCTTCGGGCTAAAAGAAATGGGTCAGGAAAGAGAGAAATGAATCTGGGGCCAGAATTCATTCCTGGGGAAATAAATAGTGGGGTTTCCACTGGACAGTCCAGAGTTCAAGGGATGACTTCTATGAGCCCAGATGTGAAATTTCCTTTCTTTACCAGGGCATCGGCCAAGGGTAGGATTCAAGAAACTCATCTAGAGCCAGAGAGAATACTGCAGGGTTCACTCTAAGAAATAAGAGAGGGGTTCTGGGAGAAATTAAAGAGACTGCAGACTTGAGAACCAGCAGCTAATCCACATATGAGTCCTCTAAAGCTTGATCTAGTCTCCTATGTAGTTTCCTATAAGAGACTTGGTTCTATTGTCATTTCCTTGGGAAGTTCCACAAGTTCACTATACCTTCCACAAGATGGGCTCTTCTCCATGTCCCTTGGCCCCCAACAATTTTGACTGGAGTAACTGGTTTACATTTTAGTTCACACTCCCACTGCAGACTCTCAGAAATGGCCACATCAGCCAGTCATCTCAGCCGAGCCTGACTTTCTTGAACTAAATTGAAAGACAAGGGAGCTCTAATGACTAAGAATTGACTGGGGAGTAAATCTGAATTACGCTTGGCCTACTTCACACAGAGGTAACCCACTCTGGCCTGTGTGCAGTTCTTCAAAGCCTACCAAACCTGAATAAATATACTTCATCACACTTATTGATTATAAGGAATAGCTAGCTGCTTTGAGTATTTGGGAAGGTCCCTTGAACTCTTTTAACTTATTCAATGTTGCCATATTTGTTTCCCCTGTGAATGTGCAGTGTGATTGAAAGAGCAACCATTTAGAAGTTCATGGGTCTGCAATCTACCACTTTCTAATTATTGCACCTTGGCGAGGCACTCATTTTCTGTGCCCAGGTATAACAACATCCTCCCATAGGTTTTGTATGGGATTAAATGAGCTAATGCATATGTGCTCTTCTTAGTCCTTAGCAAGTGGCAGATCTGCAAAACAAGAGCCATTTCTATTACTGTTATTATTATAAATAACTGTAAAACCAAACAAACAAAAAGACATGTTTATTTAGGTATAGAAAAGAATGGTTGTTTTAAAGGGTGGGAGGTACTGTAGAAATCTGCTGGAAACATGTCTAAACAGAAGAGACAGAGTAGAGTACACAGTAGAAAAGAGGTAAGCTGGACAAACATCTGTGACCTAATGGGGTCAAAGAAGGGAAGGGTTTAATTAATATTTAATTAACATTTCACTGGCCTGGGAAAGGAATATATGCCTGTGGTTGATCCAACATATAACATCACTGTGTTATTGGATACTACCAAGCGTCCCTTTGTCCCAAAATACTTTCCCTTTAGAAATACAAGTAGAAAATACAAGGCATGTAGATATTTCTGCTTAGTATCCTGCCTCCCCTCTCTCAATTTGCAATGTTATGGGAAGAGTCTGCTGCTGCTTAGTCCACTGGTTTACAAGAAAGGTCCTGATTACATTCTGTAAAAATCATAGAGGAGGTAAGAGGGCAAGGATGAGTGTCTTGTATAACTGATGAGCATTCAAGATAGACTGGTTCAAGTGTTCTAACCAGCCCAGCAGTGACAACTTGGTGTGCCCCATCCACACATGCCTTGGCACTGCTCAGCATTTTCTGTGTGGGTGCTTGTTCAAGCCTTCTCACTGCTTTATTCTCACCTCTCTATTGGAACCATTTCTATCCCATATGGCACAGTTCAAGTCCCATTCTTCAGTGATTCCTTACTGAGCGAGCCCCTCAGTCCATGGTCTTCTGTAGACAGCACTTACTGCAGAGGGCACAGGTTAGCACTTAATACCATATCTGTCTTGCATTGGGACTATATGATCAGATTTACTCTGTCTCCTCCAATAAGATTGTAAGCTCCTTTAGGGCAAAAATCATGTCCTCTGCATTTCTTTAAGCTGTTAGCATAGTAGTGAGCATATGAAAACTAATTAATAAATGCCCATGAAAAGGAATGTTTTAAGACTTAAGCTTAAAAAGTCTGCCTAGAAAATTCTCTCGGGACATAAAGAGCTTTAGAAAACTCCAAGTCAGAATACATTCACCCTTGCAAATGCATTTAGAAAGGGCCTCCAGTGCTGACCCCAGAGAGCTTCTGAAGGTATCTGTCATGTGAGCTTGAAATGCAGCATTGTCATTATTCAGAAGGAAAATAGAATCACTTATGAGATCATGGCTCATTGTCAATTCTCTATATATTTGCATTTATTGTGACAGATGCTGTCGAATCTCATCCTAGCTCTATTATTCTACAGAAATAGATTGCCCCTCTTATGCTATACAATAATAATTAGGATAATACCACCCATTAACTCTTTATGCCCCTTTCTATCTAGAAAGCTCAGAGAAAGCTTTGATGATTGCAAGCCTAAACTCTACTCCATCAGTTTCAACTGGACCCTCACTCTCTCCAAAAATTTCATTTTTGACTGAAATATTTCATAGGCTATTCACATCCCAAAGGGAATTTTTTTCAAAGTTTGAGATAATGGGTTTCAGCCATCTTGACTTAGAGCAGAATGAATAAATGCATTTTCTCCACAGAAAATTCATAATGCCTTAAGCTGAGTTTGTTCCTATGACATATTCTTAACCACCTACTGAATTGCTTTCTCTTCATTTTTGAGGTTAAATGGGAGGCCTGGAGCCTCTAGTAGAATTCTACCATATGTGCTGGTGGAAAATTTAAAAAATAATGAAGAAAAAAAGAAATACAGTTCCAGAGTTATCAGGCAGCACAGTGAAAACAGTAAAATTACTGAAGACAGTAGAACTTTCTACCATCTTTTTTAGGCCAGTTGTACATTGGTTGCCTATTGTCCATAGCCTCGTACATCATGAAATTACTTGTTCTATACTGAAAATAAAAGTGATTGCATGTTTATCTTTTCAGAAGTACCTATATTTTAAGGAGGAAGGAAGCACAGTGATGTAACACGTTGGACTGGTGTTTATAATTTCTCAATTGTGTTCCATTTGGAGACATTATGGATGCCTCAATGTCAATCAGTTGGTTGGAGAGAGGAAGCAAGCCAAGATAGGATAGGATAGAAGCTGAAAAATATGATCTGATCATTGAGGAAGACACAATAGTGGGGACCTCAGTGATTGGCTTCTGAGTGTCAAGTTAGGTGATAAGACTCAGCAATAAAACCCAGGTATTGAAAGGATAACACTATAAAGAATAGGGTGATATACTAGCAGGGGACACACTGGACATTATAACACCTCATAGATATTTTAGATATTTTTTTCTGGAAAACCCTCAAATAATGTCATATGGGTGGCTCCCCATTATGTCTAGATATTAAATCAGCTTGGCTCCCAGCATAGCACAAGAAGTGTTAATTTTCCAAGTGTATATTACTCAGTGGAGCCTTACTCTGTCACTGGTCTGCACCAAGTCTTCAGTATAAAAGGAGTGTGGAGATACATGGGTCATTTGCCTTTGCAGAAACCACTCTAAGACTAAGACTAGAAAAAGCCCAATTTTGCCAGTATATCCTAACAACTTAAGCTATATGCTGAGAAGTTCATACACACCTGGGAAGGAAGGGGTTCACCGTTGTCCCCTTCAGCTCTTCCCCCTCAGACAAGCAAAAGGAAGCCCTTGTGCCAGGAAAACAACTCTGAGATTTCAGTACAGCTGTCTTCTCTCCTGCCTTGACCAACAGTGAATCAGAATTCCCCTCATGCCACAGCTATTTCTGAATCTTAGTTTGTGTATCTAGAAGAGTAGATAATGAAATTATACTTTCAGGTTTTAATATATTTCAGTTTTGATTGCAGAAGAAGTTATAGAGAATTACTTATGCTTAGAACTGTGTCTGGGCTCTTCCAGGGAAGATGGAATTTGATACCACACCAATTCATTTTTCTTTTCAACTGGATTTTCAGAATAGCAATTTTTGTATTTATTTATAATGTTTATCATTGCTCTAATGCTAATTTAATCTCTTTGAAAAAAATCTTCAGGCTGGTAATAAATGATACACTGGGAAATAGGGAATTGATAATACTTACTGATTTCAAACTCTGACTGAAATTCCAGTTTAAATCTACACTTAGGAATTATTTATATCCTCTTATGTCATATCAATTTAAATAATATCCCACTCACTGGGGCATAAAGAATAATGCTAATATTAAAGTTTCTATTTAATATTTGCTAATTGCACATGAAAGGGTTATATCAGCTGCATTTAGGATGTTTTTTTATTTAATCTTACTGTATTAGAAAATCTATGAGGTTAAGTCTCCTGAAATTATTGCTTTTAAATATTGAGTAATAAGAATATTGTTCCTGTGATGCATTCAGAATCATGTGGCCTTGAATGAGTTTCCTCCCTGTTGCAAAGAGAGAATAGCAGGGTGCTTGGTCTAATCTTGTTAATAAATAAGAGTGATTGTACTCTCATTTTAAAATATTAAATTTGTATTTAAAAAGCTATTTTGTTTATGAAATATGTCCATCATCAATAGGCTTTGTAGACTTTATAAAACCAAAAATCTCATGAAAATCAAATGAATGTTATTACTGCAAAGTTGTTTCCTATCCTAAAGAGATGCATATAAACTATAGTTAATGCCCTACCTCAAACCCTTAGCTTGAACTTTAATTTCTTATTCATTCTTCAAACTCCAGCTGAATGCCTCCACAGTGGGGCAGAGTGATGAGGGTAGGAGACTTAAACCTCAAGACATAACCACATGTCCTTATGAGCTGTGTGCCCTTGGTCACATTGTCTAACTTCTCTGAGCCTTGGTGGTTTCTTTGTCTGTGAAAGGAAAATAATAATCCTACCTTGGAGTCCTTTTTTTTTTTTTTTTGTAAATAAAACAAATACTTTAGAAGTCCATAATGGTGTAAAGAAATTGTTGAATAACAATGTTCATGGGCTTCACCAGTCTATGGACACAAATTGGTCACAGTAAAATAACTCAGTTTCAGCTAGTTCTTCTTACCACCTACTCTTGTAGAAGCTCTGGACCACGACAGAGCATCCTCCCTTGACATAGTTCCTCTACCATTCTTATATGTGCTGATCATTAAGCGTGAATAATTACCATACTGCCACTAATTCTATGCTTGCCATTCCATCCTACCCCTACTCTTCCCCCATCAAATCCATATACAAGAAGTGTTTTTCAGGGTTCATTTTTCTGTGCCTAACTCCTTTTAACTCCATAATGATGGTGATTTTTCTCCCAAGAGATTCCCAGACTTAAGCAGACATGCTCAGACCTTTCTGAATCCTGCTTAAATTCTATCTGTGACACCATACAAAAGAGACTATGGAAAAAAAAAAAACAAAAGAGACTATGGTGCCTAGTAAGCTATTGCCCTGTCCAGCAGCAATGTCCCCAGATAGTGTTCACTCTCCAATGGGGGAAATAAGTTACTAATACAATAAAAGGAATATAATATATCTGAAAGTATGTTATGCATGGCATAAAGGTGATATGAAAACAATTGAGGAGATAAAGGGAATCCAATGTGTTGAAACTATTAGGGAGAAATTCAAAGAGAGGATATGGGTTCTGATCTGGATGAAAAGAGGGATAAGGTTTTGGCAGAAGTGGGGAAGGATAAAACCTGATGACAGGGCAGCCTGGGTGGCTCAGCAGTTTAGCACCACCTTTGGCCCAGGGCCTGACCCTTTTATTTATTTTTAAATAAAATAAAACCTAAAAAAAAACCTGATGACAAAGTTTCCCTAGAGCAGACAGCAATGTGAAGGGATATTGCAAAAGAGGATTGGAATGTAAGGAAGAAAAGAACTCTGGTGGTGGTGATAACAGTGGTGATGATGGTGATGATGTTGACAATTCAGGTGGTGATGATGTTGAAATATTGCTCTCTTTGATTATCATCCATCAGGGGTAAAATGTTAATTCCTATTACAGAATTTGTTCTACCCTGAATTGTCCACACTTCCCTTTTTATTCTCATTATTATTCATAGGCCATATTTACAGCCTAGCAATGTAGTAGTAGAAGAGAAGAGACGGGTCACATAACAATGCCATCCCATGGTACAACACTCTGCCCTTACCAAAATAAGCAGAAAAACTGATTGATGAAGCATGGTTTGAGATAGAAATGATACGTCTCTTCATAGAGGACACTCATATTTTATCTTTGCTTTTAGCTTTCATATTGATAGAACATTTATAATATTTCAGTGTTAGAAAATAATTAAAACTGTAACTTCTGTAGCTAGTTTCATGGATGCCAGTATTTCATGCCCTATCACAGTTTAGGTAGTTATAACACCTCTACTCTCCAGCTGTTGCTATTTTGTTATTGGGATGTGGGAACAGTGGTGGTTAGTGAATTCTTATAACCAGACTGAAAGAACATTGTCATATCCTCCTGCTACTATTCTTTCTATGCTACTGTTGTTCAGATTTAGGACAGACATTTCTCTCCAGAAAACTATTCTTAATTTCTTGTGATGTTACACTTTTCATGGAAAGATGAAGCAGTGATTCTCACACATCTGTTTGCTTTTTGCAAGAGAATCTAAGGAAAAGAAATTCCAAGAAATTGAGCTCCAGTGGTGGAATTATGTAGCAGTAAGATAATTGCTTAAATTATCAGAAAAGAGCATGTTCTAGAAGGTACAAGAACCACTGCATAGAAGTTATAGGTAACAAATTGAGGTCCAATACACATAAGAACTTAAATGTGAATATCTATTGTGGGAGTGGAGGGGATGTTGTAGAAAGAATTCTAGCACTGAATGGAAGCTCCAAAAGAATCATCTCTGATGAGGCACTCCCCACATCTATGAACCTCTGATAATGTCAGACTACGTGACTGTCAGCCAAGGAGAAGATATTTTTGGCTGGAGAAGTCTGTATGAATTTTTCAAACAACAGGGTGCCTGTGGCACATCCATAGGAGACTACAACCAAGCATAGGTCTCCAACATGCAACTTTTCCAAAGTGTACTAGGGCCATACTATGAAACATTCTTTACAAGCAGAAATAGCTAATATTGAATAAGGTAAACTATGAGTTTAGAGAACACATTGAATAGATGTTTCTGGTTTGTGAGACTAAACATGAATTCTGCTTCAATACATGGCTAATAAAGTGAAACTCGATGTGTGGACACATCTATAGTTAATATTTTTTTAATGCCTTAATTTGGAAGGTCGTGGTTGACTGATGAACAGTAACTCAACTTAAGACATGCTGATATTGACCAACCAAGAAATCGATAGCTGCTTAATAAATTAAAAGAAAATACAAATATATCAGACTTATATAATCAAATTACATATTACATTTAAACTACTTCCAAAGGCTGGTATTTGCCAAGAAAGTAAAGAATTCTGAATGTTTAATTAGAAGTATATTATCAGTGTGACCATTATTCAGAACCTATCTTCAATAAATAAATAAATAAATAAATAAATATATAAATAAATAGGAAGGAAGGAGGAAGAAAGAAACAGATTTGCTTCCCAACTCAGCAAACACAAAGGCAAAGAGGCATATGAGAAGACACAACACTGCTTGCCCTACAATTAAAAATGTAGGTGACATTTTCATGGTGCAATGTGGGATATTACAAAAAGACTTCATATCTATATGCACACACACATGCACAAGTTCACCATTGTTCTAATAGGTACTCAGAAAATTCTACCACTGGAATTTAGTTTTCTGAGTTGAACCCATGTGTCTAAAACATTGGGGAAGAGGAATACTAATACTGGTTACTAATATGTGAATGTGAATTAGTTTATAAAAATAATAATCACTGGAAATGATATATTAGAATTTAGAATTAGAATTTTAGGTATTAGAATTTAGAATTCTAGGTATATGATTTAGATTACTTATATGGGATTTTCTTAATGCAAACAAGAGAATGTCCAAGTTGCAAAATATGCACATTTAACATGGATATGATGGCATAATGTGGTGCTTAAGGCATTATGGTGTTACAGAGAGGTACTTATTTTAATATTTTGACCCTGACTTGATCTACAAAGCAGAATCGTTACATGTCTAGTAGTCTTAAATGACTTGTTATCTTCTCTCCAAAGTGTGATTGCTTCCTGGATTTCCTGCTTGACAAATACTACCACCATTTATTCCCAGTGCCTAGAACCCTCTTTGCCATGTAGTCCTTTCTCATATCCACTTCATTCCATCCCCTACTATCTCTTAATGCTGTTTTCTCCTTTCAGTTTCCACATTCTCATCATTTATCATTTGCATTATTGCCTCCCTACTTAAAACTATCACCAGGATGATCAATTCGAAATGCAAATCAAAGATCTTTATTTCCTTGGGCAGAATAAAGTCTGGTTTGGCTGGAATAGTAATGACAGAAGGGATAATAGTGGAGTTAGTAGGAATAAAGGAGGTTAAGTGTCAGGTTTGGGTAGTATAACAGAAAAACAGAAAGGAAGGTTCAGAAATCCTTGCAAAGGCAGAAAAAAAAAAAAAAAAAAAAAACAAATTTCCAGCTCTACAGAGAAAAACCTGACCTAAATTATCTACTCAAATCTTTTCTTGCAGAAGATGGAAGAGAAATGGGGAGTCATGACTTGCTTTCCCCAAGGGACAAGACTTTTCCCAAGGATAAGAAGTGAAATAATAGGAAAAAAATTTTAAACTTGGTACATTAGCCTGTTTCTAAGAAAGCCTGACATTGTGCATACTGTATGCTCTGAGCTACTGAGCAATGACAGGATGGTTAGGAAAGCTTTATATAGCAAGTGTGGAAAGATGAACAGAATTTCCCTGTGTCTCAACTGCTAGTACCATCACAGTCACCATCCCTACCACTAGGAGATACTGCTTGTTGACTGCTCACCTCAAATGAAGTCAAAGCATGGCAAGAAGTCTTATCATCTATTTAACATTAAGTCATATATTCCTCACGAATTATCTACATAATGGGCTCTACCTATTAGTGCTTGATTGAAAGTGGTTCTGGAGGGAGTCCATTAAAATGGATCAAAAGAAAAGCCCCCAGAGATGGAGAATTGAAAAAAGAGGAAATTTATCTTTTCCTGAGTCATCTATATGCTGGGGGAAGCTCTCCAAAAGGAAAGCAAATTGATTCTTCCAGTGGTGGATCAAGTCCAAACTTCCTACCCTGGACATCCAGCACCCCAGCATACTGTGCCTCATCCTGAAAGCCCTGCCTTCTCAGCCCACTGGGCCCACCTGCTCCGCTCAGGGCACACACATTAGCAATGCCTCTACATGGCTTCAAGTTGCACATGAAGCACCTTGAAGTATAAATGCTAATGTCTGGCAAAGTGGCTGAAGTACTCTCTCTAGTCTCACTTGAATTGAGAAATACCCAAACTTCCATGTCTGGTACAATGAGTTGATTGACATTTACCTGCATAAGAAGGCTTCAAGAATATAATATGAACACTCTGGGGACTCCCAGGACTCCCCAGCTGGTCACTATGTCTGCAATGCTCCCACTGAAATGCATGGTTTTAGCTTAAATGGAGTTCCTCTTTGTGATCAAAGTGTAAATCTCCCTTGGAAGAGCTGTAGTTTAGACTGATTTTGGTCATTTATAGCTTGTTGTAAATGACAGATCTGAGAGCAGGCACTGAGAGGGGGATAAGGAGCCTGGGGGAAGAGAAACTGAAAGGAGAGTAATCCTGGGGACACAAAAGACAAACTCTAATGATGTCTTAATTCAGCACAGCCCTTCTCAGAAGAAAAGTCTGTAGCCTTCTTTGCTCATTCAGTGCATGGACCTCTAGGCCTCATTCCTGTTTACCCTGGCCAAATGGTAACATTTCCATTAAACAAACCAAGGAGTTTGTAAGGAGGAAGTTTTGGTCAATAAAATCAATGTCCATAACTAAAATTTAGTTTAGTCATATATTTTATTTCAAATGTATATGAAATAATCTGTTACCATATAACCCCAGCCTCCTAGACCAGGCCTGCATCCTTCCCCACTCCACGAAAGTTCTACAAAGTTTTCACTTGGTCATCATAGACCTGCCTGGCCCCAGGGATCTGTGGATTTTTTTTGAATTTTTTGTTTTTCTTTTTCCCAGACTTGGCCTCGGCAAAAGCTTAGAGAAATCTAAATAAATCATAAAATGCCTTTATCAAGATGATTGGCCATGGTGAAAGAGTGAAATTAATTAGGCCAATTAATTTCCAAAGAGAAGTAATAGGAAATCATCACATTCTGACCCTTTCCAAAATACAGTTATTTTCAGACTCCTACTTCCACCTTTTGAGCTTTCCCTCCCCAGCAGCCCAACGTGTCAGCCTCTGGGAGAAAATTATCTCTCAAAGTCCCTCAGGCTGAAATGTCAGGAATTAAATGGATCATGCCTCAGGGACACTGGGACCTAGAAAAGCAAAGGTTTGGGGTCTTGAGATCTGAGTTCATCTCTGGTTCGACCATGTACCAGTTGTGGAACTCTGATGTCATACTGCACCTTCTTATTAGTCAACTCTCTGAATTCCAATGAAGAAAATTCCAGTCAAGCTTGCTTGTGCAGAAAAGGGACCATATTGGCTCATGAAATTGGGAGACCCAAGGTCTGGGGACTGGTTTAGTCAGAGCTAGATCCATTAGTTCAAATAACTCATTTATTTATTCATGCAATAAATTTTAGCTAAGGGCCTACTTTGGGTCAAAAGCTGTTTGAAGTGCTTAGGACACAGCAGTGAACAAACCAGACAAATCTGGTTTGATATGACAGATGGTGATAAGTGATATAGAGGAGAATATCATAATGTTGGGCACAATATGAGTGGCTATTTTTTTTACCAGGTGGTCTGAGAAGGTGATGTTTGGGTAAAGACCTGCAGGAAGACTGTTAGGAGGCCCATAACTGCCTTCATCTCTCTCATAGTCTCCATCACATCTCCTGGCTCTCTTCTTTTCCTGGCTTTAATCTTAACAGGCTTATTCCCCATGACAGCAAAGATTCTGGGCCTATGTGGCCCTGCCAGCTCATCTCTTAGAAGGAGAGACATCCTCTCTTTCAAAGTATCTCCATCAATCCCTAAGAAAGGACTTTGGTCATCTGGGTCACAAAACCACTCTGGGCCCCCTCAGTGGAGGAATCCAGCATTTTGATTGGTCATCTGGATCACATGTCTAGACTTGGTGCAGGAGAAAGCAGAGCTAGGGGATTGAGAGCCTCACTAGATAAAGAATAGAGTAGGAATAGAGATGGGAGAAGGAGCACTGGGCATGGAAAAATAATAGCTGTCCACTATAGCACTGATCCTCAGTTTCCTTGTCTGTAATAGGAACATAAATGTCTAAATGAAGAGCTTATGCACACTACAGGTAGCATATGTAAAGTATCTGGTATATAACAACTTTGTGCTAAGAACCCCATGGGCCTGGCCCCTGCTCTATATGTTTCTTGCTGGGGCAGGAGTAGGGAAGGCAGAAATATAGGCTGTTTCTAGTATTTGGTAAATGCCACAGTTCTATCCTTTAGGGTTCTTCCCTCCAAGACTGGCATGTATCTTCCACATTACAACCAACAGCTCACTTTCTTACTACTACTAATGATAAGCACTCAGATCCTTTCTTCATGAAGACCATATTGCTAATAATTCAGGGGAATAGATAGGGAGATATCAAAACCATCAACAGCTGAAAACCTGAAAATTTATCATATTTTTAAAAAACCTATGGTCTTTGGTCTTGAGCCTGAAAGGTATATTTGAAAATAAATGAATGTCTATTTTCTGTCCTTATTCTCTAAAAGAGACTTTACTTACACTCAGTTTCTTTCTGAAACCCCTCCTCTGTGCAAGAAGACTCCAGCTTCACAGCAGTCCCTCTCCTCAGCCTGTAAGCCTAGAGGTAAAGTCAGCTCAGAACATTTCAGAACTTTTACATCAATGTGCTCATATTTGGTAGAGTAACACTGAGAATGGAGAGGAGGGGATGAACAGAAGATAAATCAGGTCTTGATCACTGACAGCATAGGAGAAGGAGGAAGGAATTGAGAATGACAACTAGAGGGGCGCCTTGGTGGCTCAGTTGGTTGAGTATCTGCTTTTGGCTCAGGTCCTGATCCCAGGGTCCTGGGATTGAGCCTTGTGTCAGGCTCCTTGCTCAGCAGGCAGTCTGCTTCTCCCTCTGCCCTTTACCTTGCTGCTGCTCATTATCTCTCTCTTTCCCCCTTTCTCTCTCTCTCTTTCTCAAATAAATAAATAAAATCTTTTAAAAAATGACAACTAGATTCTGATAAAGTGACAGGGAATGATAATACAAGTCACTATAGGAAGGAAATGGAACTAGTTCTGAAAAGTTGAAAATATTGAGCCCTTTTGTATAAATAGAGTGAGTTGCATGTGGAGAATCTAGGTGAGTTGAAGTGGTAGCCATAGAGACAGAGAGAAAGGACAGATTCAACAGGACTCCACAGAGAGGACCCCAGAGTACCATGAGACCCGAGCAGAGGAAGAGGGACACACACACAGGAGAATGATAATGATTTGTCTTATTGTAAACATTCATTGGGGAGGTCATCGCCAATACAACCAGTATGAACAACATTGTCCTCATTATACCAGGACCTCCCTTCCTCACATATTCTTTGTGTCCTTCTGTTGCTAATGCCCAGGGTGTCAGAAAGCTCTGACCTCTCTCACTTGTGGGACTCTGGAGGGGACTGCTTAGAATACCCTCTTCATCTACTACAAGTATGCAGTCTTAGGTCTGCATTACCTTTTCATGCCAATCTCCCTTTAAACGCTGCCCCAAATCCCATCCTTTGTGTCCCTGCTTTCATGTTTCTCATCACAGAAAGAGGTATAGACACACAGAGGAAGTCCATATCAAGAGACTCCCCAAATCCTCTCAAATCTCACCATATTGGCTGATAACTCCTCTGGATCTACACTGAGTCAGTTCTTTGATACAACTCAGCTCAGGTCTGAGCAAAACTAGAGTGGAGGCTGCAGCTACATCTGGGGCTGAGCTGTGCCTGAGAAGAGCTGAGCAGTCCTTGCACTCTCCCTCCTAAGCCCATTTATTTTCTAAATGATCTGTTTGAGTGAGGTAACCCTGGTGATTGTCAGGGAATGGATTACTTGGCTACACATTGCTTTCTGCAATGTGGGTATTGACAATAATTTTACATACCAGTACTATTTCATGACCATTGCAAATGATGGTGTCCGAATGGAGAGAGAACAGTGTGATTCAGAGCAAGGCATGGCCCAGGGACAAGCACAGGACCCATTCTGCTTTCTCCCAGCAAAATGTCTCTCTTGGGTTTGAAAGTGACGTTTATCAGCAAACAGTTATTATTACTGTTTTATTATTGCCTCAGTTAGCATTTATATGGCACTTTGTATTTTCAAGGTGCTTTTAAATCATTTTTACTAGTGAGAGAGGGTAGATTCTCAAGCACAGATGGAAGAAGGTAAGAGGCTGGATTTTCCTGCAGAAAGGAGAGGTGTTTTTGCAAACAGATTGTCATTCAGCTCTCTAATTTTCTTAAAATGGTGGCTGAGAGCTATAAAAATCATTTGTACAGTAATTATCCAATAAAAAGTCACTAAGCCAACTAAAATGCCAGGGGAGAAATTATAAATGCCATGCTACTATACGGTCACAATAAGAGAAATTCATTCATTCATGCATGTATGCATGCAATTCATTCATCATAATTCACTGAGAAATGAACACTTTTCCCCCAAACCACAGCTAGTCACTGCAAGAAATGGATTTATGGCCTTTACCTTAAAGGATTTAAAATCATTATTTGAAATATAAAATGCAATCACATCAAATTATTGAGATCATGAAGCAAGTAGTACTAGTTAAAAATATAAGAGGGATTTAGATAAGGAAGATGTATGTCTTTGGGCAGAGGTATTAAGAACAGGCTTCCTAAAGGAACCTGGACTTGGAAACCTTTCAGAACTTGGAAACCTTTCTGGAGAGGTGATTTGAAGAAGACACGACCTCTGTTGCCCAAGAATTTAGTCCAAACAATTGAGGTCGTAGGATTCTCATATTTAAAGAAGGAGGCTCCACAAGGAGGTATTATAATTAGTGGGAAAGACGTGACATTCTTTCAGATTTCAGAGGAAGAAGACAGAGCCAAACCTGGGATGAATTTCAGTTAAGAACTTGTGTCGGTTAAAGATATCAGAGGGATTTCTAAGAGAGAGTTCAAGGAGGAGGCACTTTTAAAAGGGTTCTCATTCAAGATCCTTTTGTAGAAGGTGGTCTCCATTCTGTCATCCAACCACAAATAGACCATTCAGCATGTCTGAAAAGTATCCATATCTTGGGAGTCAAAAAAAACCTTCTATTCTTACCTTGTCTCCCCATGCCATTTGACAAGTATAAAATCTTCAGACAGAATGGTTGAAAAGAATTCAGCCAGTATGCCAAATAAATTAAATATTTGGTATATAGAATCCACCCATGAGCACTTATCTATTAGTTACTTATTCCCAGTCTTGATCTAGTATCTAAAATGAAATTCTTTTAAAAAGACCATTTCTGGCTTTTAGGAAAATTACTATCCTGTAAGTAGAAAGCTAAATTGTTAGGAGTTTAATGCAAGTGGTTTGAAGATAAAATCATGTAGTCATGTGAGAGATAGGAATAGGAAAAGTGACAAAGATCATGATGCTCTTCCTTTGGGTACATGTCATGGAATGGAGTCTAATAGGGAACTATGTTGGAAAGAATGGAGATTTAGAAGTATCATTTCGTCTTGGTACCAAACACATAATTCAAGAAGGATATTATAACTGGAAAAAAAAAGTGTGTATTTACAAAGTAATAACTGCAAGCAAAATTGGGAAGAACATGAGCATATTTTCCAATTTTCTCTCCAAGTCATCACTCTCTTTCTACCTCCCCTCACTTGCCTTGAGTTGTAATTTCTCACATTTTGCAACCCTGGTTTCTCTCTAAAACCTAGCATTGGTCCGTTGTGGTAAGGGCAAGTCCGCGCTCTTGGATTCAGAGCCTTTGAACTCTGAAGACCTCTACTAGTTACTAATATGTGGCTTTAAGGAAGTAAATTAACTTATATAACTCTGATTTCTCATTGTAATTTGGGTGTAACTACTTCACTGGGTTGTCGTAAGGATGAATTGAGGATATTTGTAAGGTACTTAGTATCTTTTCCAATACATAATAAGTAAGCACTAAGCATTAGTCTTTACATTATATTTCAAATTTATCCAAAAGCCACAGGATTTTGCTGTTTAAAATACTCCCAGAATTCCAGTGGTTTCCAAATGATGATAAAATCAATCTTAAAAACAAATCTCTACTAGTCTATTATTGTTTATAATCGTTTACATTTATTTGATGCTTTAACATTTACGAAACTGTAACACATACTCATTTAAACCTCAGATGGTTTAAGTTTATCAGAGGAGGAAAACTATGGTTTATAGAAATTAAGTGATTTGCCAAATCACACAGCTATTGAGAGGAAGAAGTGGGCCTTGAACATAAGTCCTTGGACTCCAAATATGTAGTTTTCAGTGCTTTGTACAATCCCCTCATGTGTATAAATATGAATATTAACATGAACCTACTTAGATAAATCACACAACTGGGCCCCACTTCCTCTCCTGGGAACATACTTTTATTTAAGAAGAAACTCATATTTTATAGCTCTAATGATTAGAAAATTTAGCATTTTAGAAGACAAGTGGAGGGAATATTTTGGAAGAAAATGAAGGTTTTAGGTACTTTTAATTCAATATGTAATGTATATGGCCAGCCATTCCTCCCATGACAAGAGTGAAGACAGTTTTATCCATAAAGCACCTGCCTCTGTCTATGGGCAGAGGAGAGAGGGATGAATAATACAAATTGTTACAGGCACCTCAAACCATTTTTGAGATTGCAAAGAGCAAAGGGCCCAGCCAAAAGCTTTTCTAACATTTCTACATGAAATTTATTGTCTTACCCAATAGTCCAATCAATAAACTTGAGTAGGAGCCAGGAAATGAAGAATTTCTGTTTGCTGGAAACTTTTTGATTTGTTCTATTATCATAATTGATGACCTGGAATCAAGAACTTACTCAACCAGAATATCAAACATCTCATTCTCGCATAGACAAATGCCTCTGGAAACCGATTAGGAAAGTGTTGATTCACTTAGCTTTTCCCTTCCCTGGCAAATTCCTTCTTCTTTTCCCTGTTTATCCATCTGACTTAAATGCTACATCATAGAACATGGAGGGTACTGGAGGGCTGTTTCATAGTCTGTGCAGTCACAAAAAGCCTTACTAGGGTCACAGAGAGGTCACCTATGAAATTTCCCTCTAAGAGTACTTTACTCTCTCCAAACAGATACTGTTGTAATTTCCCAACTGTCAATTTATTTGTGGCCTATGGTATTCAGTACAACTCAGTTTAGTTTTCATCATTCTTGAGCACCTCTTTGATCTGGCAGTTCCTCAAGCACACCAGTCTCATGGTCATCTTGTACCTTCGCTTATAGAGTTAAGTCTAGCCTGTGACTTTCTACATCTAGAATTCCCTGTAACTGGCTCCTTCTGACTTCCAGGTATCAATTCAAATATCAGCTCTCCAGAGAGGGATTCCCTGACTTTTCTAGCTAAATTTCATCCCCAGCTCCTTTTTGACATATCACGCTGTATTTTTTTTCTTATATCATTTATTACTCTCGGAAACCATCTTAATTATCCACTTACCTGGTTAGTATCTATTTCCCTGCACTTGAATAAAATTCCCACAAAGGCAATGGATTATCTGACTTATTTTTGCCATATCCTAAGTCCCAGGTTAGTGTCTGGCACATAGTAGATACTTAATTAATGTTTGTGAAAGTAAAGAAGATAGAAGGGAAGCTTCATGGGTTTCATTTCTGCTGTACATAGTCTATGCCACTGTGAAATTTGTTTCAAGCTACTTCTTTTTTATATTGATGATATCTTTCATTAGTTGGTTCCTCAAAAGAAGAGTTCATGTCTTCTATGTTTATAATATCTCCCATGGCTGATTGTGAAACTGGTACTTGGTAAATTCTTAGTGATTGATTCATAATTGAAAGTAAAGAAGTAGTAACCATGCAATTAAGACCAAAATAACCATTGTAGACCAGACTGAACAGGTAGATAAATAAATATTTGGAGGCCATCAGTTGCTGAAAGAAGTGGCTTAAAATGCCACTTAGCTTTTGCTTGTGCTTTTGGTTGAGAGATTCCGATAAGGAGATGTACAAATGTAGATGAAACCAGATACAAAGGACATTGGAAAGGAAGGCTGGATGGAACACTGTGAATGCTGAAGAAAATGGGAAAGAGGAATACAGAGCAAACAGGCTTCTAAGTTTGGGAGACTGGAAAATTGCAGTCTTTAGTTGAAATTAGGATGGTGGGATGAACAACTCATTAGAGATACGAAGAGAGATGAATTTAGGGTTAGAGAAAACTGAGCTAAAAATGGTGGTAGGTTTCTGTACATTGATTTTGTATCCTATGACTTTACTGAATTTGTATTTCAGTTCCAGCAGTTTTGTGGGGAGTCTTTGGAGTTTTCTATATAGAGTATCATGTCATCTGCAAATAGTGAAAGTTTTATTTCTTCCTTGCCAACTTGGATGCCTTTTAGTTCTTTTTGTTCTGTGATTGCTGTGGCCAGGACTTCCAGTACTATGCTAAATAACAGTGGTGATAGTGGACATCTCTGCCTTGCTCCTGCCCACAGAGGAAGAGTTCTGTTTTCTGCACAGAGGATGACAGCAGCTGTGGGTTTTAGCCTAGGTTGCTCTATGAAAGTGTGAAGTTACCGTATGGTCCACCTGAAACTAATAGAACACTGTATGTTAACTAACTGGAATTAAAATAAAAACCTAAAAAATGCATTAAGCCAGACGCATACAAAATTTTATCATTTTATCATATAATATATATTTAAAATGTTGAAAAAATGGTGGTAGAAAATGCAAAGTGGGAATGCTTAACAGAGTACAGAAGGTAAAGCTGGAAACAGATTAAGATAGTCATTCTGTTTGAGGTTATCTTCGATTCTGTGAAAGTGGATAAAAGTTCCCAGAAAAAGGGAGAGGAGTCTAAGGACAGACCTTAGAGAACACATATAATACCAGATTTGAAAAGGACCAAGAGAGATCGGGTGTGGGGGCAGGGAGGGGGCACAAACGAAAAATTTTATGGAAATCAAGAAAAGAGCCTATTTCATTAAAGCTATGAAGTACATCTGTGAGTCTTACTTTTACAAACAGAAAAGAAAGAACCTGAAGGTGACTGCCTTTGTTTTTATGTGTGCAGTGAGGAGAGGGGAATATTTATTTATGCCCATAATTCGCTTACTTCAATTATTTTTAATTTGTTTATTTAATTCAGTTAGTGCATAAATGTGTTACAGTAATGAGATAGAAAAATACTTCTATGACCAGCCTCCATCCCCCACGCCAGTGCCTTCACAGAGGTATTTTGTACACACTACCACAATCCTTTTGTGTGAATTTTATACTTACAAGGTAGAGATCTATAGTTTTGTTTAGGTGGTTTATAATGATACCAAATGGTATTACATTGAAGGTCATAACTTGAAGCTTTTTAAAACTCAATTATATATATTAGAGAATTTTGTATGTTAGTACATGGGTCTACATTATTCATACTTACTGCTGCCTGGACTCTTACAGAATAGCTATCCATACCTTATTTAACCAGAACCTTCTTCATGAAAACTAACAACTCTGCCCATGTCTCCTGTGCCTGTGTGATTTTTCATGGTTTGTGCACCAATATGTGGAATCAATGGGTGGGAGAGTGCAGCCCCTGGCCCTTTAATTTATTGTTTCAGCCATTCAAGGCCCAATACAGGCCTGATCACAGAATGGGTGAAATAATTGCCAGCGAATTCAAATCCCTTGAGTTAACTGTTTCCTTTAGCTCTATTTTCCCTTCCATTGATTGGTCTATGGCAACAAGGTGACCTTGTTGTCACCACCCCTTGGATTTGGTACAGGAACAGAGCAGACAGAGAGGAAGTCAGGATGCTGCGAACCCATGTCCTGGCCCACAGAGGAGCAACTAGTGGCCTCTGTACTCTTGGCCTCTAAGTGAAACAAACTGACATAGAAGGAGGGCAAACATCCTGTTGAGTGTTCCATTGAAAACCAATCACTAGAGAACTCATTCTTCCTTAATCCCAAGGCCTCAGTGTATCTTCCTACCCGCAGCCCCAGATGATTCACACTGCCAACTTTTTACTGCACTGCCACACTAAAACACCCGCCACACTCAACAAATTTTATACTTTTCACTTGGTCCCACTCAATCCCATGTGGTGTTTTGAAAATATGTAAAGGGAAAGCGAGGCTCCAATATTTTTCCTCTCCTCATAAATATGGCATTTTAAATAAGTTTCATACATATTCATCCTTTGCTCTTTCTTTTTTCTAAATGTTCACCTATAGCTTAAGTTTTATTCATACCCTTCTCTGGTTCCCTGGTTTGAACTGAAAAATTGAAATGTAAAATATTAACCAAACAGTAAGGTATCTAAAACTCACCTTTCAGTGTGAAGCCTAAAAAGAAATGAAGACAATCTTCCAGTAATTTACAAGCAAGATAGTAAAAGAACATATCCAGTCTAAATAAAAAACAGCCATAGGAAGACAGAGCAATCTGTAAACAGAACATTTTTGAGTAGTGAGGGACTGATTTGTGTGAGCAATTTGTGATGTCAGTGTTATTAATTTAAAATCACACTTCAAACATTCAATCTTATGAATTCCCAGGTGGTTTAGGACTTTGCCAAAGTTTCTTAAGAACTCAGAGATCCTTATATATTGGTTCCCCTCCACTACATGTCGAAATGTGTCCAGAACAGATGAACTCCATCCAAAAATCATTATTTTTTTTCTTTCTTCTTCTCTCTCTTTTAAAAAAGGAAACTGAGCAGGAAATCTCACTTAAACAAGCTGTCTCACGACATTTCTGGCAAATCCTGATTCCAGCTAAGTTGAAAATATCTCAAGAGCAGCCTGTCTTACAGAATTTCAGTGCTTCTACTCCTGGGAAATGCAGAAATAGATGGATATGTGGGATTCAAAAGCTTCAAAACACCTTCAGAAAAAGCATCTTGACGTGAACTTCACAATGACCTGATTTTATGTGAGAAACATATGCTGCCCCTCATGTATCAGTGAGCTATTGCTGTGTAACAAATCACCCCATATCTCAGTGGCTTAAAACAATAAGCATTTTTACTGGCTTATGAGTCTGTAGGTCAGTTGGACAATTCTGTTCTTGGCTGGGCTCAAGTGTAAGTCTGCAGTTAGCTATATGTAAGGTAAGCTAACTCTGCTGCATTTGTCTGAGTCGTCTCACATGCGTTGCCTGGCTATGGGGTAGTCTAGGATGCCTCTGATAGGACAACTGGCCTCTTTTCCACATGGTCTGTCATACTCCATCAGGCTATCCTAGGCCTGCCTATTCTGAGAGAAGGCATAAGCGTGCAAGGCCTCTGTAGGCCTATCTCAGAAGTGGCACATCACCACCTGTCACCTTATCTCTTTGGTCAACATCATCACAGCCCAGCTTCAAGGAATGGAGACAAGGATTCCCAATTCTTGATGTAGTTACATTGCAAAGGGTATGGATACAGAAACCATTAAGTGGAGCCATGAATGTATTCATCTACTACACCTCATTTTTAAAGAAGCACTTTTTGAAGAATCCCATAAAGATTTTTTTTAATGTGTTCTCCAGAGTTCATTTAATCACCAACTTTTCATCAGCCACTCAGACAACACTTCCAAATGAGAGCTGTGTGGATGCATGATTATTACCTGAAATTTAGGAAGAAAAGAAAGAAAACAAAGACAGATATCAAAGTAGTGATATTTAGAAAATATATAAAGATTAAAGATTTACATTTATTATCTTCTATGTCCTCTTCCTCAAGCATGTTGGTGATGCAGCATTTCTTAAAAGTGTACCATTATTGTGTCCAGAACTTTCTTCCAACTCACTGCCCCCTATTTTGCAAGTTTAGATGAAGGTGCTTTTTTAAATCTTACTAGATGGTGTCAACAAAAGCTTTTCAGAAAAGGATCAGTCTGCATATCCTTTGCAGGGCCTTACTAGATGTATTGACTGAAATATTATGAAGTTATAGCTGTCAGGCTGCAGCACCAGGAAAATAACCAGGCCCATGTATGGGTATTCAGAGACAGCTAGACCCAACTCTTACCTGACCCACAGTAACTATAAGACATTGTTGTTATAAAGTGATTTCAGAAACGTGAAAATAGTGGGTAACTTCAAAGTTACCCACTTTGATATGGTATCAAACACCACCAAATTCACCATACTCAAAAATATTTTCCCAGATTACCACTGTAGGCTTTGATTCCATTGCCCCCAAACAGCTCTGCTACACTTGCTATTTTCAAATTGAAATATCTTCTTTAAAGTTTGTCTATTTTTGTGTAACTGGAGAATCTGATTAGAATGATCATTTTGATTGTTTCCAAAGAAAATTTTCTTTAGGGATCTATGTGAAATCACCTAAACAGAAATGCATATTCCTTTTAGATATCCTTAAATTACTGGAATGCATGGGGCACGGAGCAAAAAGGACACATGGACATAGCATTCAGGGCACTTTTGTTCTTTCATCTTTACCTTTTCAATAAATTAGTGTCTCAAAGTTTAACCTTCGTCTATAATCCATCTGGGGCTTTCTTTCATAACTCACTCCAGAAGGAACATTAGTGGATGTGAGTTTTCTCCCAGGGATTCGCCCTCCTTCTGTTTTAAATCAAAAAATGCTTTTGCAAATTAGCCAAAGGAGACAGGCTATAAGCTTCCTGTAAGAATCCTTCAGTGTGCCCTCTGGACTTTTTGTCTGGCTGTTCTCAAAAGTTGTGCAGGTTAGGATGAACACTGAATCTACATGGAACATGTATACATGTGGGGACAAATATATCATCCATAGAGACAACAGGCACCATTGAGATACTTCAATTAAAAATACACAGCATAAATGCTTACCAATCAGAGGAAAGCAGGTAGTTTTTCGATTTTTTTTTTATGGTGAAAACAGTGTTTAGAGACCATGTTAGTACACGTCTTATTTTACATAGGAGGAAACTGAGACTAATTATTTTTTCACTGAGAACATAATTATCAAGTGTCTATTATGAAGCAGGAACTGTTCTAGCCCTGAGGTATGACATAACAAAGATCAAGTGACTAATCTGAGGGCACAGGTCCAGTCAATGATAAGCCCTGCACGACAACTCCTATGCCCTCACTCCTTGTCCGAAATTCTAGACTGTACCTCCGCCTTTAACTGAATCAGAATATTTGGCAATGGGGGGAATGTACATTTTGACTTCCAATGCCCTAATCAAATATTTGCCCTTCTTCAGTTATTCACTTACCTTTAAGAGAAAAACAGAAAATCAGTATCAGGGGGCTAACTAGCAACTCCAGTAACAGAACTGAACGTCAGATCGGTACCCAGAGACCCTTGTGTTAAGGCATGAAGAGAATTTGTGTTTTATGAATTAGCTCCATTTGTTTACACAGCACTGGCTCTGTACATAGTCTGTACAAAGTACAAAGGAGGTCCTAAATAGAAGAAGCCGCAGCCCCACTCCTCACACAAGTGCTTAACTCTCCAAACTAAAAACAGCAGCAAAAGCCAGTGTAATGACTAGAGGAGAGAAACATTATAACTTCCACCAAGTTGCGCTGCCGGAATAGTCATTCGTGTGCCCTTGGTGAAAAGGCTTTTTGGAGAAGACCAATCTTGGGTTGGGTATGGAAAGAAGTAAAGGAACTATTGAAAGACATTCAAATCTTCCTTTATTTGTGAAAAGTCTTCTTAATATTTATTTTTTTAATATTTTATTTATTTATTCATGAGAAACACGCAGAGAGAGGCAGAGACAAAGGCAGAGGGAGAAGCAGGACCCTGGGATCAGAGTCTGCGCCAAAGGCAGAGGCTCAACTGCTGAGCCACCCAGGTGCCCCAAGTCTTCTTAATATTTAAATACAGTTTTCTAATCCAGGATTTCATTCTTTTTCTTTATGGATCCTACCTGTGCTTACTCAAACTCCATAGTTTCTCTTTCATATTCACCATTTCCATTGTTTTTAATTTTGTTCATTCCATTTCTTTGTGTTTACTAGTCTTGATCGTGACCACTACATCTCTAAAGGCTATTGTTCATTTGTTTGCTTGTTGATTTGTTTGTTTGTTTTCTTCAGTCTGTTCGCCCTTGTTCTGTATGTGTGCCCTTCTTCCCATGATGGTTTTGTTTTTCTCTTCCCTTTATTTTGAAAGCTACTCCAGTCCTTGTCCTATCTCCTTCTAGCCTCATGCTTTATCTTCCAGGGCCTCTGGCACCTCTGTATTGATCTACCTTTGATTTTTATTTGATAAAAGCATTTGTTTTCTACTCCCCAAAAATCTTGGTGATCTTTTCAGTCATATTTTCCAGCTGATCTGTGGTAACTTCTCGAATGTGTGCTATTATTGAGGTATCCTTCTCTAGTTATATCTCATTTCTGGTTTTCCTGTGCTTTTAATCACTTTTAATGATAGTGCTTTTCTGTTTGTTACTCATCTCTGAATGTGGAGATTCTCCAGCTCAGCTGCTGGTGGCAGGTTGGAGTTCTCTGGGATTCTCATCATGGCTGGTGGTGGGGTGAAGTATGTGAGTTCTCACAGCCATCTGTAGCCATGATTTCTCACCAGCACTCAAGACAAGCCATGCAGAGCCTTCCACAATACAGACTTCTCTTCTGCTTCCATCCAAATACTAGCCCAAAGCTAGCGTCCTACACCAAAAACTAGCTTCCTGAAAATCTGAGTTATTCCTAAAACAGCTTGCTTCTTTTGAGACTAGCATTCAAGAATCTTTGGGCAAGACCACAGCAATATTTACTCCAGGGCTGCTTATCCTTTACCACGAGGGCAAGACTCCTCTGTGTGCTCTACCAATACCTCATACATGTTGAGGTGGCCAGACTGGCTGGTGGAAACGGGTGTTATTTTTCCCCTGTTTGAGCACCAGGTACTTGCTCCTGTAGTCCTTTGGGGTGGTTTCTTCCCCAGGCAGGAGCAGTTTCCTTATGGCCCGCACTGATCAGTGTTCTGCTGAATCCTCACAGTCAGCCTCTACAGATGTCCAGGGTGCTTTTCTGAGCAGCTCTCTCCTCTCTGTGTTACTGTGCCCTGCAAACTCTAGTCACCTGGACTTCCTCAGATTCCCAACCCCAACTCCTCAGTTCAGGATATCCACTGAGTTCTGAGTTATCCTTTCCTGGTCTAGATCTTGAAACTCTCTCAAGGCAGTAAGTTTGAAACTGTAGGACTTACTTCATTTGTTTCCCATCTTTCACGAATCACTGTCTGTTGTCTGAGGTCCCACTTCTTGGAAACCATTGTTTTAGAAATTTTGTCATTTTTTTTCAGTGAGTTGTTTCAGGTGAAAGGGTATATCTGGTCCCTGTTATTCTATCCAGCCATACTTTCTTGCTATGAAAGACTTGTTCCAAATACTATGGGAAAGCTCCTCCTATTTCTGTTGTTCCAGAGAATTGCTCATTTTGTTCCTCTAAACACAATGAAACTGCAAACCTTGTGTGTCTTAATTCTCTCTGGGGGTTCCGTGTGCTCAGCACCCATGGTCTGGAGTGTGGCAATCTGGAGCACAGCCTCATGGGGCACAGAATGCCAATTCTCTCTCAAACCCAGAGCCACAGGCACCTCTGTAACTGTGCAGTCCTACTGGCACCGAATAACATGCAGTCCCAGGCCTCCGCCTCTCCACCTTTTTATTTTAAAGAGTTCTCTCTAAAAAAAAAAAAAAAAATCGGTAACAAGAAAAAAAAAAATCTGTGTTCTAATCCAGTAATGTCTTCCCAAGTTTAGCAGCAAGTTGGAGACCTTGCTGGAGGTCCTGGTGGTCATACCAGGGCTCATCCTCTTTCATCTCAAACTCCTCCACTAGGTTTTCTGCCAGCATCTCACCCACACTTCGAGCCAGCATCACTTAGAGTGGAGTCCTGGGCTCTGCCTTCATTGTCTGAGATATTCCCCAATGGGTCCTCTCTCAGTGTGAGACTGTACCACTACCTAACCTTCACTGCATGGGCAGTCTGCCATCCTACATTGTGGTAAAGGACACTAGAGGTTTCTAGGTGTGCTGTTTCACATTTACTTTCCTTTCTCCTTTATTTTGGGAAGAAACCATCATGCTGATTCAAACTTCTCTCCATCTGATACTGAGCTCCTAAGGAGGTAAGAAGTATAAGTTGATAAGCACAGAAATCCCTGTACATGACATGGAGCCTGCACACTGGGGCCTTTGCTTATGATACAGAGGAATGCAAGGAAACTGATAATATATGAAGAAGAACAAGAGAGAGGAAAATGGTAAGGACTTAGCAGTGCAAAAGGTATAGTTGAATACACACACCACCTATTTGTTCCAATTTGAATAAAAATCTAAATATATAAAATTAAGAATTTTTAAGTTAAGATATGCATTCTAGCAATGTTCAAATAACTATCCAGATAATAAAGGAAACATGCAAGACAGGTAGATAAAGGAAGAGGAAAGGTATCTAGGAAAACAAAGCACATGAGACTATAAACATGGCACACAATATCTGCTTGTATTTCTCAAAAGCTCAGTAAGAGAAGCAGCTTTCCTCCTTGCTAACTGACACTCCTTATCTTGCCTTCTATGAAGCATTCACTAATGGAAATAAAAATGAAGCCAAACTTAGAAAAATGTGATAGTGTCAACTATACTCAAGGAAAAAATATAATTACTTAGTCATTTTAATTACACATGCAGAGTAAAGCAATTGCTTGCAATTTACTGGTGTATGCCAAAAACAACTTAATATTAATAAATATTTGTGAGAAATCACTTTGTAAATTTTAATTACTTAACAAAAGCAATAAAATAATTTTTAATTAAAAAGTCTGTATACCCATAACTAAAATGACCCTTTGTATTCCAATATAGCAGCTTCTTTTAGAACTGAAGGATAACATTTCTGAGCTCCTAATTATATATAAATCATGAGGGAGAAAAGGGGCTAAATACCATATTGTCTCTTCCCAGTGAAAAATTGGAAAAGAAAATTACTAAAGGGGAAAAATGGGGGGGAGGGAGATTGTAATAGTCATATATGAGATATTTTCTTCATGTCTTGTAAGGAACCTTGTCTTAAAAAAAAATCTGGTAAGGTGAAAATCCAAAGTACTGAGGACTGCCAAAAGTAATCTATAACCTTGAAGTCCTGAATGCTACTTCTCTGCTCTTATTGCCATGTCAGTCTCCACTGGGCTAACTCATTACAATTCTTAGTGAATGAATTAATTGGTATTTTCTTATTGGAAATTGCAACCAATTTGTGGAAATTAGTACTGATGACTTTCAAAAGACATAAATGGTTGTGTGATTCTTATTAATAATCCCAACCACTAATCAGTTGTAATTGGAAAACAACAACTTCTAGGGGGGTGGATTAGTACTCTGCCTTTCTCCTCTGTGTCCAGAGGAGAAGGTTAAGTGGGATGACCTTACATTGCCATCCCAGGAAACCTGGACTCTTCAACATCCCTAATAAGGCAAATCACAAAATAAAGCAGTTTTCCTTATTCTCATTCAGTTATACAAAATTCTGCCCCTTGCTGTTATATGCCAAATCCTCTTCATTGTTAGCACAGGAAGCTCATAGAATGGAATTATTCTAGTCCTCTACGCAAGTTTTATAACTAGCTTCTCTACTGAATTTTTTAAGTTTCTGAAATCCTGGGTAAAAGTTTTATTGAATCTTATTCCATCTTGATAGAGCCCTGCAGCAGCAGAAGCTAGGCTATGCTATGAAGGGGAGCAAGAAAAGGACATTCTCTAAAGCAGACCTGTTTTCTGCAAGATGATTTACCAAATGACCTCCTTGGCCACAGTCCCTCAACTAATTTCAATCTGAATAGGGGAATAAGGTCAGACACCACCAACAATGTATACCAGAGTCATTCCTCTGATAATAGCAAATTAGCCTTGGGAAGGAACACGCATCAGCCTGAAAAATTCATGAAGATTCGAATCTGCTGCCTAATTAGCCACAGTGGTTGATACAGGAGAAAAAAACAGCCCACAACTAACAATGTCAAATTAGGGGCATTTGCTGGACCTTTCCCATGAATGGCTGAATCAACTGAAATATCCAAATGTCCAGCTAAATGAATATAATCATGTCTATTAGAAAGTTTTTCTTGATAATGCCAAAACTTGTGAGTATGGGTGATTCATGAAGCATGAATTTAAGTTAAATCCACTGTCAAATGAGATATATGTCCATGCAATAGAAAATATTGATGTAAATTTCAAATAAATATGAATCAGGAGCAATAGAGTGACCAGACACACACACACACACATGTGTGCGTGCGCGTACACACAGACAGTATATATATACTGCCTCTTACTGTGCTTGAACACTTCTAGTGAAATGTATAACTATGCATCATAAATTCATTAGTTCCCTTATTCCAAACAAGTTCTATTCCTCTTCAAAATCTTCATTTTAATAATTCCCTAGAACTCTAACAGGTAGTCATTGAAGAGAATAATAACAGACTTTATAGCTACTAAAAACTTGAGAGAAAATTTATTTATTTATTTATTTATTTATTTATTTATTTATTTATTTATTTATTTATCAGACTTGAAAGAACCTGGCAAGAATAGGCACATGGCAGACTTCTCCCATTCTTCTCTGTGTGTAGACATACAAGATCCGAGGAGAGAAGGGGAATTTCCTGAGAAAAATGAACTATTTATAAGAATTAGTGGTGTCTCTTAGAAGGGCATTTTATTAACTTTTTCTTTCCCATGTGGAATGGTGCTGGTTATGATAAGGCTCAGAAGCCTTGGCATAAGTTCAAATGTACCTTTTGCTTGAAATCTGAAGGATTCAGAGGAGTCAAAGTGTTGTGGGAAAAGACAGAGAAAATTAAACAAGAAACAGGCTACTTACCTCTTGTTCTTGGCTCTAGGCTTTATAGAGCAGTAAAGGGAATTTCGAAGTTTCTTTCCCTGGTACCGAGCACAACTCATTTTGGAAAGAGGGAAAGGTTTACCAGGGAAGAGATAATATGCATTTGCTTCAGGCAGTCACATCTTATCATCTCTGGGGAAACACAGTCTAATGATGGATGGATGAATGGAGTGCACTAAAATCTGGAAAAGAAAATCATATTTCATTACTAAACTTTATCATTAAAAAAAACTTTATCATTGCCAAAGCTTCATACTTTATACTTCATATCGAGTCATAATTGAGTTCTCTGTAATGTACATATATACTGGTTATGAAGGAAATATGTTATGCATCTATATAGATTTGGATAATATATATGTGTATATATAATGTTATATGTATACATACATACATACTAATCTATGTGCTAAGCAATTAAAGGAAGGATCTAAGACAAAGAAATACATGAGTTCATCTGACTTCAGGAGCCCAGAAATTGTTTTTTGTAGGTTAGATATATTTACAAAACATATCTAATAACAAAGCCCAAGAAAAAATTCCCAGTGAGTGCAATGGATAATAAATGAAACAAGAATTGATAGTACAGCATGATAGTTTTGTGTTGTGTTTTTTTAAAGGCCTCTTGGAAGAGACGTTAAAGGCTGGTGAGGGTTTGATTCAATGGGGTAGATGGGATGGGGAGGATCAACATGAGAAAAGGCATAGAGATGGGTGTGTGAACACTTCTTTGTAGATTAGTGGATTCCATATCAGTGATTACCTAAAAGGTAGGCCTAAGTTACACCTTGCACAAACCAATGAGAGGGCCGTCTCACCCTAACCTAGATCTTACCTTTTCTGACCTTCCACTGCCCTATTCAGTAGCCTACCTGATCAAGGGGAAGTGGGACAAAGGGTTATAGGGCATATACGCCTAACATTTTGCTCAGGGAATATTCTTGCATTTAGCCTTGACCAATGATCCTGGAGTAGCCAGGTTGTGATTATGTTGGTTTATTTATATTTCTTTTACCTGTCCTAGGCTCAGTACTACCCTCTTAAAGGACCATTTTGCACACTTTTTCACCTAAGCATCAGGTAATACAAGGAGTTCTAATTCCTCCCACACCATGTCAATGTTGAAGTTAGCTTCTGAAGAGCATTCTCTATTAATGTTGATATTTAACACATTTACACTAAAACAAAATGGTCCTTTTGGTTGCATTTTAGAAAATCTCAGGTCTCTGGCTCTGCCATCTGTTCAAGACAAGGTGTAATCCCATTGCGTTGGGGTCCTTGGGCCTTCCCCTAGTTATCTCTTGAAATAGAGCCCATCTGGACACCAATTCATGGCTGTACTTTCTGGAGATTGAGGAAGAATAGCTTTTAGGAAAAAGCGAAAATCAAAGTGTCCAGCCAAGTCATTTGTCTGATATGATATCCACCAATTGGTCTTATTCTGTTATAGATATTTTAAAGTTACAACTTTAGCTGTTGTATTCTTTCTTCATGTACTGTTAGCAATTCAAAAGAAAGAACTAAGGAATAAAAACAAATAACTTTGTCAAAACAAATTTAGAGATAATTCTTCTCGGCCCTCAGGGCATTAGTAGGGACCTAGAAAGCATAGTCTTAAATAATTTAGGGAGAGTTTCTTTAATTTAAATTTTTGGCTTGGGTTAAAATCTATGTTTCCCTAGGATATATTACTCTAAATTGACACAGATCATGTTCAATTTAGAGTGCCAAAAGAACACAATGGCTAGTTTTATTAAGGAGAAACAGAACCAGAGGTCGAGAGTCATTGGTTCTGGAAACCTGAAACAGAGAGGAACCAGAATGTGAGAAACAGAGAAGAAAGCTAGGACCTTAAAAACAATGATGACCAGAGAACAGCTTGTGCCTTCCTGCATTTCAGTAAGTGATATGGGAAGGCTCAGTAATGGCAGAATGCCTGGAAAGTTAATAAGAGAAACTTCTGGGACTTCGTGTGTCACTGGGCTACATTGGCCCAATTTATCCCAGATGTGACTACCACAACTAACAAATCATTTTTTAAAATTTTCCGTCCCCTCCCTTTGTGGGTTGGTAAAAAAAAAAAAAAATACTCATTCTAAAGATTCAAGACATTGAAATCTCTCCTGTGATAGAAAAATGAGAAGCTTGACTCCTAGGAAACACAGAATGGGGTTTTGCACTGATTTTTTCACTCAGGTACCATTTGTATGACATTCTCTCATCTTCCTCAAAAGCATATAAGGAAAACCTGACTGTGAATGGATCAATACATTTTAACATTTCTTTCCATCAGAGTATTATGCGATAGAGAGGCACACCCTCCTTCCCAAACCGTGTCACTTTACTATTTTAGACTCCACCAAACTGTAATTTGGGGAGAGAGGGAAAGTTGGAGAGAGAAACACAGAAGGGTGTCGAATGACATAAAAATAAAAGAGATGTGAGGGAGAGACTGGAAAAAATAAGAAGTTTGGTCCAGAACAAGAATTGCTAACAATTGCATAGTTGATTCACTAAAACTATGACTTTTATGATCTTCTACAGCATTATCAATATTAAAGTACAACGAAGGGAGGCCAAAGGAAAGGCAAGCCATCATCTGTCATCTTTACCTCAATCTGGATGTCTCTCACCCACCATAAAATGGCCCAGCCAGTTCTCTAGTCTGAGCTTCCTCTTGTCTTGTCTTGTCTTGTCCTAGGCCGTCTCCATTACTCATGCCATCCTCTCTTCTGAAGCATCCTTCCATCTCCTTTCCACTTCCATAAATTCCATCTATCTTTTCCCATGTATGTCCCAAGGCTCTCCCTTTATGAAACTTGCACTGCCTCTTCCAATTAGGTTTAAAATCTTCATTTTCTGAATAACCAGTGACTTATTCAGACCATGCTTTCAACACTTGGCATATTATATCTTATTTGTTCCAAAAATGTTTACTGAACACAGACTATGTGTCACATACTGTTTTAGATGCTATTCACTGTTTTCATGGAGTTGAAAGTTATTTGTATCCTGTGTCCCTAAAGTCCCTTAAAGGAGGGACTATCTCATTCATATTTGGATCTTCTGCATATCTCCTGCATTTCAAAGGCATTTAGTAAGCCCTGTTGAATCAAATGGTATATAATTCAAGCAGCAACATTTTTTTTTCTTTCTTTGAAGGATTCTGTCCCATAAAATCAGTCCTTGGTTCTGTTAGTATGAGTGGTTCCCTGCCTCTAACATGGAGAGCTTCTTTCTTTATCAGGGGAACAAATTAGTATAATATATGCTGAAGACATTAAGAAGACCCTCCAAGCTGGACCACTGCTATAAAGGTTCACGAATTTATTTCCAAAACTTTGTGAATCTTCTAATATATTGTCTTCCCTTGTTTTGTTTTCTGTAGATTCTCTAAAACATTCGTAACCTTCTGACATTGAAGAATATTACAAAGAGAAGTTGTTCTCAGTTCTGAGGAAAAGGACTACTGGGTCACAGTATTATCACTTGACAATTCTCAGGAATTTCTCTGGAGCATTATCTTTTAGACTGGTCTGCGTTGGGCCAGTTAAAATACCGTGGTGGAGTTAGCCATGTGGAGCCATGAGCTGACCATGACGTCTGGAAGGGCAGATAGCATTTCCATCGTGTTCAGTCTTTTTTGAGTGAACTGTGTTCGGTTTGGGGTATTGTGTCTGGTAGACTCTCAATGCATAATTTATTTAATAAAAATAAATTAATAAAAGGAGAATGAAGTCCGAATTTGATAAACACTAGTGAGATTATTCTGGAATAAGATTATCAACCAGAATTGAACAACCTGGGTTTTAGCTTCTCTGCACTTCACTAACCCATGGAATTGTCATTACAAATGTTGATATTTGCTGATATTATACAATGCAGCACCATCTCCACCATGTGTCTGTCTCCTCTTTAAAGGCTTGCCGTGAATGAGGAACCTCATGGTTCTTGGTGCAGAGATGGGCACATAGCAATGGGCTAACCTTATGATAACAGGAAAATATTATTGTAAGAATGTAGTGCCCCAGCTACTCTCTGTAGTTCCTTAGACCTTTAATGTTCTGAAGTGCATCAGCTGTATCTTTCTCATAGTATATAGCCCCAACATGAATTGCCATTTCTTCAAGGAAGACTTTTTTTAAAATCATATTTTCCCCTAGTTTCAAAAAACAATACTCGAAAAAAAAACTCAGAAAAGACAGAGAATACATACCAAGAAATAAAATAAACCATTGTGTGCCATGGTCCCATTGTTGGCCTCTTCCTTTCATACTTTGTTATAAATATAAATGTCACTAATTACCATGGGATAATTAGTGTGGTTATTTGTGATCCTCTCCAAACTCTAAGATTTTCTGCCTTAACAATGAACCCTAAGTCAAGCCTTCCCTAGAATGCTGAATCTAAACCTTTAGTGTTTTCTTTGTAGAAAATCATGATTCCCAGAATTTGACTTGGCCTGTTAGTTTGAAAACTCCTTGGGAACTTGAACTTAGCATTAGCAACCACTCTGTTTCCCGTAGATCACGTTTTCACATTATTTCTTAAGAATTTCTGGATTAATGAATGATATTTCAATGTGCTTATTCCCTCCAGTTCAATTACTAGGATCTTGTTGGTGGAGTAGGGCCCTAAATGGCAACCTGGAGTCAGGTAGGAGTGTCTCCTCATGCGAGCCACGGTACTATGCTCACTGCTCCAAAGCTGTGATACCAGATTTATGGTGATGGCCACTTGGATGCTGAGCCCTTTATGAGGAAAAGTCTCCCTAGCAGGAAAAAGATACAAAGCATGTTTCATTTGCTTCATGTTTTAAACAGATTTTTCTTGCCTAGAATATTTGGTAGAAGAAATTGTCCAAGTGCACCTAACAGCATATGGCAGATTACCTTGGCTATTATAGATCTCAGCTCTTGTAACATGAACTTCTTTGGAAAGAAAAGTAAGTGATATCTTCCAACCTCCTATTGTTAGCACAAACACTTTCCCATGGGTTTATAGGAAAATCAACTTCCCAAGAAGATGAGTGGGACCAAATGATTGTCCCTTAGAGAAAGAAAGACAAGTCTAACTCACCTCTCTGGATTTATCCAAAAGCAAAGTATTTGGAATTCAGAAAATCCCAGGAAGTTAGGATTAACAAAAAATAACATGAATGACCAGTGAGTGGTGCACCTCACTATTGATGCTAGAAATGGTCAAATCCTATTAACAAGATTGTGTATTTAAAAAAAGTCACTGTGGAATGTGGGGAGTAACAGGTCAGTTGTAAGCAAATAGGGTCAGAAATTTCTGCCCATGATAGAAAAGCTGGAATATTTCAGAAAGATACCAATATGGAGTTAGAACAGCCAATGGGCCAGGTTATTCAGAAGATACATGATCTCCACCACTCATAAGAGCAATGCAAAATAAGAAAGTGGGGTTATCCACTCATAATCTATAAGAAAATCATAAAAACAAGAGTTCAAAAGCAATATTCATTTGGCTTTGTAATATTTTTCTTTATAATTATACCTCAAACAAAAATTTCCAGTTGTTGATTTTTAAAATAAAATTGATGTTACTAAAATCCTTGTAAGAAACTGCCCCTCACCATTCCTGCACCTATGACATTAAATAATTTTTTATTACTTTTTAATTGATTAATTGATATTAGGATGAAAGAAAGTCCAGTTTCATATTAAAATCTTCCATGAATAATTCATTTTTATATTATAAACTTGAGTAAATTTTGGCATTCAGGGTTCTCTCTTACATGTAAATTCTAAAACCAAAATGACTTAAAGGGCACTAGGAAGTCTTTAAAATCATTTTAAAAGGTCTTGATATTCACTTAAGTAAATATCTTTAACATCTTGGGACTCCAATAGTTTTAAAGATCTGGGGTAATACTTCCTGTTCTCTGCGTGTCATATGTGTCGTACAAGAGACAATGCAGTGAAAACTGTCAAAATACTATGAACACTGAAAATATTACTGTGATCATCACCATAGAAAATAAACACCCTGATGGAAAACTAGGTTTTAAAAGAGACATATCACTTCTCACACTTGTTATTTTTGGTGGTAGAAGCCTGGCAGATCCCTAAATCTACTTCATCCCAAGGATATGTGCCCCCATGTCTCTGATACAGTCACCCAATATAGCGCAGCAAGGCCATGCCATTTATTGGTTCTCACTGATGGTGTTTTTCTGTAGAGCAACATGGATATTTGTAGTTTTTTTCCTCCTTTGAAGTTAAGCAGTTGCATGCCACTGACTGGCCATGACACCTTACTTCATCTTCTTTCAGAAACTGTATTTTCTTGGAAGACTATCAATTGGTATCTTATAGCTGACCACCACTAGAGTCACAAGTCAGGGCCTGGAGGACTTTGCTACAGGTTAGCATCCGCTGATCGTGAGAGCAAAAATGCATGGTCCCCTGTACGGCAAAAGAACCATGAAGGTTGATGATGAATGACCAGTGGATCAACATCTTGGTTGAGTAGCTGTCTTATGCCTAATGTGGAGGGCCAGGTTTATGGAAAAAGACACAGTCCTTCCTTCAAAATCTATACAATGTAGTTGAGAAGATAAATATAAACATGAAAATTAGCACAAAATATAGATTTTCATCTTCATGAAAATTTGGATGGCACAGAAAACAAATGATGAAGGAGTTCAGGAAAAGTAAGCTGAGGGTATGGATTATAGAGGAAGTTTCACAGAAGGAGCTGAACTTGTGCTCTGCCTTAAGAGGACAGGTAGATGTTAGAAGGGGAAGTGAGGATGCTGACCCATACCAAGCAGATGGGCTGTGTGGGGAATAGTGAGATAATGAAAGGTCTTGACATCTTGTCAAAGGAGTTTAGACTCAGTGCAGCTGGAAGTAAAGACTCACTAGAGATTTTGAGCTGGAGACTAGCCTGACTATATAAAACAGCTGAAAATACAAAACGGCAATCAGTCTGGGACTTTTCTCATGGGTACAGAGAACTGAGGGATTAATTCAGGTATGACAGCCTGAATATTTTCCATGGCCTCCGAAGTGGACCCAAGATCTCTGATGCACATTCCTCTACAAGTCTGTGTCTAGTACAGGTATAAGTCTAGGCCCCAGTCATAGCAAAAGGTCACTTAGGAGCAAAGGAGAAAATAGTTCTGGATTTTTAAAATAATTAATGAAGTTTATGCTTACTCCCCAAATTAGGCGTCCCCTGAACTGGTGAAAATTTACAAAAATACTCCTGTTCATAATTTGTGATAGTCACTCCAAAGGAGACTAATGTGTCCCTTTGTGAAAGGCAGAGTGATTAAAAGCACAGACTTTAGGGTAAGGGCTTCTAGATTTGGAGCTCTACCACTTATTAGCTGTGTGGCCTTGGATAAATTTCTTAACCTCTCTTGGGCATCTCGGTTCTTCATTTGTAAAACAAGAATAATTATAGCACCTATCTTAGGGGTATGTTTAAGAATTGAATTGGCCAATTTTTTGTAAAGTGCTTAAAACAATGAAAACTAAAGGCAAACTGCTATGTAAGTATTTGTTAATAAATAATAAACAAGTAATATGGAAAAAGCAGAATTTTTCTAAAGTAAAGTATTAAGGTACCATAGGGGTTTAACACACTGAAGAGAGACAAACATCTTAAAAAATTTTAGGTCCCTGATTACAGCAGTGTATCTCAACATGGGAAGATAGAGGGATGTTTTGTCCATCTGGGACGTTGGCAATGTCTGAAGACACTTTTGGTTATCACAACTGTGGTGCAAAGGCATGGGGTCTGAGGGAGCTACTGTCATCTAGTGGGCACAGACTAGGGATGCTTCTAAACATTCTGTATAAATAGGAAAGACTTCCACATAATGAAGAATTATCTTGCCCAAAGTCTTAATAGTATTTAAAGTTCAGGAACCTGGACATGTTACTGTTCATTACAAACATGAAATCCTAGCAAACATAGCAGAGTGGGAGCAGAAGGAAAGTCTTGAATGCATCCCCTAATGCACTTCTTGTGCTCTTAACATCCGTCTGCTAACCCATTTTAAAATTATGGTCAGTGACAATGGTTTCCTATTGCAGGCTGTAAATAATCATAAAGAGTGGAATTTAGGGAAGTATTTTTTTCAGTTTAGTCCTTAACTATGTGCTAACATTGTCAATATGTCCATCTTTACACCAAATAGAATGTGTTGTACAAAAGAGGATGAAATCCCCTTCCTCAGAAACATTCTCCCTGGCTGAAGAAACCAAGAGCAACACTTAGCAAATTATTAGAGTGCCTCATACAACAGTGGGTGACCAAGATTGAGAAAACAGCTTGACACCGCAAGCACTGCAACTAGTCCTGGAAAGAAGAAATTAGCTTCATTTCAAATTTTGTGAAGGCTCCATGCAGTCCAAGTTGAGCTGGAGTTGTTAATGGGGTTTTGATGGATGCGGGAAAGGGCATTCTTTTGGATGGTACTGAATTAGTGAGAGCATGGTGGTGAGAATATGCACGTGTCCAGGGCACAATAAAGAATTGTCTCTGGAGGGTTATTTCAGGAGCTGAGAAGAAGGAGAAGCTTGGTGAGAATAGGAAATAAGTTTGGATAAAGATGGAGACAGTTAAGGCATTTAGACCCATCCTTGAAGGTTATGGGAAAATATACGTCCAAATTCTTCATGCATAAAACAACAGAACAACAACAAAACAAAAAGAAAAATGTGTCTAAAAACACTGGGTTATATTGCTTAAAGGCAGACTTCAGTAAAGAAAACACAGGGATGGATCATGTGTCCTGCCCTTACTGTGAGGTGAGGAGAAGGGCCTTCTGCTCTGGAGACCAATGCATAAAGCACAAGCTGCTAAATCCGTGTGCTTCCTGGGAAAGGTGTTGTTTAACCTAGCAACAGTTTGAAGTTTATAGACATTTGCATGCTGAGATGTGCTACCGCACAGCGCCATTTACAAACACTGCCATGAGCCCAGCCTTTAGCTTGGGGTGGGTATTCATGTTTACTTAGCTATCTGGATTTTTTTCTTTTCTTCCATTTTTTTTTTTTTGGTTACTAAATTATACATGTAAATCAATATGTATCTTGAATTTACATATCAAATGCAAATGGTGCGACTGTCACTTTTTCTCCTGTTCCATATTTGTTCTCTGCAGAATGAATACCATATGCACCTTCAATGAATCACTCTGGGCCTTTGCCCTTCTTTTCAGAAAATCATTATGGATTAAATAGGGAGAAGAGTTCTCCAGAGCATTCCAAAAAGCCAAACACTGCACATGGCCAAACAGAAATCAAGAATCAGTTCCTGTAAATCAGGGAAGCCTATCCAATATTCGACAATAGGGGGTGGTGGTGGCTGCTACAAAGGGAGGAATGAATGCCTCACTTAAATATATTAAGTTTAAAGAGAAAATTAAATTAAATCTGCTGGGAGGTGGGAAACAGACTTAAGCCAAAGAGCCCAAGGGGTATGCTTTAGCTGCCATCATCCTATCCATACACATGTGCCCACAGTAGAGATGTAGGACTCAGGCTATAAACACTAAGAGGGATCTGTTCCCCATGCTCAGTGCCCTCATCAAGGATAAGCCCTCCCATCCCTAGGAGGTCACCAACATTCATCTGTAGTCCTAGGTTCCTTATACAATGACTCTCTTCTCCTTGTCTGACTTACTTGCCTTTTGAGGGTCCATGGCCACAGCTGGTCTCTCTGAGCAGCGTCAAGGGCCCTTCTTTCTATCTGCCAGCCTATCCACATTGACTTTCAGATGGCATAGCTCATTTGGCCTTCTGAGTACTCAGTTCAGTGGTTACAACCCAAGCTCCATCCCAAAATCCTCCCTAAGGAATTTTATCCACCTTTAATACAAAAAAGAATCAGATAGACCTCCAGACATGATTGCTAGGAATATTTTGGAGCAGAAAAGCAAATTAGCTCCCCCTTTGCCCTCTTCTAATTCCACCTCTGAAATTCCACTCAGCTATTTCTGACATTCCCTTTCCTCATGTAAAATAATTTCTACCATTAACTGAATAAAATGGGCAAGATTAATTCTGAGATTTTTTAAAAACTAAATTTGAGTTTGATCCTTTTCACCATATCTCATTGCATTTTTTTTTTTTGCCAGTTCAGTACAGTTTCCCATTAAGAGCTATCAAATTCAATCAAGGTACTCAATTCTTGTGGTTCAAGTTTTCTGAAATTCAGTGTTCTTCTCTCCTTCTCAATGAACTTTGCTAACTACATGCATAGAGTTGTCATTCAACGTTAGTTACATCGAACTGATGCATTTCAAGTCTTTCATATCCAAGACAGGAGCAATAAGACTTTAATCATTTCCAAATGGAAACAAAGTTCTCCGATCTTTGACAGCCGTGCTGTGCCAGCATCGTCGATGCTCCTGTCATCCCATCCAAGTGGTGAAAAGAACTCTACTACCTTTAGTTCTGACCCTTCCCCACCACTCACCTGTCAAAGGGATGCCTTGGGAATCCAATTATATACAAAGTGAGGTGGCTAATTTCAAAGACTGAAACATTTCATAATTCTCACCACTACCTTCAAAGATGAGAGTAATGCTCAGAGTACCCTAAAATAACTTAGGCTATGTTTATTTAATTTACTTCCTCCATACACACATGCACATATATCACTTTTTTTTTTTTTTTGATGCTAGAAGAGAAAGCAAACCAATGTACACTGTAATGGAACCACTAATGAGCTGATGTTATCTGCTGGCCTCTTTAAAATGCTGTTCCCTTCCTGCTTTGCATTTGTTGGGTTATAATTTTAAATTACACATGCATCCTCAACTCTCGACCTCACCCCTCCTCTCTGGAGCTTTCTTCTCTCCAATTCTCTGGGTCATCCAAGAATCATTTCTTTGGGAATTGATAGAGATTCACACTTCTAAATGCATGTGTGTACGTGTGCGTCCACACACATACACATGTACAATAATTTAGTACCCTGCGATTTTAGATTTTATATTGAAAAAGAATGTGTGTGTGTGCATAAACTCTTCTTGTGTATACGTACACACATTCATCCTATATCACCTTTCTTCAAGGTAACTTTTTGACCTTCGTTAACATTTTTTGTTTCCTGGGGAAATTTTGTTTCCTAAAAATGCAGCTTTTTGTTTGTTTGCTTGTTTGTGTGTTTAAACAAAATCACCAGTGCCTAAGGAGAGTCACTAAATGAAGCTTCCTAGTTTGGAAAGAGGAAGAATTGATGTTTTGTTGGGGGGAAAGCGTGATTTCTTATGAATAAGTTTATCACACAACTTCCCCAAGATAAGCTTGATTTTCATCTGCTAACCTATATAATTATTAGTAGCACCTGTTTTACTTTTAATGGTTGCCTGGTTTGGACCATAAATTATATGATCATTGTTATGCCTAGCACTTACATGCAGTATAATTATATTTGCTGATGAAATGTGTTTGCTAAAAAAAAAATGGAGTGCACAGGGGTGCCTGGGTGGGTCAGTTGAGTGTCTGACTTTTGATTTTGACTCAGGTTATGATCTCAGGATGGACAGATGGAACCCTGCATCAGGCTTCATGCTCAGCTCAGAATCTGCTTTGGATTCTCTCCCTCTGCCCCTTCCCCAGCTCACACACTCTCTCTCTCTTTCTCTCTCTCTCTCCCTCGCAAATAGATAAATAGGGGCACCCGAGTGGCTTAGTGGTTGAGCATCTGCCTTCAGCTCAGGTCATGATCCTGGGATCCTGGGATGGAGTCCAGCATCAGGCTCCCCACAGGGAGCTTGCTTCTCCCTCTATCTATGTCTCTGCCTCTCTCTGTGTCTCTCATGAATAAATAAAATTTTTAAAAATAACTAACTAACTAAATAAATAAATAAATATCTTTATTAAAAATACACAAAGGTGAAGAAACATTTCAGAAAGGCCAACTTTTTTTTTTAATTTTTATTTATTTATGATAGTCACACATTGAGGGAGAGAGAGAGGCGGAGACATAGGCAAAGGGAGAAGCAGGCTCCATGCACCGGGAGCCCGATGTGGGATTCGATCCCGGGTCTCCAGGATCGCGCCCTGGGCCAAAGGCAGGCGCTAAACCGCTGCGCCGCCCAGGGATCCCCAGAAAGGCCAACTTTAATTCAAAGTGTAGAGTAAACCAATAATCTATGTTCAACACTCAGAAACTATCCTTGGCCTGTGCCAATTATCCCCTGAGCACCTAGGATCTTCATGCTAGTCCCTGACTTGTCTACTCCCCCTCTAACTTTGCTATTTGTCACCACAGCCTACTTTAATACAGTGAAAACTTCTCAAGTCTAACACCAAACTCAAATAGCATAAGAGACTTTTTCAAATTCTGAGTTCTAGTAAATGACAGAAAAAGGATTTGGACCCAAAATTTGACCACAGGTTTAATGGTGGATCTACCACCCTCTCTGTGCTACTGGATCTGAACCCTCACATCTCTCATCTCCATTGCCTCAAGCTAGTCCACAGAGGTTCATTCAGTGCTCTGCTTCATCAGAGCTTCGGATGTTCTTGGTGTGTGTGTGTATGTGTAGTGGTTCCCTTATCACCCAGCAGGAATCAAGACACAGTAAGGTACTGTTTGAATCTGCTTTCCAAGGCGAGCTCACACCTCTTCTTTGCCATTCAGCCCAACAGGAAGTTAATGCTCCACTAAACTCAAAGCACTCCCAGTCTAAAGTTCTAATTTCTCAATGAAACATAAGGATCTAGTGACATCTCTTTTCTTTTGTCATTTTTTGTGTTTATATGACTCCCTGCCTGGACTTTAAGCACCTCAAGAGCAGAGACAAGGTCATCCTTTAGTTCTTATCAAGGGACCAGACACACAGAAGTTGTTGAGTGGATTTTGGCTGATGACCACTGTACACCATGGGAATGAAATCCTCAAGTTGCACACTTTAGTAAACTCATAGGCTTCATGGCAATGGAAATGACACCTAAGTAGGCTTCTTAGCCACCGGGTAAGTGTAAGGCACTTGTTAGACACTCTACATCATGGAGCTCAGTGGCTAACAGAAGTGGAAAGAGCTTTACAGGTTGTTTAATTCAAATGCCTTTTTTACGGATGCAAACCAGGCTGACAGCTTGTTCAAGGACACACCACAAGTTGGTGGCACTACTGAATCCTAAAATGCACACTGATGTCACCTCTCCTCTTCTGTACCTCCCCTGTAAGCCATGCCCAACCTTCAGCAAAGAGACTTTGAGGCAGAATATCAATTTCCTAGTCAGGGAGTTTTTGATTTGGCCATGAAATAGAGGCTCATGCTCCCTCAATATCATTTCTTGGCTTTTTTTCTTGTAATTTTAGGATTTTTTTCCCCCAAGTCATCTCCAGACCTGTAATCTCCCAAACTGCTTGTCCACAATCACTCTAGCTCTCCACAGGAGGGAATCATCTGTGGAGTGGCTACCAAAAGTCAAGAATATTCCTCACAACATGCCTCTGCCAAGATAGATCTCCAGACCCCACTCTCACTGCTCTTCACTTTCTCCTTTGGATTCCTCTTACATCTTTCTCTCCACATCCCAGTGTCATTCAGCATCACATTTGTATGTGCCTAACTTCTTTCTCCCTCCTCCTGCTTCCATATCCCTCCCTCCCCCCTTCTCCCCTATAAGCAGACATTTGTGCTCAGAGGCACCATACTCTGTCTGGCTCCAGGCTTTTTCACAGAAAATTCTTCCCTCACAACCCTCAACCTTCAGTCCCCCAGCCCTCTCCTGCTCAAGAGTTCCTTGGCGATTTCTCCTAAGACACAAAGCCCTTCATTACTAAGAAGCTGCTCTCCAGGGAACCTATTTTAAATAATCAAACTGAAAATGTATGTCTTTTTTTTTCCTTAGCTACATTTTGTAGCATTAGTAAATATTATACTATTTTTATTTATAATTTAGAGGCATTTCTTAGTGTATGTGGTAAATTTTTATAAAAACTATTTGGACCATCAATCTAGTGATCCATATCACAAGCCTGTATTACAACATAGTACTCAAAGTGGAATCAGATTAAATTTGACTCGCAAAGCCTCAGGAATATAGTTTACATAGCACTTTATATTCTATAAAAGATGCTACTATGACACAAAAATTCTTACAGAAGCTAACACTCCTGAAATGGTTAGATATGAAATTTAAAAGTTGAAAAGAAACTAAAATGGCAACTTATTAAAGAGGAAGAGAAAAGGGGTAAAGAGAGAGACTAGTTTTGCCATAGCCATTCATTCTTACAAAGAGAAAATAGAAACATAGATTCTTTTTACAGGGTGCCCAGGCTGTGTGCACACAGCCCTCAGTGTCCTCCCTCAGCACTCTGGGGTCTCCAGCCTTGCATGTGGTTCCTACCCTCTATCCATCCCTTATTGGCTAGGACCCACCTCAGGCCTAGCTCTGCCTTCTGCTTACTCAAGGCATATTGTCTTAAATCCTTCTCTCTTTTCCCCAAATGATTTTCTCAGTCTTAGCTTTCATTGTCTCCCAGTTCAAAGCTATACATTTTCTGAACAACTGAGTCAAAGCCCTTTCTTCTCTCTTCATTCTGGCAAGGTCCTAACTTTTCCTTCCTGCCAGACCTCAGGAGCTTCTTAGCAGTACTGGCCAGCTCTCCGGGGGCATGATAACCAGTATGTGCCGCCTGTTTCAAATAACACCCTGCCCCTCAGTCCATTCAGCCACCTGGGGAGGATAAAGTGTCCACTCCTTATTCCACGGACCACCTGTGGGGTTGTCCTTCACACTGTCTCCTTTAAAAATTGGGAGGTTATAATACGAGGGAAACCCTGCCCTCCAGCAGCTTATGAGTCCAGGCAGAGAAGTCACCTACACAGGGAAGGGAATGAAGCACACAAAGGCCAGAAGCGCCCTCTAGGGTGCATCCTGGTATAGGCAGTGGGTGCCAGAGCATGGCAAGAAGAAAAGGATCCACATGGGGAAATGCCTGGAAAGGCTGAATGGAGATGGGTTAGTTCTCTCAATAGGCGACATGCTGACTTGCCCAGAAAGTGAGGGGGAGCCTGGTGCCATGGTTCCCACTGCAGCCTTCCTCTGCACCACCTGGCAGTCTTAAGAAAGCCCCGAAGCTCTAGCAGCCAAGTGCAGTGGGAAGGAGGTTTGGGGGTTAATGAGTTTTGTTAGCGTGTTACTTTAATTGCTGTCATTATTTCTGAGCATACGCCTAGAGGCTTGCAGTGAATGCATTTTATTATTAATATTAAGCATTTTGTACAGTACTTTCTGTTTGCAAAGTGCTTTACAATCATTAATTAGTTATCCCTCCTGACACCCTTTCGAGGTGATCCAGGGCTCACTCACGCCCCTGTTCACTTAAAAACAGCGGCCCCAACATGTTGAGGTTAAATGACTTGGCCAAGGTCACCAGGCCCATCAGGGAAAGGCTAGGATTAGAATTCCCCTGTCTCCCTTCAGGCTGGGGCTGATGCTGCTGGACGCAGCAGTTTCCCTGGACAGAGCTCATAAATGTTACAATAAATAAATAAATGGAGCTGGAGGCAGAAAAAAATGGTTCCAAAGCCTCATGACCAAGGCCTGGGGACACCTCTGTCACAGTGGCACGGAACTGGAAATTGCTGAGAGAAGAGCAAAACTGAGCTCAGTCATAACATAACCTTCACGTTCTCCTGGCCAGTTTTAACGGGTCCTCCTGGAGGTCCTCCCTGTCCTTGTCGTGGGCTCCTTTGAGTTTCCTTCGCACATTCCTTTTTAACTCCGAAGGCATTTACTGCCCCAAAGGGCTCCACGATGTATAATAAGTGGTGATGCCTAGAAGAGCACCGTGTCAATTTAATTTGAACCAATTTGACAAGCCTGATACACTTTCAGGACAGCAGCCCACCCAGCGACAACACAGGACTTCTCTTGTCAAGTCCTTCCCCTGCCATTTCTCCTGCAGGTAATTACCACAGATCAGGAGACCGATTGTAAACGCGACATTTTGCTGACAACACAGAGCTGGGGAGAAGCAGGAACTCCAGTTTGAGAGGCAAAGAAAATGCAACACGATGCGCTGCCCTCTCTAAGCCACTATGCGGCAAATGAAATTCAGTCTTGACAAACGCACGTTCATGCCATTGGCCAGGGAGAGGGGCGGCCGGGAAAGTGCTGACCTACAGAAGGAACATTTTCTAAAGGTGTCCCTGGACCGTGCTATTGGAAAAAAAAAAAATCACAGAGGGGATCATCAGAGCCAAGAGCCTCTGGGAGTTGTCTCTTTATTTTAAAATAACACATCAGCGTGGGAAAAGAGGGGTTTCTCCCCCCTACTTCTTTCCCTACACCTGCCCACGCCTACTCCCTAGTACTTCTGCCAATTGGAGTAGCTCTTAAAGACATTTTCCAGGGATTAGTGATCAAAGCCGACATCCTGTAAGGAAATAGAGATCTTCTAAAAACAGGAGTACCCGATTTAAATCTCCTTATGGCAGATGTTTTTTTTTTTTTTTTTTTTTTTTTAAGGAAAACCTGTTTTGCCTCAATGCAGGCAGGACAAGCCCAGCCTTGATTTATGCTCATTACTCTCACAATCTTCCTTTCGGATGTGAGGGGGGGGATCATGACTGTTCAGTTCGTAGCACATTTCTCACTTTCACTTTGATGGTATTTCCAGAAAAATGTCATAGAACCAGATGGGCCACCTTCCCCCGCATCTCCCAAAGTTAGCTTTACCTTCAAGGAGAAGAAAACACCATCACACCATCAATGGCTTAACACGTATTTTGCAAGATTTCCTTCTTGGGTTTGTTTTCTTGTTTGAAGTACTCTTTCTATTTTCTGAAGTGGGTATATCCTAAGGACCTTTCACCTTGCTGGGTATGTTGAGAGCACTGGGCTGGCCATAAAGAGTAGACACATGAAGAAAAGATACCAGGCTTACCATTTAGGTGAATAAAGAATATGGATTTGAAAATAACAACTCTGCTTGGTTCTACTAGAGATGGGTCAGACAATCTATGTACAGAGATCTGTGGATAGGCATAAGAATAATCCCTTGGGAACTCAAGGAGGAGAAGGCTTAAGCAAACCTTGAGAAATGAATACACTTACCTACACACATAGGCCACACACACACTCATGATCTTTTGTTCTAATCTAAAAGTCTCATTTGACCTATAATTGTTGACCTGTGCTCTTTGAATTCTACTTGACAGTGCTCAAGGTTGTAGAAGCTGGAGAAGACTTTGATTTGGAGTTTACTTGGTTCACACTGAACCTCAGGCCTGACTCGGAATTTGTGGTTTCTTCAAAACAGGACTTCATTCCTGGACACAAGAACTTGTTTCTCTTGAGTATGACATTGTTTCTCCAATGAGGTCCTAAATGCCTGAGCTGACCCCCCAGGGTTCCTTCATCTACCCTCATAAAGCCCTCATAGGGCCCTGAGGCTCCCAAAGGAAGGGAAGTTGTCATTCCTCCTGGAGACTGCTCATTGTCTCAGCCCCCTGGCAAGCGGCCCCCTTTCCTGGTGGCTTTTCTCCTTCCTCTGACACTGTGTCCTGATGAGGGATTGCTCACAGGTCCTTTCAGAGTGGCATTGCCTCACTGTACAAATTCTTTTTGAGTGCCTGTTAGGTGCCAAAATGCCACTGATTTCAGCAGTTCTTAGTAATAATATGGAAATAATAGCCAATATTAATTAAGAACCTGTTGTTCTTGTGTGTCATAGATGCAACTATGCTAAATGCATTGCAGCATTACTGCATAATGCAGTCCCTATAACATCCCTAAGAAGCAGGTATATCTGCTGTCCCCATGTTTAAGGTGAATAACCTCAGGCTTAGCGACATTGCTAAGGATTTCAAGATTATATAGATAGTAGGTGACTATGGCAAGGCTTGCAAGCAACTCTGGCCAGCTCAAAACCTTCTGCTCTTAGTCTCTGCCTTTCTATCTGAACACAAAGGACATGATGATATGGAATGTACACTGAATTGTTGTTTTTCCATCAAAACTACTTTGAACCTAGGTGATAGCTTAGGGTTAAAAAAAAAGATATATGAACAACCAAAATAGATATTAAAAATTCCATGTACTAAAACACACACACACACACACACACACACACACAAAACTTCCATGTACTGAGGCACTTACCTCTGGTTCACAGGAGAATTATTAAAGTTTTTATTCAGTGACTGTTGATTCTTTTTTTTACAAATAATCATCATCTTTTGTTCCTTCACTTACCAAAGGGCAAAGAGCAATCACTCTCCCTTTAATTGATAAGGAAAATGAAGTTGGTGGGTATTATAATTCTATTCCCAAGGAAATAAAGCTAGTAAATGGAGGGGTCAGGATATCAATCTGTTTTTCTGAGTCCTAACCATGATTTTTGAGAGGGTTTTCTGAAAAAATTTTCTAAAATAAAATTCAAATGGTCAATTAAACTTCATCCCTGTAAAAGGGTCCTTGTACAAAAGGGATCATAACTTATGGCTTGCTATAATTGCAAAAATATTCCTCTAATCCAAACCCTCATTGAATGATTGAGCTCTAAGACTTTACGGAATGTGAGAAACCATGTATTTGAAGGATTCTTTTAAGTGCGGTTGTACCAACCTTGACTAGAATTGGTCATGAATCTAAAATATGACTAGCCTGTGAGTTAGCTATAACTAGCCCAAAGTATAAAAATGTATAATCTCCAAGAAGCTTTTAATGCCTTCACAGACCATGCCACAACTGGCATGGAGTTTTAAATCAAGAGACTGGTTTTAAGTTTCTTTAGCTGGTTAGTATCAACATAGTACTCTTACAAATATTCATAAACATCTCAATAATCAGGTCTTGACAGGCAGAAAATAAAATATTCTTACAATAGTACAGGTAAGAAAAGCTCAATGAAGTTTTTCAAAGTCCAAATTAGTGACTATGTTAAACAGACATGAAACCTTATTAAAAAATACTGTGCAGGTGTGCAAACTCACAGGTGTCTCCAGCAGAGGCCCTGGCATGTTTGTTCCAGTGAAGAAGTAGCAAACATGTATAGGTGAACCTCTGGAATAGAGCAGCCCTCCATCTCTACTATCAAACTTGTTTCCTCTGTAACTCTGCCTCAAACCCACCTTGTTCAAGGATTAATTCCTTCAGTACAAATTGTGTCTTCATCTAAGGACTTAAAAAATTATATCCTAAGGAATTTCCATTCTAGAAGGTCCATATTAATGACATGCTTATGACAAAACTCATCAAGATTTAGTCCCAGTGTGGGATTCTGTTGAACTTACCTCATTCTCTGTGGATATGAGGGATTTGAAACATTCCCACAGGAAATTTGTATAGCAGGTATAACTTCGAAATCCCTATATCTAATTTAATTTAACACAACATATGTTTACTGAACATCTGAGAGATATAAGAGAAAATACAAAATCTTCTCCAGGTAAATGTAAGCTTAGCTGAGAAGAGAGGATCTGTACACAAGAAATAACAAATAAACAATAAAGGACAATATGAGGTTCAAAAATATAATAAAGCATATTATAGCCAGAATATATACTAGAGTATCAGAGGAGAGGTCAATATCAAAATTAGTATTGCCCTAAGATACTGAGGGACTAAACTCCTGCCTGGACCTCTGACGTAAAGATGAGTGATCATCAAGAGATAGATGAGTTTTCCACCAAAAAGAGAGGCAAGATTATGGCTAACATATGGGCAGGACATAGGGAGTTGTGAAACAAACTGATGTGAAAGTCACATGTTCAGATGAGGTTGGAAAAGAAGTTTGGTGCACTAGAAAAATGGCTGCCCCCATTCATCCCGATATGGACTCATAGAATGTTCCTCCCACATTCACAGAAGAAACAACTGGCCCCAATTGCAAGTTGGAGGGACCAGCCAGAGCTCCCTGCAGATTCTCATTGAAATATTTCTCATCAAGAGGACATTTAAGAGGATAGAAAGGGGTGCAAATGGCCAACAGGAGGACTCACTGAAATGAAAGCAGCAAAATAATTTCCCAGATTGCCACTGACTATTAAAATAGGCCATGAGGGTCCATGGTTATTACTTTAACAATTAGTTAATTTTAGCAGCAGGGAGGCCATTAGCTGACCAGCTCACTCCTCTGCCCAGCATATCCTAGCCAATGAGCTGTGATTGGGGCAATAAAAATGAGATTGTGCCTAGGCAATAAAATATTTAGACTTTTAATATGTTGGTGGAAATGGACTACATTTTAAAGTGACAGAGCATCATATTTTCCTTCTCTTTATTTATTTTTCCAAGGCCAATGTGCCTAATCGTTGCCTCAGCAATCTGAGAGAAGGTATAATAAAAGTAAAGGAAAGACTGTGAGAAGAAAGAAAATTAATGAAATTAAAAAGGAAGGACTCAAATACGTTCTGTGTGCAATGATGAGTAGAAACACTTCGATTTTATTTCCAAAAAGGAAAACACTACATGTGTAAAATTGCAGTATGAAAATCAGATTGGCATCATTTATAAAGACTGTGAGAATCAATGATGTACACATAACTTCATCTGTGAGTAGTGTCTATGGCTAATGTCTTTATCCATAAATGTCATCCAAATGTAAGTAAATTGCCAATTTTAAATTAATTTGCAGAACGCATACAAATAACTTAAACATTCTATATGCAAGTTAATGTAAATATTGCAAAACCCCTGAAAATGGAAATGAGTATGCATAGCTTTCTGCACCAGTAAAGCCAACATTCATACTACTATTTTCTTTCAACTGAGGTTTGTTTTTCTACACCAAATGGTAAGTGTAATGTAAACTTGAGATTTATCCTGAGGTGAGCATCCTGAGCTTTATCTTCCTTAAAATCCTCCCTGTTGCATATATGTAATAACAGCCATCCAGTCAGAAGTGGTCTCTTTTCACCCATGGTCTACAGTTGAGCATCTTTGCTCTTATTGAGAATGCGATTTCCCATTTTCTCTCCCTACCCAAATACTACTCACACATTAAAATGTATTTTGTCCATCCTGAGAAATTGAGCTTCCTATTCATAAATGCACCCACTTACCACAATATATTAAAAATTAGCAATATTGTAAATAGATTTGGTTGTGATCTGAAGCAAGTAGAGAAGACTTTACAATGAAGCTGACACCTGCACAGCCCTTTAAAGACAACTCTTGTTTGGAAGGGGAAGAAGAGAGAGCCAAGCCTTATGGCTAAAAGATAAAGCCCAGAGGAGAGAATGTTTAAGGAGCACAGTTGCTATTGTTTCAAGGGCAAAGGCTGTTTGACATGAGGGGGACTTAAATGCAAAGCAGTAGAAGAGTAATCTGCACCTTACCAACTGTCCCCCAAGCCAGCTGGTTCAACACAAGGCACAACCCTTTCCAGGCCATGTTATGCATCCCCTGGACCAACAGTTCTCTTTGCTTCAGACTCTCAGATGGGCAGCCTTTGCATTGCTTTCATGGCATTACATCATCGTTGAGTTCTTGGCACATCAGTTAGCTTCAAATTTACTAGTATTCATTATTTGTTTAAAAAAAAAGAAAAAAGAAAGAAAGAAAGAGGATAATTTACATTTCCTGATTCAAAGCCAAGGCCTATTCATCATTGCCTGCACATCGCTTATAAAGATGATAAATGAATGTATAGTAACTGAACCCTAAAACAAAATAATGTGTTTTTCTTAAAGCTTCGCAGGGCTGCATTTCCGTTGTAATTAGTTGACTTTTTTTAATCAAATTCTGTTAAGCGGCAGTCAAAATGAAAGCTGATTTTCAGACTGCTAAAAGCAGCCCAAAAAAAAAGAGAAGAGGGGAGAAAACAAGGATATTTTTTCACATTTAATGCTACAAAAATATCAAGGTAATTGCATAACTTTCAGAAACAGCAAGAATATAATCATGTCTTGCTGAGTGTATGATATTCAAATATAGGATGCTAGAAGAGAACTTACTATTTGATAAAGAATAGTTAAGGTGCTGTTCCAACTTGGACAATCTATGGAGAAAAGGACATCTTTAAGTTTTTTCTATGGTTCTACATTCCCCATAGGGTAAGTTTCAAATCCCCAGTTATTACCATTTAAGTTGTGCACTTCAACCTAAACTTAGTGCCTGTTCTCTCAAAAGCATTTACTCATTCCATCTTGTGGTTCCTCGTTTTTGAGCCTAGTATTATTCTTTCTTCAATAGTGCTGCTCTACCCTTCACCTGCCTAGTTCCTATTCTAGTTTGTATCAATTCTCTGGGAGGCCTTCCTGATATCTCCATTTCTCGATGTTAACTCATCCTGTAGCTGCTCACATTTCACTCAGCACACGTGTGAAATTTTCTGTATTTTGTTCTTAGATTTTGACTGTTAATTTATCAGACTTATTTCTGTGTACATGTCTCCTTGCCTAAATTTCATAATCCTTAAGGTGAGGGGTGCAATTTTCTAATAGGAGTTTCTATTGTTCACTGACTAACCACATTGTGGGGGAAAAAAAAAGCAAGTTCTCATCAGACTACAGCAGAGATACCAGCTAAGCAATGTGACCTCTCATCTGTTGAATCTCAGCCTCAATGGACCTGAGAATCCAGGTTAGCCTCACTGCCTTTCTCTTTCCAAGAAAGGAAGTGGAGGGAAAGAATGCATATCCATTGTCCTACTTGATACGCGTTGGACATCTTTTTCTACATAGGACCTGTACCTGGAATACATTTGAAGTATTTGAAAATCATCTTGAGTAACCTTGTCCCTTTTACATTCTTTCTGTTCCACAGCCCCAATTTCGCAAACACTTAGTCATTCACACAAAATGTGCCAGGGCCATTATGATCTTAACCTTTTCGATTTTTAATGAGTTTATTGGGATATAACCCCATTGTAAGTTGATAAAGATCTGTATAAAGAGATTTATTATAAAGAACTAGCTCGTGAGTTTCTAGAGACTGAAAAGTCCCAAGATCTGTAGTCAGCAAGCTGGAGCCCAAGAGAGGTAAGTGCAAGTCCATGTCCAAGTCTGAAGGTGGGAAAAGACTGATGTCCCAGCTTGAAGACAGCCAGGAAAAGAGAGAGAATTCTCCTTTACTTAAGCCTTCTGGTTCTATGCAGATCTTCAATGGATTGGATAAGGTTACCCATACTTGGGAAGCAATCTTTATTCAGTCTACTGATTCAAGTGTTCATCTCATCTAGAAACACCCTCACAGAAATATCCATAATAATGTTAACTAAATATCTGGGCACCATACAGTCTAATTAAGTTAACACATACGATTAACCATCACACTCCTCTTTGGGACCTATTGTACTAGTTACCAAAAACACCATGGACTATGTGCCATTCTAAGTCAGCAGGAAGTCTCTTGTCTTGTCATCCTGCTACATACTGTTTGTTCCTTCTGCCCTGAATGGCTTCCCTCTGCATCCTGCTACCATTTGTGTTCACCTAGAAATAATCTTCTACCCATTTTTTAAATTTTAACTCAAGGGCTAATTCCTTTTAGGCCTCTCTTGTTTTCCTCAAGCAGAATTAAGGTTTTCTTCTGTTGCCTTTTTAAGCAACTGATGAGAAAACCCATATCGTGTTATATTGTAATTTCTTACTTATAAATATAAAAAGACATATTTCTCACTGAACTATAAGGCCCTCCAGCTCAAAATGTGTGTCCTTCAAAAAAATTGCATTTACTACAACCCATTATGTTAAAAAAAAAAAGTACTTCAATGAATCTCTGATGATTGAAATAACCCATATATGAAAAAAAGCAGGGTTAGAAATCAAATGACAAGATATAAAGCTGTGACAGTATCATCTCAAGAATTAGCTAAGGGCATATTTCCAGGACTCCTGATGGCAGAGCATAAGGTGGCTTCCTTTTCCATGCAAGCATGAGCACTCTCTTCGGTCTCTGCAGCATTATCCCATCTTCCTCTGTACTATTCCTTCTATTTTGTCAGGTAATGGGTTGGCTCCCCTCAGAGAGCTCTGTGGGGACTCTTAACAATCTCAGCACCAGCACCTGAAGAGTATAATTTTCCTGAATATCTCCATATAGAAGGAGATAGGATGCAACGGAGAGCCAGGCTGAGTACTCTAAGTACCTAAAATGTCATTACTCAGGCCAGATCAGGCACAGAGCACCCTGGAACCACACAAGAAAGATTAGTAGATGCTGAGGGATGATTCAAGATAAAGGAAAACAAAAGCTGGGGAGCATAGATAAAGGGAGCCTTTCTATCTGAAGCATAGTGCTCCTAGACCCTGCCTGATGTTAAGAACACTGGTGCTAGGCACCATGACACCTGCGTAGTTTCACTCACAGTGCTGGAGAAGTTCTTAAAGTCCTGATCTGTAAAAACTCTGTCAAGAAGCAAAATGCTTGCTTGGAGCTCTAAGACAACGGCAGGCAAGTAGAATGGGAGTTTGCATGGGATTTAAGCAATGCCTTTGGCAGAACTTGGTAAGTGGAGGATATGGATCTCCAGCCAATAGATGGAAAGTATTGAGAAGAAACACAGGCACTCAGTGAGGAACTCTCATTATGGTCTTCTATCTCTATGTCATGAGATTATGAGTCACAGAAATGTCCAGCCCTCATATTTGTGTGCCTTAATTACATAAGAAAGATGTGGCCTGCTAGATTTGAATGTGGTCTCTTAGCTTTCCATTGCTCCCAAACAACCCCATCTGGTCTTCAAATCAAATATGTGTTTTCTTCAATTTTTAAGGGAACTGAGAACTGGCCTTCTGTGACTGGGTAATTTACAGCCAGTTCTCCTATGGCATGTTTGTGGCAATTATATGCAAATTGGCCTACATGGGCACTATAAGCATGCCTATTCTGACTGGTGGCAACACCATATTTCAGGTACCAAACTCCAGGGAGAATTGAATCCACAACTAAATTCCCACGCTCATATTTCACACACAACACAGACACATACAACACAAACTCACCCTACAAGTCTTGAGGATTGAAGCTTTTGGATATGTTGCCCAGTTCATCTTGAAGATTTTTGCTGAGCCAGTCCATTCTAAGGACTGTTAAAAAGATGGGATCTGGTGGTGCTGACTGGGTTTTTGAGGTGATACCCTTAGTGTACCAGGTAGGGTTGTGGAAAGTCCACATAAACCTAGTGTAAGTGGTCTTACGGTTGATCATAACTGATCATTTACCACTGGATTTTAATCAACTGATAAGAAATGAGCACTGTGAACACCCATGTTTATTTGTGAAGTAGGACCTCTGCAGAGCCAGAGAATACTGCTTCATCATGGACTAGATACGCAGACACATCTATTGTCTCTATCCTGAGGCAAGAGTAGCTGGGATGTAAGAGAAGTTTTGTTCAAGGAAACCAGTGAAGGCAGTGTAAGTACCACCTCTGAATACAGTCTTTTGGAGTATGAATGTTCCCCTGTCCTCAACTTCTGCTGGCTTCTATATCTGCAATTTTGACTAATTCCCATTTAATAATCATTTGAGTCCCCACTGTACTTGAGTTCACCATGAAGTCCAATATTTCACTGGATATTCATCCCCAAGGATATCTGAGAATTCCCAAGGAATGCTTACTACTGTCCCACCATCTCTCACCTCAGGAAACCACCTATTATAGAGGACAACACTTCTTTCTTCCATCACTTTTCACCAAACCATAATTGAATCTCATAGGTGACCACTGCTGTGCCTTGGCTACATCATTTGGAACAGGAGTGGAATCTACTCTAAAAAATGGATAAGAACAGGCTATAAGAGTTTAAATTTTTAAAAATCTTCAACCAAGATAATAAAACAGATTTGCAACATAGAAAAAGCCCTTGATAGTGGTTACAAAATGTGAAAATTTCTAGACTGAATAGGCTCTATCTCCCATATAGTCATCCCCTCAATAAGAATGCTTTTATCATTGTCCCCCTGTCTGAAGTATTGATACTTTACTCACACTTCAAAGTCCAGAATATGGATGGTGGGGGTGAAGAGGTTCTTTCCAGTCTCAATCTCATATTCATACCTGTGTGAAGCTTTGCTCACAATGACACAGATTTATATCATAATGCTGAAGAGATTGTCTGATCTTTGTTATCTACATATGATCAATAGGCTTACTAAAATATTCCCAACAATGAAAAGTCATACTAGGTAACAGTGGCTACATTTTGTTAGGATACTACTGGGCTCCAGAATTACTATCCTAATAATATTACATGTGTTAATGCATTTACTCTTCACAACAATTTTATGAGATAGCTATAATTATTATCATTATTATTATTATTTCTATTTAACTGTTTAGGAAAATTAGATGTAGAGAAGTTAAATACTTTTCCAAAGTAAGAAAATAAAGTAACAACTAAACTTCACATGTAAATAGTGAAACAGAACCAGAAACTGCTATAATTTTAGAATAATAGCATCCCTATCTCCTATCATTCTTGCAGCCTGCCCCACCCCCAGCTCTCTCACCTCTGCCTCCAGGCACGAACTAAATTTGTGTTTATAGACCTGTGATCCAGACCATTTTATATATATATATATATATAAATTTATATATATATATAAATGTTTAAATATACATATATATTAACTATACATTTAATGTATAGTTAATGTTTAAATATACATATACATATATGTTTAAATATATGTATATATAATAATTATCTTAAAAATCCAAAATTTCAGTCACTTATCTGGCCCTAAGATTTTCAGAGAAAAAGATTGTGAGTCTGTATCACATTATAGAAATTCAGTTAGCTTCAAATGCTATAGTAAAGTTTCCCAGACCAACACTGATGAGTAACTGGGAGTGTAGCATGTGAACTGAGTCCTTGACAACTTGGTATGAACAGACACACACACACACACACACACACACACACACACACTTTGGCTAACAAATCCTAAAGAAGTTCAAAAGCATGGTATTAGTCAGATTTGATAGGGAAGAGTAAAGGGAAAATGGAAATAACAAATAAACAAACAAATAAAGAGGCAATGGATGGAATGAAATGATACAGAGGTAAAGAATGACCTGATGGAATATTGCCAGAGATCAGACCTAATTTAGTCCTTCTAAAAAAAAGCATCATTGGTTTCTAAATTCCCTAAAGAGCAATGGCATCAGATTGGAGAGAGAAGGCATATTTTGACTCGATCAGAATTATGACTTAATGTATGTCCTTTATGGCACCTTTCATACACAATATTAGCTTTGTATATCCTTATTTCCTATATGGTTCCCCTTGCAGACTATGACTCCACAATGATAAATAGAATCTAGCACATGCAACCACCATGAACAAGATGTCCTCAGCCCTGTTCTTTGCCACTTTCAGGCAACAGATCAGATTAGATCATGACAAATATAACTGAAGAGTATTACAGGAAAGACAGCATGGCAAAGAAGGAAGCATATATACATATATACCCCATCAAAGAACTCCCTCCATTCAATTATAACCCAAATAACTTACTTGGAAATTCATGCTATTATTGTCAGGCTGAAATTAAATAATGAATATAAAAGTGTTTGGAGTATGTTTGCATATGAATTAGCATACATCTAATCTACATCATCATTTTTAATGACTGCATTATATGGATATACCAAACTTACTGAAACAATTCATTATTGTTAATCATGTAAGCTGTTTCTAGGTTTATCTCTCACAGGAATAATGGGATAAATAGAGTTTTATATTTATCTTTATGTTCCTATCTAGTTATTTTCTTTGGGAAAAATATGAAAAGTAGATATGCCAAAACCCCTTTTATTTAAATTAACTTCATTGAGGTAAAATTACATAATATAAAATGCAATATTTGTTAAGTATATATAGTAAAATGAGTTTTGACAAATGTGTGCAACATGCAACCACCACAACAATTAAGATACAGAACATTTTTATAAGTCTAAGAGTTGTCTTGAACCACTTGTCAATTCATTCTCATCTCTTACTCCTGGCTCCAAGCAATCACTGATCTGTTTACTATCACTGAAGTTTAGATTTACATTTATAAATGGAAAGCTTTTGTGTCTGGCTTCTTTTATTCAGAATAGTATTTTTGAGATTTACCTATGTTGTTATATTCACTATGAGTCTGTTTCTACAGAGTAGATATCCATTGAATAGACATACCACATTTTTTAATCCATTTACCTCTTAATAAGCTTGTATTAATAAAGCTGCTGAGAATATTCATATACAAGTCTTTGGACAGGCATATGTTTTCATTTGGGGGAGTGGGAAATATGAAGGAGTAAAATTGTGGAGTCATATAGCAAATGTATACCTTTATAAGAAACTACTTAATTATTTTCTAGAAGAGTTTTATCATTTGACATTTGTCACCAGCAGTGTATAAGAGTCCCATTTGCTCTTCATCTTCAGTGAAATTTGGAAAAAAAAATTTTTAATATTAGCCATTCTAATGTGTTGGTAGCACTATCTCATTGTGGCGTAAACTTTCATTTCCCTGATGACTAAGACTGTTGAGCATCATTTTATATGTTATTGAACATTTATATCTTCTTTTTTGAAATGTCTTTTCATATCCTCTGTACACATTTAACTGGGCTATTTATCATCTTAGATTATTTGAATTCTATATATATATATTCAGGACATAAGTACCTTTCTAACATAGGAAATACGAATCTCCTCAACAACAGCTTGCAGCTTCAAATACTATAAGTTGTCTTTACAAAAGTATAATTTAAATAGATATGTAGGTAGGTATATAGATAGATGAAACCTATTTTTACTAAATTAATCTTTTCCAGTTTGATGTCTTTTGTGTCTTAAATCTTTGTTTACCCTAAATTAGCAGTAATCTCTGTTTTCCTTAAGAAGTTTTATCACTTACATTTTAGTTTATATTCATTCCACATTAACATTTGTGTATGCCAACTTCTTCCTGCCATAAAACCAGAAATTCCAAATTATAAAATAATTTTAAACCTAAATGTCTATTCACCCAAACTACCATGCAAATTTAGAGGTGTACAAATATTATTAGGCATAGGAAGCTTTGCCACTCACAAGTGCTATGTGGAAAATAGTTTGGGATAAAAAATTTAAATAGCAGTGAAAACTAATCCAGATGATATTACATATACACATACACATATACTTACATGCATACATATAGATACACATCATATATATAATGGATACATATTTTATATGATACAGCATATGTAATGTGATATATCTTATATAACAGTATTTTGATACTGACAGTCACCACTTTAAAAATACCATGGAAAAAGCAGTATATTACAAAATCTGAAATACAGCTTTGAGTCAGCTCAACTCATGACTGAATTGAGCTAAAGTGCTCTCACTATTACTGCCTGCCAAAGAAAGAGTCATCCTCTCTGGAAGAAGATAACATTATCCAGAGCCTAATTTTTTTAATTAAAAAAAATCCCATCATTTGATCAAAACTTACCATGTACTTCAAGAAATTAGACCAAGAGGAAAAACAGACAATAGTAACAGACCCACAGTTATTCCAGGTATTTCAATTATCAAACACAAATATTAAAATAATTGTGATTAATATGTTCAGAAAAATAGACAATAAAATGGAGCATTTTGCCATAGAATTGGAAACTATAAGAAAGAATAAAATGGGCATTCTAGAATTAAACATGACAATATCTAAAATTGAGAGCTCAATAAATGAAGTTAACAGCCACTATATTATAGCTGATGAGAGGGTTAATGAAGTGAAAGACAGAATAGTGCAAAATAATTATAGCAAAGAGAGAACTGAATTGAAGTTATTAGAGAGAGAGAGAAATGGGTCACAGTGAGAAGTTGTAACATATGTGTGATTGTAACCCATACAGAGAAATGAAAAAGAATGAGGTAAAATAAATACAAAGAAGTCATACCCAAGAATTTCCCAAAACTTATGAAAATTAGAAGCCACAGATTCAAAAAGCTCTACAAAACTTTAAGCAAGAAAATTACAAAGAAAATACATCTACATATGTCATAGTGAAACCTGTGAAAACCAAACACCAAAAAATAAAACCTAAAAAAGCAGCCAGAAAAAAAGAAAGATACTACCTTCAAATGAGAAACAGTGAGTGAACCCTGACTTCTCAGCAGAAGATACAGAAGCCAGATAATAACATAATATCCTCGAAGTTCCAAAAGAAAACGCCTCTCAACAAAAAATTCTACACCGAATAAAAATGTCCTCCAAAAGTGAAAGCAAAAAAAAAAAAAAGAGAGAGAGAGATCTAATGAAACAAAATTAAGAGAATCTGGAGTGCCTGGGTGATGCAGTCAGTTGAGCATCTGACTCTTGGTTCCGGCTCAGGTTATAATCTCAGGGTCATGGAATGGAGTCTTAAAGCGGAGCCCTTCATGGAGCTCCCGCTCAGTGCTGAGTCTGCTGCAGATTCTTTCTCCCTCCCTCCCCTTTCCCCTCTGCTCCTCCCCACCACCATGAGCTGTCTCTCTCTTCCTAAAATAAATAAATAAATAATAAATAAAATATTTTTTAAAACCCTGAGAGAATCATTAATGAATACCTGCACTAAAAGAAGCATTATAAAGAATTCTAGGGAAGAAAAAATATTAAAGATGGACTCAATAAAACGTAGGTGGGAATGAAATGCAATAGAAAGGGAAAATATGTGGATAAATATAAATGAACCCATCTTTCCCTAACTAAATATCTTATATGATACACAAGTTTCACTTCCCAAATATAATCTTTGTTTGAATGTGCTCTATTTTAAACTATAGCATCCTGGTGGTTCCTAGTGGGTAGGCAATCACCGAAAACAACACATCTTTTAATGAAATGATCCCAGTGCATCACTCCTCACACTGCTCCTCCCTGAGTCCCCACATTTATATTTATGTGTTTCTCATCTTAATGACCTCATGTCAGTAAAATGGTATTAACGCCAGTTTATTTCAGCTGGACATGGTCCTAACCTCTTGGGTTTGAGGAAACATACAAAGTTGCCAGGACTTGCATTACAGATTTTCCCATTAAACCATAGCCTTCTGAGGCACATTTCCTTATGTTTACCATCCTCTTTCTTTTTGTATGGTTACTGTAAGGAAAAGCAGAGATACCTGTAAGTTACATAAAATCATAAGGTCTGTGCCAAAAACTCATTTATTATGTGAAAAGTAACTGCCACTTATTTATCTAGTCTTTTATAGCTCTACATTGACACTTCTCTGCTCTGTAATGCTGAGGCTCCAAGTCTCTAAATTAAATTTTCCAGTTTCCTTTGCCAACCACTATTCTGCTAGTTTTCCTAAAAAGAGGCATTAGTGAGAGATCAGATGTTGGGAAGAGGGAAGAAGAAATTCTTACTTCTGTCTCGGCTTCTAGCAGCATCTTTGGAAATGTGTATGTCTCCTCGATGGTCTTAATTGGACTTTGATTGATACAACATTTAGTACTAAGAGACTTGATATCTGCAAAAGTGGTGAGTTCTAACCTATCATATCACCCACTTAACTATTTAATTACTTAATCACTGGGATGCCTGGGTTGCTCAGCCATTGAATGACTGCCTTTGGCCCAGGGTGTGATCCCAGGATCCGGGATGGAGTCCCACATCAGGCTCCCTGCAGGGCACCTGATTCTCCCTCAGCCTATGTCTCTGCCTCTCTCTCTCTTGCTGTGTCTCTCATGAATAAATAAATAAAATCTTTTTAAAAATTACTTAATCACTAACTTTTTGGCTGTGCAAAAGATGTCTAGATCTTGAAAAATAAATCAGGTAGTAGCTCAGATTGCAACTCATGTTCCAGATGTATTATCTTTACTTAAACAAAACAAAATGCCCTGGAATTGGGCATGTAGCAATTTATATATCAAATGTTTTGGGGGTTTTTTCCTATATGTACCAATTTCTAAAGACACACCAAAGCAAGGTGCTTGTACCTGAGAGGTTAGCAATGTACTTCAACTGACATGCTCCACAGCTGTGAGTAACCTTGATCTCTGTCAAAAGCTAACTCACAGGGATTTGAGCATACCCTACAGAACATCATTCTGATGCTGTGTCTTGATGACATCATGCAGATTGACCTTGATGAATAGCAGGCATCAACAATTGTAGATGCCTTAATAATATTCAAATATGTCAGAGGTTAGGAGATAAACTCCATAAAAATATGTAGACTTTGCACCATGGTGATATTTCTAGGAGTCCAGCAGAGCTTCCCCTTACTTAGCCTATCACTAAGAAATTAGAGCAAGGCATGTTTGGCTTCTTTGGATTTTTGAGATAACCTACACCTCATTCTAACCCATTTACTGACCAGCTGACAGGTTCAGTTGTAAGTAGGTTCTGAAGTTGATCCAGGTTGTGGTAGATGTTGCTGTGCTGCCTAGACCTTAGTAACCAGCCTTTCCCATGAAACCCAAAATAACAGTGGCAAACAGAAGTATTGAATGGAGTCACTGTGATTCAGCAACAGACAAATCATAGTTCTGTTCCCCTAGGATTTGGGGGGAAAATAATGCTCCCTTCTGAAAATACTGTTAGCTTCGTGGGGAAAAAAATTCTTAGGTTGGTATTGGGTTCTGATTGAGATTTAATATCTGATCATGGAACAAAAACTGACCCAACAAGTTATATCATGAGTTGAGCATTTCTCATCTATTAAATCATAAATTTAGGGATGAGCAGCAGCACTCTGTTATCAAGTGGAGGTGTTACATACAGAAAGAGGTGTTAAAGACACCTGAAGGCACAAGTAAATTGCACAAATGAGAGGCTCAGATTCTTCTGGCACTTCCTCAAAATGCACTTTCTGTCATGACTCCTTTAACCAACTCCTGTGGCCTAATGGGAAACTCTTAATGACCAGTTACGGAAGAAGAAAGAGTTTAGGCTTAGTTTTACAGATATTTCTGCATAACATACTGTTCTCAGTCCTAAGTGATTGTTATTGCTCTTCAATCTTAATCAGAAATGTCCCTGAAAGACAGCAGTGGAAGGAAATCTTCTCATTGGCCTAACTTTGAGAAGTCTATAAAGTTATTTACTTTGGGACACCTGGGTGGCTCAGCAGTTGAGTGTCCACCTTCAGCCCAGGACGTGATCCTGGAGTCCCGGGATCAAGTCCCACATAGGGCTCCCTGCATGAAACCTGCTTCTCCCTCTGCCTGTGTCTCTGCCCCCCTCTGTGTGTCTGTCATGAATAAATAAATAAAATATTTTAGAAAAAATTAAAAAAAATAAAGTTATTTACTTTGCCTGGATGTATATACAGCCAGAACTATGAATTCATACTGATTCACAAGCAACAGATAACAGTTTGGTTTAAGGATTAGATAACTGGAAAGAAAAGATGTAAGGATTAAATTTTGGGAAGAAGTTCAGGGGATGAAGCCTGGGATGACTCACCCAGGATGGGCATAGCAAGAGAGGATATATTTGTTCTGTGTTATTGATTACTGAAGGGTACCCAGAACAGAGGAAGTTATTAAATATTACATAAACAAAGTGACCATTCCTATGGATGTTAGCCAACCTCTGCCTAGCCACCCTCATGCTCATTCAATGGACTCACACTCAAATAGCCATTGGAGCAAGAATAGAAAGTTATATATGGGTCAACAGCATGAGCTCTCACCTCACTTAAAAAAAAAAAAATCCTGCTTCTATCACTGTTGAGTGTCCAAACCTTCCAACAGGCCCTAATGGGTTATCATTTCTGAAGGGGATCATCTCAGCCACCTGATGGCAGTCTGATTATATTAGATTATTTTCTATAACATTGGGACCAGTGGCATGCTCTCAAAAAAAAAAAAAAGTTATTTTGATAAGAATTTTTCTTCTCTGCTCGAAATTTTTCTGCCAGTACCACCACCCATGAATTCATGTTCTAACCAAACAACTCATTTTAACATGAAAGTGCATCAATGGGCTAATTCCATGACATTCACTGGTTTTATGCCATATTCCTTCCCCCAGATGTGCTTAGCCAACATAAAGTGATGAAATGAAATGGCACACTCACTTTCAATATGTGCTATGTGCTCTGAACTAGTGACCAGTATGTGGTACTATTTCTTCCATAGCCCAAATGCATGAGTTTGGAAATGAAGAGGTAGAAGCGGGACCACTCCTTTCACTGTTGTACCTAATAAGCCACCCAAAGAATTTTGCTTCCCATCTCAGCAACTTTAGCTTTAGCTATGGTGTTTTGGAGTTCTTGGTTCTCAGAGGAGCAATGCTTCCATCAAAGGGAATAACAAGAATCCTTTTAAAGTGGAAGTTGAGATTGCCACCTGGCCATTTTGGCCATTTGAGGCTTCTCATGGCATTAACTCAAAAGGAATTTATTGAATGATTATGAAAAGGAAATAGGGTCATTGTTATGCAGTGGAGCCAGGGAAGACTGTGTTTGGGACCCAGGGGATTCCCCGGTTACGTCTAAGAAATTCAAGTAAAAAAAATGTCATAAATGACTAAAGGAACCCAAAGGAACCTTATTAAGAGTAAAGCCACTAATTGCTGAGCTGCAGCAGGAATGAATGTCTGAACCATCCCAAAAGGTAAAGTACGCCAACCAACTGATATACTGATCAGGCCAAAGGGAACCTGGAATGAAATGTTCTCTTTCCTACTTGTAACTTACCCATACACCCCAAAATACACACATAAACTTTTGTCATCTTCTCTTATTATTTTATATAGAACATGGATGATAGTTAAAATTTTGCCTTATGTTACATAATACCCAGATGGGCTTCACGTATGAAATGAGTAAGAGCTAATATCACTCAGGGACAGAGGCAGGGAATGATCAACGAAACTTGGTGTCATCCCTTTGGAAGAGACCATGTGCATCTTCCTATGTACCAAGGACAATTACCTTTTATTAAGCAGAACCATGCCATTGCCATTGTTGTGGTACAGGAATTGTAAATATGAGAAAGGTATGGGTGGATGCTGAATAGCCTGATAAATGGACTGAGCCAGTTATCGACCTATCTCTCAATCTCATGCCTGCCCTTCTGAACTCTGCTCAGAAATGCAGGCCCTGGGAGTCTGTTTTTCCAGCAGGCTTCCTGGTAGGTTTAACCAGTAGGAGATACTAGTGGGGTCAGACACAGGAGTAGGGAAGAAGCAGCATTTCTTCCTTGCTATCTGTACATCTAGGTGCATCTCAGGAAGTGGCTGCCACCCTGGTTGTACCCCTAATGCCCTCTTAATGGTACCCATACTGATCATGTGGCCTTTGCTTAGTATTCTTAGACTCTGAAACCCCCAATTCCTTCCTTTCCCTTCATCAGCCCTGGGAGTGGTGAGTGCTTCCTAAAATTATTAATTTCAATAATCTCTACAATTACAATTAGCCCACCATCCCCATTTCCTCGCTGTCTCGTTGAAACAGAGTATTTTCTTTTGCCCGGACATACCCTTTCCTTAACCATTCCATTCATTTCTCCTAGACATTGAAATATCTCAATTCATCTGGATCAGTGCTTTTCACAGTTTCTTACAGTCTGAGGGATTTCCAGAAGCCCCCTCAGAGCTGCTACTAAAAAAACAGGGGGACGGAAAGTGTTTGGAAAACAACCCCCTCACTTCAACATATTATTTCTGTTTCATATGTTTTACTTATTTACATTTCTCAGAGGGATTTCATCACAACAAAGGCTTTCACTTATAATAAAATGTTTGAAACCGTGGATCTTTGCCACCGATAAACAAGTTGAATAGAATTTGGTCAAGGATAAAAATCTGGCTGTTGCCTCCATAGGCATTACTTTGTTCTCACCAGAGGTGGGGATGGGGACACATCACTGGAAAATTTATTCCCTTCCCTCTCTCTCATCCTACCTCATCAACTAGAATTCTATTCCCATGGCCCTGACCTGCCACCCCTTGTTTGTAGGATATTCCCACTTGCAGGAGCTGGATTGAAAAGTTTCCTGAACGCTTTGTGTATCAAAAGAGTGAATTCATCCATAACGCCTGCAATAAAAATAACCCAAACAAATGACTACCACGTCACATGTCCTATTAGTGAAGTACTTGCGTGGGAACAAAATGTTGTTGTTGGTTTTGTTTTCATTTTTTTTAATACAGTCAGGGCCCCAGTGGGGCATGAATGTGGAATATCATCTCACTTTATAATATATGCACCATAATCTTCTTAAAATGAGTTTTCACTTCAAGAAACATAAGGACTTAAATATGAGCAGCCTGTTTTGTGCGTTTGTGTGTTTGGCATCTCATTACACTTCAGACCATTTTGTCTTCTTAGAACAATTGAATATCATTAGTGGAGGCATATTTTGTTGCCAGAACTCGCTTGGTTGAGATTGTGCTTGTTAAAATGTGTCCATTTGCCAGCTGATGGATGGGAATTCTGAAGGGTGCCTGGTGAGGGAGCATTTGAATATCAGAACTTTCATCTCTTTCTTCCAGAGAGAAAAATAGCTTTGTTACCAACCAACACAAAGCATGGATTGTCCTTGACTTCCCCTCCCTCTTTTGTCTTTTTTTTTTTTTTTTTTTTGTAACATTCTGTTCAGCTCCCTGAGTTTCTATCAAGGACCCAGAACTAACTGCACAAGACATAAAAGGTTCAGAGCCAGTCAAGCCTTGGAAGAGATCCAGATTCCTCGGCTTTATTTGTGGGGTGACTTTGGGCAAATCTCAGAACCTGTCAGGCCTCAGGATTTTAACTTGTAAAATGGGTCTCCTAATGCTTACTTTTCAGGGCTGTTACAATGAAAATCCCACACCCATTTTGGGCACACAGTAGATGTTCATTGATTGAGAGCTAGCCAAAGGGGATAGATCAGGGGAAAAAATACGCAAAATAATTAGAACTTAAAAGCATACTGTGCAGTACTAATCATAATATAATTGGGCACTAAAATATAAAGTACTCCAAAATAAATATCTTCAAAGGCAAGATCTAGAAGTTACAGTTGATTCTTAATATCTGTGGTAGTTCATGTTCTATAGAGTCACCGGGAACACTGAATTCACAAATACTGAACCATTGCTCCTAGAGTAAAAACAGGGTTAGGTTCCTATGAGCCTCTGATAATATTCTCATCAACTAATCAATGAATAACCTTGTGTTATGTATATTTCTACTTAAAAACACCTTATTTAGGGGCATTGGATGGCTCAGTAGGTTGAGCATGTGACTCTTGATTTCAGCTCAGGTCATGATCTCAGGGTTGAGAGACTGAGACCTGGGTCAGGCTCCCTCCTGGGCGTGGAGCCTGCTTAAGATTTTCTCTCTCCCTCTGCCTCTCTGCCCCCTCTAAAAAGCTAAAAATAAAAACACCTTATTTAATATATTTTGACAATTCATTAACATTGAACTCGGATCTAACAGCACTATAACTCATGCCTGAATAAAGCTTACCTAGCATTCATATTTTCTCTATGAGACACATCCTAGCCTTTTTGCTTAAGAACAGTAGATAGTAACTCAGCACTCTGCTTGCAGGTCCTTTTAAATAGATAAATCAACAACAAAAAAGCAAAAAATATTAAAAATGTCACACTAAATAGAACATGACAAGGACACTCATTTACAGAATGAAAGCTAAAACAAGAAAGCAGAGCATCTCCTTGTTCAACCTCAGCTGGGAATGTATGCACAGGTGACTCAAATTTTTTTCCTACTTTGTGCATGCACATGTCCATGAATGAGCACAAAAATGTCATGAGTATTGATTTGGGAATTATAAATAATTTTAGCAAGTAAGTGAACTGGCAAAAAAGGAACCTGCAAATAATGAGGATCAACTATAAATACCAGGAGGGAACCTTGGACAAAGAGGATGGCTTAAAATGAGTGACTAGAGGTGACAGTCCAGGGAGGAAGAGCCAAATCAGCACAGGGAAGATCATTAAAAGTCAAGAACAGTATATGAGAACAGATCATATCTACCAGGAAACCTCTAGCCCAGATCCCATTTCCTTCACATCTGATCAAATGTCCCCTGCTCAGAGCAGCTTTTCCTCACCTCCCTATTAGAATAGTATCCATCTTCCATTACTGTCTAGTCCTTTCTTCTGCTTTCTTCTTCATCCTTCTCTGGAACATACTTTCATGAGTGACATATGTTAAGTTTTTATTTGTAAATTGTCTGCCTGTCCTAGTCAGAATGCAGAAACCATGAGGTCAGGACTTTAAATAGACTTTGTTCCCTGGCCCAGGGACTTAGCACCTGCAACAGTGTGGTCATTACCAGCTACTGAATGAATATATTAACCTTAAAAATAAGACAGTTGGTTAGTTTGCCAGCAAAACGTGTTTCTTTGGGGAAATAGCAGAGAATGGCAGTTCAGGACATGCAAGCTATGGTAAAACCATAGGCAAGTCAGGAGAACAAAGAACAGGAATGCTCCTTTAGAGAGGAAAGGGGAATTTCGGAGCAGCTGTCATAAACAAAAAGTCTCTTGGTATAAACTGGGGGTTAGAAGTAGAGTGGCTTTTCATTGGCTGAGCTGGGACAGTCTCTCATTGGCTGGGCTGTTGCTGAGCATGGAGAAAATCTTTCTTCTTCCTACTGGGAGTACAAGGTACCTGTCTTCCTGTTGGGGTCTGCAGCTGGCAGCGTGGTGGGGCTTGAGAGCTCCCTCTGCTGGGGCCTCTTGACTCCATTTTAAATGAGCTTTCCTTTTATTAATTTTCAAAAAGGCATCAAGTGTAATGAATCTGAATAACACATTAAGAATTATACATTTCATCTCAGAGGAAATAAAGAGCTATTTAAGAGAAAAGTCCTATTAAATACAGAAGATTTAGGGGTGCCTGAGTGGCTCAGTCAGTTAAGCATTTACCTTCCGCTCAGGTCAAGATCTCAGGGTCCTGGATCAAGCCCTGGCATCATACTCTCTGCTCAGCAGCGAGTCTGCTTCTCTCTCTCCGTCTGTGATCTCTCTTGCTTTCACACTCTCTCTCAAATAAATAAATAAAATCTTTACAAATAAATAAATGTGGAAGATTTACAGTGTTTCTGATACTACATGTGAAATTTAAAAAGAGACATGCCTGATTATTCCATGTTGGTTCAAGGTCCTTTCCTATTCCAAATCTTCTCAGAAATCATAGAAAGCATCTATGCTTAACAAAACACAACTTTCTGGCCATTTTTCTGTCTGCCTCAATTGTAACTGCAGCCTACTGGTATGATTTGAAGGAAACTGGAAAGCTCTCTACACTGTTAATGGTATCTAAAATGAGAGTACTAAGATCCTTTGAGATCTAAAAGCTTTCAAAATTCTGCTGTACCTGGATAGCTAACTAATTAAACTACTGTCAGTCATTAATACTTTAGTGTAAATTAGCTTATCCTGGAGTTTTAAGCAGTAATCAGGTAATTCCAAACTGTAATTTTAGAGAATGTGAAAACTGAGATGCATAATGGGAACATAGTTTTATAACTAATTTAGTAATTTGAGACATGACAAAAATGCAGATCTCCTGACATTCAATTAACTATAGCATTCTGATTCAAAACCTTTCCAGCAGAGGTGTTTGAGACCTTAATGAAATTTTCAATTAGTAAATTCTTATGAGGAAAGAGTATAAAACCCCCAATAAAATGCAAATATTTTAACTGAAAAAAATGCAAATAACTTGAAAAGGTATTATCTTCAATCGGGTTATCAAGCTGTTCCAGAAGTCACGTACCATCTTAGGACACAATATCCTTCTATGAAAGGCAAACTGATTTGACATTTTGGTGAAAAATGAGGGACTTGGGAAAGGGCTGGGAGTTTTGGGCAGGTCTAGGGCCAATGTGCAAAGGAGGCAAAAATGTAGAAAGCTCAAGAGGGGCATGGAGGAGAAGTCACAGGAAAGAGTCCCCCAAAGCAAATATCTGATTTGTCCCTTTCTACATTTGACTATGGCACATTCACAGGAGCCCAGGGCCCACAGACTGCCAGGTGGCTGTAGAGAGCTGGCTTTCTGAGATGATCTGGTGAACCCCTGAGAGTCATGTAAAAGCAACTTGCCATCCCCGTGACTTCAAATGCTAATCAAGAAACTGATTAGACCCCACCAGGAGGAGAAAGATGAACTAATGGAGGATCTGGGTTTTGACTAAAATGCCTTTGGAAATGTTTCATTTCAGTGCTTCCCATTTCTTTAATACATTCCACCAATACCTTCCCAATCACATCTTACATAATACAGATACACGCACACACACACACACCTATGTGTGAGCAGACCCGCATACACAGACATGCACATGCACACACACACACACACACAAGAATTTTATAAACAATTGCACTTAGCTGTTAATGCTAACTTAAAATAATCTCCCTAGTTCTGTCTTCAACCCATTTTTCCTGTAGACAAGTACTGCTTACCTTCTCAGGAGTATTTAAGTTGTCAAAAGGAAATTTGCTTTTCTTGCCCCTTGAAGGTCAGAACAATTATTCTCTTCTTTGCATACAGTATCAGGAAACCTATCAGTGCTGTGAATTGTACTGATCTACTAAAGGTGGAATTTCTGACGTGAGAGTAGGCCAGTGAGTGAGTTACCTGGGGAAATGAGATCCCTTTCCTGTAGCTTCCAAAAGAAACTATATTTGCTGCCACTGTTTGTACATCCACATCCCAGCAACCTGGGTACACAGAGATATTGAACACCAGCAATAACATCTGCAAAACTGTAGGTGATTAAGAGAAACATCTGGCTTTCTATTTTGAAGGCCTGTGTTTTGCTAATTTTCTTTTCAAGATGCATTAGGTTACTATGTTGGGGGAAGGAATAACATTGCTCTAAACCAGGGGTCAAGAAACCACATTCCACAGGCCAAATCTGTCATGCCACCTGTTTTGTAAAGAAAGAAAAAAAAAAAGTATTAGGACACAGCCACATTCACTTATCTACATATTGTATATGGCTGTTCTCATGCTACAACAGCAGAGATGAGTAATTATGACAAAGACCATATGGCCCACAGAGCCTAAAATATTTACTATTGGCCCTTTACACAAAAAGGTTGTAAACCAGTAGATGTACTTTTTCTAATCTATACATCAGGTTTTGGACAGAGGCATTTATGTGTTGAATGAGGCTTCCAGGAGAGGCTATTATCTACTGATGTTTGAAAAAATCCACATGGAACTGTATTTGAACCAGGCTTCAAGGAGGGCCTATGGCATGAATGGAGAAGGGACAGGTTTAAGACTGCTCCCACTAGTCAGGCTCTAAGGAAATCCTACGTGATAGCTTCCTCTTAACTTCTTGAATCTCATACTCCCTCCAGCTTTCTGATTTCGTCTCCTATTTCCTAATGCTGATTGTGGCACATTTCCACTTAGTTTGTGGCATTCCTCCTTTTTAGACAGCCAGTATTTATCCTTGGCATGACTCTTTGAATCTACACTTGCCATTCCCATTGTGTTTGATGTTTATCTGTTTCTGCTCCACTGCTGACTTCAGACATCGGTCTTTGAATTCCCACCTTAGAGTACAAGCAAAACAAGAGCCAACATCTCTCAGGAGGTCTCTAATTCTTAATGTTCAATCCTAAAACAAACATGAGATTGAGACACTCAGACAGTTTTATCCCACACTCCAATGTCATTCAGTGCTCAAGGAGTTGTTAAGTGGGATGGCGCAAGGGCACAAATTCTAGAGCCTCAGGAAAATCACTGTCACCATGCCATGGTATTGGATTACCTGCCATGCTGTGAAAATCATAATCAGCATTCTTTTTTTCAGGAAAGTGGCATTCTTCCTCAACTGTATCTATTTTCCCAAGACTAGGAAGAGAATCTGCATTTGGACTTGCTATTGACAGTGATAAGGTGGGTGATAACAGTTTCTCAGTGCACACTCCACCCACCCTCCAGGTACTGAATGGCCTGAACTTCTGGCCATTAAGTAAAGAAAAACAAACAAACAAACAAACAAACCTACTTGGACTATATAAACTTAGAATTATAACTTTTTTTTTAAAGATTGTATTTATTTATTCATAGACACAGAGAGAGAGGGGCAGAGACACAGACAGAGGGAGAAGCAGGCTTCACGCGGGGAGCCCGATGTGGGACTCCATCCTGGGTGTCCAGGATCACACCCCAGGCTGCAGGCGGCACCAAACCGCTGCACCACCGGGCTGCCCCTGTGCCACCGGGGCTGCCTGAATTATAACTTTAAACTAAAAACACAGACCTTTGGAGATTTAAAGACCCTCAAAATTGATGACACATCTATTTTTACAAACTGACAAAAGTATTTAAAGTGTGTATATGTCCCTATATATTATATATATACTCATATACACATAAACATTTATGTGGTATTATGACAGAAATATGACAGTAAAACAATAAAAATAGTTTTGTAAGAAGCTAAGAATCACTGTGCGTTGGAGTCATTGATAGATTTAGATAGCCCTACTTACTTTAAAAATTTCCCATAATACCATGGTTAAAAATGTAACATTAAGTATTTTGTTATAATGACTTTGACAATTCAATAAAAATCTGAATTATTTTCAGTAACTTCTCTTTAAAAAAGGTAAAACATACATTTAAAAATGTATGAACTTATTATCTAAAATATTTAAATAGGAACTTTCCTGGCAATAGAACACAGCTGTGCTAATGTGGATTCATTTCCAGACGGTTTTAAAAAACAGGATTCTCGCAGATAGCTATTTAAGTAGAGACTGATCATTACCCTCAGTGCCCCAGGAGACCTGATCTGTGTTATATTCATCAATATCTTGAGTAATAACTAAAACCCAACTCCTTCCAGGAAATTTCTATAGCCTCATCCTCTTGGATAGAGTACCCTTAGACTCAAGCTTCATATTTTGTCAGTTAAAATTATTACTCATTTTTGAGCAGTGGGCCTTAGGAAGCCATTCTGTTCTCACTTGGAACCCTGGGGGTAGACTTAACTTCTCCCAGTCCTGGTCCATCCCAGCACTGGCTTCCTTCTCAATAGTGAGTGCCCAGAGCGCTTCACAGCTGTGCTCCTTCAAGATCTAACAATTCCCAACTCTGTAAAAATTTGCATCACCCAATTGCTACCACCTCTGGGAAACTGTATGAGGCACTTTCAGCAGTTCATTCTAGGCCCCTGGAGTTCCTCTCAGGGAGATAATGAAGATATGTGTCAAAGTTAAATGAGAGTAAAACCTCAAGGGGTGAGAGCAAAAGCAGCCATTCAGAGTGATAGAAATGACAAAGGCTGTAATGGACACAATGCTGAGGGTACTGGATGAGGTAGATGTAGGGAGGATCTGGGAGGGAAAAAACAAAAAACAAAAACTGGAACATGACAAGACTTTGGTCAAAAGAAAAATAATAATAACAACAAAAACAAAAAGAAACACACAACAGATGGTTACTGCCAAAAGTGGCGAAGATGCCCTCCAATCAGCGATAATGGGAATACTCAGAACCTGATATTCATCTGAAGGATTGCCTTCAGTAAAAAGTAACAAATCAGAACATTCTTGTTATTACTAGTTACCCTCCACAAGATAGTATGGAAAGGAGTACAGACATCAAGTTGGCTAAACCAGAAGCAAAGAGGGATAAATGGAAGTTTGAGTGAGATGGAACATGTGTGAAGATACATTTAGAAGAGTCAATTTTAATTGTTTCAATTGAGTAAATCTTGTTTTCCCATCTAGACTGCCAGATCCTAGAGGGCAGTGACAACATTTTGTAAGTGTTTGAAAACATAGCACATACAAAATCATGTCGAAGCTGTCTAAACAAGAGGGAAAAAATGTGTCTAAAGTCACAGAGGTAGTAAATGTCAAAACACTTTGACACCAGAGTTCTACTGACCCACCTACGTCAAATATATGCTTTTTTGTATGATATGCATTTTATATATGCTTCATTCCTAGCTTCATTTTAAATGTCTTCTGTTGTCTATTCTTGTTCTTGTGCATCCATAATATCTTATGTTGTATATAGTCTGTGAATTTCCATAAGCCATAGCCATCTTATATCCTTTTGAGTACAAAGCAGTTAAATGAATCAAGAAAGAATGTTATTTATGTGAAACACACACACTCTCTCTCTCTCTCTCTCTCTCTCACACACACACACACACACACACACACACTTTCCCTTAGGTAGAATGATTTGCACTTGGTAGTTATAGGGTTGGTTCACCTCCCCTTCAATCTGGGAATTCTGAAAGACAAAATTCTATCTTTACACATTGCTTAGTATATAAATTACTTAGGAACCCAAGTCAATGCAAATCCCTAGTAAGGTCTGGAGTCTCTTTAATATCCTTCTTTTTCATATCATCTCACCCTAATACATTCTCTGTCGACCACTTCCTATGGGTCTTTCCTTTCCCACCAAGTCTCCACTCCCTTTGCACCAAGTTCAAGGACTCAGAATGAAGATAGAGGCACCCCCTTGGGTTTTAAGTCAAGCATTTCTGTTATTTACTGCAGTTTCATTACTTTTGATCATTGGGAGGCATGTTGGCATATGGGAATGGAAATTTAGATTGAGTAACTTTCAGCAATGTCAAATGAGCTATTAACAGAACCAAATTCTATGGTGTCCTAGTTGCTTTTGGAATATGGCTTTCAGTGTGTTTCAGCACAAGATGACCTCTGAGTTTGATGGAAGTCTACCAATAAAAAATAAATAGATAGGAAATAATAAAAATGACATACTGAGGAATTTAAAATCATAAATGCATGCAAATTCATCTCAAAGAGGATTAATCAATCATTAAATAATTAATGAAGACTTAATGTTTTGTCAGAACTGTCCCATGCACAGATGTGAATGAAGGAACAGGGAAAGTTTAAGTCTTAATTGTAGAAAACAAGAAAGACACATGAAATACATAAAGAAGGGTGAAGTTGGGAGAAAAATAAAAGTACATGGTAACATTTATATGTATAAATATGTATTTTAAACATATATTTACATTTATGGGTCTCACCACTCTAGGAAGTGATGTAGAATGAAAGTATTAATGCCCTTGGAATGGAATACTGGGACAATCATGAGACTGGAGTACAGGGGTCCAGGATCAGCTCTGGCTTGGCCACCAATAAGCTTTGTGGCTGGGAAGTTCATGTCTAGGTCTACCTCTTCATCCGTGAAATAAGGGAAATTGGATTATCTTTAAACTGAAAGAAATTTTATGTTGTGTTATGCTATGGAATATATAATACATTTCTTGATATTAAACACTACTTATTTATCAAAAGAAATTAGAAATATTTTAGTTGCTCCTACACTGAGAGGGTGGTATTAACAGAGGCAACTGTGGTCTCCTCAAAGTGTCCTTTAATTAAACTGTCCTTTTATAAACAGCCCCTGGCAGAAGGGCAATGGAACCAAGTTCAAGAAGAATATTTTAAAGTGCTTATATTTTGAAAAAATATGAACAATACTGTAAGTGAAAAACCATACTGTTGGACTAGAATTTTTACAACATTCCTCTACCGACTTTTACAGGGACAATGCATAGCACACTGACAAACTCTCTAGGACTTGAAGCTGGACAAAACCCAGCTATAGCATTTATCAGCTACTTCACTTTGAACAAGTTAACCTCTCTCAGAATCAATGATCTTACCAGAGAAACACAGGTAAGATTATCATCTAAATCATTCTTGTGAGGGGAAAGTTAAGTAAAACAAGCATTCAACAAAGTATAAACGTTCTGACATTCGTACTTACCCAAATCTGGATGAATAAACAGAATGCTTTTCACTGAATTGAATTCACTGAATTGAATGAGGCATCACCATAACCTGGAAAACAGTTATAACGATCTTTAAAACGCTAGCATACTCATACCAGCTGATAACCATTTAAATGCAATCTAAACTTTCTCCCTAAAATTAACATTACCCAAAAGTTGGTCATTAAGAAGGACATTAGGCTTCACTTTACTCCATCTTTCTAGGAGGAGATATCTCTATGGTTGGCCCTATCCACATTCACTCATTGGCCTATGGATTGTACCTCACTGTTCTCCTTAATGCACAGGTACAGGTGATTTCTTCATCTAAGAGTCTGCAAGGTTGTTTTTTTCTTTTCTTTTCTTTTCCTGTCAAACTCTTTGAGGGCATTGGGCTGACAGTTCTGGGTCGGACTGAGTTTAATCTTTTCCTTTCAAATCAAATTATGGGGAAAATGCCAGGGAAATGGCTCCCTAACAGCTGGCATTGTTCAGAAATCACGGAGCTTGGTGAATTTGTAAGATAAGTGTCTAAATTGTGGAGAAAGGCAGACAGCTTCCCCTCTTGGGCTGATATCTGAGCAACTAATGACTAAATGACTCCATTTTGCTCTCCACACAATGGCCTGTCCCGGAAGACTTGAGAGGCTCTTGGGGTTCAGTGGCCTCTCCAAAAATCAGTCTGCCTAAAAGCTGGTTTGGGGTCTTCCCCACTGCCTTTGCTCCCTATCTGGTAATTTTAAACTTTTAAAACTGGTAAGAAGAAGAGAGGGTAGATATCTGCCTTGAGTAATGTGAAATCCACTGGAACCTCCCTATCAAGACATGAAGAAAAAATAGCTAAGAAAATAGAAAGTACAAGTAGAACAAAAGCAAAAAAAGGAGAAACAACTTTTAAAATATTATTGGAAAGGCACCACATTCACATTAAATACTAAAATATTAAAATTGATTGAGGTTGTGAAATAAGTGAATTACTTAGTCTCCCATGCATTAAAATTAATTTTTCATCTCCTTCTCCAGGCCACTTCCCACTGGCTTTCGTTGAGCCCTCTTAATATTTTATTTGCTGAAGGGAAAAGGTTTCCTTTTGACATATTGGCATTCCTGGGGTTGGTTGACTATCTCACTGCCAACTCCAGGAGAAGATTTCACAGTCCTAGTTAAGCAACAATAAAGAATAAAAGATTTGCTATACTCCTGAGCTTGGGACATTTTTTTAATCAGACCCTCCTCTAAAGACTGTTTTCTGAAAACCCATTCCCTTTGTATGTTGTATTCCCACCTTTCTAACTCTCTTCAACCTCCCCAGCCATTAGCTTGTTGGTAATTCACCTGGAGGAAAAAAGAACAAAAAAACAAACAAGCAAACAAACAACAACAACAACAACAAAAAAACTGAAAGACAACTGAGGTCACTATATTTGAGCAGCCAAAACCAGTTTTTGTTTCATTTGGAGTTGTGGGGAGGAGGTTGCCTCTTTGGGGATTTAAGAACAGCCTAGGCATGGTGGTCCCTGATTTCTGAAGCTCAGGAATTAATTTGGCAGATCCTCTATAGTTAGGAGATGAATTCAAAGGTAGTACACAGGTATCAAAAACAGAGTGGATAAATGGTCCAGAGAAGGTAGACAGGGCTCAAATAACTAGAGATGGACTTTAGAGATTACCAGGATATTAATCATAAAAACCTTCAATTTTCCAGTCTCATTCTCACAAGCTAAATTTGGACTCTTTGCCATAATAAAAGTTTACACATGTGAGGAAGGAAGGAAGGTAACACTGAAAGTCTCTTCAGACTCAAGTGGGATTCCAAACTCTCCATCATTCCCGAAAGTTCCCTTCTTCATGGCCATGAGAGTAGAGCAACATTTTTGTGCACTTTAGTCATACAGTGTTAGATCTAGAGAGGATTTTGACCCTGGTCTAGTCTAAAATCCACTTTCCAAATGTCATATAAGTGCAGCAAGCAGAAGGCACCTGACTTACCGCAGTCAATACAGAATGAATCCCTGAGCCCTCACTGTTTCTTAGGTGCCCAATCCAGAACCTTTGCACAGATCATTTTTATGGCAACAGGTGGTAGGAATATGTCTTCTTATTCTTAAGTTCATTCTTCTTTTCTTAGATCACTCAAAGTAAGGGGCTAAGGCAGAAGCCAAGCAATTTCAGATCACTTGAGTCCAGAGAAAATGGTACAGTTATATCAACTGTTCATAACAATAACCCAGTCTTGATTTGCCTCAATACTCACACTAAAACTTTAGTTATAAAACAATAACTATTCTTATACATACAAATCTATCAGTCAGTATATTAGTTAAATCCTGTGGTGCTTATTGCGGAACAATTAGAAGTCACCAACCTGATTCATCCTATAAGGAGATGTTGATCTACTTCCATTATTCATAAAAGTCACACTATTGGCCAGTCATGGGAAAAGAGCTCAGCTGCCCCATTGCTAGTTGGGTGCTCCATCTTTTGTTCCCAAAAGGGATAAGATATATTGTAGAATGAATGTATCAATTAAATGGAAGATTCCCAAAGCTTCAACAGAAGGGAACACTAACCCATATGATGGTAATAGTGGTTACAAGAATCAAGAGAAATTCTGTAACAATAACCTTAGGAAACCATACTAAATAGAACTAAATATGTTTCTGCGCAGCAGAAATTTTCAAAGCCTTTATTTAATATCTTGTTGAGCCTTACTAACATCTAAGAGGGATATATACTAGGCCTATCGCAAACACATGTGACCCTGCAAATCATCAACTAAGGAGCATTTCAAGTGAATGTTAAGACCCAGAATGCACCTTAGGAAACCAAGTTAGTTAGTGTCCATGGCATCACACTATTCTCCATCAGAGTTGCCAGATAATCTGGCAGGAACAGGGAACTGAAGGATAGTCCTCTAAAACACCAATCCCCTTTAAAGGTCTACAATGAAGATCCCTCAATTCTCAAGGCTTTAAACATCAACTCATTGTGAATGTGCTAAAATCACAATATGTAATTTCTCTTCTCAGATCAGACCTTCACTGTAGGTCTAAATCCCTTAACCTGTCCATAACCCAGCTGTGATCTATTTTTTTTCACATTAATTGCAATCATAGTCCTTGTTCTTATCACACTTGTGCATTTTTGTTCCCATAATGACCATGGCTCTTTTAAGATCTTGTCTTGCTTATACTGTTCTTCTTATCTGTAATGAATTGTTTTCTTCTTCTTCGCAGCCTAGTACAATCCTCATTGAGGTGACCTTATACCCTATCTCTTCTCTAAGTCATCAGTGTCCCCAATTCAGAAGTGAGTTTCTTTTGCTATAAATGTTCACAGTATCATTTACTTTCTGCCTTGTTTTGTTAGTTCTATTTTCACAGGTTTGTGTTTTATCTGCCTATTTCAGTTATAAATTCTTTTATTCATCTATTTTTTTCTCTATCTCTATGGAGATTGATGTCTGGCATATAAAACACTTCAAGTAATTGTTAAGGTTAAATGAAACATAGGAGTTGAAGTGCTATCAATAGGTTGAGATCAGATTTTAGAGTGCCCTTAAAGCCATATAGAGGACTTTGGGCTTAATGTTATGAATGGAGATGTTCTGGATTTCTTCGTAACAAGAAGGGGTATAAAAAAAGATAGCTTCATCTCTGGTTGGATAAGTGATGTAGCTTGGTGGTCTAGGGTAAGCATTCTGAATCAACTTCCTGGGTCTGGAACACAGCTCTGTTCCTACTACTAATGCGAAAGTTACTAAACTTTCTGGCACTGTTTCCTCATCTGTAAAATTAGAATACATTACTCCTATAGTCATTGTGAAGTAATCCATGAAAAGCCCTAAGAGTAATGCCTACCACCTAGCGAGCCCTCAAGAAATAGTACCCAGTATTATAATTAACCAAACGGAGAAGTGAAAAGAGCCTTGGTCCGAGCGTCAGGAGACCAGGGTTCTGCTACAGTTTGAAGAAAAGGTGCAAATAAGGTCAAGTATTGCTGGTAGAGGGGCTTGATTGGCACTCAAGAAAAAATAAGCATGTGTTTTGTGAATTACCATTCTCTGCACCCTAGGCTTACAGGCTTGAAATCAGACTCATAGCACAACAAATGCATTAATCAAGCTTACTGAGACAATCTATAAACACAGAAGCCCAATTCATTAATTTACAATGAGAAATATAACTATTAAATAGATGGGATGTCAGTGTTTATGGATAACCATGTTCTCTCTTGTGGACAAGTACACACCAGAAGCCAAATTATAATCCAAGAATTGTTTGATGAAAGGGAAACAGCAGGATAGAAAAGGGGTGACCTCAACACATAATCAAGTTCATAGCCAGATGTATCCCACTCTGCTACAGACACATACCCATCACTCTAGGTATGCCAAAACACATTGCCCATCTCATCCTTCTAGAGACAGAGAACACTACATTTCATTGGCTTCTGATAGGTAGTGCTTATACCTATCAGATGCCATGCATACCTTTGTTTCCTTGTTACAATGCAGTCATTTGGATGGATGTTTTCTAAGTGCAATCAACATTCACCTGAAGTTCTACCCGAATGCTATGATTGAATTCTTGATGTTCATAGATCATTTTTCAGGACAGTTTTAAGATATTTATCTGCTCCTTAAACTTCTTTGGTGAGCCTCTGGCTTCTCTGAGAGGCTCAGCAGAAGGGATTCTGTATCCCTTCCACTTTGAGTCTTCCTAAATTTATCCTTCCATACAAATCAATCAATTAGCTGCTGCTGCCGCATAATAAACTACTTCAAAAGGTATTGGTTTAAATGTTTATTTTGAGCCCCTTTGTTTGCTAAAGACCCTCTGGATCAGCAACTGGGGCTGGGCTCAGCTGAGTCAGTTCCTCTCCACATGGAGCCTGCTGCCTCTGCACACAAGTCTGGCCTCGGACGTGATAGAGACAACTGGGATAGTTGAAGTCTCTCTCCATATGTCTCTCATTCTCCTTGTTCAGTTAGGCCAAATCAAGTGTCCAGGGGACAGGCACTCCACCTATTGATGGAAGAAACTGCAAGGACTCCGTAGCCAGATTTCCTGAAACCTACCGTGGATAGGAATAAATTTTGACTGAATGAATGAATGAATGTCTTCAGGGAGAGAAGTCATACCTGTCAAGTGTATTCAAGGCATCTGAGTCAACAGTTCCATAACCCATGAGTCCAGCAAAGCCACTCACATCAGCGACGAGTGAAAGATGTTCCAGGCCCAGAAAGAAGTTTGGAGCAGGCAGCATGCACTATTCCCTCCACTCTCAAACTTTATGATCCTAAAAAAGTAATCAGCAGGGGAGGTGAAAGCCCCTGAATGGAGGCTGACATCGAGTGACCCTTGCCGAGGAAGCTAACGCTGACCACTCCTGCCCAGTGATCGAATTTGATGGTTTTCATCATCTTCCTCCTGTGCCCGCTCCGGCTCCATCGATTGCATCGCCTTCAATATCTCTTTTGTGGTTAAAGGCTGCTCCCGAGACTGCCCTCTCTGAGTTGCCTAGTTTTGTCAATTCCAATTCAGCCAGACATCCTTTTACCCTTTCCTAGACAACAAAGCTTTCTGGTCGATGTTAGAAAAAAAAAAGGAAAGAAAACTCATAGAAGCCTCAGAAGCCTCAGAAAGTCTTACTAAACCCTTCTTTCCTTAGGACGCATTCTCCCTCGCCTGGGTTAAGGAGAGCAATAGTCCTTCTCTGCCGATAGCTCATATTTATCTTCTCTTCTAGCTTTTTACGTCTGCCTTGGGATCTCAGACAGAAGCCTCCTTGTTATTTTCCCCTTTCTTTCTTCTTTCTGAAAATTAAAAATGCTTTATTGAACATAAAGATAGCCTTTCATTTTTAAACCTGTACATTACTTTGACCTTATTTTCTAGATTAGAAAAAAAAAAAAAAAACATCTTTTGAGAATCCTCATTAGGCCTAAATTATGAAACAAGGACTTTCCATTTTATGCTCCAAATCTTGCATATCTCTTTAAGATGCTGCAGAAAGACCTCCTCAAAACAGGGGACAGAAATTAATGCCATGAGAAGAACGTTATGGTTACCAAGTGTTTCTCCATTGCATCATGTCTGTAACTCCATGATAGGCATGAATCAGAGTTTCCAAAATCAATGCCAGACAGAGGTTTTCAAACTATCAGGTAAAATCCAATCTCCTTATCATAAGAATAAAAATTTTAAAATAAGATCTTGTCCCTGCCAACTTACCCAGCCGGCCCAGCTTCAGCCTTCTCCCTTCCCCAAGTACACTGCTCAAAAGCCATACCAAATTCCTAGTCAAAACTGAATTTTCCATCTCTGTGAACTTGAACCTGTTATATCCCTGGCCAGAGTTTGCTCCCCATTAGTTTGCCTGGAAAATCCCTTTGCATATTTTAGTCTACATTTCAGTATTTTCCATATATATATATGTGTATATATATATATATGACTATAAGCAATTCTTACCATCCTTAATCGTTCAGCCACATACCCTCCTTGAACTCTCGATCCCTCCTCCTTCGAGATTTTATGCTCCTTACTCCTTAGTTTGGCTGAGAGTCAGTAGAGTGAGGGATAGTAGGTGGCACTTACCTTAACTTCGGATTCATTGGTGTTCACTCTTATACCCAGAATATTAACAGTGTGTGACTGGGACATAAGGCTCTGGTTTGCCCACATACTTCTGTTCCCACCTGTGAATTCCATACTCACCAAGAGTCAAGTTGTGCTTATGATCAAACATATTTTTTACATTTGGGGCTTTTTATTATAATGACACATTTTAATGAAATAATATTTAAACAGATAAAATATGAATACAAAAGAAATATAATTATTTCTTTCTTCCATTTGTGGAAACTAAAGTAAAAAAGATTTGATGAAGGCAACTTGTAAGAAACAAAACACAATTCCTGTTGAATTAGACTGAGACTTTAGTTGTGGAGAAAAAAACTAATGAAACTCCTAAATGACTCTGGATTTGGTTTGCCCTCTGAATACCCTTACACTCCCTGCATGCCCCGTGATAATTCCCTGCTCTGCTTGCTCAGTCTCAGTGACTATTCCTTGGCTTGGGTTTCTAGTACTTCATTGTCCCAGGCCCTAACCTGAAAGTTGGCCTGCTTGTCTGGAATATTCACACACTCTGTTGTGTCATGCTCCTGCTCTGACTGCCCTTTGAATGCCTCATCCCACCACCCACTCCTCTGCTGGTAGATGGATTCCACGTGAAATGTCTCTAAGAGCCACTACTATTTTGATTTTCTTGAAATATCACCAGTCCTGAAGTTCCCTACTAATGAAAAAAAATTTTACCAGACTGGGCCCTTTGCATGTGAATTCTGAGCCAAATACGGAATGGAGTACCTACAGCCCTTTGGAGAGCAGATGCAGGACTCCCTGTACCCTTCTGTCATCCAGCTAGGTTGATACCTTACCCTACCATCTCTCTTGCTTCTCCTCACTCTCCATCTCTCTTGCTGTGGAGGACTCAGCATGACTTGCCTTTGTAACCCATGTAGTGGTAGTTAGCAGCTGTTAAATTATTTGTGATGAATTGGTTGATCTCATTTCATAAGCCCCACAAGCACGTAATACACAGGACAGTCACCCTGAATGGTAGGAAGAGAGGGAAAGCAGAGGTGAACTGCAGCTTGAGAATGAGTCAGAGAGAAAGCCTGAGGGAGGTCATGCCCTGAGGCAGCTTGTGGTGTTTTGAGGGCCAAAAGGTGGGGAATTGTGGGGTCTGCAGCTGATGGTGGCTATAAAAGAGAAAGCCAGAACCATTAGAATCAACCATCCTTATGACTAACTCTAGGGTACGTGAGTGTTAACATTCCCCGTTAATAAGGAGACAAAGAAAAAGAAGAAAGGATGAACATATGGAAAAAACAGCAGGGAAAACACAGTGATTCTTTCCTCACAAGGAGCTGAAAAATTAATTGTACGAGGTGGGCGTATCGTTAAGAAAATAGTAAGAGAACTTTATGGAAAGTGTCAGTGAGGTCAGTGATAGGAGATGAAGGGACTTTATAATCACCCTAGATCCTCATGGACATTGAAGTCAGGAATAAGAGTTTAGGAACCATACAGAGTGCAATTATGTGTGATACTAATGGAAAAGGAAAAAGCAATCTTTTGGGGGTGATTCACACAGTGAGTAATTGACTCTGGGTTTGGATTGTAATTGCAGCAATGGCACCTCTGGACAAAATGATGAGGCTTTAGGGGCTGCAATCAGGCAGGTCCTGGATCCAGCAGCTTCCTAGGGGATCCAGTGGAGTTCTAAAGGGTGGAGCCTCGCCCTGTCCTTATCTGCCCCCCTGAACCAGCAACCTAAAAGCTGAACTCCCTGACACCCAGCCTCACAAAGGCAAATTACCACAAGAATGAATAGAGGCAAATCCACCTAGTGGGATTGATTGAAACAGTCCTCTCTGTGTGTTTGATGGGGTTGGGGGAGTATTCACAGCAGCTCAAGAATTCATGGAATCCTATGGGTAACCATAATCTGTGCTTAAAGATGGCTGTGTTCCTTGCTACCCTCTGAAAGCCCCATTTACCTACTTAGTACCCTGGCTTACAATATTCTCCCTTCTGAAATGCACTATCTTCCTCCAACATCCTGTTTCCAATGTTAAGCGCAACGACCTCTCCTTCAGTAGGCTTCTCTCAGCTACTCCGAACCACAGAGCCCCTCTCTTCCCTGGTTGTCTACAGTCCTTGGGGTCTAGTAAACAGCAGCACTCTCATTGATTACAGTTTGAGTCTTATCACCCTAAAAGATCATATAAGCTTCTTAAAAGCCAGAGTCATATCCCCAACAATATCCAGCACAGACTAGAGGCATTAATTGCCTAGTGAATACGTATTGATCAATTGATTATTTAACTCACTTAACACTTTCACATTACTTGGCTTAGGCATTTGATGGTTAGGAAAAATTCAGTGGAAGTCAAACCAATTTAACTCTAATTAATGAGGAATAGAAATGAGACAAATGGCTTCTTTGGAGCAATAAAAATAGACCTGAAAAAGTAGAATAACCAGTCACATAAAAAGGATATTAAACCTTACCAGTAGCCAAGAAAGTGTATTTTGAAAAAAATAATGAAATATTTTTCATATCAATTTTAGAAGCAGAAAAAAATAATACTGGTGTGGGGGAAATGGGCACATATTATATACCTTGGTGATGAGAATCCAATGGCTTTTTATCAAAATTAACAATTCTAGGGATCCCTGGGTGGCGCAGCGGTTTGGCGCCTGCCTTTGGCCCAGGGCGTGATCCCAGAGACCCGGGATCGAATCCCACGTGGGGCTCCCGGTGCATGGAGCCTGCTTCTCCCTCTGCCTGTGTCTCTGCCTCTCTCTCTTTCTCTCTCTCTCTCTCTCTCTGTGTGACTATCATAAATAAATAAAAATTTAAAAAAAAAGATTTCAAAAAAAAAACAATTCTACTTTTATGAACCTGTCATACATAAAAACACGTATTTGGTCCAAAATTGTAGATATCAAGATGTTTTTTGCCCTAAGGAAAAAGTGAAAATGACTTAAGTGCCCATCAGTAACATACTGCTTAAATAAATACTGAGCTGTCCATAGTATAGAACACTGTGGAACCAAAATGAATGAATGCGGCTGACAAGGAAGGATCATCAAGGTACATGTGTAAGCAATAAATTAAGCAACTCATTAGAAGTATATATAGAGATGATTCCATTTTGGTTTAGAATTTCTATGGATGTGCGCATATACATGAATATGTATCTGTATCTACATATGTAAATGCATAAAAAGAGAGCTGGAAAAATCCACGACAAAGTGTTGATAGCAGTGAGCACCCTCCAGAGGAACAGAATTAGATGGGAGGGAAACTGAAGAAGTTCTCTGTATGCTTCCACAAAACACAGAGTTGAATGCAAGAGAGAAGACTAGACTCAGGGGACTTTAGCACAACCCTTGGGAAGGGTTTTCTCCACAGGCACTACGTCAAGGACAGTTTGCCCAACTGTGGTTGATCTTCTGCTTTAGCCAGCCATTGGTGCCACATCAGGGAAGGGTGAGTTCACGTTGCCCAGGGGACACCACTGCTTTCCCTCCCCTGTGATGCTGTTCCCCCCATTCCATGCTTCCTTCCTAGTCCTCTTTCGGGGTCCTTTGTGCTACCTCAGGCTACGCTGATCTCACCCCCACAGAACTCCAAAGGCATACATCTGCATCAATCAATTGACAATTAATTATGATTTTGTGACTTTGGAGGAGTAACTTTCACAGGAGCTACTGAGCAATTCCACATTGTAATGTTTACAGCCTTTTTTGTGTGTGGAACAAGTAACCTAAATACAGACATTCATTCTCTCCTCCCCTCACCACCCCCTGCCTTTGTTCCCTATTTTCTTGATTGCCATCCCCTCATATTCTGGGAATGCTCCACTCAGGGCAAGAATGTAAAGCACTCATTTAGGTGAGAAGTGTGGACCCTTCTCTCTCCAGGCTTGCTGGAGTACTGTCCCTACCAATGTACTGGGCAACGTGGCACTGTTTTAATTAACGTAAAAGTCCTCTCTGGTGGACCTCTTGGCAAAAGAGGAATCAAACACCAGCCTGTGACAAACTGAACTTGGCAAATTAGTCTCACAGCTCAGCTAGAGTTATGGAACTGGGTGAAAAAGAAATGCCATAATAACAAGAGTCCCATTTCAAGTGTTAGTTTTAAGTATTGTGCCTCCGAGTTTATAAAACCAGGAAAATAGCTCTTGTGCATGAAACACTTTGAATCCATTACTCGGTCTCACCCCAGAGAAAGGTCAGACCATCCAGAATCACAGCTGGTCCCAGGGCAGAATGGCCCCTGTTCAGCAGGACTGTTCCCTAGGGCTTCTGATTGCTGTGCCCTTGGAAGGGAAGAGGGGCTGATAAAGATTCTCCAAGTCCACTGGGTCTTCTCTGTTTCCTGTTCTCTCTGCTCTTACTTAGCTGTCTTCGTTCCCAACCTCCCCCAACTCCTAGAATTTCATAATAGATGCACAATACATTTTTAATGAATTAAATTAACATTTTGGCAACATTACAGAAATAAAAGCTCTGCCTCTGGCTAAATGTGAAATAAAAAGAGTTAATGCCTAAAATTTAGGAACTATAAGAGAGAGGAGAGAGAGAGATAGGAGAGGAGAAAAAGGTTCGATTTGAATTGGGGAAGCCCATAGTTAAAAAGCAAAAGATAACAGAAAGATAGGCATGAGGAAGATCATAAAGGGTTATATATCCACAACTGAGATATCTGAATTTATCATTCAAAGAGCCACTGAAGGGTTTAAAATAGGGAAATGACATGACCAAAGATTTGTTTTAGAAAACCGCTCGATAGCAGTGTAGATGTTAGATTGGGGGTTAAAAACTTCAGCAAAAGAACCAGCTCAGAGATGATTACAGTGCCCCCCCCTGCTCCCAATGAGAGCCTGTGCTAAAGTATGGCCAAGGGGTTGCATATGAGGGGCGATTTGGAAGATGCTGGATAGACTTCTAGGGGTTGGAGCCTAGAGGCTACAGAGCAGGTAGGAAGCCTCATAAGATGGCAGCTTAGAAACTAGATGGATGATGGTCATGCATGGGGACAGAAAGTCCAAGGATTTTTTTGGATGGGGAATAAGAGGGATTCTGTTTGGGACATGGTAATTTTGAGGTGCTACGTGGGAACTGCAAGAAGACATAAGGCAGGACATTGAAAGTATAAGCCTGGAGCTCCATTGAGTAGACTGTGCTGAGTTTAGGGATATAGGGTCATGGATAAAGAGATAGACCTGAAGCCCCAAAAGTAATGAGATCATCTTACAGGTGAGTTGAGTAAGAGAAGAGTGACAGTGTAGCTCCTAAGATCACTCAATTTAAAAAATCAGGTAAAAAAAAAAGTCCCTTTTGACTTTTCATTTCATCTCTCTTATTTAATTTAAATGTAATTAATGTCCTAGATTTCTTTACATCTGAATCACCTCCCCTTTCAAAGTGCCCCCTCTACTTCATGACTAAATATGTTTCTTAATCTCACTTCTTTTCTTTTCTGCCAACACCACACATTCTTTTTCTTTGTGCCTCCTCTGGCTTTACATTAAAAATGTAAATGAATAATTCCTTTTTCTATGGAATATTTGCATGTCCAGGGGTTGGAGTGGAGGACCTCTGAGTCTGAAGAGGACAAGACAAGAAGTCAGTCTGATTGCTTAGAAATTGGTATCAAATAAGATACAATTCTCCACCTTGATCCCCCTCTGGTGGTATTTTAGAATCTATAGCCAAGACTTTCTGGATTGTAGAGGTTCTAGTATGTCTACATCAACGGTTCCTCATCCCAAGAAGCTGCAATCTCAAGTGTTTTACATGCGATTAAGGCTTTTAAAATAATTTGAACACATTCTGTAGATAAATGGGTGCCAATTCACCTGAATCTGTAATACTAGAATCACAAACGCTAAGGAAGTAGAGAAATAAAACATTTTACTGTAAGAATTCCAGATGTTTTCCCACACATTCAGAAGACACCCAAGCAAGTCTCTTTCCAAAAATCTACCTGAGGCCAAGCCAGGGCTGAAACACAAGATTGGAGTATAATATCAAACCTGCCCATGCCGAGTTCCAGCAAAATAACCTGGAAACCTCCTGTCTGTCTCTCTGCTTCTCCAGCTGGGACTGAGGGTAAGTGCATCAGAAAGTAGCGGGAATCTCAATGTACTAGAATCAAAGACTTGACCCTCAGGTGGGTGGAGGAGGTGGAAAGCTGTAGCTGCAGGAACACGGTTGGCTCTTCTCTGCTCAGGTGTAGGAGAAGGAGTGTTTCCACAGGAGAGCAGAAATGTGAGACCCAGATGTCAAGAGCAAGGAGAGGACCCGGCTGGAAATCTAAACAGACGGTGAAATGGACGATGGAGAACAAGGAAAAACGAGAAGGGCAACTGCTTGAGAAAGCACATGGAAATTGAGTTTGCTTAATAGTGGGAAAGAAACACATTTTCTAGTAAAGAGATGTGAGGAATTTTCATCAATTGAGGATGGGAGGATGAAAAGGAGTCGAGGACCAGCCAGTGTTGGACAGTACCCAGGCCTGTGGGAGGAAGATGGAGAGAGGAGGCTGGTTCAGGGTGGAGCCCAACGCGTGGCCTTGGCCTCACCAACCACCCCTCCACCCCCCACGCCCCTCCCCGGGGAGCAGCCCAGGTTCTGCCAGCCGGCAACCGGGTTTGCCCTTCAGCAGCCGCTAAATCCCTCTCTGGATCTGCCTGTCAATCACTCCCCTGCAGGAGCCCCACGGTGGGAGAACCATCCTTCCCAAGGCGCTCCTTCTATTATCCCCGGCTAAACCTGCCTCCGCCGTAGGGATGCACGCAGATTGCTCACATTAAGAAGCAAATTGATTATGAACTGAGTTTTGTCTACCAACAATTTTTAATATGTAATCTTGTCATGAGTGAACGAAAGTCATTAATAATACAGTAAGCAAAATGTGCTACAGTTAACCTTAAATTATAACTTACAAAGAGCATTCTTGCAGTTTCTTCTTTGATTTATGAGCTCAGTTTATTCTATGCAAATTCATGCACAGTTTCTAATAAGAGGGAGGAGGAAAGATAAAGGAGCTTTGAATATTTTATAAGCTTTTTCCACTTACCTTAATTTAGAATTATGAGGCTGAATATGTAAGTAGAGAATAATTACCTATTACTAGTCTCCCACATAGTTTATCTATTTCAGCTCTGAACATCCTGAGCAATGCAAAGCATAACTGTTTTACTACCTGTACCACTGTGAATATGTTAATTAGGCTTCCTTCAGCATTACTTGTTGCTGACACATGAGAAGATAGACATTGTAATATAACCAGACAGTCCTGCACTGTTGTTTAATATCCCTTTTTAAAATAATATCCCGGATGTTCAATATTTCATTCATTGGACATAGTTAAAGTGAACTTTTCAAGGAGGTTTGTGCCCTGGGAAATTCCCTTGCCTTTCTGCTCCCATTGCTGCATTCTTTGAGCTCCTGGGACTAAGGACTTAAGTGAAGGGAGTTGTACTGAAAGAGAGGAAATTGATGGCCCGACAGGCAAGGGCTCACTATGGGAGCGGCGTGGCTGTCTTCACCCTCCTCTCCAGCACAGCAACCCCTCTTCTACACCAGATCCACCCTTTTGACTCCCCACTCACCACCCACAGGCTCAGGGGCTTCGGTCACATCGATGTCAGGGTGAAGTGGGGAAATAAACAGAAAAAAAAACTGAGCATTTAGGTGGCCTGGCAAAATGAATGGATGAGGTTAATGATGCCTCCAGGTACAAAAATGGCTCCTCGATTGTTAACTGACCTCAGGAAAAGAAAATGCCTTTCAGAGGTCACTAGACCTTGACTGGGGTCAATAGGAGAACTTGGTGACTAGTAGAACGTTAGGCAGTGAGGTGATTGCCAGGGAGAGGCAGTAGATTCTCTCAAGCACTCCCCAGGTGTGGGCTTAGGAACAGCAGCCTGAGCCAGGTGACAACTGGCAGTTCCCAGGCTTCAGAAGCCATACACACTCTTCCAAGGAAGTCTGGCGAGGGTGGCTTTATTTTTAAGAAATCTGGACCTGAGAGGAATATTGAAACTGACCAGCCCATTTAATTTAGGAAATAGGATGAAATGGATGGCCAGCTCTTCAGTGCCCGTACTCACAAATGGATTCAGAGTCCAGGAAGGAGGTACTGGCCTCGGCTGCTTATCCTCTGAGGCAGCCACAGTACCCGTGTGAGGGGATACAGGATCTCAGATTTGTTTTGTCTTCTTAGATTACCAACAGAAACTCTTAAGCACTCAGTGATGTGCTGAATTATCTGAAAAATAACATAGATTGAGAGTGAACTGTCCTTTGCATTAGTTAGGGCTCAAGGCAAATGTGGTGCTGTGGTTTCCTCTTCTATCACAGTAAATGCTGATCAAATTTAAGAGAAGGAGCAGGCAGTTTCCAATAAAGAGAGAGAAAAGGGTTTTTCTTTCTATCATTGGATTTTGTGATAATTAGCACTTCATATTGTATTACAGTGATGGTGTCAGACCAACAGCCAAACAGAATTAATGAGTTAAATATCCATCAGCAAGAAGCTTCAGGTCTGATTAAAGGTACTGCAGGTGTGTGTGTGTGTGTGTGTGTGTGTGTGTGTGTATTTCTTTTTTTTTTTTTCATGGTGGTCATTGTATTGAATTGTCAGAGAGACCACCATACTATTAGCATCAATTATCAATGAGTCAGGAAAATTATAATCTCTCTCTTGATCACTGGAGGAAAATTTCAGAGAATAATAATTGGTATAATAAGAAGAAAGGGCACACTGAAATACAAATTTAAAACCTACCTTTAAGACAATAAAAAAATAAAACTCCCTCTTTAGTGCCTGATATAAGTGCATAAATGAATGAAGCAGGCCTCAAATCATTCATTCCTGTCCAACTGCTGCTTCAAAATAACCAAGTGGTTTTGTGACATAAGCGTTTTCATTAATGAGTTAATTCTGGGGAATATAAAATTTACCAATGTTTACCAAGCAGCAGGCACTCTGTTATATACACATTGTTCATTTAATCCTTACGTCAGCCCCATGAGTATGTTTTATTATTCTAATTTCAGGTGAAGAAATGCAACATCCAGTAGAACTACCCACCCTTTATTCTAACAACTAATATTTATCAAACACCTTCACTGAGCACAGATTAAGAAGACTATTATCAGAAGGAGGAAATACCACCCCTACCAAAAAGGAGGTTTGAGTGAAGTTACAGTCATAAAGAAAAATGTGAGAGGAAATAGATAAAAAAAAAAAAAACCCTAAAAACAGAAGAGGGAAATAATGCTATGGCACAATGTAATATCAGAGCTGTCACAATGCATTATATAGTTGATTGTCAAATGAGTGGCAGAGATAGAAACTGCTATTAGTTTAGAAAAGAAAGAGAAAATTGTGGTCTAAAGTGGTCTGAGAAGATTGAAGTAGAGAAGAGAGTTGACCTTAGTCAGGAGTGATGAGCAAGATTTGGATACAACAAGAAGGTCGGTAGGACACGACAGGGCACTTCAGACAGGGACTGGGAAAGAAACATCTGAGAGATGCAAGCACGAGTTCTGTTTGGGAGGCGAAGAGCCATCCAGTCAGGTTGGAGAGGAGGGCTGACACAATAGACACTGAGTAGTAAGACAGAAGAAGCAAGTTGGTCTGTGTAGTAGGCTCTTAAGAAGGAGAGAGAAGAATCTCCAGTATATTCTTTTAGAAAAATTGAACTATCCTCATTTCATTCAAATCTATTGTTGGCACCTGCTTGCAGTTAATTGCCCTAATTGATCATCAATCATATGGACCAGTAGTCTTGTACTTTGCTTCTCAAATAGCATTCTCCATCACTAATATTATGGTCACATAGAATGCTTTCAGAATGTGTATATAGCACAAATACAGTGATCTCCAACAGTTTCTGGCCATATACACCTATCAGGAAAAAAAATTGAGTTTGCTTTCCCCATATAAGTAAATAGATAGATAAACATACATATATATACATATATACATACTATAAATTAATTTGTTGCATTCATTATAAAACTTACATTAAAATATAAATTAAAAATGAGAAATAAATAAAATCCACATTTGCATTTTTATTTTATTTATTTATTTATTTATTTATTTATTTTTTTTTTTTTTTTATTTATGATAGTCACACACAGAGAGAGAGAGAGAGAGGCAGAGACACAGGCAGAGGGAGAAGCAGGCTCCATGCACCGGGAGCCCGACGTGGGATTCGATCCCGGGTCTCCAGGATCGCGCCCTGGGCCAAAGGCAGGCGCCAAACCGCTGCACCACCCAGGGATCCCTGCATTTTTTATGTAATCACAATTTAATGTCAACCTTTTGCTGAAATTGAAAACATTATTCATAGTAATATTTTCAGAGCAAGCTTTGAGCCTGAATATGTTTCACATTTCAGAAAGTCTTGGTTTAATACATTGTGATAGAACAATTGTAAAGTCCGGCACTGATTTCAGTTTATTTTGATCCTGGTTTTCATGGCTTCTCTAACTGTTAGAGGTACCTCATGAAGACACATAATGCCCATGGATGAAGGCACAATTGGTTCTGCTGACTAGTCATGAATTCACTTTTCAATCCTATGTACCCAAAAAGCAAAACCATTTGTTGGAATTTTGCTAGTCAATTTCTAGCTTATCTAAAGTCAAGCAGGTTAGAAAAATTTTCCTGACATTTTCAATGTGCTTTCACATATGAGAACTTTAATCATCATTTTTCACAAGACTATCACACAGAGATGGAAACATTTCTAACACCCATTTTCAGGGGCACCTGGGTGGCTGAGTGGTTGAGCATCTGCCTTTGGCTCAGGGCATGATCCCAGGGTCCTGGGATGGAGTCCTGTATCAAGCTCTTTGCAGGGAGCCTGCTTCTCCCTCTGCCTATGTCTCTGCCTCTCTCTGTGTGTCTCTCATGAATAAATAAATAAAATCTTTTTAAAAACCACCCATTTTCAGAGGGCACTGGCTTTCCCACTCATTGACTGACCTTTCTTTACATCTGATTGGACTGTCCTTATTTTTATCTGGCAATGGGGCTAAGGAAGAATGAGGAAGAGAAGTGTTAGTGCCACCATGCCCTAATAAGGCATTTCTCTGGGGCTTGTATGGTTAGCATTATCCTCATCCACAGTTTTCTCACAGGATTATTATAAGTTACTTCTCTAGAAGAGGGGCAGTTTCATTAAAAGAAGATAATAAACCCACAAATCCCTTTACCTGGGCATATGTAAACTAAAAGAATAAAGAAGTGATGGCATACCACCAAACCTTCTGTGCTACAGAATCCTTACCCTCCTTTCTGGACACTTTAAGGTCACTGTGAGTCATGTGACTCTGGCTTAAGAACTGAAGAGGGCTTCCAAGCAAATTAAAAATTAAATGTTAGAAATTTAATCCTTTTATAAATAATACAAGTTCTACTATTCTCTTCCCACACCTTAGTGGAGCATATTATTCATCCTCTAATTGTGGATGTCACTCTAGAAATAATTGTTCTGTACTTGTTTTGAGTGCATAGCATCTAAAAGCAAAGGAGTTTGTGACTTTACCCAAGAATTATAGTCATTTTGTGCTGATGCCCACATCAGAAGCACGTCTCTACATGCACAGTCCCTGGGCCCACTAGGGGATGGTTATGTGTCAGGAATTCACAAGTATGCACAGATAAGTCAGAATCTCAAATGAGATTTCTGATACATTTTCCCTGCCTACTTCTCCTCCATCCACAAACTTAGCCCTATATCTTACCCTTACTATTCATTCAATTTATATTTTATAATTAAATGTAATCCAAAGTGCCTTCCTATAGTAATGGGACAGTTAAATAAATGACACATAAACAAACCAATGTAGAGATGCGACTTGCTTAAATGTCATTGAAGGGAACCCTTGCCTAAATATCTCCCCTAAAGAGGCAATACAATGTCAGAAATGTCCACACACATTTCCCTGTTACTCTTAACAGGCCCTTTTCATTATGTACTTCTAGTTGGGATATGAGCTTTGTGTACTTGAAGTAATAGTGCATAAAACATTATGTTAAAATCATATTATTAATATCAATAGAATGGTCTATAATTTAGAATTTAATTATGAAGCTTAAGCTCTAAATGCCATAGAATCAGAATGAGAAGAGATGAGAATGGGCTGGAGAAGCAAGGGGTGCTTTCCTGGAGGAAGGCAAATTACTCTGGACTTTGAGAGATGAGTAGGACTTTCTAACGCAGGGACAGAGGTTCCAAGCAGGCAGAGTAGCAACTGTGCATGATCCAGGCATGTGCAGGGCTGATGAGAGGTCTACTGTGTCAGGATTGGACTCATGAGTCCAGTGAGTGTGTTCACATGGGCCTCTTCTCCTAAAGGTATCTGCAGTGCCTATTTCAGATGAAAATACCTTCATGGAAGTGACAGCCCTGTCAATTGAATTTTCATATCTTCCCATTAAACAATAAGAATGTGATTGGAATGTTACATATATGAGGCAGTTTTTGAAACCTCTGAAGATAATTGTTAGTTACTGCAGTAAATATGTGCCCTTCGTGTGACTTTCCCCCCAAAAGTTCCCCAATCTGGTGGGTTTGCAGTTCTTGGCTCTATTATCATGTTCCATTAAAATGAAAATATGGAGTAACTTCAAGGGGCCCAAGAGGTGGGGCAGAAAATAAATGAATGCATGATGTTCTCATTGCTATTTAACATCCCAGAACTGGAAGGAATGAGGTTAATGGACTGCCTCAGTACATATGCAACCTTCCTCATTTTGGATGGTTCTCTGGCACCTTTGATTACCCACTGAAGGAATGCAGCCTCTTCTGGAGGCTAACAGCATCTCAGAGGTATCTTTTCCTGCCATGTGATGAAGCCGTAATTTTTGCACATAAAAAACTCACCCCCACTCTCTTCTCAGTTTTAAAAATGGTCTAGTAGTTTTTGTCTTGCCTCTGCATGTCTGTAAGCATGTCAATCACACTCCATGTTTTCCAGGGTAGTCTCTATGTCCTGTAACCTGTGCCATCATAAAACCAGGTACAACATATGTAGGCTGAGAAAATATGGCCAATGCACTTAAGGGAAACTGCCTCCAATGTGTTCAAAGAAATAAATTTCATTTTACCACTAACATAAACCCACATCTAGACCTACACATCCCCAGTCATAACAGGCCCCTCTGCTTGTCACTTCTGCCCACACATCATGCATGGGCTCAGAATCACTCTACACTGTGCTCTCTTCCTTGATAAAATTTCTCAAGAATCAACTCAGAACTTCTTAGACAGACCAACACATCCAGGTTTCTCCCTTTGCTCTTTCAGTTGAATCCTTTCTGTGACTCACTTGCCTTCACTCTTAAGTAAGACCTATAATTTATTATTCTTTAAGCATTTATTTCTGCCTCTACCCTATTGCATGCATTCTGAACGCACATGCAAATTTTAGTCTGTTTAGTTCACAGTTCTATGGATCAAGGATACTTCTGAGATGATGCAAAAGAAGGTATGGAAGGGTTAAGTACTAGCTCAAGATCCCACAGCTAATAAATGTCAGAGTCAGGTTCCAACCAAGCTGCTGACTCTGGAGTTCAAGCCTTTTACTTACTTTTACTATTCTATATGTCCCTAAACTAATTTATGATCTAGTTGGTGAAACAAAAACATTCTGAGAACAGAAAATAGTTAAGTGCTATGGTGTGCAGTTTAATTATAACTACATAAAAATTCAAGGAACTGGGTGTTCATCAAAAGTGGAATGGCCAGAAGTTTTCTGGAGAAGGCAGGGCCTGGGTGGCCTTAAGTGCCAATTGAGAGAAGCCACCACTCTAGGTAGAAAATTGACCTTCAGTGGTCCTGCAGTGCAAAAGAACTAATGAGGAACAGGAAGGAGTGCTGACGACCAGCAGTGATCTAATGGACCTTATATGTGATTTTAGGGGAAACATAAGCCTCATGAGACCTTGGTGGAAAGTTCAAGAACATGTCCTAAATGGAGGAGTGTTGTGATAAAAAATAATCATATTCTGATTATCAACTTCTTTATCCTCTAAAAAGAGTACTTTCTATCTACTGAGCTAAAGGGACCTTGCCAGGTACTATGTAAAGTGTGAAGCTATGTGAAACATGGTCCTCAACTTTGAGAAAGTACATCTTAGTAAGAGGATTAAAGCATGAAGGCAAAGATCCACAGTAGAAGGCAGTTGTGTTGGGCATGCCTGGATCATCACCAGGCTGCAGAATTTCAGAGAAAAGTGAGATCCCTTCCTGTGGAGCAGGTTGGAAAGGACATTCTGTAGCAATAGCGCTAGGCTTGAGTCTTAGATGGCAAGTAGACTTCTTATATACTGAGTTGAGTGATGATAGCATTCTGGGTAGAAGAAGAGTGGTGACTGTATTCACATGTGCCTTTTTATAGAGATTTGGGAATGGGTAGGTTGGGTGTAAAAACAAAGAGGCATTTCCTCAAATTATATTCCCAGAAACACTAGAATCTCAAGATGTTAAATTAAAAAAAAAACATTATTTCTATTTTTTATTTATGTGTATGCACTCACACATCTGTAAGCCTGTGTTCATGTTTGGGTATGTGTGTGCACATGCATGTATGTGTATGTGTTGGGCAAATACTGAAGAGTTGGAAAACCGAGGGTTTGAGTAATGCAGATAATGGCCACGGGGTAAGTTGAGGACAGACTGTAGAAGTCCTTGGAAAGATCATGAACAGAGAGGTGACATGGAACTAGCAGCACATAAAAACCCACCTGGGTGAGAGACTAAAAGAAGCAAAAGCTGCTGTTTAAAACACTTGTTGAGTTTTCTAGATAGGATACAACCAAAGGTTTGTTTTCACATGTAAGTCTTACTAGAAAGGTGATGCAAAGTTGTATATGTATGTTTTAATTCATTTTTAAAACCCCATCTTCACTTGTCTTTCCCTTTTAACTTAAATGTATTACATGGAACAGAGTTGCATTTTAATGGTCATTTCCTAGAAAACAGATATTCTGAGAATTCCAATTTCTCTAAGACTGGAGGCAGTGAGACACCCTCTAGAGATGTTGGAAGCCAGGTGAGAGGTGACTGGTTTCTGCTGTGGTGGTACAGGGCCCCAACTCAGAGCGGCTCCAACGATGTGCAGTGCCAGGACCTAAACCTAAGAGAACATCTTGTTCTTTGGACTTCTCATTCACAGCTGGTTCTCAAGATTATCTCATTTTCCTCTCCCAGAGCCATTAATGCTATCACCCTGAATGCCGGTTAAAGGGCATCCCTTGCATGACTTGGCATGGTTCCCAGATATGTATTTCATCCAAAATATAGAGACCAAATTACCAATAAAGAAATTATGAGTGACTGCCGCTGCTCTGTCTCTGTCATCCCGCTCCACAGTTGAATACTCTTCATTGTTAGAGACTCGTTTTTTCCTGCAATTCAGCTTAAATTTTCCCTCACTTGGCTTCCTCCCATCACTCCTAATTACAGACTAATAAAGCCTTTGGATTACTGTGAGCAATTTTCATCCCTCCCTTCTCCCACCTCAACTTTCCTCCAGAAGTTTCCTGAACCTACTGGATTGTACTGAATGAGTGGTGACTGAATCACAAATTTATTCCATGGAATTACAATCTGGGGTTTGAGGTTGTATGCTCAAGGCTTGTTCTCTAATCTTATTCATATTCCTTACTTCTAGCTTTCAGAAAATATCCACTATAAAGGCTGTCTGAGATGAAGACTGCCTGGAACAGAGTGGAAGGCACAGATATGGATCTGTGGAAGGTGCTTGTAGGCCAAATTTCAATGAAAAGGAATAATCTTCTGAATGAGTAAACCCAATCATTCAGCTTCAAGCCAGCCTTTCTGCCTACACTGGCTGAAGGGCCATTGCTTGACATCTACTGGAGGGCCCTGCTTTTTCTAGCCCCCTAAAGAATCCAATTCACATTTTATTCCCTCACCAGTCCCTAGCCCCCTCCAACTTACATACTTGATGAGTTTGCTTCCCCCTCAAGATCAGACTACCCCATGTAATCAAATATTGAGGGGGTGCTTAGGAATAGCACACATTATTAACTGTGTGATCCTGGGTAAGTTACTGTATATCTCTATATATTTCTTTTGTAGTTTCAGGGAAATAGTTCATAAAAAAAGATTTATCAAAGTGCAATATAGTAAAGAATATGATAATTTCAAATCAAGTGCTATTAATATTCATTGGAAAAATATTCATTGGGACAAGAGTTCAAAAGAAAGAAAGCCAGGGACTGAGGTATTAAAAAAGAACTACTTTAAGATGAAAAGGGACCTTAGACAGACCTCCAAGAATGAGCAGAATTTAGTAACTGGAGACCCTGAAATAGAAGATTCCAAGTAAGTGAGCACCATAAACAAAGACTTATCTTTCTTAAAGAATAAGGCCTTAATTAGCATTGCCCTTTCCCCCTCATTTTATGTGTACATCTGCAATTGTTAAGATGTAAAATCCAACCCAAAACCTTATAAAGTTTTGTGAATCAGCCCAAGTAATTTGAGAATAAAGGTCTACTATTACCTGCCCTATCTACACTTCAGGATTTCAGAATATAATAATCCCAACCTCCTATCCCTGCCTCTACCACCACCATTATCTGCTCCTCTACCCTCCTAATCTCACTCACCTCTAAATCATAAAGGCCTGCTTAAATTATATTTTGTAGAATGGATAACTAGAGAGAAATGGAGTTGGTTTTATTAATGACCCCAGATTGGGGGCAATGACATGGGCCTCCCAGTGCCATGAAAATCAATCAGAATGGCCTGACTCTGGGGACATTCCGACTGGTTTGCAGACACCTCAGGATGACAGAGAAGACGAGGTGAAAGCCCTCCCATTGGCTACCTCTGGCCTGGAAATCAAACATGATTTATCTACATTAGTGGGCTTCATCTTTGTCTTATTATCCCAGCCACAGCTTGCGACCCAGGCCGACTCTTCTGCCTTTTAATAAACAGATTTAATAGGACTGATAGTTTGGCAATTTGTAGAGTAAATTAGATTTAATTTGGCCTGAATGCCACTGATTTCTCATATTGTTCAAAACAATCTTATCCAGGGCTGCATGTCATCCCAACACGTTCTCAACTGATACAGCTGAAAACAGCCAACTGACAGACTTAAATGAGTGGATGTGCTCTCATGAGGCTATGGCCTCTCCTTTGCTTCATGTGACTTAATTCACTTAGAAACAAAGCCCGGTATGGGTATAATAACTATGATGATAACAAAACCAGTAACAATTCATTGTGTCACCATTATTAGGCGTCTTCGCAGAATAAGATAGACATAGAGTCCCTTTACACGTAAAATATCAATATATTTGGTATTTTGCATAGAAATAATTCTAACATGTAATATCAAGGTTCAATTCCTCTTAAACAGAAGACACAAAACACAATTTTACATTTCCTTGACAACTGGGAGCTGATATGAGAATCATTTGTTATACTATACTGGAGAGCAGGGTGTCACTCAGGCCTGTGTAGCTGACCATCTGCCTCTCAACTAAATAGCCCCCATCTTGCATCTTGACTTCCAGTCTTCCCTTTGCCTCTTCCCTCACAAGCAGCTATCATTCTTCAGCATTGTGGGGACTCTGCAAGTCACAACCTTCCCTCACCTCTAGAGTACTCATTAGCTCTGATCACCAAAAAGTGTTGGCCGTGGTGGCATTGAACTTTCTGGCTCCTTTGGGGTTGGAGCATGTGGACTGAGCCTGTCAATTTCATCACCAGTATAAGACCCCCATGAAGTTTTCCCTCTGCCATCATGACTGGCAGCATTCCAGAAGGTGGCTGCTTTGTCAATCTGGGTTCTAAAGCAGAGACCCAAGCCAACTTATGATAACAGCAGAAGGACAGAAGTATGTACTAAATCATCAGGAGTTTAAGTTTGTATGTTAGTGCAGCATAACCCTACCTATCCTAGGAGATTTATTTTCCCCACTTTCTAATTTGAACATTCTAATATGGTCTAGACATGGACATAAGATAACCAACCCTTTCTTTAAATGCACAAAAAAAAATGCCATAAATAACCTTTTGGTGGGCTCTCATCTATAGGCAAAAATGCATTAACTGCATCAAATGTATGGGTTTTATTGTTGGTGTTTAGAATTCCTATTTTTTAAATTATATACCATTTGGGGCAAAACCATATAGAAGGTGAGTGTCTTTTTCACTAAAAATAATGTTCTGTGGCTTCCATGATGGAAGCAAGCCAATGTAATCAACCTGTCCCTAGGTAGCTGGCTGGTCACCCTGGGGAATGGTGCCATGTCAGTGTTGGTTTTTGCTGCTGGCAGATTGGGCACTCAGCAGTGGCTGTAACCAGTTCATCCTTGGTGAGTGGCAGTACATGTTGCTGACCCCACATATACCTTCCATCCCAGCCATCATGGCCACTTTGCTGATAAACATATTAGGAAATGACAGGAGTGGCTATGGAAGGAGGCTGACTGGTATCCACAGAACAGCCTATTCTATCTACATGATTTTTTATAATCCTGTTCTATTGGGTCACCCTTTGGTGAGCATTCACACAGGACACAAATATCTTCACCCCATGTGCTCATCTTGATTAGCCTATCTACATGCCTCTTCCCCAGACCCTCTTGTCATTAATTTTCCACTCTTGTTCTTTCCAAGTCCTTGATCAGTCACCAAAGCCACTCATGGTCTATGAGATGGTAAAGATATGCAATTCTTGCCATCTTCACTAGGCACTGGGCACTGTCCAATGTCCAATGTCCTGCCACTGGGAAGATTTACCTTCACTATTGTCTATAGAATCATCCAGAATGGGGCTATAGTGCAGCAGCAATGCAGTTGTTAATGGTGAGTGCACACCATGTAGAACCATTTGTAAAATCAAGCCTAATATTTTCTTCAGCTAACTTATCATAGGGAGTTCCCTATAAGGCCATAGTTTCAGAGAAAGAAAATGGTGTAGCAACAATAGGGGCCATGGGCATCTGGGCCACCTCTTCATGCAACATACTTGTACTTTCAGGGCTTGCTTAAGCCCAATCTCATATATATCACTTCCATTTGATGATGGAGAACACCTGTCCATGCTCAACTTCTTGAGTTGGTGGGTCATACAACACTAATTTGTGATGGGCAGCTCAAGTCACACAGTAACTCAATGGCCCATAATCATATGTTTCTCTACTAATAAAGCCCAGTAGCAGCCAAAGCTGTATATCAAAAGAAGAACAATTGTATGAAGACATAAAGTAGTTTTACTCCAAAATCTGAGTTTATTCTGTGATTCAGCTGCAAGGGCTTGCCAGAGACAGCATCTGTATCTGTCATTGACACTTCAGGCACCATTGGATCTGCTGGATCATATGGCCCAAGGATCAGAATAGCTTGCATGATAGTCTGAACCTGTTGGAAAGCCAGCTCTTATCTGAACTCACCCAAAATTAGCATATTTTCATGATACTTAGAAAATGGGTTGGAGAAGCACACTCAAATGAGGTATATATTTCCTCAAAAATCCAAAGATGCTTCCTAAGCACTGTACCTCTTTCTCAGTGGTGCAAGGGTCAGATACAGCAACTTGCCCTTCCGCTGTGGAAGAGATATCTTAACGTGCTCCAGAGCACTGGACACAGAGATTTCATCATGGCAGGGGACCCTAGAATTTTTGTAGGATTTATTTCCCATTCCCTACTATGTAAGTGTCTTACTAGGGTCTACAGAGTAGTTGCTACTTCTTGACTGCTAGATCCAATCAGCATAATACTATCCATGTAATAGACCAGTGTGGTGTCTTGTGGAATGGAAAGACAATCAAGGTCCCTGCCAGCTATATTATACTGTAGGACTTGACAGCAAGAACAAGCTAGAATGCACCAGCATGGGCTGGAGCGTAGGAAGATGTTCTGAAATTTGTGTGAGTTCTTATTGGCTCTGACCTTGAGGGTATCCTAAAGAGGCCAGGACCTTTGTCTCACAGATGAACCTACATACCTGGCTTAGGACTCAGAGGAAGCTGGATCAGTTGCATAACCAGCTATTGTTCAGAACTACAAGTGAGTCAACAGAAAGTAACAATGTATATGAGATACTAAATGACTTCTGTTTCCCTTTGGCCCAACACATCTCCCCTAAGAATCCCCTTCATGGCACACCCTAATGAGAAACATGCAGGAAATGGAATTCAGCCTAGCTAAATTGAAACATTATAAATCCATCACAACCTATAATCATATATTCTGAGTGTATACTTTCTTTTCACATGAGTTGAACAAAAAGGGATACATGGTACATAGCAGATCCATCTTTTCTAAGGCACCATCATTTCAGGATGTAAACTTTGCCTCTCTTACAGTCTTGAGAGGCCAACTCTCTGTTACACTTTGGGCTGAGCCTGGTTCTTAGGCCCCATGGTGCAAACCAAGTTCTCACTCTCCATCACAAATGGTGTATACTGGGCAGCCCTCAGCAGTTTAGTGCCACCTTCAGCCCAGGGCCTGATCCTGGAGACCTGGGATCAAGTCCCACTTCGGGCTCCCTGCATGGAGCCTGCTTCTCCCTCTGCCTGTGTCTCTGTCTCTCTCTCTCTCTCTCTCTCTCTCTCTCTCTCTGTGTGTGTGTGTGTGTGTGTGTGTGTCTCATGAATAAATAAATAAAATCTTAAAAAAAAAAAAAACATGGTGCATACTAATACCACCAGCAAAGGACTATGAGGAAGTAAATAGTCTCTGGAGTTCTGAACTGTAGAAAATAGCCTAAGAGCAGCATCACAGTGCTATACCAGGTATAAGCTTCATGCTATTAACGAAAGAAAGAAAGAGAAAGTAAGAAAGAAGAAAGAAAGAAAGAAAGAAAGAAAAGAAAGAAAGAAAGAAAGAAAGAAAGAAGAAAGAAAGAAAGAAAGAAAGAAAGAAAGAAAGAAAGAAAGAAAGAAAAAAAGAAAGAAGAAAGAAAGAAAGAAAGAAAGAAAGAAAGAAAGAAAGAAAGAAAGAAAGAAAGAAAGAAAGAAAGAAAGGAAAGGAGGGAAAGAAGAGGAAGAGGAGAAGAAGGAGGGAAGGGAAAATGAAAAAAGAAAGAAAAAGCAAAAGAGATGGAAGGAAGACAGGAAGGGCAGGAGGGAGGGATGGAAAGATAGTGGGGAAAAAAGGAAAGATAAAACTGCTTATATAGGATTCTGGCCAGTTATCTTCCAGTTACCCAAGCAAGAGCAGGATCTTAGGTGATTAGGTGGGGGTTTTTTTGTTTTTTTTCTTTTTCTTTTTTGTCTTTAAACTTATTTTATCCCACCAAAGAATCTCTCAAGACTGAAAAATTTGAAAATATGACACACAGTGTTTTTTATGATGGGATAGTCTTCATCGGCAACATATCAATCAACTCCATGGGGAGCCATCCTTGAAACTTGAAGTGGATGACTTTAGACCCTGTAAAAGGAAATACAGATTGCAGATAAGGAGATAAGGCAAGCTAGCGTCTGGAGTCCTCTAAGACTGGCTCTCAAGCAAAAGTGCTTGTTCTCTTCCAGCTATACTACTGACCAGCTCTTTAATCTTGAGGAAATCCCTGTCCCGCTCTGGGTCTTGGACTCAATATATGAAAACTGTGTCCCTTCTCATTCCTGCCCAGTGACCCCATCAGAGACCAAAGAGAGTGAGTAAAGATTCAGGAGAAGGTCAGTGGAAAGAAAATCCAAACCCATGACAGAGCTCAGGAGCTCCTGAGGGTTTTCCTTCACTAGCAGCATTCATGCTCAGAATGATGACCCAAGGTCATCCAGAGAAGTGCAAGGTATTCTCCTCCTTCTCTTTTCTGAAGATAAAAATATAATTAGAACAATATATTAAATATAATGAAAAAAATTCCAAGAAAATATGTTTAATTTTTTTTTTTAATTTAGAACAAAATTCAGTTTGGATGTTTAAAAGTACATAGGGTTCAGGTATCTAGAAGATTCAGCACTGCAGACTCCTTTAGCTCTCAGGATTCCAGAATGTGGAGGCACTGTAAGGAATAAATCAGAACAACCTTCTTTTGTCATCGCTTTGAGATGACTCATCACCATTATTTTAAATACCAACTGCTGTCTTGTGTAAGGAGGCAGTGATATCTGTAGGGACTGTGGCAAGCTACCTAATGTCAGACCTGGAGGGGACCCTAGGTGATCACCTTTTCCAGATGAACTTCTGAGGCCACAGAGGTGAGGCCACTTGCCCCAGGTGGTCCAGGGGGATCTATGGCCTCCTGAACCAGGGCCAGGACCTGGGTGCCAGGCCAGTGCTCTTGCTGGTACCTAGAACCCAGGTGGTGGTGCTTCTCAGCTCCTCCCATTACTCCAGACACTCTCAACACTTTGACAAACCCAACCTTTCAATGTGTCCTCTGCCTGTTTCCCATCTCTGGGAGAAATCTCTAGAAGAGATGGTATCCATGGGGAAAAAGGGGCTCCATCTCAGGAAAGTGGACAAGGTGCAGTCTTGCATTTTCCATTCCTGGAAAAGAAGATAAGAGTCCCCCTGCCTCCTAAGGACTGAGGGGCTTCTGCTTTATCACCATTACTTTGGTCACAACTCTAAACTGGACTCTTTTTCTACTCTCCAATGGCTTTCTGCTGAGTTTGTGCTGTTAGGTGTAGCTCCCAAAGACTGCTTTGTCTAAGGAGGAGGAAGTGTGGGCAGAAAACTAACATTGGAGATGATTAAAATAAAGGCTGTGTCTTCATTCATTTTTCCTTTGTCCTTCCTCTCCCTTCTTCCTGCAGGTGTGTGTGTGTGTGTGTGTGTGTGTGTGTGTGTATTTCTACAGAAAATTAAGATCTGAAAGAGACTCTCTCCAGGAGGAACTCACAGACTCAGATCCATGAAACACAGAAACATAAATGTATGTCCTAGCAAGGTGAATGCCAAAAGGACTTTTCCAGGTAGGATGTGGCAGCAGATAAGGAGAATCAGTATGTACCAGAACACTGGTAGATGGCACTTGAGCTGATATGAGACGCAAAGAACAAAAAGAGAAAGAGAGAGAGAGAAGGAGGAGGAGGAGGAGCATCCCAGCAACAATTACAGTTAAGACTCTCTAAGGGAACATCTCACCTACTCTGCGCTGTGACTCAGGAGTGGATTACTGCCACGATCCCCTCCTGTGGATAAGGGAACTGAGGCACCTCTCCACAGCAGTCTGCCCAAGGTCACAGAGTGCACACAGAGCCAGCAGAGCAGGACAAACTCTGGCAGTTTGACTTTGGCTCTTCACCACCCTGTACAAATTCCAGGCTGAGAGGTGGGTGAGGGTAGAATGGAGCAGAGTGCAGAAGGGCAGGATGGAGAGCAACCAGGGTCAAATATCCCCAGACTCTCAGGGAAGCCCAGCCCTCTCCACACTGGCTGCTTTGCCTTAGCCTGATCTGCCCCCTCTGTTTATGGCTCAGCCCCACCCAACTGTCAGCATGGGGAGCAGATGCTCACTTAATCCTCCGGATTAGCTCCAGATCATGGAGAATAATCAGCAGTCGGCCAAGGTGCGAGGCAGGTGGTACCTTGCATGCACACATTTCTATATCCAGTTTCCTAAATGTAATGCGGATACCCAGTTCTATCCCTAGGTTTTTCTCCGTAATACATAGAAGCAGAAAGCTGAGACAAGTCTGCCAAAACTTCCAGCCATTATAAATGACAAAGGAGATAATGTCTTGTTATTTGGAAAATGCTTTGAAATCCATAAGTGAACAACGCAATGTGGATCTCAATCTCTCTCTCTTTCTCTCTCTTTTTTTTCTCTCTCTCTCTCAGAGAGACAGAGACAGATACAGATGGAAGAGAGAGAGATATATAGACTTAAAGTATAACAACTCAATTTTTGACGTATGGAATATATGTACCCATATACATATCCACTATATCCTTAAATGTGGAAAGGAATAATTAGTGTTCTAGCGAACCAAATATGCAGCTGAGAGAGATGTAGACACCATTAGATGCCTGGGGTCCCTAACAAGCTGTGTGACCCAGGGTAAGGGAATAGCAGCCTTACTCTTCATCTAAAGATGGGTGGAGCAGTGCCTGCCCTTCCTGTCTCCTAGGCTCACAGTGAAGGGAACCATGTGCAAGTACTTAAGAAAGTAGAAAATGCCAAATACATGAAAGGGATAATTACCAGTAATCATCATCATCATCATAATTTAATACTGAGGATGACAGGCATGGGTGGGGGAGAAGCAGACTCCATTATAATTATCTGGAAGACACAGCTGAAAGCACATTTAAGCCATATTTCCCACCTACCACATTTCCTACCTCTGTACTTGCTGTTCTCAATCTGAGACTCATAAAGGAGCAGTGCTGTTTTGTTATTCTGAGACAATTGCTGGCACAAAATCTACAAATTCAAAACTCCTCCACGTGTGTTGAACTACCTCTAGCCTGAGAAAGCTTGTACTGGTATAAAAACTCAAATTTGCCTTATTCTTTATAGAACACAGATGCCTCCCCTCTGCTGAGCATATACGCCCTTTCTCTGGGCTCTTGGGGACCAACCAGCCCTCTTAGTAAAGCACCCTTGGTCTGGGAATTGACCTGACCTAACCAAATGTGGAAGCCACTAAAAGCAGGCAAGCCAATTTCGAAGCTACTTCGGGGGCTGCACACCTACCTGGCTAAGGTGAACTACTCAACTAATTGTTTCTTCCTCCCAGAAACTGGTTTTGGCTCCTTTATAGCTAAGCTCTTTGTCTAGCTTTCTTTCCTCTGTTTAAATATACCATCCTCTTGCCCCTGAGAAGCCCATCTTTATCTACATTCTTTCTTCCCTTCCCAGCCCCCTTCTCTTCCTTCTATTTTTCTAAGGGCTGGGACAGAAAGTCACAAGGGAGGCCTCAGGTTTCTCTCTTTTCCTGTTCTCCTTCCCCCTTGGCTTTGCTACTTTCCCAGACTTCTTTTCTCAGATAGTCTTATATGTTCTCTGATTTTTTTAATTCAAAAGTACTTATTTAAAAAAATAAAATAGGGGGGCCTGGGTGGCTCAGTCAGTTAAGTGTCTCCCTTGGGCTCAGGTCATGATCCCAGTGGCCCTGGGATCAATCCCCAGTTGGGGCTCCCTGCTCAGTGGGAGGCCTACTTCTCCGTCTCCTCCCCACTCCTGCATTCTCTTGCTATCTCAGTCTCTGACTCTGTCTCTGTCTCTCTCCCTCTCTCAAATAAATAATCTTTTAAAATGAAAAGATAAAATAAGATTTCTGTGCCCCACAGTACTTACTTTCTCCCATTCTCCTTTCCTCATGGAATGGGGCTGGCTCAGTCATCTTGGGAGGTCCAAGGGAAAAGAAAGAAGTAGACAGCAAAATCCTTGTGCTTCTAGGCATAAAGATCTAGATAAGGGAAAAGGAGATGAATGGTGACCCAGCTCACCACTCAGCAACTCACCTCTTTGGATAGTCATCCTCTCCCTTCCTACTGCCTCCACTCCCCCAGGCCTAATAGAGGCCAAGTCTTCCCCAAGACCACAGCTCTCCCACAGGGAAAAGCTCTTTTAAAGGAGCACCTGCCCTTGGCTTCTGAGATTGTAGGTAAAGTTTTATTTTTTCTGTACTACTTTTCTTTATTTTCCAAGTGTTCTACATGAAAACTGTTTTTCAAGAAAAGAATTCAATAAAGTACATATTTTTAATCTTTCCTTGACAAATATCTCCAATATTTACTGTACCGTTTCTCTCCTTCCCTTCATAGATAAGCTGAATTCAAGGAAGATTCTAGTAGGGCAGGTTTTTTTTATTTTTATTTTTTTGCTTTCTCACACTATGTTAATGCCTTTTAAAGTAATATTTTCATGACCAATAGACCCTTTTTGACCATTACTTATTGTTTTTTTACTATGATTATACATAGACTGATATTCATGTTTCTAGGACTAATTTTCTTTTTTGTATTTTTCTGTTTTCCCTTTACCCATCCTTTTATTTCTAACTTTTCTTTCCTTGCCATCTTATTTAGGTGATTCTTTCTCTTAGATGTATCATTATTCCCACATGAAAGTCATCAATTTTAATATTGGATGTTAAGAAATTTGTAATTATTGGCATAGCACGCATCCCGCCCTACTCATTCTATCTTCTTTGTGAGCCTCCTTTCGTTTGGGCATCCTTGCTGCTGCCTTGGTTTTCTGTCTTTGACTCCATAGATACAATCTATTTGCTTATATATTCTGTGGTTATTCATGATTTAAAATCATAAATATGGTTTTTACTTCTAATAATTTGCCTAATATGAATTTACATTTCTCTATAATTATCAAAGTTGATATCAAATAATCCATTTTGGGCTGATTCCTACCATTCCTACATTATCTCCCCTTCTTTTTTCAAAAATTATATCCTGGTTTTTGCAACTTGAATTTCTGTACCTTCTTCTAGTATTTTCTGATTTCAGTTAGCTCCTGAGCTCAAATCCCTTGCTCCCAATGTATAGATGTCAGGGTTTTTGGTGTCTATGATAGTATGTATTTACTGCTACCAGAATAAGAAGCAAATTGGAAGCATTTGTATTTAACTATGGAAGACACGTGGCATTGGATTGAGGGGTCAGGGAAGAGAAGGAGGAGAGAAACAGGTTCTGTCCATGATCTGGCCCCAGGGCCAGTTCTAGTTACTTGGCCACAGGAAGGTACAAAGGTTGATGCAGCTTCTTATCTGTAAACAGCTTTGTGAGTCTCTGCTTTGAGCTCAGACACTCTGGGATTTGTGTAGCCCAGACCTGGAGGGAGACCTTTACTTCCTCCAAGTAGGGCCCTTTTCAGATCAGCCTCACCAAAGCCTGAAGCACAGGAACACCCAGATACTGCCCCGCTTGAAGCCACTGTTCCCACAATGGGCAGGACAGTGGATATGAACACATCCAAGGACATTAGAGCAGGGCAGGTGAAAGAGGCAGGAGCCATGTGGTGTCCCTGAGGTGACAGACAGTCCTGCTAGTGAGTGAGTCACTCTTCAAGGAGTCTCAGAAATAACTAGAATAACATTCCTTTGCAGGAATGTCTGAGGTTGTACTGTATTCATGGAAGGGACCATTGAGCCAGAAACTTTTGGACTACAACAGTCATGATTAAATCAATCAACTGGATGTCTTCTAAGCTATTCATATTTTTCATGTTTAAAACATTCTTTATAATTGTGCTGGTCCCTTAGTATCCAAGACACTGTTTGTTACCCAACTATAGGCTTTAACACACACACACACACACACATACACACACACACAACACAGCATCCATTAATGTTTCCTACAGCTTACATGTTGCTCTACATACTGTGGACTTTGCCCTCCCTTCCAGCCTTTTCTGGCCACCTGTTTTTTGGTTTATAGTTCCTGAGTACACTCTGACCAGAATTCCTCTGGCTTTCCTCAGGACACTCCTTCCAGTTGAAATGGCTTCTCAACATGTGGTAATACCATGATGGTGCCACTTCTTCTATGAAACCTTTCTGGTTATTCTCCAGTCCTATTCCCAAGTGAAACAGGGCTCTTCCTTCTAAGTGCCCCTGCCCAACTCTAAACAGACATCCATCTCACTGTCAGAGACAGTGCTTCTTGTGGTTTTGACTTACATCTTTGTCTTCCTCTGGATTATTAGACCTTTGAAGAAGGAGTTATTGTTTATTCTTATTCATATCCCCAGAACCTAGGACAGCTTCTTCAACATTAGAAGAGTAGTGAATCCATGTTTATGGAAGAATGGAGAAATGAATGAATGAATGAATGAATGAATGAATGAATGAATGAAACAGAGTGATTGAGAGAGTGTGTGCAAGTCACTTGCAGGGGAAAGGGAAAGCCCAACTAAGGAGGGAGCTTTCAGTCTGTTGGCAGTAGGGAGCCACTCAAAGCATCTGACAGAACAAATATTCTGAGTTGCTCTGAATAAAACACCAATGAAGAGAGATCTACTGGGCCCCTGTGTGTCCTTACTGCAAGTGAACTTGATGCATGGAAATGGCACCCTGCAAAACAAGCATTTAGGTAACATCCCTTCTCTGCAGTATCCAGAGAAATTATGCCAGTTAGAGGGATAGAAACAAAGTGGAAATCATAGGCTCATGGATGATGGGGGCCTCTTTCTGCTATAATCATAGAGGTCATGATCTCAGGAGTTGTATCTAACTGAATAGGAAATTCAGAATATAATACTGGAACCAGAAAAAAAAACTTCAAAAAACCCCTTATTTCCTCTCCATTTTTTTCCTATAATTACCAATAACCCACTATTAGACTTCAAGGACAAAAATAACTCTTAAAGCCCCATACAGAGATGCCAAACTAGTCTTTTTCACCCTGGAAGCATTTAGGGAAGAATATTCCCTTGGTCCTTGAGGGTCTGTAATTGTCAACATCCTTGGAGCCCATGGAGCCATGCAGGTGGGGGGTCTCTATGCTATGATTATGCCTCACCTTGGAGCTGTATTCTGACACCTCTGGGGCTATCGGCTCAGGACAGTGCCCAGCGTGAAGGGAGTGGGAAGTTGAGCAACACAGGGCTAGTCCAGGAGGGGAGAAGACTTAGTGTGAGGATGAGTACAGAGGAAATCTAAAGTGAGTGATGACCAGCATTATAAAGCCTGAAGAGGCGAAGGAAAGAAAGGACAGAAGTACAAGCTCACCAAGGAGGAGTCCAACCCGTCCCTACCTCGATGACCTAAGAACTAATGAATATTTGCAACTGTGAAGAACTGGATCTCAGCCACTGCCTGGGAAGAGCTACTCTGAAAGCTGCTGAAAGTGCCACCACTACCCCTTTATGAAGACCAGACCACTTGTCTTTGCATTTCCCACATACTGAATTGCTATCCCATTTTTTCCCCATGATGTGCAGTTTCTTTGCCCAGCCCAACAAGGACAAATCCTGTTCAGTGGAGATGTGCTAATTGTGTAATTAAAGGATTAAGTTGTAGCAGAGTCATCTGAATTGAAGAAGTGTCAAGATGGGCAACCAGTGACTAGAGGCCACATAGCAGGCAAGTACAAGAGTGATTCAGGGGCAAGGGCACCTGTGGTCCTTTACAGGAAACAAAAACCATGGTTTGGGTGGTGGCAGAAGTGCCCTCAATATCTGTGATGCTCCTTCTTCCTCTGCAACCAGCTTGGCAGACCATGAACCATTTTTCCAGAACAGCTGGGAAGCAGTGAGCACATAGACATCTGGAATCTTAAAAAAAAAAAAAAAAAAAAAAAAAAAAAAAACATAACTCAGGCTCTGTATGAGATATGATTGCCAGAAGGATAGAAGAGAGAGTTTGATGAGGGAAACGGGATTCTCAGGCAGAGTGGAGGAGCCCTAACTCTGAAGATGGAGACTGAGGGGAGAAGTAGGGAAAGCAGATTACTTCCTGGGAGCTAGGTTGAGGTCTTCAGGCATTTGGTGAGAACGCCCTAACTACCTGCAGACTCTGGCCTGCAGTGCCTCTCCCTCATTTTGTATTCTAGCCACAAAGGAGCAGCCAGAGGCGAGGAGACCTGGAGAGTGGTGGCTGGCAGCCAGGGCACCTTCAAGCTGGAGCCCTCTTCAGAATATCCAAGTCTGCTGGGCGAGGCGTGAACAGCAGCATTAAGAATTACAATCAATAGGATGCTTCTTTTTCATTAATGCACCAATGAAGGGATGAAAAGACAGCACTTGACTATACCTTGTTGAATCTGGAGAACGCTGTTTTGTGAAGTCCAACATGCGGACGACTCTAATTGCAGATGTCCTCCTTCAGGGTCTTGGGCTAAGCTCCACAGGCTGTGATTTCCTCATGCAGAATGCCACCAATGTGTCCTCTTCCTCCTCATCCTCTCCCTAACCTCTTCCACAGGAAGTAGTAGAAGGATCAGGGCAAATTTCCCTGTTCAGATCCTTTTATTTCAAGAGCCCAAATACAATCAGGGCCTAAGCTGTGAGAAGACAGAGGGAAAGAAGAAAAAGAAGCAGTGGAATTCCCTAGTCACTTCCAGGAGCAATATGGGGTCAGGGGACCACTGGATATGGGACCACAGAGACAAACAGATTCAATCCCAGTCCATGAGGAACTCACTATCTAGTGAGAAAGGTATGCAAAGAATTGGTTCTGCATAAGATGGAGCAAGGGCATATTAACTGGGAAATTTCAGGGATCTTCACTCAATTTTATATTGATATATTTTTTAAATCTTTCTCTGAAAGAAGATTCCTCATATTATATAAGTTTCAGACTCCACAAAACCTAGATCCACCCATCATGTGCTAGGTAATATGATAATAATATAGTCATAAAGAATGTTCACATAACCCTGATTTGGGTTGAGAGAGAGTCAGAGAAGCTTTTCCAAAGAGTCAACACTTGGTGTAACTAAGCCATTCTCAGGTTGCTAATTAAGAAAAAGACATGGCATGATATTTCATTGTGGCTTTGGGTTACATTTCTCTGCTGATCAGCAATGTTTAGCACTTTTTCATAATCTTTTGGCCTCTCCTATGTTTCTTTGGAGAAATGTCTACTAAAGTCTTTAGCCCATTTCTAAAACAAGTTATTAGCTTTTTTATTGTTGAATCATAGGAGCTCCTTACATATTTTCTTCCATTCCGCAGACTGTCTTTTCACTTTATTAGTTAACAGGTCCAATCTCATTCTTTTGCATGTGGGTAACCTGTTTTCCCAGTACTGTTTGTTGAAAAGACCATCTTTTCCCCATTGCGTATTCTTGGCACCATTGTTAAAGACCAATTAACCATATAGGTATGGATTTTGGGGCTCTCTATTCTATTGATATATATGTCTGTCTTTATGCCAGTACCATACTGTTTTAATTACTACAATTTTGTAGTATATTTTGAAATCAAGAAATGCAATGAATCCAGCTTTATTCTTCTTTTCCAAAAGTGTTTTGTCTATTCAGAATTTTATGTCTCCCTATGAACTTTATAGAGTTATTTTTTTCATTTCTATAGGAAATGCTTTTGGGATTCTGATAGGGAATGCATTGAATCTATAGATCACTTTAAGTAGTGTGGACATCTTAGTATACGAGATATCACCTACCACATATTAGAATGGCTATTATCAAAAAGACAAAAGACAACAAGTATTGGTGAGAAAGTAGAGAAATTGGGACACTTGTACACTGTTGGTGGGAATCCAAAACGGTCCAGTCACTATGGAAAACAGTATGGAGGTTCCCCTAAAACTTAACATCTGAACTACCCACATGACCCAGCAATTTGCTTCTGACTATCCAAAAGAATTGAAATCAGGATCTTGAAGAGGTATTAGCATTTCCATGTTTATTACTTGAAGCTTTATTCACAATGGCCAAGAAGTGGAAACACCCTTAAATGTCCATCAACAGATGAATGTGTAAAGAAAATGTGGTATAAATGTACAATGGAATATTAAGACAGGATGCAGCCTTTAAAAAGAGGAAATCTTGTAATATGTGACAATGTGGATAAACCTGAGGACATTATGCTAAGTGAAATAAGCTAGTCACAAAAGGACAAAGACTATACAACGCTGGCATTCCCTAGCAACTGGTTAGAAATGCAAGTTCTTAGGTCCCTCACCAGACCTACTGAATTGGAAATCTAGGAGTCATCTCAGGAATCTGTTTTAACAAGCCCTCCAGGTTATTCTGCATGCTAAAGTTTAAGAACCACCGCCTTATATTGAGGGGTAGGAAATGAGAATGATTTCCCTAAGAACTCTTCTTAAGCTACAACCTTGCCCAGGTGAGGAAGGAAGAACCCAATCCCCACAAAAAAAAAAAAAAAAAAAAAAAAAAAAAAAAGCTATTTCACATGGGAAGGAAGGAAGGGAGAAATCTACATTCAGGATTTTGGTATATTTTGCAGGGGGGAAAATGCATTAGTATACTCTGTCAGGACCAAACTTTTCACTGTTTGATCACACCTCATTTGCATTTTTAATAGCCCCCATTAGACAGCCTCTGAGCTAATTAGGCAGGCGTCTATAATAGAAGACTTCTGTTTCCTGTTTTCAGAACTCAGAAACTAATGGCTGAAGCACTGCTAAAACAATTAAGTAATAAGAAAAATACTGTGTAATATTGGCAAAAGCACAGCTGCCATAAATCATTACAAATGACTTGCAGCTCAAAATGTTTAATTAGGGAAGAAAAGTAACCTATCACATGTTGGGATAGCAGGGGAAAACAGGGAGAGGGACCCTGGAACAGAAAGTTTATTACCCTCTGCCAAGTGGAGATGGGATGGGGGTTTGTGATTCCAGGGATTCTAGTACTGACAATGTATTCCTAGGCATTAGGTATCCCTTCTACATCTAAATTCAATAGTAAATGAAAACTATAGTAACCCAATAAAATCAGGACTACCAAAGATAAAAACTTATGGAAATAAAATATGGGTTATCCATCAGAGGAAAAACCCTAACAAACTGAGATTCTAGCTAAAAGCAAAGGAACAGGGAATGAGTAGATAGTAAGATAAGAAGTTATAAATACCAACTACAGACTCATGTTCACTTTCAGAATTGAGATCAATAAGAGTATACCTATTTCTTTTTTTATGCATATATTTGTATATGTCAATCAGTTTTCTACTCTCCTTTTCCACTATAGTTTGATAAAAAGAGTGTTGGTAATGGTTGGTTGTGGGAATTTAGGTTATAGAATATACAGAAGGAATTGTGGCTAGTTTAACATTACCCAAACAAAGATATAAATAGGATTTGATATCTCCACTTTTTAGGAGAAGGTAAGCATACCTTCATTAGTATGAGGGCTAGTTGCAGTCTCTTAGAGGGAAGCAAGATGATTTTATTACCATTATACAAAAATTTGACTATAGAAGAAAGGGATGTATGTGGATGCTGAGAAGTCACAGGGGTGAACTGTGCCATGAGAATCTCTTATCCCTCAGTTTCACATTTGCTTTCATATACTCTCTTCCCTACTGTCATAGCAGAAAGCCCGCAAACTACATTCCCACGTTGTTTTTCTCTGTTTGGAATACATAGTATGGCTTGGATTTTTTTCTGACAGGACATTGACTGATACATAGGATGTGATTAATTAGGCTGTAATTTGAATGTAGATCTGTTTTATTTGCTAGTGTCACTATAAAATGAACTCCCCTACATTCTAAATGGTGTTAATTTATATTAAGTGTGAACTCCTATAATTTATATTGATTAGCTTATACGTTTAGTATAATTTTGGTACACTTTATACTCAATCATTAAGGAAGAATTAATTTGATGACTTCAGAATGAACTTCACTTTTATTTATTCTTTCATGCATTAAGTTAGATAGTTATAGACCACAGACTGGATATTCAGTACTCTGCTGGGCACTGTGAAGACAACAAGAAAGGATAACACTTTGTCTGAATCTCAATACTAAGATATGTCACAGGGCTATAACCATTGAATGAAAATAAACAGACAAACATACCCACACAATTAATATACATGTTGGGAGTTGTTTGTTCCTAAGGAAAGAGAATGGTGTGTTGGAGAAAAGTAAAAATTGAACTGATCCAAATTCATTCATGATGAAAACTCTCAACAAATTAGGAATATAGGGGAAATTTCCCAACTTGATAAAGACTATCTACCAAAAAGCCTACATCACACTTAATGCTGGGAAACTTGAAGCTTTCCAACTAAGATCAGGTACAAGGCAAGGATGTTTCCTCTCACTACTTTTAACATTGTCCTGAAAGTCCTTGCTAATGTGGTAAGTCAAGAAAAGAAAATAAATGGTATACAGATTGGGAGGGAAGATATAAAACTGTCTTTAGGGATCCCTGGGTGGCGCAGTGGTTTGGCGCCTGCCTTTGGCCCAGGGCGCGATCCTGGAGACCTGGGATCAAATCCCACATCGGGCTCCCGGTGCATGGAGCCTGCTTCTCCCTCTGCCTATGTCTCTGCCTCTCTCTCTCTCTGTGACTATCATAAATAAATAAAAATTTAAAAAAAACTGTCTTTATTCACAGATGACATGATGGTCTATGTAGAAAATCTGAAAGATACAACAAAAAAATCCTCTCCTGGAACTAATAAGCAATTATAACAAATAGCAATTATCCTTGCAGGATACAAGGTTAATATACAAAAGCCAATTACTTTCCTATATACCAATAAAGAGCAAGTGGAATTTGAAATTAAAAACACAATGCCATTTACATTAACACCCTCAAAAATGAAATATTTAGATATAAATCTAACAAAATGCATACAAGATATATATGAGGAGAATGACAAAAGTCTCATGAATGAAATAAAAAAACTAAAGAGATAGAGAGATATTTCATGTTCATGAGCAGGAAGACTCAAGGTTGTCAAGATGTCATTTCTTTCCAACTTGATCTATGGTTTCATTGCAATCTCAAAGTCCAGTAAATTATTCTATACATATTAACAAATTGATTCAAAAGTTTATATGAGAGGCAAAAGACTCAGAATAGTCAACACAATCTTGAAGGAGAAGTACAGGTTGAAGGAATGACACTATCTAATCCTATGGTAAATTATGGACTTTGTGTGAATATAATGTGTTGATGTAGGTTCATTCTTATTTTTTTTTGAAATGTGAAAGTCTTATTTATTTTTTAAAAACCAGGCAATACAAAAGACAACTGAAAGACATATACAAAGAAATTTCCAAAGCAAACAATAGAAAAAAAATATCATCTACAAAATTATTTACATGTTTAGGCCCCATACTTAAAAACATGGTCCCTAGTCCAGTATAGACATAGAGAAGAGAAGTGTAGGTTCATTCTTGATTAAAAAAAGAAAAAAATACCACTCCAGTGAGTGATGTTAACAATGGGGAAAGCTATGTGTGTGTAGGGGCAGAGGTTCCAAAGGAAATCTCTGTACCTCCTTCTCAATTTTATTGTAAATCTAAAATTGCTGTAAAAAAAATTAAGTCAAAACAAAATAAGCTGAATCTTAAAGGAGACTCTAGGAATTAGAAATATAGAGAAAAGAAGTTAGTGTAGATAAAATTAGTATTTCAAACTGTATACTCAGTTTTACTTACTTTATCATATCATAGCCACTTAACATAGAGTTAGAAAAACTATGGCCCATGGGCAAAATCCGACCCACTGCATGTTTTTGTACTTCCTGTGAGGTTTTAACTATTTGGAACAAAATTAAAAGAAGAATACTCCTTTATGATACATAAAAATTATTCAAATTTTAGCGTTTATCAATAAAATTTTTTGGAGCATAGTCATCCCCCTTTGTTTATATATTGTGTATAGCTTCTTGCACTTTACAAAGGCAGAGTTGAATATTTACAATGGAGACTGTATGGCCTGCAAAGGCTAGAATATTTACTATCAACACTTTGCTAAAAAGTTTGCTGCTCTTGACTTAACATATTATCTTGCAATTAAATTTTTCAGCTCCGAGCTCAAAATATATGACATTTTCAGATGCTTTGTACTTGACACCTAGTATTGCTCCTCACCTGTTAGTTCCACTCTGTCGTATCTCTCACTTTTCTCTTCCATCCCATTTTTCCCCAGTTTAGGGCCCTCAGCTCTCATTAAAACAGCTGGTTCATAGACCCATGAAAAATTATTTCCCTTATTCTTCCCACTGAAAATTCCATCTCACTACTTTTTTGTTTTGTTTTATTTTGAGAGGGTGATAAAAATATTGAGTAGATACAAAAGAATGAAGTATCTATAAGTTATAAAGAATAATAAAACAAATATCTATGTCTTCCATCCAGCAAAACAGACAAAACACCATCATTAATTCAAAAACTCCCTGGACATACCTCACTTCTTTTATACCTTTGATACGTCTCACCTCCTTGGTGAGGCACTCCCAAATATCTCAAGCCAACACTGATGATGCATGTACCTATTATCAGCACACAAACTTTAGTGATGGCTCGGAAATTTAGAATACAGAAATTAAGTTTAGAAACTCAGTGCCTAAGTTGATCTATATCTAAAACACCACTCAAAATATGCAGTCTCATATATAACTCTTTGCCTATAATACTCTGTATTCCAAATATCCTCATCCATAATCTTGAACTTCTTTTCAACCAAGAGAGAAGAGAATTTCAGTTGCCTTTTATGAAGTTCATTTTCCACACTAACTGTATCTTTTCAGACACTTGGAAGATGGGGGCTCCTGACTTTAACATGCTCCCATCAGTGGTGATTAAAATCTAGGAAAACACCTACAAAGGCATTAGGTCAACTTTGCAATTTAAAATAAGACCAAAGATGACTTCCCATTAAGCTGAGTAACACTCCCTTCATCTTCCTTGCCCCAAAATGATATATCAACTGATTTTTATAAACACATGATGGTGCTTGAGGTTCAAAGAGACTATTGCAGAGGGAAAAGCCTTAGGCTAGCTTGAAGTGCTGATCCTGTTCTAATTCAATTGTCAATTCCCTCCCAAGGATCAAGAAGTAACTACTCTCATGTCTTCAATTTCTTCATTTGTAATTTCTGCGATGCCTTTGTCTCTATCATTCTAAATTCATCGTTTGTTGCCAACATCAACAGATGACAATGTCAACTCTTCCATATCTGTGCTCATCCCCTTCTTTTGAATCTCTGCCTCGCCAAAAATGGCCTTCTACTATGACTGCTAAGTATTATTAACCAAAGAAATTATTCTTGACACTTTGAAGAGCATCAGAATTTAGGCCTGGAGATTTCCTATGTCCTCACCATGATCCAACTGGTGTCCTGAAGCTCAGATGATCAGGAAATGCTGCAAAGGGGGAGAGTAAAACCTCTCCTGAGAATTCCAATGCAAACAATTTCAACAGCAGAGGCCATTAGGGGGAGACTAAGCCTGATTGTGATATTACCAAGGAGAAATTGGCACCATTAGTGCCAATTTCAGTTTTTCCTATGGTCTAAAATGGCTTACCTCCGAGGAAGTTGCCTATCTCCCCCACACAGTTCACAAACTTTGTTTGTGATAAGCAACAGGTCTCTATCATTACCCTACTGTTTTAGCCAAACATTTTCTTCTTTTCCTCTCTGGTACATACCCTTAGCTACTCCCAGGCCAATCCTATCACAGTTCCACCCACACCTGCCTTACACAGACCAGTATTTCCTCTTCAAGGACTTTTCCCACCTCTATAAACTTACATCCCATGTGTCCTTGGGGACCTTGTTCCATCAAAACTTTGACCAACCACTGTATTTCACTCTCCAACTTCTGAAATAAAGTAAAAAACAAAAAACAAAAAACAAAACATAGATCACTTCACATATCTTCAGAATAAAACTACTCTTTTCCTCTGCTTTCTTTCCTTTTTTCTCTTTTTCTTCAGTACCAGGCCCAATCCCCTGAAATCTGATAAGGGACTGACATACACCCACAAATATGTGTCTTTCAAAAGCTCTCCCAGTGATCCTGAAGATGAAGGCAATGTGAGGAAACAGTAGTCTAGAACATATATAAGAATCTAGAAGAAACTAAACCACATCTTCTTTATCCATTCATCTTTCGTTGGAATGGATAAAGAAGATGTGGTTTATGTATACAATGGAATATTACTCAGCTATTAGAAATGACAAATACCCACCATTTGCTTCAACGTGGATGGAACTGGAGGGTATTATGCTGAGTGAAGTAAGTCAGTCGGAGAAGGACAAACATTATATGTTCTCATTCATTTGGGGAATATAAATAATAGTGAAAGGGAAAATAAGGGAAGGGAGAAGAAATGGGTGGGAAATATCAGAAAGGGAGACAGAACATAAAGACTGCTAACTCTGGGAAACGAACTAGGGGTGGTAGAAGGGGAGGAGGGCGGGGGGTGGGAGTGAATGGGTGACGGGCACTGGGTGTTATTCTGTATGTTAGTAAATTGAACACCAATAAAAAAAAAAATTTAAAAAAAAAAAAAAAAAAAAAAAAAAAAAAGAATCTAGAAGAAACTAAAATAACCCTAAAAGCCAAAATAAATTTCAAAATGTTTTGTCATGATGTAACTTCTTATGGAAGGTGATCTTTTCTCATTTAGAGTTTATTTCACTTTTCACTTGGGAACATTATATAAGGTCATTTCCCAGTTTCCTGCAGCAAATTCAAAACCATAAATGAAAAATGTGTAAGATTTGACTAAAAACAGATATGACCATTGCACAAAAAGAAGACAACTGATGACTCTCTCCAAAAGGGATGTGAAGCAGAAATAAGTACTAGCAAGAGTAGTCAGTCTTGCCATCAAGGGAGACTTTGGAGCTTTTTTTGGTTTTCCTTTTCCTTTTTTTTTTGTTCCAGACTTCTAGATAAGTAATAAGAATTTTGTCTCTCTCACTTTAATTTCCTTCTTCTGTGGTGATTTAGATTCAGGAAAAAGAGATCTTACTAGATCTTACTTAGACCACAAGCCTAAATTTCAGGATCCAAAAATCTTTATCAGACCTGGCCATATAACTATTAAAACCTGGTACTCTGATGGCCACCCTTCTCTTTCTGGGTACTTAGTATCTTTAATCTCCATATTGTCAAAGAAAGAGGTTCCTAGAGGTTAATTTGCTGGCATACATTTCTGGTATACTATCTAAAGCCATTTAAGGGATCCCTGGGTGGCGCAGTGGTTTGGCGCCTGCCTTTGGCCCAGGGCGCGATCCTGGAGACCCGGGATCGAGTCCCACGTCGGGCTCCCGGTGCATGGAGCCTGCTTCTCCCTCTGCCTATGTCTCTGCCTCTCTCTCTTTCTCTCTCTGTGACTATCATAAATAAATAAAGATTTAAAAAAAAAATTTAAAGCCATTTAAATCTCTACAGTGGCAGTCTCTAAATATGACTCCCAGAAATCCTCTATTTTTTTAAGCATATCACTTCTCACACTAAAAAATGGAGACACCCTCTTTCTCATTAAACTTGTGATGGCATTGGGAATTGCATTAGCTAACAGACTGTGACAGACGTGTTGTTTTGGAATGCCTGACTCCCAGAGGGCTTAAAAGGACTGGCAGCTTTTGTGTCTTTACCTTTGAAGTTCACCCACCATACTGTCAGGAGGCATACAAAGGAGAGAGGTCCTGGAGGATAATGTGCCATCTTGCATGTACCTGCTGCAGCCACACTCTCAGCTAAAAGCAATAGCATGAATGATACCACTCATCACTATGTGATATAAAATAATTGCCCAGTTGAGCTGTGCCTAAATTCCTGATGTACAGAATTGAGAGAAATAATAAATTGTGGTTTTAAGCTACTAAGTTTGGGGTCATTCATTATGCAGCAGTAGATAACTACAATATTTTCCCACTGTCCCGATGAAAACTTCATAGAGTACAGTAGTTTAGATGTTGCTTGGGGCAGGAAAAACAGAGAAAATCTGTCTGTGTTAGAGCGGAGTGTACTGATACTAGTAATAATTATCTTCAGTCATTGTGATAACTGGTGCTTAAGCAAATGAGAATATCTATCTAAGCTTGCATGATATATTTTAGAAATAATCCCACTTAAACTTGTTATATTTTTTGAAGATTAATTCAGCGACTTTAAGGATGAGTATCAAGAATCTAGAACATTTGCTTATGTGAGAAGCCTCATTCCTGAGGAAGTTAGACACATGATTTGTGGTTAGACAGAAGAATTGTCTTATTGTGAGATCAAAAGAGCCTGAAATGCTGAGGATGAATGTAGGGCGTGTAGACAGATGTGAGACACCTGAAAGACATCTCAAGGATAAGAGTTGGAAGGTAGGATACTAATCCCTAGAAAAACTCCCCTAACAGCCTACTGTGCACCCTGGCATTGTCACTGAACAATACTTTTAGAATAGAGACCTGACAGAGAAGGGTTGGATATTAGCTACACAACCACCATTTATTTCCTGTAGGCTTTAGCTAAATTACTTAACCTCTCCTGAATGCTAATGAACAAGTCTAAATCCCACTGATTTTCCTGCAGACAGACTCTACAGATTTTTGTTTGAGTAAAGAACATCATATCTTCCTTGTGGAACTGGGACTGCTAAGCCAGTGTGACTTCCTGAGAGCTATGAGTTCATTCATGCAGGGCTAGTTGACCTTTTCTGGCATATTAGTTTCCCAGGCCTGCTGTAACAAAGTGCCACAAACTGGTTGGTTTAAACAATAGAAAGTTGTTTTCTCGCAATTCTGGAAGCCAGAAGTCTGAGATCAAGATGTCACAGGGTTGGTTCCTTCTGGGGGCTCTGAAGGAGAATCTGTTTCATGCCTCTCCCCTAGCTTCCAGAGGTTTGTTGACAATCTTTGGTGTTCCTTGGCTTGTTGTCCTATCACCTTAACCTCTGCCTTCATCTTTATATGATGTTCTTTCTGTGTACAAGTTTTCATGTCCAAATTCCCCTTTGTATAAGGACACCAGTCACATTGCCTTAGGGAGTACCCTAAGAACCGCATTTTAACTTGCTTATTTCTCTTTTAACTTGAACTCATTTTAACTTATCTCAAAGTAAGGTCATTTTCTGAGATGCCAGGAATCAAGACTTCAATATATATTTTTTTGGTGGGGGGGACACAATTCAAGCTCAAATACTGGGCGAGTTGGGAGATGCTGTTCCAGCCTGCAGAACTTCCGTGCTTAAAAAGTAGCTATGCTTGAGCATCCTTGGAAACAGCAAACCCCACAGCCTGTCTTCATGTCTCCCAGATATTGACTCAGGTTCCATATTCTACCTTTGCCTGCAACTTCCAGAGAAAGTGTCCCAGCAGTTACCCTGACAGTCCTAGCCAGCCTAAACTCCTACTGTGCTTCACCCTACTTGACGCCCCAAACCTACTACCACCCCTGTGCCTCACCTTCACCGTGTTGCTCACTCAACAGGCATCTACCTGGATGCTGACTCCCCCAACTCCCTGACAAACCCTAGCCCTCTCCACTGTTTTTTTTTTAACTTAAGCTAGTCATTGTTTTTTAATTTTTTCTTCCCTAAATGGGAAATTACACCATATTTGACTGACAAATGTGTCTATTCCTTGCTCAGGAATTTCAAAGGAAAAAACCCAGTCCCCACAAAGCAGACTGGAATAGCCACTTAATAATTCAGAATGGACTGTCCTAGTGCACATGCCTCCCTCCTAGTTAATTCTTTTATACTAACAACTGCTTTGGGCGCCATAAATTATATACCTGTTTTGACTAAAAGGAGTTGTGTGACGAGTGGTAGGGCTTATCAAAATCAAGTCAACATTACAGGTGCTGTCAGCATGATAGACAGAGAGGCAAGGTATAATCCCGATGACTCCCTGATGAAACATATACAGAAGCTTAACCTAATCCCTGAAGGAATGACAAGGAAAGTAAGGTGAAAGACCAATTAGCCTCTTTCCATATAATCCTAAATTATTGGTTGGCTATTTTCATTTCTTCCACTCCCTAACCCACCAAGTAGGAGCCAGGTGGTGACAAAAGCCAATGCTTTCTCAGCAGAGCCACCTATCCAATGCTTTCTGGTGGAAGACCTACCTGCCTTTTATTGGTCTAAAAAGATGTGTCATATTTACCCATAGCCTTTCTTTACTTCTAGAGAGTTGTAAAAGGCAGCATATTTGTCCTTATTTTTTTTCTCAATGGGGATAAGTAGGCACTTGGGAAAAGCAGTAATTTTCTAAAATGCCATCCATCAATTACTGAGTTCTCCCTTTGTGTTCATCCCCTTGTTAGTCATTGCAGAAGATAGGAGGAAAAGAGAAGCAATATTCCATACCCTATTAGAGTCTGGTATAGGGAAGAAAATGAAACTCTACTGTAGGAAGAGAAAATCTTAATGATTCTGCTATTTTTCATATGTGATGAAATTGCTTCTTCCTTTTTAGTAGGACAAATATTATCCTTCCAGGTTTTATCCAGCTCTGAGGATGGGAATGCACTGGGAATCCCTTTCATGAACTCATTCATTTAGCATCTTTTGTAACCAATGGCATCTAGTTGAAAAGATATTAATCAGGGTTCACAGTAGCATCCGTAGTAATATTTAGGAGCTGAGGCTAGGAATGAAGTGTGTGGCTTGAATTATACAGTTATGTTTCAGTGAGACTATGTGTCCACAGTGCGGACTTGACTAAAGGTCAATATGACTGTAGCTGGGAAAACATCATGAGTAGGGTGAAGGAGTTAAAAATATTTCCTTCATGCAAAGGTGATGATCTTTATAATGCTCAACTGTATTGCCCTGGCCCCAGCAGCCACTCTTCCTTGCTGAATTCCCAATATAACCTGTCCTGAAGGAGCTAATAAAATCACCAAAGGTGCTCCACTCTTGGGACAGAGATCTGTCACTGTCACCAAAGGGCCTCAGCCCTCTAGCAACCTAAGTAACTTCCCTAGACATGGAGCAATGGATTTAGGGGGAGAAACCCATTCTAATCATTCTGTCTGTTGTTTCCTTTCTGCTCTCTTTGCCCACATATGCCATTTTTCCCCTTAATCAACTTCAATTAAATTTAACTTAAGAAAGATTGATAATAATATTCATTGTGTAAGAAAAAACAATAATCTTTTATCTTCCCATAGTGCTTTTTATTTTTTTCTAAACCATTTTCACATACATTAATTAATTCAATCTTTATCATCTGCCCTGTGCACAGCCAGGTGCAAGGCACTGTAAGGAATGCAAGAAGCAAATCTTGGCACACCCCCTGAGTGGCTGATATGCCCCCTCTCATTGTTTTCACAGGCCATGGTGACCAAAAGTATCAGGCCTGAAGTCATCAGACACAGCTACCATACTGGAGGCATGGTTCCTTTCTGGGAGGAAAAAATGGAAATCTGGCACCCTGGCACCCTGATTTGCTCCATCACAGTTCATGATCTGCCTGGCTCCCCAAGGCTGCTTCTGGCCCCTGAGCTTATGGAGCTGCCACATCTCCTTTCTAGATAACCTCCATTTTTGTTTCTAATTTAAACCTCATTCTGATCCTCTACCTGTACTTCCCAATAACATCTCCAGGTTCCTTTATGTTGCATTTTGGATCTTGGCTGGGTTTGCAACTCCTCCCAATTTAGCAACATCTGAAAATTTAATAAGCGGGTGGTTGTCTCCCTCTTCCACATAATTAATGAAGATGTTAAAATAAAACTGGATTAAGAATTTATTATGCTATAATTTGCAAATCATTGCCAAAGCTACCAGAGAAGCTCTAACAAGGCAGGAGGGAACAACTTGAGAGGAGTGAGGGTGTCTAAGCCATCATGGTCCTTATCTTTAAGCCAAAGGCAGTGTGGCACAGGGCAAGAGTTCAGGCTGGGACTCAAAAGCCACGGTATTCATCAGAAGTCTGTCACTAGGAGAAATTCCCCTATGATGATCCACCTCTGAACCCCAAAGTGCAGGCTGAAGAACACCAAGATAATTTCAGCTCTATAAACTGAAGAGTTGGGAGAGACTCATATTTGAGGATGCAATACAAGCAGTGATCCATTCAAAGGGAGGGAAAGCATGGAGAGGGGAAACATGTATTTCTTATTGAATACTGTAATACTAATAAGAGTAAGACTTTCTTGAAGACTAAACAAAATAGTCTTAAGTCAAATCATAATATCACAGGACACACTTATTCCTAAATATTTATTCTTGGCTACTGACAACAGTCAACTCAGACAAAAATGGTCAGTAATAAGGACGGAGACCTTCTAACATGTAAAAATAATAGGCAATGAGAAAGATCCTGTACCTAGTTTTTTTTTTTTTAGACTGTTCACAATAAAACTCATCTTCATAAATAAATAAATAGATAAATAAATAAATAAATAAATAAATAAATAAATAAATAAATCCCATCTTTGATTTTATACCTTATGCTGGCATTGGAATTATTCCTATTCCCCTCCCCTGTTCCTTCTGACCTAGCATCTCTCAGCTGAATCTTTTACCTTAATTCTTTTCTTCTGTACTTTGCCTTCTGTGACCCCACAGCCCTCTCCCAGCTCCTCTATCAGCTTTACTCACTCAATCTCCTATATTTCTAACAATAACTAAACAAGGCCCCTCACCTAATCCAATGTACAGACCAATCCCACACATGGCCCCTGTGACATCTCTGGTCTAGGAAGTTCAGTCTTCCATCTTGGAGCTGCCATCTCCTCCTTGCTGGCCATGCCCACCCTGTAGGGAGCAGGATTAAGTGCAATTATGAAGGAGAGGCACAGAATAGATTATTGAAGGAGTTATTAGGGTAAGCAATCTTAGCTTCATAGAGCAAATATTACATAGATGGTGCTATAGTATGTGTCCCTTCAAAATTCCTCTATTGGAAACCTAACCCCCAAGGTAAAGATACTAGAAGGTAAAGTCTTTGGGGAGGTAAATGGAGCCCTCCTGAATAGAATTCATGTCTTTATAAAAGAGGACTGACAGTTGCCATGTGAGAATACAAGAAGTCTGCCACCCAGAAGAGGACCCTCAATCAACCAGGCTGGCACCCTGATCCTGGACTTCCAGCCTCTGGAAATGCGAGAAAGAAATTTCTGTTGTTTATAAGCCAACAAACCTATCACATTTTGTCATAGCAGCCCAAACACTAGGACAGGTAGTCATACTTGGGTAACTTTTTCAAGAAACTCAATATTGAAGAGTATAATTCATGAATTTGGTATTATTCCAAAGTTCTTTTGTTATGTCCAACATATAACAATGTAAGTTAGAATTGGCAAATCATGCATGACTTGATTGCCTTACAGGCCCAATGTTGCAAATTCCAGAGGAAGTTTGGTTTCAGATACATTAATTTCTATATTTGAGTCCTTTAACATTCTTTATATCAATATATTGGAAAGGGAAAGCATATTTTATTTTAAAAAAAAAAAGAAAGGAAAGGGAAATAAAAGACAAAGTAGTGACTCACTCAAGGGAATACCTTGAAACGGGTATAATTTATAAAACAAAATACCCTTAATATGACAGCAGTCAATTTAGCCTGATATAAAAGAGGGTCTGTGTTTTCTTTCATTTATATTTTTATGATATGTAATGTCTTTATAATTTCACCACTCCACATCAAAGCCACCAACCGCTGAGCGCCTAAATAAGTAGCATGTGAAGAAAATGAATGAATTGCTAAATGTCCCATTACGTCCACAGAGAATATCCTTCTATTTGGAGTCAGGAATCTTAAATTGAGACGACAAATGAATGGTTTTCACTCCAATGGAGGGAGAGTTTTGGCAACTTTATTACATTCAGCATCTGAATGGACTAAGGGGGAAATATAGAGAGAAATGAAGTTTTAAAAAATAATGTGTTGTTGGTATCTGAGCTCTGGCTCTAAATGTCAGTTCCTCTGTGAGGCAGAGTGATGGGGACGGTAGGGGGCATAACACATGCATAAAAAGCTCCAGGGAGCCTGGAGAGGAGGGCCTGTCAGTGGTGTGATATCTCCAGCACAAAGAAGCTATTTGGAGAATCTTAACAAGTTCCAATGTGTTTGGCCCAACACATTAGGACTGACATCAACAACTGAAAAGCAAAGAATGTGTTGAGCTGGTTAAAGGAAATCACAATAATAAGCAGCTCTTAAAGGCACTTAACCATAGACACCCAAGGAGCCCCAAAGCAAGGGAAAAGAAACAGGGCGGTGACTGCAGCACCATTAGGAAGTTCATCGACTTTAAAAATCTGCCCAACATTCCAGAGGAAAATAGGATAAGTGCTAGAGTGAAGGCAAGACAGCTACTGACCTGTGCATACCATATGTCCACTTTCACAGACCCTAATTCATTCTTTCTTAAAGCCTCAATATCTAAAACTTCTTTTTTTCATGTGCTGGATCCCACCTCTCTCATCTCTGTCTCTCACCATCTCCAAATTTCCATTTAGACTTCCTCTCAGCATGACAATTTGTGCACACTTAGTGATGGAGGGGAAATGGGCTCACTAATGAGTTATGGTGGTCTCTGAATCAGGAGGGTAGGCTTTTTCACACAAGACATATAACTTTCTGGTGAAGAATTAATCAACCAACTAAAGAGCAGAAGACCAAAATAGGGAGATATATTATGGGTTCTGTGATCATAGTTATAAGGTAAACAATTAATAATCAAGTCAATTACTGATTCGTTGCATGAGGTTGACCTGAATCTTTGTAAATATGTGAGAATATATGTGTGATGTACAGGCAGTCAGAGCATGGTGGGCAGAGGCTTTCCCTCCTATATCTCTTAGGGTCTACATTTTAAAGAAAGCAGTTTATACTTAGAAAACAAAACAAAACAACTGGGGAATTCTCAGGGTCATCTTCCATGTAAATAGAGAGTGATATTTTCCTCCTTTAATGGGAAAATACTATCTGTATGCAGCAAATAGGTATTATCATTGCAACATAATGTAAATCAGAACATAAACTTCGAAACTTGAATAGTGTTCTTTTAAGACCAAAGAATCAATCAATAGGTTGTTCCTCTCTGACCTCAGTTTTCTAATTATAAGAACAAATGGATTGGATTATGTAACTCTAAATTCCCCTACAGTCTTAATATTGTATGGTCTTTAACAATACAAATAATAATATCACAACTACACAATAATGGCATACCAGCAAAAAACAATCTTGTCAACAACCATTTGCTAAATGCTTGTAAAGCACCAGACAATGTGCTAAAGTGGCTTATGTACTTTACTCCATTTAATCCTTGCAATAACTATGAAGAAGAATAACTTTATGAAGAATTACAATTCTCATTTTTATAGATGAAGACAAATAAATTTCTCAATATTACATAGTTTGTGGGTGCCAGGATTGGAATTCTAACTCCCACTGAATCTCAAATACTGTTCTTTATTTAAAAACAATTATCAAATGTTTTAATTTTACTTATCATGGTGAGAGGGGAAGACTAGCTACAAGAAACTGAGAAGTAGAACTGTTTCCACTGTTTACAATATTATCGAAAAGACCCATATGGAAAAGAGACAGCCATACAGTTTGGTATGTGTGGAAGTGCTAGAAAGAATAGATCAGTCAATAAAGAACTACAGGATTTTTAAAAAGGGGAAATCATTATTAGTTAGATTCTAGCAACAGGTCTAGTTGGAAAGGGCTTCATGTCATTGGGCTTTCCAAGGAGAGGATACAAGACCAACAGAAAGCCAACAGCAGAGGCTTTTTTAGTGGGAAAAAGCCCATTAGCAAAAGCAAATGCTGGAAATACTGTGGCATGAATGAAAGATAATGGAGAGATGAGTTAGCTTTATCGGGTTTGGAGGAAATTCATAAAGCTTGATGTTTGGGGAAAAAAGAAAAAAAGAAAAGAAAAGAAAAGGACAAGAAAAGAGGTTCATTTATTTCCTTTGAAAGAAATAATTAAAAGATAACCAATTCATTGTAAGTTATGATCAATTCATTTACATTTGCAAAATGTGATCAGCACTTCTGGACATACAATATTATGTTTGATTACTACATTCAAAAGTATAATTGATGGACCACATGCATTAGGGTCAACCAGGACCCCTTGCTAAAAATTCAGATTAACTAGTTCTCACACAGACCCATTGAATGAGAATCTTTGCAAAATGAGCCCAGAAATTTATATATGCCCAAATGCTTTTCAAGTGATTAAGATACTTTATTGAAGTACAACTTTCATAACATAAAGTGCACACAGCTTAAGTATTTATTTTGATACAATTTGACAAACATATACACGCATGTAGCCTTCACCCCAGTCAAGATAGACATTTCTTGCACCCCAGTTTCTTTCTTTCTTTTTTTTTTTTAATTTTTATTTATTTATGATAGTCACACAGAGAGAGAGAGAGGCAGAGACACAGGCAGAGGGAGAAGCAGGCTCCATACACCAGGAGTCTGACGTGGGATTCGATCCCGGGTCTCCAGGATCGCGCCCTGGGCCAAAGGCAGGCGCTAAACCGCTGCGCCACCCAGGGATCCCACACCCCAGTTTCTTATGCTCCTTTGCAATCAATCCCCAACTGCTCCAGGTAATAACTGATCTGACTTCTAGTTTCCATCGATTAATTTTGTTTGTTCCAGAACTTCATATAAATGAAGTCACACAGGGTATTTTTTTTTTTTTATTCTGGCTTTTTCCTCTCAACATAAAGTCTGTGAGCTTTATGGGCATCAGCAGTTTGTTCATTTTTACAGCTGAGTAGTATCCCATTACCTAAATACACCATGATTTTTTATCAAGAGTCTTACTGCTAGGGGGAGGAGCAAGATGGCGGAAGAGCAGGGTCTCCAAATCACCTGTCTCCACCAAACTACCTAGAAAACCTTCAAATCATCCTGAAAATCTATGAATTCGGCCTGAGATTTAAAGAGAGACCAGCTGGAACGCTACAGTGAGAAGAGTTCCCGCTTCTATCAAGGTAGGAAGACGGGGAAAAAGAAGTAAGAAACAAAGGCCTCCAAGGGGGAGGGGCCCCGCGAGGAGCCGGGCTGAGGCCGGGGCGAGCGTCCCCAGGACAGGAGAGCCCCGTCCCGGAGACGCAGGAGCTGCACCGACCTTCCCGGGCGGAAAGGGGCTCGCAGGGAGTTGGAGCAGGACCCCAGGAGGGAGGGGGTGCCCTCGGGCTCCCGGGGACACTAACAGACACCTGTGCCCCAGGAGAGTGCGCCGAGCTCCCTAAGGGCTGCAGCGCGCACGGCGGGACCCGGAGCAGCTTGGAGGGGCTCGGGCGGCGGCTCCGCGGAGGGGGCTGCGCGGCCCCGGGAGCAGCTCGGAGGGGCTCGGGCAGAGGAAGAGGCTCCGTGCGGAGGGGGCTGCGCGGTTCCAGGAGCAGCTCGGAGGGGCTCGGGCGGCGGCTCCGCGGAGGGGGCTGCGCGGCCCCGGGAGCAGCTCGGAGGGGCTCGGGCAGAGGAAGAGGCTCCGTGCGGAGGGGGCTGCGCGGTTCCAGGAGCAGCTCGGAGGGGCTCGGGCGGCGGCTCCGCGGAGGGGGCTGCGCGGCCCGGGAGCGCGAATCCACCAGCGCAGGCTCCGGAGCACAGGGCGCCGGGACACAGCCCAGGATCCCGCCTCCCCCGGGACAGGCAGAGGCCGGGAGGGCCCAGGACAGCGAGGACGCTCCTGCCCCAGCTGAGCACATCAGCGGCCCCGCCCCGGAGCCTCCAGGCCCTGCAGACGGAGTTCCTGCCGGAGCTGAATCCAGGTTTCCAGAGCTGCCCCGCCACTGGGGCTGTTCCTCCTGCGGCCTCACGGGGTAAACAACCCCCGCTGAGCCCTGCACCAGGCAGGGGCACAGCAGCTCCCCCAACTGCTAACACCTGAAAATCAGCACAACAGGCCCCTCCCCCAGAACACCAGCTAGACTGACAACTTCCAGGAGAAGCCAAGGGACTTAAAGTACACAGAATCAGAAGATACTCCCCGGTGGTTCTTTTTTGTTGTTTGTTTTTGTTTTTGTTTTTGTTTTTGTTTTGTTTTGCTTTTTGATTTGTTTCCTTCCCCCACCCCCTTTTTTTTCTCCTTTCTTTTTCTTTCTCTTTTTCTTCTTCTTTTTTTTTTTTTCGTTTTTTTTTTCTTTTTCTTCCCTTTTTTTTTCTCTTTCTCTTTTCTTTCCTTCTTTCTCTCCTCTCTTTTTCTCTTTTTCCCAATACAACTTGCTTTTGGCCACTCTGCACTGAGCAAAATGACTAGAAGGAAAACCTCACCTCAAAAGAAAGAATCAGAAACAGTCCTCTCTCCCACAGAGTTACAAAATCTGGATTACAATTCAATGTCAGAAAGCCAATTCAGAAGCACTATTATACAGCTACTGGTGGCTCTAGAAAAAAGTATAAAGGACTCAAGAGACTTTATGACTGCAGAATTTAGAGCTAATCAGGCAGAAATTAAAAATCAATTGAATGAGATGCAATCCAAACGAGAAGTCCTAACGACGAGGGTTAACGAGGTGGAAGAACGAGTGAGTGACCTAGAAGACAAGTTGATAGCAAAGAGGGAAACTGAGGAAAAAAGAGACAAACAATTAAAAGACCATGAAGATAGATTAAGGGAAATAAACGACAGCCTGAGGAAGAAAAACCTACGTTTAATTGGGGTTCCCGAGGGCGCCGAAAGGGACAGAGGGCCAGAATATGTATTTGAACAAATTCTAGCTGAAAACTTTCCTAATCTGGGAAGGGAAACAGGCATTCAGATCCAGGAAATAGAGAGATCCCCCCCTAAAATCAATAAAAACCGTTCAACACCTCGACATTTAATTGTGAAGCTTGCAAATTCCAAAGATAAGGAGAAGATCCTTAAAGCAGCAAGAGACAAGAAATCCCTGACTTTTATGGGGAGGAGTATTAGGGTAACAGCAGACCTCTCCACAGAGACCTGGCAGGCCAGAAAGGGCTGGCAGGATATATTCAGGGTCCTAAATGAGAAGAACATGCTACCAAGAATACTTTATCCAGCAAGGCTCTCATTCAAAATGGAAGGAGAGATAAAGAGCTTCCAAGACAGGCAGCAACTAAAAGAATATGTGACCTCCAAACCAGCTCTGCAAGAAATTTTAAGGGGGCCTCTTAAAATTCCCCTTTAAGAAGAAGTTCAGTGGAACAGTCCACAAAAACAAAGACTGAATAGATATCATGATGACACTAAACTCATATCTCTCAATAGTAACTCTGAATGTGAACGGGCTTAATGACCCCATCAAAAGGCGCAGGGTTTCAGACTGGATAAAAAAGCAGGACCCATCTATTTGCTGTCTACAAGAGACTCATTTTAGACAGAAGGACACCTACAGCCTGAAAATAAAAGGTTGGCGAACCATTTACCATTCGAATGGTCCTCAAAAGAAAGCAGGGGTAGCCATCCTTATATCAGATAAACTAAAATTTACCCCAAAGACTGTAGTGAGAGATGAAGAGGGACACTATATCATACTTAAAGGATCTATTCAACAAGAGGACTTAACAATCCTCAATATATATGCTCCGAATGTGGGAGCTGCCAAATATATAAATCAATTATTAACCAAAGTGAAGAAATACTTAGATAATAATACACTTATACTTGGTGACTTCAATCTAGCTCTTTCTATACTCGATAGGTCTTCTAAGCAAAACATCTCCAAAGAAACGAGAGCTTTAAATGATACACTGGACCAGATGGATTTCACAGATATCTACAGAACTTTACATCCAAACTCAACTGAATACACATTCTTCTCAAGCGCACATGGAACTTTCTCCAGAATAGACCACATATTGGGTCACAAATCGGGTCTGAACCGATACCAAAAGATAGGGATTGTCCCCTGCATATTCTCGGACCATAATGCCTTGAAATTAGAACTAAATCACAACAAGAAGTTTGGAAGGACCTCAAACACATGGAGGTTAAGGACCATCCTGCTAAAAGATAAAAGGGTCAACCAGGAAATTAAGGAAGAATTAAAAAGATTCATGGAAACTAATGAGAATGAAGATACAACCGTTCAAAATCTTTGGGATGCAGCAAAAGCAGTCCTAAGGGGGAAATACATCGCAATACAAGCATCCATTCAAAAACTGGAAAGAACTCAAATACAAAAGCTAACCTTACACATAAAGGAGCTAGAGAAAAAACAGCAAATAGATCCTACACCCAAGAGAAGAAGGGAGTTAATAAAGATTCGAGCAGAACTCAACGAAATCGAGACCAGAAGAACTGTGGAACAGATCAACAGAACCAGGAGTTGGTTCTTTGAAAGAATTAATAAGATAGATAAACCATTAGCCAGCCTTATTAAAAAGAAGAGAGAGAAGACTCAAATTAATAAAATCATGAATGAGAAAGGAGAGATCACTACCAACACCAAGGAAATACAAACGATTTTAAAAACATATTATGAACAGCTATACGCCAATAAATTAGGCAATCTAGAAGAAATGGACGCATTCCTGGAAAGCCACAAACTACCAAAACTGGAACAGGAAGAAATAGAAAACCTGAACAGGCCAATAACCAGGGAGGAAATTGAAGCAGTCATCAAAAACCTCCCAAGACACAAGAGTCCAGGGCCAGATGGCTTCCCAGGAGAATTTTATCAGACGTTTAAAGAAGAAATCATACCTATTCTCCTAAAGCTGTTTGGAAAGATAGAAAGAGATGGAGTACTTCCAAATTCGTTCTATGAAGCCAGCATCACCTTAATTCCAAAGCCAGACAAAGACCCCGCCAAAAAGGAGAATTACAGACCAATATCCCTGATGAACATGGATGCAAAAATTCTCAACAAGATACTGGCCAATAGGATCCAACAGTACATTAAGAAAATTATTCACCATGACCAAGTAGGATTTATCCCTGGGACACAAGGCTGGTTCAACACCCGTAAAACAATCAATGTGATTCATCATATCAGCAAGAGAAAAACCAAGAACCATATGATCCTCTCATTGGATGCAGAGAAAGCATTTGACAAAATACAGCATCCATTCCTGATTAAAACTCTTCAGAGTGTAGGGATAGAGGGAACATTCCTCGACATCTTAAAAGCCATCTATGAAAAGCCCACAGCAAATATCATTCTCAATGGGGAAGCACTGGGAGCCTTTCCCCTAAGATCAGGAACAAGACAGGGATGTCCACTCTCACCACTGCTATTCAACATAGTACTGGAAGTCCTAGCCTCAGCAATCAGACAACAAAAAGACATTAAAGGCATTCAAATTGGCAAAGAAGAAGTCAAACTCTCTCTCTTCGCCGATGACATGATATTCTACATAGAAAACCCAAAAGTCTCCACCCCAAGATTGCTAGAACTCATACAGCAATTCGGTAGCGTGGCAGGATACAAAATCAATGCCCAGAAGTCAGTGGCATTTCTATACACTAACAATGAGACTGAAGAAAGAGAAATTAAGGAGTCAATCCCATTTACAATTGCACCCAAAAGCATAAGATACCTAGGAATAAACCTCACCAAAGATGTAAAGGATCTATACCCTCAAAACTATAGAACACTTCTGAAAGAAATTGAGGAAGACACAAAGAGATGGAAAAATATTCCATGCTCATGGATTGGCAGAATTAATATTGTGAAAATGTCAATGTTACCCAGGGCAATATACACGTTTAATGCAATCCCTATCAAAATACCATGGACTTTCTTCAGAGAGTTAGAACAAATTATTTTAAGATTTGTGTGGAATCAGAAAAGACCCCGAATAGCCAGGGGAATTTTAAAAAAGAAAACCATATCTGGGGGCATCACAATGCCAGATTTCAGGTTGTACTACAAAGCTGTGGTCATCAAGACAGTGTGGTACTGGCACAAAAACAGACACATAGATCAGTGGAACAGAATAGAGAATCCAGAAGTGGACCCTGAACTTTATGGGCAACTAATATTCGATAAAGGAGGAAAGACTATCCATTGGAAGAAAGACAGTCTCTTCAATAAATGGTGCTGGGAAAATTGGACATCCACATGCAGAAGAATGAAACTAGACCACTCTCTTTCACCATACACAAAGATAAACTCAAAATGGATGAAAGATCTAAATGTGAGACAAGATTCCATCAAAATCCTAGAGAAGAACACAGGCAACACCCTTTTTGAACTCGGCCACAGTAACTTCTTGCAAGATACATCCACGAAGACAAAAGAAACAAAAGCAAAAATGAACTATTGGGACTTCATCAAGATAAGAAGCTTTTGCACAGCAAAGGATACAGTCAACAAAACTCAAAGACAACCTACAGAATGGGAGAAGATATTTGCAAATGACATATCAAATAAAGGGCTAGTTTCCAAGATCTATAAAGAACTTATTAAACTCAACACCAAATAAACAAACAATCCAATCATGAAATGGGCAAAAGACATGAAGAGAAATCTCACAGAGGAAGACATAGACATGGCCAACATGCATATGAGAAAATGCTCTGCATCACTTGCCATCAGGGAAATACAAATCAAAACCACAATGAGATACCACCTCACACCGGTGAGAATGGGGAAAATTAACAAGGCAGGAAACCACAAATGTTGGAGAGGATGCGGAGAAAAGGGAACCCTCTTACACTGTTGGTGGGAATGTGAACTGGTGCAGCCACGCTGGAAAACTGTGTGGAGGTTCCTCAAAGAGTTAAAAATAGACCTGCCCTACGACCCAGCAATTGCACTGTTGGGGATTTACCCCAAAGATATAGATGCAGTTAAACGCCGGGACACCTGCACCCCGATGTTTATAGCAGCAATGGCCACGATAGCCAAACTGTGGAAGGAGCCTCGGTGTCCATCGAAAGATGAATGGATAAAGAAGATGTGGTTTATGTATACAATGGAATATTACTCAGCTATTAGAAATGACAAATACCCACCATTTGCTTCAACGTGGATGGAACTGGAGGGTATTATGCTGACTGAAGTAAGTCAGTCGGAGAAGGACAAACATTATATGTTCTCATTCATTTGGGGAATATAAATAATAGTGAAAGGGAATATAAGGGAAGGGAGAAGAAATGTGTGGGCAATATCAGAAAGGGAGACAGAACGTAAAGACTGCTAACTCTGGGAAACGAACTAGGGGTGGTAGAAGGGGAGGAGGGCGGGGGGTGGGAGTGAATGGGTGACGGGCACTGGGTATTATTCTGTATGTTAGTAAATTGAACACCAATAAAAAAAAAATAAAAATAAAAAAATAAAAAAATTAAAAAAAAAAAAAAAAGAGTCTTACTGCTAGTCATTCAAATGGTTTCCAGTTTCTGACTGTTGTGGAGAAAGCCATATGACATAATTACTTAAGCCATTCATAAACAAATGTTTTTATCCACTTAGATAAATAATTAGGCATGGGAATAGTGTGTCACGAGGTAGGTGTATGTCTAGTTTTCTCAAGTGATTTAACATTCCCACCATCAATGTGTGAACATTTCAGTTGGTCCATATCTTCACTTCATATCGTCAGGCTTTTTAATTTCACATATTCAAGGTCATTCTAGTTTTCTTATGGTTAGTGCTTTTTTGTGTCCACAAGGTCCAAAGATTTTCAGTAACTTTATTATAATTCAATTCAAAACATTTCCTAATTTTCTTATAATTTCTTCTTTGACTTATGGGTTATTTTGAAGTGTATTCTTTAATTTTCAAACATTTGGAAATTTTTCTGTTCCTCTTATTGCTAAGGATTTTTTATTTAATTCCATCATGATCAGAAGACATATTTTATAAGATTTCAATTTTTTGAAACTTATGAGATGCATTTGGTGGGTCAATATATGAGCTAGCTTGATGAATGTTCCATGTGCATTTGAAAATATATTATTCTGCAATTGTTGGGTGTGGTGATCTGTTAATGTTAATTATGTCAAGTTGGTTTTAATGTTTAAATTCTGTATCCTAAATGAATTTCTGCTTATTTACTCTATTAACTGCTAAAAGGAGGTATTAACACTTCATCTGTGATTGCATTCAAGCTGTTTACACTTAGATTATGACTTGTAGACAGTATATATGTTACTTTTATAGCCAATCTCACAATCTCTATCTTTTGAGTTTTAGTTTCTTTCCATTTAATACAATTATTTATATGCTTGAGTTTAAATCTATCATCTTATTATTTATGTTCTATTTATTTCTCTGTTTTGATTTTTCTTTTTGCCATTTTGAGAGGTTAACTGAATCATTCTAGAATTCTTTTTTATTTCCTCTATTGGCTGTTTAGCTATGCTTCTCTTTATTATTACTTTTCCTCTTCATGCTAGGAGTTATAATATGTATCTTTAATTTGTAAAAGTATCCTTAGAACTAATATTTTACTAGCTCATACTTCACATTTCACGCTTTCAATTTCACAAATGTAAGAACATCAGATCAGTTTATTCTTATTACACCACCAAGTTTTGTAGTATTATTGTCATATGTTTTATTTCTACTTGTTTTAACTTTATCTTATGATGATGTCATTTTTGCTTTAAAGAGTTTATTTGCCCATTAAAGAAATTAAGAAGATAAAATTTGTTAGTCTTTTATATTAATCTATATACTTACTATTTCTAGTGCTTTTCATTTCTTCTTGTGAAACCAGATTTCTATCTCATACTATTTTCCTTGGCTTGATGAATTTCCTTTAATATCTCTTATAGTGCAGGTCTGCCAGCCACAAATTTTCTCAGCTTTCATTTATCTGCATATGTCTATTTCACACTCATTTCTAAAGGATATTTCGCTGCATATAGATTCTAGTGTAGTAGGGTTTTCTTTTCCTTCTTCCTTCAGCACTTTAAAGATGACCATTCCATTGTCATCTGGCCTTCATTGTTTCTGACTGAAAATCAACCATCTTTCATATTACTGTTCCACTGCGCATAACGTGTTGATTTTTCCTAGTACTTTTAATATGTTCTTTCCGTATCATTGTCTTTGGTTTTCACAATTTGACAACGATATCAGTACCTAAGTTTGGTATTCTTGATATTTATTCCCCTGCAGCTTTTTAGTACAAATGCAGACTACTGATTGCCACTTCAGACCTACTATATCAAAGTCACTGGTAGTATGACAAGGATAGAGACTAGTTTTATTACTGTATTCTAAACAGTCTCTAAATTATTTTTATGGACACAAAGGATTAGAGAATCACTAAGCTACAGTAATAAAACTAGTCTCTATCCTGAAGAAATGTAGGGTATTTGAAAGAGCTAAGGCATATACTCAAAAATCTATAATATTATTAGGATATAAAAATATGCCATATCAGTAGGAATGACTGGGTATGGAAGTTCAGAAAAGAAAGAAGAAAACTAAGTGGTAAAAAGAAAAGTTTATTGGAAGGCATAGCATTCAAGTAGACTCTTAAAAGATGAGTGCATTTCAATTTGGAAAATTGGAGAAGAGTTGCCCCAATTTAAGTGGTCATCTCTAAATACCATGAACAACAATTTTACCATCCCAAAACTAACCTTTACATCTCTATTACTGGCATAAAATAGGAGTGAGAGGCCAAACTAAAAGAATATTTTTGACAGACTTAAGTTGAAGGTATCTGATATTTCAACATTTAATAAAGAACTGTACCCCCATATACACACCATGTGGTAACCCTATTATGAGCAGAAAAAAAAGAGACTTGGAATGCTTTCCAGCCCATTAACAGAATGCAATAGCTTCTTATTTTTTTTAATGCAACATAACCTGGATGTCAGGTTGCATTAAGATGCCTTGGGTTACGATGACATAAATAGTTCAACATAATGAAACATGACACAGAGAAATATGGGCATCGATCTGTGCCACTAATTTAAAGACGCACTGGGTTTTGCCCTGATCTGTTTTTATGTCCTCAACCAGGAAATAACACATGGATAATGGGTATTGCCTGCTTTGTTGTTCCCAGGACAGACTGCACAGAGAGTTTTTCTATTATCGACACATCCTTGGTATTGACAAGAGGGTTATCATATTCTCTGTCTCATGGACTCTTGTCAAATGGTCATAACTTACACAAATAAGAACAGACTCATTCTAAAGGCAGTCTTCAGTAAAATGGATTCCTATATCTTAAATTTCAGTCTTCATTAGGGCTGAAATTTAATCTTAATTTACTTACGTACATAATCAGTGAACTATGGTACTATGCTAGGGGAAAAAAGATGACTGAGATCCTGACCTCTAGTCTTTTTAGCATTTATTAAAATATGTTTTTCAGAGATGTTACTAGATGTAGCCCTAAAATTTCTGTGTTTTGGAAATACAGAATTAAACATGTTTTGATCAAAAATGGAAATTGAATTAATTCAGAATTCCTTGCCTCCCACTCATGCTGGATCAGTATAGCCACAGGGCTTTGCTGTGTGAGAACTGGAACTGGGCTGTCTATAAAATCCATAAGTTGTCAAGCATTTTCCTATCCATTAAATGGAGACTGAAAAATTCTACCTATAAACCTAGGGAAACAGCTTGGAATTACTATCATCCTGAGGTACAGATATGATTCCTCAAAATATATTAGTTACTCATGCTTGCTCCAGGTGTTGCTATGAGTTCCAAATTAATACATGTAGAATAGAAACCCCAAAATTGGAAATAAATATATAATTGGCCCATAATTGTGAATCCCCAGAAGTGATAAAAGAATATTCTATTATTAAAGGATTTTTCACAGTACAGAAACTGCTGGGCTCCAACAACAGCAAAAACTCTACTGACTACAGATGAAAAGAAGAAGAAGAAGAAGAAGAAAGAAGAAGAAGAAGAAGAAGAAGAAGAAGAAGAAGAAGAAGAAGAAGAAGAAGAAGAAGAAGAAAGGAGAAGGAAGAAAGAAGAAAGAAGAAAGAAGAAAGAAGAAGAAGAAGGAGAAGAAGAAGGAGGAGGAGGAGGAGGAGGGGGAGGAGGAGGAGGAGAAGGAGGAGGAGGAGGAGGAAAAACTACAAGGCATTTGAAAAAATAAACTTCCATGAGAGATAATGAATCCACATAATAGCAATAACAAAAAAGGAAGGACTCCTTAAAATTCTTTTAAAATTTTAAAATAAGTATATTAAAATGGCTTTATAAATCAAATTTACTGATATTTTCCTTAATGTTAGTTCTTTCTGCATAATATTTGACAAATTTTTGCCTATTCTAAGGTCACAAATATGTTTTTCCTGTTCTATTCTAGAAACATTGTTTTAGTTTTCATATTAGTTAAAAGATAACTCACAGAGTAGAAGATGTTTGCAATGCATAAAATGAGAAAAAAGTCCTTTCCAGCATATATTCAAAATACTTGCAAATCAATGAGGGAAAGACAGTCAAATAAAATAGTAGGAAAAAGACCGGAACAGGTACCTTACCAAAAAGGTAAATGACCATCAAAATGGCCAATAAATATTTGAAAAAATATTCAACATAATTAGTTATAACCAAATGAAAATTAAAAACACTATGAAATACTATTACACACCCAGCAGAATGTTTAAATTATAAAAGCTGTCAATAGCAAGAGTTGGCAAAGATGTGAAGAAACTAAAATTTTTATATATATGGATGAGTTGAATTGCAGATTGCTATGCCCACTTTGGAAAACAGTTTAACAGAATCTATGAAGCTAAAAACATGCATACCTTATGACCCAGCAACTCAACATATGGGTAAATACCTAATTTAAGTGAGTATTCATGTTCACCTAAAACATATTGCTATATAAGCTGTTGGCAGAAAGGGGAGCTGAGTGAAAGGTTTATGAGAACTTTCTCTACTATTTTTGCAACATTTCTATAAATTTAAAATTATCTCAAATCAAACAAATTAACTGTTAAAAAGAAAGCCAGACACAAGTGGCATAAATTCAAGAATTAATTCATATGGAATTCAAAAAGAGTAATCTATAGCTATGGAGGACTCTTTAGGGGAATACTGACTCAAAGGGAATAAAGGAGCCTTGTGTGATACTAGAAATGTTTTACATCTTTCTCTGGGTGGTGTTTATATGGCATACATATAAAGAAAAGGCAAAGAAAGAAACAGGGTGGAATTGTTAAACTTGATGCAAATAGAATTCATCTGAATGCAGTGTAAAGCTATAAGGAGATGGGAATTATAAAAGAGAAGGTAAGAGAGATGAAAGACAGAAAGAAACTAAAAAGTTTCATCTTATCCCCTAGGCATTTCAGGAGGAGATATTAGAGAATGGGGAGCAGTAGTACAGAAAGATGTAATGTCTGAAACAGATACATAACTTAACAAAAGATGTCTTCCATTTGAAAGAGCACATTGAGTTTTCAATACAGTAAATTATATGCACACCTAGTTCCAATGTGATGAAAAAAAGTCAGTTATCAGAGAAAAAGAATCTTAAAAATTTTAGAATTCTCACTATTGGAGTGGGAATTTATAGATCAGCAAGGGAAATAGAATGATCCACATAGCAATGGAGATATCAGTACAAACTCATGTTTAACTTAATTTAGATAGAGATGTTTACATACAGAAATAGTTGTCAATGTGTGAATATACACAGGTTAGTATACACACATATAATTCTTTGCTGTCAGCCTAAAAGAAACAACACTCTAGCATCAACAAATAAACCTACTGTCCAAATCTTGGTCCTTAATACTATTCTCTAATAAGAGGAATAAGCCTCTTGGAGAAATAGCTGATTCTAGGATTGGAACATGAAATATAAAGACCACTGAACATTTTGCAATACTGAAAGTCAGAGAAAAAATCACAAACTCCCACAAGGGTGGGAGTATGTTGACGGAACACAGGGACAATTAAAGGAGCTCCTAATGACCAAAGCTGGGAAAATGCGAGTAACAAAATAAATAGTGTAGGATTATATCACAAAGTATAAGATAAATATTCATGGTTCCTTTTGGATATAAATAAATTATTTTAAAAATCAATATTAGGGGAGAAGAGATAAATTTCTAATGCAGAAGAATTCCAAGTAATTTATATAGATACCTTATCTTCAAGGAAGTGGAGCATATAAACTACCCCTCTTGTCATATGGGCTACACATAGTGGCTTCCTTCCAAAGAGGAGGAAAAGAAAAGATGAACTTTACAGTGGAGAAACCTGACAAACACTACTTCAGGCAGGCACTGAAGGTCAACATCAATAGTCATAAATCATATTGATAATATATAACCTTAATATGATGTAATAAAAATGGCACTTTCCCTCTATGGTTTTCTTCCCCCAACCCATATCCCCAGTTTTATCATGAGAAAAACATCAGAAAATTTTTAGTAGTGGAGTAGCCTATCAAGTATTTGATCAGTACTCCTCAAAACTGTCAAGCCACAGTCAAGAAGAACCGAAGGTAACATGATGACTAAAGGTAATGTGTTAATGTGAATGGAATCTTGGAACAGATAACAGATATTAGGTAAAAATTGTAGAAATCTGAATACACTATGGACTTTAGCTAATAGTAGTGTATCAATGTTATGTTTATTCACTGTGAAAAAAAATGTACCAGAAGTTAAAGATTTTCTAAAGAAGCATACTCACCAAAAACAACAAAACAAAATCTGTCACTGTTTCTTCCCTCTGCAGTTTGATTTTTAAGCTTGTGGCTTTTTTTTTTTAAAGATTATTATTATTATTTTAATTCCTGAAAAGCAGACAGTAAAACAGTTCCTGGAGGAATTTACAACCAACTGCATGAGTTTTGTTTTGTTTTATTTGTTTTTAATTTTCAGAATTTGTCCAAATAGTTATTTGGACAAATATTTTGTCAAATGGTTATCAAGATAACCATTTCTTTGCAGAGTTCAGGCGCCCGAGGAAGAGCCACATCCTTGAAACAAAACAAAACACACCCAGAATAAACCACACAATCCCCTTTAACCTAGCTTTTTATCAAATGCAACAGTTCCTTGTAACTTTGCACACAAGTTCCTATGTTGAGTTGAATTATAACTGGCTTTATATTTGGAGAGAGCAAACTTGAAACTTTTAAAGAGAAAAAAAGTGAGAGCAAAATATTTGGGTTTTGTTTTTCTGACAAAGACTACAAGATTTAATATGCGAATTTTTGGTGAGAGAGTTCTTAAAAAGACAGACTTTTGTGTTATCAAGAGAGAGAGGCTGGAGAGAGTGTAGGCCATGTTGCACTGATGCCCAGTGGCTCACAGCTCCCAGGTTGGCTGTGGGTAGCTAGAGCTCTGCCCCACTTTCCTCACTTTGGGATCCAGCTGCCCTTATAGGAGAGTCTCTCTTAACTTCTGTTCAGCAGCTACACAGGTAACGTCTGCTCACAGTTTATTGGCCAAACCAAGTCTCAGATCCAGGAAGAAGGGAAATGTAATTCTATGACAAAAGAGGCAACAAATATTTTGAACATTATACATCTCCCACAGCTTGACAGAAGGAAGGAGTGTCATGCAAGAAAAATATTAAACAATTAATGTATTCAGCATGTTGGTTTATTAAGAAAGGTATTGATGGAAAATAATGAAAAACATAAATTAGGATCTTAAAATAAGGCAGGAAATATAGGATAATGGAAAGTGGAGGAGACATGAATTTTAAAGAATCTAAAGTTTGTACTTTTTGATTGACTTTAAACTATTTTTAGGTAAATGCGCATTTTAGACACAGTCATTAAGAATAGAAATATAATGGATACCTCTCTATTTCAGTTAGGAAGAAAGGGAATATAAAGAAATTCTATTTAATTCATTAGAAATCAGAGTAGTAGATAAAGCATACATTTTTAAAAACATAGTAAAGAAAAATGCAAAATGAGATAACAAAAGTTCGAAGATTCAGACCTCAGCTATGACCAAAAAAATCTCCCCATTTAACAATATAGGCACCAATATATAAAGTACTGGTAGTCCCTTAACCTGGGTCAGGTTTGCGAGCAGCCTTTAAGAAACCTCAGAAATTCTGCTCAGGGATTCTCACCAGTAGCCCATACTCCTCCTAAAGTCTTAATAAAACATGCCATTTGTAGTTTTCAGAAATTGTAACATGGATGCAAGTCAGGTAAAATTTGTCTTATGAAACATTCTTACAAAGGCTTTTAACTCAGTGTTAATGATACCTAAAAGACACACAAAGGCATGATACCCACTAAAGAACTATGAAATTATGAAATAAACTTAGATAAGAATGAAGCAAGAGTAAACAGAGATTTTAAAATTATCAGAAATCTTGAAAATAGGGGATCCCTGGGTGGCTCAGAGGTTTAGCACCTGCCTTTGGCCCAGGGCACAATCCTGGAGTCCCGGGATTGAGTCCTGCGTCGGGCTCCCTGCATGGAGCCTGCTTCTCCCTCTGCCTGTGTCTCTGCCTCGCTCTCTCTCGCTCTCTCTCTATGTCTATCATGAATAAGTAAAAAAATTTAAAAAAAAAGAAATCTTGAAAATAAATATTTAATATTTGAAGTTTAAAGGAGGCTTAAAACTCTACTCTGGACGTAAGTGAATTTGAAGATAATTTAGAGAAATTAGGATTTTTTTTAATATGAAAAAATGTCATTGAGGGGCACCTGGGTGGCTCAGTCAAGCATCTGACTTTGACTTGGGTCACAGTCTCAGGGTCCTGAGATGGAGCCCCAGTTCGATCCTCTGCACCCTCTCCCTCTGCACCCCCCCACCATGCTCTATCTGTCTCTCTCTCAAATAAATAAACAAAATCTTTTTTTAAAAAAGTTGTTGAAAGCCTGGAAAAATAGGATGAAAATTTTCTGGGGACACATGGAGAGAAGGGTGGAAAAATAATGCCTAATGTAGTACCTGAGAATTATCCAAAATTTAAGAAAACCGTTATTCTCAAAATTAAAAGAAACTTTTAAAAGAAAGACTACAAAATGTTGTATGTGTGTGTATTTATTTATTTAAAATATATACTAAAGATTATAAATATACTGCATATTATAGATTATATATTTAAACTCTAAAAGTCCATTCCAAGTCACATAAAAGTAAAATTTTAGAAAACTAAGAATTAAATGACAATTTTAAAAGCTTTGAAAAATGGGCAGATTACTCTTAATGAAAAGAAATGACAATTAGTATGATAACAAGCAAAATTCCCTTTAGCAACCATAGGTGCCAGAAGATAATGGAATAATATATTAGAGGATGCTGAGGGAAAATTGCTGTAAACCTAGAACTACAGAATTATGACAGATTATAAAACCAAAGCATAATTTATTAATTCAGCAAATAATTTTTTTGGTATTTACTATGTTTCAACTCCTATTCCAGGATTTGGAATATAGCAGGACACAGAAGAGACAAAGCCGTTTTCATAAAGCCCCTTTTCTAGTGAGGACAAATAATAAATAGGTAATATGTCACCACATGTGATAAGAGCTGTGAAAAGAAAAGGCAGAATGAGGCATATAGAGTGATGTGGGGAATAGGCCATTTATAAAGAGGCATGAAGGAAGGCTCTTTTTTTTTTAAGAGAGAGAGAGCATGTGCACACTAGCACGTAGTGGAGTGAGGGGACAGAGGGAGAGAGAGAATCCTAAGCAGGCTCTACACTCAGCATGGAACCCAAAATGAGGCTCAATCTCATGACCCTGAGATTATGGACTGAGCCGAAATTAAAAGTGTAACCAATTGAGCTACCCAGACACCCCATGAAGGAAGCCTTTTATGAAGCCATGACATTTGATCAAATTCCTGGAGGAATTGAGAAGTGATCCACAAAAGTGTCTGAAGCAGTGGATTCCAGATGGGGAACTCACAAATGACCTTAGAAGAAGGAGGAGAAAAAATGAGACATAGGAGGCAGGGAAGGAGCAGGAGGAGGAACTCTGAAGTAGTTGGTTAGAGGAGACAGAGTTGCCATCTATTGTGTTAGAGAAAATCTCAGTAGATGCAGGTTTGTGGATAAAAACCAAAAGGCTGTCTTCATACAGAAGGTATTTAATAGATACCTTCAAAGTGAAGATAGCAAGTAGGTAGTTGAATATAGGAATCTGGAATCTGGGAGAAAAGGCTGTAACAGGAGTTGCATATCAGTATCTAGATATTAATTAAATCCACGTATCAAGTATGAATAGAGGCAAAGAGAAACATCTGAGAACTGAACCTGGCAGTGGGGGTGGGAGAGATTTGCCACATTGACAAGTAAGAAGGGTGGAAGGAAGGTGGGAGACTGACTCTGTAACAGAGGCCAGTGAGGTAGATGAAGAACCCACAGAGAGCAGTATGAAATTTCAGTTTAATAATCATCACTCAGGGCACCCAGGTAGCTTAGTCAGTTAAGTGTCTACCTTCAGCTCAGGTCATGATCCTGGAGTCCCCAGGTTGAGCCACTCAGTGAGGAGTTTTCTCCTTCTGCTCCTCACCCCACTTGTGCTCTCTCACTCTCTCTCAAATAAATAAATATTTATTTTTAAAAAGTCATCCACTCAAGTTCCTCTAGACATGTGAATTTTGCAATATGAAATGGTCATGTACATGGATTTAGGTTAACTGAGGGTGCTGACAGGGAGGGTCAGAAGGAGCAAGAGAATGGGGCAGGATAATGGAAAAAACATGCTACACTTGATAATTCTAATTTTATCTTTACTGACTCTTTGTCTGTTCTCTGGGCAGCCATTACTGAGGCAGCTTCTAAGTACCCACTCATACTTAGTAAATTAATTATGCTAGGTAATCTGGTCACTCGGATGCTCATGACATTGGTCACCATCTCCATACACCAAATGACCCCCTTAGTTTGGCCACTGTTGCTGTTTCTGCAGTAGGCTGAGACTGAGCTGACTAATCCATTCCAGACAGACACAGAGCTAGACTCAATGTCTTTGCAACTGACTCAGCACAACCGCTTTCAGTTCTTAATGGTGCCTAGGATTTGATAAACATGACTATGTTCATTCTTTCTGTCCCCTTCATATTTTTTTCAGTTAAAATATGTAAATGAATATACCTGCATGTGATCATTTTAAGATTCATTCAGATTATCGAAATGTTGCTGCTTAAGCCCACCCTCTTCACAAACAGTTGTGGGATTATTTCAAATTTGTTCAAAATGTTTTCTTCTTGGGAAATTCAGATGCAGAGAAATGCTCTCCATTATGGCCATAGTGTGTGTCTCAAATGAGCCTTCTAGTCTACATTTCTCTGAAAGCAGGAAGATTACATTGCATCACTTTGGTGACAGCTGAACATGTTTTGCTTTTAAAACATCAGTCACATTACTTTGGACTTACACAAAGGGGGGATAATCTCAGCAATTTCATTGAGAAAAGTTTCAAAATTATGTTTTTTGCACAACAGCTTCCTTCGTACACTTAAAGATGTTTGACAAAGAGTTTACCTAATTATACCAGGCAAGTGGGACCTTGGAAGATCAGAAAAATCTCTAGGAGACAAGGAAGCATATGCTGTTATATTTTGGGCTGAGGATTCAGAAACATGTTTGATGTAGAGGGAATGAAAAGGGGCATTAACTGAAAAGGGAGCAACTAGAGGGTTTCTGAAAAAAATTCTTTGGGTTGTCTCACATCCAATATGCTAAAATACAGATGTAGGGGGAAATCCAAGAAACATCATCATCTCCACGGCTATGTAGGTTAGTTCCAGAAAGTCCTTCCAATCCAAGAGCCCATCCCGAAATATGTCTTACAGAATGTTTGTGGAAGTTACAATACTTGAAATGATTTCCTTAAGCTAACAACTTACTCCTCCTCACAAATCCCTAATTTTTCATCAATAATCCAAGATGGCTCTACCATTTAGGCAACCTTTCCTCTTTGATAAGTGGCTCCCACCAATTGATATCCAAATACTTAAAATGGGGCTTCTTGTTGGTTTCTTTACCTATCCTCCACCAAGACACAAAGAATATTCCCATTATCATGTCTGGACAAATGGTGAGAAAATCTATGTTTCTTCAATTCCCAAATGTTTAAATAGTCCAACGTATCTTAATTCTTTATGATACACAGCCTATGTACAATTATTCATTGCAGATTACAAGTACCAAATGGGGTCAAAATGGAAAATTCTGTGTTCCATGATTTAATGAGGTTTGAGGTATACTAGAAAAAACAAACCCATAAATAAGATAAATAAGTAATTATACTAATGTGTGGCAAACATCGCTATTATGGAAGAGTGTGCTATTGGAGCACAGTGGCAGCTTGCCTAATTCTTGAGGGGAGGTCAGACATGTTATTGGAGGAAATTATTGATTTTCAGGAAAGTCAATGATCCAGGAAAAAAATGAAGACACTGCACTGAGTTAATGCTGTGGTCATGGTTTTGGAGAAGAGGTGACATACATAGATCTTGGTAGTAGTTAGGATCATGAAAAGTTTATAATGCCCCAATTTTCTAGGACCAAAGATAAAGAACATGGGAAGATGTGATACTACCACATTACTTTGTTGCCTTGAGTGAGTCATCTACCTTGGTTTCCTGACTTGATAAATGATAGGGCCCAGCTTGGGTACAAAGGTCCTCAGGATGTTTAAACATAAATGAAACTGAGAAGCTATTTTCACTATCTTAAAAACCTAAATGAAAAACAGACACTGATGATATTGTTTGAGCTAATGTTTTTTTCCTTTGGGTTGGAATTATAAAAACACTAAATGTAAATTTAATTAGTTCATTCTGATTCAAGTTCTGATGATAAACAGGTAGGTTTATGATACATTAATAAGGAAAACAAATAATTAATGTATACAATACTTTTGTTAACTAACATTGTCCAAACATGGAATTCATGGGTAAGTTATAAAGAGAGAATACTTGGAGATGAGGACCACAATGAAGTCGACTTATAGTCCAAGTTTTACAAGCTTCTCTGAACTTCTTATAAAAACATACTCTTCTCCTGAAACATTTAATCTAGTTTTAATAGTGCAAAATATTTCAGAAGGGGTTTTCTGAGAATTTAATATTAAGGACTAACTGGATGGATGAGTGTTTGAGGTCAAGGCGTTATGCCACAACAAGAGGGAATCATGGTAGCATCCACTTAACATATTAGAGACTAGATTTAGAAAAAAAAATGTCTTCTAAAAAGGACAGGGGCAAAGTAAAGACATAGTTTCTCTTCTTGAATTATATCCTTTTAAAGCAGGAGTGACCTTAGCAATCCTCTAAAATAGCCTCCTCTAAATGTCCTCTCCTCGTAGACTGGGACAACCATAGAAGTTACATGGTTTGCCCTGTATTATACATTAGATGATGTGAAGGCAGAGTAGTAGAAGACTGGACACAGACATGTTCTATAAAATGTTCTCCTTCCTGCATCTACAAGATTAAGAAAAATATGCCTGTAGGAAAAGCATAAGCAGGAAAACAGAGAAAACCCTTCCTTACATCTAGTTATTTGGCCACACAGCTAAATGAGAGAATATATACCTGGAGGTAAACTTTACGACAAATGACTCTGACGGAGTGTAAAAATATTTTGGTTCCAAATAAAGTAACAGTGGCCTGGGGATCGGGAGTTGGGATTTTGAAATTAAATGAGGGAGCTGGAATTTTCTTTCTGAGAAATGAATAGTAGGAGTTGATAAAAGTATGTAATTATACACTTAGACGGACTCTTCCTTTAAATCACACTTTCAAAGAGCATATTTGAATATACTCTCCATTGGATGTTATTTATGCTAATCAGCTTTAATATATTCTTTAATAATAATGCCTAGATTAGAAGGTTTCTTTTTTTTTTTTTTTTTTTGGGAGAAGGTTTCTTATTGTAAGATATGGATCTTCGATGAATCGATTTGTGTGTGTATGACTGATGTAAGCTCTGCTACCTGGTGCCACTCATGAACTGTGAGCTTAGCTTTTCATTTTGGTTTTTTTTTTTTTTTTTTTAGTGGCTGAATTAACAGCTTTTGTAGATTGACTACAAATCTAAAATTAAAAATCAATGACAAACACAAGAATTTTTAAATGGATAGACATTGGTTATTTAATTCATTTGTTCTCTGGTTTAGTCAGTTAAATTCTGCAGTTTATATTCTTTGAAATACTGAATCTTCTAGATATTGATTATTCACACTTTACCCCCTCATTAGCTTTTACCTGCGTAAGGGCTAAATAAATATCCTCACAGTATTGGTAAAACTTTCTTCAAGAAATTTGGCCAGAATTTCTCTGTCTCCAAGGAGCCAGGAAATATAACATTTAATTAGCCTTTGTCTTTCAATAAGAATACGTACAGAGAGCAGTAATACCATTTTCTTTAAAGAATTTTGAGACAATAGCTTGTGTCTTTCAAGCTGACAGTGTCACTCCTGCAGAATGAATTTCCATGGAAGATAAATGGAAAGTCACTCTCGTCATATCCTGGAAGTATTTGTTAAAGCAATAATGATCACAGTCTAAGCCATTGCCCCTGGGATTAATGAGAGTCCAGGAGGAGTTGATGGTCCAAGATGCAGAGAAAAGTCATTAAACTCCAAATAACTATTAAGTCCCCAGTAATTCACTGTGGCTAAAAAGGCAAGGCAGGCATATCATAGTGATGGGCCTGAGAGGGACAGCCAGAGATGGGTGGGTTTAGTGAAGATGTGAATTTTCCAGTGTCCATGAAAATGACTGCTTCTGTACAGTTAGCTATTTAAAGGCATAGCTCACCTTCTCAACTCCACATCAATTGTATGAAGCCGAATGATTCTACCTTTGTAATAATATGCAGTGCGATCACTCCTACTTATATAGAATGATCACTAATTTTTCTTTATTTTTCTTCATTCTTTTTTTTGCCATTTATTTCCGTTCTTTTTTTTTTTTTTTTTTATTCATGAGACACACACAGAAAGAGAGAGAGAGAGAGAGAGGCAGAGACACAGGCAGAGGGAGAAGCAGACTCCCTGTGGGGAGCCTGAAGTGGAACTCAATCCCAGGACTCCAGGACCATGCTCTGGGCTGAAGGCAGACGGTCAACTGCTGAGCCACCCAGGGACCCCTATTTCTGTTCTATAAATACCCATTAATATCTAATACTTGAATTCTTATACATTATGAGGATAAACCATGAGTAGCAGATAAACAGCAAAAATTTATTCTCTAGTGTCTGTGGCAAGGTCTTCCCCACTTTAGTTGAACTAGATATATGTAGAAATGTGTATTATACTCTGAAATTGAGGGAAAATATGAAGAACTCTATTCATCCCCCAAAAAAACATTTTTAACAGGAGAGTTCTAATGATAAGAGTGAATAGCCACACCAACTCTGTTAAAACTGAGCTTACGGACCTCATCATACTTCTTTGTTTCTGATTCTGCTCCAGGTTCATTTAACATTATCTCAGGAGCTTATTATGTGTCCAGAAGGTACATCGGTGAATAAAACAGTATGGTTGTTGCTCTGCACCTCTTTTTTTTCTGACAAATGATAAGTTCTCTATAAATATTAACTGACATTATAATTATTATTATTATTTATTATTATTATTTCCCAGATAAGAGGGATGAGACTTGGTAATCCAACCATGCTCTTAGTGATGGGTACCACTCCTGGAAGTATTGAATACTTTGTTCCCACGTCAGACATTCCTCATTGGGGTGGTTTAAAAATAATTATGGTAAATTCTAATTTTATTACCCCAGAAATATATTAAAAATGTAGATCTTTTATAATTCCTTCAATTAACAGTAGACACTTCTTGATTACTTTCTAATTAAATCATTTCACTCTAAGACTTGGTAATTACAACAAGAAGTTATTAAAATTAGAAAACATTTGCTAACTCAGTACTTTTGATTATTAAGCTTTTGTCATTTAATACTGCCAAACAGTCTATGAAGATATATAAGCAAAGAAACTGATTTTAATGTCTTAGCTGCAATAATTAACTACAGGTGTCCCAAACAATGCAATGTTTCTTTCTTATCACATATTTTCCCGAAAAATCTATTGTTCTTGTCACCAATTGGATTTTTTCCCTTTAGCCTATTAAACCATATTTTTCCCCCTATATTGCTGTTCTTCCCATTGAAGAGAATAATATCCTCAAATCCCCTCTGCTTAGATATTTAATCTTTCTTTGGTGCCCTGATGAAAATATGTCCACAGCTTATTATAAGAATCAGAGTTACTCTTGCCTTTGATGGGTTTATCTGACTGATCACCACATTACACTCTATAGGACAATAAACTTCCCCAATGAGATACATTCCTAGAAAGAAAAACATCCATATTGCTGGGGCCTGGGAAATGCACTGTGTGATTTCATCTCAATATGTCAATAGGGTCAATTTGCTTTCATCAGATTTTGTAGGAGGTAGCATATCTTTTATCTTCAGTGACTGGTTCTTACTGGGGTGGCGAGAGGTGGGGAGAGAGATTGTTCTTTCCTTTAGACAAGTCACAAAAAAAATTAAAGGGTGTATTTCTGTCTTGCTCATTGCAAGTCCGTGTAAGCGAGGGGTATCATCATCACTGATAGGAAATGGCTTTTGAAACATAAGATTGGATTCATAGAACCAAATGATCCCTGCAAGCTATGATCACTCAAAGTAAATTCCCCCAAATGTGATTCTGAAGCATAGGGTGAGGTGCTAATGGCTGTCTATTGGAATATTGGTTTGACAAAATGCACCTAGAAAAGATATTGACAAGCTCTTCAGTGTTCTAGCAGGAAAGAGATTCTTGAAATCAAGCCCATTGCTCCTCTGCCTGCCTTCTGCTAGGAAACCAAGGAAAGGATTGAACAAATTCATCACCCCTTAACAAAGCAATAAGTGAAAACTGATGAGTCCCTATGCTTGATGGAAACATGGTATCCTGTTTATAGTGAATAACAGCTCTTTACACTCTACACTGATCAGAGAACACCTAGGGAATAGTGTTCTATTTGGGGCACAATCTTTCCCAGAGGACAATGAGAAATACCCAAAGGAGGGGAAACATGGTGTGAAGAATGAAAGGGAGAATAGAATAGGAAAGCTGAGCCCAGTAATGGAAGACTGGAGAGTGGCATGACAGGAACACTGTGGTTGCCTTCAAATATATAAGGGGTGTCACGGTGTGGGTGGCACTACATAAAGGAGCAGAGGACAAACTAGGACACATGAGTGGGAGTCACAGGGAATCTAATTTAAGGTCCAAATCAGGAACAATATTCTTCTGGTGGAATTAGCTATTTCAGGCAGTGGTGGACTCTATTGGAAGTACTCAAGCAAACCCTGGGTAAGATGTTGAAAAAGCAATGAAAGTTGGATAAATGCCAGCTTGATAAAAGAGAAGAGATGTGATATGAGAGAGATAGAACACAGACTGAGAACTAAGAGCCCCCTGCTCCAAATCCAACTCTGAAAGTATACAGTCAGGACAGAAATCTAGATTTAGCCCAGGTTTACTGTGCGACTGTGGCTAAATTACAAGCCAGAGAACATACTAGCTATAGCAGACTCCTAGAGGAATTAAGGAGGAGATTTGAAGTCTACAGATGACCTTTCATAATTCTGCCTTGTTTGTAAGAATGCATTTTTAACCCATAAGGGTATGTTATAGGTACACAAGTAACTAATGAAGATGTGTACATATTGCCTCCATGATATAAATGCTTACATGGCTATGATGTGTACATTCTGTGTAATTGTGGAAGGAAACAAAGAAAAAAAGAATTAGACAAGTATCAGCTAAGCCATTCAGATCTCAATTTTTTAAACTGTAAATCAGGCCTACTTATTATAACAATTAATAACATCAGAATGAAAGAAAATATTTTCCTTTAAGGCATAATATACGTATATTTATACAGGCATTGCCAATTGTTACGCTAAAGTAGGAACATACTTTTAAATTACTTAAGCAGCTTTAGTCCACTCCTCTTCTCTGAATCTTTATAGTCTCGTATGTGAAAGGAGGGACCACATGTTGTCATTTCTGAGGTTCTTTATTTTTTGGTTTTCAACAATAGAACCCATGATCATGAATATGTACACCCAGTATACATGTGTGTCAGTGCATCAGCTATTATATGAAATGCAATGCCATAGACCATTTCATTGTACTGGTTTTGTCAGTGTGCACCACTGTTTTTTCATCCCTAGGACCCTAGAAGATGAAAGTGTTGAAGAACCTTGGTAAATGCCTTGATCCACTAAGGAGATTCACAACTTAAGCTTGATATTTCTTGAGTTTTAACCATGCTGAGATAAGCTCAATATCTCTATTTCTGCATTACAGTTGTAAAGAAAACAATGTAAATCTTCCCAAATGGCTTATTTACATGCCTTTGAGATACAAAGTCATAGAATATTAAAGTGGCAGGGGGGCTTAGAGGCCACCTAATCCTAACCCACTCATTTGACAATGAGGACTGTTGAGATGCAGAAATATTAAATGACTTAACTAAGGACACAGTTACTTTGGGCCAAGGCTAAAGGTAGTTTTCAGGGCTTCTAATTCCTCATCAAATTTTATTCTTTCATTTAAATATGTCACTTGCCCATTCATATTAATTGGTTTTATGGCTTTTACATTTCCATTAAAGTTGTTGACATTTAGTTATTGAATCACATGTTAAGTAGAAATAATTTCAGAAACTATCTTGCTTATTAGTTTTGCCCAACATATTTTCTGCTCATCTCCATATCAGTGGACAGGAAGAGCCCAGGACCTGAACTTTCTGTGCCTTCAATGAAAACATCTCAAAGCTGAGGTATAGAAGTTGTAGGCCTATACTCAAGAGGCGTGAGCAAATCAGCCAGGACATTAATGTAATATGAACTGATGGCAGAGGCCACTCCAGGAGCAAACAGCAGTCTAGGTGGGAGAGTCTGTGGTCCATGATGGGAAGAAGGAGTAGGCTATTTTGGCTAGAAAATGAAACATATATACACAATTCCCAAACATCTGATTGTTGTGTGATGAGGACTTGTTTGTCCAGCACCCATCCAATCATTTGGAAAGTTATGCTAAAATCAGAATTGCTTCTCTGAGTAAGAGTCATATTCCATCCAAGTAAGAATTCTGACAGAGCACTGAGAGAAAATTTGGAGAAAATCCAGATGGTTCCCTTAGATTGCCAAAATCAAAGGATTTATAATTTGAAACGAATATCTCTTCAAAGCCTTGAATGATCCAAATTTGATTTCTGATATTGTTATTAATTTTCAAGAAGCTGGAAGTTTGGTTTTTCTGAGTGAAACTAGTCAAGTGTGATAATCAAAACAATTATTAATGTGTAGAAAAAATTGAAATTGAGCAGATGGTTTGCCCACATGTAGGTACAGTGTTTGATGTACATCATTTCAAGGAGATGCTGTGCTCCTTGGCTGGAATTGACCTGGGGTGGTTGGGAAATGATGTGGGGCTTGGATCAATATAGACACAAATCAGTTCTTCAGAATTTCCAACAACTTATGACCCTCCATCTGGATTGGGAATATACAGAATGATTGTGGAAACAGAACAGTTCTCTATCTGGCCTGACCTGCTGACCTTCTAGAAGTTCTCCCATAACTAACTCTACTCTCACAGGTAAAGGAGAGGAAGGACAATAAATAAAACCATGTTTCTAAGTAGACCCCTGACTGATACGAACCCCTCCCCTGTGTGGCTAAAACTGTAATACTGCTAGAGTCAGAGAGAATCCCCTGAAATGAATTCTTGCAATTTATTGTATGTCTCCAGCTGAATCTCTCCAGATATGCCACTCCCCAGCTTGGGGAATGAAAGCTTCCTTGTTAATGTGGCCAGAGTATGGTACAGTTGCCTCTAGTCACTCATCAATCCAAATTATTTGATGTGGTTTTAATTAGCCCAAACAAGAGACTCAGTAGTTATTATAACTCAACTATAGAAAGAGGAAAAATCAACTCTTTGTTTACTTCTGGTGCCCTGGACACATGAAGACACACCAAAATAACTGCTATTTATTTTACAAGATGGAAAAAATATTGACTGCCCTCTGGTCATAGAAGGCATTTTCTTTTGGGATTACAAGTGCAGAGATGAATTAGGTACACTTAGGATCAATATCTGTTTCTCTTCTTGGCTCAAGATGGGATTTGTCAAAATTCGAGAGCAGCTTCTATTGAGTGTCAGCTACAAATCCTTCCACTACTGAGTCATACACCTATTCAGGTTGAAATATAAAAGGCAAAGGCCTTTTTTGGCTACAATATCTGGGGTCAGGATACTGAATCGCCTTTCTGCCTTTTCCTTTAATGAGCTTTAGTTTGATGAAGTGACCTAACCAGCACAGAAAGCAAGGGAGTAAAGGGTTTGCTAGCAAAGGACAGTGACTCCTGGGGATGGAGGGAGATGAGGCAGGAGCTCTCACTGTGACCTAACAGGGAGTGAAAGAGGGAAGCAAGTGGGCAGAAGAAACTGTGGAGAAATTACTCTGGCCAAAGATGTGGTAGGATAGATGAGGAACAGTGGAAAGCAGAATACAGGAGAGAAATTTGCATTAGTGCTGTCTAATTTTTAGGACTGAAACAATTCATCAATGCAATGCTCAACATATTTACTGTCCATAGGGACTTCAAGCCTTGGAAGATGTCTCTGTGCTTGGGGATAGTTTAGGCAATAAGGTCACTTGGCATACCATGGGCTTAGACAGTGAGAAGCAGAGAAAGAATTCTTAAAAGTATCTCAGGCACTGAATGGAAAAAAATCAGAGAGGGAAACAAACCATGAGACACTCTTAACTCTGAGAAACAAACTAAGGGTTGCTGAAGGGGATATGGGTGGTCAGATGGGGTAACTGGGTGATGGGCATTAAAGAGGGCACGTGATAGCATGAGCACTGGGTGTTAAATGCAATTGATGAGTTATTGAAAACTACATCTGAAACTAATGATGTCCTATATGCTGGCTAATTGAATTTAAGTTTTAAAAAAGTATCTGATACATTCCTATAGCAGGCTTTTGGAGATTTTTATTTCAGAGACTAGAAGATAGATGGACATCAGCTAATCAAAAAAGCACAGGTACAGAAGAGACAGCTTAGATTCACTGTGTAGAATCACATTCTGCACATCAAGAATGTACCAGAAGTAAATAAGTGTTTCATGTGGAATCAGGAAACAGAAAGAAGAAAGAAAAGATGAGGTCTCTGACGTAAAGAAGCAAGTCTTTGACTGGGGAGGCAACGCCTGTCACAAGGCTGTACAGAATAAGGCATAACAAAAGCCATGGATTGATAGGCAATAATCACTGATCACTAAGCAGAGTTGCCACAAGTGCTGAGAAAATCAGACAAAGAAGACAGCTATGTAATGTGGGGTAAGAAGACCTCTTTGAAGAGATGAATTGTAAGCTAGACCTTGGATAGAAACTGAATCTAATTCCAGTGTTTTCTTATGTTGTGTGGCCACCCCTAGTGAAAATCAGTGGTTGTTGCAATGGTGCAAAGTGATATCTGAGGAGGTCTTAACATATAAAGTATTGTTAGCTCCTATGGCAGTTGATCTCAGACTGCTGTCCTTTTGAAAATCTTATGATGATTTTTTTTATTTTCTTTTTTCTCTTTTTCTCAGACTGTTGCCTGCCATTTTCAGATTCTGTCATTTTTTGCCTGTGTTCTTCTAATTTGCTCTGGACTAGGAAAGCGTTGTGAGACTCTGCTAAATTCATTCATTCAACCCTGAATTTAGGGATTAAAGATGAAAAAATCCATCAGAAATCCAGAAGTCCCCATAAAACCAGACATCTGTTTCATTTAAGTCTTGATGTGTGGCTAGTTTTTAAAATATTTTCTCCTGCGTAACACCAAAGGCTTTAGATCCATTGTTGCCCTATCTTTTAAAATAATAAAATTGCTCATAATAAAAATCAAAGCTAAGCTTCCACAGAAATGTGAGGGTGAAATATTGGGGATCTATTCCTCTATTGCATCAATTACCCACTAATTTAATAATCTAGCCTAGCCTTTCTTCAAAAACAGTTCTCAGACCTCAAATCCTTACTTAAGGGTAGATGAATGGCATCAATTAAATATGTTGTTACTCAGATAATCTGCATGTTAACAGAGATGTCTGAAGTTATCAAACAGAAGTTTTAATGGGGAGTCTAAGGTTTTTGAAATTGGTGAGTTTTGAGAGTGAAGAACTAGAGAGTTCCTGTTACACTTCATCAGGTATGTGGCCTCCCACCTTCTTTCTGCCACACTAACAACCAAGCAAAGGGACTAAATCATTGTCATGCATGTCACAATGGGGCTGCTTAGTGATACACATGACTGTTGGGTGCCCGAGGAGGATCTGCTCTTTTACTTCTACTGGACTCAGCTTCCCCAGATGCACATCATGATAATACCCGCTCTTGTGTCAAGAGTGTGACCTAGAAATAATTCATTTATTTTCAGAACAGGATTTAAGATCCTTCAGAGAAGAATACGGTCTGAGTTTAACGTAGCTGCTTGGCCTTCCGGCTGCCTCTTCTTGGTATTACACAGTGAAATTGACTAGGACATTTCCAACTGAGAAAGACGTGTCTTTGGGTTAGATTTAACCATACAGGAGAATTAATATAAAGCGGTAATGGTTCACAGGCCAGCTCACTCCTCCTTGAAATTTCAGCGACTGGAAAAATTAGTCTCCTGTTTCCTTTCTGTTCCCTTTTTTTAATTATAACTTACTGAGGCACTCGCTAATACCCTTTAATCTCTTTTAATAACTACCGTATCCTCGGTTTCTCTAAGCATCCTTCTCAAGGCATCCACAAATCCAAGAATGCTCTTAAGATTGACTGACTGACTGATCTCTCAGCTCTGTTGATTTACTGACTCGAGGTTTATTCCTTCAGCCTTGGCTATACAGGGATAAAAGGAAGAATGAGGATATGAACTCTTTCTAGAACCAGGAAAGGGCTTACCCTGAGGAATTTTGGGAAGAAGACCCCCTTCCCACACTTCCTTAATGTTTTTTTTCTCTCTCAGAGCTCTCATAAACACCCCACTTAGCATCTCCCCTGAGCCTCACTCTTTTCTTGGGTGAGGGGATTAATAAATTCTCTTTCTCTTAAGGCTTGTACATATTCAAAGAAGACCAAGTTATAAAGGAAAACACATCTCTGCTGGAGGAGACATAGGCACCATGTCAGGCCCACAGAGGATAGATTTATGGCAACTAGCCCAGCTATGTGCTCACAAGTCATGGTAAGTAAAAAACCACCAAGTCCTTCTTCTTGTAACAAATGGACACATTTTGAGTAAATAATATTGAGCTTAAAAATGAGCCCTTAAATGCAGAAATCATGGAACCTGGCATCAAGCTGCCATCACCACCCTTCTCTACAAAGGGAACAAATGTAATGGGAGGGCATAACAAGGCAGAGCAAAGCAATGATGCCAGCAATCAAGTATTTATTGACACATCTACTCTGGTTGGTCCAGTAGGGGATAAAATATGACCCACAAGACAGGACTTCCATGTGTGACATAAGAGGAGAATGACAGGCAGTGTGTAATCAAAGCTATAGTTTAGGAACTAAGTACTCAAGAAGGTCAATGAAGGAAGATTAACAAGGATCTATGCATTCAAGGAATGTTTCCCGAGACTTGAAGGGTGCTTAATGTTCTTGATGTTTAGAAACAAGTGAGAAAATGAGCTTTAAAAAAAAAGATATCTGTGTAAATATGGAATGGGTACATAGGAGGAGGACACCAGCCTATTAAAGCAGACTGGGTTAGAGACACTTGAAAGGTACAGAATATGGATCCTCTAGAAAGATATTTTAGATGTAAAAGCCAAATGGCTGATTTGATTATTAGGAGAAGAAAGTGTGAAGTCATGCACATGTATGACACATATTTGCTTCACCAAAAGAGACTTATTTTTCATAAGCTAACGCAGTCAAGTTCTGCCCAAGAGAGCCTGGAATGTACGTAGGGTATACTTTTGGTACCCACTATCAATGCTACACACAGAAATCCCACATTTCCCAAGCCTCCCTCCCTGGCAGTTCAAAGACCCTCACTGGACTGTACTTCTAGAGCAGCATTATCCAATGGAAATACAAAGAAGCTACAAATGCAAACCACATATGTGATTTTAAATTCTAGTAGTCACATTTTGATTTTTTAAAAAGATTTTATTTATTTATTTGAGAGAGAGAGAGAGAGAGAGAATGCACACATGACTGGGGGATAGGAAAGGGGGAGGGCTGGATAAAGGGAGAGGGGAGAGCATACTGCCCCCTAAGGAGTGAGTTGGATGAGGGGCTTGATCCCAGGACCCAGGATCATGACCTGAGCCAATGGAAGACGTTTAACTGAGTGAGCCACCTGGTGCCCCTGTTAGTCGCACTTTAAAAAGTAATAAGAAACAGGTTAAATTAATTTTAATATGTTGTATTTAAACCAATGTATCCAAAAAATTTCAACATGCATTCAATGTACAGCAGTTATTAATGAAAAAAGCAGTTATTAATGAGATATTCTGTACTCATTTTTCATAATACATTTTCAAAATTCAGTTCAATCTAGTTATATTTTAAGTGCTCAACAGCCACACATGGCTAACAGCTACCATATTGGAAGCTCAGCCATAGACCTGGCTATTTCAGCCTCTCAGGTCACAGATCCCTTCAAAGCCTAGTTCAAAAAACGAATTCATCCTGAGACACTGCTAAATATAGCCATCATTTGCTTGATCAGCCCTCCTAAATAATATTTTCTTAGAGTGGGAATTTTCACATTCCAGGGCAGCTTATTGAAACAGACCATGTGGGCAGGGAAAATATGTTTGGCATTCAAACCAGACTGAGTAGATGGAGGCCTGCATATGAAATTCCCATTAAATTCTGGAAGCCTCCCATTCCCTCCAGTACTTGCAACAGGTTCCTTCCCATGTGTGGTTTTGCAGAGGTTGGTGGGAAGTTGGTCTGGGTGGCTCTCTACTCAAAGGATTCTCCTAGAACTGCTGGGTCTGCTACTAGCTCCAAAATGACCCTAAAGCACTCAGGAGGCCTAGTGTCACATAAACCTGTTCATTTCTTCCCTTTCTCTGAACAGCTGGTCAGTGCTACCCTCTGGCCACCTTACTTGACCTGTGACTGATCTTTATACTTTGTAAACTAGTCATGGAAATCTCCATGGGCTCTGGAGCCCAAGTCTGAAAAGCAATAATTTTTGTATAAGGTCAGGGAAAGAGAATTCCACTGCTCTAAAGCAGGTGCTAATAATGTTACCTTGGACTACATTAGAGAAAGAAAGATGGCTTGACTATAGGAATGGACACTAACTGGACAGACAACTCCATGAGGATCATGGCTGAGGTTCTGGATGTAATGCTTTAAAAGGAATTTGAAAAACATGAGAGTGTTGCAGAGAAGACACATTGGCCAGAAGGCAGAAATCTTTAAAGTAGACTTTATAAATATAACTGTGCTGGCTTGAATTTCAGCTCCTGCTGGGCCACTCACAAGGTGGCTGACCTTGGGCAAATTGCTTGACTTTCCAAGTCTTGGTTCTTCAAGGTAACCAGGGTTATAAAAGCAAGCTCAGAGGATTGTTATGCAGATACACTTCACTGGGTGCCTGCCACAGAGTGTTTTCAATAAAACGTGGCTATTCAATAAAAATATATAGATGATTGATATATTGTTAGCTAGCTAGTTTAGATAGATAGAAACAGAGAGAGAGAAAGAGAGAGATAGAGAGATAAACCCAGCAGAAAAGAAAGGCGCAGAGGACCAGGGACACAGAATCAGGACACAGATACACAGGGCACTCACTTGCACACATAGACACACATGCTTATATATGCGTACACATGTACATATAAGCCTTGTGTATGCACATACACCCCCGTCACAAGTATGCCCACCTATACACATACACACATGTATGTACAACCTTTCTTTGACACACTGAATCTCAGAAAGTTATCCTCAATCTCCAGGCCCTGCACATGGTTTTCTGCTCCAAAACATCTTCTTGCCTTATGACTTCATAGAGTACTGTGGCCTCCTATATGCTCTGCCTTATAGCTCTGAAAGAGGAAAAATAAAATTGTTACCTTTTTGGGAAAGGAAGTCTTTGCCATCTCTCTACTCAATGTGGCCGTCATTTGACTCTCTGACCACCTGATCTCATAGGAATGGATTATGCCCTTGGTTATAAAACAGCATGTCCCCTCTCCAGAGAGCATCCAGAAGTACTTAGTAGAGACAGTAAATTATTGGTTGTGAGGCCCCGATGCCTTGGAGTAACCAAATTCTCCTTCTTCATTCACTCACTTCAGATACTACATGAACCATGTGTAATTAATGCCACGACTACATTCATTGCCATATTTTTATTACCACAAAACATAGAGGGGATGAAGGCGCTGTATTGAAATAGCATAGCCAGAGGCAAGGCAATTCGGTAGAATGTGTAAGAAGAACCAAAAGAGGCAATCTAACAAGAAATTACTTGACCTCCTGTGTGTTGGTTGCTATGAAGTCCACAAGAGAAAGGCATGGCCCTGACCTCTAGGTGGTGAGGTGTCCAATTCATGCAAGTGAAAAAGCACTACGAATAACACAGTGCTGCTCCTACAAAGCCGAACTGATCCATGCTAAGTGTTTACAAAGTATCTGGCTGTTTGGTGAGTATTTTGACACATTACCGAATTGAATCCTCATAACAAGATCAGTTAAATATTATTCCCCATTTATAGATGAAAAAACTGAGAATTAGAGGATTAACTCACTTGCTCCAGGTCACATAAATCTATTCAAAGATACCAATACCCTAAAATAGCAATGGAGTCAAAATTCCAACAGAGTATTTGAGAGTGTGCTTTTAACTGAGTATTTGAAATTTATTCAGAATAACCAGATAATAGAGCAACAATTCTGTTGTTCCTCAGTATTTTCCTAATGCCTTATACAGTGTTTTCATGAAACACGTGTAGTTCAACATTGAAAGACAGTGTGCAGAGCATGGGGATAGGGAGATGAGGTATAAAAAAAAGAAACAAAAAGAAACTACTTCTCCTCAAGGCAGCAACATCAACTGTGGGTCTGTGGCATTCCCTCAATAAATACCAAATAGGAAGTGATATGTGCAATAATGGGATTGCCATTCTCCATAGTAACAGGAATAGCATTATGGAATCCACAAAAGAGAGAGGGTTTGGGAATCAGTAGATTCCATATCATCACTCTTCTGTTGCCTGTTGGGAGGCTCTAAGCTTAATCTTAACTGTGAATCAGTCTCTCTCTCTCTCTCTCTTTTTCTCATGACCAGCTTATGGTGTACTATAGCAGCCCAGTGCTGTCCCCTTTCCAGTGAGCATCAGTCCCCTAGGAATCCTGGGTTAGGATGAATTCAAATACAGTCTTAAAATACCAGACTGCTCATTCTGACCTACCCTCATGGGGCTCTGTTCTTCCTCTCTGTAATTGGCTTTTGTTACGCAATACAAACCAACCACAGTTACGTCTGTACATGTCTGACCCGCAGGTGGTATGGCCAAGTGACCCCAAAACAGCATTGACATTTAGAAAGGCCTCATTTAAAAATAAAATAAAATAAAATAAAAATAAAAATTAAAAAAAAAAAAAAAAGAAAGGCCTCATTTGCTTAGAACACATAGAAACCCTCCAGGGTTAGGAAGTGTTGTCCAAACCTGCTTGCTATCCTACTCAAGTGCCAGAGTCACATTCTGAGGAGTCACTTTTGTCATCCCAAGAAGGATAGAAATTTCTTGCATGACTGAATTGTGAGTTGACCATTTCCTCTTCCTCCTATTTATTTTGTATCCAAATGCATAAGATAGTAAAAGGATTCAGGTTACTTTCTCCCCATCAAATACATGCAAGATAAAAATGAGAACTAGATGATGGAGATAATAATTGATTGATTGATTGATGAAAAATAACCTAGACCATGGGTAGTCACTTTCTTGAATTTAAAAATATATATATACCTCCATAAAATTATTGAGAAACAATCATTATTATCAATACTAATAAAAATAATGAGGTTATCACTTTATTTCTCTGTGGCTGCTTCCTAGATAAACTATTAGCATTTTTAATGTAAAATCATAAATATTCTCATGTAATTACTCTAGCCTGAGAATTACTGTTGCACCTGTTCCAGCTCTTCATCTGGAAGGAAGCATGCCAGACAAAGACCTGGAGAGCAGCTAGGGCTGCATGGAGCCTCTGAACAGAGCTCAGAGAGGAGCACTGAACACAATAGAGAGCCACAGAACTTGACTTGCTCAGGGCAGAAGAGCTAGAGATTTGGGGTGGATTTAAAATTGAAATTCTAATTGAGTTTAGAGGAATGGGTTTGGAGAACACCAACTGCAATGAGCCAAACACTGGTTTAATTTTGTTCATACAAAGTTACTCCAGATATTATTCCACAAACAAGAGTCACTTGAGAATCTGTTAAAAATATAAGTTCCCAGTTCTCTTCTGTTACCTCCTGAAACATGAGCTCTAGAGAAGGAGGCTGGGAATCCATATTTTTTAATAAATTCCCCAGGTAAGCCCAATATGCAGTCAGGTTTAGGAGCCAGTCATTTTAACACCCTCAGCAAACTTAGTCCATAGTGTCACTGCTCTGGGTACAGGCATATGAGAGCCTAACGCAAAATATTCCATCTTTGGACCACTCTGCTTTGTCAGAGTGATCTATCACATAATGAATCAAAACATCTCTTTCCACAATGCCCATCGCTGGGACCTGCTTCTGTCCCTTGGGACCTCATAGAACAAGCTGAATCCTTTTTCTTAATAATTAGTGATCTCATCCATAAAAGAGCCAGAATGTCTTCTGATCCTGTGACCAGCCCCATGCATCCCTGCCAGGCCTCTGCAGCCTCTGCCAGGGCCACGGCTTTGGGAGAACTGAGAATGTCATTTTGGAATTCTTTTGAAGTGCCAGAGGAGCTGTAGCTGTTACTTTAATTCTGCATCCATGTAAAATATAACAATTCCTCAACCTGGAGGTTGAGCTACGATCTACTAATTTGGCCTGCTTCATCTCTGTTTCTTGTTTGTACTGCTGTTTTTCCTCCTTTCATTCCACAACCTTCAAGATTTTTTTTCCCCATAGCTTCCTGGTAGCATGACTATACAGATTGGCACAGCAGTAAAGGAGCCAGAAGAGACACTGTTCTTGCAGATTCCTCCTTCTGTGTTACGTGGAAGGGCCCATAGGACCCAATGCCTCTCCTCTGTGAGTAACTACCCTGGGCTTTCTCTCTCCAAGGTGAAGCAAAACCATGAAGCAGGAAACATGGGCAGTCTGTTTTCCCCCAATCCCACTTTTAGCCTTTGGTACAAACTATGTTTAACTAGCACATGAAAAAAAAAATAGTATTCCATATTGTTTGGTCAAGTATATCAAAGATGTTTGATTTGAGATAATCAGCGCAAGAGCATGAAAAAAATCAGTTGTTATGTTACACTGAAATGATCTTTCATGATGCTACGTCCCTTAGGGACATTGACAGGGTGAGCATCACTTATCCCCAAACCATCAAACCCCACACAGCCATATCCAAAGCATGCAGCCATATCCAAAGCATTGCTTTATCATGGTGTTCCAAACTCCGTGCAACTCCTCAAGTGCATGAAAGCCAAACTAAAATTACTTCAAACCATTGGCATTTATTTGTGCCACGATGCTCCTTAAGCGTTTCATTGAACATATATCTTTTGGGTCATATGTACCCATACTGCATATCCATCTTTGCTATGATGATAGCAAATAACTTAAATGGATGATTACATGGCTAAAATATTTTCAGAGAATATGGATAATTTGACACATCTCAGGATTTACACTCATACCTCTAACAGCTATACAAGCTGCTTCTACTTATAACCCAGCTTTGCCCCTCTATAACTTGATCTTTGCCCCCATGGGGAATGTGCACTAATTACCCTGAGTGCAAAGGTCTTCTGGATGCTTCTGCCCAAGGTGGCTGCCCTTCACCTGCTATAGGCCTGGAGAGTAGTTTTCTGATCTTCCCATTGTGCCTTTCTAATAATTTCTTGTGGATCTCCAAATCACCAGCCAGCTTTGCCTGTCTGGAGGGCTCTGGTCTCAGGGCACCTGCCTGTTCCCCACTCATCTCATTCTGACCTGGGCCCTAACTTATTCTGCAGGAAGCAGTCAGTGAAGGAGAGAGTACACGTGTGTGCAGTTGAGGTCCTGGATTATGCTGTAAGGAGAACACTCAGATACACTTGGGTTCACATCTTGTCTCTGAAAAATACTGGCTGTGTGGTCCATAGAACAATGGGCTCCACAGTATCAACCTCACTGGGTGGTTGTGGAAATTAAATGGGCCAATATACTTAAGATGAATGGCAATTGGGAACCTAATAAATATTAATTCCTCCCTCTCTCTCTTTTCTTTACCCTTCATGTGCACGCGACTTGAGGAATGAGAGCTTGTCTCTTCCTAATGTAACTAAATGATCAGCCCTTGCATTTGTACTATACTTTATAAAATACAAAATACATTCACAAGCTTTCACTCTCACAGTTATTCTGGAGTGGGCAGATCAGATGTCCTTATTCTCATCTTTCAGGTAAGGAAATGGAAACTAATAGGGTTAAATGATTTGCCCAAGGTCCCATACCAACTTCTGAGTATAGACAATACATTTTCTCTAAAGATTGTTAAACAATCTGACTATCTGCTGGTGGAGTCACCACTAGTCATTCCATGCTCCCATCAGGCCTTACATTCCTTAGTAAACAAACTCTTCCATTCTAGATTAGCTCCTTTGAGGGCTTGCACACAGCAATCTGACAAATGAATTTACATGAAGGTGCCAGGGGCTGATAATGGTTTAATACCTTAACATTCCACTATTGACATTTTAACAAGGAGAGGCTCTGGACAATGGCTTAATGCAGAAGAGCAAATAGATTCCATCCTGAATGCCAGTTCCGACCAATTAGTAGTGGCTGCCCAACATTGCTTTGAGAAGGACCCTGAGGCTTTGTCTGGGCTCAGAGGAAAGCCTGTCATGACCCATCATCAATGTGTGCCATAGGTGTGGAAGGGGCAGGTGAGGCAGACTTGCCACTCAGCTTCTCACCCTCCAGCTCTGATCTCAGATCTACCAGAGACCACTTGGGGAGCATCCTCATTCTCCACCATCCCCACTCTGACTAATTTCTTCAAGTTGAGCTGGAGGTGACAAAATGGCCTTGGACAGGTTCCCTGCCTGAGTCCTGTCACCTCCTGAGTCTAGTTTTCCTCATGATGCATACTAAATGAGATACTAGATGTAAAACCACTTTGAAAATTATGAAACATTATATAGCCATGAGGTACAATGGTAATGGAGCCAGGCACTACCACCAGGCAGAAGGGTGGGGAAACTTTCACTATTTTCAGATGGCTCTCTGTGGTAGGGAATAGCTTATTTTGCCTTCACTTTATACCTGAATGAGGAGGAGGGCTTGTTTTTCAGGTACTTTCCCTGTCCCCTCTCCCTTCCTCTCTACCATCCAGGAGATGAACTGAAGAAGCTGCACCAGCAGCATTTCCTCCTCCCTCCCAAGCTGGGTATTGGCATCATTATCTGAATATCAGCAATAAAAGATAAGAGTGGCAGATACCGATGTTTCATTACCTTTGGTGCCTCTGGGGATTGCTGCCCGGATATTTGGATTCACATGGCTTTCTCTCTCTGAGACTGACTTTGAAAAAAAGTGAATTTGCCTCAATAGGTTAACCAGTACAGATCTGGGGGACAGAGCCCCTCTAGCCTATGTACTGCTCTGGATCCCATCCCAGGCCCATGTCTGATGTCACCTGGTTCTGTCCACAGGAATGCCACAGTCACTCCATTGCTTGGGCCACTAAGAATAAGCTTAGCAGCCTGGCCTGTAAGGCCCTGAACAGCCCTTAGCTGTCTTTCCAAACTGTCACTCTGCTTCCAGAAAACTGGGCAATCTATTGTTCCCCACAGGGGCCAGGCACATCCTCCCCTCCACACAGGCCCCTGTGCTGTCCGGTCTCTTGCCATGCCAGTCTTGAGTTTCCACCTGCTAAGTTCCACCATTTCCTCAAAGTCTATCCCACATGGCACCTTAATGAAGTCTAGAATAGCCTCTTTCAATCACAGGTCATCTTTTCTTTCTTTGAAATAAATATTCAATAGGAAGTTACAATTATGGAGTGCTCACACAGGTCCTACACTGTGCTGATTTCATATCCATGATCTTAGTTAATCCCCATAGTAACTCTATGGTTAGGAACTACTGTTTCTCCATATTTAAGATAATGAAACAGAGGCCCAGAGAAATCAAGGAATTTGCCCACAATAAGGCAGCCAGTAAATTCCAGAGCTCTGAGTTTGGCCCAGCTCTCTGCCTTCAGTGCCCATGCCTACCACCATCACATTCCAGGGTTTATTGAGCCCATCTCTGAGCCCTAGAGCACTTCTCCTGTTGACATAGGTATGTTCCTCTTAGTGTGGAGGCTCACTGTGATCTTGTCTTCATCCCCCTCCCTTAATTATAAACTCCTGTATAATCAAGAAGAGATTATCTCTTCCCCAACTTTGTCTTCCCAGCACATAGAAAGTGCCAAGTAACCCTCCAAATCTACCACCACCTTTTTCCCTCTGATGCCGGTCTATTTCCCATGAACTCCACATCCTGAGCCTGTTTTCTCATAGCCTAGTCTGTTCACATGTTTCAACTAACAGTTCTCTCTGCAGGCTCTCCCAAGTACCATGCTCCTTCCCCACATTCTCCTTACTTGTGCTGTGCCATTTATATTCTTCATACTCAGTTGCTTCTGCCTTTCCAAATTTTCTCCAAACTCCAAAACTCTACTCCAAGCCCACCTTCTCAGAGAACTCCTTCCTAACCCTCACAGCCACAACTGGCCTCTCCATTCCCTGACCCACTAACACGTAAGTAGATGGTTCTCCAGTTCCTTCACTAGTTGATATTTAGTAACTCCCATCATGAGCTGAGGGCCATACTAGGCATTATGAGGACACAAGAAAAGTATGCCACATGTGTCGCACCCAACTTCTAAAGTTCAAACACTAGGGAGACCCATGTGAAAGTTGCCCATGTGAAAAGTTAACAAAAATGCCCAATCACTTGGTCAAATGGGCAGTTCAGATAAAAACCTGCACCAAATGTATGCTAGGTATGAGTTCAGAGGAGGGTGAGAACATTGTGCATTCTGCAGGTTCAGCTGGAGGCTATCTGCAGGAGGAGGAGCCTAGAGATTGAGTCTACTCCAGGCAAGTAGCAAGAAAAGACAGCATGCTCTAGGCAGGCAAGAATACAATTGTTTGGTGAGTATGTGAAACAGGCAATGAGGAGCCAGGCATGATGGGAGGGAAAATTAGACTGTCAACAGGACAGGGAAAATGGAAGTGCTGGAGGTACCTATGCAAGCCCTGTTCCCACATGGAAAGTCTCTTACTCAACCTCTCATCCTACAGATAAGGAATGGAGGCCAAAGATGAGCAACATGGTTGAGGTATGTTGAAGCTGAAATAGAAATCAGGTCCAGAGACTTCATGGACTGTGCAACTAAGCAGGAAAATCTTTGGAACTGAACAATACCACAGCTCCTTGGACTAGATCACTAACATGGAGTCTTACCTGAGAAATAGCACATCTTAGTATGAGCACAGGGCTTAAGGACTAGCAGTTTGCCGACAGCCTGGTAGCTCCCTTGGCCAGGTCATTTTAACTTCTTGGAGCTTGAGTTTCTTCATCTATGTGAAAAGCACAATAAAATTTAAGATTATAGCTACATTCAAGGATCCTGGTAGAATTTCATGTGATGGTGCTTTTCTAGAGCTTAGCATAGTGTGAGCACATAAGAAATTCTCAGTATAAATGACCTTTTATATGAAACATGGGGGTGATAATGCCTCTCCCAAGGAGATATACAGTCTATGCAGTTAAATAACGAAGAAACCAAAACCAAGAGTTTGGGGGACCAAGAGTCTATTCTAACTTAGATCTATAGTGGCAGCATAGAGCCTGCCTGCCAGCCACAAATTTGTAACTCCTATACTATCTAGCCCAGGGCACAATCCATCGTAGATATTTAATAAAGGTTTCTGAACTGAATGGATTTAAATTGGATCAAATTTAATTGGATCCTTTGTTTAAAATTTAAAAGTCTGCCTCTGAGAAGTGGCTGAATGGAGTACTTTTTAGTTTTGGAGATTGTTAATTCCAGCAATCAGACTCGACCAACCTGTCTTTCCTTCATATTGATAATTCCCAACAGAATGCCCCACTACGTTTTCCCTCCTCCACTGCTCAGAGAGTTGATTGAACATGAAATCCACAGTTGTGGTTGGGGTTTGCTGGGATATATCGCTGGCGATTACAAGGTTATGTTTTCTATATCACTCTTGTCACATGCCCTCAATGTACCAAATATGGTAGGTTGATACTCAGACCCATTTCCACCCTGCTTTGCCTTCATCTCTAACACAGGGGGTGAAAAACTGGAAACTGTAGGGCCCAGAACCCTTGGCCAGATACAGGCTATTAGTGAGTGGTGCTCACTGGAGACTAGAAGGCAGGAGGGAGGGGGAAGCTATTCTCCTTCTGGCTCTAGCAACAACAAGGGATTTCAGGCGATTTGAAGGCTCTGGCAGTATCATTGGTGGTTTGACCAGCAGGGTGTGAGCTCCTTGTTCCTGCTGGCAGCAGAGGGCAGTGATTCCAATGGCAGCAATATCTGCCTCTCATGGAGCTCCAGGTATATCAGAGCACCAGTGCATGCTTTTATGCCCTGGGTAAAACCATGCTACCATGTTTCTCTTCTCATCATTCGAGCATGGGTGTAACCAACTGCCTATATTAAACCCTCTTCTGCTTGACATAGAGTTTTCTGTGTTTTCCTCACTGGATACCGACTGATCAAGACCACTGAAAACTTTCTCAGCATATTATAAATTATAAAAATGAATTTTCAGTAAACAATGATTGATAATGACAAAACAGTTTAGCACCTTTAAGAACAGGGCCTTTCTAACAGTAGGCTTCACAGAGAACATCTTGAAAGGCAGAAGGGCTTCCTTCCAACTGATACATAATGGAGGAAATTTTCACCCATGGGCCCTTCCCCACATGCTTGAACAACCAGAAGAAAACCAGCCTTCTCTGAAAATGATGCAAATGGCTAGCAGTGAAATGTATGGCCAAAAGTGAAGAAGGGATGATGAACTGCTGTCACCCTGGCGGGGATGGAAAGGGGGAGAACAAGGAAGTTCCTTTGGCCACTGAGATAACTCCTGCCAGCACTCACACAGTCAGTGCAGGGACTGCCTCCTCCACCTTAGCACTAGCAGGGCTCCAAGGCAAGTAGTAGCCTCTGGGAGGGGAGGTGGGACTCTGTTCCTGAGCCAGGCTAACCTTGAGGCTGACACTCAAGCAGAACATCAGTGCTCACCTCGAGGCAGTGTCCAGACCAATTCCTGTGCAATACTTGTAAAGAACATTTCTCTACTCAGTCAGAGAGCTGCCATGCCAGGCCTCTGCCTCCTTAGCAAAGCAGGATGACACTATGCTCTGGAGGTACCTCTAAGGTAAAACTGCAGATCATAGCAAGATTCACAGCTTTGAAACAATGTGTGCCTTGAAGTTATTGCTATTTGCTTTGTTTTGTGGTTAGAGGGAAAAAATAACAACAACAAAAAAATCCAAACCTTTAAGAAATCTAATTATATGTTTGAGTTATAGACTGGTTTTTAACAACAACAAAAAAAAATTAACAAAAAAGGGGGCTCATTAAGAGTCTTTTGTCTCCAAAACAAGTGTGTTTTCCTAAGCCATAGAGCAAGCAAATTCTAATTGCTGGCTTCATTATACAGAAAAGTCTAAGTGTAACAATCAGAAGCCTTATTACACATACATAATTGAGTTTCATTGCAACTTATGAAAACATAAACTCTCTTAAACACACTTGCAGAAAATGTCGCATCATCAAATCAACACTTTTATTATACAAAAGTAATTGTGTTTAAAGACACCAAACATATGTTACTTATACAAAAAAATGAGTTGTACTATGATTCAGAAGTCTAAATCTTGAATCTGAGAGCAATGTTTTGTTTGCAAATGCACGGCAAAAAAAGGAGGGTGCAAATTACAAACTTTACTAATGAGATGTACGAGAACTTGTTCTGGAAATATTCAGGAAATTCTGAACTCTCAAATGCCCTATTCTGACCAATCTTCCATGAGCATACTTCCTTCTGTACCTGGCTCCTACTAAATCTGTTCCTCATGCTGCATCTTCACATTTTTCCTTCTGGGTTGAGTTCCTTCTACGGGTCTACCTCTGGATCATCTGTATTCTCCTGCCCTACCACAGATAGTCCCTTTGCCTTGGAGCTCCACCATTCTCACCTGTCACAGCCATCCCTCGCTAATTTTTGCCCTCGCTACTTCCTACACTCCTGTGTCTGGGCTGATGGAGCTTCTGGAGAATGCCATCCTGCTTGCCCACCAGGAACTGGTGGGCTCCAAGTCCGGCTGCTCTGCGCAGTCTGTTCTGCAGCCCTTTTGCTTCTGCAAATCCTTTCTTCTCCTTGGTGCTGACTACATAATTGTAGTCCCATAAATGGGGGCCTGGTGCAAAATGAAGATGCAGGTATCCTTGTTCAAACAACAAAGAAAAAGCCTTCTTCTTGCTTCCATATCTCTTTATTTGCTATTTAATGTTGTGCTCCCTCCAGTGCAAGGACACTAGCTGGCAGGCCAGTGCTGACTCTTGCAGATGCTTGGGCCTTGTTCACATCTCAATGCAGGCGTGTATCTGACTTCAACTCCTGCCTCAGGCTGAGGCACGTGAGAACAGGGGAGCAGAAAGCAGAGGACCTGTCCGGGGAGGTAGAACCACACGTGAGCTAGGCTCCAAGTCCCTAGTACATTCCCTATTTTCTCACTGAACTCAGTTAAAGGACACAATTCAAAGATAAAAGTATTAAAATTTCGAGATGGAAAGCACAGAACATTAAAACCCAACTGTGAGGTCCTGTGTGACTGCACTGGGCACCAACTTCTTGAGCTAACCCTTCCCAGCTCTTCCCCATCATTCTCATAGCTGAGGGTTCCTATCCCACACCTCCCTTCCTGGCCCCCCTGCCCTTCCTGACCAGCCAGCTGTAGAAGAGCTGACCCACACTTCACAGGTAAAGTCAGCAACCATCCCAGGTCCTTCTGCTCTTGTCCAACCTGCCTCTGTCCTTGTCTCAAGCCAAATACCTCCATTCCTTCTCTGGCAGAACAAAACATTTAGGGCTCATCTGAAGACAGACCCTGCCGTGCAGGGGCTGGGGCATATCTCTTCCTACTGCCTCCTTCCTCGGTGTCCTACTCCTTCCCCAATATGCTGCTAAGAGCTTCACCAAGTCTCTTACCTGGGCCCCCCAACACAGCAGTAGAGGGTGTGATCATTTTATCTTCATTTTTATTTGAGGCTTAGGAGTTTAGAGTAACTTGCTCAAGATTATGCAGCTACAAGGAAGCAAAACCAGAATTTCAGCCCAGATTCCAAACCCTAATAGCACTTAGCCACCATGCCTTATTTCTGGCATTCTCCAAATATTCTTTCTACTGGCTTCTTCCACCCAAAGACATATATATATATAGTTTCATGATCCAGCTTAGTTCAAATGTCCATTCTGTCTTCCCTTTATGACTATACTTCTCCATATCTTAGCATATGCTCCCTGCTGGTGCTTTCTCCCTCCACACAGTCCTCTCCTGAAGAAGTCTGTACCTGGTTTGGGCAGTTAGGGATTTTCTGAAGTTGTTTGTCAGAGCTTTTCCTCCTTGGCCTCTCTCCAGCCTAAAACACTGGTGTCTACCTGTTTCTCAGCATTCTCCCATTCCTGCCTTGCCTAGGTCTCATTCTGCCCCATAGCTCAGGCCACACCCAGAGTGGTGGTGTCTCCAGGCTACACCCTGTCTGCTCTTGGTCTGTCATCTTCCAGGGTGACTTCCAACTATGTAGAGGCATTTCCTAGATGTCACACACATGCATAATCCCACACTTGTGAGAAAGTAGGAACAATCACTGTCTACTCTAAGTGAGAAATAAATCAGACACTTTATACTTGTCTCCTGGAATCCTCACCAGCTCTTGAAAGTGATGAGAAATCTGGAGTTATGAACTCTGGGCCCTCTTTAGAGTTGTCCTGCTGAGTGGTCAAAGCCAAGATTCCAGTCAGCCTGCCAGACTCCCAGCTCATCTTCCACACTGCCCAAGTGCCATCGTCCCTGGGATGTGTCAGTCAAATTTCACATACTGATTTCTGACTTTCTCACATTATATCCTAGATACCTGAAAGTTAAAATATCAAGATCTCACTTAAGTGGACATTTTCCCCTTGGATTTTCTATCTTGGTTAATGGGATAGATATTTGATCTTGTTATTCCATTTCCTATTTCAAAATCCCTTAGAGGCCCTCTAATTCCCTCAGAATAAAGTTGGAAATTTTTCTTCAGGGCCTACAAAGCCCTCCACAACCTGGCCCTCAACTACCTGTATGCTCTTCTTTATCCATGTCTGTTGAAAGCATTCAGATGCACCCATCTGCTTGCAGCATCCCAGTGCAATCTGTCATTTGTCCAGGCTTTCACTTGACAGATAATTATTTATCTGTATGCCAGGCCATTGTGTGCCAGGCTCAGTTCTGGGTACCTTGGGCTATGCCAGTGAACAAAACAGCAGAGATCTCTCTATATTTGAGCTTATAATCTAGTGCAGGACAGCAAACAACAAATGATAAATCATAGTAAACTCTACAGTACATAAAGAAGAGGGTAAGTAATATAGGAAAAAAATAGAAAATGACATAGGATAAAAGGAAAACAAGAGCTTTTATGGTTTATAATTAAACAGTATGCTCAGGGTGAGCCCCAAGAGAAGGCAACATCTAAGTACAGAATGACAGACTTGAGGGAGACAGCCATGCTGACATCTGAAAGAAGAGTGTCCTGGGTAAAAGAAACAGATAGTGCAAAAGTCCTCAGGGAGAGAGAGCCCCAAAGATCCTCTAGGAGGGTTGGAGCAGAGTCAGCAAAAGGGGAAAATAATAGTATTATTAGAGATTAGAAGACTTAAGGAGACCAACTCATGTAAGGCCTTGAACACTGGGAGGGCTTTGAGTTTACTCTGAGTGAAATAGGGAAACCATAGAAGACTTACTGATGTAACTGATATCGTAAAAATACCACTCTGGGCACAAGGATGAAGGCAAGGACAAAATCAGGGAGCCAGAAGACTCTTCCAAGGAACCAAGCAAGAGATGACAGTGGATCAAACAAGGGTGTAACAGTGAAGGTGGTAAGAGACAGTCTCAACATCAGCACATAATGTCTCCTTAGTCGAGAATATTTTTCTCCCCCAATACATCCAGGTGGTAGACTCACCTGACCTTCAAAATTATCATTATCTCTTGGAATCCTTCTCAAATCTGTTATCCTTGGTTAAATTCAGAATTTCTTCTCTTTGCTGTCTCTCTGAACTCCAATAATACTACAGGCATTTCATTATTATAGCACATATCTGTCTCTGTCAAAATTATTGATGCTATTGTCTGTCTCCTCACCAGACTGTGGGTGCCTTGAGGCCATGCTGTCTTATACTTCTTTGTATGTTCAGGATGCAGTTTTTATAAATGCTCAATAAAAGCTGGTGATTGAATAAATGACATAAATGTAAAAAGTAAGCTATAGTCTCTCTTGACCCAGTCACCAAATCCAAGTCTTTGGAAATTCAGGCACTGGTCAGAAGTAAACAAATGCTCGGCAGTTATAATCCACATAAGAGCCCTGCCATGTGGGGCTGCTAAGACCAAGATAGCAACCCACCACCCTTTCCACAACTATTGAGTTAAGGAAAATCAGAAGGGTTGGCAATTGATGTGCCAATTAACTGGATAGGAAGAGGAATGTGTTCGGATCACCTCCTATTCACCTTATTGGTTACAGGAAGGATCTCTCACCCTAAGTAGTATGAGATGGCCAAATACATGACACCTTAAACTGGACAGAAGAGATTAACTATAGTTCATTAATCATGTACACTGCAGGTGGAGAGGGATAGCATAGCACATGCCACACAGGGCTTGCCCTCAGGGCACAAATGGGGGTTATAGGAGGCAAGCTCTGTAGTGATGAGGGTAAAGTGACTCCCAGTTTCTAAGAGTGGATGTAATTGGCTTCTTTGAATAATTTCATGGGCTAGCCATCAGGCGAAAAATCTGGTGGAGTATACTAGTCCTTCTGATAAGTGAACTAGCCAGCTGGAAAGTCTTTTTCATTGAATTGGGGACACAGCTGGGGAGGAACAAGGGAACTCATGGATAGGCCTTTGGGGCCCTGTGAGGCTTAAGGATGTCAAGGCAGCATTTAATATTGCATGCTAATTTCACAACATGGAAGTAAAGGAAATGCTCAGTCTAGGACTGAAAAGTGAAGGATACAGGAGGAGACAAAATGAGGGATGGTTGGCAACTTGAGAACAGTATTGGAATAAGGGATCATCACTGATTTGTTGGATCCAGAATATGACTAATAGCAAAAGATAATCTATTAGCAACACAGATCATGACCTGGGCCAGAATTCTAGGTCTAGATGAATGAGTTCATTCTAAAACAAACTAGAGAGACAATTCAGGCTTTGCATAGACTCCCAGCCTTAGTCTGAAACTTCATGCAAAACTGAGCTGAGCTAAATGGTGGTGGGGTAAATGTATGGACCCAACTGAGTGGCTGACACAGGGTCTTCTGGAGAAAACCTATTATGCATTTTTAAAACCGCATTCAGAGCAACATTCTTAGAATCCTTAGAACTCCCACCCTGATACACTCATATCAATGCTTCCCCATTTCCTGAACAATAAACTCCAAATTGGTAAATGCCCTATAAAAGCCAACTCTACTGACTCATCCTTACGCTTTATTTCTCTCTTACAGAATAATCCTTTGTCAAGTCTCTCCATCTCTATGAAAGCTTCCCAAAGAAATAAGGCTAACATTAATGACTCTTGCGGTAATTAATCTCCAGTTATAAGAAATACTTACAGGGTACCTACTAAATGCCAATACTATGCTAAGAGTTGAGGATACAAAGCAATACAAAACAAACTCTTGCCTTCAAGGGGTATACAACTAGTTGAGGAGAAAGGCACATTCTTAGGTAAGAACAATACAAGGTAATATATGCTAGGTTGAAACAACTAACACAGGATGAATGGTGGGAAGTGGAAAGAAGAGGAGGTCACTGAACTAATCTGGGGAGAGGGGCAGAGATCTATGTTTTGCCTGTCTTGTCTCATTATATATGGTATAAAAGCAGGGGTAACATCTATTTTTTTACAGCCAGAACCTAACATTGTGTCTTGGATTGCTGATTGATTGCACATTTGACTGATGTATTGATGTTTGCTTGCTCCTTTGGAATCTCTCAGATATGCCTATTTCTGTTCTCTAATCATATCAGTAACTTTCAAATTAACTCATCTTAAAGGGTCTCAGCACCCTTGGGAAATTTAGTATTACTAACTTAATATCCTACCTTCTCATGTTGGGAGGTAGGTATTATTACTGCCATAATTAAAACTGTATTAATTAGATCTTTTCAGTCACCTGGATTTCAGCAGACTCCAACTCTGGGGGTTGGATAGTTATCTGTGCTGTGAGATATGAAAGGTATGAGAAAGGTGTCTCTGACCCCAACATATCACACTCAGCTGGAATTCAATATGGCTAACACTGGAAATCAATCCCATTAGATAACAAAACTCTTTCCCATGCAGGAATTGTTTTTGGAATGTGAATGCTTCTGGTACGGTCAATAAGTATTTGCGGGCTTGGGGTTTTGTTTATCTTTTTAAAGGCTTCTCCTGTGTACCAGATGTTGTGTTGGGCATCATGGGGATAAAACATTGATCAAACACAGCCTCTTCCTTTAAGTATATCACTATCTGGTTTGTTGGAGGAGGTCTGCAGTTATCCAGCCCTGCAATGGATACTTACAAGGCAGCTGTACATCGTTAAGTGACAATTATGAAGTAACTGTGGAAAGAGGACTTGGTTAGGAAGATCTGGGATCTAGTCTATTTTGTCATTTAAGGCACCGTGTGACCTTGGATATCACATGCTTCCAATAATTTGCCCTGAATCAGACATCTTGTGTTCCCATCGAGTGATCTCTAGCTGGAGAAGTTCAGAATACTTTAATGGTGTCAGAAGAGACAGAGCCCAGAGCCCAGTACAGTGCCTGATCCACAGTCAGCACCAAATCTTAGTTAACAACTGTGTCCTAACCCAGTCCCAGAAGGATTTGAGATGACTATCTTCCAAAACAGAGTAGGCAAAGGAACAAAGGTGAGCTGGAGTGGCTAGGAAAACTTCAAAGAGAAGGAAGACTCTAAGATGGACTTTAAGGAGAAGGTAGCATTTAGAAGGAGTGGAATGGGCAGGACACAGCAGATGGGTTAAGAGCCATGAGGAAAAACCAGCATGTTAAACTCATGTGAGTGATCTTTATCAGACATAATTCCTTATGTGACAGTTTTAGATACCTTTTGGGGACACCAGGATATGATAATTTCCTTGTTTGCCTGTTCTAGGCAGAGAGGTGGAAAGTTTGCTCTGGAAGTACAGCAAGGCATGGAATCTGGTGACCTTGAACCCATGTCCCAGTGTAGCTTTGTAGCTCATTGGTTCCTTCTATGTGTGACAGGTCCACTCAAGTCTGTGAGATCTCTTGGGACTCCATGAAAATATCAACTATAGCCCTTGCCATTGCACTCAGATCTTTGGTGTTTTCTTTTTTATTGTCTGTTATTTTCAAGCAGGAATATATGCTGGAGGAGAGAGATAATGTTTCAGAAGCATCTCCTCTATTGACATCTTACTTATGATACCTCATATTATTCTTGTTGAAATTCTGAGGGGGAAGCATTAGGCTGCCTATTTTACAGATGAGAAAAATTAAGCTCCATGAGGTTAAATAACTCTCTCAAGGCCCCAGCTAGGAAGTGGCCAAACCAGGATTTCGAGCCCTATAGGTAGAGGCAGGAGCAAGGTAAGGTAAATTTAGTACCCAAGATATAAAATTTCAGGAAACTCTCACTCTCAGGTTCTGACCCCTGTACCTGTAAGACCCTGAGAGTGAGTGCCTTCCTTCACTCTAATCCTGGCCCTCCCTGCAAAGCTGTCTGAGTTAAAACCCATGCTCTTTCTCTTACAGGACAGATACATTCTCTACCACCAGCTTTTCAACAATAATATCAGCCCCTTAGGGGCCCATAGAGAGTAATTATTCCCAGGCAAACCTTGGCCTAGGGATCTTAGCTCCTAACCACATGCTAACTAACCATAATCCCAGATGATGCTGAGACAAGACGGAGCAGGAAAATGAAGATGGATAAATCAATGTCAGCCAGAACTGTTCCTAGAGGTGCCACGTAACACTCACATATCAAGAGACACTTGGATATGATGTAGCCCCTGCCGGACCTAAAAGGAATGCTCTCAATATATCAAATTTCAGAGATTTAGACACTTGCAAGAGAAGTTGTGCATGCCTGTGACCCATGGAAATCCCAGTTCCTTTATCTTGTCCAGATGCTACACATAGCATTCCCTTGGGAAAACCACCCTACTGGGGCAGGAAATTTAAAAGTCTAAGGGCAGAATGGTCACTGGGCCCTAGCCCAGACCCAGCCCAGAAACAGACAAAGCTGTTGCACACAGAGGGCCTCACTCCCTTCCCATTCTTCATGCATTTGGGACAAAGAGAGACTCATGTGCCAAATGGCAAGCTGCAGATATTAGGTTGGACAGCAGGGCCATAAAGCTCCCACAGAAGGGGAACATTAAAGAGGCAGTGTAAATCCCTTGATGGCAGCACTAAGTCTCTGTCAACACTGGCATCAGTTTGTGCAAAACACACGGAGAATCAAGATGCTCATTGTGGTTATGTTCAGAGCTTCTGTAGAAAAAGAAAGTAAAAGTAAAGTCTAAGAAATGCCTTTACTCTGATTACTATACATGCTCACCTGGTCTCAACCCATTTCCCTTCCATACAATTCTGTCCTCCAATCCTTTTCATTCCAAATCACCCACTCATGGTACCTTCTCCCACTCTATTCCATTCCCATCCATCTCTCCTCTGTCTATCCTATATCCTATCCTGATTACAACTGTTTTGTTCAATTTCATCCCATATTTCACAATTCAACTCAGCCTGAAACTATATATCCTAACCAAGCTAGCCCATCTAATATACAACAATATTTTTAGTAATCTTCCTGAGCTAGTGTGCTCATTATGGAAAAAGATACAAATAGGGAGAAATTGGGACTCCACTTACATGGACTCCAAATCTGCCTACCATGTTCAAAGACCCTAAATTATTGAGTAAGGTCAATATGTGAAGGAATTCCAGTGGTTCAATTCTCAGCCTTCTTAATTGGACATTTTTATCAGCATATAAGCCGGAGACATGGAAAGGGGAAAGAGAATGGAGCTAATGTTTGCTAACTACAACCCAACTGCTATGAACTAGAACTAGTGCAGAATTTGATCTTATCCAAACTATAACCTTAAAAGATGTTATTATCCCCACTTTATAAATAACTGAGATTCAAAGTTAAAAAAAAAAATCTTTCTCAAGTTACACAGCTAGAAAGTGCTTTTAGATCCAATCAGACTGGCCACACAGGACTCATGATCTTTCCAGAGCTTCTCTCTTGTGTAGTTGATGACATGGCACTAGTGGCACTAGTAGTGATAGAACTAGCAATGGCCTAATCCAAAATTGTCTCCCCTTGGGTGTGAATGACATAAGCATGGAACAAATACAGAGGCTGAGATATACAGTTTATGAAATAGCAACACACATATCTAGCTTATATGAAAAGCAACATTGCCCATCCTAATCATCCTAGGTTTCTCTTCCTTCATGTATCATTTCCCTCCTCTAACTTGTATGTAAGCTTCAAGAAGGAAAGCACTTTGCTTTGTTCACTGGTACATACCCAGCTCCTAAAGAGTGCCTGGCATCCAGTTGTGTTCACATATTACTATTTGTCGAATGAATGAATAAATGAATGGTATAAACACATTTCTAAAGAAAGTTCTTTATATTTGAACATAAGCAAAAAGTGAGATCTAATAGAGAAATTGTTTTACACAAATGTAAGTTGGGAAATATATGACTTCATTCAATTTAAACTGTTAAAGCATAAATATGCTAAAATAGCAGAGACAAACACAACCCAACTAAACTGCTGAGTGGAAATCACTAGCATTCTCCAGGACAAGGAAAGACTGGAGGGTGTTCAGGGAGAGTGCTCAGGCTGCCAAGAAGACTCTGGAGGTCAGAACTTGTACCAAAATATCTGCAGACCTGCCATGTGGGAAGGGTCATAGGCACATTGGGTAGAATTCCAAAAGCAGAACAAGGACCTCTGGGTAGAAATTACATAGAGTCATTTTATATTTCAATACAGGGATGCCAAATTCACCATTTTGAAATGTTCAAAAATGGAATTGGTTAATTCTCCCTGGAAACCTTTTTGCATCCTGGGAAATGCTGAAACAGAGGCTGGATATTGGTTGTCCTGGTTATAGTTCAGTCATTAGATGAAGATTGGATTAAATGAACTCCCAACTCTGAAATTTGGTGATTCTGTGTTTCTCCTGGCCTTGCTTATCTGGACATCCCTAGAAGCATCTAGTAGAATACCCTAATGAAGCTTATCCCTGACATCAAAGTCCACTATCTTGGCCACTTCATTCTCTCTCCTGCTGTCGACAATCATAATCCCCTATTAAACCTTCCCACAACTCTCCTGCAGACTCCTGCTCTAGATGCCACCTCCTCCTCCTCCATTCCCTTTGCCTCCTCCCTTCCACATCCCCATCACCTATGCATGTCCTGAGTCTGGTCCCCCCAGAGCTCGCTCTATGCTGCATGCCCACTAATTATTTATAAAGGAAATCAATCCCTGTTTATGTGTCAGTGAATATGAGACAGGATGTTTCACCCCAATGACAATGCACACATCTCTTGAAGGACATTTATTACAAAGTAAATCCCAAAGAATCTCAGGTATCATAAAAACCCATAAGAAAACATAATAAAGAGTAACAGAAACTATAGTAAGAGTTGGGGATTGCAGTCCAGTTAGAAGGAGTCACTAGAGAGTCCTGTTTTGAAGTTCCAATTACTCTGCAAGAATACTGTGTTCACTTATAATTTCTATTGATTTGCAGTAACTTTTGGTATAGCTTATGGAGATAATGGAAGGCTCTAGGTCTCTAAGCCCAATCTTGGTGCTGCCACTGATTTGGGAGTGAGGAAAACAGATATCCTTCAATTCTTATCACGTTAAATAGTACAATAAGGGTATCTGAGGTGAGAGATAAGCCCTAAAGAAGAGGCTAATCACTGTGAAGATGTGGGCATAAAAGTATAATCAATTGTGTAATAGAAATAGTTGCCAGAACAACTCCCCTTCCCTAGTATATGCTTCTTCCAAAAGCATACTGTATAGCAATATAAGTTTAAGGACAAAAGGCTAGCCTATGTTTGAGGAAGAGGGTAGAGATGAGAGGACTCAGTAAGCAGGATTCCAAAAATATTCAGTGCCTCTGCAGTAAAATACTACTACAACTACTACTAATAATAATAGCAGGAAGGAGAAGACAATCGTAGAAATCATTATTTTATATTTATCTTGAGCTAATTTGAATATTTGTAAGTTGGAGCTATAATTCAAGGTTTATTATATATTATTATAAATTGTGTTGCTAATTCACATCATGGGCTGCAGGAGGCCAGAGAAGTTGCTCCAGAACCCTAGTGGCACAGCCACCCAGTTACACGATAACTCATGGGTTCTATAAACACCCATGACCCTCAGAATGGCAGATACCATATTTGGGAGGCCAGCTTCCTGTTGAAATTTAATACAAAACTTCAGATGTCCCCATGGTCCAGAGGAAGAGAGGACCAGAGAAGGAGCAAGCCATCTGTTTGCCCATCACTGAATTCCAGTCTCCAAAGCGAGAGGCCCTCAGGAAGAGTGTTTATGATTCTCAAGGCCCTTCTCCTTGAGGCCCATGCTGTCCTTATGCCGGTTGGCCTCTGTCCCCTTACCCAGATCTCTTTATGAAGTGGCTCAGTCCTCCCTGTCCCCCTGTCTGTTATCAGTACACCCACCTGGGCTCCAAATCCACAAGGTCATGTTCATCAATGACAAGTTATGGACAAAGAGACACTTATGATGTCTTAATGGATGATACCAAGCAAACTGCACTCTTGGCATATGTTCACAGAGACCCTCCTATGCAGCCAGCTCAGTTTGTTGTCACTAGGCCCCATTATTCTGGCAGCAGAGTAGCAAATCAATTTCATTTTTCAAAATCTGTTTCTGGTAGAGTTAGGACTTTTACCTAAAGATGCTTACTTAAGAGTCTGAGGATAAAGAACAAGAGGGGCATCTGCAGTGTTTGGAGGTCATAGAGCCACCCTGCTGCCCTTACCATCAATCACTTGTTTATTCATTCATTTATATAGTGCTTGCACACCTATAAAAACAGCAGCAGTCCTTGCTGTGGGCCAGGCAGTGGGCAAGGGGCTGGAGAGCTGTTGATCTGGCCCTAAGCCCCAGACTCTTTGTTACCACCCTTTAACTGCCTGTTTTCCTGACATTAAGCTTATTAATAAACCAGATTTTACATTTTCCTGACTGGACTGGTTTAGTCTTTTTTTTTATATAAATTTATTTTTTATTGGTGTTCAATTTGCCAACATATAGAATAACACCCAGTGCTCATCCCATCAAGTGCCCCCCTCAGTGCCCATCACCCAGTCACCCCCACCCCCTGCCCACCTCCCCTTCCACCACCCCTAGTTCGTTTCCCAGAGTTAGGAGTCTCTCATGTTCTGTCTCCCTCTCTGATATTTCCCACTCATTTTTTCTCCTTTCCCCTTTATTCCCTTTCACTGTTTTTTATATTTGGACTGGTTTAGTCTTAAAGCAGAAGTACTCTTCTCCGTTCAGGGACTTTCACTTTTCCTGACTGAGTTGAATAATTTGATCTAATAAATCGAGAGAATTTGCTGTGGGTTTTGCCTACTTTAATTAGAGAAGATATGTGTGGTGTCGCTGTTGTTTTGGTCATGTATTTAATTAAATTAATGAACTGACATCTTTGGTGGTGAAGAGTCCAAGTGCATGTACTCCCTTGTTCCTTTAGACGCCAGGCTTCACTCAGTAATATTATTAAGTTTACTATAGATTTTGGGACAAAAGCTGGTATTACTTGCTATCCTTCCATTAAAACGATGAGGTCCAGTTTCAACTTTTGAAGTCAATCTTGCCTAGCATACCCATTCTCAACCCAGTGCCTCAACCCCTGATCATCAATCCCTGAGATTCCTCACTCACTCCTCCTTCTTACACTGAGACACTTACTCTCACACACTCATTCTCACTGAAGAAATCATGCACGATGACCACTTGAAGACAGTGCCCTCCTGGTGAGAGAGGCATTTCAACAAGAACTGAACTTAAAACCTAAGGGATGAAATAGTGTTTTAGACCTCAGGCAGCAGGAAGAAAAGATGTTTTGTGTGAGTGCAACATTCATGAAGCTACTGAGGGCCCCTCTACCAGCCTAGAGTCAGTGCTGCTCCATGGAAGGGAGAGTGTGACTTCACAGAGGGCCTGCCAGGAAGCCCTGCTGGCTCCATCATCACTTGCTGGAGTCCATTACTTGTGTTTTCTGTGGCTTTAACTGGCTTTGGAATCTTGCATAAAGCAAATGAAGCTGTAATCAGGGTCTTTGTCACTCTCCCATATTTGCATGTAAGTGCAGCAGTTTGGGGACAGCTCATCAGTCCTTGGCTTACTCAGAAAGGGTTTTTAAAGTAACAAAAGGAAAACAACTTTAAAAGGAGCTTAAGCATTTTGGGACTCTGCGATTTTGGAGACACAGCAGACAAAAATATTCTAATTCCTCCTTAGTTTACTTTGCACAATATATTGGTCCAAACAAGACAAGAACTGGACTCCAAGCAGAGAGGAGGTACCTCTGTTTGCAATGATAATGGGCTGCTTCACAGCTCTATCAGAGAGAGGCAGCCCAATGTGTGTGCACGCAGCTGTCCAGGCAAGGAGCTGAAATCAAGCTCAGTAGCAGACATCAAGAGCAGGAGGGAGTGCCCTGAAGTTAAGGGCAGACATGGTGCCAGTCATTACAGAGGCACATTATCAATTAAGTCCATAAAGATTGGCTTGAGGTTTTAGAAACAATGTTGTAGAATCATCTATGTCCTGACTAAGTGGTTGGACCACATTTATGGGTGTCAATTTCTTCCTTTAGCACCATTTATGTTTTCAAAGATATATCTAAAACAAAGAAGCAACACATGTTAAATCAGGCAGAGAGGAAACAAAGCTGGGGTCTCTCCTACTCTGACCAGAGCCCTTCCTACAGCCCTCTCTGGAGACATTTCAAAGGAATCACTCCTAGGATCTGTTAGGGTCATTGGGCAAGTTCCTGGATTAGATGGAAAGTAAAGTTCCCTTTAATTGCAACAAACTGCAACTCTGAGCTAGCAATCCAGGCTTTACAGAGGGTGTGAATCTTCTTGGCTGATTCTGCATGGAAAAGGAGAAGAAAGTAGCAGCCAGTCTCCCGGTGGCATACAAGATAAATATTATGAAATGATTGTCAACTGTTCTGCTTCCTAGAAACCTGAACATCTGTTTCTCCACTGTGGTGGTCATTAGGGACATTCACCAAGTAATTGCGGCTCTCCATGTTCTAGACGCATGGTAGGATTGCACTTCCTGCCCTGCCCCTGGAGTTGGATGGGGTTCTAGTTCTATAACTAATTCTGATTAATGAATGAACTGTGGCCAGTGAGCATTTTATTACTGATGCTGGACCCCACAATGCTCTCTCCTCTCTCTGGCACAGCAGCCAGCAGTGTTCGAGTTGTTGTCTGCCTGGGCTCCTGGGTGGCTATCATGAATAAGTCCTCCTCACCCAGTGTTCCAGGATGGGTACATAGTATGAAGAAAAAGGACATTTTTCTGTATCAAGTCACTGAGATTTGGGGATTATTTGTTAGTAATGCATAATCTAGCCCATCCTGAATAATACATCCACTCAATGCATCACTGCAGTTTCATAAAACAAAAGTCAAATTAGTTGGCTTCATGCCAGCAAAGCAGACAGCCAGTTCATTAACTAGTATTTATTAACTCTAAGAAGTGCCCTGTTGCATGCCAGTCATACGTAAGAAGGAAAAAAAGTCTCTATCTTCAGAGGCTTGCTGTCTTAGCTGGAAATACACATTTCATGCAGGCAGGCAATGAAAAATGTTTAAATATTAAAACATAAGCGTATTTACATAGCTAGAAAAAACAATCCTAAAATTTGCATGGAACCACAAAAGATCCAAATAGCCAAAGCAACCTTGAAAAAGAAAAGCAAATCTAGAGGCATCACAATGCAAAATTTCAAGTTACATTACAAAGCTGTAGTGATCAAAATAGTATGGTACTGACACAAAAACAGACACACAGATCAATAGAACAGAATAGAAAACCCAGAAATGAACTCACAGCTATACGGCCAATTAGTCTTCCACAAAGCAGGAAAGAATATCCAATATGGAAAAAAAAAAAGCCTCTTCAACAAATGGTGTGGGGAAAATCAGACAGCAACATGCAAAAGAATGAAACTGGACCACTTTTTTACATCATACACAAAAATAAATTCAAAATGGATTAAAGACCTAAATGTGAGAGAGGAAATCATTAAAATTCTAGAGAAGAACACAGGCAGTAACTTCTTTGACATCGACCATAGCAACTTCTTCATAAATATGTTCCCTGAGGCAAGGGAAACAAAAGCAAAAATAAACTCTTGGGACTACATCAAAATAAAAAGCTTCTGCACAGAAAAGGAAACAATTAACAAAGCTAAAGGGTAACCTATGAAATGGGAAAAGATATTTGCAAATGACATATCTGATAAAGGGGTTATCATATTATATATATATATATATATATATATATATATATATATATATATATTGGATGGAATATTACTCAGCCATAAAAAATAATGACTCGCCATTTACAGTGATGTTGATGGAGCTAGAGTAGCTAAGTAAAACAAATCAGAGAAAGATAAATACCAAATGATTTCACTCAATTTAAGAAACATATCAGCAAAGGGGAAATAGAGAGAAGCAAACCAAGAAACAGACTCTCAATGACAGAGAACAAACTGATGGTTACCAAAAGGGAGGTGGGGAATGGGGGAAGCAGGTAATGGGGATTCAGGAGGGTTGTGATAAGCACTGAGTTTTGAATGAAGTGTTGAATCACTATACTGTATACCTGAAATGTATACACTGGAATTTAAATAAATATTTAATAATCAATCATTACATAAAATGAGAGAGTGTTTGTTATAAGTATCAAGGAGGTTCTACACTGGAGGGTGTTATGGACTAGATTGTATGTGTACCCCTCTAAAATTCATATGGTGAAGCCCTAACTAATCCCTAGCATGTTTGTATTTGGAGTAGGGTGGCTGAGGTTCAAGAAGTGATAAGAGTGGGGCCCTGATGTATTAGTGTCATTATCTAAATAATAATAAAAAAAGACACCAAAGAGCTCTTTCTTTCTCTCTCTCCTCTCTCCATGTGCATGCATTAAGAAAAGGCCGTGTGAGGACACAGTGAGAAGGTGGCCATCTGCAAAGCAGGAAAAGAGCCTTTACCAGAAATCAACTCTGCTGCACCTTGATCTGGGCCTTCCAACCTCCAAAACTGTGAAAAAATACATTGGCAGTCCAAGCAAACCAAGAGTAAGAAAGGAATATAATCCTGGGTTAAGCTTCCAGGGGACCTTCTAAAGGAAGCAGTACTTGCTCTGGCCTTGGGGAAGGAAGCTGAGAGTAGCTATAAATGCCATTTGTTTTACATTTATTATCTCATTTAATTTATATCATATAATACAACATACAACCCTGTGTTGCAAATGAGGTTCAGTGAGGTGGAAAGCAGGAGGCACACCAGATCTACAGATTGCCCAGGCCTTTCCTGCTTCAAAATTCATAAGGCTGGAAGTGGCAGCCAGTGTGTGAGGGGGGGGGGGGGGTTGGCGGAAGGGGCTGGGGAGTTCTAGATGGATGGAGGGTGACATTCTCAGAGGCTGAGCAAGAAAACAGACCTAAATGGGACCAAGGATCTTTATCCAGAAGTAGTAGGAGATACAATGGGATATGAAGGCTGGGATGATATCAGATATGGCCATACTCCTGGAGAAAGAAGTAGTAGGGAGTCCCCAAAGAAATATCTAAATATTTAAATATTTAATCTAAATAAATATTTAAATATGCATCTAAGTCTTTTAAAATCTGATCTTGGAACTGTGATTGGATGTGAGGAGATTCTTAATAGTCAGATATAGTTTTTTTCTGGCCATCTTAAAAATTGATCCGAGTCAGTTTTAAGATGTCCTAAAAAGCCCTCTCCACTGTTTCTCGATTTTATGTATTTCATCATCTTGACACAGCCTTGGGACAAAAGCCTGATCCAGGAAAACTGGACTCTACATTGACTGCTTTCAGACAGTCAGTCTAAAGAGGAGAGGGAGGGAGTGTGCATGAGTCATAGAAAATGTACAAGCCTCATTATTGCCCAAAATTTCATACTCTGAAATAACAAAACTTTAGTGCCCCCAATTGAGACTTCTCTGGAGCTTGAGTTTGCTGAAGAGAATAGTGGATTGCCACTCTGCCCAGCAGCTGGCTCACCTTCTTTCCTGCTGCTTTAATAGACTTTGAGGTAATAACTTATTTTATTAAGGCAAAGACCCAAACCCTTTAAGCCCTGACAGCTTAAAAATGAGAAGCTCTGGGAGGCCACATGAGCTACTGAAAGTCTCCAACTACTGTTTTCCTGAATTTTATCCTCCCCTATGGCAGGAGTTCCTGACCTGGAGACCATAGAGCAGCTTTGGCAGTCCACTGGTCACTTGAAATTTCATACAAAAAACTGGATAAATATGCATGTTTCCAAGGAGAAAGTCTATAACTAAAATACCACATTCTCAAAGAACCCTGTGCCTGCAAAACAGCTCCAGGGGGTCCTTCCCTTCACTCCCACTGAAACCACTAGAGTCCAGAAAGCCCAAGTGGCTCAGCAGAAAAGGTGTTGAATGTGGACACAGGCAGAGAGAGTCAGGTTCAATCCCTACCTTGACCAATACCATCTGTGGCCTTCGGTGAGGGATTGCAATATTCTAACTTCAGTTTCTTCATAGAAGCTTCACTCTCCTTCCTTTGCAGGGCTGTGGTCAAGATCGGAGGTAAAGTGTATAGCATGCAGTAAATAAAACTATTCTTCTTTTGATATTCCAATCCAAACTAGAATGAAATAATGCTATTTTCTTAGAAGAGCTACAACATCTATGCACCTCTGTAGAAATCTTTCAGGGTAATTTCACTCCTCTATTGCATGGATCTATCAGAGTGGGGATGCCATTCAACAGAGGGTCTAACGAGCACCCAAAATCCAGGAAGGGAAGCCAAAGAAAGAATCAATGCAGTGATGGGTTTTTCAGGCCACCCATGGGCAAAGATCCACCATTATTTCCTCATAATGTGTGAATGACCATTGTTGTAGGAGCCACCATATCCATGTTGTCATTTGAGTCCCACAACTGTTACCCTTGAGAATTCTTTCAACCAATGACTTTAACTCTTCAGTGGAATCAGAAAAACTAATACCTGCCTTACCTTTTACATAGAACAGTGATGCAGACAAAAGAGAATCGTGGATCACATGAAATGAAATAATGTGTGTGAAACAAGTTTGAAAGCATTTCAAAGGCTGCAAAAGTAAGGGATGGTCATTACCATCAACATCATGATTTTCATCATCGATCCACAAAGGCATCTTCACAGGACAAACAAGCAAACTGGGTTAGAGACAAAAGAATAGTGCTGCCCAAATAAGCAAAATGGTCTGGTCTCAGACAGTGGGAGGCAAGCCATCTGTTCCCTTTCTCCTTTTGATTTTCCCCAAGACATATGAGGAAATGTCGCATGATTCTGTATGTGGGCACTCATCTCCTCTATGACCAATGTGCACTGATTTCCTTGTTTTATATATTCATAAAATGACACCCATTAACAAGCTCCTTATGTCATTCCAACTCTGAAAGCCTCCTCCTCCTCCTGCTGCTGTTGCTGCTGCTCCCCATTTCCTCTGCACACATATGTGTTCCTGGCCCTCCTTCTCTGTCCATGCTTTTCTACTTTTTCTATATACAAGGATACCTGGCAACTTCCATATAACAAAATTCCTGCTTATCCCTCAAAGTCTAGCTCAGAGTCTACCTTATCTTCAGCCCACCCCTCCCCAAACTGGCTCTTCTTTCCTCTGCATTCCCCAAATCCCATGGAATCTGGGAACACTGGCCATATAATTTGTACTTTTGAGAGTCAAATGGGTACTTATTAATTAAAACCACCAGGGTAATAGATATAAACAGAGTCTTTGTTGTGATAACTGAAATACATGGTCCCTCTAAGTCTGGACTACAAATGCCAACCCTTTACCACGTGGTACTTCACATTATTATTTTATGGCTCCTTAGAGGAGTCTGTTCTCCCCAGCTGGCCTCCTATCAGACAAGAATCCTCTTGCTCCTCCACCCCCATTCCACATTCATCTAGTGCATTGCCTTAAATCTGGTTCCATGCAGAAAGAATCTCAATGGGGATTTGCATGCAAAGCTTACTGGGACGTATTCTCAGGAAAACCATCTGTAAGAGAGTGAGGGAGGCAGGACTGGGTAGAGAGAAAAGTTAAAGTGTGATTAACAGGGACTCCAGACCATTCCATAGGCAGCTCTAAAGTTGGGGTGACCCCTCAGATGGAGGAAACTGTCTCAAGACTTTAGTACTCTATTAGTTAATCATGTGCAGTCTGCCTTCAGGACATACTTAGGGAAAGGTGTGTGTATACCAGTGCCTGGGAATCTTCATTGTCATCTTAGAAATCTGTCTACCAGTCCAGAAGGGAAAATATCCATGCATAGTAGAATCCACTATAACCAGTTACCTCCGATCAATGAACTACAAAATTAGGGACACTTAGGGCATGATTGTCAGTTCTCTTTGCTACACTTGATCCTCATTGATGGTACCTCTTCTTCCCAAGTGCCTCATCTCAAGCAGTGCAGAACCCCAATTCCCATCAGGATTCTAAATCAAGAGAGTTGTTCTGCACTCATATCTGCTACCTCCAGCTCCTAGAGAGCCAGGTCCAGGTAAAGGCAAACCCAAACCTGAGATGAGTCTGACATGTTCAAAAACTGATTATTCAGAATTTTTTTAAAAAAGAAAACATTTTGTCGTCCCCCACCACCAAAGGAATACATTCAATAGCTGATTTCTTAAATTTGTGATAACTTGTCAGACCCCAGACAAAGGCTACCTGTGTTCAAACCCTGGTTCTACCATGTACTGTCTATATTTGGGCAAGTCATTTAACCTTTCTGTGCAAGCTTCTTTACCAGTATAATGGGCAAATACTGCCCTCCTAGTGGAATTACTGTGGGGATTAAATGAGATAGTACACGCATGTAGACTATTTCCCATTTCCCCTCCAAATCCACACTGCATCCTTCTATCTTTCTTGGTCTGCATCCCAAGAGATTGACCTGCATTAACTGTAGTATTGGGATCCCTTGCCCTCTGGCTTCTGAGTGGGTCTGGCCAATGGCACACATGGGACAGAGATCTGAGAGGTAATTATTTTTCTGGCTCCTTCCTTCCATGGTGACCCCAGGCTGCATGCATCATCCCTCAACCAAAGGTCAAAGCAGCTGTCAACATGCCCCCTCCACACAACTCTCTTTTTTCAGAGTCTAGTGATTGCTCTCCACTTCTGCTCCTTCAGGTCAAGAATAGTTAGCCCCCTGACTATCACTAGCCCACAGAATACTGCACTATCCTATGTGGCTTCCCTATATCCTCCTACCCTTCTAGAAATAGACCTTATAACTAGTGTCACTTTTTTCCTGCTAGAACTTGTATATAACTGGCCTATGGACAGCATTTGCTAATTTCTAGGTGTTAACCACAGTGAAATTCTGCCCATAAATGGTTTGGTTTGTATAGCCCTGTTGGGCATAGTTCCCATCCCTCTGCCTGAACCCCACCTCACTGAAAGCAGCTCCAAACTCAGGGCAGAATGAGGACACTGCAACATCTGGAGAGGTTCCTGGTCTACTCCAATGCCTCTGCTAGGGTTCCCCTTCTCACCACAGGCTGCCTCCAGAGCCCTGGGCTTTGTTGCATTTCCCTGTGGGCCTCTCACAAATTCACACATCCTATACGAGGAAAGCACTCTTTGGTATGTTCTCCGGAGTACCCAGGCAGGCAACCCTCTCACTTGCCCTTCCCTCACAGGTTTCTGTGGCCAGCCCACTCCCCAACCTACTTTACCCTTTTCTCTGTGTTTTCCAGAAGCACATTTGTTAAACCTATTGGCTATCACAGATATTCAAATGCTTACTGGAAAGTCCCCAAAGCCAGTTTCCTATGTAGCCAGACTGAGATACCCACAGCCAAAAGACAGCAAAAAGAATAGTCAAACAACAGGTCAAGCTGAGCCCACACACACAGGCTGACCAAGAATGTCAAGCCAACAAGAACTGACTGGGCCACAGGAGCAGTGACCTCAGAGCAGGAGCACCTGCATCATGACCCCCACATCTGCCCCTACAGAAAGGATAACCCCACTGAACCCAAAGCCCACAGATTCATAAGACCAAAGATCATTTTACAGTTTACCATATCAGCCAGTACCCATTATTAAGCAGGAAATCACACTTATGTGTTGGGTCAGCAATCTATCCATTCAGGGAAAAATGAATTTTCTGAGAAAATGAAAATCATTAATTTACTCTCAAATTTTATTGGGGGAAATTTCTGTTGAATTTGAATACAGATGGGAGATAAAAGATGCTGGAGTACTCCATTCTTTGGTTTATTAATGAAGTAGGATACATAAAAGGCCCATTAAAATTACATAGAAGCCTCATAAGCATCTTTCATATCTTCTTAGTCAATTTCATGTCTTGAGAGCAGCATTTCTATGAGAAGCCGTCACCCAAATGCAGTGGCACCCACACTCACACATAAACAGTTTAGTTGTAGTCATCCAACCAGCCATCCATTCATTCGTTACTTTAATAGCTATATGTTGAATACTGAGTGTGTTGCCCTGGTTACTGAGACCACAAAGTAAGTTCTCTGCTCTGAAGGTGCCTTCAGTTGGATGGGGGGAATGGAAGTGCAAGTAAGCAACTAGGGGCAAAGAAGTCTATGAGTCCTGAGAGTTCAAGTAAGGACCATGTAACTCAAACTTGGGACAAAAGCATCAGGGAAGGCTTCTAGATTGAGATCTAAAGAGAGAAAAGGACTTAACTGGTGAAAAGGAGAGAGAAAGAGAGCAGAGTGTTCCAGCCCAAAGAAAGAGCACCCCAAAAGGCTCATGGAAGGTTTGCAGTAATTCAGTAAGACTGGAGCAAAGTGTTTAAAGGGAACAGAAAGAAGGTAGAGAAGAAAGTAAAAGTTCCAGGCAAACAATGGTAAGAAATGCGACTGAACAGGTAAGAAAAACTGTAGGCTGATTAGGGAAGCTTTTCTCGAGGTGGTAAGTTTTGATCAGGAAGTTGAAAGTCATGGTTATACTGGATGCATTCTGGGCTGTGGAGGAGGTAGCTGTAGATACAGAGGCGCATTCAAGAAAATCACTTGTGCTACTAAGACCTAAAGTTCATTCATGTATTCATCCATCCATCCACTCTTCAAATTTTAATTGGCCCTCTGGTATGTGACAACACTATGCCAGGCCCAATTGAGGTTAAGAAGAGTCAGACACAAATCCATGCCTTTGTCTCATACTTAAGCCCAAAGTCAAGCTTTATTGTGTTGAAAACTGTGCAATAATTGGAACTGGGGAAGGGTGTTGAGGCTTCCAGGGGGAACTCAAAAGTTTGAAGGTGAATAAAGTCCCCTTTCTGATTTCAGAAACCATTACCTTGAGGAGAAAGAAATGACACTGGCTAGTCCTCTTTATAACTATCTCACCTTTCTACTGACCACATAGGTCATTATCATAAAACAAGAACTATTTGAGCCACCCCTCCACTTTTCCTATTGACCCTGAAGCTCCTGCTAGGTCCCCTGCATCAGCTCACAAGGCAGAGATCATATTCCTTGCTGAATGTGTAGGTCTGAATGTAACACTATTTGGCTGTCTGATTTTGAAGCAGTTATTTAATCATTCTGGGCCTCAGTGGTTCAGGTCTCTACAATGTAAATGGTAATATCCACCTTGCAAAGTTGTTTAAATCATAACAAATCATACTTCTTTATCATTGTTAACTCATTTAAAGAAAATGAAAACATTTGTACAGTGAGTGCCAAAAGTTCTATATAAAAAGTTCTATTTGGTGGAGCAAAGTCAAGAGAAAGATTTGGGAGAAGATGGCTCCTAGATGGATCTTGAAAATCATCAGAATGGTCTATGTGGGTCATTTTAGTTATCACCTTGCATGGAGGCAGAGTCCTTCCAGGAATTAATTTATTTATGCCTTCAGTAAGTAATAATCTTTCCTGTGCTTGCTTCTGCTGACCCCATTGGCAGGAATTGTTCCCCTTCTTATCCTCCAAGGTTCTGTCAATGTTGTCCATCCTCCAGCACCAGACACACCTTCCCTGATTACCCTTTACCATTCACTAGCATTTGTAGTGTGGTCATATTTTAGTGGTCATATGTTTCACAGTATATTGAGATTATTTACATATCTGATTCTTCCTGGAATGTAATCTCTTTGACATCAGAGCTCATGTCTCCTTTTGTGCCTCTGTCAATATTAGATGTCTAATAAATGTCTATTGAACAAAGTGTGTATCATGCTTTGCAGTTTATAAAATGCTTCCATGTTCCCATCTCAGAAAATTTTAAGTCATCCCCAGGACAATCCTTGGAATAGGCTGGAAAGACCCATATTTTAGCTCAACATAGAGCTAAACATAGAATCACAATGAAATGCTGTGTGAACTTCAGTTACTTCTCAAGAGCAGAGATTCATAAGTATATGCTATGGGCAAGTCATTGACCTTACACACTGAGAGATCCAAAGGAGATAAGACACAGGGAAAGGACATATTTAATTAGAAAGACAAAAATACTGCATTACAAATCTTTCAAAGGGCTTTAGCAAGGACCCATGGAAAAGGAGAAAAGTGGAGATTTGAGTTAAAAACAAACAAACATACAAGATTCTAACTCCTCCTCTGTGATTTACAAGCTGAGTGATGTTTAAGAGAAAGAGAACAAGAAATCAACCCAATGGCTTAGAGTCTATTCGCTTATCTGCAAAATGATGACAGTAGTATTGGCTTGGACTATTGCAAAAAATAATTTTAAGATGTATGCTAAATATGCTGTTTTTAAGCAAATATCCAATTGACAGTAACCCACCCCTCCTCATCCTTCCCTTATTAGGAAATGGGATAGCATCATATTGGAAGAGAATCAGTGGAGGCTTTATGAAGTAGGTAACATCTAAACTGGACTTCTATGGTTGTTCTACTGGAAATGGGGATAAGAGGTATTTCAGAAAAAAAAAAAGGAGGTATTTCAGGAGACAATTGGTAAGTATAAAGTGTATGGTTCAAGAATAGATATGCGAGAGTAAGTTTATATCTGTGGTATATGTGTGTCTAGGTGCATGTGTGTGCAACTGTATGGTAATGTACTTGTGTTTATGTACATGTGTATGCATAGATGTCTGTGTATGTGCAAGTGTGTGTTTGTATAATGCATATGCAATTGTATGTGTATAGAAGAGAAATGGAAAATGAAGTTGGAAACATGGAGTCAAACCTGGGAATACCCCATATGGACATGATGCACAGAGCAAGAGGTCTACTTTGCAGCATTTGCGGAGATGGGGCAAATGCTAGGAAGTGAAGGGCACAAGCATATCAGCCTTACAGAAAACAAGGGCAAGATCGGCTTGATGGTTCACCGGAGGGAGGGCAGGTCAGATTCGGGAAAAAGTGAGCTGGGGATGGTAGGCTGGATAGGGGATGGGAAGGAAGGACCAGTTACTGAAGGAGAGAAACAGAAAATACTTTTCAGATGGCTGGTTCATGGGGAAAGGAAGGGTTAATGCTGAGTCCAAGCTGTGGGGCAGAGTCACTAGGTAAACATGGTGCTGCCCAATGGATTTTTAAATCAGAGGGATAGGGAAAGAGTCAGGGCCAAGAAGCCAACTAGGCTTTTTTAGTTTGGAAGCAAGGGGCAGCAATCATTTTAAAGCTATATATTAAAGTTAAAATTCTCATTCAAAAAAGGAAATCCCCCCCTGGATGTTCCAGTATATCTTCAAGATTCCTTGGTTCCCCAAGAGAACACTCATTTGAAGACAAATACCAGGGGAGAGGTGACACCCTCTCTGCAGTGGCCCAGGGAAGAGGTAATGCTCATCAGTCATCAACCAGAAAGCTCTCAGAGGACAGGCCCCCATAGACATGGATGAAAGAAAGATGCAAGCAAAATGCTAAAAATGTTTTGCAGACAGTTGAAGAATAGTTATGTGCCACACGGCAATCAGAGACATTCCCATGAGTTCCTAGTATTTAATCTGGGGTTGGGGGTACTGAAAGCAGAGGCAGGGAGAACTTGGGAATTACAGATTTTGCCAAGGAACAACTTAAGTACATCAGAGACTAATGAAAGAACAATTTTCCTTAGTCTTCAGCACATTCCAGAGTATTATTATAAATATGATTATGGCTTTAGGCTCCAGACTGAGGTGGAGACTCATTACCTTGCCCACTTAGAGTGAACTAGGCATGAGGTCCCTTCACAAGGTAGCCCTGAGCCTTCTTTATCTCTTGCTCCCTCTCATCCTGACAGGCAATATAACATAAATGTTGTCATGGCTACCCCCTCCCTAGAGGATGAAATGGATCCTTGAGTCTTTGAAGCAAAGGAGAAAAGCTGACAGCCTTAAGGCCAGCTTCCATGAACTCAGCTTTGGGTGTACCCTACTAACTCTCAGCAGAAAGCCCTCAAAGGTCCCATGTTGGTAATATCATGATTTTCCCCCTGATTTTTCCAAGTGTGATTGTTTATTTCCATCTTAAGCAGATATAACCATGGGACATTAGACCCCAGTACACCATCCCCAGCTGAAGAGTAAACCCCATCACATGTAACAGACAGCATGACGAGAGCTCAGTCAATCTTACAGTGCCATCACAAATATCGATTCACAAAAAATCATAGGAGTGCCTCAGTAGGTAAAAACCCTCTTGATAAACAGCAGCCAGAGAAGCAGCATATTCTGACTCTTCCAATTAAAATGAATAACCCCAAAGTCATTAACTCTGGATTCTGGAGTGATTTACATAGTTTTACCGGAAGATTACTTATTTTGAAATTTTTGTTTATTTATACAGAGTAATATCCATTCATTCAACTGAAATTTCATTGAACACCTATTACCAATCAATAACAATTTTTAATGATTATTGTAATGCTCACTTCAGTATCCGGCATAAATACAGAACAAGTAAGGCACATTGAAGATGCTTAGAATGGGAAACTCAGGAGGCTTGGGAAAACTTAAAACTTAAAAAACTTAAGACTTCAGGGACTCCTGGGTGGCTCAGCGGTTGAGTGTCTGCCTTTGGCTCAGGTCATGATCCCTGAGTTCTGGGATCGAGTCTCACATTGGGCTCCCTGCATGGAGCCTGCTTCTCCCTCTGCCTATGTCTCTGCCTCTCTCTCTGTGTGTCTCTCATGAATAAATAAATAAAATCTTAAAAAAAAAAAAAACCTTAAGACTTCAAAATTCCAGCCTCCCACTAGAATGCTAGGGTCTTTCTAAAGCCCGTCTAAGCCAGCACTGAACCTCAGCTTTAGCAATTCATGGCAGAGAATGTGTTTTTTAATAAAGCCCACAAGATGTTTTCAGATAGGTAGGATCTGTACAAGTTCTTCCACAGGCCCTTAGAACTTTACCCAAGTGCTCTGGGTTTTGTTTTGTTTTTTATTTGGAAGAAAAAAGACTTTTTTTAAGATTTATTTATTTATTTATGATAGACGTAGAGAGAGAGAGAGAGAGAGAGAGAGAGGCAGAGACACCGGAGGAGGGAGAAACAGGCTCCATGCTGGGATCCCGACACGGGACTCAATCCCGGGACTCCAGGATCTCGCCCTGGGCCAAAGGCAAGCACTAAACCACTGAGCCACCCAGGGATCCCCAGAAAAAAAGGCTTTTTAAATATATATATAACACAGTCTCTCATCTCCTCCATGTGATGACAGCTAATAGTCACTATAGCTTTTCTGGTCTCCTTAGTCTTGTCTATTTCATGTTAAATAGATCCTTGTCTTCCAACTTTCCTTAGGTGGAATATATTTGAGGGGATAAGAATAAACCTACAAATCAAGCCATACAAAGATGGATAGTTATAAACCATGGCTATTAATCATAGTGAGGCAACCTGGGTCTATTGCTAATAAGTGATCCTAAATTAGTAAAAGGATTCAAAGAGGCCCATGAAGCCCACAAACCTCATCCAACTTTTTGTATTTGTAACTCTTACTTCTGGTTGGCCATCATCTCCAGGCTTCTAGGACTGGACCAATTGGTCAAAATAGTCTTCATCATGTTGTGTTTTGTTTTGTTAGTATAACTCTATATCCTGTCATACTGCTGCTATATATAGGTCAAGAACAAGGGAAAGGGGCAAAGTTAGTGGCGAAATCCATTTGCTTTCTGGATTCATCCACCATCACTCTATGGCATGAACATTGCTTTACAATCACACTTCACACATAATACCTTCCTTTCATGGGCTGATTTCTCACCCTAATACATAACCCATCCCAGCTATGCTTTAATCATTTTCTGCTGAGGAGTTTTATGTCCTTTGGTTAGTAGCAACAATTTCATAATTATTGTAAGAATGGGTATCAAGTCTTTGTTATAGATTCACATTTCGTATGAAACCTTCTGAAGACTTTTCAGAGACACTGGTACTTTGATTTTGGCAGAATGTCATGACCAAGTCAGTAAGAACTGGCCATATTTACTGGGGAATACTGAGACATGAACTTGGGTAAGAACAGTAAATTCATATTCTGGAGAGACTAGAATATGGGAATGTTACAGAAACTGAGAAGTCCCAGAGAACTAATGTGAACATGCTGTCTCAGGAGGATTAACCTGGAGGCCATAAGCAGGATGTGTCTGCTTGGAACATGAGCCTGGAGGCAGAGTTCTTCACTGGAACCTTTTGCCAACATGCAGACATGCCATGATGAGGGTTTGCCCCCAGGCCAGCTCAAGTGAAAATAGGAAGAGAAATTAGGCAGATCCTAGAGACCAATCCTGTACAAAGTGGGAAAGAAGGGGATAGTTAGCCATAGCCTTGAAGGCACAGACATGGATGACTAGAAACATGGTGAACTGATACAATTCTGTTTCCATTTGCTGAGATCATAAAGAGTGTGTAGGTAGGGAGGACATCCAGGGTATATGGGAAACAAGAGCCATAGATCATCCATACTTGAACACTCCATTCATTTATTCAAAAAAGACCCATTTGCTACTCTAGCTCTGCCATACTATATTGGTGCAAACAAACAAAACAAAGAAGAAAATGTTAATCTGACCACATTTCAGGGTTAAGAGTGGAGTAGGATATTCACAGATATCTCAAAAACAAGGCCGTATATAACAGATATATAACCCAATGCAAAGTGCCCATGAATTCAGCTACGATGAAGCAAATGGAAATCTCATCACCTCTGGAGGGAAACACAGTAGAAGTAAACTTGAGAAAGGAAAGGAAATGTGAAAGATAAGTCTTCAGGGTAAGCTGAGACACAGATCATCCTCCTAGCTATATTTCCCAAATGAGGTAGGAAAGGCAGGCAAGATGGTTGCCAAAGCCAGGCCTGACCATCGGGCCTTTCCAGCTTCGTATTAAGAAAAACATAGAGCTGCATTCAGATCTGTGCCTTTGAATTCAAGGACCTACCCACAAGTAAATGCAACCCAGTCATAGTGCCAGACTCAGTTAATGAGATTGAGCTATTCCTTCTTCTTTGTTGGGGCTAAAGGGGAGCAAAGAAGAAACTGGCAGAAGCCGCAGGCCTGATGTGGGAAAATGGGTGGAAGGATAAAGGTGTTTTCTCCTTTTTATTAAGTATCTTTCAAGATCTGAGCAAATCCTACCTCTCTAAAGTCCTGAAAAGCCTCACTGTTTATCCTAAGCTAACAGAGAATTTCATCTATACTCTTCATGTTAATCAATTTAAAATAATTTGGGGTGTATATGTTATTTCCCCTACCTAATCCTAAGCCTCTTGGAGTCATGGTCTGGATTCTATTTATCTACAAATTCCATGGAATCCGGTATAAGACACTCAGTAAAGAATAAATGTAAGCTCCAGAGCCTCACTACCTCACTGGATTTTCATGAAATCTGAGAAAAATCCAAGGCCCAGTAAGAGGAAGATCATATAAGAAGCCAACTCAGAAAGAGAAAAGATGCTCTGTCAATCAACTAAAATTTAAAAATAGAAAATGCTGCATCCTCAGTCAAGGGAAGGAAAGCTATCACCTGCTTCTCCACTTAGGGGCAAATTCCACACCCCTGAGCATGACATAAGACTTCAGATAAAAATAAGGAATTTAAAAGTCAGGGGACCTGGAGGAGCTGAAGAGGTTAGAACTGACTGGCAAGTCCCTTTGAGAGGTAGAGGGAGACAGTTGATTGAAGTAGAGAAACCCATGGATTTGTCCTAATTCCATGAAGGAAAACTTTTCATGTTCATCATTATACCTCTATCGCTTAGCATAATGACTGCCAATAATAAACATGAGTTGATATCCATGAAGCAATGGGTAATCAATGGATACCAGGAATGGATGAATGAATTCTGGGCAAGTGTAGGTGCAGACTTAAAGGAGAAAGGCCAGGAAAAAGGGAACTGGATGCCCTGTGATTGTTTAGCCACTTCAGCTTAGGAGGAAGGACAGAACTCAGGGCTCAACTCTGCCCGGGATAAAAGGGCAGAACTAGATTGTCTGGTGAAGAACTTCATTTCTGCCATACTTCTTGGGACATAGAACCTATGTGTGTGAAAAAAAATGCAAAATATTCCTTAACAATTTTTTATTATAGTTGACACAAAATGTAACATTAGTTTCAGGTGTACAACACAGTGATTTAACTTCTCTCCAGTATGCTATGGTTACAAGTATAGCCACCACCTGTCACCATATGATGCTATTAAATATCATTGACTATATTCCTTATGCTATACCTTTTATTCCCATGACACATTCATTCCATAACTGGAATCCTGTATCTCCCACTCCTCTTCCCACATTGTGCCCTTTCTCCACCCCATTTCCCTCTGGCAACCATCAGTTTGTTCCCTGTATTTATAGGTCTGATTCTGCTTTTTGTTTGTTTGTTTATTCATTTGTTTTTTAGGCTTTACATATGAGTAGAACATAGGCAGTAATTTCTTTGACATCAGGCATAGCCACATTTTTCTAGATATATCTTTCCCTAAGGCAAGGGAAAAGCAAAAATAAACTATTGGGACTATCACAATAAAAAGCTTTTGCACAGTGAAGGAAACCATCAACAAAACAAAAAGGCAACCTACCAAATGGGAGAAGACATTTGCAAATGATATATCCAATAAGGGGATAATATTTAAAATACATAAAGAACTTATACAACACCACAAAAACAAAATATCTGATTAAAAAATGGGCAGAGGACCAGAATAGACATTTTTTTCAAAGAAGACATACAGATGGCCAACAGACACTTGAAAAGATGCTCAACATCACTCTTCATCAGGGTGATGCAAATCAAAACCACTATGAGGTATTACCTCCTTAAAACATGAAATATTCTTTTTTAAGATTTATTCATTTATTTCAGAGAGAGTGAGAGAGCACAAATGGGTAGAGTGGGGGGGCAGGGGCAGAGGGAGAAAGAGAGAGAGAATTTCAACCAGACTTCCTGCTAAGCTTAGAGCCCATTGCAGGGCTCCATCTCATGACCCTGACATCTTGACTTAAGCAGAAACCAAGAGTCAGATACTCAATTGACTGAGCCACCCAGGCACCTCACAACATGAAATGTTCTAAAAGTCAATATGCATTTAAACTGAATGAAATCAAATTGAATGAACAGATCTAAATTGTAAGATGGAGAAATGAACAGACATGGACCAAATTCCCCTAAAGAGATGGAAACTTCCACTCGGAATTTTAGACCAGCTTCAGCTCAGTTGGAGCTATAGAGTCACAAAGACACATTCAAGTTATCCAACAATTACAGTAATCGTGAAAGGCATGTGAAGGTGTATGACCATCAGATAAACCATCTAGGGTTACAGGAGTCAGCCCCTCCCTGTGCTGGCCTGCAGCTCCCTCTGGGCAGGTCTTATCTTTCTGCACCACATGCTGTTCTGGGTTTTATGTATGAACTTTTGGGGGAAAGGCATCTAACTGTGCAGAAGAAATGAAAGATTTTTCTCTTCTTTTTTTTTTTTTCTTGCCTTTTGCTTTTTATGCTTCTTGAGGGGCATAATGCATTGGAAAGCTATCAAGAATTCACAAATGAAGTGACAGTAATAACACAGAGGGGACATCCAGAGCAGCCCTAAGGTTTCTACCTTATCCACAAGGAGGGGTGGGGGGCTTCAGGTCCTAAGGACAAGCAGGAAGGGAACCAGAATAAGACCCAGAGAAGAGGAGGAGGGGCTTCAAGGCAAGGGCAGGAGTCCAGGGGCGGAGAGCACCGGTGATGAACGAGGAGTGCTGAGGAATCAGGTCCCAGGAACACGTTTGTCCTTCCCATCTGATGGGGCTGTAATTACAGGGGGATTGAGCTGATGAAGCACGGAAGACCTTTTCCGCTTACGTTCGCATCTTCCCTCCATAATCATCTTTGAGAAAAACGTTAACTTGGAGTTGGATAAATGGCTCAGAAACTTAGATCATCGACTCAGTGGGTGTGGAGTCCCTGCAACTGGGCTGAGTTTATCCAGAACCATGCATTTCACTGTCAGAAGACCTGGTTTGCCTGTATGTATGCCTCTCCAGATATTGGGGCAGATCACTAAGATAAAAGATAGCAATCCGAAATATCTGTCCCCTGGGTCCCATTTGGAAAGAGCCCTCTTCCAGAATCAGATGGGCAACATGGAAGCTACTTAGGAAGAAAAGCATGGCATCCATTCATAGTGTGTTTGGGAAAAACAAATCTAACCCACGAAGAGGTCAAGATTGTAAAGAGTGAAGCTCCACCTTTGGGGGTCACAAATCTTGGAGGTCAGGGGGACTGGGAGCAGCAAAGAAAAGATTTCTGGATAGGTAGGACATCATCTAGGCCTTGAGCTGCTAACGCTGGTCATGTCCACTGCTCTTGCCAGCTCTGAGAACTTTAACAACTTTTGTTGATTTCCTAATATTGCCAATGCCCCCACCCTATTTGGGTGCTTCCTACCCCTACTTCCTGCAAGGACCCTGACAGACATGAGGTCCCACTGACTCAAGAAATATTCAGTGAGAAAGAGGATGGTCACTTTTCTATTTCTCTACTGAGTGAGGATCAGTTTGATTTTTGAAATAGCACCAAGCAATGCAGGGATATTTGAGCTCATTGGAGGCTTGCTTCTATAGATTTGCTCAACATCTGAAGCCTCGATCTTGACTAATCAAATAAAATTGTGAAAAGTCCCATCAATAAGTTTATGATGAGCACAGTAGAAAATCTCAGAGGACGCAAACTCCTAGGCTCTGTCCTCAGCACATTGTGGAAGGAGGCCTCTTCTGTGCGTCATCCCTGGTTCATGTTCTTATCTTGGAGCTAATAGGAATTTCAGAAAGGAAGGTTTATGGTAAACCCATGAGAGATTTTTTTTTACTGACTTCTTTCTAATTTTTTGAAATGAGGAAAGGGAAGACACATGCAAAAAGTAATTCCAGGCCAGATATTATATTATCAAGTCTCTTATTTTCATAGTGGTGAATTCATTCTGTAGAGGTAGCTTTGTGCCATACTTCTGTGGCAGTGTCAAGGTCAAGGAGGCTTCTTAAGGAAGAAGCAGACTATGATGTATGCAATTCACCAGATCGTTGAGGCCTCCTGCTCCTGGATTTCGGGGACAGTCTCTTGGGGTCCTATTACCTTCTTCATTCTGGGCACTCCTCTGCCAAAATAAGACTCTCACCCCGAGTGGCCCTCAGCTTTCGTGCTGTGCAAGCTCATTCTTCATTGATTAATTAAATGTGCACACTATTCAATGTTTGTGCAGTTGTCAAAGGGCTTTTAAGTTTGTTCTTGTCAGGGCTGGATGCCATAGCCTATAGGCTCCCGAGGGGCAGACATCGTGCATTTTCTGTTACCTTATATAAAGCCCAAATAGAGAGAGAGGTGGAGTTAAGAAATAGAGAGTTTTTTTAAGCACTATGCAAATTCAGATTATTAACACTATCATTATTAACAGATAATGATGATGGTAATAGCAATGATGGTGATTATAATAATCCCTCAGAAAACATTCTTCCTTTCCTCCCTTTAGAAAGCACAGGCTGGCCAGCTCAGTGGTTGACTGCAAAACGTACACTTTAGGAATCCTGGGTAAAACCTTTCTTGATTTCCCTCAGCTTCTCGTAAGGTGCACAAGAAGAACACGTATGGGCGGGGGATAGGATGGGGGGGGCATGCTCGTGTGTATATACCTGCATGCATGCAGGCACGTAGACTGCCTTCTGTCTCTGACAGGAAATGACACCAAGGTAAAACACTGGATTGTTTTGCCAGCTGCAAGCCTCTGGGGTGTAGCCATAGCTGTAAGGGCTGAGGGTCTGGGGGAAAATGGTCTGCAAGTGTGGGAGATGTTCCGGCAGTAGAGGGGAAGCATTTCTTCAGGCCATTGTGGACCAATAAACAGTTCAATTTTTTCATTGTTGTAATTAATTTAATTAAGTTAACTTCCAAGGTGTGTTAAGAAGCAATGCCTTGGGTGATTAACTGTTCCCATATCAAGGTGTTTTCACAAACACATTTACCCTGATTAGTGTACACATTATTATGTAATTAAATACCTCACACAGAGGAATTTATTAGTGCCTCCTTGTCTCCTAACAAATAAAGCAGCCCTCAGAATCTCTTGGAAAAGATGACTCCAGTTGCCAGGAGAAACGGACAGAAATATGTGGAGATACACCAAGATCTAGCCTAAGGGAAGGATTTCATGGTTCCTCCCAGGGCAGTGCCACCTCCCAGAGGTTTGCAGCTTGACCCACTCCTGTGCCAATTTTCTTTCCTCTCCCCCCCACAAGGGTCCAGGAAGTCCACATCACCTGCCAGCAAGGCTCCTTCTTCCTCTTCTCCACTTACAAAGAGGAAGAAAGAAAGTCTTTGCATAGAAGGAATGAGGATTCTCCCCTTCATCTGTGCACATCCTTTTGAGCTGGCCTACAGAAAACTTGTGAAGAGTTTCCTGATCACTCCCTCTACCTCCTCCTTCTAGTCCATCTGCACACTGCTGGGCCAGTTTCTGTGTGACCCACTCCCAACTGCTTGGAAGAAGGGCTCTGTCTTGGCCCATTCAGGCTGCTATATAAAATATCATTGACTGAGTGGTTTACAAATAACAGTTTATTTCTTAGAGTTCTGAAGCCTGGGAAATCCAAGATCAAGTTTCTGGCAGATTTGGTGTCTGCTGAAGGACTGCTTACATCTCTTGCCATATCCTCATATGGTGGAAGAGGCTAGAAAGCACTCTAGGGTCTCTTTTATAAGGGCACTAATCCCACTCATGTGGGCTCTACCCTCATGATGTAATCAACTTCCAAAGGCCCCACCTCCTACTACCTAATCCCACTTGGATTGACTTTTAACATATGAATTCTAAGAGGACACAAACCTTCAGGCTAGGGCAGACTCAGAGTCTGAGATATGGAAGCAAGCAAGTGCCAGTCAGATATTAGCTTCCAAGACAAGTTAGAAAAGCAGTTCTTTCTGGACAGGCCACTTTCTCAAGGCCTTCTTCTCATGGCCACCAACTTTATGATTTATATGGTCAACCAGACAAATCCATATTGCATCCTAATAACTGCAGTAATAATCACCTACACTTACTGATCACATCTGCCCCTGCATTGTGCCAAACACATGTGCCCCTGCTCTCATCTTAGTCCTACTACTCCACGTGGTAGGTGCTATTGTCAATATTATTTACCAGAAGAGGAAGCTGAAGCATAAAGTGATTAGTAACATGTTTAAGATCACATAGCTCTGAAATGGCAGAATTGTGGAAACACCCCAGGACCATTGGGTGTGAAAGCCCCAGGTCCTGGCCTCTGTGCTCAACCCTCCCCCCCCCCAACCCCCCAACCTCAGAGGAAATGGCAGGAACCTGAGAGGAGGGTTCTGATTTTCAAGTCTGGGGGCCCAAGGCCCATGCCCTTGATGCAAAAAGCCAGACATGTTTCTTTGCTCCCCTGCCCCATTTGATGCTATGAGGCCCAGGCAACTTAGCCACCTCGGAGAGGATAAATAAGTGACATTTCTAGGGAATGTAGAAAATACTACTGAAGGCCAAGTGAATCAATGCTGAACGCAGAACAAAACAGTTCCCACCACTGGGATCAGACTGTTCAGGTTGGTGGCAGGGAGAGAGAATTATGTGAGCCGGGGGCCAGCTCCTGAGGGAGCTGAGATTGATTCTGTATGATTGATGACTTGGGGACAGAATGCCAAGTCATCAATTGCCTCGGCTCATGCCACGGACGGCATCAAGATCACTTTTCCCTGGTGCCCAGCCTGAAAGATTTCTCTTCTGTTTGTTTGTTTGGCCTGGGGCAGCCGCCTGCCGGGCTCAGCTGTGTAACTTTACCAAGGCCTTCTAAGAAAAGACAGGTGACAACATCTGGCAGGAGGGCACAGCACTTGAAGGAGAGGCAGCAGAATTGGAAACAGAGGTAGAGGCTGTGTGTGTGTGTGTGCGTGTGACACACAGAAAGAGAGAGACAGGTGGCAATAGCCCTTCCTTAGGAATCCTGATTTCTAGTTCCACATGCGCCAGTGTGTAATATTTGACCAACTAACATATTTTCTCTGTGACTCAGTTTCTTCATATAATGAAGGAATTCATATAACTCCTCTCCAAAATTTGCTCATGATGGCCTTAGGGCTTAGTATTTTTTTCGTTGACCTTTATCATGCTTTCTCAAGAAAATGCATAGCTCGCCCTACGCAGCCTCATACTTGATTGTAGACTCTTCGATGGCCCACTATGTGTCCCTCTGTGAAAGTCTTAACCCCCACCCCCCTGCTATAAACCTGGATGCTTCCTGAAGTTAGAGACCACAGCTTTCCTAGATCTTCTGTAAGTCTGGAGCTGAGCAAAACACATGCTCCATAACAATTTCCCCTGACCAGTTTCTTATACATAGAAATATATAAATTACCTATATCTTCTATGTAACATATGAATCATATGAATCTATATAAATGGTATTGGGAAGGTTACAGCTTGAACAAGACTGAAGATATTAAAAATCTCCATAAAAACAGCATGTGTGATTTTAAAGACAATAAGGGAGAGATAAATCTATTGCTTTAGGAAGATAATATCAGGTTAAGAGATAGTAGTGAGAAATCTCACTCCCTAACTTTCTAGTTTGCTGTTTCCTCTGACGACGTTAATAAACTTTAACTTAAGAGGTAGAGTAACATAGCTAAGAAGGAATTAAATTCCACCATAAGTAGAAGGATGGCAGTAACACACATATCCACTTCTTAAAAATTCCTATGTCTGATTATAAGATGGGTAATTCATACACAGAATAGGATAATTGTAAATAAAGCAGTAGAGAGGAGGAAATTATAAACATCCACAACCACCATTCAGGGCAGAACATTATTAAATACCAGTCATATTTCTCTATCACTCCACCATTCTCTGTGTGTCTGTATGTGCCTATGTATGTGCATTTAATTAGAATTTTAATATTTAGCCTTCTTAAATTAGTTCAAGTCTTTGGGCTCAGAAACTCTACCCTAGAATGGAGAACACAATTGGAATATCTTATATAAGAAAGTAATCACAGAGATCCTAAAGGAGTTAACTAAAAGCAATATAAAAATAGCCTCATTTTCTTCTTAGATAAAGCATACCTTAATTTTTATGAATGATTTAACAAAATAGCTCACGATATTCTTGAAGGTAAGATAGAGAAATACGGGATGGCATATTGTCCAGGGTTGCAGGAAGTGGATTCATGGTTGCAGGCACTGATCATACCCACAGGTTGTTGGAGATGGGCCATAAAGGCTCTTCTGAACCTAATTATTCAATCACTCCTCTACCCATTACTCCAGCAATTACTTACTGAGTGCCTGCCCTGCACCAAACACTGCACTAAGAGCCTCCGGGGCGGCAACCAGAGTGAAGTCACAGAAAGTGGGTGCATTCCAGGCAGAGGTAGTGGACAGGTTGACTGACAAAACCCTAATTTGAAGACACTTATTGACAATTAACAATGCTAAGATCAGCAGGGGAAAATATAAAGAAATCTGTGTTAACTTGGGGTTCTCCTGAGAAAAAGAAACTGTGGGTGATAGATATGATTTATCAGAAGATATTGGCTTTTGTCCCACAATCAGTTGACTGTAATAAGCTGGAGACCCAGGAAAACCAGTGGTATCTCTTGAAGGCTTGAGAGCTGAAGGTTCAGATTCCAGTCTGGGCATGAAGGCCTGAGAACCAGGAATGCCAAGGACAGGAAAAGATGGATGCTCCTGCTCAAGCATCCAAGCAGAGTTAGGTCAACCTTCCTCTGACATTTTGTTCTATTCAGGCTTTCAATGGATTGGATGATGCCTATTCACACTGAAGAGGGCAATCTACCCTACTCAGTACACCAACTCAAATGTTAATCTCTTTCAGAAAGGCTATCACAGACACGCCCAGAAATAATGTTTAACCAAATACTTGGGCACTTTGTGGCCCAGTCAGCTTGACACATAAACTAACCATTATGGCTTCTATCTAAGTTTTAAAAAATTACTCCCTTAGGAACAGGATTGGAAAAAACTGATTTAAGAACCATTCACAGGATGCCTGGGTGACTCAGTGGTTGAGTGTCTGCCTTCCTTCGGCTCAGGGTGTGATCCCAGGGTCCTGGGATAGAGTCCCACGTCAGACTCCTTGCGGGGAGCCTGCTTCTCCCTCTGCCTATGTCTCGGCTTTTCTCTCTGTATGTCTTTCATGAATAAAAAAAAAAAAAAAAAAAAAAAGAACCATTCACATAAAGAAAAGACAGAAGTTTCGATGAAAGACAAGCCTAACAACAGTTAGATGCAGATGCCGGAGAATCTAATGTTGTCCCAGGCTAGCAAAGATAACTATTATGTCTGCCCCAGCAGAAGAAGACTCTTGTGTTCCTTGAACTCTGCATTGTCATGCTCAGTTCTGGGCTTGGAACTGAAGCAGGGACCCTGACAACACAATAAGTTCATTCAGATGTGAGGCCAGGGAAGCGAGAGACTTCGAAGCCTGGTCATAAGAGAAAATAGAAGAAATTTTTAGCTGGAATGTTTAACTAGATGTTTAACTAGAATAGAAAAGCCACATGTGATGGAGTAGTATAGCAGAAGGGGACATGATAGATATTTCCCTTTAAACCCCTTGGTAGACTGTTTGGGGAGGAGTGCTAGATCATTCCTGCAAAGCTGCCAGGATAAAGGATGAAAATTACTGAAGTGCTGAAAGTTTTAAGCCATTGTAAGAAAGAACTTTTGTCTTAGCCAGAATGCTCTATAAGTGGACGAGTCTTGTGAGTTCTATTTCACCAAGACTGCATAGGAAATCAGGGTCACCATGTGTCAGGACAGTACTCAGTGTTGGTTAGGGTTTGAAGCACATGCCCCAAGGGAAGGGGCCTTTCTGTTAGAGATCTCATGATTCTCTGCAGAAATGTGGCTGCACAGAAAGGATCAGAAACCTGCAGAAATGTCCATTTTACACATCTTTCTTCCAAACCCCATAATATCCTACTGGCTCAAGTGTGCCTGAAAAACCCTGTTTTCAGTTATCCAATAATTACAAAAGAATACATGTTTGCTTCGGTCTCTGGGGAATCACCCACAGGGCTATTAACACATTCGATGGGATTAAAACCTAAATTTATAAGCCCAACTCCCACCAGTGGCACGTCAATCATTAGACACAGTTGGGCAGGGTAATGCGCTCCCGGGAGCAGCATGGTTTGCCCAAGATCCCTCACATGGTGTGACCCGGGCTGTGCTTATGATTAAGCAGACCATGGCAGGCATACAATTGGTGTTATTAAATCAAGTCCTACAGTCACATTCCACCTCTTCCACAAGGCTTTCCGGGGCTGCTCTGAACATGGAGGCTCCCTCCCTGTTCTGAAGCCCAGGCCTGTAGCCCCCATCTAGCGTTTGGTGATGAATTCAGTTGAGGAAGGAACAACATCTGTTTTAGAGCAGCGGCAGATCCAAATGTTTTAGAGACACTCTGTTTGAAGACCTAAAGCCATGGGGTATTACAATGGAAGGGACAGATGGGCAAAACCATTTCTTCAAATGAAATTTTACCAGAAAGCATAAATTTATCAAGCAGATAAAAGCACATCTGCTGTGCCCAAAGCAGTGATGAGGGGTAAAGGAGGCTGGAGCCCCATGCTCTTAACCTCTGCTTCTTGTCCCTGCCCTGCAGGGGGCTCCTGAGAAAACTCTGCAGAACCTAATTTGAAAACCACCGAGAGTCGCTTTACATATGGAGAAACTGAGGCAAAGGGCCAAGGAAAGAAAGTGATTTCTCCAAGTTAACAGCTTGTTAGCAATATACATAATTTGTTCTCCTGGCTACCACAGTGGTCATGTTCTATGCATGATTACATGGCTAAATTAAGACAGGAAAGACATATCCCCAACCAATCACTTTATCTCTTAATACAGCTTTTACTGGATCTGGGATTAGTTACCTGTCTTTCCTACAAAGAATAAGGTGGCGAAAATGGTGGGGAAATGACTGAGGGAAAAGATGAGAGAAAATTCTGCCTTGGCAATGCAAAAACATTTTTTTTTTTTTTTTTTTTTTTGCAAATTTGCTTCCAGGCATGAATTTGGCTTTTTTTCCCATGGAATGTCAGCATTTTTAGTCTCAAGAACAGCATTCTCAGCAAAATAATAGTTCTTGGTCCATAGAAGTTGACCTCTGTTTTTTCAAAACAGAAGTTTGAATCTCAGTGAAAAATGAAATGTCTACCCCTTCTCCTCCCTCATTTCTGGAATTCATGGGCCTAGATGGGTTTATTGCCTAGTTATGTAAGACTGGGGGCTGCATCCAGACAGACATTTGAGGGAAGTAGGGGGTAGTTTCCTCTGCAAAGCCAAATGTTCAATACAGTGGATATCCACCTGTGTGTTTTGGGTGAACCACAGAGGCCAGTCACCAGAGAGGATCCCTCTGGGCAGATGGGGCCAACCTCTTCCCTTTGGACCTTACCTCACTGCTGCCCAGCCCATGAGTCCACTGTCAGGAATCCTAAGGTCCTGTCCATGGTAGACACTCTTTTATCTGTTACTTTGAAACTTACTCCATCTCTTTTTATTTTATGAACTATCTTCACAATAGACTCTCAGTTCCCCAAAGCAAGAAAACCTTCATCTGTTCCATGTGATGGAGCACAGAGCTGAACATATAGCTAGCATTCAGTGAGCCTGCATAAATAATTAAAAATTAATTGAAATCAAGGATACCATGCAGCCACCACCATACTTCTTAGTTCTCATCCTTGTCTTCTCCTCTCTCTCATCCAAAAAGTGTGTGACCTTGAGCAAATTATTTACCTTCTATGAGCTTTAATTTCTCTAAGAGTACATGGGAATACATACATATTCATCATGGGCTCTTCACAAATAAGGTGATGTGGAAATGCAGTACCCTTCTTCTTTTCCTTCTTCCTGTTTCAGCTTTTCTCCTGTACCTTTTTACAGTCCTTTTCAGCAGACATACACAGAAATGCTGTACTTGTGTGGTTAAGTGAGGGAATACTTGTCTGCCCAGAGTTACTTGCCAAAAATGATGCCCCCACCCCCAGAGGTGTATTATCGTCCCAGAGGTGTACTGTTCACAGAACATTCAGCTGCCAAGCCTTAGAAGCTGGTGCTAAAGGTTAGGAAAGGATACTTAGTGACCAGAGATGCCTTAATAATTAATTGTGGAATCCAGGGACCATCTGAAACCATCACTGGAGGGGAGCAAGCAGGGAGCTAGAACCCACCAAGCTATGCACTCAAATCAAAAGGGTTTAGGATTAAAAAAAAAAAAAAAAAAAAAAAGATTTAGGACAATGGAAGATCAGGCCCCCTGCAGGCCTGCCTGCCAAAACCTGATGATAAACATGCAGATATCAGAGGAAAGAATGGGATTGCAGTCCTGAACATTCTTCAAGAACCAAGGGAGCATGCACAGCTGAGGAGGTGGGAAGTCCTGAGTAAGCACCTGTGGCCATCCTTTGGCTCTGCTGAGCACCCTTCAGGCTGCAGCCTGAAGACAAGGTGGGTCATCTTTAACCAGGCTCAGCCAATCACAGTCCTTCACTAACCTAATCATATCAGCCTAAGGTTTGTTTGTTGTTATTTTTAAAATACCTTTTACTCTGAGCCCAGCCTGCTGTTAAAAGCTTTGTGTGGGGCAGCCCGGGTGGCTCAGCAGTTTAGTGCCGACTTCAGCCCAAGGCCTGATCCTGGAGACCCAGGACCAAGTCCCACATCGGGCTCCCTGCATGGAGTCTGCTTCTCCCTCTGCCTCTGTCTCTGCCTCTCTTTCTCTCTCTGTGTGTCTCTCATGAATGAATAAATAAATAAAAATCTTAAAAACAAAAAGCTTTGCATGGATCATCTCAATAACCTTATGAGGGATATTCTATTATTCTCTCCCTGTTACTATTCCCTTGTAAAGGACATTAAAGCATAGAGATATTAGGTAAACCGATACAGGTTTCATAGCTAGCATGTCCCATGTACCCTAAGCCAGGCTGATCAGAATTCTTTTCCACGATTTTTCCAGACCTGACCAGAAAAGGAAAGATGCATGGACTGTGCTGCCTGGCACCTGTGCTGGGGTGCCATTTGAGTTCATTTGTATCCTTCTCTTCCTTTCTAGTAGTGAGGTTTGCAGGATATGAGTTGGGAGCTGCCCACAGTCATAATTCTTGCCTTAGAAGGCTGGTTTGGCCCTCACCCAAATAGAAAGGAGTGGAGAGCCCTGTTGGGGTCTGACCCTGAGTCCAGCCCTTCCCAAGGTTGGCTGTATTCCAGGCCTGCTTTCCTTGTGGTTTGGTGATATGAGCCAAAAGAGGCAGAACTCCCATACATACATTTTATTTTTTATTTACGCTAGTTTGAGATGGTTTTCTGTCATTTGCAACCAAAGAGTCCTGATAAATTCAGTAACTCAGCTGTCTTTAAACCCATCACCTGGTGACATGCAGTCCTGATGGAGAAAACCTAAAGGCCTATACAACCTAGCACCCGAAAATATCAGACTTGGTATAGAGGGAGGAAGTAAGGGTCAGCAAAAGGGAGGGAACCACAGAGGACAGAGGCTCTATCAGGAAGAAAGAAGAGGACCAGGGAGGGTTGTTTCTTCCACATGGCCCCCTTCATTCTGACAGACCCCTCTGCACACCCACATACCAGTCTAGGCCAGCTGCTGCCCTCTCAGCACCCTGTAGAGTCCTGCCCACTGCCACTACCACATGTATACCTGAAAGAGCCACAGATAGTTTTGGGCCAAAGACCTATCACTTTAAATGTGTAAGGAAACTTCCAGATCGTGTAAAAGGAGTTCATTCAAAGCAAGATTCTTCTTTTAGATTCTCTGATAAAGGGTCATTTAGTACCTGCCTGGCAACCCACAGGGACAGCAAATTTATTCATTTGTGGAAAAGCACCACACGGGCTGGGTTGTTTGGTTGTTTAAATGCTTGTTCACTGTTTTTTTTTTTTTTTTTTTCTTTTTGAAATTCCTGTGACTTACTCATTGTATCTTTATCTAAGTTGTCTTTTTTTTTTTTTTTGAGAAAATTTTTATTGTATTCTCACCATACAGATTTTTTTTTAAATTTTTATTTATTTATGATAGTCACAGAGAGAGAGAGAGACAGAGACACAGGCAGAGGGAGAAGCAGGCTCCATGTACCGGGAGCCCGATGTGGGATTCGATCCTCGGTCTCCAGAATCGCGCCCTGGGCCAAAGGCAGGCGCCAAACCGCTGCGCCACCCAGGGATCCCACCATACAGATTTAATAGATATTAATATTTTGACATATTTGCCTCAGGTGGTTCTTTTCCTGAGAGAGTAGATGGTTGCAGATAGGGTTAAAGTTCTCTTTATACCTCCCTCCTATCTCATTCACCTGAATGTCTCAAGAACAGATGCCCACATTGCTCTTTCCCCATGACTTTATTTTTACTACATGTGATAGCCATAAAAGTGCACATACACCATTTTCAAGCTTTTCATCTGTATGTACTGTATTCTTTACATAGTATTGAGGTTTCAGATCATTATATGGATGCAAGCCCCCCGGTCCATTCATTGTAATACATGTGTATTAGGTGAACATACAATTTATAACAAGCAAATTTTTATCAGCTCTTGTATTGATAGACATATACATTGTTTCCAATGTTTGTTCCATTGTTTGCTAACACTGACCATACTGAAAAAGAGACTTTAAAGACTCCTATATCTGGGTCTGAGTTTTTCTAGAGTATACACCAAGGAGAACAGTGAGATTATTTCCATTTTTACTTTATTGTTAAATTGCTCTTTGAAATTTTTGTTACCTATTTATTTCCTATCAACAATGCATAAAATTCCATGTCTTCCAGACCTTCACCAAGACTTGGAATTATTAAACCTTTTAACTGACATGTGTGATGAAGAATTTGTTTTAAGATTATTGTTATTAATCATCAGTGCATCTGAGCTCCTATTTGAATATGTACTAGCTGAGCTTCCTTTTGTGTGCATTGACTGTTAGATCATTTCCTTAGCTTATTTTTCTATTAAACTGTTTAGCTTTTTTCTTACTGATTTGTAGAACGTCTTTTTACATTCTGGTTGCCATTCCTTTATTGATTAAAGCTGCTGCACACATATTCCATGTGTGGTTTGTCTTTGAACTTTGTATACATGCTGTCTTCAGTCATACAAAAAATTTAATATTGAATGTGAGAAAAAATATTGCTTATTGCTTTATGATTTCCATTTTATTCCTCATTTAAGAAATTATTACCTACACCTATACCATAATGATATACTTCTATATTCTCTTCTATAAGTGTTAAAGTTTGCTTACATTATTTTTTCTTCCTTCTTGGTATGAAATTGGGATCCAATTTATTTTCCACACAGAAAACCAATTGCAGCAGTACAATTTGGTATAAAAATACCAATGCCTCTTGAAAACTTTTTATCCCATCCTTAACTTCTCTGTCCAAATTGTTGAACACACATCTATCAAGATTTTATTCACACTATTCCTATAAAAATTCCCTTGACAAGGCTACTGGTGACTTCCTCCTCACCAAATACAGTGAATACAATAGTTAATTCTTGGTCTTCATCCTACCTGACCCAGCAGCAGCACAAGACCCCCTGACTACTTCCTCCTCCCTGGAGCACTTTATTTTAATGGTTTGCTTATGGGTTTCCTCCCATCTCACTTACTGATTTGTCTTTTTTCCTGATTTCTCCTAAATTCTCATATGCCCCAGGGTTCAGTTGTTGGGCTGCTTTCTTTGTCTACTTACTGTCATTTGGTTAGTGATTTCCTCTAGTCTCATGGCCTAACGGTATCTCAATCCAGGTGCTTTTCTAATTCTATGCCTACTTCATACCTCTTCAACAATTCCAATTACATACATCCAACTACCTACTTGACAGCTTCACTTTGATACTAAAATGGCATTTCAAAGGTAATGGTATAAACCTGCAATCCTAAAATTTCCCCAATCCCCCAGCTTGTGCCTCTTCCACAATTTCCCCCTTCCCCCCAACTCAGTAAATGGCCAGAAATCTTGGGATCATCTTTGTCTATTTTTCACTCACTCCTGCATAATCAGAGAATCCAACTGATTTTACCTTCAAAGTATATCCAGACTATCAGTACAGTGGACTCTTCAACAACATGGATTTAAACTGCGTGGGTCCACTTACACAAGAATTTTTTAAATAAATACAGGACAGTACTGTAAGTATATTTTTGCTTCCTTACAATTTTCTTAATAACATTTTCTTTTCTCTAGTGTACCTTATAGTAAGTATTTTATGTAAGTAACACACAAAATACATGCTAATGGGCTGTTTATGTTATTGGTAAGGCTTCTGGTCAATAGTAGGCTATTAGTAGTTAAGTTTTTGGAGAGGTAAAAGTTTATGTGGATTTTCAACTGTGTGCTGCAGTTAGTGCCCCTAACCCTCCTGTTGTTCGAGGGTCAGCTGTACTTCCTACCATCTCCACTACTACAACCCTGTCAGAATTACCATTATTTCTCATCTCAGTTACCATCTCTAAATCCATCCACCTGATTCCATCCTTTTTGCCCTCTAATAGACTAGTCTTTTTTTTTTTTTTAATTTATGATAGTCACAGAGAGAGGGGTGGGGGGCGCAGAGACATAGGCAGAGGGAGAAGCAGGCTCCATGCACCAGGAGCCTGATGTGGGATTCGATCCCGGGTCTCCAGGATCGCGCCCTGGGCCAAAGGCAGGCGCCAAACCGCTGCGCCACCCAGGGATCCCCTAATAGGCTAGTCTTAATCCAGAAGTCCAAGTGATCCTGTTAAATTGGAAGTCAGGCTATGTAACTTATCTGCTCAAAATCTAGTGTCTCCCCATCTTCCTCAGGTAGTGGCCAAGGTCCTTATAATGACCTAAGGGCTTAGTTTACCTCTGTAATCCTGTCTCCTGTTACCCCTGCCCTCACTCACTCCCTTTGTATTAGTATCTTTTTTCCTCAGTGTACCAGGCATGATCCTATTTTGGGTCTTTATACTTCCTATTCCTTCAGAAATGCTCTTTTCCTAGATATTTTCATGGCTCACTCCTTTGTTTCCTTCAGGTATTCATTTGAAAGTCCCCTTATCAGTGATGTCTTCCCAGGAACACTATCTAAAATTTCCAACCCTACTCTCACACATTCTCTACACTCCCCATCCCTTTCTTCTCCGTGTATTTATATTGTATTATCATCTCTCTCCTCCTAGGATGTGTCATAAAAGAAGGGATTTTTGTCTGATTAGTTCATCGCTGTGTCCCCAGGGCCTAGAGCTCACCTGGTACATGGTGGACATTAGCACTGCTTAGTACCTTTGCATGCTTCACCTTGTCAGTTTGGCTTCAGGTTAGATGTTTAAATATGTACATCCTCTCTCCCAGCAGCTTAATACTTCATGACCTCTACATAATTGTCACTCCAGGGGGGAAAAAGTGTGTTTATTCAACAAATATTCATTGAGTATCTACTATGTGTCAGACACTGTGTTACAAATTTAAGACACAATGGCTGGCAAGTTATACATGTCCCCTACCTTCAGGGGCATACAGATTCTGCCCACTTGCCACCCACACTCTCCCACAACACAAAACTAAACAAGGAAATAAGTAGTTCAAAAATCAATTGCTAATGGTATAAGACAGTAAAATACTTCTTTTAAAAATATTATATAATGGATCATGTGACTAAGTGATTAAAATAAATCCTATGGCTAATCAACAAATTCAAATATATTTAATAAATGGCTGATATGTATGAAGGATACTCTCCTAAATGCTTAAAAAAAATTTAAGGCACCTGGTGCTTGCTAAATGACCTTGCAACCAACTACACAGCACCAAAACACATATCTTATAAAATGACAAATCAGGGACCATGATCCTGGTATCTTTCCCATGTGTACTGAGCACCTACTTTGGGGTTAGAAGGGGGAAAAATGAGTCATTTTCAACCTAGTACAGATTGATTCATTGAACCCTCTTCACTGATGTAAGATGAAGGTATTCCTTGCCCTTTTCCAAGTATCAGAAAACAGTGCCTCCGATTTTAGTAATCAGGTAAAGATTAACATACATGATGATCAGAGTCCAAGACCCATGCCTTCGAGTAGGCTCCCAAATTACTCCTGCATCAAATTCTCCAACCCCTATATGTCCCTTCTCTTCAGAGCTAGTCTGTCATGCTATCTCAGGACAGTTCTGGGCATAAGTCTGAAGTCTCCACATCTGTCTCTGCTCTCCTCCTCTGGCCCACCTCCACCCAATCCCCCAACTATCTTAATTCTCCTTGCATATAAATCAATAGCTATTTCCTAAATTTCTTCATTCCCCCTGAGGGCTTGATAACAGCTGAAAATCCAAGGCTTCCTATGAGGAGATGCATTTGACATCCTTCAGAACTTAAGAGAGGGCCAAAAGTTTTTAATGATGGAATTCCACTTGTTTTTCTCTAGCTGTATGAGAAATGTTGGTACATTTGGGCTTCCTCCATGGTGCCTTAAACCCCACCTTGGTGCATCTGGCACTGGGACAAACTCCAAAGAAACTCTGAGAGGGCTCTCCAGTGGCAGCTCTGAGGGGCGAGGATCAGAGCAGAGTGCCCGGCTCTTCTCCCTGTGCCTCCTAAGCACATAGTTGCTGTCTGTGACAGAAAGGTGCAAGTGTTACTGGCCCTCTGACCAAGTGCACTCTAACACACATTCTCCATGTCCAAGGCCCTTCAATGAATCATTATAGATATTTGGAGACAGTTTCTATAAAGTACTGGCACATAGTAGGCACTCAATAAATGGTGGCAGTGGTTTATGGTTTTCTCCATCTCTCCTAACCAAGGGTTTTGGGTCCACCAGTTCTTCCTCAAAACTGCTTTAATAAAGTTGAGAAAGTTTTTGAATAAAAATGGTGATGAATTATATTGCCTAATTAACTGTGTTGGTAATTAAATTGCAACAGAAATGGCCTGTATACACTTAACTAGATATTTATTATAGCTAAATAAGGTAATGATTGTATGATAAATACATACCACTTGATTAAAGGAAAAGACTCTGAACAAATGCTGGTGATGGGCTAAAAATACTATGAAGTGTGTTGAATTCCTCTTTTACTCTCTCACATATTTCTTTGCTTCTTTTATATCAAAACACTCAACTGGTTAGACAAACACAATGAAATAATCCAGTTGCTCTTTTACCAGAATTCATCTCTGCTGTTAGCTTTGTGATTAAGCATGGTGAAGTCGGATGCCATGCAGAGGGGCCACTTATAGCTGGAAGAGCCCTTGGAGGTCAGCTGGCTCACTCCCTCATGAGAAACCCAGGGACCAAGAAAGAAGCATGCCGAGGCCACATAGGCTGGAGGCTCAGCACAAGGACATGGCCTTCATGACTTTTTTATGTATTCTTTTCTCCTCCCATCATGGATATGTGCTTTTGGAAGTGAGTCTTTTCATTTGCCCTAGAATAGCTCTCTACTGCTCATTGACAGGGATAAACTTCTTCTCTTCCAGCAGAGAAAGGCACATTCTCTGAGACAGGAAGCTAAGGGGCTGGAAGTCACACTAAGATGTAAAAGACTGATAAATCCTGTTGAGAAAGTGTGTTTTGACACAGATGGTAGGAGACATTGATGGCGTTATGGCCAGTGGTATGATGAGCCAGCAACTACAGGATCAGATTGCAAAAGCCAAACATGCCCCGTGGTGCAACTGGGGGCTTGAAATCAGCCCTGGTACAAGGCATATTACACAATGGGAATAGCAAATGGTATAAAGTAGGACTGAATTTTTTTGAAGCTAGATTAACAGTAAAGCACTAATTAGGACTCTATATGTCTGAAGTGAGTGGGAAACAAGGAATGAGGGGGAACATGGAGATTGACTTTGGTTGAGTCTGATGAAGGCCAGCAGGGCCCATTTCCCAATTCTGCCAAGAGTTGTCCCTGGGCACAGCTTCTATCCCCAGAATCTTTCTGATCCAAATCCATGTGCATAGACATTTTTTAATTAAAAAGGAACTGAACACAGAAAGGAGACAAATAAGGCTACAGAAAAAGATAGTTCAGAACACATCTCTACTTAATTAATGCCAATTAGCTGTCCAAAAGATATATATTCAAAAGAGACCCTCCATTGGTTGAGTATGAAATGTGATATTTGCCAAAAAAGCATTGTAGATTTTTAAGCTTTGTAAAACTGAAGTATAAAACTCCAAAAATTATTATCCTCATAATCACCTGTCATTTAATTAAAATCCAATAATTGCCTTATTAGATCACAAAATCCTTCCTGGATGCATGTAATAGACAAAAAGAACCTGAACTTAAGTTTTTATTTAAAACAAGCTATTTGGTTCTTTGTCTTACTTAAAGATGAAGGAACAATAATAATGGTATTATTCCAATCATATGAGCCAGCCTTGTAGGATAGCAATTGGTAATGAAAGGGACATTGTATCAAGTAAGAAATCATGTATTTAAATCAATTACCTACCAGCTTTATTACTAATGCACAGGAAAGCCAAGGAGATATATAGAGCACCTAGCACTGTTTTTGCTTCATATTATTTTGGGGCTATTTTTAAAGAGGAAGCCCTTGGAGATTAAAGCACACTCTATACCTCCCATGATTCTACAATGAGATTTATCTCCTATGACAGCAGAGAACATGAGCTTTCCCTCACCAGGCCTGGGAGGTGGTGACCGACCTATCCTAGGGACCTAGACCAGGAATTCCAGAATTCTGTACAAAGCAGAATGGAGGGATGAATGGATGAATAATTCCACAGGGGAGTCCAAAATCCCCAGGTGATTTGAATGTGTAGCCAGGAGGGTAGTTCCTGGTCCTTGTCAGTGTCATCTGATCTCTCTTCCAGGGTGAGCATGTCTTTCAGGGTTATTACCAAAATGCAATGAGCAGCATACATACTCTTTTCCCTCTCTCACAATATGCATCTGTTAAGAGTAATGCTCTTTATTGTTAGATCATCATATTATCTCATTTAAACCTCAAAATTATTCTGTGGGATAGGTATTATTATTCCCACGTTATGATAAAGACGGTTAAAAAAGTATCTACCCAAACTAGGATAATATGGGGTGATAGCCCTGGACTCCACTCAGGTCCTGTGATTTGAGACCCAAGGCACACCAATTTCACTTTTGAAATATGCTTATTCCTGGGCCTCCCACCATAAGATTCTGATTTCATTAGTGGGTCGTGGGCATCACTGCTTTTTTAAAAATTCCAAGGGAGATTCTAACATGCAACCAACATCGAGAAACTGTCATGAGAGCTGGGAGGCAGAATGAAAACTCCTGGCCATTCCAATAAGCACAGGAGAAGATGCTTCACATCATTTTTCATTAGGGAAAAGCAAATTGAAACCACAATGAGATACTACTTGACATAATTAGGACGGCCATTATCAAAAACAAAAACAAAAACAAAAACAAAACCAGAAAATAACAAGTGTCAGCAAGGATGTGGAGATATTAGAAGCTTTATTCATTGTTGGTGGCAGTGTAAAATGGTGAGTATAGACCAGAGTTCTCAGGCAGGGTTTGCAGATGCACTACATTTGAACTGCTCCTTGAACTAGGCTTTGGAATATGAATAAAAAAAATCCTTCCAACATACCTATTTCCCTAGTACTAGGCCCTCCTGTTTTACTTCATACCGAATAGCTCAGCTGAAAAATGCTCACTGAAGCACTCCATGGACAGCAGGCTCCATTCACTAAATACCACCAACCAGGTGGCCACCCCACTGTAGCCCCTTTGAGTTGGTTCCCCACATAGAATGAGACCCTCCCCTCGGGGCGCCTAGGTGGCTCAGTTGCTTAAGCATCTGCCTTCAACTCAGGTCAGGGTCCCAGGGTCCCAGGGTCCCAGGGTCCCAGGGTCCCAGGATCAAGCCCTGCATCAGGTCCCCTGCTCAGCAGGGAGTCTGCTTCTCTCTCTCCCTCTGCTCCCCCAACCACTTGTGTGCTCTCACGCTCTCTCACTCTCTCTCTCAAAAAAAAAAAAAAAAAAGCCAACAACCAAAAGACCCACTCTACTGCACAGCTTCAAGTAGCAATACCTACTTCATTTCTAAACCCCACAGGGCTCTGAGCTTTAAAGAGGCAGAGCTGTGGAGATGAGCTTTCACCAGTATGTTGCTTACATGGAGGTGACTCTGGAAAAAAGGAGTGAGCTCTGAATGCAGACAAGCTGACTCCTCCCCAATTTATGGAACCAAAAGAGGCCTTTTCACCCTTATCCTGAGAGAGAGAAACAATCCTCAGGCCAAAGGCCTCCTGCAGGACCCACATCAAGTTGGTCCCTTGTCAGGTATGTTTAGCTCAGGTAGTATGTTTAAGGAAGTTATAGTTAAAGGTCATGTCATGTGCTCTGTGTACTTGGAATCTGCAACAATTCAGGCCAGAACACATTTCCTAATGAGAATGTTGGAAGTTTATTTTTTTCTGAATTATATCTTGTGCACTTCCAGGATCTTAGAAATAAGAAAGTAGTCTAAATTTAGTCATTTGAAAAAATAATAATAATAACAAAATAAAAAAATAAATTTAGTCATTTGGGGTGTTTGATAAACTGTTTGGATAGATTTTTTTTTTTTTTTTTAATTAAAAGGTAGTCTTCATCTGGGATAGTCCTGGGGCCTTTAGGCAGAATTGAAAAGACAGTGAGTCTTGGCTCTTCCTGGAAGGGAATTCTGTCTGGGGTCCCGTTACTACCCTCTATGTTGAGCAGCATATCTAAGAATTCAGAGGAACTCAGTCTGTGCCCTTACCCAGAGAAGAGGCTAACCATACAAACCCAAGGAAATCCCATTCCTGAAGCCTTTTTCTTTCAAATGCAAAGAGTGTGTAAGGGTGAAAAACCTCTAGCTCCCAAGACAGTTCTCCAGAGATCTGCTTCTTCATAATACAGAGGACTTTCAACCTAGTAAAATCTTCAGGCTGACAGGGGAGAATAAGACTCGCCAAATTCCTCTAGAATTGTCAAGAGATGCTTTATAATCCCTAGATGCAGCACAGTGGAATGAACAAGCACTGGCATGTGCCGTCCCCACACCCAACTGGGCAGCTCTGAAGAAGTCTTATAACAGCTCTGAGCCTCAGTTTCCCTTCAGACAAAAAAAGTAATGAAGTCCATCATATCTACCCCAGAAGAAGTCAGTATGTTATTAAACAAATGTATTTTATGAAGGTATCCAGAAAAATTCTAATAAACTCTTAGCAAATATAAAACAATTTCACATTTATAGTACTCATCTTGCCTTAATGCAGGCACCCAATCTATCCTGGGGGGTGGGAAAATGAGGAGTGGCTTGTGGCATTTGGCAACAATTTATACCACGAATAAATACACCCACGTTGACATTTTCAAAGACTGGCTCATAAGAAAAGTCCTTTTTTTCCCTGAAGCATTAAGAGAAAATGTGCATGATTATCATCCGTCTAAAAAAAATGGGGAAAAAAAAGAGGGAGGAGAAAAGGAATACAGCTGAACTGACACCGAGAAACTTGCCATTTTATTCTGCACAATTGAACTTCATTAATCATAGAAAATCAGAGATGGAAAAGACCTCATAGGTCACCCCATCTATCCCTCTGAAAGCATTAAAAGCTTTCAAATGAGACAGAAATCGGAGGTCCTGATTGCTGATGGTCATTAAAGATGTTTTTTGTGAAGAAAAATGTTAACCTCCATGTCCCTGACAAATTACACTCTGGGTGTTGACAGGCTGCCTTTGCCAAAACGCCCTGGCTCTGAGGTTGGAGGTCACCACCTCTTAGCATGAGTGCCACTAAGTGGCTTCATCAGGGGCCCCTATTAGATAACCACCACTTGCTGTCTGACAGGGCTCTGGGGGAAAGGAACAGGGTCTATTTCCCTGGTTTTCCTTTGCTCCCCTTGCATGAAAAGAGGAATGCAGTTTCCCCTCTGAAAACACCTTCCTCTCATGTTCTACTTCTCACAGGGAGCCTTCCTGCTTTTGCTACCTCTCAGTAAGAGCCTCTCCTCTAGCAAGAGCCCAGCTCTCTTATTTTAGAGAGTTGTCCTTCTCCCACTCCATATAGCTCTTGTGGGGCAAGACCCTAGTTTCCAGTTCAATAGAGTGCTCACATGACCCAGCCTACCCTATCATAGCAGCTCAGCCCTCTGACTACAATTACTGGCCAGAAATGAGCACATGACCAAACCACTCCAATATGAGTTATTCTCTGGAATTGTATATAGAAATTGTATATAGAAAGAAGCTTTCTTTTTCCACTAATGTCACTAAGGTGGCATAAAACAAACTGAAAACTGGAGCGGCCACTCCTACTACATGAAAAGTAGCCTATCAGATCAGAATAGAATGAGGACAATAATCAGATGTATGCATCTCATGAGTCCCTAAGAGCAACCACCCCCCCTTTTTTTTCATTTATGTAAGCCAATAAATTAAGCTTCTTAAGCTACTTTGAGCTAGGTTTCTCTCCCTGGGAATCCATGGAGTCCTGACTGCTAAATGTCCACCAGGTTTCTGACATTTTATGCTTGTTTAGGCATGGAAGTTTTGACTCCCCAACAGAATGACAGCCTGTTTGGGGGGGGGCGGGGTGCAGAAATCATGCTTTCCTCCTCTCTGCAGAGCCTCAATATAACAGGTCAGGATTAAGTAGTAGGTCATTGAATTATATCCAAGTATTTTTGCCAACAGGAACTTTACTTTTTTTTTTTCCCTGCCAGTATCTGAGAAGCATAGTGAATCATACCCCCAACTCATTGGTTGATGTCCTCACAAGGAAGGCAATCCAATTCCTGCTGGGGCATGCATTCTCCTCTAAGGATAGGATGAACATGCCTATGTTCAGCCTGGGCCAGCTGAAGTGTCTCTCAGCTCAGCAGGTCACTCCTGGCATTGACCTTCATTTCTCCAGGGTATCCTGTGCTATGACTTTTTGTTCAGGGCTCTGCTTCACACTGTACATATCATATATGAATCTTCTCACACCACCTAAGACTGACCCTTTTATTTCCTTCTTGTCACATATCTATGCTGTTGTAACCAGCAGTCAGGCCCAGTTTGGGGATCTGCCCCTTCAGGGTCAAGGAGAGAATCTGGTGTGGGGAACTTTCAATAAAAGCAAAGGAGACACTTGGCATCAGTCACACTTCAGCCCAAAGGCTGAAGATAACAAGAAAAAAACAAGTTACCTGGAAGCAAGTCAGCAGGTACTGCCCTAGGTGGGTAGCACACAGATGCCATAAACTGTTCTCAGGTGCACTGGCCCCAGACTATTCCTAGGCAGACTGTAGGAGGGCAACACCAGGAAGAGTAGCCCAGATCAGGGAATGGTGCCCATGAGCAAGACTCCAATATTCTGGACTCAGTCTCTTCAAGACTGGGGCTTTGTTTCTATAGAGAAATATAATCTGAGTTTCAAATGATAATATAATGGTTAGAATGTAGGGGACTCATATATTATAATACTACAGTATTTTGATAATTTTAATTATCCTTAGGAAAACAGATGATTTATATTTAATTGCCTTACTACAATAAAATAAAATGGTTGTAACTATAATTGTTATATATAATATAGAATGCACACTATAAACTAGAGTAGTCCTATTATAATAATAATTTTAAAAACCCACATGATTTAGTTAACAATTGCTCATTTTGGATGTTTGAACCTGAGGCGTTTTGGGGGGTTTTGTTTTGGTTTTGTTTCTTCGTCTGCTTTGTTGTTGTTGTTGTTGTTGTTGTTGTTGTTGTTGTTTTCTTCCAGGCTAACTGTAAGAAGAATTGTAAGACCTCAAGCAAACGTCTATTCTATAAAATGCTATACCCCACTGCCAGGTCAGGACATGCATGTTCCCTGCCTGGGTGACTGGATGGTCAACTATCAGGAGGAAATAATTGTCCTTTACAAGCTAGCCTCAAGACAGGAAAGGCTTACCTCCATTTTTAAAAGCAACTTTATTGAAATATAATTTATTTATAATATACTTCATCCATTCTGAGTGTAAAATTTGATGAGTTTTGATAAATTTGTATATCCATTTAGTCATCACCACAATACATGAATATTGAAATAAATATTTAAAAAAATGCAAACAATATAGTACAATTAGGGCTCCTAATGATAAGGAATGGGATAAAGAAATTCAACCTGAATCAATACAGATTTGTTTGGTAATGGGATTAAAACCACCCAGTACAATGACTGGCATGTTATCAATGATAATTTTATGTAAAAAGTGATATCATTTTTATATGCTAGTGTGTTAGACATTAAGTATTGTGGCACAAAATGGTGATGCAAACTATTTAAATAGTAGGTTGAAAGTGATGCAAACCCCAAGAGAGGAACATATAATGTGGAAACTAAGAGAGAAATGAAGAAGTCTGACTATAGAAATGTGAAAATCACTCATGGTAACATTTGAATTGAGATTGGATTTAAAAAAAAGAACTAGCTTTTGAAAGATACAATGTAGGAGTCATCAGTGGTGAGAACAGCTCACCAAAGAAACTGCTCCAGCAAAAGCACAGAAGCCTGAAAGTGGTTTGTGTTCATAGGACAATAATAGACCAAAAAAAAACAAAAGTAAGAAAGTAAGTTAATATGCATTTGAGGGATCCCCCTACCCAAAATGTCCTGGCTAACTATCTATCCAAAGCATGTATTTTTCTCGAAGCTTTACTTCTTTAAACTATAGAGGAGCCTGGGTGACACAGATAGTTAAGCATCCAACTCTTGGTTTTGACTTAGGTCATGATCTCAGAGTTGTGAGCTCAAGCCCCACATCAGCTCTGTGCTCAGTGTGGAGTCTGCTAGGTTTCTCTCTCCCTCTCCTCTGCCTCTACCCTCCAAAATAAGTGAATAAATCTTTAAAATACATATACACACACGGAGCCATGCTATATGATGTTTTTTGAGTATGTGTTCCTAAGGTAAAAATGGGAAGGAGATTGTGAAGTAGGGAAGAAGAGTTTAAGTTACCAAGTATCCAAGAAGAGAGAGAAAGATGTGCCCAAAAAGGCATCTAGGAGCAGAAAAATAAGGAGACCTTAAAGGCATTCAGTGACATGAAAGTCTTGCTCCATCCGATTAACCCTGAAAGTTGATTTGTTGGAATGAACCATGTATAGGAGAGCACTATTTACAGCTATGGCTTATGAATCAAATGATTTTGTTCAGCCATCCTGCCATGTGACTGCTCTCCATCACTAGCTGAGACCTCTCTCAAAGTGGAAGCTCTCTGCAGGACCCCTTTGCCCCCTATGGTGGAAGCCCAGATTCCAAGAAGTTAAACCTTGGCTGCCATCACCAATGTGACTACAAAGGAAGCCCAAATTGTTAAGTACAGTGTGATTAAATGTCTGTCAACCCTCATGTGTTTGATTCCTTCCCTCTGTACTCTTCAATTATGGGAAAACCTTAACCCTGTGGTTAAGGTTATTTTGGGAGCCAAGGGCATCTCCTGCCAAAGACCAAGAGTGATATGTACCATTATGGCCCAATAGTTCAGTGCAGCTGTTTTCTGAGACTGTGTTTCCTACAAGATGAAAAAGCATACTGCCTCTCTCAGAGGTACTGATGCAAAGAGGGCAAAAGGGTGATGGGCAGTTCAGGCACCAAGCTGGGACTCTAGAATCTCATCTCAGGTCTGCTTAGGAGATTTCAGACACTCTCAGGCCTGGAGGACTTTCAGAACACTATTCCTTTAGTCAAGTGAACTATAAATATCTCTACTCTTCTTGAGTCTTCAACTCCAAGTTTGATTCCATCACTGTCAGAAAACTGAGAATATTCTAAACAAATAAATTAAAGTACATGTATTACTCATCCAACATGTGCTGGCACTCTGCTCTTAAGAAATTGACATCTTGATTGGAAAATGAAACACCCAAAAAGTAATGAACATAGCCAGGACTGAAGAAATTTCAAGGGAGTTAATATTACAGAGAATGGGAATTTATTTTCTCTTTACTGATTTATTTTGGAGAGAATTAGGGGTAAGACTTCCCATTCTTCTCATCTAAAACAGAAATTTAAACTTTTTATACCCAACTCAAATTTCCCAGGCTTTAATTTTCTTTCACAGGGCGCTTTACAGATATGGAAAGTGGGAGACTACCAACCAATTTATAAAATTCAATGATACCTAGTGGTGAACTTTCCATTAGAAAAAGACAGACAAACTCTTTTCAAATGTTCCTTCCCTGACCACTTCACTGGTTCTTTTTTTAAAATTCTTCTTTGTCTTCTTAGTCCCTAAATGTGGATTTCTTTAATATTCTGACTTGGTCCTCATCTATACTCTTTACATACTCTTGCTTGAAACTCTCAGTCATGCTTAAGAGTGTTAGAATGATAAAATATTTTACAATTCTATGCACACTATGTGAGAAGATACTGTGTTCCAGGCACCAAACTGAGATCCAGACAGAATAATTGACTTTCTGATATCATATCACAATTTAGTTTTGTAACAACTAATAAAATCCCCATTCATAATAGCAAAACTCAAACAAGAAAAATGACTTACGTGGTCTTTCACTGTTTTCACTGATTTAGTTGATGAGATATTTTATGATTGTGAAGATACAAACTCAGTGCTCTAGCTTTTTGCTGTTGTAACCAAGTTTAGTATAATGACTGGATGTACAAAAATGAGATTATTCTGGCAGAACATATTTCTTCTCAGGTCATCCAAGATCAGCACTCCTAAGAAATGCTATGGGGAGCTAGTTCATTAATAAGATAGACTCCCTTTGGCCCACATTGTCAAACACAAATCCTCTATTCCCTTTCTTTCAGCAATGAGCTAACAGATCTAATATATCTGTCAAATGAAAGAAAAATATATAGCTCCCTAGTTTTCTCTCTCTTCTGCTTCCTTTATCTCCCAGGTGAAGCCTAGATCCTTTGAGAATGGGTAAGAACCCTGTGATGGTGCTGATGATTGATTCAAGGAAACAGAATAAAAAGGTCACTAGATTACTCATTTTATCAAAGTTCCAAGTTCCACTATTAACTCACTGACCATACAACCCTTAGCAATCTATTCAATCCTCAGGACTACAATTTCCTTAATTGTCAAGTCAGAGTAATACACACCCTACCCATCTAGAGTGGTCATTCTTTCTAAACCAGATACCAACAAACATATGTTAAGTCCAGGTATCCCTATGGATGCCCTTTATTCTTCTACAATCTATCATTATTTACTCAAGTATCAAAGACAGTTTCAGCTCAGAGAAGCACCAAAATCTACTCTATCAACACAACCAGTTGATTCTACTTCAATAATATTTTATTAAGTCTTCCTCTTCCTTATCCCTTTTCCCTACTTTAAACTTTCATCATGTTTCATCTGGATTATCTGAGTGGTTCCCAGTTGGTCTATGGATCTCCCTGCCTCCCATCTTGGCCCTGCCAATTCATTCTATTGCCAAAATGACATTTCTAAAACTTAAAGCTTAGATACCATTTTCTAGTTAATATCCCTTAATTGCATTGCTTTCGTGAAAACATTCATGTTCTTGGCTAATATTAAAATGCCCTTCCATTGAACACTGAGTGTTATATGTAAGTGATGAAATCACTAAATTCTACTCCTGAAATTAATATTACACTATATGTTAACTAACTAGAATTTAAATAAAAACTTAATAAAATAAAATACCCTTCAAAATCCCTATCCCCACAACCTGGCCCTTACTTGTCCTATTTCCTTCACCTGGTTTTACTCTTCATCTTTCCCCGACCCTCACTTTTGTCACCCACATCCTCACTGTTTCAATTTGCCTAACACTCTTCATATTCTAGCATATAATTGCTATTGTATTAGCTAAAATAAGTACACCTTCTTCATATTCCCACAATAGTATGTGTCAAGATGTGTGAAGGGTCTGAGATTTTATCCTACCTACAAGCTAACAAGTTAGCTTGCTACACTTCATGGACATAAGAATCATTGCATTAATCAGAGTATCATCTTTTGTTCCAGTTTCCAGTTCCTACAGGGTAACTCAAAGGAAGCTAGAAGGCATCTACAAACATAGCAGATGATGTTATAGGAGAACTCTGATCTTAGTGAAACCAAATATTTTATAATGAGTAGTAAATCCACCTGCCCTTTGTCCCAAATGAAGACATACTCCATCTTCCAAGATTGTTCATTATACTAACATCCTTGGAAAGATAGTAAAAAACAAGGAACAGTGCCCACTTAAACAACGTGCAGAAACTTGAGAGAGTCATACAAAATTGTCTTCCAACACACTGAATATTCTGCAATCACAGTATTTATAACACTGAGTTCTTGCTATCCCCATAACTATCCGTCACTAGATTTTGAACTTTTTTTAAAAAAAGATTTTATTTATTTATTCATGAGAGACACAGAGAGACAGACAGACACACAGGCAGAGGGAGAAGCAGGCCCCATGCAGGGAGCCTGATGTGGGACTCTATTCCGGGACTCCAGGACCACATCCTGGGCCAAAGGCAGGAGCTAAACCGCTGAGCCACCCAGGGATCCCCAATTTTGAACTTTTCTTGAGAGAGAGGGGAAGAAAAAGAGTGTGTGCACACATGTGCATGTGCACGCATATAAGTGGGAAGGGGAAGAGGAGGAGGGAGAGAGAGAATCCCAAGCAGACTCCATACGCAATGCAGGGCTCAATCTCTATGACCCCAGATCACGACCTGAGCAGAAATCAAGAATTGGATGCTTAGCCAACTGAGCCACCCAGGTACCCCTTTGAACTTCTTGATGATAGAGATTAAGCCTTGTAATAAGGATTCTTATTTAGTGTACAACACATAGTTGGGATCTCAAATATATTTATGGAATAATAAGATAATTTATGAAGAATCTTATATGCACATTTCTCTGTACATTCCTTAACAAAGAATTCAGGTAACTTCAATTAGATAATGGATATGGAATTTTCTAGGTCATAATAAACTATTTTTTAATAAGATGTTTTACTAAGTCTTGAAAATTTTCTCCAGATAAGTTTTTCTTATTTTAAAAATGGAGTAGTTGAATTGTAAGATGCATTTATTACTCAGAGCCTTGTCTCTAGGTCTCAATTTTCTTGAATGTCTTTGAACAATTACTGTAAGAAAGCAAACACACACCCCAACCCACACTATGTTCATAGAGTAATTCCTGATAGGAATCATTGCTGTGTTTACTTCTATGGACTCCCTCAGTTAGGTGAACCCAAACTTTTCTATTTAATTCCTTTGTAAAGCCTCCAACCTCCTCTAGCCAAATTCTCCAGATCCAATTTCTTTTTATCTCCTCTTAAAAATTCCTTTACACAGTGGTTACACGATAATGTATTCCCTTGCTGGGGTTTGAGAAAGGATAGTATCATCCTCTGATGCCATCTCATTTATAGAGCTAGAATTCTCTGAAAGCTATGGTGTTAGTGTTTTAGGGTATGGAGAACTGAGGTGTCAGCCAAGAGATTTAGAGATGGATATAAAATTAACAAAAACAATCTCCCTTAGAAATTGTGAGTGTGGTGAAACTCAGAACCAGCTCAATCTGCAGGCATTATATATTTTTTGTATGTCTCAAATTATCCCCTCATTGATCTATTCCTTCTTACTTGTCTTCAAATATCCTTGCCCCATTCACCATTTAATAAATTGGGAACACTGTCTCAAGAGCATGGTGATAGCACACATATAATTTAAGAAGAGACTAAGGGAACTAAGGGGAAATGGGCTCACCTATAGTCCTTTTTACATTTGCACATCATTAAAAACATATATGAGCTTTATTGTATTTTATTATCTTTTAATGGGTAACATTTATAAGCATTTATATTTATTGCCATAATTGATGTCCTTAGGCTTTAGCATTTCATAAGATTCCTTAGCATTTTCTTAATTTTCTGTCTTTTGCTGGATTGTGATTTAACTTTTTTATTTTCTAGCTATCTAGAAAGTTATAAATCCATGCATACAGTTGTATATATATATATATATATATATACACATAATGAGATATAGATAGATAGATAGATAGATAGATAGATAGATAGATAGATCTATATATATATCATTATATTTTCAGGAAGATAAAGCTATAGAAACCAGGATATCAAGAAACAGAACATTGCTGATATCTTAGGAGTGCCCTTGTCCTCCATTCTAGCCTCTAGCCTTCCAAAGATAATTGCCCCCCTGATTTTTAAGAGCATGGGTCAGTTTTGTACTTTATATAAATGGAATTATCCAGTATGTATTCCTTTGTGACTGTCTTCCTTAGCTCAACATTATATTTATAAGTTATATCCACATTGTTTTATGTGGATATAGTGCATTCATTCTCATTGCTATATAGTAGTCCTTTGAGTGAATGTACCATAATATATCTAACCATTGCACTGTTACGGGCATTTTTATAGTTTCCAGTTTGGGAGTATTAAGAATAGGGTTACTTCTGGCTTCTCCTTAAGATGTAGAAAACGAGAAAGAGCGTAACTCCCCCACTTACAACAAAAATGCTGCACAATCCACAAATTCATTACATTACTTGAACTTGTCAGTGATCTGAGCTTGCAGAACAAATAACTCATCTGAAATCTAAGTAAATACAATTGTGTGCAAGGAAAGAACAGGGATGCCTGGGTGGCTCAGCAGTTGAGTGTCTGCCTTTTGCTCACAGCGTGATCCTGGGATAGGGATCGAGTCCTGTATCAGGCTCCCTGCGGGGAGCCTGCTTCTCCCTCTACCTGGGTCTCTGCCTCTCTCTCATTCTCTCTCTCTCTCTCTCTTTGCCTCTCATGGATAAATAAATAAATCTTTAAAAAAATAAAAGAAGAAGAAGAAGAGATAGAACATAAGCACTTGCTCACCTGGGGCAGATGCTGCCAGACATTGGTTAAGTATTCAGCAAAAAATTCTTACTGAACTGTTAAGGCCAACTGATGAATCTCAAGAGAATATAGAACTCCTGAGGATGCAGATACAATGGAAACTTGCAACCATTTGCAGGCTCTTCTATATGTACCTAACCAGTGATCCGGAAAACAACTGATGAGAGTCCTGAAGAAGTGCCCCCTTGTAGTTCAAGTCTGAAGGAAGTGAACAGCAGCAGGAGCTACAGGAAAGGTATAAAATCCCATCTAGATTCTCCTTGCCTGTTGCCTCTTCAGAATAATAGTCTTAAACCACTAGGAAAAGGCAACCAACACTATCACACTTAGAGCTATGAGTGAAAGCCTCCTGTGTCTGGGGGAGGAGAACATAGGAAAAAACAACTTCTATTCCGGGAAAGGTACAAAGATATGAGGTGGGCCCAGTACTGCCCCCAGGGGTGGGGCAGGAACACAAGAAGACCACAGCCCTGAGACACAGTGCCTTTATAAAACTGAAGTTTAATTATAAGAACTTTGTATACATGCACTCCCCATCACAGGCTAAGAACCATCAAGTTACAGGTAACAATAGAATACTGTTGTGGAGGAACAAGAGCATAAAAAGAAATTCAAGCATAATGTAAAGGGAAGCTCTAAAGTGGCTTCAACATTGAGAAAAATTCTCTGGCAAACCAAAACCCAATCGCAAGACAAGGCAGTATTGAGGTATTGGAAGCATGTGGCCCGTTGAAGGTAACCATAGCAACAACAAATCTTAAATCCAGCTCAACTCCTAATCACATTCATGTATATCCCCAAGCTAAAATTTTAACAGAAGGAAAGGCATACCTATCCTCAAGCATATGGATTACTTACTGTAGCCTCCAGTGTCTACACAAGACATGTCTTTCAACAAAAATTTATAAAGCATATCCCCAAAAAGCAAGGGGGCAAAAAAATGCTGTCCAGAGACAACACAATTAACAGAACTAGATACACATATGACACAGATGTTGGAACTATCAGACATGGAATTCAAAATAACTATAGTTGATACATTAAGCTCTAATGATAAGATGGATAACATGCAATATCAGATGGGCTATTTGAGCAGAGAAATGAAACCTAGAAAGAAGAATCAAATGGAAATGCTAGAAATGAAAACACAGTAACAGACATGAAGAAAGACATTTAAGAGCTCATCAGTCGACTCAACACATTTGAGGAAAGAATCAATGAACTTGAAAACAATAGAATTACCCAAACTGAAACAGAAAACAATAATAATAATAATAATAATAATAATAATAATAATAATAGTAAAAGAAAAGAACATACAAAAGCTACAAGGCACCATCAAAAAGTAGAGCATAGGGATCCCTGGGTGGCTCAGTGGTTTGGAGCCTGCCTTCCTCCCGGGGCGTGATCCTGGAGTCACAGGGTAGGGTCCCACATCGGGCTCCCTGCATGGAGCCTGCTTCTCCCTCTACCTGTGTCTTTGCCTCTCTCTCTCTTTCTGTGTCTCTCATGAATAGATAAATAAAATCTTAAAAAAAAAAAAGTAGAGCGTATTTATAACTTGACTCTCAGAAGGTGAAAAGAGACAGAAAATGGGACAGAAAACATACATGGAAAAATAAGAGTTGAGAATTTTCCAAAATTAATGCTGTTTGTGGCACCAATCAAGGGGAAAAAAAACAATAGTAAAACTATAGAAACCAAAGACAAGGAAGTATCTTGAAGGCAGCCAGAGGAAAAAGACATCTTACTTATGAGGAAAAGAAGGTAAAAGCTAAAATAGATTTCTCATCAGAAACTATGCAAACCAAAGGAAAGTCAAATGGCATTTTAAAGTATTTTAAAACGCTGTCAATTTACTATATTCAGAAAAGAAGTCTTTCAAAAATGAATGAGACACAACTACTTTCTCAAAAAAAAAAAAAGAATTCAATGTTAGAAGACTTATATCTGAAGAAAGATCAAAGAAAGTTTTTAAAACTAAGATACCAAAATAAGAAAGAAAGAATAAGATACGAAACAGAAACTGGGATCTATGCAAAATAAAATAAAAAAGGATGAAAATAGAATTAATAAAGGCAAAATAAAATTTTCTTTATTGCTATTTTAATAGCTCTGGAAGATAAACATCTAAAGCAAAAAATAGTAGCAGTTTATTGTGCTTATAGTATTTATAAAAGTAGCATGCATGATAAAAATAATACAAAGGATATAAAAGAGAAATTGGGAGTAACATTCATGTGAATTAAGAGTCTGCTATATTTACCAAAAATACTTAACTCTGTATTTTGTAGGCCCCCTGTACATAGAACAACTGGGTGGCCAGAATATGTTGGTCATGGAGAAGAGGCAGGCAGGCTTCTCATCCACTGGTTGCTCTCAGCACCTAGGCTAGACAAGGCAAAAAACCAATCACCCTTCAGAGTCAAGGCCACAAAGCTCCTTATAAAACAACTCCAAGGAGAAAGGAAAGCCAACTATTTTTATGTATTCCTGCTTTTCTTTAAGCTTTGTCATATTTTTTCAGACACTTGGAGAAAGAGCCCACACTTAGTCTCCTCGCTATAATTCAGCTTCTTTTCTGGGGCCCCAGTTCATGGAGAGAAAGCCTCTCTAGAAATGAAGACTTCAGGCTACATAGACCATGGAAGGGGCAGTTCCCCCGTAGCTTTTTTTTTTTCTTTTCTTGCTTTCTCTTCCACCATACATACCAAGGGAGCCCACTTAGAAGAAAATTTACAACAGAAGCTGGAAATCCAATCTTTCAGGCAACAAAAAGCTGCAAGAAAAGCTCAGGAAGGTAAAATTTGAGAAAGGAATAGTTGCAATTTTGATGGTGTGTCAAATCTGCAACGGCTGAGTGAATTCCGGGAGCTGCCCAGGGCCGCCCAGCCCTAGGGGTGCTGAGCTGAGCTAAAGAGGTTGGCAGGTGGTAACAGAGACGAGCAGGACTACTGTGGGCAGCTTCTCAAGGGAGGCAAGGGGCAGCCTGGGGATATGACACAGACCCAGGCTTACCTCCAGAGCCACCTGCACCATTCTATCACAATCCAATAAAACATGAACCTGGAGAGCCACCATTTGTAAAGCAACAAGCAGCTACCTGTGTAAAATCCAGAGCTAAAACATACAGCAAGAACAAATCCTCCAGCAGCCACCAGCTCAAGACTGGAAAGCAAAAGCTGTTGGCACCATGGAGCTGCTCTGCTAATGCCTATTTTGCACAGGGAGCCTAAGAAGCAACCAAGGGTAAAGAGTCCACACACACAGTCCAAAATTGCCACCAACATGCTTCTGAGGTGGCCCCTAATGTCACTTTCTATGTGTCCAGGAGATGGTCCTGTTACAGTATCACAGGTGAGGGTGAGCTATACTTTCACACACTTTCCTCCACCTCCTAAGACTACATGGTGTTTGTGTCTGCAGGAGGCACATCTCCCAAACACTGAGCCTCAGGACAGAGTGTCACAATGACAAGCAAGCTTCAAAGAACTTCTACATGCAATTCAACAGGTCAGAAGCACTGAAACTGCTAGGAACCCCAGAATGCTGTCTGATTCCATGTCCCTGTCACCAAGAAAAATATCTTCTGCTAAAACAAAACTATTCATCCTTCAATGTCACCATCTTCCTATACCACAAACCCTTTTCTGACCATGTCAGTCAAAACCTAATTCCCTAAAGGGATTTGTCTAACACTTAAATATAACTTTTCACCTAACAAATAGACAAAGATAAAAATATCCAGTCCTGGCAAAATTAAAAGGAAATAAGGCATTTATTTGCACATTGGTACAGTTCTCCAAAGACCAGTTCAGCAATGTCCATAAACTGGAGAATGTATGTAACCCTGGACTTGGAATTTCTCTTCCAGGAATTTCTCCAACACAGACAAGTATAGACATGGATGTTCGTGAAAAGCAAACTCATATTGAGGGTAGGTCTGGAGATACTTCCTAGCTCTGCTTCCTGGAGCTGTCCCTTGGAAGCTCTAAAACCATCTGAATCTCAGTTTTTGTAACCGCAAAATGAGGTTACACACAGGGTTATTATGAAGATTAAATGATATAATGCATGCAATCTGGAACTTAATGAAAACCCCCCAACTTCCCACTTTTGTTATTTTATTGTAATTCAAATATTTTTCAGAAACTTAGAGAGCTACTAATCAGATTTGATCAGAAAGATTATGATTGATCTCTGCAATAGAATTCCCCACAGGATTCTGAAAGAATAAAAGTTCTATATACATATTGAATTTTCAAAAAACAGATTTCAGAAGAACCTCTGTATGTATGTGTGACTCTATGCCCCCATGCACATATGTGACTATGGTGTGTATGGTCTGTCTGGTGTGTATATTTCAATGTGTGTGTGAGTCCTGTGTATATACCTGTGGTGTATGTGTGAGTTTTCTGTGTTTCTCTATAGTATGAGCATGTCTATGAGTTCTGTGTACATATCTTCAGTACATATGTGTGAAATCTGTGGGTGTCTGCAGTATGTGCATATGTGTGTGTATCTCTGGTGCATGTGTGCATGTCTGGGTGTAAATTCTGTGTGTCTGTAGGGTGTGTGGGTCCTTTGTGTGAGTCTTGCCATATGTGTGTCTACAGGGCATATGTGTCTGTGCGGTTCATGAGTTCTGTGTATGTATGTGTGGTGTATCTGCACGCAGATTCAGTGTGTGTCTGTGGGGTGAAAGGAGTGGTACAGGTGTGTGCATGTCTACAGGTTGTGCATGTGCCTGCATATGTAGCCAGTATAAAAATCTGAGCTCTAAAAAAAAAAAAAAAAAAAAAAAAATAGAATCTGAGCTCTGGTACAAGAGAAACCTGAGTTGGGTTTTTGTCCCATCACATAGCAGTTCATCTTGCACAAATTATTCAACTTCTCTGTTTCCAACTTCATTACCCTGAAAAAAAAAAAAGGCTATTATGCCCTGTCCATGGACCACGTGAGAATAAGATGATAGAATGCATGGGAAGTACATAGCACTGTGTCCAGCACATAGTAGGTGCTCAGTAAAGTGCAGCAATTTTTCATCATTGTCATACTCAGAGAGATGACTGAATAGATGTTATCTGGGTAACAGGACTATAGTAAAATTTATAATGTTTATTTTGCTTGAATATTTTGCATGCATCTATATTATCTCTGAATAAACCAGTACTGAAAAAGTACCGTACTGAAAAACAGTACTTCCCCTTCTCAACAACAACAACAACAACAACAAAAAACCCTGAGATCTACATCAGTCATCACCACAATACAGGCAAAATACCTCTTAAACCCAGATCCTAGTGCCAAGTATCTCTCTTTCAGAATGCATCTCTCTACTCTTCCCTGAAATTCTCATCTTTATTGTATTATTGTATTTAATCCAGCACTTCTGGATTAAAAGCCCAGGCTGTGATGTTATGTCCAGAAATCCCTGCTTTAAATTCCCATGACACCTGGGATTGGCCAGTTGTTGGAGCAACTGTGTATCTTAATCCCACTAGAATTGATTTTTTAATCAGATTAACTTGTTGTCACTTTGGAAGGTATGATGGTAAAGGGCAGCTCAGTGTTAGTCCCTGTCAGAGTGTGAGACGGGGAAGCCAGGAGTGATGGAGATAAGTCCTTGGCAGAAAGGGATTTTAAAGGTGAGCACCTGACATCATGGGCTGGGGGTAGGGGGCGGGTGACTAGAAGCCCTGCATGAGTAAAGAGGGGGTGGTATGGGAACACGGAAGAAAAAACTCACTTTCTTTATGATTTGGTTTAGGTCACATTCCCCCACAAGGGCAGGGTTCTCATTTAGCACATTTATCTGAATCACCTGGAGAGCTTGCTAGAAATGCAGATTTCAGGCAAGACCCTTGCCTCTCCCCCAAGAGATTCTGGCAAAGGTATGAAGTGTGGCCTGGCTATCTACTTCCCTGGTGAGGACTGGATTAATCACTACAGAGCAATAAGGAAGGTCCTTGGGGTTAAAATCTCACTGTGAAAAATCGATTGCTTGACCACTTTTGCAGCTGTGTGTCTTCAGTTTAGTTACACAACCTCTCTGGGCTATTCATGCCAGGAAATAAGGGTGATGGTCCAGAACAAAATGATGATGAGGCTATAAAGGTTGGATAGTTTCTGCCTAAAGATAAAAGCTGGCTGATGTGAAGCCAAAGCCCAGTTCGTCCATTCTCTGAGAGGGTACAGGGTGCTCTGAGGATGGTTTCTGACCCTAGGGTCGCCTAGCCTGTTTCCCCGGCCTCAGAAGCTTCGCCAACCTTCCTGGTCCTGCAGCTGCTGCCTCCTGCGAGTGTGCTCCACTGCCCCCTGGTGGTCTCATCTGGGAAGGTGAACGGCCTCTTTCCCGGTTGGGCTTTATCCAGGGCCCGAGCAAAGGCACAGCTGCCAGGCCAAAGGTAGAGGACTGAGTGAGCCACTCTGGAGGCTCTGGGAACGGAAATGCTCCCACTACCACTGCCGCCTGCTCGCTGGTGCTCAAACCGTCCCTGTGGAGCGTCGCCACTCTGCATAAGGGTTTTGTGTCCTTCAATGCTTCCCGAGCCTTGAGGCAGGCTCTTGCTGCGAGCAGCACACACAGAAGGGATGGGTCTGGGAGACGTACCTGTTGCCTCTGGAGCTGAAAGAGCTCGGTTTGACCCATGAGGTCATTGCACATGCGGGCAGGACTGCTCAGAATTCTGCACTAAAATAGGTTAAGAAGTCAGCTCTGAGGGCACACCTCGAAGACTCCCAACAGTCACTCAGCTTCAGCAGGAAGAAGGACCCAAAGGCTGAATGAGAACTCTGCACTCCTGGGAAAACCTGACCAAACATCTAAACCTCAGGGCTAGCTGTAAGCAAGGCTGGTCAATGGTCAGAGTGAACCCCCCATCCTGAGAGCCCTGTTGCCACCAGCTTGGCCTTTCTGACCCTTCCTGTTGAAGCCTTAGGCTGCACCACTCCTGAGTCCACCAGCAAGCCCCTTGGCTCTCCACACAATTACACACCCTGCCCTGTACCCCATTTCCCTAGGCACGTACCCCTAAGCTGGGCCTGTGGGCAGGATGAAGCCCCTATTTGCACCTTCCCGAGTCACCTTGGTGACTTGGTTATCCAATTCTTTAGTGACCCTATTGGTGTCAGATGGAGGCTACAGGGATTTGAGGGTAGCTAGTGACAGAGGCCACAGAGATCTGGGTGCCATCCTTTAGCTGAAAACATACTACCTGGACGTGGTCTGACCACAGGGAGCAGGCGTTCAGGATAGCTGTCACGTGCCCCTGCATTCAGGGACACCCTCTATGGACTGAGGACTGGCTCATTTCACAGTCCGTGATCCCTACCTGGGTGTCTGTGAGGACAGAGGGGCGCCCAGAGCTGGTCATCTCACACAACCAGCCCCAGACAGTGTGGTGAGAGAAGGAAGGCTGGGGCTTCACGTGGCCCTCATGAGCATGAGGGAATGAACTAGATACTGCTCAGGAAGCCCACTCTTCTTCCCATTAGCAGGCTCTGGAAGGGCAGGTTAGAGCTGGTCATCTTTAATGAGAAGATGTGTAGGGACCCATGACAGCATGAAGCTTGTGTTATAAACATGAAGTCTAACCTTTGCTGTCATCCTTGTGCTAGAAGTGATCTCAGAGCTGCAATCACCTTCCTTCCCCCACAGGAGTTCCTAGACATTCACCAACCGAAGACTACTTGCCCTGTTCCTCGGTGTTCTCCCCTAGAAACAAGCCCCCACACTGTCCCAATTTAAACAGATAAATAAATCTGTTTCCTTGTCTTTGTAAATAAAAATTACAAAGACAAGGAAAATGAATGCATCACATTTCTATAATGGATTAGGCCTACATAAATTGATTGTAGTATAATTCATCCCACTTAACTCTTGCAGCAACACAGATGAAGTAGGGCTATACCCAGTTTTAGAGACAAAGAGACAAGGGCTCAGCGAGGCCAAACTAGGATGTGGCAAAAGCTAGATCTGACCCCTTTACTCTGTAAGTTCCTGGTCTTGGTGCTTTGTCTACAATTCCCACTGCTGGCCTGAGAATTCTTCCCACTCCAGGACTGGCACCATTTCCCCTCTGCTCTTTTATTCTGGCCTGTATTAATGCCATCAACACTTCCAACTGCCTGATGTCTGGCTGGCTTCTTCCTCACAAATTCTCGCTTTCCACCAAGCATGCCTTATAGTTGCAGTTGGGCTCTGCTCAAAAGGAAGCTGGTGTCCACAGAGGAAGGAGTGTTTGCCTCAGGCTGCTCAGATGGCACATTCCATACCCACAGCTCCATCTGCCCCAAGAGAAGTCAGCTCATGGCATTTCTCCTGTTCTGACCTCCCCCCCACAGCCCCATGCATACACTGCTCATGACATAGCCGTTCCTGCCTTCACAGGACCAGTCCCTGGCGTTCAGGGCTCACTGCTTCCTCCCTCCACCCACTACATCCTGCTTTCAACCTTTGTCATGTTGAAAACATCCTGAACAGTTACAGGAGAGCTTGGCAATATTTTCCTCACTTGACCTTAGACCACCTCTCTCCTCGCTTCCCTCCATCTCTGTTCCTTCCTGGTCCTGCTAACCTGTGACAAGGCCCGGGCCTGGCTTTCTTCTCTGTCTATACTCACTGGCTCAGGGATGTCATCTGGCTCCAGGGACTTCCAATACCAAATATATATCCTGAAGACTCCTGTTTCTACTACATACGAGCTCTTCAGTTTGATGTTATATCAAAGGTAACGTGGATGCCTTATTTCGTTCAGGCTGCTATAACACAATACCACAGACTGGGTCGTTCATAAACAACAGAAATGTATTGCTCACAGTCCTAGAGGCTGGAAGTCTGAGATCAAGGCACCAGCAGCTTGGGTATTTAACAAGGGTGCACCCCCTGGCTCATAGATGGCTGTCTTTCTGCCATCTCCCCACATGGTGAAGGGACTGGGAAGCTCTCTGGAGTCTCTTTCATAAGAGCACTAAATCCATTCATGAGGGCTCTGCCCTCCTGACCTAATCACCCCCCAAATGCTCCACTTCCCAATGCCATCACTCTGGGGATTAAAATTTTAACATATGAATTTTGAAGGGGACACAAATATTCAGTCCATTGCAATAGATAAGACCAAACTTCATTTCTCTTCACACCTGATGTTTCCTCAGTCTCCTGGCATCTCAGTAGAGACAGCTGCTAGCTGTCTTCTAGCAGCTCAGGCCATGGAGTTAACCCCAGCTCTCCTTTCCTTTCCCACCCTCCTCCAGTTTGCCAGGAAATCCTGTCGGCCCTACTGTCAGTATGTCTCTAAAATGCACCACTCCTCCTCGCCACTGCCCCATCCGCTCACAACCCCACGCATCCTACCTGGATCATTGCAGTTGCCCCTGACACATCTCCCTGCTGGTGCCTACGTCCTCAAAACCACAACACCCTCGGCTCACATGTTTGAGTTTTCTCACCCACACACAGCAGGAGCCAGCACACCTTGGCCCTCCCAGTAGATGCCATGCACCCCAGCCCACCCTCGACCCTACTGCTCATGTCTGTCCTGGACTGATTACAAGCAGCACGTCTTTCACTATCAGAAGGTGCCAGCTGGACAATATATTATATGTTGTCCTCTCCCCATGCACTTGCCTGATCCAGATCTTGCTCCTGTGTGCCCTCCATCCTACTTCCCTCCCTTGGGCCTCATTATCTCTCCCCCTATGTCTTCTGTCTCTATCTGGAACACTCTCTCTTCCCAAATAATCTTATGCCTCCTTCCCCAATACCTCCAGTTGTTCAGATGTCACCGTGAACAACTGTAATGCTTCCCCACAGCCTCCTCTCAGGACAAGAGCCTGGTCTACTCTACTGTCATACCCTGCCACATCCTTCCTTAGGGCAGGTATCCCCACCTGGCAGCTACATTTCTTTTTTCTTTTTTTTTAAGATTTAATTTATTTATTCATGAGAGACCCACAGAGAAAGAAAAAGAGGCACAGACACAGGCAGAAGGAGAAGCAGGCTCCATTCCATGCAGGGAGCCCGACGTGGGACTCCATCCTGGGTCTCCAGGACCACACCCTGGGCTGAAAGCGGCGCTAAACAGCTGAGCTACCCAGGCTGCCCTACATTTCATTCTTACTCCCCTCACTGGAAGGCAAGCTTCCCAAGCCCAGGGTTTTGTCTTTCTGCTCCTGGCTTCACCTCTAGGACCTGGAACACTCTTGGCACATGGGAGGCGCTCATTAAGTTTTCATTACAAGAATGAACAAATGGATGGATGGATAGATGTTTAAGTTCAAGAAAAGTCACCAAATGTGGAGCTTTTTGCTTCCTGCATCTACCTGAAAACCTGTTACATCTAATTATAAAGCACACAGAGGGCAGCTTCGATCAATGTAAACCAAATACACGTTAGAAATAACTCACATACTGGTCTGAGGTTCAGAATATGTGGCACCGATTTGGACTGCATCACTGAGGCAAGCCTCAGGACTCTCCTGACCCTCAGCTTTATTTTTAGAATAAAATAATGTCTATAATTGTTTCTGGCACCAATATTCTACATGTTAGGTCCCAGAAAAGTGACAGCACAAAAGAGCAAAGTAAATAAACAGAATCATCAGGAAAGTGAATGTTGTGCTGCCTTCTCTCACCTTCTGCTGTGGACACCCATCTCAAAAGGTGTTAGCCAATGTGTGCCTGCTCTGGAAGCTCTAGGACCAGCAGAGACACCTGAGCAAGGAACACTAAGGTCAATGACCTTTAGTGTGCTGCCCTCCCCAGAGAGCACTAACCTATAAATATTTATGGGGCATTGACCTTATCTGTAAGCAATATGCATCAACCTATTCAGGTGTATTAGCCACTCACTATACTCACCTAAAGCTGTCACCTTAAAAACAGTAAACAGAGGAAATGCACTTGGGGGAGCAGAGAACACAAAATGACCTGTCTGGGGGCATGATTTCTCAAAATGCATAGGTACCATATGTCATAGGGTAAGGGCCAGGGCAGAAGAGAGAAGAAAGAGATGTCTCCATGACGCCCATCTAGTGTCACATCCGTCTCCATCCTGGGTGTCTGGAGGCCCGACCTGGTTCTCTGCTCTCAGAAACTTTACAAGGAATCTTAGGCCAAGGAATGAGGAAGATTATTTGTTCTATAAAATATTTTCCTTAACAGATCATTAGCATCCCTTTGAATTAGCAAGTATGTTTGGGTGTTTATAGCTCATTTATTATATTTATTCCTAGGTATGTTGGGTAGTGGGGGAGTGTTGGGTTATAGGAAGACAGAGATCCTAAAAGATCATCAGAAATAAAATTGAATCATCTCAGAATTAATTCGCAACTTAAAGAAAGATTATCAATTTATCCACAAAAGAAAAAAATCAGTCTACACAGAACTTTTGGAAAGGGAACAAACTGATTTGCATTAAAGAGCTGGCAGGATGGTAAACGGAACAATCCCTGTCATGGCCAGGTGTCTCCCCTTCATTTTCCAGCCCCTGCTTCAGGGGCTGCACCATCACACAACCACCCCAACTCATGTTTTCCCCCTGTGCCAGTGCTCATGCTCCCCTCTAATGCCCCCTGGAAGGTCTCTAGAATCCTGTCCCTCCTCAGGTAGGCCTGTTTCCCTCTTGAGGCACATGGTTGATTGGGCGTCACTCATAGGCTCCATGAAAGCAGGAGCAGCCATGTAGCTCTAGCCTGCCCTCCCCGGCCTGCTCCTCAGAGTTCCCCCATTAAGAGACATCTTCCATACAGAAACATTCCCAGCTATAAAAAGGCCACGTCACAGAATCAGTCAGGAAGTCAGAAGATCAGCTCCATATGTGCCAAGTAAGGATTCATTTCCTCAAGGTTCTTGAGGAAATGAATGCTGTTGTCAAAGTGGGTCTCGTTCTCACACATATTTGTTCTGACACATCTTGCTCCCTGGCCTCCTATCCTGGGTTCCTATCTCTCTGGTTTTCATCTGGTTCTCAGAGAATTGAGGATGGGGCCGGCTCTTCATGGTACACATTATGGAAACAAACTCGAGACCAGTATTCTTTTACCCTCCTGCTGCCACCCTCACACTCCAAGGCACAATCTATTGCCAAGGCTCTGGTTCACGGAGTTATACATACACTGAGTTTGTAATCAGAATCTAGCAGAATCTATTTTAAATACACGGGGACTACAGTACATATGAATATGCTAATCAACTAAGCTTAATAGTTCTCGTTTGTATTAATGCAAATTAGGCAGCTGCATTTCCCACCAAATATTTTCCTTGGTATTTACTGACGAAATCAAGGTCCTTCTAATAAGTTCTAATATTTAATCTAAAAGCTCTAAAGAAGGTGCTTTAGTTGAGCATAATCTAATTTCACTGAACAAAATTGCATCTAAAAGCAATATAAAGTTACAATTTGTTCCTTGTCAAATAGTAAAAATGGCCTTTAAATTTTACATGGTTTTGACCTTTGGTTTTTGCATTTCAATTAAACTTCCCTCAGAGCCCAGAGGATCAAATGTTCCCTGAGTGTGAATTAGGTCCTGGTGAGAGGTGTCAACTGACCCTCTGCTTCTTTCCTTTTCAAACTGACATCTGTCTCCCTTTTGACACAGAGCAGAAATTTTCTCCCTCAATAGCTGGAGCGGAGGTAAACAAAAATAGTAGGTCTGAACAATATCTCATCTTTAGACCCTTGAAATTTCTATGAGTCAATCTTCAAAACTCATTCAAAATGGATCACTATGCCACTTTGCCAGACTCCTATCTATCACTGGTCTAAGAATGACCCAACCTCTCCTGTTAGCCATGTTCGAGCCATGATTTTATCTGTATAATACCTGGGGGCAACAATTATTCTCCTCAGGCTTGGTAGGAACCCAGAATGCAGAGGAGAGGTCATCTTTTTATTTCCGATCAAATAGAATCAGGTGCTCAGGTCTGAGAGGCCATGACGCCACTCAATATCCATTCTCCCCTTCTTTCTGGTAATAGAGTCTGATTTTTATTCAGGGCAATGATGCCCCCCAGCTAAAATCCCACACTTCCCAGCTTCCCTTACAACTAGTGAAACAAAAAGGTAGAGGAAGTCCTGGTTTCTTAATGATATGGTGGAACCATCTTACTAGCCCTGGTTGTTACCTCCAGGCACTTTTACGTGACAGAAAGAAATCAGATGGGTTTTTATGCTATATGCAACTGAATTTAATCATAAGCCTTGTGAAATTAAAGTAGTTAGCACAGTTCCTGGCACATAAGGGCTCAATAAGTCATAGCAATTAGTCAAGAATCAGATGAGTAATCAGTCTAGATGACACACTGTAGAAACCAACTAAGGACTCAGAGAGAGACAGAGAGAGAGAATAGATAACACCTGCATATCTACAAATATAAAGCATAAATGGAGAACTATATGTATCACTTCAATAATAATAATAATAATAATAATAACAACAACAAATATTTGGGGTTATAGGCACTGGGCACCATTTCAAGCATTTTACATGTATTAACTTTTGTATACCCCAATATTAATGCAGCATTTGTAAAATTATATATTTTATAATATAAATATATATAAAAATTGTGTGTGTGTGCGTGTGTGCACACACGTGTTGAATAAACAAATACACAGACAGATAGATGACACCTTGCTTACCTCATCTGTTCATTACCCTGGGTGAGATCTAGGTCAAGTGACACACTAACTCTTCAGGTCCATAGACAACATATTCCTATGATCATGGTTTCCCCAAGGCTGAGCTCATTTTATCCCCAGCTAACTGGGGAACCCTCAGTAAAGATCATATGTCTCTTCCCTCAAAGAGGGAATTTTATCAGTGCATCCCCTTCCAGAGCTTTGCAAACATATAGCACTCTTCAAGATTTTGCCTCACCCTGACTGGGTGGTTCCAGGATGACAACTTTGGCAGGGCACGGTGTTGAAGGAGGGCTTGTTGAAGACTGAGTGGCCATCTGCCACACCACAGGGCTAGGCTGATACAGAGAACTCTGGAGCTTCCACAATAACCTACCATGAATTGAGCCCTTACACATATTTTAGTACCTTTTATCTTTACAATGACCTCATGAATTGGAACACTATTTTATCCAAAACACACTAAAGAGCAGAGGTACTCATTTTTCTTCCTTCCTTCATTCAAACTTATTAAACACCTATATGTACCAGGCAATAACTTTTAAGGATATTAGGGAAAATGTGGCATATGATCTTTTAAGGAGCTTAAATGCTGGTGGGGGAAGGGCAGAGATAAAAAACAAAAATCAGACATGTGACTCATGCTGTAATGAAGGTATTAAATATCATGGGGACATATTAGGACTAGTCACAGTGGAGGTACTGTTAGGGCTGAGGCCCAGGTTGGGACAGAGGTAGGAAGCAGAGGGAAGGTATTCCAGTAAACTGGTGCAGTTATGCAAAGATTTTGGGGGTAACTGGAACATAGGCATGATGTCTTTGTAAAGTGTTGACCCCCTAGGCTGAACCATATTTCTTGCTATTTCCTTTCTTGTGTATTTCTAGTTAGGGTGGTCTCAAGGGAGGTTCCTTGGAGATCTGAAGAAGCAGAAGTGAAGTAGCAGCTATTTTTGTAGCTCACACATACAGTTGCTTATCTGCAGATTCACCTCAGTAGTATGAAACAGTAACTGGGGAAACAATTTCTCTGCCTTCCCCTGGATCCTCCTCCGGCCCCTGAGCCAGGTATCCAGTCAGCTCTGTGATGAAAGAAAGGTCCTGGCTTTTGCAAGACAGCCTCATCACAAGGTAAGAGACACCGAGCATGGACAGAGGTTTCAGGCCATGCTCAAAAGTCACAGCTTGTGCTTTCAGCTTACAGCCTGCTTATGATCTTCCTTTCCTGACTGCTGTTCCCAAAGCCACAGCAAACAGGAAGAAGCTAGAAGACTTTTGAGGAGCATGGTAGAGAAAGCCTAAAGAGTCTTGAGCAAAGTGTGAGTAGAAACCTAGATGACAAGAACACTGCCAGTGAGGACTCAGAGTAAAGAACATTCTACTGGGAACTGGAGGAAGGGGGACCTCTATCATGTGGCAGCAGAAGGTCTAGCAAATTGTCATCTGCTGTAGGGGAAAGCAGAACTTGTACGGGATGAACCTGGTTATCTAGCCAGGGTGATTTCCAAACAAAGTGCTGAAGGCACTGCCAGGTTTCTTCCTGGGGCTTATAGTAGAATGTGAGAGGAGAGAGATAAATGAGGGAAGAACTGTGAAATAAAAAGACATCAGGATTTGATGGTTTTGAAAATTCTCAGCCTCTCCAGGTGGCAAAAGATGCTAAAACTGAGAAATGACTTCCAAGCACATCAGGAAAACACGGTGTAGAGGTGAAATCTTGCCTCAGGATGAAGCCACGACCTTCCTAGAGCTTCTGAATCACCTCTGATAAATTACTTGTTTCAGGGTCTAATTTTTGGAGAAACAACCTGAAATGCACTCTTACTCTTTCCTAAATTCCAGGGATCTGAAACTTAACCTGCCCTCCCTCAGATTCACCTTGCTCTTGGGCTATTCTTTCCCCGTATCCCATAGAAGGTCCTTTTTTTTCAGTCCAGCATGCAAAAACTGGAGTTCTCCAGAGCATCATCTCTCCTAGGATATTCTGAACCATTTCCATGTCTTCAAATATCAATTGGAAGGCTGACACCTCACAAACTTGTATTTTGATCCCAGTCTTCCCTTGTAGACTATATCCTATCTATCCAAACTCCCTCAGGAAATCTATACCATAGTGTTGTAAAAGCACCTTCAGTTCATACATCCACAACTGATAATGCTCTCTTATTCTGTTTTCCTATCTGTTTTTATTTCTATCTCTCTCACATATGTGTGTGCACACACGTGCATGCACACACACATACACACATGCACACCAGAGCGAATCTCCTTTTCCAAGAGTTATATATCTGGCCTATAGAACTAGATCACCTAGATTTGAGTCCTGGCTCTAGCATTTCCTGACTCTGAAAACTTGGGACAAGTTTGTTTGTTTACCTCCCTATGTCTCAACTCTTCTCTGATGATTTTTTTTAAAAGATTTTATTTATTTATTCATAAGACACATAGAGAGAGAGGCAGAGACATAGACAGAGGGAGAAGCAGGCTCCTCCAAGGAGCCCAAATGTTGGAATCGATCTGGGATCCTGGGATTACGCCCTGAGCCAAAGGCAGACGCTCAACCGCTGAGGCACCCATGCATCCCTCTTCTCTGATGATCTGAGGTTAGTGATAGTTCTTACCTCATTAGATTATGGGAAAGATCAAATGGACTATATGTATAAAATAAAACAATGTCTGGCACATGTTACACTCTCTGAAAATTTTAGTTCTCAATATTGTTATATTCTGGTGAATTGCATCACCCAATAAGCCAAGGAGGATGCCCTGAAGTCCCCTATTGCCCCGTAATACACACATATCCTATTCATCATCAAACTTGTCAATTCTACTTCCTAAGCATCTTCAGAATTCATCCCCTTCTCTCCATCCCAATTATCACCTCTTTAGTTCAAGCTTTCATGATTCCATCATCAATTAGAAGTAGTATATAGCTGCCATAGCCCTTACCTGAGTTTTATGTGTCCAGTAACCAAAACAACCCCATCCCAAGATATATATATCCAAATCCTTTCTCCATATTGTAACCAGAACATCCTTCTAAACTCTCATCATGCATTTCCCCTGCTTAAGAGGCCTTAAGAATAAAATCTTGACTTTTTAGCCTCACATGACACAATGGGCTCCACATTCTCTTTGCTCAGTGCTCACTGTTGTCAGCCTTACTCACATCCCCTTGCATCCTATGTTCTAGTCATTTTGATCTATTTACAAATATTGAATTCCTTGAACTGTAACATGTTCCTCCTCCTAGAAACTTTGGTGCTAAAAAAGAAGGACTCATAATATCAAAGAATACTCTATCATGATAAGTGTCCAGAATTTAGCAACAGGTAAGTAAGAGAATGTCTATGGCTAGAGAGGGATGGGAAGATCAGATCAAGCAGGAAGCAGTATACACTAGCCCTGGGCTGCTCTGACCCCATCACAGGGCAGCCCCTGATTGAATGTAGCCCCAAATTCTGCTTTGATTGCTTCCAAGGCAAGGGATAACTTCGGTACTGCCAGGTAACTAATCTAATCCCAGCAAAGGTTAGGAAACCCACCCGCGGCAGTACGTCCTTCCTGCAACAGTGGAGGAGACTTTCATGGCAGAAGCCAAACTGGGGACACTCTGAAAGGCTTTTATGCTATAGGATGTAGGTTTCCTTTTTTTTTTTTTTTAAGCCTTTCTTTAAAAAAAAAAAAAAAAAAGTAGTCGAGAGGCTGTCAGGCAGCTCCGCGTCTCCATTAGAATTCAGAGTATTCCACGGTAATTACAAAACAGCTGTAATGGAAAATTGGTAGTCAAACCCATTTTCCAGCGACTAGAACGGTGAATGGGCTCCATTATGTTCCTAATTCTCATTAACTTAATTTGCATAGGAAACAATGAAGGAATACATAATGAGGTACAGTGGGCTAGCAGCCCAGCCCTCGCCCCCCAAAGAGCTGGGTGCAACCTACAGTGACCCACTCGGAGGGAGGAAAAGCCCAGTGCCTCGCTGGCTCCACTTTGTTCCTGTGACCTGCGGCTGCAGGCCAGAGCTAATCCGGGGCAGCGAGGTAGAGGGTGACTCCAGGATCCCCTTGCCTCTGCACACAGGGTGCAAACTCCATTTCTTCGCCCATCCCCGCCCCCGCTTCTGGTAAGACTGAGAACTGGAGCAGAAGGAGGAGGGAACGTGTTTTCGGGTAAGCAATTCCAGGCTTTGGCTGTGTGTGCATGCATCTTGCTTCCTACAAATCTGGTTTAAGTATAATTAGCCCTGGCAAAAGTATGAGATCAGCAACCCGGGAGCTGGGTGGGGTAAGGGTACTGGGCTGGGCCTGAGCTGGCTGCCTCTGGGAGGAGGAGGCCAGCATGGCCTCACCCCAGTCTCTACTCTAAGCAGTGACCCTTTCAGACCAGAACCACTATTGGCAAACCAAATGGAACTTGAGACAGAGAGGGATCATAGCCAAAGCTCAGAGCTTAAACAGCTAAGTTATCTCCTGACTCCATCCACCAAACTGTGAGTAGTGGAAGCCAGAAGTTGTACTCTCTACTTTAACAAAGAAAATTATAAATTGAAAAAAAGTGGTACTTTCAACCCACCATTATCGGATATTTATGTTATTTCAGACACTATACCAGACAGTCTCTCTGAATCCTTACAGCAAAACTACAAGATGGGGGATCCCTGGGTGGCGCAGCGGTTTAGCGCCTACCTTTAGCCCAGGGCGAGATCCTGGAGACTCGGGATAGAATCCCACGTTGGGCTCCCAGTGCATGGAGCCTGCTTCTTCCTTTGCCTATATCTCTCTGCCTCTCTCTCTCTCTCTCTCTCTCTCTCTGTGACTATCATAAATAAATTAAAAAAATTTAAAAAAAACAAAATTAAAAGATGAAATTATATCCATTCCACTCATGAGGAAACTGAGGCTCAAATAATTCACTATGCTGGGGTTAGTTGGCTATTCAAAGGTGAAGCCAAAATTCAAGCTGTCTTCTAAACCAGCTAGACTAGTTAGGCCAATGCTCCCTAACCTTGTTTATTTCATGGCACATATGGAAAATTGTAACATTTATATAGTACCCTACAATGAAGGAGAGGGGCTTGGAGCCTAGAGAAAGTGCCCTAATCCCCAACTGAGTAATATGATCCTTATTTCTAGCCATACTGGTCAGAAAACTCAAGTATAGGAAAAACAGGGGCTCCTTGTGTAGATAACTTAAGAACTACCAGGAAGGTGGATCTATTCCAATAATATCCCAAGAGTGTCTCTGGGTGAGACAGAAGTGCCTGAAATGCCATTATTGGTTTGGATTAATCACTGCCCTCCACCCATCCCTCTTCTTAAAGGTGTATCTCTGTGGATGGTGTGTAACACTCATCCCACTGAGAAATGTAATACAGGGAGTATTTCTCTTAAAGTAACAAGACTTGGGTTATAATTCTAACTCTGCCCCTTCATAGCTGCAAGACCTTATGCAACTCACTTCCTGGGAGCTGACCACATAGTGTTCCTGCTCCTAAAACTCTGTAAATGTACTTACCTTAGGCTTTCCCCTTGACGTGGGAATGGACAAGCGGTAGGTAACATGCCAAAAGGAAGAATGGCATAGGCAAAGTAACTGAAAACAACTCCCTCCAACAACCTACCTTACCCAGCTGGTCTATACTAGCTCCTTTACCAGCAAAACCTCCAACAACTTTCTGAAAACCTACTGAGCACCGGACATCACATATATGTGGTTTATAATCCCTGAAAAACATTTTCAGATGAGTTTTGTCTTCACCATTAGATGAGGAAGCTGTCACAAGGTGGTAAAGCCACAGAGTGGAGTGTTTTCCTGACCTAGGTGTCCATCCCCAATCCTGAGCCTTTATTTTTTGTAGCAAAAAATAAAGAAGGCGGTCTTTGGCAAAAGAAGTCTCTTCTTTGGCAAAACTCCTTCTGCACCTAGAGTTGATGGCACACACTCTTCACTACTTCAGTGAGTTCTCCATGCTCAAAGTATATTTGAAAACCCAGACATGTCCCATCTCATTTGCTCCCCAACCTTATCCTTGGAAATGCTGTCCACACCCATGAGACCTGAAGACACATAGTTTAAGCAGAACTTCTAGTTGACTTGACCCATTGGGTTGGTTCTTCATGTGGCATACCAATGAAGCCCAGACAGGGACACTCCTGAGAACTAACACAGTGATCACTCATGTGTAAAACTAAGGAAAACAATTAGTCTGCACTTGTGTGAACAAAGATCTTCTGCCTTTCTGTCTGTGCCCACCAACCACCAGTTCATACAAGGCTTGGTAAATGTTTGTGGATTAATGGATTGACTTAATTAATTAATTATTATACTGAATTATTATTATACTTAATATATTTATTTGTATTTATATTCTATTTGATTAATATAATTATTATAATTAATTATTAATACCCAAGGCTATTTACTAAGTACCTGATATGTTGCAGTCACTGTGCCAGAAGTCATGGAGAACTTCACGTTTCTCTGGTTTGTATAGCACATTCTGATTTTCTGTCTACATCTTCATATTATTACTCAAAGCTGCTTAACTGGGACTAGATAATGGGAGGTTATCCTTCTTGATGCTAACCTCACTGTTTGGGTATATGCTATAGGTTATGGCAGGAAGGAGACCAAGAGACCAAATCCAAAGTTCTAATGTTGTTCTACTTCACCCTGATGTTAAAGACAAATATCAGATCTTCTCCCTAACCGGAACACCAATCCCAAGCAATTCCCACTCTCAAATGGATTGACTTTTAGGTTAGTTTTCCTGTAGGTTCTCTAAACACAATCCCTGGTCTCTCTATTTATAAGAGAACAAAGCTGAAGATGTTCTAGGAAGATTCAGGGCTGGTTTGTTTGTTCCCTTCTTCGGTTCACTCAATGGCACTTACACACCAACAAAAACCCACTTATGGTTGAAGTTTCCCACGCTGAGTTGCAGGCTCTCTGTGTTCCCCCAGTAAAGAGCCTCTTGCTGTGTTCCCGGGAACCAGCACTGCACCGCACAGCTTTGCCAACTGCGTCACTTTTAGATTCTGGGCTTTGAAACCAAATAAAAATTGATATGTGTGTAATCACATTTGTTTAATTAAAGTAACACATCTGTGCAGTAAATATTCCAGCACGAGCTGGTCAATAGCAAATCCTCAGCATGTACAGTAATAATTGACTAATGTAATTAAATGCATGTCAGAGTTTTAAAAGAAAATATAATGAGATTTCATCATTTTATATGTACAGGTAATTAGTTCTTAGGAATGTGAGTAAAAGCAAATTATCTACAGATTTGAACTATCAGCAGATAATTCAAATGACCTAGTTTGGGAGAGAAAATGGTATCTAAAAATGAGAGAAATTCAAACCAAAACAAACGTTCCCTACGATTAAATCTGAAAGCTATGTTAAGAAATGAGCATGTATAATTTTGCTCAACATGTTTCCATCGAGCTTTCATTTTGGATGAGTTGAGCCGTACTGTGAGTACCAGGTTGGAGTGACATCTCTCCTGGCTCACACTCCTCTGTTGGCTGTTTAGGCATCCAGGCACCTTCTAGTACCAGGCTCTGGGTCATTTTGACGAGTGTTTCTTTTGCTTTGTATTCAAGCTGACTTCATCTTCTGCTGCTTCGTTAGAGTTCCTGTCTGGCCTGAGTATGATCATCCCGACTCTGGACAGCATGTGCACATGAGGGCTGTAGGAAGGGCATTCCAAGGGTAGAGAAAAACTTGACAGATGCAAGGAAGTATGAAAGCACATGGCCTTTTTGGGAAGCAGCGAGGAGCTCAGTCTGACTGGAGAAGATTCCAGTAAGAGAAAAGGGAGAGCTACCACTGTCAAAATAGGCTGGAAGTGATGGGCAGAGACTTGAATGTCAGCCAAGAAGCTTGAACATCCTTCCTAGGCAGGAAGGCAATATGGAGTTGCTGAAGATGCTGTTTTCTGCTACTTCACTCAACCCTAATCAAACCAAATGCTTCAAAAATCCCAACACTCAAATGTGAACTCGTTGCTCAAAGAAACTGTCAAGTCCTCAAGACCAAAGTCTGGCCAGTTTGAGATTAGGATCCATCCTCTCCAAAAGGAAGCTGTCTGGATGCTTCTCCCTTCCTCCTGGTGATTCTTCAATTCAAATCCCTTCCTTTCCCTACATTCCCAGAAGTGATGACACTGGCCACCTTAATAAGCCCTTCTTGGTGACCACAGCTCTGAACTATGAATCCTGCCTTGAATGATTCTTATTGCCATAACCAGACTGAGGGTGGGCAGGGGCAGTGTGAGTTTATTCTGTGCATGTAACTGTAGGTTTTTGATATATATTCACAGCTTGTTTGCTTGCATCTTTGCTGTCATGATCGCATGTCAGCAGACAGAGTGGCCATGACAAACATAAGACATGACCATCATCTAATATGAGAGTGACGTGTTCCTCACTAGTTGAAAGGCAAAAGCTTTACTTGGTGACATAGTCAGTGGTTGTACCGAGGGACATGAACCTACCCACTCCCTGGCTTGCACCCCTCTTGACCAGAGCCTTCCTTCTATGAGACAGTTTGTGCTGGTGCATCAGTGGCCAGGACTAGAGGCCAGCAGGGCCCCACATTTAGGGCTTCAGACTTGGAAGTTCCTTGAAAAGAAATAAAAATGCAATAAACATGAAAAAAAGGAAAACTGTCAATTTAGAAGAGACAAATAACAAAGTACAGATATTATTTGTATCAAAAAAACTAAATATATATATATAGCAGTAATATATATATATAAGAAATGGAGAAATATGAACATTTACTAGCATAAAGAATTTTTAAGTTTGTTAAGTTTTAGATGTGATCATTGTATCATGGTTATCTTTTTCAAAAGAGCGCTTATATTTTATAGAAATAAACCAAAACACACCCAGGTGACAGGATATAATAATGTCTGTATTTCCTTCAGAATAACCTAGGAGAGGATGGAAGTAAGTATAGGTAAAGATATGAATGAAACAAGAATGGCCACATACTGATTGTTACTGGAGCTGGGAGATAAGTATATAGGGTTAAATTACCAGTTTCTTGGTGTCTGTATATATCTAAATTTTTTCATTTAAAAAAAAAATGATGATGTTTATGATTTGCAATCAGCCAAGAGTAGAGGTCTTTCTGGGCTGGGTTGTTAGTTTATGGCCAGGGTTTGAGGTTAGACTGAAGCTAGAGCCCTGGGTTCCATTTGTGGCTAGGGTTATAAATTTTAAATTTATCAGGTATGGAATAATTTATTAACCAAAGAAAGAGTCCAGGAGTCATCAGAACAAGGTAGCAACTATACGACCATGATTATAGGGTAACTTTGGGTGTGAGCTTGGAACCAGTCTGTGGCCAGCTTAGTAGGAAGCTTGAGACTAAGAAGAAATAGTCTGTAGCCAAAGTAGGTCATTGTTTCTGTATTTGAAGATGGTCTATACCCTCCATTAGGAAATTACCTATTTCCAGAGCTAGAATTCACATCTATGAATATTCTCTGTAGCAATGGGGTGGGGTAGATGATATGTTAGATCTAGCATGACATCAGCTCAATGATTAAGACTTAGAGGCTGGTGTGTAGTTGAGGACAGGGTCAGCTCTGACTGATTTGGGAGTGTTAGTTTGTGACAGGGGTTAGAGAAGCCTAAAGTTAGGTTTCCTGTTAGGGTTAGGAGTTAATTTTACACTCTGAGCTGCATGTTAGAGTTACCTAAGTGGGTAGGGGAAATAAAAATGCCAATGCCTAGGTCCTAGCTAAGCCCAACAATCCTAGAACTCTGAGGCCATGGCCATGGCTTTAGTGAAAACCACTGGGTTAGGGTGTCAAAGAATAACCATATCAAGGGATCTTTTTGTATCTAATGTTAAAGGGTGTCCTATGACTGGAGTTGCAAGCATAAGGAGTCAATCTATAGCTACATAATAAAGAAAACATATTTGAGCCCCCAGAATGATGCAGCCAGTTTACTTTATTAGCACTGTGTTCTAATCCTAGGGGTTCTGATTCAAAGACTATTCAAGAAGCACATACACAGAATAGGTCTTGATTCAAAACAATGCTCCTGGCATACCTATATGCCTCATATTGGAGTATTTTTACCTAAAGCAAATATTGATTTCTCCACTGAAAAGACCCAACAATAACTTATCTAGACCCATCCAGAGGTCATTGAATAAAATGGTTAATTAGGAAACTGAATTTCTGCCCTTGATCCATATGCCAGTCCACTTAGCTAACCCACCTAGTGGGACCTTACCAATAGCTCTGTATAGTAAAAAGTGTAATACACAATGGGGTTGAATGGAGAGAAAGTCAGGAGTATTATAAACTTAAATGATGGAGGATGGCAGAGAGGGAGAACGCATCTTTTTGCTTCTCCTTAATCAGTAAATGCTTCCATGGAGAGGTAAAATTCTGCAGCCCAGCACTCTGCTCTGGATTCCAATTAAACAATGCATAAAATACATAATGTACACTTATTCTTTGTACCCATGAGTGTGTCTAAGTCGTAGCCCTGTTCATAAGAATATGAACAGATAATACATTCTGGATATGGATATCAGGGACTCAGGATCAGCTAGACAAGGAAGACATGGGAGATGATATTGGTGGGCATGCAGAGATGGCAGGGTCATAACACCACAGAGTTGACCCCTGTCAGCTAAAAGGGCTCCAAATGGTCTTCTAGCATCTTTCCAGGAGAAAAGCATGTTATTGCTTCCCTATCAGATGGTCTCTGATACCCAGAACTGGTGAGGATGCTTTTTATATGGGACCCAAGACCACCAGTAGGTATTCTACCGTTCTTTTGGGGTGGCCTACACTCCCATTTAAGCCTTGATCTGGGTGCTGGTAACACTGAAGAGGTAAGTATGGGAAGAAATGTTGCAAGAGGAAGAGCCCAGAGAATTGGGAGGTAGGGTAGGTTGAAAAGTATTGTTGCAGTGGTAGACAGTGTAGTTGCCTACCAAATGTTATCACTTCTACCTAAAAACAGAACCGCAATTTAATTCAGGAAGGCAATGAACACAGTTTAATACCATTTCCTGGCCTTCCCTATTTGTGATGATCATGTGATATGCTTATGACCAATGATAAATTGTGAAATTCTGCTGGAGGGATACATAAAACACCTCATCCTCCTTTACTCATATTTTACAAGTTCCAAACAATTCTCTACTTGCAGCAAGGACAAGGGGCTTGAAATCATTAGTTCATGGAAAAGTCCATCCTCAGGCATGTCTCAGGATTGAATGCATTTTTTCTGAGCCATTCTTCTCCAGCTACTGACAAGAAAACAGACCTATTCTATGTAGGTGCCACTTTTTACTATATTATACTTTCCCCCATTGCTTCCTCAACCACTAGCAACACTAGGGAAAGGATCTGAGTAGCTCATGCCTTATTCCTATTCACCTACAAACTTATGACATCTATAGTGGAAAGGAGAAAAATATACAGATGATCTGCAAGAATTTCTTTAGGGATAGTTATGGCTATGGTAAGAGCTAGGACATGCTGGATTCTGAGTTCGGAACAAAGCTCTTCCACCCTCACTTTGAATTTCTTTAGGTCACAGTAAACCAGAGTTTAGAAAGCATGGCCAGCCACAGAGCATGCATCAGTGACTGTTGAGAATCACAAGACCAAGAGGCTAAAAAGCAGAACAAAAACTCTGGGAATGCCTTCTGCAGCCAGAAAAAAACCAAAGGGAGTTCTTTGCTGAGCAAAAACCAGCCAAGAGGAAAGAACTAGACCTCAACTGTCTCAACTTACTGAGGTTAGACCTCAGAAAACAACTTTCCAACTCTTCCTCTCAAATAAGCAGGAGCTGAGAACTCCTATCCAGGCTGAGTTACTTGGAAATAAGAACTGGGAAGGAAGGTCAGGTTACCTTTGAAGGTAAAACATGCATCAAATGGGAACCAGAATCTATGTGTCAAAGGCCAACTGTGAATAGCTAAGTAAGGATCATAAAGTCCAAACAAGGATGAGAGAACCAAAGAGTAGGGGGCCCAGCAGATAGCAAGCAAGATGGAAGAAATGAGTTTCCAGTGAAGGAGTCCATAATAGGGAAGATACTGTGACAGTTAAAATAACAACATCTCCATGCGACAAGTATTATTATAGTATTACTATTTTTTTAAGATTTATATATTGATTTGAGAGAGATAGAGTGGGGGAGGGGCAGAGGGAGAGGGAGATAATCTCAAGCAGACTCTCCACTGAGCATGGAGCCCAACATGGGACTTGGTCTCATGACCTTGAGATTATCACCTTAACCAAAACCAAGAGTCACCATTCAACCAACTGAGCTACCCAGGCATCACAACAAGCATTATTATTATTAACATCTATTAATGTAGATGAGGAAGTTGAAGGTCTGCAAGATACATAGTCAAACAGTCAGGAAAGGACAGGATTAAAGTCAAGAGTGTGATCCTCAAATAAGAATTATTGTATTATTCTTTTGTGGCACTAAGTGCACAATGAAACAAATTCAGTGTGTGTGTGTGTGTGTGTGTGTGTGTGTGTGTGTGTGTGTATGCTGGGGAAGGGGATAAGAAGAAGGCAAAGGATTACCCAAAAGAAAATGATGATGATAATGGATAGTCCTGAATGTCTAAGCAGGGAGATTTTTACTTGACTTGACAGTAAAGAAGATCCATTGTAACTCCTTGAACCAGGGCAGAGACCATAAAAGCGGTGTTTGGGGATGCTTAATCTTGCAGGAAGAATTGAAAGATAAAAGCTTTGGGAGTGAGGCACTCAGTCTTCACCAATCAGAGTTATCCTCCTCCCATTCCTTGGCCATTGAGTCTAGCTTGCGTCTCTGTCAATTTCCCCCTTCCATCTTGTTATTTGCTATTTTTAGGCTGGACTAAAGGGTATCGGCTATGATCACTTGTATTGGAATTTGCACCTCTGAGAGAAATTTTCTCCTTAAACCCAATCCTCACTAGTCCTCATTTCATATAAAGGAGAGAAATGTCACAAGCAATGCTTTCCCCAGCTACGTTCTGGGGCTGAAGTTTACTGCGCATCTAAAGGGGAAAACCCTACAAACAGAGCCAAGCAGAGCAGGCAGCCCTATATCTCAGAAGACGGGATCCTCTTGGATAAGAACTTGGAATAGATGGTGTCAGGGTCTCCTCCAACTCTGTGATATCATGATGATGAGATTCTAATTCTTAAAAATGTGTCAAGTTCAGCCTTCTGCCTTGAAGCAGACCTGCGCTCCTGGAGGAAGCTCAATTCCTGGAGCTTGCCAAGCCTTTCTGCATTCCAGGGTTTTGGCACTTGCCGTTTCTTCTTCCTGGATGGTTCTTCCTCTTGCTCTTTGCAAAGCTGGCTCATTCTCTTCCTCCAGGTACTTGCTTTAAATGTCTTTTGCTCACAGGGGGGTTTCTCAACCACCTACGTAAGTAGATCACTCTGGTTTTTTTCTTTCTTTTTTTCCCTCATCTTAAAACTCTGTTTATTTCCCATGTGGATCTTACCACACTCTGATAATCTTACATATGTATTTGCTTGTTTGATGTTTATCTCCCCAACTAAAATACTAACTCCACAGATTTGTTTATTGATGGATTCCCAGAATGCAACACAATGTCTGGCACATAGTGAGTACTTGAAATATACTGGATAAATGGAAGGAAGATTGGCTGAATGGATGGACAGATGGATGGATAATGGACAAGGGAGAGAGAGAAGAGTGACTGAATATTTCATTATGTGTGCCATAAAAAAAAAGAAGTGTTCTGAGGTCAACTGGGCTGCAAAATATATTCTCTTTCCTTCTTGGTAATTCGTGGAGCACATGAGCAATTTAGAGGTCTGAAAATTCCCTGTAAGATAAAGCTTGCTTAATTTTATTTAACCCAGCATTTCCTAAACTTGTTTTAACTTAAAATACTTCTTTTTCATGATACCCTTACTTAACATTCTGCCAAAGAGTGTTCTTAAAAAAAACTAGTTTGGAAAATCTGCTCCTTTATAACCATTGCCATGTTGAATAGTAATTATTTTTAACTCCCTTTGCAGGCTGTGAGGTCTTAAGAATACAGACTGAGACTTACTTATCTTTGTACTTCCATTGGTTAGCACATGACAGGCACAAAGCAAATACTCAGAAATAACCAAATTATTGAAAAGGAAAGAAAGAAGAGAAAGGGAAGAAGGGAGAAGGAAGAAGCCTAAATGAAGGAAAAAAGGAAGGGAAGGAGAACATAGCTGGGTTACTTAGCAAGTAATTACTCCCTGGTATGTACCTTCAATTGACTTAAAGGCAAATAATAAAATGTTAATAATGACCTTACAGAAGTCAGAATTACATTAACCATCTCAGATAAATTCTAGATTAGTAATTTACTAAGGGTTAGAAAGTTAATTCACAATAAACACCTCCCCACCACCCTCTCACACACACATAGTGTTTTATGATGAGCTCTCTATTTCTGAGAGTCATATAATTACTTTACTTAGAATGGCAACAGTATTATACACTTATTAAGAGTATAGGTTCTGAAGTCAAATCCAGTCTCTACCATTGTCTGAGTCTGAGCTGCTATAATAAAAATATTATAGACTGGGTGACTTAAAAACAATAGAAATTTATTTCTCACAGTTTTGAAGGCTGAAAGTCCAAGATCAAGGTGCTGGCAGATTTGATGTCTAGCAAGGCTCTGCTTCCTCGTTCATAGACAGCCATCTTTTCACCATGTCTCCACATGGTGAATGGGTGAAAGGGTGAAGGGGCTCTCTGGGATCTCTTTTAAAAGGGCACTAATCCCATTGATGAGAGTGCCACACTCACAATCCAATCATATTCAAAAGATGGCACCTCCAAATACCATCACACTGGGAATCAGATTTCAACATATGAACTTTGGGGAAACACAAACATTCAGTCTATAGCAACCATATACAAGCTATGTGAACTTTGACAAAGTACTTAACCTTTCTAAAGTTCAGTTCCTTCACATGTAACATGCAGATAGTAATAGTATACAGTTACAGTGCCATCATGAATATCAAACTATATAAATATGCCATGGGCTTAGGATACTGCCTGGTATGAAGCAAGTAATCAGTAAACTACTACCACTTCCAGGACTGCCCTCCTGTAGATGACATCAGGAACCACGGCATTCCATCTCCCAGGTGAATCGCCTTTAGAAGAATGCTAAGAGAAATGCCTACCTCAGAAAAGCAGTGCTCGGACTGTAAAATTTGGAGCCCACAGAAGGGCAGTTTAAGGGGTTGGGGCTCATGAAATCTTACCCCAAGATTCTAACACACCTTTGAAATCACACATAAGCCTGTTTCATCTAGCACTTTGTAGATGCTCTCTGAACCAAGAGGTTGGTGGGAAACCACAAATAAGCACACTTTCTCTAGAGAAAATTCAACCCACCCTGGCTTGTGGAAATGTATCCAGAGCTGCCTTTGTCTTTGTAATCATGCCAGATTCATTCATTTTTCTCTCCACTGCTCTTTGGGTTTCATAAATTATAAACACAGGTAATTTCTACCTGCAAAGTTTCTGAATGTTTCTAGGAATAGGTTGGAGGGGCAACAAGAGGCAAGACAGGCCACAGTCTTGACCTAGAATGGGATTAAGGTGGGGTGGGGTGCAGTGGGACATGGTTAAAAAATTAGCTCCTACCTGGGGCTGGACACAAAATAAGTACATAGGAAAGACTCTTTGAAATGAACTGAATATAAGAATAACATCCAAGAATTATTATTTTTAAAGAGGATTTAGGTTCAGAACAAATACAACTCCCCTTTTCCGACTTCAAATGCGCCCTAGTTATGGCCGCACTGGAAGAGTTACATGCTCAAAAGACTGACAGGAACTCAGAGAGTAATATAATCCCCCTGCTCCCTGACAAGATTCACCTTAAATAAGCCCAAATGATCTTTACCTTTCTTTTAAATAAAATTTAAACCTATCTAGAAAATCCCAGACTCATAGAAATGGAAGAGACTCCCTCCTGAAATCCAGCATCTTTGACAGGTGGCTATATATGCTTGGAGGGTGAAGAGGGAGATAGGTTCAAAAGCTCATCCCACATCTTTAATCTTTAGAAAGTTAGTTCTCATATCAAGCTGAAACTTGCTTCACTGTAACTTCCATCTGCTATTCCAATTCTGCTGTTTAGAGCCAAGCAAGACATTTGATGCCCTTTCATTTCTCACCTCACCTTCCATCAACTCTCCTCTACACTAAACACCCTCCTTTTCTTTGAATGTTCCCAACATGCTGTGGTTTCCATACCCTTTACCATACCCATGACCTCTCTGTGAATCCACTAGTTGATTGTGTCTTAAAATATGTCTACTAGAACTAAGCCCAAGGCCCCAGATGTGTTTGAATACATGTAGAGCAGTGAGACAATCAGTGGTTATGAACAGCCTTCTGCAATAGAAACACTTGGTTCCACCACCTTTGAGCATTGTGTCCTGCTACAAGCTAAATTCAGAATCTAAGCTTCTCCATCCATAAAATGGGTGTGATAATAAGGTTGTCATGAGTTTTAGTCATGTGCAAAAAGCATTAAACACAGTTCCTTGTACATGGCTAGTGCAAAATAAATGGTGGCTACAATGAATGTTAATTTTATTTGTATTGTTAGACATGATATTCCATTAATTGTGTAAATTTTTAATAGCTATTCATGCCATTCATTTACAAAAGATGAGTCAGCCAAAATACAATTTGTTTCCATAGAGTGTTATCAAGCAAACATCTCCTCTACCTTATATTTGTGTAACTTATAATTTGAATTCAAATTCAAAATTTGTCTGTATTCATGCATATCTTCCAGCTTATTGTTCCAACATACAAATATCATCTATTATGAGTAAAAATAGAAAAGACCTTCCAAGACCTATTCCCTTGGCCAGGAGCCTCAGGACTTGATCACATAGCATTTGGAAGCTTTTCTAACATAAGCAGTACCTCCATGTAGTTGGGGTCATCTTGTGTCATGTTTCCTTTCTCTATTTGGGACTCCAGTGCCCAAACTTCCATCATTAGTATTTTAACTTATGAGTTCATTCAACAAGTTAAACACATGTTTATTGAATACCTTCTCTAAGGCAAGCACTTCTCTTAACTGTGTCTATGCAGTGGATGAGGCAGGCAAGACCCCTGCTTCACAAAGCATACATTCTGGAAAGGAAGATAGAGAAGCAAGAAGTGCATGCACCAGACAAGTTCAGATCATGATAAGAGTTATAAGGAAATAAAGCAGATGGCAATATGGAGAGGGATGTGGGTGGGGAGAAGTCCACTAGACTGAGTGGTTCCAGAAAGCACTCACTACTAAAACGAGGCTAGGAGCTGCCAGACCCAACAGATGCACAAGTCAGCATTTACCAGTCTGTTTGGCTGTTCCTTTTTTATGGACATGAATGACACCAAAATGTTAAGTCATATAAAAGTGGTAAATTGCTCTATCTTCAAAATTCCTAAAAGCCTGGCCCAGGTTGTCTACCCACAGCAAGTTCCTTGGGCTTATCAGACAGAGAGCCTCATTTGCCATTGGCAGGAATGCCAGCAGCTTGGTGTGGTAATATGGAACATCATATGCTCTTCTGAAGTTATGGGAGTAATTAAATTGGGAAAACATATTTTTACTAAATTGGTTAACTTGAGAAACAAATCTTATGGGATCCATAAGAAGCTGGGTACAATCGGTTTACTTGTTGGGAAAGAGGCAGGGAATTGTTTCTCTAAACCTCAGGCCAGGGAGAGCCCAAGCTCATTCCCAGGATCTCTTTAGCTCAATGTTCAGAGCACTGCCCTCATTGGACAAGTTGATTTCTCATGAAAAGAAGTCTCCCTCTTTTCTATTCAAAAGATTAGAGATGCACTGGCAAAGGGCTTATAATTGACATTCTTCTTTCCCAGAGTTTCAGGCAACCTGCCCTTTCTAAGCAATTTGGCCTGCTTCTCCCCAGGCTAGCCTCTTGCTAGCTAAGTTCCAGTCTTTGCTTTTTCCAAATCCTAGTAAAATCACATGAGAATATGGGAAAACTTAACAGTGCTAAATATACCTTGGCCAGAATCTCCACCCATAAAAGGAGTGTGATAATAAGGTTGCCATGAGTTGTGCTCGTAGTGGAGAATCTCCACTGTTACATGAGCTCTGGAGCTGAGGTGCAGATTAACTTGTTAGCTGAGCCTAATATGGAAAACAAGCCCATAGGCCTGAGAAGATGGCCTCACTTTTTCCCATAGAATAAGGAAGACACTGGGTCATGTACCTACTATTGCAAAGAAGAATCTCCTTCCTTAGGTAATCAGGTTGCTCTGCACATCCACCCCATCCCACCACAAACCCCTCACCAATGCCTTCAACATACATTCTCAAAGTACCATTTCCCTGGAATAATGCTATGTGCTGTCTAGAATTATAGATATATGTATCATGTATTCTATGAATGCATAGAAACTTTCTGGAAGTATTCATGGAAAATGCTCATGGTAGTTACCTCAGGGAAAAATCTGAGTTGAGGGAAGGGAGGTCAAACAGAATTTTTTTAAAATGAAAGTTCTTAATATGTGGAAGGAGAATATTTCAGGAATTACTTGTGCAATGAAAATTAATTGTGTAAATACACACACTACCTGTATCTGAATAGAAATGAACTGGATAGACTCCAAGGGGAAAAAAGAAGAAGCTCAAATGTCCACGTAGCAGTAAGTATGAGAACATATAAAAGATATACACAGAATTTCTGAGGAAATTCTACAACCAGCCAAGTGATCATTCTGTGAAAACTATATGCAAACACAGATTCTGAATAAAATTGCTCAAAAACATATTAATTAGTCCAGTAATAAATTGTGTTAAGGGACACCTGGGTGGCTCAGTAGTTGAGACTTTGGCTCAGGGTGTGACCCCAGAGTCCTAGGATCAAGTCCCACATCGGGCTCCCTGCAGGGAGCCTACTTCTCCCTCTGCCTATGTCTCTTCCTCACTCTGTGTGTCTCTCATGAATAAATAAATAAAATATTTTGAAAAAAAAATTTAATGTGTTAAATAATTTAGAATAAAATATTGGGAATTAAAAGGAATGATGGCAGTGCCTGGGTGGCTCATTCAGTTTAGCATCTGACTCTTAATTTCTGCTCAAGTCATGATAAGAGAGGGTCCTAGGATTGGCCTGTATGAGGCGCCACGCTTGGCATGAACTCTGCTTGAGATTTTCTCTCTCTCTTTCCCTCTGCCCCTCTCCCTGTTTGTGTGTGCACACATATGTGCTTCTCTCTCTCAAATAAATAAATAAATCTTTAAAGAATAAAATAAATGATGGTGAGTATCAAAATAAATTACATGTTGAATTGAGACTAGTTGTAGGACATGTGGATTCAAAATGAAATATTTTAACTGAAAAAATATACATAATATAAAAATAATTAATTAATATCCTGGTTCTGAAATTCCACAGTAACCACACACACATACATACACACAAAACCAGGAAGCAAATCGGAAAGCTAAAAGCATGGCATGAAGTAAAATGGCACTAATTTCCTCATCTGCAGGAATAGACTTTATTTGCTTTATTTAGGCAAGTACTTAAACTTTCTGTGTCTCTGTTTCCTACAGTGAGGACATAATGAATAAACATACATACATTGTTTAGCATATTACATGGTATATATTAACAGCTCAATAAACATACACTGCAATACTAATATTATACTTATCATTATTTTATTGACTTTGATACTTCTATAAATATAGGGGCAAATATATATTAAACTACTCACCTTTTAGTAGAATTAAAAACCAGACTCAGACTTAATTCATAAGAGAAAACAAGAGTAAATAAAACATAATCTATATATAAATGACACAACACCAAAAAAAGAGAAACAATAAATTAAAAGAATGAAATAAATGTAAAAATTGAACATAATATGTCACTTAAGTGCTTTTGGCTACTATTATCAGAAACCCGGATGTATACTGGCTCAAAGAACAATTAAAAACTTGTCTAAAAAAAAAAAACTTGCCTAATTTAATGTGGCAGAAACAAAACATGTAGAACAGCCACAATGGCCATTGATTCAGAAGCTCAGGGATATTTTCAAGAACCCAGGTTCTTCCCATCTCTTTGCTCTGCCACCTATCCTTGTGAGGACATCAGCCTCAGGCAGGCAGCAAGATGGCACTCTATGCTCTATGGCAGGCTGAGGTGCAGTGTCTAGACATGATGAGGCCTAACAGAGGAAAAGACTGTCATTTCCAATGGCTTTCTTAGAACCAAAGACATTTATCCAGAAAAGCCTCCAAACCCATTTGCTTTCTCAATGTCTTGGCCAGGACTGAATTGCCTGCTCATTGCTGAGCCAGTCACTGGAACAGAGTAGGATTACATTTAGGCCTATCACACCTACCACAGAAGTAGGGCAGACTCCGGCTCAAGGAAAATATGGAAATATGTAGGCTCCATTAGGACAAAAAAGGAGAAAACAGATTCTAGGCAGAGGATAGCAATGTTCACTATGTGTATCAGTTTTGAAAATAACTATCAATCTAATTAACTCCCTCATTAATAAATAAAGGCCATTTTTTATGTTTGGTCAAAATATAAAATATACAAGATACAACTCAAACAAGGTCAGAAGGAAAGGTTAAATGCTTAGCCAAGATGTATGTACACAAAAAAGGAAACAGGATGGAAATTGCAAACAAAGCATTAAATAGGCCAAGAGGGGCATTTTAAATTGATTATGGGTATAATCCACAATTAGGATACAACAAATGCATGTCTTCATCTCACATTATATTATAGCATCATGAAATGTAAAGCAGAGCCTCTGACAAACAATAAAACTGAGAGCCATATAGTAATCACAGAAAAGTTAAACACATTTCTCCCAGGTTTGGACCGATTATATTGTCAGAAAAGAATGGAGGGTTCCTAACAGTATAATTAATAATATTTATGTAAAATATTTCTAATTTAAATGTCTTCTAACTGCACTAGTCTGATCTAAGGTAAAACTCATTTGACAGCTCCAGTTGTGTTCATTGTAAGCACCCATCTAATTAGGCAAGCAGTAACTACCTTGAAGGGTTCCCTTGTTCCTTATAGCCCCTCAGGGCTCCTCACCCCCAGAGCTGCCTCATCAATACCAAAGATCAAGCCCTTACATATCTCTGTTCTGGCTGCCTCCTTCAGCTGCCCAGACACCATCTTTGCTGTAGCTGGGCCTGATAAGGGTCAGTTCTGCTGCCCACCTACCTTGCAGAGGTTTTAGTTCTTCCCTCTCTGCACAAGTCTAGAAGAAACCGGTCTTTCAAGTCCCATGGCTGAGAGCAGACTAGTCTTTAGCAAGGATTTACTAAAAGCTTATAATAAGGAAAAGAAAAAACAAATCGTCCTTGTCAACAGATGAGCCCACTTCACCTTCCTGTGCAGCTGTGCTCTAGTGTATCTTCTCAGGCTAAGTTCAGCCTTCCCAGGCTTGAACTCCCAGGCTTGACTCTTGTTGCAGGCACTGGCTGACCATGGGAAGGTCAGTTGTATTTAGATGGAATAATACCCTCTCCAATAGCTGTGTATGCTCTGGTCCCATCAGTGACATCAGATAACATTTTTTAAAACTCCCAGTACTACATTTCATCTTAGTTATCTCATACAGACATGTATTTAACTCTATATACTACCAACAGAGAATGCTGTATCTTTTCAAATGTACATGAAGCCCTATGAAAATGCATACTAAGCATTGTAAAATCTGAATAAATTGTAAGGAGGAAAAAAATTGCAAATAAATTTTACAGAGCAGAAACAACAAAACACAACCACTTGGAAGATGAAAAGGTATTCCTAAATCACACTGTTGAAATTTTTTAAATAGCTATTTAGAAGTCGTAATAAATAGAAAATTATACATAAAAACCTTGGTGACATTTTTTCAGGGATATGAATCCTAAAAAATTAATGTAATTAAATTCTTACAAAATTAAAAATGAAATGTGAAAAGAAATGAACAAATGAAATACATCCAACTTGGTTAGCAGAAGAAAATTAAGATAAACACAAGGAAAGCAGAAATTTAAAAATATATTTTAAAATTATGAATTAAAATGATATAATCAATAAATTCTGGAAATAGAGTTTTCAAAGGAAAAGCCAAATAGCAAAATACAGAGCAACATATTCAAGTAAAAATAAAGACACATAGGTTAAAAATTAGAAATGAGAAAGTACACATATCCATAGACTTAAAAGACACAACAATGATGAAAGAAGCAATTTTCTATTAAAATTTAAGTGAATCAAAACTTAATCATGAAGAGAAAGAATATCTAAACTATGAATGAAACACAATGGAAAAAAACCTCTCAGTGTTAATATTTATTAACTTCTAAATGGCACAAGGAAATATGTGGGCTTAAAACTCTCAAGGAACAATGTCTATGCTTTGTCAAATGTTCCAGGGTTTATTTTTATGACATTTCCAGTTTGGCCTCCATAACCTTGATCCTCAAATTTGACAGAGAGAATGCAAACTTATATACCCAGATTGCCCCCCCCATACACACAGAACCATATACACACACCTACAGATCTGACTTACTGATAATACAAATGCAAAAATCCCAAATAAAAAGCAACACAAATTAATATCATAAGCATACCAAAAATACACATGATCAGGTAAATGGGACTTCCAAAATTTAGAGATGGTATGATTTCAGAAACCCACCAATATCATATCAATTTTGACGAATAAAAATATTCCTGATACTAAGACTAAGCTTTCTTCCTTTAAAAAAAAATCTATCTTAATATAGTAGTGGACATTGGTTAAATGATGAAGCACCAAAGGAGCTCACATCAGAGTGAGCAGCAATACAAATGATACCAGATGTCACTGCTTTTACATAGGGCTTTGGCAGATGTAGCCAATGCAACAAAACAAGAAAAATAAATGAGATTTATACATTTAAATAGGGATGCAAAAGGAAAACATAAATCACCAAAATATTTGTAAACAAACACAAAATATGCACACATGCATGTACACACATATACACACACATGTCACAGTGGCTTTCCATTAAAAAAATCAGCAAATATCTGAAATATCTAGTAATAAATGTAGGAAGTAGGTAGCATTTGATGAAGAAAACTATTATCTTTACTGAAGCAGGTAAAACATCTTGAATGAATTACAAAACAAATAGTATTCCTGAATAAGAAGAAATAGTTTTTCAAAATAATATTGTAAGTATATCATTTCCTTCAAAATAATTCATAAGTTTCAGTTTGCTTAATTCAAAACACTGAAATTGTTTGAAAAGGTAATGTAAAAATCCCTCTAGAAAAATAAACAAGGAAGCCCCCAAAAGAGAGTAATGAAAAGAGACTAACACTGCCAGATAACACTTACTATAGTATAAAACTCAGTAATTAAACCAACGTGGTGCCAGAGCAAAAATTGTCAGATGAATCAATGGCACAGGGAAGCAGTTCCAGAAATAGATTCTAATAAAAATTAAAGTTTTGACCAGGATCACATTTTAAATCGAGGGAGAAAGAAAAGAATATTTAATAAATGGCTCTTAGTCAACTGATTACATATTTGAAAAGAAAATGTTAGATTTCTGCCCTATACCATACCCCAAAGGCACTGACCCATTAATTATAAAATGGAAGAAGGAAGGGAGGCAGGGAGATATGGAGGATAAAACCGAAGAAAATGTATACTATTTTAAAATGTGATCTATACCTGAAAACAAAGATATCCTTAAAAGACTGGATAGCTAAATTTTAATACCTAAGTGTCAGGAACTTATGTTTGGGGTGGGGGATCACTATTTAATTTTTAAACAAAAAAATCTGGATGAAATATTTTTATCATATATGAGAGCTATGCAAAGAAATAAAATCAGTGGGGGATCCCTGAGTGGCTCAGTGGTTGGGCGCCTGCCTTCAGCCCAGGGCCTGATCCTGGAGTCCTGGGATTGAGTTCCGCATCGGGCTCCCTGCAAGGAGCCTGCTTCTCCCTCTGCCTGTGTCTCTGCCTCTCTCTCTCTCTCTCTGTGTCTCTCATGAATAAATAAATAAAATATTTTTAAAAAAGAAATAAAATCAATGTAAAATCAGCAAGGAATGTGAGCAGGTGATTCACAAAAGGGAAACCAAAATAAACAATAATAAAAAGAATTTAGTATTTCATGAAAATTAAAACTATGATTTTTTACCTGTTTATCAAAATAATCTTTTTTCCTTTTTTCTAAATCACATTTTTTTCAATGCTGACAAGGTTGCACTGGAAATATGTACATCCAAACATTGTTAATGAGAGCTTAAATTGGTTTAGATTTTCTAGAGGATAATAGTATCAAGACGTTTTCATTTGTTAAAAAATATACTTTTGGCAAAGTTTCCTAGAGAAATAAGTTGAGATTTGCCCCAAGATATGTGTATAAATATGCCCACAAATGCCATATTTTTAATTTTAAAAATTAATAAGGAGCAACCTTCATGCCTTCAAGTAGGGCTTTGGCAAAATACGTTTCCAAAAATTTGACAAAGGTGTTCATGTATAATGTTTTAAGTGAAAAAGTCTGATGACTAACTTTATCACATACAGCATAAATATGAACATAAATTTGTAAAACAGAAACAAAGATAGATGAGAAAGGGGTGGGGGACAAAGAATAAACATGTCAAACGTTAGATAAGAGGTGGGAATGTAGATGGGTTGTTTTCTTCTTTTATCTTCCTAGCTGTTTGTTTTCTAATTTAATGAATAAGCATCACTTTTAATACCATAAAAAAGATGTCATTTAAAAAATAGTCATTGCTTGGATCAGAATCCTTATTTAGGTGGAAATATTTGGATTAGAGTCATATCTTCTTGAACTTATGTTTTAAATGTCATACCCACAAATAGTTATCACCATCTTTAACCCTCATAGAAACCTGTGTTAAGCCCCTCTTCATTTAAGGCAGTGATATGTACTAGAGACACAGATACATAATAAATTCACCAACTTCAAAAAATTAGAAGTCCATTTTGGCCTCATATGTGGAACTTGATGCACCAACTTGTATTTATTTAATTATTTTCTTTCTCTGCTAGAAATACCTTAGCCTTCCTTACAATTGAGGTACAAAAAATGACTCTTTTTCCCTTGCAGCAGATATAAGGGCACATTGTCATGGAAAAGATGGTAAGTAGGCCAATTGTTTCTATGCTTCTGATAAAAAGAAAGAGCCTCGCCCCCGTGGTGGTCCCAAGGAAGAAAAAAGAACAGTATTTCAGACACTAGAGCCCCTTCGGACAACCCACCTGGTGCCCTGGGGGGACAGCATGAATGGGAACAGCCAGGGAAGTATAAGAACTCTGGCCTAGAGAAGTATAGCAAGGAAAAGCTTGACTTGATTGGCCTCAGGGAGCATTCCCCACACAAGATCCTCGTGAGAGTCCTTCTCAATCCCAGGGCAAATTTGAAAAAGATGCTCATAATATAATATATGTTTTGGTCAGCCTAGATTGCAATAACAAAATACCATAGACTGGGTGACTTATAAACAACAGAAATGTATTGCTTACAGTTCTGGAGTCTAGGAGTTTGAGATCAGCATGATAGCATGGTTGTGTTTGGGAGAGAGGCCTTCTTTACAGTTACTGACAACCGGCTCCTCACTGTATCCTCATATGGCAGAAATGGGGCGAAAAAGCTCTCTGGAGTCTCTTTTATAAGAGTACTAATCCTATGCATAAAGGTTTTACCCTCACGACTACATCACCCTCCAATGGCCACCACCTCCTAATACGGTCATACTGGCGGTTAGGATTTCAACATATGAATTTGGGAGGACAAAAACATTCAGTTCATTGCAATATATGAAGTGAAAAATTCTGATACATAACTGTATCATGTATAGCATGAATATGAACTTAAACTTGTGAAATGAAACAAATTTCCTCCCATCCAGTTGTGTACCACCAAGTAAGGACTCTGAAGAAAGGGCTTTCAACAGCAGCAAGATGTGAGAGCCAGAAGACACAGCAGCGCCAAGGAAAAGCAGCCCAATCCATAACTAGGGAACTCCCCACACAAGTCTGTCATTTAAGTCGATGCCTCCCCCATTTGGATTTATGAGCCCTTGTGATTTAATTTTTCTCAAAACTTGATTATACATTTAAAGACAGGGGACAAATCCCAGTAAGGAGAACTACATAAGCTAAAGTGAAGGACTGGAAATGCTATTGTACCTGTAAGGAGCAGTAAGTGGCAGCGTTCTCTCTCCATGTGTTTATTATTACAGTTTGTCTCTGCTCTAAATTTAAAAACTGTTTATCCCTCCTCACATCAGAATGTGTCAAAAAAAAAAAAAAAAAGGCATAAGCTGCATTTACCCAACTGGATTTGTCAAAATAGAACCATTTCTTTTCCTTCCTCTCCTTTGTTTTACTCAAGATGTCTGGTCCTCTCACTTGAGTCCCAAATTCAAGAAAATAATAATCAACGATTGATTTATTTGTGTGGACAAAATGATTTGATGCTGTTTCTTGTCGTTGACAGAATGATCTGGGTGGAATTGCATTCCATTGATAAAACTGTGATGAAATGTTATTTGTTGGATGAATAAAGTTAGAAGTCAAGAGAAATTGCTTTGGCTCACATGATATTTTTTCAGCCGTCAGTCATTTCTTGGCATTTGATCACATCATTGTCTCGGTTCCCATCATATTGACTTCGTTGTCTGTTATTAATTGAAGCATGACTTTTCTTTCAAAACTACAACAGAGAGAACAAACTCTGGAAAATATAAGAAGTTTCACTTGTACTTTTCCTAACTCCTTGACTGTCTGGGCCTCTTTGGTGAAACTCACCTTCCTTACTCGTGTACTTGAAATACCACAATCAGGTATGTCCTGCTTTTAAAGACATATGCTATAAAAGGAAACTTGCCATGACTTGACTCTATTCAGGATATCTTCAAATGGCTTCAGGAAGATATGAATTTTATAGTAGAATTACCTTGCTATGAAGTAAGAATACCACATGGCACTGAGAAATAAAAAACTAAGAACACCTAACAGTCTACATACATCCCCACAAGCATAATGTTGAGTGAAAGAAGCCAGACACAAAAATGCTGTGTGAGTCCATTTGCCTCAACTTCAAAATTAGACAAGACTAGTCACTGATGTTGAAAGTCAGGGGAAGGATTACCCTTGGAGGCAGTCCTAGCATGTAGCAGGTAGGGTACTTCTGCTAGTAAAGTTCTGGTTTTTGATCTGGATGGTATTTACAGAGATATAATCACTTTAAAAATCCCATCATGGGGCACCTGGCTGGCTCAAGTCAGTAGAGCATGTGACTCCTGATCTTGAGGTTGTGAGAGTAATCTCTACATTGGTTGTAAAGATTATTAAAAAATATATAAATAAATAAATAAAAATACTATCATGCTACACACTTATGGAAATCTTTCCATGTATATTTTAATAAAAATTTACCAATTTAGAATATTGTTTAATAACTACAATTTTTTTTTCTTTTTTAGCCCTTCACTGGTTAGATGTGGTGGTGAGAAAAAAATGAGACTGTAGTGATCTTCAAGTTTCTTTTGAGCATTAGTGAGCGGGTGGTGCACACAAGGACACAGAGAATATAGTAGAGGATTTGGGGAGGGACAAGGGGATAGGGATTGAAGGGCTGGATTGGAGAAGTTGAATTTGAGGTGCTTGAAAGTCAGGACACCCAGTCAAAACTCAGAAGGACAATCAAAGTGGAGCATATACTCAGCAATTTTCAGTACAACGATGATAACTGGAAGTAGTGAGGAGATGAGATTGCAATGAAAAAAGGCAAAATCAAAAGAAGAGAGCTGAGGAAAGAATACAAGGAGCCTGTGTGATGGGCTACACATTTCCACCCCAAAGGCCGGACAGGATGGATTTCCTGGGCCCTAAATCTTCATGGACCCAGACCTGCCCCTAGGGCTCATCTCACCCAGGGAGGTGAGGCTCATCCCAGGGCCAGTCCCTTCCCCAATTTACCATCTTGATCTTGACCTCAACTTTACACATTCACCCAAGTTCCTTGCAACATATTTGATGAATGAATGAATGCCTTACATACAAATCCCAAGTCATAACAGCATTGATAGGTTTTGCAATGTCAAACAAAAATGAAGTAGAAACCACAGTTGAATGTACTTGACATGTGTGTGCTGTATGTGTGTTGGCAAAATAAGGGAAGAAATTTAAAGCATTTTAATAATTGGAGGGGAACAGGGACCACAGGTACAGGAATTTTATATTGAGATTGGGTAGAATGATGGGAGGTGAGGTGGGGACAGTCATTAACAATTCTCTCATTTATAATTCCCTGTCCCCCTCTCCCAGTTCAGTTCAATAAAGATACCCATAAAATAATTCTCATTCATTCTATAGGTAATCAATAATATCTGACAACAGGCAGGTCAGCAAAAATGACAGTTGTATCCACAACATGGAAATTACCAAAGAAAACCATTGTTTGTTTTGAAATTAATGCTTCTTAGAATCAATAACACATTGAAAAATTGATATTGACTACAATGTGTTTGTGGTGACTTTCAGCAGGGTTGCAGGGTCCATTGGCTCCTTTTTTACCACAGACGTTAAATTAGTAAGTCACTGTGCACATCAGTTATCCCATTGTCTGACCCATCCTGATAAAAGAGAGCCTGAACCTAATAAGAACTCAGGGAATATTAACAACTATTTGTAAATTTGCACTTGGTGTACTAGTGTTTTCTCATTTATGGGTAAGAAATGGTTATGAATTAACAACATTAACCATGTTTTTTGGTGGATGGGTGAGGTCAAGAAGGAGAGAGATAATCTCATGTAGACTGTAGTGAGTGCAGAGCCCAACACAGGGCTGGATCCCACGACCCTGAGATCATGACCTGAGCCAAAATCAAGAGTCAGATGCTCAACCAACAGATGCTGAGCCACCCAGGCACCTTAGCAACATGAGCAATATTAAGGATTTAGTGCATTTGTAGACACTCACCTGTGTCCAGCTCAGACCCTAAGAAAACTCATAAATAAGTCGAATTCCCCTCAAAGTCGAAGCCTAACCTAATGAAGCAAGATTTAGGCCACATCTTCACCAACTCCTTTTCTTCCAGATGAGGAAATTGAATCCCCAAGAGATAAAGAACTAAGTCTAGAACTCAATTTTCCTGAATCCCAGTTTAGTGAACTTTAAACCATAGCATCCCATCTTTTCTATACAAGGAATTTGCATAATTGCAGCAGAGGAAACACGATAAATATTTAAAGCAGTAAAAACTATTGTGTTCACAGTTTATGGTTCATGCTGTACTAGAGAGTGTGTTCACAGAGGGAAGGGATCCCAGAGGCAAAGTGTCGTAAGGGAAAGGTATGGTAGTCTAAGAATCATGGATTATAATCCCAACTCTCCCATCTTCTAGCAGGATGACCTGAAAGACATTGTCTAATCTCCATGAACTTCTTTAAAAAGGAGGCAAAAAAGTGAGGGGGGGGGCACCTGGATGGCTCAGTCAGTAAGCATCTGAATCTTGATCTCAGCTCAGGTCTTCATCTCAGGGTCATGAGTTCAAGCATGCATGGCATTCCACACTTAAAAGAGAGAGAGAGAGAAAAAAAGAGAGAGAGAGAAATATCTTCCTTAGAGGTAGCGCTCAGGAATAAAGCAGTAACTAGTGAGCACCAGCCTCAGTGGACAGTCAGTATATGCTAGCTCTCTCCGTTTTCTCTCTCTTTCCTGCAGCAGCCAATCAGGAGTTCATAGGGGATCTAGACTGGAGAGGCATCCCAAGCAATTCAGATGTTTTCTTTCCTCCCCTGAATTGGTGTGTGGAAAGCTGCCGTCCCTTTGACATGACTGCCTTGAGGCTCAAGCTGTGAACGCCAGCCCTCAAGATCATCACTTGCTGGACCCTATTGGCCCAGGTGTGGGGTGTCTCGGTCACACCCAAGGCTCATTCTCTAAAGTGCAGCCCTGGAGAACAGAATACCAGCCTTCTCACTTACTGAATGCAGTGCCCCTGGCTGCCAATATCTAGACCGACCTAGGCTTCAAACAGTTTCCATCTCTACTTCTTCTTCTAAGAAATAGGTAACTTCTCTCAGGAACCTTTCTTTCATTTATCAAGTGAACTGTCCTCTCAAAAATAAATGGACCAAGATGAAGTTCACTGACCTTGCCAAGCTGCCCTCAGCGGCTCTCAGGGCCCCTGGATGATTGTGTGTGGACCTTGACTAACTCATCCACTTGGGGCCTATACACAAACAGTCTTCTCCACCAGGTTCTCCTCAGAAAGCTCCCTCCTCCTCCTGATCACAGACGGTGTGAAAGCAGAGATATGATGATAGTGATTCTCCGCATTCCGAACTGCCGACATAGAGACTAGAGGAGGCAGACACACCCTGAGGCACACAGCAACACTCACAGAGACTTCCCACTCCCACCCGACTCATGCGCAGGAAAACACACAAGCATGAAAATTATCTTTTTTTTTTTGCATGAAAATTATCACACACACACACACACACACACACACACAACACCCACATTCAGCATGTACTCACATGCACACTTTTGCAGAAAGCCTGCTGTGTGACATGCTTTGCATGCCAGTGTCTGTCCAGGTACTCTTTGGACCTCTTCCCCTGCTTCTCCACCTGCAGCCCCTGTGGCAGTGCAGTTCAGGCCTCATGGGTCTGACGGAATGGAACTTGAATTCCTATTCTACTTGTCTCCACTCAAGAGCCATGGACCTTAGGCAGGTCATCCAACATCCTAAGTCTCCATTTCCTCATCTGCAAAGCAGCAGCAACAATGGTTTCCATTTTGTAGGGCTGCCATGGTTTCCATCATGTAGGGCTCTAATTGAGTAATATAAAATACTTGGCACACTCCTATCAAATTCTTTATATTCCATAAATGAGGTAGATAGGTTTTAGGTCCACAATCTCCTGTTCACAGAATTCAGAAAGAGATTTGGAAGCCAAAAGATTTTTCAAAACCTGACTTGACTGACTTGAGTTTTTTTGATGCTTATTCACCTCAGTGTTGATATTCATATGTTTTGCTGCAGAACTCTTATTGTGTATCACTAGGATATTGCTTCAGTTGGTACTGGAGTTTTACTTATAAACAATATTTATTACTTTCTTTTTCTGAAATCTGAAAAAAAAACTTGAGTTTTTAAACAAATGGTCCCAAGGATTTGGACAGGAATTATAGACCAGTATAACTATAAATATCTGCAGTTTCTATAACAAAAATAAGAACATATGGGTAATAATAACTATTAAAATATGATTAGATTATAATGAAATAACAACTCTTGTTATTACCATTACATCTACATACCCTGCCTCATTAGTGCATTTGTCTGCATATGAGCCATGAAGGTGGGTTCACATGCTGCCCTTCTTCCTTTCCAACTCAGACATGGATTTTCTCCTCTAGCTTTTCTTCATGTCAGGAGTGACCGGAGCTTCTCATAACCTGCCAGCGGGATAAGTGCCTTGGTCATCAAAGCCACCCCGATTTTGTTTCTGAACAAAGTCTTCTTAACTATGGTAACACATACCCACCTCTCTTTTGCACGTGCTCACCCACACACACCTACACACACACATCAGGACACTGTTGGCTCCAGTCCTAGGTTCCCTCTAAGGTAATATTACAGAGCTGATGGGGAGGGAGAAGGAAACATCTCTCCCCAGAAGCACTGTGAATACTCAGACAGCAGAGGTCTCGCATCTCACTCCCTTGAATCCCCACACCTGTCTGAGGACCAGGACCAACAAAAATGACCAGCAGATACCAGTACAACTGATAAATACTTGGATTTTCCTCCTTCTTGAAACTACGACATAGACAATAAATAGGTGGTTCTCTTTAAGTCCCTGTCAGGCCAAACCTGTACTTTTCTGGCTCAACAGCCTTGGTCCTCAACCTTGAAAGCTCATTAGAATCACCACAGAGATTTTTTAAATTCCAGTAGGTAGACCACACCCCAGACCAGTTAATTCAGGATGAAACCCAGGCATTAGTATTTTTTGAAGCTCCCCAGATAATTTCCAAAGTGTAACCAACACAGAAAACCACTGTTTTCCAAGTGTCTGGAAGGAAGACCACACCTGCATGTGTTACTAAGCCCCAACAATAACCTTCCTCAAAGTGAACCCAAATAGATAAGGACTTTGGCCTAAGTACTAAGAGAAGAGAATCTTCTCCCAGAGAAAATTGTGCAGGTTTCCCTGGAATAGGAATCTGGAGGGCAAGTAGCATCAGGTTCCTTAGAGGACTGAGCCATGGAGGATTCTGAAATCAGAGCTCTGGGTGAGTTCACAGTCAATCTGAGGTCTATGGAAGGAAAGGTCAGGTAAGATACAGGTGCCCAGTAAATTTGTACTGCAGTTAAGTAGTGAATAATTTTGCAGTATAAGTATGTCCCGAATATTGTACTAAAATTATGTATCTGAAATTCAAATTTAACTGGACATGCTATATTTTTTTCCTAATTATGGCAATGCTGGAGTAAGGGGGCAGGTATTCCTGACTGCCTCTTACTTGTGTCATGAGAATTTGTTTATGTGAAAAAGAAGAAAAAGCAGTATGTTTTTTCCAGATGACATCCATTTCATTTGTCAAATAAACAGAACCTGCAGTTCTCTTTAAGAAAAAAAATCAAAATCAAAATCAAGCTTATCCACATATCTTTTTCTTCCAGAGCCTGGTCCTTCATATCCTGCTGGCCCCTTTCCTACTTGTCACAGGTGCTTCTAAAAACTGTAAAGGAGGGTATGCAGGGCTGCCCTCCCTTTCTGTGGGCATTGCAGGAAGACAGAACTGAGTCACTCCCAGAAACACCCTCAGCCACCTCCAGCCTTCTGGTCGTCCCCCAGCAAATCCCAAAGCGTCCTGGGCTCAGGGACCTTGCCTGCTCTAAGCACAGGAAGCGTTACTCAGAGAAACAAGGGCAGAGAGAACTGGGCTACAGCAGAGATAGTGCTAACTGGAGCAAAAGATTTTGCCGACTGGAAATTGTAGCTCTAGGCGAGCTCAGACCCAACGTACCTGGTAAAAGACCAAGCCTGATTCTAGCCTGGCTCCCTTAGGGAAGACAAGACTAAACCCCTATTGAGGAAAGGCAGAGAAAGTTTTGATAATAATAATGAAATTAACTAATTATGAAGAAGTAAATGTTTGTCTCTTTCTTCTGTCTATGAATTTTACAGTCTTTATAAGAAGAAGACTATTTGCTCCAGAGACTCAAGATCTCCTGGTCAGTCTGAATCATGCCTCACCACTGAAGAGACTCTGAAAGGGACATCAAGGATGGCCTTAGAAGCTGCCACCTCTCTGTCCCCAGCCCAGCAGAGCAGTGGGCACCCCTCGGTGAGCACTCTGGCAGATCCTGGAGGGATTAGTTTCTATAGGATTTGGCTTCTGCAAAATGCTGTCTTCCCAGGCTCAGAAGCCTCCTCTGAATCCCACAGCATGCTGCTACACCTCTCTTACATAACCTGGTCCCTTCCAGCCTTCACCATCTGTGTGCATCAATCCTACCAGACACATGAGGGGGGTGTACAGGGCACATCCCACATCCTTTCTGTCACACAGTCACTAGTCTAGTCCTTTGTCCCTTCCCCTTTAAATATACATGCATACTATCTCTTTCATTTTTCAATAGGCTCATAAGGCCAGAAGGGCTGCAGTTACCAAGCTCATTTTATAAGCTAGAAAACATGATTTGGACCTGTGACTTTCCCCAACGGGCTAAAATTTTTCTGTGGCAAGGCCAGCTCAATGCTCCCCACCCTGGAGTCCTGCCTGCCTCGGTGTTCCATCCCTGCACAGCACTGCCTCTTCACCAGTTTACTGAGGCTTGAAGGGCTTGCGGGACACAAGTCTCCAAACACTTGAGAACTTTCACCAAAAACATGGAGACCAGTTGTAGCCCATTTCTTCAATAGTAAATAAATGACTGGTAGTAATAGCCATGTCAAGATACTAGGTAAAGGACAGGACCTTTGATGTGTGCTGTTTGGGTAAAACATACAGACTAAATCCTTTCAAATAAAAATTATTGTCAGCTACAATTCATTCTCACAGCTAGAATGCCATCTCAAGGAAATCCAAGCATTCCAAATCAAAGTAGCTATTTGGGGCACATTCATTTATTGAGTCATTAACTAAAGACATACCGAGTGCCTACTCTGTGCCAGGCATGGCTTTGGGAGCTGGATTATGGTGGAGGTGGGAGCCAGGAAGGCTTTCTGCTCTCACGAAGCCTATGTCCTACTGGAGGAAGCTAGACAATATAAAATAAACTGAATAAATAAGCAGCATGGCATCTGAGTGTGATGAATGTTTTGAAGAAAATAAAACAAGATAGGATGACAGAAGGCAACTGAGAAGCTGCTTTAAAGTAAGTGTCAGGGAAGCCATTTTGAAGGAGGTGACATTTAACCCAAGATCCACCTGACAGGAAGGAAGATGCAAGAACATCCAAGCAGAGTCAATGGCCAGTGGCAAGAGCCAGAGGTAGGCACAACCTTGGGGCTTCTGAAAAACAGAAAGACCAGTGCAGGGAGAGTGGGATATACAAAAAGGAAAACAGAATAAGGACATCAGAGAGCTGGGTGAGGACAAGGAGTTTGGATCTTAGTCTCAAGGTGACAGGAAGACATGGGAGGGATTGCACAGAGGGGTGAGTAATTTGATCTGTGTTGGAGAACTACCATTTGGCTTTGTGAAGACTGGTTTGAATAAGAGGTAGAAGCAAGGACACGAGCTAGAAGCAGGCTGTTGCACTACCCCCACCGTGAAGACTGGGACCTATCCCAGATAGAGAGAGTTCAGAAGGATGGGAATATGATTGTAAACAAAGTCAGTAGGATTTTCCAAAGAAGGATAGCCAGGGAACACAGGAGCCAGTGATTGGGCTTCCACTTGACTTAAGCAACTAGATGCATGGTGGTGCCACATAAAAAGTCTGAGGAAAGAGAATTCAAAGGAGGAAATCAAGAGCTTCCTTGTTGGGAGTTGAGGTCTAAGATTCCTATGAGATATCCAGGTGGAGATAAAGAGAAAAACCATTGAATATGTGAGTCTTGAGATCATGGAAAAGGCCATACACATTTGAATTTTGGAGTCATTGACATAAGGTTAGTAATTAAGGTGAAATTTTTCTGGAAAGGGAAAATGTAATTAAAAAAGAAGAGCAGCCCAGGTGGCTAAGCGGTTTAGCGCGGCCTTCAGCCCAGGGTGTGATCCTGGAGACCCAGGATCGAGTCTCACATCAGGGTCCCTGCATGGAGCCTGCTTCTCCCTCTGCCTGTGTCTCTGCCTCTCTGTGTGTGTCTCTCATGAATAAATAAATAAATAAAATATTTTTAAAAATTAAAATAAAATAAAATTTTAAAAAGGTAAAAAAGAAAAGAGGATCAGGATGCTACCCTATACATTCCTGAATTAGGGTGGGTCCAAAAAGCCAGCAAAGATGAGCAGACATGGGCACTGAAGCAAGTGGAAGCCTAGAGGAGCACAGAGCACTGTGGGCTAGGGTAATCATGAAAGACTTCCTGGAGTAGCAGGTGGTATCACATCAAGCGTCGGAGACTGAGTGTAACTTAGATCAGAGTAAAGCGGTTAAGGGCATTCCAGGTGGATGTAAAAGTGTGAGTAAGGGCCTGGAGTGAGGATCAGCAGTGACAATGGGGGTAGGAAGAGATGGAGGTGGGTGGTGCATGACCAGGATCCCTTCCTGCATGTTGGGGCCACCAGCCAGGATTTGAGGGTATCTCCAGCAGCCCACTATCTCACGTGGGCTGTGTGTAACTTAGATGCCCTGGGAGTCAGGCCTGATCATCCAGGGCTAGTGCTTCCTCCAACTGCAACTCCATCAGCAAAGGGCCACTGAGAGGGATGGCCCAGGACCTTTGCTCACTGCAGCCCTTTGCTCATATCAGCTGCCTGTATTAAACCCCTTCCTTAACTGCTGTCCACGTTATGGAGGGAGGCCATGGGGTAGCTTTAACCCAAAACTCAGGAAAGGAGCTCCATTTTTAGTGCTAGTCTCTTCAGCCAACTAAAGAAGTTTATTTTCTATAAACCCCTCTCTGCCCCAAAGTAAGGTGGCTTCTTAATTAAGGTCATCTCCCAGTCCCCTCAGTAAGTGAAGGTGCCTTGTCTTTGCAACTTTGCTCCCTACCCACTTCCAGCAGTTTGCCCAATAAACCCGGTTTCTTCAGATTCTGCTTATTTTGTAGGGAATTTTTATTCTACCCAAATAATCTGGGTTCCAACCTGGACCAATCACACCCCATCTTCAGTGTCCCCTAACACCCATCAACTAGAAAAATGCTTCTCATCTTCAGGCCTAAATACAAGAAAGCATCCAGAGCTGGCCTGAGATCAGCCTCCTCAGAAGGACCCATTCTTAAAGGGAAAGCCTGTGGGATGGAACCAGGAAAGTAGCCACCTGGGTAAGAGAGAAAGCTTTCTGAAAGAAGAGAGAGCATAGGCTGGATGATTTGTGTATTGACATCTTCAACCACACTCCAGTATAGAAGAAGCCCCCAGGGAATCCCTGGGTGGCTCAACGGTTTAGCGCCTGCCTTTGGCCCAGGGCGCGGTCCTAGAGTCCCGGGATCAAGTCCCGCGTCGGGCTCCCGGCATGGAGCCTGCTTCTCCCTCTGCCTGTGTCTCTGCCTCTCTCTCTCTCTCTCTCTCTCTCTCTCTCTCTCTCTCTCCCCCCCCCTCTCTGTCTATCATGAATAAATAAATAAAATCTTTCAAAAAAAATAAAAAATAAAAGAAGCCCCCACAATATGGGCATACACACATGCAAATGTGCACACATCACAGATGTACATTCACAAATCATGAACCTGTGTTTACAAACCATTCAAGTGAGGCTACAAGAGGCCTCTCAGATATGTCCCCTTGACAATGTTCATGCTTTCATATATACACACAACTGTGCGATGTTCACTTCCAGCCCGGCCTTCCTACGATAAGGGAGGACACTGTGTTTCCTGCCAACTGCTACCTACAAGGTACTCGGTGCTGCCTAGGGTTCTCCCATCCCTGTTGCTACCTGATTTGACTGCAGGCTGATGGGCTGACCCCACTTGTTCAAGATATTCTGCTCTCAAGCCTGCCTCTTTGTCCTATCCCCTGCCTCTAGTTAGTCAGCTGTAACAATTTTCACATGTTAATGTCTTATTGGTGTCTGTTCTTGGGCCTTTTAAATATGCATGTGTGTCCTAAATACTGGCCTGTGGCAGAAACCACATCTCTCAAATTAGGCCAGGAGACCTGGGGCTCCCCAAGGGTACAGATTGTTTTTCTTCCACCAGACTTGAGACACCCAGTGATGATGTGCTTGTCAACCCACTTAAGCTGGAAGCTGCTCAGAGGCCGGGGGCCTTCCCTTCTACTTTGCCAGGGTGCTCTGTCTATTCCAGTTCAGGGCTGGGCACACAGCAAATGCTCTGTGGGAAGCATGAGAGTGCCTGAGGACTCCCCTCTTCCTAAGTATGCTAGCCAGTCCTCTTTTCAGCCAGTGCACACAGAGGGACAGTTATCACAAGGACCCAGTCCTGGACCCAGACCTTGTGCCAACCAGGTCTGGTGACACAGGCTTGTAACCATCTGTCTGCATGGGTCCAGTTTCAGGAACACCAGGAAGAACCCTTAGATGCTGCTAAACCTTACTCACCTGCTGGTTGGTGCCTGTTTTCTTTTTCCATCATTGGGTGTAAAACACAGAGGGCAAGTCTGACACACTGAATTGACATTATTCCCTCTGGCAGGTCAGTGCCTGATTCTGGTGCCTCTTTCATGGAGGGGCTGAGCACTCTGGGGGCCAATCGTGGTGACGGTGTAGGGGAAATGACCTCCAGAAAACAAAGACTGGGTAATGCATGGGAGACCCAAACTGAACCTTCATTCTGTGTTCTATCTGCCTTGGTTCTGGCACTTTCCTCCTTGTCATCTTTCCTCTACTCATAGCCTTCCTCCCTACTACCTACCCACTGTGTCATAAAGCATATCTGGAATGGGCAGGATTGTGGAGGCAAGCAAGAGCACTCATTGCTTCAAGAAAGTGCTCTGTCTCCTAGACAGACTGCTCAGAAGGGTCAAGAAGTATAGACTAGAGTGACCTGAGCTGCCTCCTCTGCACAGAGCATCAGCATCCCCTGCTGGGATGCTCTGACACCACCCTTTCACACCACTGTTATAGTAGCTCAGATAGGTCTCTGGAGTTAGCCATTGACTACTGGCATCTCTGGTAGATGACAAGCAGCTCAAGTAAGAAGTGGGTCTTACTCCTCCTTATATACCAGATACTTAGCACAGAGACCAACATGGTGAGCACTCAGCCCTTATGAAAGAACTATGAATGCTGAAAGGAGTCATTATACGTTGGATTCCCCAGAAAGCAGACTCTGAGATGAAGATGGTTAGGCAGCAGATTCACTGGAATGTCTTTGGGACCTACACTTCTGAGCTAGGAGCAAATAAGAATGGGGCAGATAAAGGAGTTAAACTGCAGTACCATCACTGCAGGGAGTTCTGGAGCTCACAGGGCCTTCAAAGTCACCCCATATTTATGCACTATCCTCCACTAGTCTCTGCATGAAGGCTTGCCCAGGGCATTAACACTCCCAGCAGAAAGATATGTCAGTGCCCAACAAGGAATCTACAATATCTACCATGGAATCCCTGGTAGAGTGTTGGTGTTTAGGGAATGGAAAGAAAAGTACTAGGAGAAGAGTCTTGGGACTCAGACCAGAAGTCCTTTGTGCTACCTTCCCAATCTTGGACAAGTCATTAAAAAAGCTTTTCAGCTATTACTTTTTAAAATCTGTTACATCACGATGTGGTAACATTAGTGGTGATGACTACTAGCTGCACATTAAAATCTCCTGATAAGAGACACCTAGGGGGCTCAGTGGTTGAGCATCTGCCTTTGGCTCAGGGCATTATACCAGGGTCCTGGGATCAACTTCCAGGTCGGGTTCCCTGCAAGGAGTCTGCTTCTCTCTCTACCTATGTCTCTGCCTCTCTCTGTGTGTCTCTCATGAATAAATAAATAAATCTTTAAAAAAAAAATCTCGATAAGTTTTAAAAATTACTCAACTCTGGTCCCCATCTCATACTAGCCAAATCAGGATCTTGGAGGTTGACAGCCAGGGATCAGTGTTTTTTAAAGCTTCCTGGTGATTTTAATGGGCAGTTGAATTGGAGAACCAATGCACAATACATAGTTCTTAGGGTCCCTTCTTGATTGACTTCTTATGTCTGTAAGCTACATTTATTTTCTTTAAGATTTTATTTATTCATGAGAGACACACAGAGAGAGGCAGAGACACAGGCAGAGGGAGAAGCAGGCTCCCTACAGGGAGCCTGATTCAGGATTCGATCCCAGGACCCCGATCACGACCTGCGCCAAAGGCAGAGATGCTCAACCACTGAGCCACCCAGGCACCCTATAAGCTACATTTCTAATGTCTATGCTCTGTAGCCAAGAACAGACCCCTTCTGTGTGTATAAGAGCCAAGTGACTTATAGTTGCAGAAGTATCTCCAAATTCACCTCTTTCTGGGCTGAATTTTGTCCCCTCCAAAATTCATACCTTGAAGTCTAACCCCCAGTACCTTAACATATGACTATGGAGATAGGGCCTTTAAAGAGGTAATTAAGTGGGGTTCCTGGATGGTTCAGTGGTTATGCGTGTCTGCCTTTGGTTCTGGTCATGATCCCAGGGTTCTAGAATAGGGTTCCGCATCAGGTTCCCCACAGGGAGCCTGCTTCTCCCTATGCTTATGTCTCTACCTCTCTCTGTGTGTCTCTCATGAGATAATAAAATCTTTTTTTTAAAGAAAGAGGTAATTAAGTTAAAATGAGGTCATTAAGGTAGATCCTAATCCAATATGCTGGTGTTCTTATAAGAAGAAAAGATTAGGATATAGACAGAAGGAAGACCATGTGAGGACACATGGGAGAAGACAGCCACCTACCTGAAAGGCAAAAAGAGGCCTCAGGAGAAACCAGCCCTGTGGACACAGACACCTGGATCTTGGATTTCTAGCCTCCAGAATTGTGAGGAAATAAATATCTGTTTTTTAAGCCCCCTCTCAACCCAAACGCCTATGCTTTCTCTAAATTTTTCTTCCAATTTGTTTCTGAATTTCCTCCAGAGTCCAGAGTTCATAAGCACTCTCAAAAGCTCCCTCTACCTCTAGGCTTAAATACTGATATCACAGGACAGAACTAAGGAAACTTCCATCTCTGAAAAATTAGCGAAATCTATTCTGCAGAACTGTTCACTGTCATGCTCCCAAACTTTCTTTCTAGTCCATCAATGAAAACAGAGTTGATCAAAGTTCTTCCAAAATACCAATCCCCTTGGGCTCATTCTTAGTAAAATCATGGAGGTAGATGGGACATTTATAAAGGAAGTTATTTTTTATGTGGAGGGGTGGTGCTGTTCAACAAGCTTAAGGAAAGCCAGTCTGCCCAAAACAATCTGCCCTACCAGCCTATGGCCAGTGCCTGAAATGCAATCATCTAGGAATTTCTTGTTGTATTATCTAAGGCCTCTGTTATTAATGTCAATGCCGAAGAGATAAGAAAACAGAGCCATTATATGCTGTTTATACTTTTAAGGCCAATTTCTTGTGAAGATGAGTCCTGTGAGCTAGATTGATTAATGGCTGTTAGGAGAAAATTAAGACAATGACTACCTACAAGAAAAAAATAGACTTGTAGACTGCCACCTACAAAGGCTGACTGCTTAAAAGTAATGGTCACCATTGTCTTTTTCATTCCACAAAAAGCCCTCCAACAAATAAACAGGGAAAGTTGTCCAGCCTGGCCTTGGACTAAACAACCTTGTGCAGGAACTAAGTTTTCTCTAAGTACATTCAAAGGGAGGCCAATTGATTTGTACAGATAAAAATCATAAGTACAAAGTGTTTAAAAAGTAAAATGAGAGAGAAGAGACTTCTGGTCAATCTCCCACTGTAAGTAAATTCTGGTTTCTAACCAAGTCCCTCAATGACCTGAAAAGTCCTGTGTGCACAGCAGGAAATACCAGCAGTGTATTTCCTGGGGAGAATTTCTCCTAAGAATGTACTCTCCTAGCCCATTGCTTTGCATAAACAGGAATGAAGTGTGAAAAACAAAAAATGTTCCAAATAGAAGATGCAATTATTTTAGGTCCTTTCCTACAGGAAAAGAAAACCTCATCTTGCTATAATTTTCTCTTTACTTCCCTCCCTCATTCTCTCCTCCTCTTCTACCCACTGTTTAATGAGCCCCAGAATTTTTCTCCAGAGAACTTTTCCCCATCATATAACACAACCTTGGAAATAAACATCAGCTCCAATTGTATGCCCTGAAAAAACAGGATGGGCCTAAAGGAAACGTATTCACCATAAAGAAATCGAGCGAGTCGTGCATTAGATAAGGCTGGATAGTTTCTGCTTTCTTCCATTCCCTTATTCAGGTAGTTCCCACTTTGAAAAAAAACATTTTAAGACTGACTTTTGGCCTTGCCCTTGTAAAGCTGGCCAACACTGAGCCTGGAGAGGGAGTATTTCAGAAGTCCTTCACAATATCCTGGGACTCAGCACTGTTAGCTTTAGTTAGTGTGAACCAGCCCTTGAGCCAGGGAACTTTCTTACCTGCTTCTGGTCCCTGCCTCTTGCCTTGTTCCTGTGTGTGAATTCCTGCCTCCACCATCAGTCCAATATTTGGTCACTGGAGGATGTGGTTCATGCTGCTCTACACCCCTGCTGCCTCCCATGAGGACAGACTTGCTACTGAGAAACTCATGCTAGCTTTCTAAGTCTGCTTTAGTCAGGTGACAGCTGGGCTCCTCAGTTGTGTGCTACCCACCCTTAGGGCCCTGCTCTGCAGAGAAGCAGTAGAGGGAAGTTGTGAAGAGCCTGAAGCCTCCAAAGAGGCAGCCTAAGATGGCATCCTGGCACCATTTACCAGCTAGGTCACCTGAGAATGTCATTGTTTCACTCTGACTCAACTTCCTCATCTGTAAAAGGAAAAGCAATATTACAGGTCTCATAGGTTGGCAATGAGGAGGAAATGGGTTAACACACATAGAATGCCCGACACAAAGAAGCACTCTCTTGACTGTTGGCTTCCCTACCTGGGGCTGCTTGCCCACGGGAATGCTCCCGTGCTGATCAGCCATGGCCACCAAGTACTGAATCTTCTGTCTACTGGACTGACTCTCTCCAATATCTTCCCCATGCAACTATGCCAATCTAATTCCAGAGCCTATTCCCTTTGAAGGCCTAGCCACAGCCTCCTCTAAGATACTATAAGTTAAATAGCACCAGACATGAAACATCTCATCCAAAAATCATTTACTAAACACTTACTATGTCCCAAGTACTACACTGGATTTGAGAATATACAACAAAAAACTTATATTGTTTTTTCTTCTCAAGGAGCTTGAAGTCTAGTACATTTATAGAATGTTTCTAAAATCACAATGCAAGTTTATTGCAAAAAGAGTCCTTGCATCCCCCTGAAATGGGACCACTGCATATGTTTAGATTATCCCCAAAGTTAATGATACCAAACCAGACACTTGGGCTTGCCAAGAAACAGAAATTGATAAGAGGCCAAATGGGAGTTTCAGGCAAGGCTTTATTGGGGCATATGCTCCATCACAAGGAGGACAGCAGAAAGGAAAGAATCTTCACGCTGACTCCCCAAGGAGAGGTCAGGGAGAACTTCAGAAAGGCTTAGGTGGGAAAAGGGCGGCATCTAAGCATGCAGAGGCAGGGATTTATTAGCACTTGTGCAGTTAAAAATCATGCTTCATCAGGTGTCACATTTCTGATTAATATTCTAAATCTCCACCCCTGGGCATGATTTTCAGTATTATGAGAGGAAAAGTCAATGAAGGTTTGGCAGTAGGGTCCAGCTTGGCACAGGCTGGTTTGGTCCAGTCTTGAACAATTGTCATAGTCAGGTCCCTCCTTTCAGTAAGCAGCCTACTTCTGTATCCCTACAAGATATGCTCCCCAAGGGCATAAAGTTTTAGTTATCCTGGAAGATACACTATTCCATGGGCATAGTTTCCCCTCCATCAAGGAATGCTGGTTTGGAAGTCAGGGTTGAGAGGACCGGCATCCACTCCCTGCTCTGTCTCAGTCAGATGTCCACAATTTTCAAGGCTGGATTCTCTGGGTCAACTGAGATGGGGAGAATTGGGTCACCTATCCAGCATCCCATTTGAAGAAGGACTTTCTCTGAGTTGTGGGGCAAATGGATCTACTGGGAAGAGATCCTGGAGAAGGACCTGTTGGCAGTCCTCCATTCTTAGATCTAAAGCCCTTGTTGCCGACAAGAGACTGTGCTAACGGTGCCTTTACTGGGAAACAGAATCACGTAGTAAAATTGGAAAACTAGTGAAATTGGTGATACCTGCCTCTTCTCTGATTCATTCCATCACTACTATGGACAGAATGTGCTCCTCCAAATTTCAGGTTGAAACCTAATCCCCAATGTGATGGTATCTGGAGGGAGGTGAGCAGATCATGAGTGGAGGCCTCATGAATGGGATTGTAAAAGAGGCCCAGAGAGTTCCTTAGTCATGTCTACCTATCATGTGAAGTTACAGGTAAAAGACAGTCATTTGTGAACCAGGAAGTGGGTCCTCACCAGACACTGAATGTGCTAGAGCCTTGATCTTGGACTTTGCAGGCCCCAAAACTGTGAGCAATAAACAGCTATTATTATAAGCCACCCAGCCCGTGATATATGTAATGGTAGATCTAAGACAATCACTGTCCCCCTCACCCCAATCCTTAGGACCCCAGCATGTTCAAAGGTATTCATGACCATTTTTTTTCTTTCCTATCAGGGAATAAAAGTGTTGTGATGAACTTAGTCATGCTGTGAAGATGAGGGTCCTTCAGCCAGCACAAACTGAGGATTTCCAGGGGTCCCTGCTAGCCATCAAAGTGCTCATAGGCCAGTGTGCTCATGTTCCTCATAAAGCAGCCTAGGAGCCGTTTAGGCTCTTAAGCAGAGTGTGGAGAGCTCCAGGAGTCTTCCTGGAGAAGAAAAAAAACAAATGGGTAAATTAGACTCACAGAGGATCCCAAGATGGTAATGTTTAACCCAAATGATATACTGTTTGAACTGAGTGAGAGAAGTACCTCAGGCAGGCTTTCAAACAGCCACACAGAGTGATGGGGAGCCTTGACATCAGGTGACTGTGAACTCCAAGAATATTTCAGATAGTCCTGTAAGCTGCATGGAAAATCAGAACCTGAGATATTGGGTGTCCCTCACAAAGCTGGTTTCCCAGACCTCAGAAAGCCCCCCTCCTCTCCTCCAGCCTGCCCCTCTGTCTTCAGGGGCTGCCATTAGGTGGGATCCCTGCCTGATTCTTCTGCAGGATGAGTTTTCAGGAGACAGCAGGCAACTGGAAACTTCAAAGCTTCATCTTGCCCCTCTTCATCTGTTAATATCACACTAAAACACGTGTGTGCCTGCGAAACCTGTTTATGCAGCATCAGGATCAGCAAGCCATTTTCTCACTTCCCTAATGCCTTTTCTGAGGCATATAGTAACTCACAGGGATGAGAACTGAAGCTCTTCCTCCTCCTTTCTGTGATCTTCAGGTTTTCATGGCATTAGGATCAGCATCACTGAGACCAACAGAAGCACAGTGTCCATTCCAGGTGCCTGAGGCCACCCCTTCCAAACACACACACACACACACACACACACACACACACACTCTCCTGACTCCTCCTGATGGCCTCCTAGATCCTTCCTCCCTTGTTCTCACCTCCTACCCCTCCTTTCTTGCTGGCACTCTATACTTGACAAGCACTCTCAGCAGGTGCATTACAGGTATCCGGATTCTCAAGGTATCTGCTTGCCTGCTGGCTCCCTCTACAGGCTGCCTCAACCCTCCAAGACACACACAGAGGCTGGCAGGGATAGATGCTCAATAAATATTAATTGCTTGCTTCCTTCAATCTCTCATCTTCTCAAGGAGATCTGCTTTCTGGCCAAATACAATCCAGTCTCATTGCTCCAGTCATCTAGACCTTTGTAGGTATTCTTGAAATGGTTTAGGTTTTTCATGAGTTAGCTCACTGCCTCTCCTTCCTCATTAGGATCCTATCCCCAGCTCCAGCACAGAGCTGGCACATACTAGGTGCTCAGTACTATACATGAATGGATGAATGTGTCTTCTGTGGCAGGTGGGTATCAAGAGAATGAGGTCCCCATTTATTTCACTTTGGTCTTGACCTGCCTCCAGCACTCTTTACACAGTTCCGTACATGAAGATGCTCACTCACTCATTGGCTAACTGCAATTGCAAAAGCCATTTGGGTGTTTTTCTTTTGAAGGGTAACTGAATTTTGTCCACTCTGCCTCCCCAATTCTTACTAATCCCTTTGTCTGCTCATTCCCCATACCCAGAGGCCAAGCCACCCATCTCCCCCCGTCTTTTTGCCCTCCCACAGCACTGCCTGTGAGAAGCCACACCCTGTCACCCTGATTATTATAGTGTTGGGTATTTGGAGCTGTTTCCCCTGAAAAGACAATGGGTGCCCAGGGCAGACACACAGTCTCTACTGCCTCTTGTGGAACCTCAGAAAGAAGATGTGCTGGACTCATGATGAACTCTGAAAGTTCCACCTGGCCTGACTTGAATCATAGCTGTAATTCACTTCCCAGGGACCCCATCACTGGGTCCACTTCTGAAATCTGAGGGTAGCTGCCCCTGACCCTTGATCACCATAGACCCTCCCTCAGCAAGGGACTCAGTCTGAACCAAAGACAACTGCAGAAGTCATCACTGTACAGCTGGACTTCTCTTTATACCATAACTCAGTTGCCCAAATGCCTACACAATGTAGCTTTTCTAAATCAAAGCAACCTACAGCATTTTGGAAGTGTTCTCCCTTCTACAGAAAGACAGAAATTCAAATGCCAGGTCACACTCAAGGAAGGCTTCACCTGCTACTGGAGTTTGATGGTCCCTCATTTCCTTCAATTCCCATCTGCTCCCCAGACAGCACAACCCTCCCCGACTTGCCCTTCTCTTGGCCCAGCTAGGTTCTACTCTGGGGACAGCATATAGGATCTCTAACTCCCTGCCCCCAAAGGGAAGGTGCTTGTTCTGTTCTCTCCTTAGCAAATTCTGACTTATTATCAAACATCCTAAACACCTGAAGTTTTCCTTGATTTCCCCAGCAGAATTCATTTCTTCCTGCCCAAAACTTCACTCTATGCCACATTCTTCCACAGGATAATTCATACAGGCATAAATGGAATCTAATTATAGCAAGTCTAATCATAGCAAGTGAGACCTTGCCTAAAGCAGCTCTATAGGGAACTGATAAGGAAGCCACCTTCTTCCTCTGACACAAACCCCATCCCCTAGGGTTGACAAAGTCAGGAGACTCTTCTAAGAGTCTCCTGAGGGCACAGGAAGAAGCTCTCGTATACCAGCACCCACCACAGAGTCAGCTGGTCTTCGAGAGACTTGCCATAATCATCACCTCCATCCACTGCCTGGCCTCCACACACAAGCCCTACTCCATTCTGCCCATCTGGGAGAACAAGACTCAAGTTACATGAGGGAAAGAAGCTGAGCGGTCATGTGCCTGGACAGTCTGGCAAACCAGGATGCTGACAGTGAGAAGCAACAGAGTCCAGGATCAGGAGGCTGCCCTGCGACTCCCTCACACTGGGACAAATTAAGTGCATTGATTGAGATGCTTACACACCCCTCCACCAATGGAATAAGGCTGGAGAGGCCTAGCCTACTGGACTCCCACCAAAGTTGTGGTTTCTGCAGAGGGTTCACTTTTCCACAGTGCCCTAACAAAGGTGTCCCTTGCCATAGGACCTCAAGGGACCACCATACACAATACAGATGTCACCTGTATTTTTTTACTTTACAGTGGTGCAAATGTGATATGCACTCAGTAGAAACTGTACTCAAATTTTGAATTTGGATCTTTTCCTGAGCTAGTGATATCTGTTATGATCCTCTCTTGTGATGCTGGGCAGAAGGCAGCAAGCCATGGCTCCCAGTCAGCTACGCAATCAGGAGACTAAACAACAGATACACTTGTGTATTTAGATAGTCATTCTGTTTTCACTTTCAATGCAGTATTCAATAAATTATATGAGATATTCAATACTTTATTATAAAAGAGGCTTTGTGTTAGATGATTCTGCCCAACTACAGGCTAATAGAAGCGTTCCGAGCAAGTTAAGGTAGGCCAGACTAAGCTGTGACGTTCAGTAGGTTAGCAGCATTAAATGCATTTTTGACTTACAGTATTTTCAATTTACGATGAGTTTATTAGGACATAATCCTATTGTAAGCTGAGGAAGATCTGTACAATCATCTAACAAGCCCAACATTTATCTAAGAGAAAGACACCTTTCTTGAGACAGGTAGGGGATGTCATATTAGAATCTTTTTTTAATTCAATAATTTTCACTAAAGGGGATATTTCTCTTGTTCCCACTATTCCACCAAGAGAAATGGTTGTTAAATTCAAGTTATCTGGGGACAAGCTCCACATTAGGAGTTTGGGTTGGGGAAAAGGAAGTTGAGGGATCTGAGTAGGAAACTGCCCACCAAGAAGTGACAGAGCCAATCGGATGCACTCCTTAGTCTGGTAAACTGATTCAGGATGATATACAATGGGCCAGGCCCACGGAACCTCCCCTTTCCTTCCCAGCAGCATCTGTGCATGTGTGGGGCCATCTGGAGGGCATCCCTGCCTGATGATGATGGAATTTGATCTGAAAAGCAAAGGGTAGCACCGGCTGGTCAGACCACAGGCCAGACCTGCCTGGTGAATGCCTCCATACAGCCTCCCAGACAGCGGAACACACAGGGTCAGCTCCAGGGCCAAGGGGGAGGCCAGCCCAAACCACACAGGAAGGGCCACTTCTGCCCTCTGCCTTCATTTTACAAAGCATACATGATTAAAATGCACATATCAAGGACAGCTCCATCAACACAACTGAAGAGTCTAAATACCAACTCAGACACAGAAAACAGGGCATCGCATATGTGAGAACTGAAGGAACAAAGGTTTAGAGTGGGGAATGAATGTATTGTGTTCTGGAAGAGAAGAAATCAACTGACTTGGAGATCAGCTTTTTTTTTTTTTTTTTTTCATTAGGAAAGAAAAGATTTAATTGTTTTCCTGTGCCTTTTTAAAAATAAATTAAATAGTCTTTATTGACCTCCCATAAAGAAGACCATCCCTTCCCTTAAAGAGCTTGCAAAATTGTGACTTACAAGAAATACATATTTGGTTACCAGATAACCAAAATATACTTCTAATATATATTCAGTCCTGGTCCACAGTTTCTGGCTCACAACTCCCAAAAGCCTTGGAATTTCATGAGTATAAGAGCAATGGGAGCATCTTTCAGCATAATATTTGGTCTCCTGTCCTCATTTTCTGAAATAGTTCTAGAGCCATCAAGGTGAAATGGGTGTCTTGTTATTCATAACTAGCCCCTTTCAGCCACAAATGAGGTGACTTTTGAAAAAACTGAAAGGTGGGGGCTGGTTGCCAGGGGAACCAACCAAGAACAGAGAGTTGGAACTTCCAGGTTCACCCCCTGATTATGGGCAAGGGGAGAGGAGCAGAAAGTTGAAGCCATCACCAATAACCAATGATTTAATTAGTCATGCCTATGTAATGAAGCCTCCATAAAAACCCAAAAGGACGAGGTTTGCAGAGCTTCCGAGCTAGTAAACATGTGGAAGTCTGGGGAGAGTGGAGTTTTCAGAGAGGGCATGGGAATGTAGCCCTTTGCCCAAACCTTGCCCTATGTATCTCTTCCATCTAGCTATTCCTAAGTTATATCCTTTCATAATGAAGCACTAATGCAGTGAGTAAACTAGCTTCCTAAGTCCTGTGAGCCACTCCAGCAAATTAATCAAACTCAAGGAGAGAATCCTGGGAACCTCTAATTTACAGCCACCAGGTCAGAGGCACAGGTGACAACCTGGAGTCTGAAGATGGGAGAGCAGTCTTGTGAGACTGAGATCTGTGGCTGTCCCCACGTAAAGACTGTCAGAACTGATTTGCTTTGTGGTGGGGGAAAACATTGTAACTGGTGATCAGATCAAAGTTAATCTATTAGTATGTAGAAGATAACAAAATTGTATCATAATGCAGGCTGCAGAATGAGAAAGACATAGTTCATGAGGAGGGACAAGAGGAGGATACTTTCAAGAGAGGTCAGAAAATACCAGCACTCAAGAGAGTCTTGATGTAAGAATCATATCAGGAAAACATTCCCTACATTTGAGAATGGTGCCCCAGGGAATGGCTCCTCTGGGTTTGGCCCCCAAAGCCCCATGTGCTATGGCAAAAGCAGAGAAATCGTTTTCAGGTAAGATATGCCGGCAGTTGCTGCTTCAGTGATTCTGCAGGTGGGGACTCATATCTTTCCTGTGTCAGTGATTTATAATAAATGCCGAGGGTGCCTGGAGCCATCTCTCTGCATTGCTAAGTGTGTGGTTCACAGCTCTTTGGGGAGAGATGGAACAGTTGAGCCAGGCTTCCAGCCCATACAGGTGAGTGGGTGGGGGTGGCGCTGTGAGATTTGTAGGGAAGTGCCAGAAAAAGCTTTTCCCCTCCGTATATTGGCCCTCTTATGACCCCCACCCCATACGAAGCCTCTCTGGTCATCGGTACAAGAGAAGTGGGTAACAAAGGAAAGGTTGTGCTCCCAGCTTCCTGGACCCTTCCTGCTGTACAGAGAGAGGAACAAAGTCTAGCTCTGTGTCCTACCAGGGAGGAGCAGGACTGGTCTGGGCTGGATGCTCATATTCTCGGGAGCAGCACTGCCCAAGGCTGGGTCAGGTAAGCAACTTTCTGAGACTGAGGGATTCCTCCACTTCTCCAGAAGTCCGCTGCCGCTCTAGTGCCTGTCTTCCTGGCCTTTAGGGATGCTCAGTAATTTCAGTTCCTGACACAAGAGGGGCTCCCCTACCTGATCCAAATTCCTTCTGTTGGTGTGATCAGCCAGTACTCAGCCTGCATGGAGCTCTGGGAGAGGCATCTGGACGTGCAGAGATCTGTATAATCCCACAGACAGATGTCATTTCAGATGGCTGCTCTGCATTGGCCTTTGGGACCTTGGGCAAATCATTGTATCTCTTCAGTTTTTTTTTTCCTCTTCTGCAAGATGGGTGCCAGAATGCCTAACTTTTCAGGTAGTTTGAATGACTGGGATCACACATATAAAGCTCTTAGCTCAGTGTCTACTGCCTATAAGTACATCTTACTTTACATCATTTGCAAATAGAGCCCAGATACATGAAAGACTTGATACTTTTGAAAAACAGAAAAACAACATTGGAAAATGAGTTTATGATGCTGAGGATAAGGAGAGTCTGCTTCTTTTTTTTTTTTTTTTTTTTTTTTTTTTTGGAGAGTCTGCTTCTAAATAGGATACGATAGCAAGCCCTTAAAGAACAGGGTGAAATGAATAGATTAAGTCAAAAGTAGGCACATGTATAGGACAAAGGCAAAGAGTAGATGGAAGGGAAACATTGTCACCAAATGTAACACAGAAAGGATAACTATCCAAAAGATGTTTTTAAAAAGATCTGCAAAAAAATAAGAAAAAGAAAAGTAACTAAGTAAGACAGTAGGCAATGAGCACAAGAGGTAATCCACAAAAGAGAAAACACCATCAACCCATAAATATAAAAAGTGGCTCAACTTCATTAGGAATAAGGAAAGTTCTCATTAAAACATCAATACAATTCTGTATCCTTTTATACTGCCTAGACTGGCAAAATCATAGTGAGGTAATATAAAAGGATGATGAGATACACAAAAACATGTAATTTGTATACAACTAATACAAGTGTAAGTTTGCACAGCCACTTTGGAGAATAGGATAACCCCTGAGAAAGTCTGAAGATGTATATGTACATGGAGACGTCTACAAGGATGTTTATTCTAGTACTGTCTATAGCAAGGGGAAATTTTAAACAACGACTAAATTAAATGAAATACTGCATAATACAAAATACTCTGAAGGTGCTTTTAGATAGGGCACACCTCTATGTTCTGAAATAAAATAATCTCTAAGACACAGTGTAAAATGAAAAAGACATATGGGTCTGATACCATTTAGGCTAGATTACATATGGACACTTATATATGCTATATTATTTTCTACAAGTACATACATGTACATAGGTGCCTTTTTAAAAAATCCTAGAAGTTTGGGGAGCTGGGTGGCTCAGTCAGTTAAGCCTTCTACTCTTAGTTTCAGCTTAGGTCATGATCTCAAGGTCATGAGATCAAGGCCCTAGTTGAGCCCATCATGGGGCTCCAAGCTCAGTGCTGAGTATGTGCTCAATGTGGAGTCTGCTCAAGATTCTCTCTCCCTCCCCCTCTGCTCCTTCCCCTACTCACTCTCTCACTCTCTCTTTCTCTTTCTCAAGTAAATAAATAAAATCTAAAAAACAGAAATATCCTAGAAGACTGTAGATCAAACTGAAAGCCAATAAATGCTGGGGAGGAACGAGGAACCAGGAATGGGGGCAGTCAAAATGAATTATAGTTTTCAGTGTAATGTTTTAATTTTTTACAAGGAAAATGTATTCATGAATTCCTTATGTAATTAAAATTAATTTTTAATTGAACAAATAAAATACAATAAACCCTATACCTCATCATAAACTTCAAATCTAAAGGAGACATAATGTTAACAGCTGATGTTAATTGAGAGATTATCAAATGCCAGACCCTATTCTGAGTGGTTTCTATGGGTGTTTCCTATTCTGGTATGTTTCTATATTTTCTCCTTTCACTTTTATCCTCAGGACAACACCACTCTCATCTTTCCTATAGGTAAGAAAGCTAAAGCAATAGGGAGATTAAGAATTGCCTGTGGTCACCCCTCCCAAGTAGTCGGAGAACTGGAGTTTGAAGGCTCGCCATGAGGAGAGGGGAGCTCTCCTCTATACCCCCTATCGCTTCTTCTAGCCTCATACCAGAATCTATGGTAACAGCCTCCTGGGCCCAGGGAAAGGGCAGATTCTCCCAGGTCAGGGCCCTGCTTGCTCCAAAAGAGACCCTCTGCCTTCTTATGGCCCCATTTCCATGGCTGAGGATAGCATGCTGAAGGGCAGACCCAGATGAGTATGTGAAACTGGAGAGCCAGTGCAGGCAAATGAGACAAAGGGGAGGGATGGCCCCAAGGTCCTGCATCAGACTGTTCATGGCAGCACAAAGAGGCAGTCTGTCTCCCCTGAGAAACCTGATTTCCATCTGTGGCTCTTGCTGGAGTGGGAGGTCATCCCATATTTAATCCTTCTAAGTTGAACATGAATTATTCAAAGAAAAGAAGGAGGAGGAGGAAACGGAGAAGGAGAAAGAGAAGGAGGAGGAGGAGGAGGAGGAAGAGGAAGAGGAGGAGGAGAAGGAGAAGAAAGAAGAAGAAGAAGAGGAAAAGGAGGAGGGGGAGGAGGAGGAGGAGGAGGAGGAGGAAGAGGAGGAGGAGAAGGAGAAGGAGAAGAAGAAGAAAGAAGAAGAAGAAGAAGAAGAAGAAGAAGAAGAAGAAGAAGAAGAAGAAGAAGAAGAAGAAGAAGAAGAAGAAGAAGAAGAAGGCCTTTCTTATAATAAATGTGATTCTTATATCTTCTAATATCTGATGATTAGCAAGAGTCAAAATGAGGCAGTTGGCACAGTGCTAGAGTAGTAAGTGAAAAAGCTCAACTGGGACAAATCCAGCCCTGACTCCAGCCTCAGGCCACCAAGGGCCAAGAACTTCTCCCACTGCTACCCTGCTACCCTCCTGCCAGCCAGAGATGGTTTCCAAACAAAGTTTACTAATGAGGGCTTTTCCCAGAAGCAAACCTCTGCAGGTTTGAGTGGCACACGTGCAAGTTAAGAACCACTGAGAAGCACGGCTTAACCCAAATATTCCTCTGCACTCAAAGCTTCCATAATTGGAAATACCCCTGATAGACTCCATAAGGGTGGAGACCACAGTCTCAAAAATCCCCATGAGAGAGAATCCAGCTAGGACACCAGAGGAAGGGGTTGCCCTGGGCCATTCCTTAAAGAAGCTTCTGGATCAGTGGTTCTTATAATGCCTGCATCAGAATAGTGATGGGCAGCACTCATTGAGTGCTTGCTAAGTGCCATGAGCTTGGCATATTGGCATATATTACCAAACTTAATCCTCAAGGAAATATATAACTATTAATTTTAGCCTCATCTTGCAGGTGAGGAAATTGAGGCACAGAAAGTTTGGGTAACTTGCCCAGGATTGTGTAATTATTTTTTTTAAGATTTTATTTATTTATTTATTTATTCGAGAGAGAGAGAGAGAGAGAGAGAGAGAGAGAGAGAGGCAAAGACACAGCCAGAGGGAGAAGCAGGCTCCATGCGGGAGCCCGATGTGGGACTGGATCCCGGGTCCAGGATCACACCCTGGGCTGAAGGCAGCACTAAACCACCGGGCCACCGGGGCTGCCCAGAATTGTGTAATTAATTTGTAGGTGCCAGAAAAGGGATTTGAACCCAGGGAACCTGATTTAAGGAGCCCACTATCTCCTCCTCCTTGAACTGTGTAGGATAGGATTAAAGTAGAAAGTCTAGGGAAAGGACCAGGGAATCTGCATTTTATTAAGCTCCTCAGGTGATTGATATGGACACAAAGTTAGAATGTTAGGATACTGTATGCCTCAAACTAGCAGCTTCTTTGGAGCTAGCTCTGTTATCTAGTTCATTTCACTGTGTAGACGGCATTCCCTGAAGGAGCAGTGTTTTTGTTTCTTGTCACCGTCCCCATCCCTAACTCTTAGTGCTGCTCCACGTGTGGGACTCAGTGAGAATGTATTAGACCAGAGATAGAGCTCTGGACCCAGTCTGGAAGCTGAAGCTCACACTCCAGCTGTTTGGAAATGCACGTGGGTGGCTCTCTGTGGTAGATTCAGCCTCAGCATTCTAATCTACTCAATGGAGATAATGTCAAAAGGGAATTTTTAAATAATATTTTTGAAAACAGTTATCTTTTATTAGCTGTTTATTCTGTGATGGGCACTATGCTAGGGCCTCTGGCATACACCAACTTTAATTCTCAGGAACCTTCAAGGTAAGAATAATTGCTCCTTTGTTACCGATAAAGAAACAGAATTTCAGAGACACTGGGTTGCCTGGCTAAGCCTGCCCAGCCAGCAATGATGGAAAAAGCATTCTTAGCCAGATCCCTTTGATTCCACATCACACGCTCTTTCCCCCACACCACCCAGTGTGATCAACCTTTTCTCTATCCCATGGATATAATGAGAACCAAATGAGATCACAGATATATCAGTAGGGTGGGCTGGGTTATGCTGTGATTAAAAAACAGGTCCAAATCTCAGTGGCTTAAAACAGAAAGCATTTATTTCTTGCTCTCACCATACATCCATCAGGAGTCAGCAGGGCATTTCTGTGCACCGTAATCACTCAGGGACCTAGATGGAGCAGCCGCCATCCTGAGTATCGCTCAAGGGAAGCAGGGCCAAATCATGCAAGCACATTGAAAGTTTCTGCTCAATTAAATGAGGTGAACATCACAACTATCCATATTCCATTAACCAAAGCAAGTTCTGACCAAGCCCAAAGTCAATGGGGTAGGAAAACATAGCAAGGGCAGAGAGGAAACAATAATTGTGAACAAATAATTAATCTACATAGAAGACCATGGATATAAAGAATGCTTTGGAAGATACAGGAGTGCAGCAGCATGAAGTATGCTTTCTCCCACAGAGACATGGTGGCGGCCCTGTGGCTCCAAGATGAGCCTCCACATGTGCAAACCCATGGATATCTCCTCTGTTATCAGGAATCTAATTATTACTTTCATTTCTGCTCAATTATTAAAGACAGGCAGTGAAGAGCCATGGAAGAAGAGGAAAGTCTGTTTTGCAGCAATGACAAACCATATTTCATATGCATAAAGGGGAGAAATAAAAGAGCATTGCTTTTACTCTTATAATTGCAATTTCCTGCTCGTTTCCTTTTCAAATTAGTGGATGTAATTGTTTGGTAATAAAATATCAGCATAATATATTAGAGGCAGAGAACAGACGGGCTTAAGGGACAGTTGCCAAGAACAGGACAGAGAGAAAAAAGTGAACAGGATGAGAGTCTACAATCCTTGAGGGTCTCTCATGGAATGTGTACTGGACAATATCCTGGCCCTCTTTGGGCTCTTCCCTCTTGACTCTTGCCAGAAGCACATGAATGGTCTAGGCCAAGTGGCATTCTCAAATTAGCTTAAAAATCTTATCAGCACCAAGTTCAGATCAGAGAGAGAGAGAAAGAGAAAGAGAAAGAAGGAGTAGGCATTCAAGAGGTGACAGAATGACTGTGTCACAAAATCACAGCTTTGACGACTGTATTTAATGCCAGCTCCACCGCCCACTGGCTGTGCCACCTTGGGAAGATTATTAACTTCGCTGATTCTCCATTCATTTCTAAAAGAAGAATAAAAAATATCCTGCCTCAAGAGGTAGGTGCTCCATAAAGTGTAGCTACTCATATTTTTAGAAAATGAGAGCAGGTGGTTTAAAACCCTGCAGAGGGGACAGCAATGGACTGCGGGGGTCACCTTTGGCAAAAACATCGAAATGAGGGAAGACTTTCTTTGTTGTTTTCAATTCCACTATTAGCTTCCCTTTCCTCCATCCTGGGCCCTTCTCCTGTCACTGCCCCAGTTTTTTCAAGCCTTAGTCCATGTCCCAATGTTGCTTTTAGTTATGTTACCTAACTTTTGCCATGGCTTTACCCCATAACCAAGTTGCTATCCAATAAAGAAACCGTGAAGGAGGCTGTCATGGACAAGGAAAGTCTCCTGGATTGGGGACATGCTGCCACCCACCCCCCTCTGCATGCTGTAAAAACAGCCACGGCCTTTAATGCCTGCCCTAATTGAGTGGTTGGACCCCATAGGCGAGCCCTAAATTGAGAGCCATGGGAGGTTAGAAATTAAACAGTAGATTCAGTCTGCAACCTCAGAAACCTCCAGACTGGTGGAGGGAGGAAAGGAGCCAAGTCAGCCTGGTGTGGAGGTTCTATCTCTTCTGCTCTCCAGTGTGAGTGCATGGGAAGTCACCTGATGATGTGACTGTGGGGACCTGAGGGGGCCCCAACTGCTCACATGGGGCCCCCAACCTTTGATGGTAACAATTCAGTTCCTTATGCAAACAAGAGTGAGGGCAGATGCTCTGTGGGAAGTATCTTCCACTTACCCAGGAATTTCAAGGGCTGATTCTAAGGGGAGGGAGAACACAAGTGCCCTCAAGAGGAAGGTTAGGGTGAGGGGGAAGACACGAATGCTGATGAAGAACTTCTTAGTTCAACCCAGAACATTCCCTCAGGAAGGTAAGCCATGCCAGAAAAAAAAGTTGGTGGGAAGCTTTCCCAGCAGAAGCAGAAATGGAGTAAATGACCCCCAGTACCAAGTAAAGAAAATTGGTATACACATAGTATGGAGCTTCTGGCAACCAAGAACTGAAGCTCTAGGAAGCCCGGAGCTCTCTGTCACTCTATCCCCAAAGCCACCTCAATCAGAAGCGCCCCTAGTGGCCGCCGGGTGGGAGTTCTGAAACAATCACAGTCATTTTCCTCCAGAGGCAGAAAGGCTGTGTTACAAATCCTCTCAGAGACACAACAAACCAATACCTGCAAAAAAGAATAAAAAGGTGGGGGGGGGGGGGGGGGGGGCCTGGATGGCTCAGCAAGTTAAGTGCCTGACTCTTGATTTCAGCTCGGGTGATGATCTCAGTCATGATCTCAGGGTCATGAGGTCAAGCCCCATGCCATGCTGGGCCCTGCACTGGGTATGGAACCTACTTAAAATTCTCTTTCTCTCCCTCTCTCTCTCTCTCTCTCCACCCTTCTCCCCACCATGCTCATTCTTGATCTCTCTCTCTCTCTCAAAAAAAAAAAAAAAAAAAAGGAAGGTGGAGAAAAAATGCCTAGAGGACAGAAGTTCTTCAGGAGCAACTTTGTCCCATTGGGACTATCCCCAGAGGCTTGACTTTGTCTTTTCCAACACAGCCTCTGAGGCCCCATTCAGGTTAGGGTCAAAGCCAGAGGTACCTTGTACCAGCTTGACCCCAGAGGTTCCCTCCCTCTCATGTTCTCATTCAGTAAGTTCACAACTACTTAGGGAAGACCTACTCTGTGCCAGGATATGCACTCAGTTCTCATGAAGCACAGCACAAAATTCTGGAAGTACTGGATCCTTCAGGTATAGGGGATGGTGACTCAGTGTCCCTGTCAAAGTCTTTGCCAACACTGAATAAAGTTAGTACTTATGCATTTGAGGAGCCCAGAAACCATGACTGAGCAGAGCTAGGAACCCAGGGCTTGGTGAGCTGATGAAATCTGAGGTGAAACATTACTGATTCCCATTTTCTGGTGAAGTTTTCCTAGACTACAGCAGCAAGAAGGCATCTCTCCTCTGAAAAGTAATCGAATATGTGCCTCTCATCTCTTAAGCTACCTGAGAGACTGTACTTTCTTTCACAATGCCTGGTGTATGGTATATATATTTATATATTGAATATATTTATACGTTGAGTGAACAATTGTCTAAAAGCTTCTGCAAAGTGAATGTTGTTGATCCAAGCTTATTGCTTCTAAATGTACCAAGTATCTCAGGAGGCCTCCAGAATTGGCCAGAAACACATGTAGGTTAACAGGGCAAGGCTTACATGCATATGGTGCTTAATACAAGTAATATGTTTCATCAAGCACAGTGCCTCCCTACAGGAGCTTCCTGGACCTCGATGCATTTTCTCAGCCAGTCATTCCCAGCCAGAAGAATCCTTAAAGCTTGGCTCATCATCTCAGAGTGTTTGAATCTTGAATTATAAGTAGAAAAGGAGGAAGATTGCAACAAGGCTAAAATTGACTGCTTTGAATACACACATTTATGAGTCCACCCTGCATCCCCCTTTCTACCATCTTCCCAACCCTAACCAGACCATAGTGTTAATTGTCCATACAGTACAATTGGGACTTGGGGCTCCTTGACTTGTAACATCTCCTTCATTGCTTTTTAACTTTTTCCTCATTTTATTTTGGCTCTTTATCTAGAATTTAAGGCCCTTGTGAGAGGGAAGCATGTACAACAAGACAGAATGGGTCCTTTCTGCTTCATTTTTCAGCATGACCCCTTTTGCAGAATTTATAAAGGAAAGAAGTGGAACATGGTTTCACAACTTTCAGAGTCCTCGGCTCAGTCAAGAAATTAGAGAGAATAGAAAAATGTCATCTTCTCTCCCCAGGCCTAATGAGGAATTCTCCAACAGGGCCTCTTGTAGGAATCTGAAATGTGTTTCTACACTTAGAATTCTGACACAGAGGACTCCCACTTGACTTGCATCTGAGAAAGCTAAAGTGACTAGAATCAGGAGTCTGGTCCCCACCCACAAATCTCCTGGGAAAGGACAGAGTTTCTAACCAATTATTCCAATGGTGAGGGCTGCTTCACTAGCCTAGCCTTCACTCCTAGAATTAAATAAGAGATGCCCCCAGATATGGGCCAGGTAGAGAGAAGCTACTCTGAGTCTTCTTGGTCAGTAGAGTTGCCTGGAGGAAGGAAGGTCTTGAAAAGAAAGAAGCTTGACAGGTATCACTGCATGCCCGTAGCAAAGAAAGATGTCACAAATGTCCAACTGGACTAGATGGGGAGTCACACACAGATCATAGGAACCTTAGGATAGAGGAACCCAGCAGGGAACCTCTAAAGATCCCAAGTAAGTGCCCTCAAGAGAAAGTATCAGTTCTATACATTGGCCAATACTGGAGACCATGATAAATCCAGCCAGGCAGATACTATCTCTTCCACTCACCTCTCCTCCCTCCTATGCCTCCAAATTTGTGAGATCCAATATAGCAGCTAGTGACCAAGTGGGAAAGAAGAATAGCAAGGAGTCAGGCAAAGAGAGAGAGCCAAAGAACCATATTGTGTTTCCATACCAGGTTTCTAGCTTTAAGCAATCTAAGACAAAATGGGGAAGAATATGTAATGCTAAATCCAGTTCAGAGTTCTAACCATAACATGAGACTAGATGTACTATTCATTGGCTCTACCCTATATTTATGACCTGTAACAATGGTCATAGGTCTATCTAGTTATCTTTTCAAAAGCAGAAAAGCCATAAGATGTGCCACAGTTCTCATTGAGCACAGGGAAAATTCCTTCCACTTAAAAAGCTTAAAACAATGTCAGAAAGCAAAAATAAAGTTGAATTTTGATGATATCTAGATCATTCACATTCAAAATGCCATGGAACAATACCATGTTTTGCAGCTCTGGACAAAAGTTCAACTTTTTTGAAACTAGGAGAAATCAGGGACCAAAGAAAGAATTTGATAGTGCAAATTCGGGAATGGTCACCAGGGCTCACCCCAAGCCTCCAATCCACTCAAGAGATCATAACACTTGTCGCTTGGACAGTCACAGAAGGGTAGCACATATGGCAAATGAGACCAAAATCAGAGTGGGCCACTGGGGAAATGTAGGTTAACTAAGAAAGCTAACAAAAAGCCAAACAAACAAATAAAACCCTCTTGTTTAATACATAAAAATTTATAAAATCCAGCCATGTTCTACAATTTGACTGACTCCTTTTGAGGACAACAACTTGTCAAGACTTCAATGTCAAGGCTGCTGAAAGAGTCACAAACATGGTATCTCTAATAAGGGCCTCCTGCGAAGGTATCTGAGGACAAGTTACCTCCCCTTAGTGACATGGTCCTCTGGGAAAGTCAGGGACCAGGAAAGACTGTACCAGCTCTCAGGAATTACAAAGTGTTCATGGTGGAGTTTAGATGTCTAGGCCCTGGTGCCTCACCATTCAAATTACCCCACAGCAGCCCTGCTCTCACAATGGGGTTTATATTTTCCAAACTCCAATGGGGCTGGTTGGAAACAGAAAGGAATTCTTGTCCACAGTTGTAAACCTCCCTTGGTCTAATAGGGTCTGGAAGCATGGGAAAGTGGATTAATTATAATTAGGAGTGTACTGAGAAAAGCATATTGGAGCCTAGGGGTTGCCCCCATGCTGACTCCCCAGATCTGCCCATGCAGGTACCCACACAGCTTCTTTCTCACGCTGGACCCTTCCTGCAGGTATTCCCCCTCCACCCACAAGAGCCCCTCCAGGATCAGTGCTTTCAGTGCCACAGACAGTGCTACCCAGACTCCTAGTTTTACATTCCAAGGCTCTCAGCTTGCTTAAGGAGGAAAGACTTATTTTTTTCCTGATAAAATCATCCCCATCAACTGTGAGAAAGGAAGGAAATCTCCTTCAAAGACCAAAACAGCAACCAACCTAAGACCAAAGCTATCTGAATTCTCTGCTAGTTCATTAGCTTTAATACCCACCACCACCACCAGTAGCCAAGCCAACCATTATTTTTTTTCTTTTTACTATTTTTTCAACATTATAAGAACTGTAGTCACAGTTAATAGAGTAGTCTCTCCATACTCTTAACATTGGTTTCAAAAGATAGTTTCTTGTATTCCTTCCTCAGATACCAAAGCCTCCTCACCCCCCCTGCCCAAGATTTGCTTTACACAGAAGAGGAGGTGATTCACAGGCTCAGGGGATTTGTTCAGTAAGTCCCTAAAACTCAACTTCCTTGATACTCACGTGGGAGAAAAAGAAAAAGAAGAAAAGGGAGATGAACAAAAGGAAAAAATGAAAGTCTGGTTAACCTGGGAACTTGAAAGGGAAATGCAATCAACTGGCTCAGAAGTTGAGGGATTCAGGAGCTCTATAACCAAATGCAAATAGACCCTCAGCAGAAAAATTGTGTGGGAGGCAATGGAGGAATGAAGAGAGGAAAGAAGACGGAGATTTCTTTGGTACTTACCTGTATGGCATCGACTTCAAGTCGTCTGTAAGTGGAACTGACGGCATTACAAACACAATAAGCACTTCTAGACAAACTGGAATAGCAATCACTTCAGGAGCCGGGAAGCATTCACAATTTTGCTGTTGTCAACGCTTTCAGTGGCTTTAATTTTCAATGGTAAGCACAACTTCTATATAGTGTTGTCAAAACTGCAATGAAGTTATGTCATTGAATATTAAAGGCCCAGCCCGCAGAATGCCAACACACAGATTTGAATTTCATGCTCGCTCCTAAACATCAAGACAAATATGTCTAATTTCATAAAAACCTGGCCAGCCCCACAGAGGCTGACAATCATATCTATTGTTACCCAAGTTTGCTGGAATAAAACCTGGCCCTGCTTGGTGTGTGAGGCTAGAAAGGAGGAGGAAGAAGAGGAGACACAGAACTGAGGATTATCAAAATATGCAGTAAAAGCTGACTTTGTATGAATTTTAGCGACTGGGAACAAAGCTCTGCTTGCATCCCAAATAGTATCCAACTAACCACTTTGGGCTTAACATTCGAAAGTGGTACTAAGAATTTACTCAAAAAGAATTCTTTGAGAATGGCAAAGTGATACACTTCGCCTCCAAAGAAATGTGTACTGAACATTTCCTATCATATGTTGGTCTGTGCTACAACAGGCAATGCACCAGGGTACGAGGCGATCGGACCAGTTGGGCTGTATTGGAGATGGGTTTTAGGAACCAGTGGGAACCAAAGTTTGAGAGGTACATGGGGACAAAGGAGGTAAAGATCTCTGCTGGAGATTTTTCAGCAAGTATGTTAAATGTGGTGTTCAAAGAAATTAATTATTAGTTTTGCAGAAGCTCAGTTTTCGCTCAGAGAAAAAAGCTGGCAAGGACACATAGTGGATCATTCATGAAGGGAGGAGATGTTTGGTGGAATAGGCTCCTCCTGCTCTCAACATTCATTTCAAAAGATAGACCTTCTTATAAACCCTCCTAAGATATTAACCCCACCCTACCCACGCACACTCAAGATCCACCTCACATTTGGAAGAAAAAAATACCAATTATAAAATCTAACAGTCAGAGGGTCAGATGATATTTCCAAGCCTCAGTAATCCATTTTTGCATCATGGTGTTTTAACATTTAAAAGTGTTGTCACAGCTCATATCCTACTGGATTCTTATATTGATCCTATGAAGAAAGTAAGAAAGTACACTAATGTTACCAATTCGATAATCATTTTTCCCAATCCATCTTAAAGGTGCCAAATGTGATACCCAAAGGATCTATAACTTGCCCAAGAGAATACATTGATTTTCTTAAGTTAGATCCCAGGAACTCTGGTCCCAACACTAATCATTATCTCACCTCATTTTCCCCTCAGACTTCAGAAGGAGTTCCTGTGTCTCCTTCTTCCACAAAGCTCACAGCCTGATCCAGCTGAGATTCATGCAAAAGAAACCCAAGATTTAAATAAAACATGTTTTATTTAAAACGTGTTTGCTTTGTGAGGATACAAGTCTTGGTTCAGACATGGTGAAGAGGAAAGTGCTTAGTGTCCATGGAGAATGAATGGGGTAAGTCCATCTTCCCACATTTCACAAGAACGTATGTAGAGTCACACTCCACTCCATAAGCTAGGAAGAAACAGGTACGGTGAATGATGCACTGAAGAAATAGTGGGCAAAAAGTAGGCAAAGACACAGAAAGACAAGCACCTTTGTGTAACCTCCTTCCTATGGCATTTATAGCCACAATTACATCACCTAGCCATTAATTAATTTCATTTTGACCTCTTATTAAAAGCAAGGACTGGGCACTGTTTTGTTTTATTTTCCAAAGCAAAGATTTCCAGTTTTTTTTTGTTTGTTTTTTTAATTTATTTTTTATTGGTGTTCAATTTACTAACATACAGAATAACCCCCAGTGCCTGTCACCCATTCACTCCCACCCCCCGCCCTCCTCCCCTTCTACCACCCCTAGTTCGTTTCCCAGAGTTAGCAGTCTTTACGTTCTGTCTCCCTTTCTGATATTGCCCACACATTTCTTCTCCCTTCCCTTATATTCCCTTTCACTATTATTTATATTCCCCAAATGAATGAGAACATATAATGTTTGTCCTTCTCCGACTGACTTACTTCAGTCAGCATAATACCCTCCAGTTCCATCCACGTTGAAGCAAATGGTGGGTATTTGTCATTTCTAATAGCTGAGTAATATTCCATTGTATACATAAACCACATCTTCTTTATCCATTCATCTTTCGATGGACACCGAGGCTCCTTCCACAGTTTGGCTATCGTGGCCATTGCTGCTATAAACATCAGGGTGCAGGTGTCCCGGCGTTTAACTGCATCTATATCTTTGGGGTAAATCCCCAAAAGTGCAATTGCTGGGTCGTAGGGCAGGTCTATTTTTAACTCTTTGAGGAACCTCCACACAGTTTTCCAGCGTGGCTGCACCAGTTCACATTCCCACCAACAGTGTAAGAGGGTTTCCTTTTCTCCGCTTTCTCTCCAACATTTGTGGTTTCCTGCCTTGTTAATTTTCCCCATTCTCACTGGTGTGAGGTGGTATCTCATTGTGGTTTTGATTTGTATTTCCCTGATGGCAAGTGATGCAGAGCATTTTCTCATATGCATGTTGGCCATGTCTATGTCTTCCTCTGTGAGATTTCTCTTCATGTCTTTTGCCCATTTCATGATTGGATTGTTTGTTTATTTGGTGTTGAGTTTAATAAGTTCTGTATAGATCTTGGAAACTAGCCCTTTATCTGATACGTCATTTGCAAATATCTTCTCCCATTCTGTAGGTTGTCTTTTAGTTTTGTTGACTGTATCCTTTGCTGTGCAAAAGCTTCTTATCTTGATGAAGTCCCAATAGTTCATTTTTGCTTTTGTTTCTTTTGCCTTCGTGGATGTATCTTGCAAGAAGTTACTGTGGCCGAGTTCAAAAAGGGTGTTGCCTGTGTTCTTCTCTAGGATTTTGATGGAATCTTGTCTCACATTTAGATCTTTCATCCATTTTGAGTTTATCTTTGTGTATGGTGCAAGAGAGTGGTCTAGTTTCATTCTTCTGCATGTGGATGTCCAATTTTCCCACCACCATTTATTGAAGAGACTGTCTTTCTTCCAATGGATAGTCTTTCCTCCTTTATCGAATATTAGTTCACCATAAAGTTCAGGGTCCACTTCTGGGTTCTCTATTCTGTTCCACTGATCTACGTGTCTGTTTTTGTGCCAGTACCACACTGTCTTGATGACCACAGCTTTGTAGTACAACCTGAAATCTGGCATTGTGATGCCCCCAGATATGGTTTTCTTTTTTAAAATTCCCCTGGCTATTCGGGGTCTTTTCTGATTCCACACAAATCTTAAAATAATTTGTTCTAACTCTCTGAAGAAAGTCCATGGTATTTTGTTAGGGATTGCATTAAACGTGTATATTGCCCTGGGTAACATTGACATTTTCACAATATTAATTCTGCCAATCCATGAGCATGGAATATTTTTCCATCTCTTTGTGTCTTCCTCAATTTCTTTCAGAAGTGTTCTATAGTTTTGAGGGTATAGATCCTTTACATCTTTGGTTAGGTTTATTCCTAGGTATCTTGTGCTTTTGGGTGCAATTGTAAATGGGATTGACTCCTTAATTTCTCTTTCTTCAGTCTCATTGTTAGTGTATAGAAATGCCACTGATTTCTGGGCATTGATTTTGTATCCTGCCATGCTACCGAATTGCTGTATGAGTTCTAGCAATCTCGGGGTGGATACTTTTGGGTTTTCTATGTAGAGTATCATGTCATCGGCGAAGAGGGAGAGTTTGACTTCTTCTTTGCCAATTCGAATGCCTTTAATGTCCTTTTGTTGTCTGATTGCTGAGGCTAGGACTTCCAGTACTATGTTGAGAGTGGACATCCCTGTCTTGTTCCTGATCTTAGGAGAAAGGCTCCCAGTGCTTCCCCATTGAGAATGATATTTGCTGTGGGCTTTTCATAGATGGCTTTTAAGATGTCGAGGAATGTTCCCTCTATCCCTACACTCTGAAGAGTTTTGATCAGAAATGGATGCTGTATTTTGTCAAATGCTTTCTCTGCATCTAATGAGAGGATCAGATGGTTCTTGGTTTTTCTCTTGCTGATATGATGAATCACATTGATTGTTTTACGGGTGTTGAACCAGCCTTGTGTCCCAGGGATAAATCCTACTTGGTCATAGTGAATAATTTTCTTAATGTACTGTTGGATCCTCTTGGCCAGTATCTTGTTGAGAATTTTTGCATCCATGTTCATCAGGGATATTGGTCTATAATTCTCCTTTTTGGTGGGGTCTTTGTCTGGTTTTGGAATTAAGGTGATGCTGGTCTCATAGAACGAATTTGGAAGTACCCCATCTCTTTCTATCTTTCCAAACAGCTTTAGGAGAATAGGTATGGTTTCTTCTTTAAACGTTTGATAAAATTCCCCTGGGAAGCCATCTGGCCCTGGACTCTTGTGTCTTGGGAGGTTTTTGATAACTGCTTCAATTTCCTCCCTGGTTATTGGCCTGTTCAGGTTTTCTATTTCTTCCTGTTCCAGTTTTGGTAGTTTGTGGCTTTCCAGGAATGCGTCCATTTCTTCTAGATTGCCTAATTTATTGGCGTATAGCTGTTCATAATATGTTTTTAAAATCGTTTGTATTTCCTTGGTGTTGGTAGTGATCTCTCCTTTCTCATTCATGATTTTATTAATTTGAGTCTTCTCTCTCTTCTTTTTAATAAGGCTGGCTAATGGTTTATCTATCTTATTAATTCTTTCAAAGAACCAACTCCTGGTTCTATTGATCTGTTCCACAGTTCTTCTGATCTCGATTTCGTTGAGTTCTGCTCGAATCTTTATTAACTCCCTTCTTCTCTTGGGTGTAGGATCTATTTGCTGTTTTTTCTCTAGCTCCTTTATGTGTAAGGTTAGCTTTTGCATTTGAGTTCTTTCCAGTTTTTGAATGGATGCTTGTATTGCGATGTATTTCCCCCTTAGGACTGCTTTTGCTGCATCCCAAAGATTTTGAACGGTTGTATCTTCATTCTCATTAGTTTCCATGAATCTTTTTAATTCTTCCTTAATTTCCTGGTTGACCCTTTCATCTTTTAGCAGGATGGTCCTTAACCTCCACGTGTTTGAGGTCCTTCCAAACTTCTTGTTGTGATTTAGTTCTAATTTCAAGGCATTATGGTCTGAGAATATGCAGGGGAAAATCCCTATCTTTTGGTATCGGTTCAGACCCGATTTGTGACCCAATATGTGGTCTATTCTGGAGAAAGTTCCATGCGCACTTGAGAAGAATATGTATTCAGTTGAGTTTGGATGTAAAGTTCTGTAGATATCTGTGAAATCCATCTGGTCCAGTGTATCATTTAAAGCTCTCGTTTCTTTGGAGATGTTGTGCTTAGAAGACCTATCGAGTATAGAAAGAGCTAGATTGAAGTCACCAAGTATAAGTGTATTATTATCTAAGTATTTCTTCACTTTGGTTAATAATTGATTTATATATTTGGCAGCTCCCACATTCGGGGCATATATATTGAAGATTGTTAAGTCCTCTTGTTGAATAGATCCTTTAAGTATGATATAGTGTCCCTCTTCATCTCTCACTACAGTCTTTGGGGTAAATTTTAGTTTATCTGATATAAGGATGGCTACCCCTGCTTTCTTTTGAGGACCATTCGAATGGTAAATGGTTCTCCAACCTTTTATTTTCAGGCTGTAGGTGTCCTTCTGTCTAAAATGAGTCTCTTGTAGACAGCAAATAGATGGGTCCTGCTTTTTTATCCAGTCTGAAACCCTGCGCCTTTTGATGGGGTCATTAAGCCCGTTCACATTCAGAGTTACTATTGAGAGATATGAGTTTAGTGTCATCATGATATCTATTCAGTCCTTGTTTTTGTGGAATGTTCCACTGAACTTCTTCTTAAAGGGGAATTTTAAGAGTCCCCCTTAAAATTTCTTGCAGAGCTGGTTTGGAGGTCACATATTCTTTCAGTTCCTGCCTGTCTTGGAAGCTCTTTATCTCTCCTTCCATTTTGAATGAGAGCCTTGCTGGATAAAGTATTCTTGGTTGCATGTTCTTCTCATTTAGGACCCTGAATATATCCTGCCAGCCCTTTCTGGCCTGCCAGGTCTCTGTGGAGAGGTCTGCTGTTACCCTCTTACTCCTCCCCATAAAGGTCAGGGATTTCTTGTCTCTTGCTGCTTTAAGGATCTTCTCTTTATCTTTGGAATTTGCAAGCTTCACTATTAAATGTCGAGGTGCTGAACGGTTTTTATTGATTTTAGGGGGGGATCTCTCTATTTCCTGGATCTGAATGCCTGTTTCCCTTCCCAGATTAGGAAAGTTTTCAGCTAGAATTTGTTCAAATACATATTCTGGCCCTCTGTCCCTTTCAGCGCCCTCGGGAACACCAATTAAACGTAGGTTTTTCTTCCTCAGGCTGTCGTTTATTTCCCTTAATCTATCTTCATGGTCTTTTAATTGTTTGTCTCTTTTTTCCTCAGTTTCCCTCTTTGCTATCAACTTGTCTTCTATGTCACTCACTCGTTCTTCCACCTCGTTAACCCTCGTCGTTAGGACTTCTAGTTTGGATTGCATCTCATTCAATTGATTTTTAATTTCTGCCTGATTAGCTCTAAATTCTGCAGTCATGAAGTCTCTTGAGTCCTTTATGCTTTTTTCTAGAGCCACCAGTAGCTGTATAATAGTGCTTCTGAATTGGCTTTCTGACATTGAATTGTAATCCAGATTTTGTAACTCTGTGGAAGAGAGGACTGTTTCTGATTCTTTCTTTTGAGGTGAGGTTTTCCTTCTAGTCATTTTGCTCAGTGCAGAGTGGCCAAAAGCAAGTTGTATTGGGAAAAGGAAAAAAAGAGAGGAGAGAAAGAAGGAAGGAAAAGAGAAAGAGAAAAAAAGGAAGAAAAAAAAACGAAAAAAAAAGAAGAAAAAGAGAAAGAAAAAGAAAGGAGAAAAAAGGGGGTGGGGGAAGGAAACAAATCAAAAAGCAAAACAAAACAAAACAAAAACAAAACAAAACAAAAAAAAAGAACCACGGGGGAGTATCTTCTGATTCTGTGTACTTTAAGTCCCTTGACTTCCCCTGGAACTTGTCCGTCTAGCTGGTCTTCGGGGGGAGGGGCCTGTTGTGCTGATTTTCAGGTGTTAGCACTTGGGGGAGCTGCTCTGCCCCCTGCCTGGTGCAGGGCTCAGTGGGGGTTGTTTACCCCGTGAGGCTGCAGGAGGAACAACCCCAGTGGTGGGGCCAGCTCTGGAGCCCTGGAGTCAGCCCCCGCAGTAACTCCGGAGCTCTCCGTCTGCAGGGCCTGGAGGCTCCGGGGCGGGGCCGCTGATCTGCTCAGCTGGGGCAGGAGCGTCCTTGCTGTCCTGGGCCCTCCCGGCCTCTGCCTGTCCCGGGGGAGGCCGGATCCTGGGCTGTGTCCCGGCGCCCTGTGCTCCGGGGCCTGCGCTGTTGGATTCGCGCTCCCGGGCCGCGCAGCCCCCTCCGCGGAGCCTCCGCCCGAGCCCCTCCGAGCTGCTCCAGGTCCCGCCGTGCGCGCTGCAGCCCTTAGGGAGCTCGGTGCACTCTCCTGGGCGCGCAGTTGCTCTGTTACTGTCCCAGGGAACCCGAGGGCATCCTCGCCCTCCTGGGTCCTGCTCCAACTCCCTGCGGGTGCCTTTCCCCCGGGAAGGTTGGTGCAGCTCCTGCTTCTCCGGGACGGGGCTCTCCTGTCCGGGGGACACTCGCCCCGGCCTCAGCCCGGCTCCTCGCGGGGCCCCTCCCCCTTGGAGGCCTTTGTTTCTTTATTTCTTTTTCCCCGTCTTCCTACCTTGATAGAAGCGCGAACTCTTCTCACTGTAGCATTCCAGCTGGTCTCTCTTTAAATCTCAGGCCGAATTAATAGATTTTCAGGATAATTTGAAGGTTTTCTTGGTAATTTGGTGGAGACAGGTGATTTGGAGACCCTACTCTTCTGCCATCTTGCCCCTCCTCCAGATTTCCAGTTTTTTAAGTGTATCAGACACATATAGGGTGGTAGGCACTTGTCAAATATGCAGATTCTGAGAATATTCAATGCCACTAAGTCTCATCCAGAAGCTCTGGACCCATGTCTAGTGAGTATCTTTAAGAAATTAGATGACTAGATCATGGAATGGATATTAGGAAACTTGCAAGACTTAAGAAGAATGACTGGAAAGTAGGAGGCAGATCTGTAAGGGCCCTTCATGACATGCCAAGGCATTTGGACTCTGTCCTGAAGACAGTAGCAACCCTAGTAGGATTTTAAGTACAGATAAGGTCATAACTGTTAGTTACAAAAATTATTTTGGCTGCAATATAAAATTGGATCAAGGCAAGTAAAGCTGGAAACAAATAGAACAGTTAAGAATCATACCCCATATGAGTCTCTGACCAGGGCAGCTTGAAAAAAAAAAAAAAGGGAGCTCTAACAAGCAACCAGAAGGTCAAGATCCCTGCTGCTGGATTAGATGAGGAAGTGAGGATGAAAATCTGAAATGACATCTAGGTTTGTATTTTGAATGACTGGATGGATAACAGTGGATGTTTACCAAGCATTGACTATGGGCCAGGCTCTGTTCCAATGTGGAGACATAGCAAAGTATGACAAATTGCCCATTTAGGAAACAGTGGGTTCAAGATTCAAATCCACAGCAACTGTCTAGAGTCCATGCTTCTACCCACTGCACTGGCTTACTCCATGTCTGAGAAAGAAGAGTCTAAGATTTGAGATAGGAAAGGAGAAAAGTAAGAACAGGGACTGAGGGATCCCTGGGTGGCGCAGCGGTTTAGCGCCTGCCTTTGGCCCAGGGCGCGATCCTGGAGACCCGGGATCGAATCCCACGTCAGGCTCCCAGTGCATGGAGCCTGCTTCTCCCTCTGCCTATGTCTCTGCCTCTCTCTCTCTCTCTCTCTCTCTGTGTGTGTGTGTGTGTGACTATCATAAATAAATAAAAATTTAAAAAAATAAAAAAATAAAAAAAAAGAACAGGGACTGAAAGAGATGTAAACAGTGGTTAGAGAAAGCAGAGGAGACAGCACAGAAAGGGGAGCCTGGAGATGAGAAGAGGAAAGATATTTACCGAGATCTCACAGGAAGAATGACTTTGATGACATATGCTGCAGAAAGCAAGATAAGAACCAAAAGAGTCCTTTAGTTCTGACCATCTGGAGGCCACTGGAGAATTCACATGTATTTCCATGAATTGGTATGGAGAGACCACAGAGGCATAGGCAACAGGGAAGCAATGAGAGAGAACAATCCTCAGAGCATAGGCAATATAAAGGAAGAGAGGCAAACTATTCACACAAAGAGCACACAGACACAGTAGGGCATGGAAGAAACTAGTCAAGAGGGATAGAGAAGGCAGTGAGGATATCTGAGGGGCATGGTGAGGTGAGTGAGTCAGAGGTGGTAGTAGGCAGCAGATTAGTCTAAAGAATAACGAGAAGGGTCTACAATGACAATCTTTAGGAATTGGAGGATATCATGGACATACAAAGTGGTTGCTAGGGAATGATGAGAACCTAGTGAGGTTGGGGTCTCACCACTGGCATGGTTGTGATGGCATTTTCTTCAGCTGTGCCCACCAGTTTGAGTATAGGTATACAACCAGGCTCACAGCTAAAGGATTTGTAGGATGGTTTTGTGTGGCTATTTGGTTAGTGCAGATCACAGTGAAGTAGACCGGTGCATTGATCTAAGTGGGTTAAGATAGATGAATAGAGAAATGGGTGGCCAGATAGATGAATAATAAGGTCTTGACAAGAATACATGTCCCCATTAGACCAACACAAAACAAGAAGCGAGGCAAAGCAGAAGCTCATGGCCTCATTCTAAACAGGAAATCCAAGCATGAGCTAATGAAGAGTTGTGAAGAGCTTTAAGTTCAGGCAGCTGTGCCCTAGGAAAGCTAAACTCCACAGCTATGCTCTGGATCCTAGCCCAGGGCAGTCCAGCCCACTGGAGCCCAGGGTGAAAGGGAGAATCACGTAGCATGGGCAGCCTCTTTCTGAGTTCCTTAAGTTAGGGAGTCATTACTGCTGGGTATAGCACTGTCATTTGTGTCCTCATTTCTCTTCTTCTCTTCCTCTATGTATCTTAATTTCCTTCCTTCAATGAACAGCTCAAATCTTGCCTCCTTAATTAAATCTCTCATGCCCTAAAGCCTGTTACATATTAAATGCTCAATAATGAGCATTTATCAAATGAGCAGTTATCAAATAATAACTGCCATGTTTTCATGATCAGCACTGATACTGTTTTGATGGTATTTGTTTTCTTATATCCCCAGATGGTCTGTGGACTCCCATGAGGCATTGAACACACCTTCTCATTTCAACTCCCAACTACCACTGCCTGAGGGCCACAGCAGTGCCTTCAGTTGGTAGATGACCTTTACCCTCAACTCTGCTTGAAGTCATCTAAGCAAACTGTCGGGCAAAAAGGAGTGAGGATAGAAACCCTGGGAAGTGCCACAATGGGCAGCCCCAGTACTGACAGCCAAATCCTGTCCCTGTCTTCAGAGAATTGTTCATTGGTGTATCAGTGAGGGCCCGGCAGGAAATGGGGTTTTGAACCCACATTGGGGTTTTGAAAATAATTTAGTGATGGGACTAGGGACGGATTTAAGGAAGCCAATGAAAGATGTCAAGACACCCAAAGATTAGAACCTAAAGGGCCTGAGGGGCCAGGGCATGGAGGAAATAATGTTATCAGAACCAAGTAGGAGCTACAGTCCTGGAGAACAGCCCACCTGGTAGGTAGTGTGGAGAAACAGCTACAGCTGGAGCTGTTGTCCAAAGTGAGAGGAGAACAGAGTAAAATCACCCTGAACTCACTCTCCCTACCACCCCAGCATCCTGCCAGTGGCTCCCATTGATGAATCAAACAGAAGACAGTCACAGGACCACAGGGGAGCCTGGGGAAGGTAGTTTGCAGGGGTCAACATCCTAGGGCAGCAAGCAGGACAGTAAAGGCAGAAATGGATGGGGTAGGGGTAGCCAATGTTGTGAAATATGCACAACTAGCAAAGAGAAAGACCAAGTGAAGGAATGTATGCAACAATATCCACAGACAAAAGAGTGAATATCTTCAGAAAAGGTTGGATACCTAACTGGGAGGAGGTTAATTATTGTTGACTAAGTGTTTGCTTAATAGTTGTTGGGGACATGCTAGGAAGATCAAGTAGAGCCCACCTGGGTAGAGTAGGAGCAGAAATGGTGAGATGTGGGGATTTTGTGACCCTATCTCCAATAGCAAATTAAGGGATGATCATGAAAACCCTCTTAATCAATCTTGGTCTTGTATCCAAAAATCACCATCACATGACAATAAAAGAAATACATTTAAAAAACTGAAACCTGGCCTGGGTAAGGGAATCAGCCCTACCGTAAGCAGGCCTGAGGCAATGAAAATGAGCAAGTGTGGTATTAGTTTAAAAAGCCCCCTAACAATGCTGGGGGCAGTGGTCATCACTCTATGGCATGACACAGGCAGTGGCCAGAGAGGCTCTGATGGCACCGAGAGACAGCTACAGCTTACAAACCCATGGTTGTTTTCTTCCTGGAAGGGAAAGCGGGCTGGGAAAGAAGCAATGATGCTCAAGGGATTAACGGTGCAGCCCCTGCCAGGAGCAGGTGGTAGCTCAGCGGGCTCGAGAGACTGGAGTCCCATATCCCTTCCCCACAACAACTGTGAGTTTTATTAAGAGATGCTTACATTCGATGAGAGTGGGAATTATGTGGAACTCATCTCACCACCCATTTGACTCTGTTGATTAAGTTTCCTTCTCCAAGACCTTGCACTGTGAGTGCTTGCAAGGATGATAAGAGAGAAGCCAGTCCCCAAAAGCCCCATCCCTTGGGTAGCTGAGCCACAGGACTCTAGCCACAATTTCCATCTAGACCCTGCTCCAGCAGTGTTCCCCATAAAGGGGACATATGGGAGGGGAGATGATAGTAGTACAAGCCTTTCTATTATTATAATTGTTGTTATACAATACAGTCCACGAAAAAATTCTCTGAAAAGACAAATATAAGGTATTATATAAAAAGCCAAGAAATGTATCTGTGTATGCAATGAGACAACAAACTAAATTTTCCTCTTTGGATTCAAATATATGTATATGTAACACACATATAATTATGTATTATTAAGCACCAGAGCTCTTCAATGGCACTTCCCACTTCACTCAGGGCAAAAAAAAAGTCTTACAATGGCCTACAAGCCCTTTCAAGGGTCCCCAACTCCTTTCTAAACTCATCTTCCCTGAAGCACAGTCTCATTCCTTGCTATTCTTGAAAGATGCCACACCTTTAAGGCTTTAGCAAAGGACGGTCCTTCTTTCTGAATGCTTTTTCTCCAAATACTTGCCCTGGTTTACCACCTCACCTATTTCCAACATCATTTCAATGAAGCCTGCCCTGACTGCCCCACTGAAAATTGCTTTCCTCCCAACCCCCACCATCTCTATATCCCTTACTGATCTCTGCTTTTCTTTTATTCCCACAGTGCAAGACATTCTATCATACCATTTAGTTTCCTTATTTGTTTTATTATTGTATGTTATCTGTTTCCTTCTCTAGAATGTATGTTCTGTAAGGATGATGATCAGTACACTGTCCACAAACACTTAGAGCAATGCTTGGAACAGATTAGGCATTAAACAGGTATTTGTACCTGGATGAATGAACGAATGAATGATCTACCATGTGCCAGACCTTAATTACAAGTCTTTACACCATTCTGCTTGTGCCTAGCATAAATTTTGTCACAAATTAATGCTTCATAAAGGGTAACTGATTTTACTTACTCAACAAACATTTATTGAAAGCCTATTTTACCTAAAACATCACAGGAGATGTTAAGACATTTAAGATACCCAATCTTCTCTCAAAAAAGTAATTGTGTAGTTGGGGATGTGGTCAACATCAGAGTGTCCCCCAGTATCCAATTCTCCTCCCCTTCCAGACACCTGGAAAACTGTGCTTTCCAATTGCCTTGCAAGATGTCTGGTTGTTGACTAATTGGCCAAGGAAATGTGGGCAGGAATGATATGTTTCATATCCAGGATGAATCAGTGGAAAACACTATCTATCTCTGTGACAGTGACCAAAGAGGCCTGTTCTCTGGGGCACAATTACAGGATGGAGGAGACCCACTTAGCTTGGATCCTTGAGCAAGAACATGAAACTCTGTAGTAGTGAGCCATTGGCATTTGGGAATCTTGTTTCTGCATAGCCTAGCCCTTCCTGATTAGCATGGGGTACAGAGGGGACCGTGAACCTGATAAGAATGTTAAGAACAGGATGAATAGCTTTCATGAAGCTGGATGTAACAAGTGGCCAGTAAGTGGTACAGTCATTGAAGCATCTGTTCCTTAATGTTGAAGGATCACTGAGTAAACTGAACACGAGAACAGAGAGCATTGTAAGAATGAGTAGAATTTAAGCAGAAAAAAAAAAAAACTTTTTAGTTGGACTAATGGCTTTTAGGAAGGGGTGATGATGATGGGACACTCGGGGTGGGGGTGGGGGGGTTACTCAGTCAAATCTAAAGCCAGCTGAGATAATGGAAACCAGCTGACTTACTCACAATCAGCCAAGCTTGACATAAAATTGTCAGCATTGGGACAGGCCCCAAACAAGGAGAAGCACATTTCCCCTCACATTGCCCCACATACATTTCACAGGAGCAAATGTATCTTAAAATTCAATTTACCCTTTTTTGTTGATTTAGGGTAGCTGTTTAATTAGTTTTTAGCATCCCACATTGTTTATGGTCATTGTTTCAATGGAAGTTAAAAGTGAGAAAGTTTACCATGCCTTGATTTGTAGACAAAATAACTAACAGTTCCAGATTTCTCTCCTCTCCCCTTGCCACATTTCTGATTTAACAGTGTCTCTGACCTGGTGAATTGCTTCTAAATCAAATCCCTGGGTTTTCTGAACTTCTACTATATGGAACTTCTCCCCTAAGACAACATCCCTCCAGCTGAGAAAACATGTCTTGTCTTGGTGTTGCAAGTGATAGAATGTCTGATAACAAATGCAATAGACCAAAAGAACATTTGTTTTCTGGAAATAGCATCATCCTCAACGAAGGAAAGTCCACAGAAAGCTTAAGCAGAGAAGTTCACTTTGGAGTCCACTAAGGCTGGTTCCTGAGCAAACCTAAGACTTGCCCACGAACCAAACCAAACTTGGAGATGGCTCCAAGCAGAGAATATTGCTTCTTATTGTGGGGTTATAATTAATAAACAGTGGGAATTAAACATCAACCATATAACAGCCCCTATGCAGGGAGGCATGGGACATATAAGGAGAATAGGGTCTGCTCCCACATTTCTCACAGTTCTGTGTACACACAATTACATCTCATGGAAAAGAAACTAACAGTGGCTTGACAGTAGCCATGTTATTCAGGCTCTCTTCCTACTGCCCTTAGCATCACAGCCTGCTTGCCCAAGTACTTCCAGTGGGCCAAAAAGAGGAGCAGTCTCAGAAAGAACTTTCTGAAGGAATTCAAAACATAGACAACACATAGAAAATAAAGATTACTTAAAGTTCTAAATATAAGACTGTGACAAGGTTGATGCAAACATAGCATATGAAGAAATGGTCTATTTTAGGAATATTCCTATTTGGGGGAATTGGCTAAGTTGTTAGAGGGATACACACTTTGAAAAAGAGATTTTTCCTCAAAGCCCACCAGGATTGTTCCTGGCTCCTGTCATTCTTGTCATTCCTAACTTCCTGCTATACCATATGTATGTCCATGCGCGCACACACGCACACACACACACACATGCTTACACACCACAGCATGAAAGCCGAGGTCAGTGGTTAACAGCATGAATGTTAGAGCCGGATTGCCTGGGCTCAAACCTGGCTTTATCATTCTTTAGCTATATGCCCCTAATCAAGTTATTCAACGTCCCTTTGCCTTCCTGTCCTCATTTGTAAAATGGGACTAATCATGGTATTTACCACACAGGGCTCTATGGGAATTGAATGGAGTGATGTGTATAAAATACTTAGAATACTACCTGACAGGTACTTGAATTCCCTGTTTCTATTATGGTTCTTAGTATGTGTGTGTCAATTCAATGGGCAGCCAGAGGAGACCTCACATATGCTGGGGCTCCATGCTTCAAGAGAGTATTTCATAGGCACCACCCTTAAGGTTATTATAATCTGCTTGGGAATACAAAATATGGAGAAAGAGAGACTAGAGAAAGTTCTAGGGTGTGTTTGAGGCCAGATGAGAGGGTGTAGCCACTAGTCTTGAGTAGTTGGGCTCCTGACATGTGCCCAGCACTCAGCCCCCTCTTCCTGTCTGACTTCTTCCTCACCTGAGTGCAGGAAGGCAAACACTGAAGCAAAACCAATACAAAATGATGTCACCATACATCACGACCACCACTTCGCTGTCCCAAGAACTAAGGCATCCCACCATGGCCTACGGTCCTTGAAATGCAGAAAATAGGGGTTGAAAGGTATTCCCTTCTGTTTTCTCAGCCACTGTTTCTTAAACAGTCAAGAAACACCTCTCAAAATAGCCTGACTTGCTACGACAGCCTTGGGCTTCCAATCTGCCAATGTTTGTTTCTAGAGCAAAGGCAACAAGCTGCCCGGCAGGTCCCACTCTCCATCAGAGGCCAGGATGGAAGTGGGAAGCACTACCCACCATTTTTGTGTGCCATCCACTATTAGAAACCCACAGCCCTCTTTAGCTTGGCCCGACAAGAAGCCTCTCTGTCTTTGCCCTCTCCAAACATGCTCACCTACCCAGGACACCATGGGGCATTGTGTAAAAATACCATAGTTCCCAAATGTTTCAATAATAGCATCCCACCTGTGCTCACATTTAAAACTGTATTAATTCCAGTTGATGATCAGACAGGGCAGGGCTGAGGAGCAATCCTTCCTGAGAAGTTCTCCCCTATTGTCTGGCTCACAGTCCAGAGAAAGGAGGTATCAGTGGTAGCTGGACAATGAAGGAATACCTCCCAAAGGTCAGAGGAGTTAGCAGATGCTTGAGAAATGGTTCTGATTAATTTATATAGCAATGGTTAGAAATGGCAAGATTATCCCAGATGTGGGAATTGGCAAGGGCGAAGGTGCAGGAGACGTCAATGTAACACCTGCAGAGGATGGTGCTACAATTACGACATGCAGGGCAGGGGGCAGGGGGCACAAACACACACACAGAGACATTTATTTACATTAGCAGACTTTCACACTATGCCACTTACATCCTCTCATTTGATTTTCACAACTGATCTGTTGGATTAGTAGGATATGATATGATTCTTCATGCCATAGGAAAGATATTCAAGCTCAGAGAGAGAGAAGCAATTTGTTTAGTTCTTTTAAATTAGTAAATATGGAATTTGGATTTTAAGCCAGAAGTTCTAAGTTCAGTGCATTTTCCAGATGCTTTCTTCCCTCTCTTCTTCCTTTGCCTCGGCTTCCTCTTCTTCCTCTTCCTCCCTAGCCCCTTCTCCTTCTCCTCCTCTACTGTTCCCCTCCTCTCCTCCCTCTCCCCTCCTCCCTTTTGCTCTCCTCTACTGCTCCCTCTCTAGCTATGGCTTCTACCTCCATCTCCATCGCTGTCTCCCTCTCAGCAGTCCTGTGCATGCAGAAGTTATAGAGGTAGGTCAGGCACCTAAGAATGGGGCTCCTGAGTGCCAGCTGAGCCTACACTTCCCTCCAGTCTTTCTTAGAAGCATGAGTCCTAGTCACTCTGACCTTCCCTGAGTACTCTCTCCTTCCTGCTCCAGAGCTGGAATCCCATTTGCACATTCTGTCACCACTGGGGAATAGAGTGTATCTGAGGCAGAGGGGAGTCCTTCTCAGGAGACCCATCTGCCGAATCATGCTGCACCAGAGACATGACGTCCTAGTGTGAGGACAGGAAAAGGGAAAGAGAAAAGGGGGCCTTGGGGAAACAACCAGTGCTGAGAGGGAAAGAATGCCACCATGGCTAGCTAGGTTGCCTGTATTCATGGATCTAAATGCACATGAGGGACTACAACAATAAGCAAAAGGAATAGAAAAAGAACTGAATCACTGAGAAGGAAAATGTCAGGCCGCATATGTAAATGTCACTGCCAGACAGTCTTCCTGGCCAATCAACTAGCCTACAGAATGATCATGCCCCAAGATTCAGAAGGCCTGGGGAAGTGCTTAATGTGGGAAGAGAGAATCTGGTCTCTGAGATCTCCCTCTTTGAGTGATCTCTAGAATTTTGCTTAGTTTGGGAGTCCATAGGAATCCCAGATGCTGCTTCAGACACCATGTTTCTCTCTCTCTCTCTCTCTCTCTCTCTCTCACACACACACACACACACACACACACACACACACAATATCACATATCCTATCCAGACTCACACTTACCAACAGGACCCTGTGCTGGGAACCTCTCTTCACACCAGGCCCCAGTCTCCTCCATGACGTTCACCTGGAAACACTCTGATAATCTCATTCCCATACCTGTGATAATGCCTGAGAAAGGGGCCTCCAAGTGTTCATCCTGGATAATATATGTATTGATGGAGAGTCATGCCTTGGGCCAAAGGAATGAGACTGCAGGGCAAAAGTGCCTACAGGATGCACACCTCATTTCCTTCCAGACAGAAACTATAAGAAGCTATAAGGAAATAATAGCACCAGGAAGCCTCACCCATGCAGGATGAGGAGCCCCACTTCTATTCCCGGGCTCCATCTGCAAGGAGCCAGACTCGCCCTTTCTGACTTACCTACTGTCTGGCACCCTACCCTCCCAAGTAAATCTTCAGAAGTGGGATCTCTCAAGGCCCCTCTGTGTAGTCCACACAATGCTTTGGATTGACTTTTATATCCTGACTTAGGAGAACAAGTGCCATACTGTTATTCCTCCTTGATATAAGCTGATTTGTGGTTTTACCTCTTTCAAGCATCCAGAAATGCCCAAGTCTGGGTGTTCAAAAAACAAGTCATTATTCTTCCTCTCACACTCCTGCCACATTTCCAACTTTAGCTTTTCCAGATTTTTTCTTACCCCCAAACTCACCCATAGCAATGAGGGACTTTTTTAGGATAGTGGAGCTGGTGCTTCTCTGGGAAGGAGGTGTGAGGACATGTCCCTCCATCCTCCCCTCAAAGGGGACTGGGGCCCAGGGTAATCAAAGGCATTTATGGCAGAAACAAGTTTACTGTGAGAAGGATCTTAGGACCAATAGCCTTCCTTGAGCCAAAGCATTTGGATGGGAAGGATAGAACATGAGATGAGAGGATAAAAATTGTTAAACTACATTGATTGACTGGAAAACATATAGATACAACCTAGCCTTATATATGCTTTGCCTTGGAGCCCTCACCCCATCGTGGAACATTCCATAGGGATGAATTTCTTAGGGGGTGGAGGTACCTATAGTCATAACCACAGCCCTTGAATCTGATCAAACTTTGCTTTAAACTTTAAATGGTGCCATTTTAAACACATTCCTCCTTAAAACTTGCATGTATATATGACTCTCATCTGTAAAGAAGCTATTAGCTCCTCTAGGACAAGAACCAGATCTCCCTTGGCATTGCATTTCCTTCTCACCAACCCTTATCCTCGTGCAGGGCTGGGTACACAGAAAGAGGGTCACACATTGCAACATGAGAAAAGCTGCACTTGGATGCAGGAGAGCCAGGCTTTTACCCTTGGACTTAATTATCATGTGATTTCAAAAAATTCACCTAAATTCTCTGAGCCCTTGCTTCTCACCTGTAAACCGACACTTGAGCTACTTCACTTCTTTAATGGAAAACCAACTTGAAAATGCTGAAATTAATATATGCTATCCAAATCTTATGCACTGCAGACCCTCACATTCACAGGTTCTACTACTCCATCTCTGACAGCTTCCAAGAGACCCCAAAATCCCAGGACATAACAGGAAGTCATCACTTTGCTGGGAACTGATTTCCATTCAGGGGCCAATAAGGCCAGGTTAGTTTTGCACCTAGTGAGGGAGTCTAGCTAACTGCCCAGCATCCACCCTTCCCCATGCACAGCAGGTCTCCCCCATGTGCAGACACCCCAGTGAGGAATCTGAAGGAGCAACGGCAGTTCGTATGTGTGTCAACTGTATTTTTTTTAACATGTCTTGAATTCTTCTGCTTGCCACCACCCACCTACCCTAATTCCACCTCATCACCCTTTCAGGGATGTTGCAACATCCTCCAAACTAGTTGGCTTACTTCTAGACTTTGCCCCCTAGGGCCATTCTTAACACAGTGGCTGCTATCCTTAAAATCATAAGACAGATCCTGCCATTCCTTCATCCAAACTCTCCATGCTCCTCAGCCTCCCCATCTGAGGGTAAAGAGTGCCCTGGCCAACTATTGGAGGGCAGTGAATAAATATCTGTGGAATGAACGAATGGTTGCTGTATTGCATTTTGAGAGAGAGAGAATTATACATGACTGTGTTTTTCATGTGTTTGAGATTCACAAAGGCCTCAGGATATAATCTCACAGATGTCAAGATTCTCCCATACTACAATAGTAAATAATCCATACATATTTAATTGTATATGGAAGTGAATTGAACGACACCTAAATTCACATTTCCAGACAATGCCCAGAATAGGTGTACAAATCAATCCAGGATTGTGCACTGAAGCATGAGGTTAGCACACATGCCGCCCAAGAAATGGTGGGGGTCATGTGAGAGGGTGGGAGGGTGAGAGCCCTGGGTAAGCCCAGAGAGCCTTCCTCCGGCTGGCTAGGGCTGGGCAGTGATCACTGCCCGCAGTGGGGAGGAGCAGCACCGGGTGACTTGCTAAGAGAATTCTGTGGAGTATGTTAATTTCTGTGGGACTTCAGAGGCCCCATAACTCTTGGAGATTAATAAGAATCTGGGAAGTATCTGTCTTTGCCGGCTGCTTTCATTTGCGCAGTAATAAAGCTCGCCTTTCTTGTTTAATAAAAACAATGTGGAAACAAATGGTTCTGTGCACAGTGGAACTTTAAAGAAATGAATTCAGCAGCACGGAGGGAAGCGTTTCATCACACTGCCGGCTCCCCAGATCTAAAAAAGAAGCGATGCTTCCCTTTTCCCACCCACTTTTGCATACCCTACCCCATATTTTAGTTGTGCATCTGGACCTCTTCCTGAGGTGCCAGGCTGGTGTGTGGAATGGGGAGGGATGGGCAAGTCTCCTGCCCCTGTTGGCCTGCACTTGTTCCTCAAACAAAGAAAGACCAAGCTTGTCTCCTGAAATCCCAGTAGCCGGAAGGAGGTGGGTGGAGGCCCAGTCCCAGGCTGGCAATAAATATGATGAGAAATAACCAGCTTGCCTATAAAGGGAAACCTGCCTGGGAAGAGAAACAGTCTGAGAAATGGTTTAGACGTATCACTAGGAAATGGATCACTAAAGGGTCCCCGGGAAAAATCTGGGTCCCCTTGCCCATTTGTGCATACATCATGCTCAGGTAGATGGCACACAGAGGGCAGACAGTCCCCATTTAGTTGCCTCAGCCACAAAAAGAGTCCAAACACCAGCTAAATAAACCATCACCCTAACCCCAACAGTGCTTCTGAGGTCCCCCATCATTATTTTCTTAATTTAGGAAGCCTGAGCTCCCAGCTCTGGCCCTTGCTAGAAGGTTATGTCTCCACTTTGAGGTTCTGTAGGACCATGTGAAAAATGGTACTAAGGCTGGTGAGGGCCTAAATGACACTTCTTGATGCGGAGAAAGACGAGTGGACAGCCTCCCACTATGGGAGAACCCAGAAAATACAGGATTTATTAACTGCCTACTATGTGCCCTGCCCTGCTGGCCACCATCCCCGGCGGGGGGACACATGAATCACAGTAATGAATTAGAACCTCATTAAATTAGACAAGTAGGGGGTCTGGCCTATCTGCATTAATGAAGATCTGATTTATTAACTATCTTTAAAGAAATGCAGTTTTATTACTTTCAAGTATAAGCATTGATTCATATCAAGTGCCAACAAGTATTGCCAAGTGGAGGTACTGATGGCCCTGCCTTAACAAAAAGATAAGATTAATTTGTAATTAACGGCTTCCATTTGCATGGAAACAATTAATGGGCTAAAATCCTCATAAAAACAGTGCAATCTATTAACTAGATTAATAATGACCCCTTTACAATCTAGGATTACTTATTAGTTTTTTTTCCAGAAAAGGCAAAGGTCAAATCTCCAGGAGCTTGGGTGCTATGCTGAGCCTAGAAAAAATTAGAAAGATGCCCAAGCTTGTTTGCATAGTCCCCAGCTCTCTTATCTCTTTTTCTTCTCAATTTCTTTCAGTATTTATTAAGGGTAACTGAAAGAATTTTTAAAAGAAAAGTGTAAGATAATCTTTGACCTCAAGGAGCTTATAGCCTGGCTGGGACAAGAAGACACAGATATATTAAGATATTAGGGAGAAAATAAAATGCTCAGTCAAGATAATGCATAAGCAGTAAGCGCCAACTATGTCTGAACCCATTAGTGGTACTGGTCACTGTGGGAATCCTCTGGCATATATATGTTAATATGTAAGCAACCCTGGGAAGTTAGGCATTATAGTTTCCCATTCCATAGTTGAAGAAACCAAGGCTCTGAATGCTCTACATTTTGTCTATATCCACACAGCTGATATGACATGTGGCAACTGGTCTTCAAAATGGCCCACCACTGTGTGGACTCAGCCTCTTGCACCTAGGCTAGGTCTGACTCACTTTTGACCAACAAGAGTATTATAGAAGAAGTGCTGTGTGACATCTGCGGCTAGATCATAAGAAGCCTAATAATGTCTGTCCAGGCCTCCTAGAAAATTTCCTGAGGGGAAGCCAGTCAGTAGTAAGAAATCCAACTACCTTGAGGGTGGACATGCTGTGAGGAAATCCAAACTAGCCACCTGGAGAAGCTATGTCAGAAAAGAATGATGCTCAGACAATCCTCAGCTATTATAGCCATCCCCACTGAGGTACTAGGCAGGTGAGTAAAGACTCCATCTGGGACATGCAGCCCAGTTGAGCCTTCAGTTGACTCCAATGCCAGGCACTGTATGTCAACAACCATGAAAGAGACCCCAACCAAGAATCACCCAGATGAGCCCACACAGTCCAAAAATGGTTTATTTCTAAATATCTTGATAGATAATAGTAGATAACCAGAACCAGCTGGTGAATTAGAGTAGTCTAATGACAGAGTCACAAGCTTAAGCATCATGCCAGACTAGCAGTTGGGTGTGACAGACCACTGTGTGATGACTGTATGTGTGTGTCCCCTCATCCTTTCCCCTTCCCTCAGCTGGAAAATCTCAAATAGGCCTGCTCCTTCATCCTGGTTCCTGTTATCTGAGAATGCTATTCAGTCTGTGAGCATGCCTCAGAGTAGCTATAACCTCACTCAGCTTCTGTGGATCAGCATCTGTTAGGCATTAAAACACAGGGCAGAGAGTGACTCTACTTGTCCCTCAGATCCATCTTCATGCCCTCTTTGTGGATGCTGTGAGAATCTGTCCAAGGTGCTCTATTCAGATTTACATCTCCCTGGCGTGAGTTCCGGAGTTCTCTACTTTTAGCTTCACACTCTCCTCTCCCTGATCCCCTATTGCCCCTCCAGATCCACAGAGATTAGGCTATTCGGTTCTGCTGGCACCTAATTTTGCTTGAGATCTAAGCAGGTGTCACTCTGAACTCAGATGAATTTGTTCAGAGTCTGAATAATCTCTAGACCTCTGGTATATACTAGTCCACCTCACAACAAAAATGAGTGCTTGCCTAAAGCAAGATTTGTCTTATGTCCTATTCTGGCTTTGGGGTCTGCTGGCCCCAACAAGGCCAACCAGAGGCTGAGACCCGTGTACAAGGTGATACTCAAAATGTTATATGCCTCAACCTGTCACCAAGGAATTTGCCTTTTGTCAGAGTCCATCTGTTACTAATAAAATCAAGCCCCTGTTATAAAATTCCTGCCATTCTTACATTCAGGCTAGCTACTTTGAGGAGTCTCTCTTCAAAATCCCTGGACATCCTGCTATTTCACTTCTTCCATGTATATACGCCACTGGCCTGACTTTCTGGTGACTGCCTACATCCCAGAATTCTATTAGGATTCCCTTCTATAGCTTAGCACAAAGCCAGGAGTTTAATTAGAGGATGAGGCTATAACAAAGGGAAGAAATCCTCCTCCCTCTTCCTCTCAGCTGCCCACACCTTCTAGCCCTGAGGACTCTGAAAGAAAGCTCGAGGAGAAACCTACCTCTCAGAGATAGCATGGGACAATCAGGTGCACCACACATGTGGAAGGTGGCAGGTGAACTCTTGGAGACATCTCTGGCACCCTAAGCCCCACTGAAGCAAGTCACATAGCCAGGATGAGGAGCTCTGATCTTGGAACAGAACCCTGGATGTAAATTTGGGCTCTGCTACTTTCTCATTCTGTGACTTCCTGTAAGTTCTTAATCTCCAAGATTAGTTTTCTCCTCTGTAAAATAGGGTTATTAATGCCCATTACATAAAATTCAATGAGAAAATATCTATAAGACTTTTATATAGTACTCAACAAATGATATCTGTTAGCAACAGTAGTTATATATGTGTATATATACATATTTTTTTCATATCTTTAAATCAACTTGTAAGATTTCATATTAGGCCCCTAATTACATCTCCAGATTCAATTCAAATGAATAGAGTGAGACACATCTCATAAGAGACTTACTGAATCCTCACAAAATCACTACTACTATTACACTGTTTTTAGAATGAAAATGAGATCTGGAGACGTGCAGTAACTGGTACGACAACTCTGCAATGGCAAGTTAGGAAGTTAAGAGCAGTGACTTGGCCAAGGTGGCACAGCCCCCTGGAAAAAACCCTCTCTCTGAATTTGGAGTTTAACTCTAAGGGTATGCCCTGCCACCCTGACCTTGCTAATGTAATGACTCATCTGTCCACAAACAGGCACTTGGTTGAACATTTACTTTCTACCAAGTTCTAGGAGAGATATGAAAAAAAGAAATAGCCAGGTCTTCTTTTGAGGAGTTCAAGACTAGCAGGAGAGACAAGAAACATATAAGCATTATAATAATGTTTTAAAATGAATGCAGAAAATACTGTTAGGCATGTACCAAGTCTAAGAAGGCCTCTAGGTGTTCCAAATCAAGAAGAGCAGATAACATCTGGGAGATAAATATCAGGACATGTGTCAGGGTCCTGGAAAGGATGGAACATTCAAAGTTTTCTTTGCAGAACATTTATGACAATAGGGCAGGCAGGGTGACGAGGAAGTAAAAGGAGGGTCTATGTGGGAACCCAGGATCCACAGAAGTACAGATGTGGCCAGTCTCAGGTTAAAGAGATGGGGACAGGGAGAGGCCACTCACATTGAAAGGGAGAGAGCAGACCACTGACTAGGGTAGGGAACTTACAGTGACAGGTGACATGACTTCACAAGAGGAAAGGAGGGAGGAAACACTCTGACCCCACATATGTCTCTCTCTATTGGCCCATCTAACCAGAAGCCAGAGGATTTGTGCACCATTGATGCAACCCATACAGGACATCCTGCAAAGCAGAAGGCAGGTAAGGAAGGCATCTGGAGGCCAGTGGGAACTATGCAGCATGGGAGGCTCTGAATTTTTAGTGGAATCTGAGTAGGTCAGGAGAGGAAAGCATCCCACTGAGGAAGCCAGTGTTTGTAGGCAGGATGAAGGTATGAGACCAGTGGAAGGTGATGGATGATGAGAACACCAGCTTAGCTGGGCTGGCTGGGCTTAGCAGAAGAAGAGTGGGATTTTAGGCTAGACCAAATGTTCTGAATTATGTGTTAGATCATCAGAACATCCAGCACAGTGTCCAGTACACAGCAAGATCTCAGTAAGTCTTTTTGAAGAAATAAATAAGCATAACCATTAAATACTTGGGTATGAGAATCTGAGATGCCACAAAGGAAAGCCCTCTCTAGATCCTACATATGAAGAGGAGCTCTTGCAGGTAAACTGGGAAGATAGGCTTCATTCTTTTCATACTTTTTCCTCTTCCTGGCCTTTATTTGTGGAACCACTGTCCCACTGAGCAGATATAGCCCACTGAGGCCCAGGAGAACCACACCTCCTTCAAAGAGAGTCTAGTCTTTTCCTCTACTTTTATCTTGAACACTAACCCAAGACATTTCTACTACTGGAGGGGGTTTGCCTGGGTGTTGGAGGGTACAGTAGGGCAGAAAATCCCTCCTTAGAGGGAGCCAGGCAAAGAAGTAAAGTCTCTAGACTACAATATGAAGGTGTGTTGCTCTGGCAGGCCTGCTGCCTCCCACCTCAGATCCAAGGGTTTTCTCTCTCCAAGTCCCAAATCATTACTAAGTTAGGGCTAATACTCCAGGAGCAATGTAATAACATAGGGAAATCCCACCTCATTCACATTTAAGTCAGCATGGAACCTTATGGTGATATGTCCATTGGATGCTCATTGAATGAACAGAGTAGAAAGGAAGGAAGGAAGCAGAGAGGGAAGGAGAAGAGGAATGAAAATATCCCTACTACCACTCATGTCTCTCCAGAACAGCACACAGTGAAAAGACAAGAAGGCACAATTCCATTGGGGGAGAAGACCGTGTCAAAAGGCATTCACCAAGTAGACCCATTCAGTGGTTGAGTAACATGGCTGAGTAAATGTAAAAAATGAACACACGCAAAGCACAGGTAAGGGGAGTGTGGATCTGAGTGGCTCAGATTTGTTTCATTTTAGTGGAATAGTGAATGGAGGAAGGTTTCTCAAAAGGTTTGGTTTCATTTTAGTAGAGTAAGTGGATGGAGGAAGGTTTCTCAGGTGAAGGGAACAGCTTGGATGAAGGCAAAAGGAGGTCAGATCAAACAAGGAATGTGTCCAGAACAGATGCTCCCAATTCATATTTACAAATATTCACACACACACACACAACACAGTACTGCCTAAGGCACAGGATGGAAGATTAGAAAAACAGATCCCTGTTCTCCAGAAGCTGCCAGGTTGTTACCAGCTCTGAGAATCTAGGAGTGGGAAGAATCTAGCCAGGACAAACAAAGACTCTTTTCAGAATCCTGGAAAGCTGGTAGGCTGGCTTCTGCTCAGACATCCCCAGATAGGGGATGACATAGGCTTATCTGGGTCTTATCTCTTAGATGATTTTCATTGATGGAAAGTTTACAATAACTTAAATCCTCCCACTTGTTCCCACAAAATATTCTTTTGTTATCATAATCATCAATATTACAAATATTCCTCTATTTCTCCACGCCAATTCCTTTTTGTGGGCTTTTTTTTCTGGGACACCACAGCACTGTACAAGAGTGCTGGGGCCACTTCCAACCTGTGCTGAAGGCCCCATTCCTTCTCAGGTGCAGGGACCCCAGAGTAGGCCACCACTTGCTCCCAGCCCCCTTGGCCTCTATGCTTTAGTCACAATAGCCCACCTAAGGCTCCAGTCTGGCAATATCTGCCATTTTATGCCTAAAACTGTCAGGAGAAATGTCAAGTGGAATATCAGGGAGCCCCCAACTGCTCTCTTTCCCACCCTGTTGACACACCCTTTGAAAGCTGTGGGAAGCAGAAAATTGCTCATCTTCTTTTAATCAAGGACACTATTTAAGATGCTTAAGTACAATACTATTTTAAAACGGGCAGTTTTATATAAAGGAAAGGAGAAAAAGTATAGCAGCAATGTACAGTATATCAGATTGAATTAGTTTTTCATGCCACAACATGTAAACAAATCTGTTTAATTAGAACACCTTGTTTTTATTGCATTCTGAGCCATTTTTCAATGATGAGGAGAAAATAAGACAAAGGGGAAAGGATTCTGAAATGTTTCAGGGAACCCCAGGGATCTTCTCCACTTCCCCTAACAACCCAGCTCCTGGGGTGTTCCCTTGTATTCCCCATCAATGCCCCCTGGCACTCCCTGTACTCACTCAGCCCCTTCCCCCAAAGGCCTTCAAAATAACCTACATCTGCAGAGATTTCAGAAGATTTTATGCTAAGATGGAAGATGACATGTAGTCTCCAAATGATAACTTGGGATCCCCAAAAAATAGAAAGAGGGAAACCCTCCAAGCCCCCAAGGCCCCAAAAGCAGCTGACAGAGGGGAGCAAACTCTGGACTAAAGTCTAGCATCTTACTCTGAATCTGGCACTCAGGGTAGGCTGTGGGGTTGGTCCCCCAACTCAGGCCTGTCTCATTTATGTAGAGGAGATCTGGTCAAGATCCCCTGACAGCCCCCACACTCAGGGATTCAGATCCATGCCTTGGACCTTATATTACCATATACACCCTCCAAGTACATAGAGGCCTCCATCAAAGGAGCTGAGAAGGATGGGTAGAAAGCAGCTGTGTGCCCTTTGCAAGCTTGCTCAGAGCCCAGAGGATGCCCTGATTTTCCCACACTGTTTGCTGCAGTTCTCTCCTTCCCAAAGTGCACACTCTCTGCTCCTTGCCTACACCCCTGCCTCACCCCTCCCCCACCATAGCACTCACACCTGCAGGGGTGTGAGTGTTTGTATTTTTGGTTTCTGGTTAGTTTCCGAACAAGCAGAAGATTTAAGCTTTTAATCCATCTGTTGGGTGCAAAGCATAATATATTCTGGGAGTGGATTAGGGGACTAAATTTGGGAAATGTGTTGTCAAAATGTGGTTTTGCAATGCAAGCTTATTGATGAGGGTGTCATTTGGAGTCTGAAGGCCTTTTGGGAGTTGCTGTGTGAGGAGGGGTGGAGAATGGGGGAGCAACAGGTGCACACAACTCACCCTCCATAGAATGTGGAAGTGGAAAACATTCTTTTTGAGGGTACCCCAACCACTCCTTTCTGGGCTCTCCTCCTCCCCTTGTCTCCTGTCTCCTACAGCAGGATGCTACATCCTTCAGGACCCTCCCCTCAACAAGAGCACCCTCAGGACACTGACATATATTTATTCATACTCAGGAGTAACAACTAATAATAAGACAAAAATCTCAATTTCTTTCTGGGATATGTGCATTTTAATGAGGTTCAAAGTCTTATGTTCTCATAGTGGGATGTAGCCATCAACCAATATTTAGAGATGATATTGAGGGGATAATAGAAGAAAAGACCCACTTCACAGACCCAGACACAAGCACCTGCTGGCAGCCTCTCATTCATGTGCCACCTAGGGTCAGCAGGGTCACAGCACAGTTACACAGCACAGTTACCCTCCTGTGCTCTAGAAGTGGTGGAAAGATGGCTTCTGTCTTCTTTCTGACAGCACTCCCTGCAGCTGTCCCTTGTGTTCAGGGCCTCTGATGGGGGTAATGGGAATGCATACCCTGTAATGCAGAAGTCAGCTGCAGACTTGGGACTATTGAGCAGCAGCCATAGGATTCTAGAATTTGAGGGTAGGTGGCACTGAGGGATGTGTGGGGTGTTGCTGGGCACCCAGGCTGGGCTGGGCACATCACAGGAAGGCAACAGAATCCTTAGAGAACATCTACAGCAATGTAGGAGGCCCGTCCACAGCATGCTTGACTGGTAACCACTAGCCCCCAACAGATTATCCCTAGAGAAGCAAAGCTAGCTACCCTTCAGAGAGGCTGACCACCATGCGCCAGGTATAGACTGACTAGGCAAAAGACAGAAGACTGACCCCTAATACATCAATATATCAGAAAGATCACATTCCAGCCTCCATACTACACTTTTGATATAGAAGATTGGAATGAAATATCCCCATTATGCCCATTCTATGCTTTTTCCAGCTTACTTAAAGAAGGGGCCAAAACCTCTTCCAGTTCATAGGCTTTGTTCCTAGCTGATCCTTGTCATCCCCCAGCTGAGAATTGCCAAGTATTCATCAATCTACTATCCAGAAAGGAGCTTAGTGCCCTGGAACATATGAGAAATATAGTTGTTGGCTTCAGAAAGTTCACATCTCATGTGCATCTATGAGAGAAACAGCACCTAGGACATAGAGAATGGTTGTAAACAGGACTAGGGGACTGTGTTAAGACTGTGGGGTGAGATCTGGATGTCAGTTCAGTAAAGTTAAAGAAAAAAAGTGAGATCCTTTAGTGGGAAGCCACAGACACATGAAAGAGCCACCCCTCCCAACACCACTGGCCTCCACCTTGCTTCTGAACAAGACAGCGCTCATCTGATCCATTTCTCATTAAAATCTCCTAAGTTGTTGAGCTTCCTTCTCTCTTTCTTTCATGGTTGGTCCCAGTTTGTCTCAACCTAACCTCAGTGTTTTAAAATAGAGTTTGTCTGTATTGCTTCATGGATTGAGTCAGGGAGCCCAATTTTGCTTTCTTATGGTCCTGTCGGTGCAACAAAGGAAAGTCTGGGAAATGGCTCAGGGTCCATATTTAGAAAATGAAAAATGCCCTGGTACTGCTGTGCCTTGAGAGGAGGGAGAGCAGGCAACAAGAGAGGAAATGCTAATGCTGATGGTGGCACTGAAACCACCAATGGGAATTGATATAATAATCTGACAGGAGAGAATCTTAATAACATAATGAACATCCCTGTGGGGTAAGGAACACCGGGAGTAAAAAGCCGGAAAAGCCTGAGCAGTTCCTTTGGTGGTTTCCATATCACTAACCTTTCTCCTATTGTCTTCTGCATTATCATTGTTTCACTCTTTACTGGATTATTATCATCGGCACATAAACACGCCATTATGTCTGCCATTAAAACTCTCCTGACTCCACCTTTCTCTAACTGCTGACCCATTTCTTTGTTCACCTCTGCAACCTCCACAAAGGATTATCTATTCCCTTTAAAATCCCTCTCCTCACTTTCTCTCTTAAAACCACTCCAGTCTACCTTTTATAAACACCTCCAACAAAAACTGTTATTGTCATGATCCCTAGTGACCTCCATATGGCTCTATCCACCCATCAATTCCCAACCTTCATCATACTTGCCAACACTGTCCATTTGACAACACTGTCCATCTCCCAGGACTGCACACTCTCTCTACATGTTGAGTGCTCTGAGGTAGTCCTCTTTTTCACCAAAAGTCACACCCTTGCTGATATGATCAGGCCCATGACTTCAAATACTGTTATGAACTCAGCGACTCCTAAATTTGTCACTCTGATCTAGATTTTGATCTTGATTTCTAGACATGTATCTCCAACTGCCTTGAATGTCTATAAGCCACTTCAAACTCAACATGTCCAAAACTGAACATCTTATTTTTCCCACCCCAGGGAATTCTACCCACAATCTTTTCTATCTTGGTTACTCAAGTGAAAAACTATGGAGTCGTCGTTGGTTTGTCTTTTTCTGTCAAATCCATGTCTAATCTGCCAGTACATTCTACTGGCTCTACTTTTAAAACATATCCAAATTCAAGATGCTCACTACCTCTGCTGTCACCACCCAAGCCCAGTTGACTATTGCCTCCTTCCTTGAGTTCTCTCACAGCCTCCCTGCCTCATTGAAGGTATTCTTAACATAAAGAAGCCATATGCTTTAAAACAGAAGTTTTGGGGAGCCTGGGTGGTTCAGTCACTTGAGCATCCAACTCTGGATTTTTGGTTCAGGTCATGTTCTCAGGTCATGAGATCGAGCCTCATATGGTACTCCATGCTCAGCACAGAGTCTGCTTGTCCCTCTCCCTCTGCTCCTCACCCCCCACCAAACACTTGTGCTCTCTCTCTTTCTCAAATAAATTAATTAAAAAAAAAAAAACAGAAGTTTCATGGCATTTGACATCAGAATCAAGACACGTGTCTGTTCAAAACCTTCTAGTAGCACTTAGCACCCCATTCCACTAAGAGTAAACTGAAGCCCTTACAATGCCCTACCAGGCCCTACTCCTCATGACTTCTCAATTCTTACTACTCTTCCCTTCCCTCCCACATGGTCTCCAGTCCCACTGTCCTTCACACTGCTCCTCAAACACACTCTGCATCTCTACCAAAAGCCCTTTGCTCTGGAGTTCCCTTGACTAGAACATTCGTCTTCCCAAAATTTGCTTGGCTCACTCCATCATCTTCTTCCAAGTCTCTGCTCTCACTTTCTCAAGAAGGCCTGGCCACCCTATTGAATCCTGCAACATGCTCACACAGCATCACATCCAACACCCTTACTCTCCTCTACATTCTTTAATAGCATCAACATACCCTATCATTTATGTATCTTCATGTTGTTTATGCATAACATCTTCCCCTACTGAAATGTAAGCTCCACATGGACAGGAATCTTTGTCTGTTTCATTCTCAAATGTGCCCCCAAGTGCCTAGGGTAGTGTCCAGCACATAGGTGTTCAATAAATATTTCTTGAATGAGTAAACTTCCCTTTTATCACCCAAACACAGCCTATTTTGCTTCCTTCTTCCAGATAGGTCTCTATGACTCTTGCTCTTTGAGATAACAAGTGTTTGCATCTCTGACAAAAAAATGTTATAATAGCAATAGTAGCTGCAAATTATGCATTGCTTACAAGATATATGACCTACCAACCACCTGTAAAATACCCATAGCATACCAGGCAAGGACTTTAACAAGGACCATCTTTTAAATTTTTTCCAATAGCTCAGTAAGGGAGTATGATAAAATGCACTACTGGGCCGAGCGTTTCACCTTCTTCCCACCTGCAGTATCCAAACCATTGGGTAGCCCTTCCAATAAACATGGTGCATTTCCTCTCCCCTTAACTTGGAATATAGCCATGTGACTGGCTTTGGCCAATGATACATGAGTAAAAATGATACCATTAGGTTCCTACTATAGGCCCTAAAAAAAGCCTAACGTGTTTCCTCTTGTATTCTTGCACTTCTGCAATCACCATGAGAACATGCCCAGGCTGACACACTGGTACTAGAGAAATATGAGAGACACAGAGCTACATGAGTAAAACCCAGACTAAATCAGACAACCCGAAGTAACCCTTGGCCATATAAACAGTAAAGATTGTTGTTGTCTTTAAGCCACTGAGCTTTGGGGTGGTCTGTCACATAGTAATAGCTAAGTGATAGAAGTATTCCTCTATTTCTTATTTTAGTCAAGGACAGTGAGACTTAGCAAAGTAAGTAACCCATCCAAGATTTCATGGCTGGTGAGCAGTAAAGCTAGGTTCTCCCTCAGGTCTCAGAGCCTATGCACTAGCCAGTAGGTAACATCAACTCCCTTCTTGTCTTCCCTGTTCTTCTGTGCCACACAACACTTGGACACACTCTGAATTCCTTTCCAGCTGTATCTACTTATTGATTCATTCATTCATTCATTCATTCATACTTTCAAAAAAAAAAGTAAAAGTTGATTATCATATTAACTTGTAAGTTGCTGGAAATGCTGAGCTAGAACCTGAGCAATGTAAAACAGAAATGTTTTATTATCATGAAAGCAACAAGGAGAAAACACACAAAGTGTGTAGCTGGAGAAAATGTGCCCAAATGAAGCTGAGAACAGTAAAAATGAGAGAACAGTAAAAAAACAGTACTGGTGATAACCACTGTAGATGTTCCCAAGACACAGACCCTGATACAGCTTGGGACAGCCAGCTTCAGGATGAGGTGCTTGAGGCTACTGGACAATTTCTGTCATGGGTGCTGTATGGAGTGCAACCCGCCCCCCCCCTTACAGATACTCTTTAACCCCCACAATCTTTCACTTCTCTCTCCTCTAAGAGTAGGGTAAGAGAGTCTAGTATTATTAGTCACTGCCACTCAATGTTAAAAATAGACAAGCCATTTTCAGGCTTGTCTTCAAAACAATATCATGATGAGTCATTTATTTTTCAGGATTGTGAATATCCAGAAAATATTAAAACATTCCCAAGACAGGGAGGCAGTTCTCATTGTAAGAAAACGTTAATTCTTTATAAGGATTTGTGACTTGTCTAGTGCCATATGGTTAATAAGTGGCATAATCAAATGGAGAACAGAGTATTTAAGGATGAACAGAGACAACAGAGAAGAAAAACAGGTTATTCTTTGACCTTGGGTGAGTTGGTAAATGTTTCTGAATTGCTGCTTCTCTATTAATACATTGGAAATGATAATGCCTAGTTCATGAGATTGTGATGAAGTTTAGGTAAGTTAGAAAACAAAGGGTTCAAAAAGACATTTGGCATGAATCCTTGGGCACAGATATAGCATCATGCTACCCATTCAATAAATATTCAGTGAATGTCTACCATGTGCCAGGTTTTACAATATATTGTGGGAATGCTGAGATACATAAAATGGATGTCCCTCCCTCCTGGAGCTCATGGTGGAGTAAGAAATACAAACAAAACTTGCAGATATGGTATAGTGAGCCATGTGCTCTGTTGATCTACAAACAGGAGATAGGAACATTCACCAGTTTGCAGTTTCAAACTCACAGTCCCAAACCTGGGGCACCTGTCAAGACTTCAGAAGACCTTCAAGTAATAATGCAGAGAACATATTCATCAGGATGTACTCACCCTATAACAAGATGGGAAAGACCCATTCCAAGCCTTTTAATGAAGCAACCCTGGAATAAGGACTTCCAGCCTAAGGGGAAACAAATCGTCCTGCTCTATTAGAACTCAGTGAAATACACTGAATTGCATCCACTGGGACCTCTGGCTGTCCTCATTCTGCATTAATCCCTCATATGGTTGAATTCTTACTCCATACCCTCACATAATCCTCATAACTTCCCTGCAAAGTGAGTGCTGTTATTTATCCCCTTTTCACAGAATAATGAACTGGTGTTTGGGAGTTCAGCAACAGCTAACAATTGATAGCCAAGAGCCCATAGGGCTGGGATTCAACCCAGGACCAGTTAACCAGCTCAGATTCTTCTCTCTTTCTTAGTAGGCCTGGCTGGTGGGGCAAAGGAGCTACAACAGACATTTTGTAGGGTGCTCTTTCAGACCCAGGCCTATTTATGATTGCTCAGTTACCAAGAACCACAAGACCAAATTGAGGTTATAAATATAAGTGTTGTGGGTGATCTATGCAGTTTGAGTTATTAGGGAAGACTCTGCAATAGAGTTAGGACTTCTGTTTGTATCTGGGTGGAGAATAAAGGCAACATCCATTCCGTAATTCTTTTGATAAAGATGCATGTTCTGTGCACTGAACTGCAGTTTATTTCTTATTCGTCTGCGTCTGTCCTCTTCCTTAGAACATCTTAGATGCGGAAGGAAAGAAAACAACTGAGTAGCTTCTATTACTGTAATTACAGCATGACACTACAGTGATTGAAGAGTAAACCACCTCAGGGGCTGGGGAGAGGAGGGACAAATGCCAAGGGAGTCACCCGTGCCTGTAGGAGGGCAGGTCACAGGGCTTGCAAACAAAGAATGAAAGTTCTCATTACAAAGATTCTTATCTGTTCCTTATAGCAAGCCCAGCATGACCCTGACTTAGAAACTAGTTATTAGTTCATGATTCTATCTGCTCCTGCCCCTCCCAAAAGGAATTATTCTCTCTTCTCAGACCTCCCATAATCCATTAACTATGCCTTTTTTGAGGGATTTAGCATTCCCCATTTTGTATGATGCTTATGTATGTGCAAGTTACTACTTCTACTCAACTTTAATCTCTGTGCTGGCAAGGTCTGTTCTGGTGTGTCTTTGGGTCCCTCATGGCAGATGTACATGCCCACTGTATGCTTCTTTAACATTTATTGAAAGGATGAAGATACAGTTCCATCCCTTGGGAAAAAAATCTTTTATTTATACTGGTTCCTTCAAGAATCTGGGCAGATGGACAAAAAGAATTTTGGTACTATTCTCAATCTCTACACAAGAATGTCTGGCTCTTGGAAATCTCTGTTCAAGTCTCAAGAAAGTGATAACTGCTAAGATCAGTTGATGAAGACCATAGGCAAGGCCTGAGAGGGATGTTTAGAATCAGAGCCAAAAATGAAAGAATACTAAATCCAGCCAGTTCCCTTTCAATCCCCTGTACAGTTTGATCCCAGCTTCTCCTCCCCTATTCATCATTGTCATCCACTCCCTGATGCCACCTGAGCAGAGACCTCATCACTGTGTCTTCCAGTATTTCAGAAGCTCAGGATCTCAATCACTCCCCTCTTCCTTCTAACCTGTACAATGCTTCTGGATTAACTTTCTGAAATTCTTACTTTAATTATATTGAGGAATGAATAAGCAGAGTGGCTGAACACAGAACTTTGGAAATAGTCAGATTGGACTCAGTCCCAGCCCTACCATGTATTAAACCTCAATTATCTCATCTGTAAAATGATGATAATAATAGTACCTGCCTCCCAGGCAGTGGTAAACACTAAATGAAGTATTATGTATGTTTCCTAAAATACCAGGCTCCTTGCAAGGCTTCAAGAGATGTTAAGAAACAGAAAAACAAACAAACAAACAAACAAACAAAAAAAAAAACAATTTCCCTCTTCCCAAATCCACAATACCAAATCTGCAATTCTTAATGCTTACAAGCTATTTCCCTTTGCCTGGCATCCCCAGTCCTCCAGGATGTAAGTACTCCACACCCCCCACCAACCCCTATGAGTCACCCTCTGCTTTAGCCAGGATCACACCATTTCTCCATTTCAGAGAGCTGGACTTTTCCCTCTACTGACCTAAATCCTGTCATCCAACAGCTGGGTAAATATTTGGGAACAATCTTTATGAGCCCCCTACTCAGAATATATTTTAAGATATAGTCCAAATTGATTCAAGAATTCAATGTTTTATATATGTGTGTGGGTGTATTGGTGTGGGTGTGCATGTGTATGTGAACACAAACGAAAAACAAGATAAAATTAATCTGTTATTATTGTGGCTACAGCTTCTCATATATAAGAGCAAAAGAAAAATAAAAAGTGACTAGATTTGACCACACAAAAGCTAAATATCCCTGCCTCTAAAAACGCACCACAAACAAAAGTAAAAAATCAAATGAGAACAAAAAAATGATTGCACCATATATGCTAAGCAAAGATTAATAATTTATAAAGAGCTGTTACCAATCAATAGGAGGAAAATGCCAATGGAAAAATAGGCACTTAAAGTAGCAAACCACAGAAAAAGGAATACATAAGATAAAGAAATATATAGGAAAATGCTATCCTTATAATAATCAGATAAAATCAGAGTAAAGCCCAAAGTTCCACTTTGATCTCCCAAAAAGGAACAGGCCCTTTGCAGCCAGTAGCAACCAGTTATTGGCAGACCAGCAAATAAACAGGATGTCTCACACCGGTGGGATGGTCATCAAGCACAACCTGCCTTGAAAGCGGCTATGACAAGATGCACAAAAGGTTTTAAAATGTGGATAAATTTTGACCAGTAATTCTACCTTTAGGAAAATTACTCTTAAAAGATAGATGAGCACCAAGATTTCTGTATAAAGATTTTTATCACAGTGTTTTCTGAAATGGAAAAAAAAAAAAAGGAACAGCTGACACTTCCAACAGGAAGATGTTGAAAAGAAGTGAGAGCATATCACTTGATTGAATGCTGTGCAGTCACTTGAGATCATATTTTAGAAGAATATTTAATAAAAATAGCCACAACATATTTTAAGTTAAAAATTTAGGCAGGATTCCAAATTTGTAATATATTCCCAGAGGAAAAAACTGGGGAGATATCATGGAAATGCTAAGCAGTTATCTCAGTAAGGAAGAATTACCAAGAATCATAATTTTGTTATCATTTCTTTTCTGTGTAGGGAAAAAGTGATTGTAAATGAAATACAGCCAAATGGATCCTCTCCTGGCTTCAGAGTTAGCTCAAAGTCGCTCATCTCCCATGAAGTCTACCCTGACTACTCCAGACCTCAGTGAACTACTCATCCTTTACACTCTTTTAAGCCATTATTATTCATGTTCTACAATCACACATTTGATCATATGCTTCCTGTTATTGCTATCTAATTATTCAAGGCTTGAAAGTATTAGTTCTTCAGCAAGAGTTCATTCAAGAACCACTCATAGCTAGATCTACCTCACCCTCAGCAGACTGTCTTTCCCAAGACTGCTGCAACAATTTTTCCCATCCTACGTACTCTTCTTATATTGGCATCGACAGTCCTCCTACAAAAAGGCAGGGTCGGGGATCCCTGGGTGGCTCAGCGGTTTAGCGCCTGCCTTTGGCCCAGGGCGTGATCCTGGAGTCCCGGGATCGAGTCCTGGGATCGAGTCCCGGGATCGAGTCCCGCATCAGGCTCAAGGCATGGAGCCTGCTTCTCCCTCCTCCTGTGTCTCTGCCTCTCTCTCTCTCTATGTCTATCATAAGTAATAAATAAATAAATATTTTTTTAAAAAGGCAGGGTCTATGTCCTCTACCCTTAAATTTGAGCAAGGCTCTGACTCTAGCAGAAACAAGGCCATCTGACTTCTGAGACCAGGACATAAAAGACAATAGTACTTTCCACCCAGTTCTCCCGGAATGCTCTTTTTTAGAACCCAACTTCCATTCAATGAGGAAGCCCAGCCCATATGGAGAGTCCATGTGTAGGTGTTCATCAAGCTAAGAGCCCTAGCTGAAGTTCCAGTCAACAAATGTAGAGCAACAGCCACCAATATGCAAATTAGATAGCCTTTGTCATGACTCTGATCTCTCCCATTATCTGCCTGCAATTACATGAGAGACTCTCAAAAGAACTGCCTAGTTGAGCCTAGTCAATCTCCAAACTTTGAGAGATTATAAAAATAAAATGATTGTTGGAGCACATGGATGGCACAGTCATTTAAACATCCAACTCTTGATTTCAGCTCAGGTTATGTGCTCAGCATGGAGTTTGCTTGTCCCTCTCCCTCCCCCTGCTTGTTTCTCTCTCTCTCTCTCTCTCTCTCTCTCTCCTCCCTCCCTCCTTCCCTCCCTCTCTCTCTTGGTCTCTCCCGCTCTCTCTCACAAAATCACTAAAATAAATACATAAATAAATATCTTTAAACAAACAAAAACTAAAACAATTATTATATTTTCAATCATTAAGTTTTGGGGTAATTTGTCACAGCATGTGATAGAAATTATTTACACTTCCTTTTTTTCTTTGCTGCCTCACTGATCTCCTTTCTGGAACACTTTAAATCCTAAAACCATTGGCCTACAAAAAGTAACTCATGCATATTTGTTATATAAATGAATGGGTGAATTAATGAATGAATAAAAGTTCTAAACATCATTGTTTTCCTTAGTTCCAAACTTATGCATGCTAATGAGTCTTCTTAGAACTTTCTGACCTGAGAGAAGCAGCATATTCTGAACTTGCTTCCTTCTACATACTTCCTTTCAGTTACACCTCCAACTATCCAGCATGCAGAAAAGTTTTGCTCACTGTAAAAGAAGAGTTAATGTAGCAAGAGGACCGATGAAAAAACTCATGGCTCTGAACTTGCCCCTTTCTCGCACCTTCCAGGAAAAAACGGGCACTCTTTAGCAACCAACATGTTACAGAGATACTGCTATCCTCCTACCTTCAGTCAATAGGATGCCAGCTATAGACCTACAAGCCCCAAAAAAGCAGACAGACCCCTCAGTCCCATTAAGCCATCATTGCCAAAGCCCTGCCACATGGTGCCACCTATGTGGTGTTGTTTGAAGGACAAAGGGTCTTCTCTATGCTAATCCACCATTTCAGATGCTCTCATAGGGTAAGCATTTTCTCCTCTAGGCTCTTTCATTAAAGAGAAATTCCCTGGAAAGGGAGCAGGCATTCACAATGTGAAGGAACCACCAGCAGCAATATTGTTATTTTGCCCTAACATTTGCATAGTGAATGTGTTCCTGTGAGTTTGTCCCCAGACTGAAGGAGTAATTGTGCACAAATGTGGCAGGGATTAGTGAATGAGGACATCCACAGGGAAGAAAAAAATCAAAAGAAGGGAAATATAGGAGCTCTGAAATCAAGCTTCTCACATTTCATAATCTCACCAAAATTAGTTGATGCTGCTAGGGTTTCTCTCTACCTAATGGGAACTGATTAAATCTGGTTTGTCATCTATTTTTTATGTTTTTGATAATAAGTGAAATTGGGATTACCTGGGACTAGTGTCACAACCCTTGTTTACTGGGTTTCAGAAGACCCTTAACTTGCACCTTGCTGTTGGGGGTGCCATCAATGCCATAAGCAGGAGTCAGCTAGACCTCAAAGTTTATTTGCTCTGATGCTGTCATCTCACCAGGTGGGCCTAATGACCTGGGAAAGGTAAGGATGTCATGATTTAAGGGTGGAAATAGGGAAGTAGAAGGACCTATTGCAAGCACAGCCTTACATGAAATGATCTTTGAAGGCAGTGGGATCGTCTCAGATCCTGAAGAATAATTCAGTGATTGACTTTTCTCATCCCTCCTCTCTAGACTGTGTTCAGGGCAAGAAGAACAGGAGGATGACTGGCTCTCTCTTGTATTAACCCAATATTTGAGAGGTTTCTTTGTTTGTGGCTACTAATACACTGATCTGGGCTCACTATGTAACCCACCAAAGCCAGTGCCATGGTGCAGTATACTTGATCTACTTGACACTAAGTATTTGATTTAACAGAAGAAAAAACTGACCACAGGCATAAAGGATTTCCTTTCCCCTTTTCCCAGGGGTTGATTTTTTTTTTCCTGCCAAAAATCCACTTGTAAGACAAAAAAATCAAGTTCAAGTCAAGGTTGGTCCCCTAGATTTCTCAGCAAATTTCTAAAATTGAGCTCCCTGCCATTGTCATCACCATCATCACCATGTGCCAACATTCTCCATCCTTCCTGTCACCCAACCAGGTTGGCCTCATTACCATCACCATCTCCATCATTAGTGCCAATTAATCATCACCATTAACATCATCAGAATAATGGCCTTAGCAAACCCCAACTGGGAAAGGCCTGTTCCCATCGCTGCAGGAATTTCCATATTAAGACTTCCAAGCCCGCGAGCTCTGGAATATACTAATGGAGAGAAACCGTGTTGGAAAAGACCCCTGGGAGAAGCCGGGAGGGAAAGCATGCCCCAGTCGCCTCTCAAAATATCCAGCAAGCAGCCATCGGGGAGCATGTGCCCGTTCTTTGAACTCCCTCAAAGTATCTTTCATCTGTTCTAAATCCAGGATCATCTTTGTACAGGGCTTGCTGTTTCTGGATAAATCCTTGGCCCTTGTTCAAGCCCTGGACTGTGTCAGGATGTTCCACAGACCCCAGCAGGAAAGCATTGCTAAATGAGCCTTTCCAGCGGGACCCCTTTCTAGTGACACGGATTCCAAATCCCAGCCCAGAGCGTCTGCACTCAGCAGTACGACAAGGCAGCAACCGACATCGAATTCTCATTTCAACGCCCATCTTCCTGGAGGAGGCCCCCACACCCACTGCAAGAGAGTCCGCAGCTGATACTTCTTTCCTAGGGCACTCTATTTTCGGCTTCATATCATATCACCGACTCTCTATCCCTGTGGAGCAAGCTGGCGAAACATTTTTTTTCCTTGCCTAAGCATTTGCTTTGTATCTGATTCAAATCTCTAACCTGAAAATGGGGAGAGCAAGCCAACAAGACACCAGGAGGGCCTCCTTCTCTGCCCATACACCAAACCTCAGTCCCAAGACTTGCAGTGTGAGATTCAGCTGATATGCTCCCCTCTCTGCAACCCCATCTCATCTCCCATTGTCAGAGAAAGAGCTTTGCATCATCACCTGCTTCCCTAGGGGTAGCAAAAGACTAGCCCCGTTCTCCTATGAGTATTACCCAAATTAAACACCTCCCTTTGGTATTTGTTTTTTTTTTTTTTTTCCTGGTTGTCAAATGAGTTTTTATCAAAACATTTTCAAAAATAAATGAATAAACAATTTCCTTTGTAGTTCCTAACTAGTGGGGCATTATACCAGGTCCCACTGTTGCTGTCACCTATGAGGTCACGAAGGCAGCAGCCATCCACATTGCATCCTACAGACCGTACAGTCCTCAGGATCTCTTCAATGGTTCCAGAGAGTTCTCTGGCTAAAGATCAGTGCTGCGCCTATCAGGCAACACTGACAGTGTCATCAAAAGTGGTATTTCCACTGAGCTTAATGTTTTTTTGCTTCTTTCTGCCTCTGGGGTAGTTCCTCAAGGACTTTGATGATCAGGGCAGAGGCAGGAGGTGCCATGTCAATCTGGGCCAGTCTATTCAAAATGGTCAGGCCCCTGCAATCCTCAGACCTGACCAGTCACCTGCTGCCTTGGCAATGTCATCATCAACTGTTTTTGGAGACAAGCCCAGGGGACCGAGGACAGACATGGCACTGACTTCCCCACAGTGCACTCCAGGTACACTACTTTAATCTCCTTGAGGTCAAACGTGGGCGGCATAGCAGACGCAGCTGGTGTAGGATGAACCCGGATGCAGGATAACTAAAGAAAGTTGCAGGTTGACCTCCTCGAGCCAAAAGCTGAGAGCTCCCCTGATATTTTTATACAGCCTCTACTTTTCATTGCATTTTTATCTAATGTGTCGTGTAAGCCACAACTAAATGTGAGCAAAGCCAAGTGATCTTACTCCCATTTTACAATGAGAAACCAGACTCAGAATAGTGGGTATCTCTTTCAAGGTCTTGGCTATCTGGAAAGCAGCCGCTTTGGGACTGGACCCCAGATGTCCTAACTGCTGGAGCTAGATTCCTCACACTTCCCACGCACTGCCGTGTGGAATGAACATGAGTAAATCACTAAACAAGCCTAAAACCAGTGGGAGCAAGAAAACTATGAATGGATTGTGAAATGTGAGTGGATCATGAGAAGTATCCACTTAAATCTGCCTCATGCCAGAATTGGTGATACTGTCACTCTAAAACACAGAAGGCCCCAGGCTACTTGGAGTCACAGACACCCTACCAAAGACATCAGTGCTGGGAGAAAAGAAGACTCAGAAGTCAGCTTACAAAACATCTCCATTTTACAAATAAGAGCAATGCCCACATGCTCATGAACTATTGCAGGCTTCTCCAGGGGCAAACCAAATGCCTGTATCCAGAAGCTTTTCTTTCAGGATTTTACTCCCTCCTTTTATAAGAAGGACATGACCTCTTCACAGTGGTAGAGGCCCAGGCACTTCACTGTGAGCCAGATTGGCCGTTGGCCACAGCCACAGGCAGAGGAATGGAACATCCAGCCAATGAACTTGAGTCACTAGGACAAACATTCTATGAAATCATCTCTTCAGCAGCCTACCACTGTGCCTGAACTTTCATCACTAAGTACTAGTTCCATAGATTATGGCACAGGAGACCACAGTCCAAATGTAAAACTGCCACAGGATTATTGATAGCCAGAGCAACAACAGCCTCGTGTAACTTCATCAAATGACCTTGGCAAAGGGCAGGGCCAGGAAGTGATGGAACACAGGACAGGCAGGTTTTGACAGAAAGCAGAGGGGATAGGTAGCCCCTGCCCTGAAACTCGAAGCTTCAACAAAGAAAATCCTCCTCAGTCTGGAGGCCAGCCCTGGGTTCTTAGACAGTAAAAGGATCCAAAGGAGGGGAGAAGTGAAGTGATGAAGTTATACGGATAGAGAAACCCTCTTGGGCCAAGTAGTAAAAACCCACACAAACTGGCTTAAGCATTAATAAAATAAAATAAGGGAAATAATAAACTGAAATATATTGGCTTTGAAACCCAAAGGTCCTAAGGTGCACTGGCCCAAGGCCCAGCTGGCTCTCTCCTCTGCCTGGCTCTGATTTCCTCTGGGCTGGCTGCAGCCCGCTCACGGAAAGCAGACACTGTCCACTGCAGCTCCATCCTGGTATGCCCCTCCACTTGGCAGCTCCTGCAGAAAAAGAGCTCCTCCTACCAAGTGTAAAGATGGGCTCTGATTGGCTAACCTCAGACCACATGCTCCCTCCTTAACTAATCACTAAATTCTGCCTGGCGAGGTCTGATCAAGCGCTCTCCCCAGAACTGTGTTGAACTGACTGCCCTGATTCACAAGGCGGTTCGGCCTCTGCAAGGTCGGTCATCAGACATTTCCCTCACCTCTGCAGTTGTCTGCCACACAGTGGGGGTCCTTGGAGGCCAGCACTCCCAATTAGGGATACTTCTGCCATCATGACTGCCTGATGCTATTCTCAGAAATGTCACAGTTTCTGGCGGGCCCCAGAAAGTCCAGGGTCTTGGGCCTGGCACCAGGGAGCAAACTGCTGGAAGGAAACCCAGGGCCCTCTCAGTTCTGAGCAGTACAGCTCCTCAGGAAGGGAACTATCGGAAGTAGCCTTATGTGTTTCATCATCTTGTTTGCTGCCTTTGTCCTTCGTTATAAATATCAGCTCTGTGAGGTCAGAGATGGAAGGTTCCCCTGCTTGCAGAATTCCCAGCATGGAGAATGGGTGGTACCTGGCTATCTAAGCTATGGGCACAGCCAGCATTTCAGCTTATACCACTGAAGTGTGAAGTAGCCCCAAGGCTGTCCTCAATTTCACCTCTACTCAGTCTGGCACTGCTGCTGGGCCCCAGGTACAACCATGAATAATCACATCCCTTCCCATGGGTCACCTGAACATAAGAGACACATATATAGCTTTCACTTTCAGGGTTCCAGGAGGTGGGGGACCTGCACTACCCTACCCTCACCAAGACCTACTTACCTTTGCCAAGGTAAGCCATGGAGTTCTAACTACTCAAGTGTAATGCTAGACGGAGCAACAGCTGAAGGCAGCTCCAGGCAAGTCCTGGGTGGTCCAGATCACTGCCAGTGTGAGTGGGGCAGGAGGAGGCCAAGAGCACCAGGAGGAGTCTGGGAAGCTGCAAGGAAGTCCTGCTGGTGGGAAAAGAGAGCAGGAGAACAAGAAGGAGAGATGGCAAACAGCTTGAGCAAAGCTTTGCTTCCCCTCCCAGGTATCTGTGTCTAGGAGGCCATGATGGGGGAGAGGGTTAGGGGGAGGTTGCTGCTGTTGTGTTCCTTCTGGCACAGACACACCTATAATCACGGGCTCCATCAAACTCCCTGGCCCCATGTGGAGGCTGCTCTCCATGGTGAGAACCTCCGCTCCAGACCAGAGTTGCCTAGCAACTCAGGGTCCTAAAGAGAAAGCATAAAAGCAGAGGAGCCAGAAAGGCAAGGGCAGAGGGGAGTGGGCTGGCAGAGAAAGGAGATAACCAGGAGGAAGCAGCTCTGCGTTCAGGCTCAAAACACAGGGCAGCTTTTCAAGTCCTTAGGGTCTCTCCATACCAGCTCCTGGTGTCCCCTCACCCTGAATTAGATGCCTGATGCCCCAGCACTGAAGGTATTTCTCTGTCAAACCACTTACCTCCATTGAGATGCAAATCCTATGGGCCTGAGCCATCCCACATCAGTATGGGAAGAATTTATCAGACCCTCTTGGGGAGGAGAAAAGGTGAAATGTAGAAATGCAGTCTGGTCAGGGCAGAGAGCTGCTGGGGCAGAGGACACTTTTTGAAGCTCTCTACCTCCACACAAACTGATTTAAAAAAAAAAATTCAGAAAGGTAATTTGGCTGTTTCCAAATTCCACATTCCTAGACCCAACCAAACCCTAAAAAAGGGTATACCTAAGGATAGAGAGACAAGTGACAAGCAAGCAAGGAACTCAAAGCTTAAAGAATATTGAGCTGATAGAGAATTGAGGAAGGGAAGGGAAGGGAGGGGAAGGGAGGGAAGGGGAGGGGAGGAGAGGGGAGGGGACAAGTGTGCCCCTGGCATCATTCCTACAGCTACCTGTTGTGTGTTTGATTAACAGTCTCATATATCAGCTCAGCCTAGAGTCTTCATTCATTCATTGCTTTCAAATTAGAGCAGTTCTGTCTTCCACGTTCCCATGGTTTGAGTGGTGTGCAGTGTGCATGTGTGTGAATGTGTGTGTTGGGGGAGAATATCTGTGTTTGTTGGCCAAGGGAATGAAGGGGTACCCACAGTACATGCAGGTGGAGTCTGACTGGTTTTAACCGTATGGGTTCAAGCTAGAAAACAGTCTGATACTAAAAAACTGATAGTAAATATTAAACTGACATTAAATAAAGAACTGACTCAAAAGCCAGAAGTCCCTGGAAACTTTGGAAATGTCTGACAACTTTGGTTTGTTTGCAGGGCCTCTATCTGGTTTTGTTCTTAGGACTAGTGTGCTTAGTAGAGAGAGAGTCTGAGATCAGAGTCTCTTTCCACTTAGCTACCCAGAGCATCCTGTGATTATCAAAGCATCCCCACCATGGCTGTGGTTGGATTTCATATTTATCTCAAGTGGGCTGGTCTCCTCTGCAGTGGGTAACCCATTTTCAGGGCAAGACATAAGACCCGGTCATCAGAAGTGTGGTCTCTGCCTGACATCTAATGATCTGGGAAAGGTGCTGACAGGGAAGGGACCATGTGGGTTGCCCTCTCTACTCCTCACTTCTGTCCTAATCAGGTTTCTCATCACCCCAGACTGTGAATTTTCATTCTCATTCCTGGCCTTTGTGCTGTGCCTTCCATCAGGAACATTATCTCTTCTCTTGCTCTGCCTCTTCAGACCCTCTGCATCTTGCCTGGGAGCCTCTGCACCCCATGACTGACCCCTCCACTGTCTCCCCTCAAACTGTATGTGCAACTCACTTCATGGGAATTATATTCTATCTTATAATTGTTTGCATCTGAGTTTCATCTTCCCAACTGAGGCAGGAGATTACTACAGATGCACTTCCCTCTTTGACACCTCCTCCCCAACTCTAGTCCTTGGCTTAGACCCAGGCCCTTAAAAAAACTTGCTTCTGGGACACCTGGGTGGCTCAGTGGTTGAGCCACCTGCCTTCAGCTCAGGGCGTGATCCCGGGGTCCTGGGATCAAGTCCCGCATCAGGCTCCCCTCAGGGAGCCTGCTTCTCCCTCTGCCTATGTCTCTGCCTCTCTCTCTGGGTCTCTCATGAATAAATAAAATCTTAAAAAACAAAACAAAACAAAAAAAAAAAAACCCTGCTTCCATTGAATTAGCCATAGTAGTCCTGCTGGAAGACTTGCAATCAGATGGCTAGCAATGTACACAAGCAAAGGACTTGAGTGTTTACACGGAGCCACTTCCCATGAATCATAGAACTGGAAACTCACAATACTCCTTTGAGGAAAGCAGGAAAGGGCTTATTATCCCCATGTTACAGATAAGGAAGGCGAGGTTGAGATTCATGGTTTACTCTGAAGTCACACAGGCAGGTGAGGGAATCCAGCCAGCCACTCTTCTCACTCCTCTCCTACAGGGGGCCAGAGCCCTTCCTTAGGGCCAATCCTGTCCTCATCTCAACTGTTTGTTCTCCTCAGAGCTCAATGCCTTCCAAGTGATGGCCCTCCAGCTGTGTTCTAACTACCCTTTATATCCAAAACCCCAACAGCAGTGCTAAATCCTTGGTCATACTTCTACCCCAGAAACACTTCAAAGAGTTTAGAATTTTGATCACTGCTATTAAAGGTCAATAACTTGATAAGGAATTCAAATATGAATACTTAAAAGGAAATCTGAGTTACAATCCCGTAATCCACTTGTCTCCCCAAGCCCAAATGGCAGAATTTCAGGAGAAAGATCACTGAGCCCTGTGCTTGCTATCCAGCATGAGGGCCACCAGCCACAGGAAGCTATTGAGCACTAAAGAAGTGAACGATCACAATTGAGATGTGATTTAATTGTAAGTAAATGTGGCATTTTAGAGAGTATGAAAAAAGAACGTAAAATATCTCAATTTTTATAATAATATTAAAATTAGAATATTTTAGATTGAATCAAATTGTCAAAGTGAATAGAATTAATTTCATCTGCTTCCTTTTACTTTTTTAAATATGGCTAGTAATGGGGTGCCTGGATAGTTCAATGGTTAAGCACCTGCTTTTGGCTCAGGGTGTGTTCCCAGGGTCCTGGGATGGAGTCCTCACATCAGGTTCCCTGTGGGGAGACTGCTTCTCCCTCTGCCCATGTCTCTACCTGTCTTTGTGGGTCTCTCATGAATAAATAAAATCTTTTAAATAAATAAATAAATAAATAAATAAATAAATAAATAAATAAATAAAGCTAGTAGTAAATTTTATATTACATATGTGGCTTGCATTTGTAGCTCACATTATACTTCTATTGGACAGTGCTGATATGGACAAAAGTGCTTTTCCAGTACTTTTCAAATCACTCCATGAATATGCTCAGATTGTGCTTGAGGTCCCATTATCTGAAGCAATAAGAATTCAGAGCAGTCCTTCTAGAAATTCCGTCCCAAAAGGTGCCCCTAGCAGTCAGCTTCTCCAGCCTCCAATGTTGCTGGAGTCCAGCAGAGCAAGCCCAGACTAAATTCCCCAAGCCAGGCTCACAGTCTGGGCTTGGCATCCTCCAACTCTCTCTCCTCTTGCATAGCCTGGCCTGGCTCCTTAGGGAAAACCCCCAGTTAAAGTTATGTTTTAGAATTTGCCAAGCTGGGATGCCTGAGTGGTGCAGTGGTTGAGCGTCTGCCTTCGGCTCAGGGCGTGGTCCTGGAGTCCCGGGATCGAGTCCTGCGTCGGGCTTCCCGCATGGAGCCTGCTTCTCCCTCTGCCTATATCTCTGCCTCTCTCTCTGTCTCTCATGAATAAATAAATAAAATATTTTTAAAAATTAAAAAAAAAAATAGAATTTGCCAAGCTGCTTTTTGGAGCACTGAGAGGCTATGCCTTAGAAGACCTCTGATGTCTTCTAAGAGGTTGCCAGCTTTGACCATAGAAAAGGTATCAGAACAAAGAACTGTTTAAAGCAAGGTTAATATTTGATTAGAGTGGAAGCTGGGGCCTATCTTGAGTGGGTTTTTGCAGGGAAAAGACCCCTTCCTTAAATAGTATGTAACCCAAACCTTCTGAGCTGTGCTGGGAAAAGAATCTATTTATGACAAGGGACTTCTGCCTAGGGTCTCAAGTATGCCTCTGAAGTTCATCTTTGTCTTAGGAATGCAGATATTGTTACCAGCATGATGACCTAAAGATGATACCTTTACACTCTTCCCTATATGCTTAAGACAGAAATGACCACATGCTGGCTACCCAAGATATCCCAACACAAGATTGGATCACCAAACAAAGCTTTATTAAAAACAGAAGGTAATAAAAAAAAAAAACAAAAACAAACAAACAAACAAACAAACAAAAAAACACAGAAGGTAATAGGAGGGAAGAAGAACATAAAATGAGGAGGTATATGGCCTTCTGTAAGGGAGCTTTCTTCCAGTTCCTCAGCCTGCCTCCCTTAGATGGACACTATCATTCACCTTCTCTACCCAGAACCATGTATCTCAATTCCTGAGAGCACCTCCCAAAAGACTCAGGACAATAGAGAGATGCAAAACTCCTCAGATATACCTGGGGCCTATCTCCACAGTTCTGGCTCCTGTCTAGAGCTCCACTATTCTCCATGAGCTACTCTCACATGGACACTACCTACCCAACAACAGAACATGTTGCTGGCCTGGACAGAATTACCAATCTCCTGCAAACACTCACACCAGTTACTGTATATCCAGTGCTCTCTCTCCCTAGGCAGAGGCCCTCAGGTTCCTTCTCTCATACTTCCCTTATTTTGACACTTTCTATGGGGTCTCGCCATCTGCCTATCCAAAGGTCTAAATTTAAGATACTAACTCAGACTAGGTTAGAGTCAATTAAATTGGATCAACAAATAGTAATTGACCATCTGGTAGTAAAATTTGTCCTAGTGTGTCCTATATGTGCTGTGTACATAGAACCAGTTAATATGGTCCTGCCTCCATTGTATATATAATAGTTAGAAAGATCATCAATAAGCAAAATTAAATCACAACTTAAAAAAATGAAATTCAAAACAACAATGGATAGCTTTTTATCTTAGACTTTGGAAGTCTTCTAGTTAATTTATGTACCTGGTGCAGCCTCTGCAGCATAGAGGGAGGGGGAATGACCTGCTGAGACTCAGAGCCAGCACTATCACTACTTAGCTATGGGGCTCCTGGTAGTGCAAGCCCCCTGTCCTCCTAGGCCTCACTTTCATCTACCCTCATATTTTAAAGGTGAGGCATGGACTAGATGATCTTTCAGAGTACTTACAACTCTAGCCTCCTAGGATGCTGTGATCTACCCTCTTAGCATCCCCACAAAGGTACCTGGTCATTGTGTCAGTCCTTCAATAACATGGAGCTCCCTCCTTGGAAAATCTTGGTTGCTTCAGAGTTCTTCTTAGGAGCTGACATTTCACTCTCTCTAATTTCCATCTGCAAATTGACACCAAGTAAATGAGCAGATACAAGTTGCTCTGGGTTTCAGAGAAGGCCAGAGCTTGTCAAGTTGGAGAAGTGAACAGCTAGTTCAGAGAGAAGAGGAAATTTCAGTAGAGACTTGAAAAATGGCTAGTATTGGACATGCAAAAGGCAAAAGGATGAACAGAGCAAAATCAATGCAAAAGATAAAGAAGGAAAGGAAGGGCTAATATCAGGCCTGAAAAGACACCCAGGGAGAGAAAGAGGTCAGAAAGGAGAAAACACACAGCTCCTCCACCACCCATTTTAGCTTCCAGAAAATCAGCTCCAAATGTGACAGTATTTATAATCATAATATGAGATAGCTAACATTTATGGAGTACTCACTACATGCTAGGCACTTTATATTATTTCATTAAAACCTCATAACCACCCCCATGAAGTAGGAACCAAAGGATTCCCATTTTACAGATAAAGAAATGAGGCACATGGAGGATTATCTGCACAAATGTCTTGTTCTAGCTCTGCAATTTTATGATTCCAAAAAATGTCTTCCTTTCTATTGGCACGGAAAGGCACCTGGAGACTTCAGAGGATAGATGAGAAAGAAATGTCTCCAGCAGGTCTCTGACTCCATAAATATTCCATCACAAGGTAAAGAGAGCACTGCCTTCACTCAGTGCCTTGGAACACATGCTGATGGACGCAAGAGGAGCTCATGGGATACAATCATCAAGTTGAAGTCAGTGGTCAAGCCCTGGACAAGAAAGTGCCACCTGGGAAGGCATTCAGAATCTGTCCTCCATGGGATGGCTCCATTGGTCTCTGCTTTCATGTCCACATCTCGTCTTGATAGAGTGGGGAAAGTCCCTGCAACAGTTTATCTCCAAAGAGTTCACATAAACTAAAGGAGGCCACCCTCAGCAAACATAATTAACTCCTATAAATATCTCAAATGAGATGGAGCTGAGGCCAATGCTGGTCTCAGCTCCAGCAAAAAGGCTTTGAATGAAGTGAAAAAAAAGAAACATACAAACAGTCATTTTCCAGGACAGCAAAATCTCAGAACCCCCAAAACATGAATCCACAAAGCTAAGAAAGTCTATAGTTTTCAGGCTACCCCCCACTCTGAGGTACATAACGATGTCATTTCATATGATTAAAAAAATATTGCATAAGTAGGGCCAAGGAAAATGGAATAAAATATAAACTAAAAATAAATGGTTGAGTCAACTCATCTTTAATGCCTTTCCGTGTAACATCTATTTTGTATAATGGAATACGACTTTCATACTCCGACTGCAAATTTAACCTTGGCCACAAGTTATGATGTACATTACAATACACTTTTATTATGTTACACAGTATTGTGGTGGTTTTTTTTAATCTATTGCTAAGCCCCTAACAGTATGTCTGCGTCAGTGAAGCCCATCTGTCACAACCACAGTGGAGACATTATTATGTAAATAGTTCTAGGGCCTCCTTTTGGGGGAATTTAATATACTGTCCTAATATCCCAGCCGGAAAAAAAAATGTTTATGAAAAAAAACTTTTTTTTTTTTGGTTTGTTTGTTTCGTCTATAGAGAAAGGCGTCGAGTTGCTGAGGGTTTTTTTTTTTTTTTAAATAGTTCAAATCTCTTTTCTTCTCTCACTCACAGCGTCTTTAAAAGCTAATGATATGGCTCCTAATAAAATAAAATAAAATAAAATACATGAGAGACTTCTTTTAAACACACCAGCTGAAGTGTAGAGCATTAATATCTTGCAGCCCAGTGCATTAGCCATCCTTTCTATATTACAGTCATATTTCAATAAACTAAGTTTTCTTAGCAGGTGCCATCTTGGATTATTTCTTTATTAGACTGAGTTATAAAATATGCAGAATGGTATGCTGAATTTTCTCTGTTATTTATTGCTGGTTTTAAACCTTTGCCAAAATCCATACAACTAAATCTTCCTCCTTAGAGGTGGAGAGGCAACACCTGGAAGGGACCTGTCGGCACTTTCCCTTTCAGGGCTGCCAACTGTGTGGCTGAGAAGATGAGGGCAGAACCAAATAAAGTGTGGTTTACAAAACAGAAGATGCCAGTTCCCAGACTTCTTACTGCATTTTAATTAACCAGTTCAGGACAGATTTTAAGGCAGCACAAAGAAAGGGGCTAATCACTAGACAGAGTTGGGCTACCAGGACCTCCCAACCCCATATCAACCATGTCCTTGCTTTTACTCACTCAGGCATTGAAGTTTTGCTGAGCACCAGCAAGCAGTGAGTGGTTTACAAGAAGCAAGAGAAGCAAATGACAGACTCTGAGACCTCAAAGAGTACACAGTCTAGACGGGAGAGAAGACATCAGAAACAGAACAACTTGGGGAATGTCTTAGTCCATTCAGGCTGCTATAACAAATTACCATTAACTGGATGGCTTATAAACAACAGAAATGTATCACCCACAGTCCAGAGGCTAGAAGTCCAAGATCAAAGTACTGGCAGATTTGTGTCTAGTAAAAGCCAACTTCCTGGTTCATAGATAGCCATTTATTGCTATATCCTCACAGAGCAAGAGCACTCTGGAGTATCTCTTATAAGGGCACCAATCCCATTCATAACAGCTCCACCTCCATTACCTAATCACCTTCCAAAGGCCCCACATCCAAACACCATCACACTGAGGGTTAGGTTTCAACACAGGAACTCTGAGAGAATGCAAACATTTTATTTATGGTACAGGTAAAATGATCACATAACCATATGGGTGGTTCCAAATGAGGTTGGAGGAGCTAAACAGAAGGAGCTATGGTACAGAGCTCAATAATCAAGGGGAGAACTTCTAGGCAGTCAGGGGGCTCAGGTGAGCCTTGAAGGAGAAATGAGGTTTAGCTGCTTAGAGTGGAGGAAATGTACCAGCAGACATCACAACACAGAAGTATACCTCTACTCACTCCAGGCAGAAGAAAGGGCATGGTGAAAGCACGGGCAGAAAGAGCACAAAGGAGATGGTAAAGAGGCACAGGGGGTCAGGGCAGTGGGTTCCCAGTGGAATCAAGACAGGTCTAAAAACCAGGTAAGGTAAATCCATGGGCATCTGTTCCATGAGGGGCTAAGCATCCTCCTGACAGAAAACCCTCTTAAAATAAAGAGGAGTCTGGAAGCCAAGCTTGGCCCAGGAACACAGTGGTAGTAGTTGGTAAAGGAAGGTCATCTGAGGGCAGCATGATTCTTATCCCCTATACCATCTCCCCATCCAGCCCTGTCTTGGGTATAAGGGGAAGAGAAGCTATTAAAAAAAAGAATCCAGAAAAAGCTACTTCATCAAAAATGCTGCTAGGTATCACAGATAGGCTTCTACTTGTAATGGCACCAAAAGCATGTCACACAGAGGGGTAAGGAGGCATCCTCTAACATGTTGACTCTATACAGCTCCTGTCTCTAGTGTCAGTTGTATTGTGGAGGGGGTGGTGACAGCCTCATTGGTGCCCAGTAGCAGATGGCAGTGGTGCCTGGGACAGAAGGACTGAAGTAGGGTATGGGGCTCAGAGCACAGAAAGTAGCCATGCCCAGGGGAATCAAGAGTACCCAAAGGTATTGACAGCAGTTCCCAATAAGGCTACCACCAAGATTTATAGGAAAGTACATAGGAAATTCCATCTGGGAAGCTAAGTGTCTTAGTAAAAGGATGTTGAGGAGTGTCAGCAGGTGGCTTTAGTGAATGTGACTCCATTACCTACCAGCACCAGGCTCTACAGAAGCTCAGGGTACACAGGTGAGGATAAGGAAAGTAATGCCAGCAAGTTTGCAGACGTTGAGGACAGGGACACTAGACTAGAAGTAGACCTATCTGTGGCAGGGTGGTGATGTGGGCCACTAGCTGTTCCCTTGCACTCTGCTTTCCTCAGTGGGAATCCAGCTAAGAACCTCCACGCAGAGGGATGCTGCTTGCCCCTGGCTCTAGACAAAACTAGCTCAGGTCAAAGCCAGACATATGGGAACCCAGAAGTTCCTGTGGCTTATCTATACTCATCACTCAGTTTCTTTAGCAGCATCCAAAGCAAGAGTGTCAGGGAGCCAGACCATGAAAGCCCCATTTGGGCCAGTGAAGAGCTCCTGGTCCCAACAGAGGAAGGAGACCCACTTAGAGAATGAACTCACTTGGCTTTTGCTGTGCACCCTGCAAGAGCTTGAGACAGTACGTGGAGAGCAAGGATGTGAGAAGGAGGACTAGGGGACCTTCCCAGCAGGACTGAGTCTGGATCTGGCTTTGAAAAGTGACAAGGATTTGACTTGGGAGTAATGGGAGACCCACTGGGAGCAGAGGAGAGGCAGTACTTGAGTATCCCCCTTGTCACATGTCCCCAAGACAGTATCCAACTATGCCAAGTTCCCTTTCAAATCCCAGCTCTTAAAGGATCTATCCAACAAGAGGACTTAACAATCCTCAATATATATGCCCCGAATGTGGGAGCTGCCAAATATATCAATCAATTAATAACCAAAGTTAAGACATACTTAGATAATAATACACTTATACTTGGTGACTTCAATCTAGCGCTTTCTACACTTGATAGGTCTTCTAAACACAACATCTCCAAAGAAACGAGAGCTTTAAATGATACACTGGACCAGATGGATTTCACAGATATCTAAAGAACTTTACATCCAAACTCAACTGAATACATATTCTTCTCAAGTGCACATGGAACTCTCTCCAGAATAGACCACATACTGGGTCACAAATCGGGTCTGAATCGATACCAAAAGATTGGGATCATCCCCTGCGTATTCTCAGACCATAATGCCTTGAAACTAGAACTAAATCACAACAAGAAGTTTGGAAGGACTTCAAACACGTGGAGGCTAAGGACCATCCTGCTAAAAGATGAAAGGGTCAACCAGGAAATTAAGGAAGAATTAAAAAGATTCATGGAAACTAGTAAGAATGAATATACAACCGTTCAAAATCTTTGGGATGCAGCAAAAGCAGTCCTAAGGGGGAAATACATCGCAATACAAGCATCCATTCAAAAACTGGAAAGAAATCAAATACAAAAGCTAACCTTACACCTAGAGGAGCTAGAGAAAAAACAGCAAATAGATCCTACACCCAGCAGAAGAAGAGAGTTAATAAAGATTCGAGCAGAACTCAACGAAATCGAGACCAGAAGAACTGTGGAACAGATCAACAAAACCAGGAGTTGGTTCTTTGAAAGAATTAATAAGATAGATAAACCATTAGCCAGCCTTATTAAAAAGAAGAGAGAGGAGACTCAAATTAATAAAATCATGAATGAGAAAGGAGAGATCACTACCAACACCAAGGAAATACAAACGATTTTAAAAACATATTATGAACAGCTATACGCCAATAAATTAGGCAATCTAGAAGAAATGGATTCATTTTTGGAAAGCCACAAACTACCAAAACTGGAACAGGAAGAAATAGAAAACCTGAACAGCCAATAACCAGGGAGGAAATCGAAGCAGTCATCAAAAACCTCCCAAGACACAAAAGTCCAGGGCCAGATGGCTTCCCAGGGGAATTCTATCAAATGTTTAAAGAAGAAACCATACCTATTCTCCTAAAGCTGTTTGGAAAGATAGAAAGAGATGGAGTACTTCCAAATTCGTTCTATGAGGCCAGCATCACCTTAATTCCAAAACCAAAGACCCCATCAAAAAGGAGAATTATAGACCAATATCCCTGATGAACATGGATGCAAAAATTCTCAACAAGATACTAGCCAATAGGATCCAACAGTATATTAAGAAACTTATTCACCATGACCAAGTAGGATTTATTCCCGGGACACAAGGCTGGTTCAACACTTGTAAAACAACCACTGTGATTCATCATATCAGCAAGAGAAAAACCAAGAACCATCTGATCCTCTCATTAGATGCAGAGAAAGCATTTGACAAAATACAGCATCCATTCCTGATCAACACTCTTCAGAGTGTAGGGATAGAGGGAACATTCCTCGACATCTTAAAAGCCATCTACGAAAAGCCCACAGCAAATATCATTCTCAATGGGGAAGCACTGGGAGCCTTTCCCCTAAGATCAGGAACAAGACAGGGATGTCCACTCTCACCACTGCTATTCAACATAGTACTGGAGGTCCTAGCCTCAGCAATCAGACAAAAAGACATTAAAGGCATTCGAATTGGCAAAGAAGAAGTCAAACTCTCCCTCTTCGCCGATGACATGATACTCTACATAGAAAACCCAAAAGACTCACCCCAAGATTCCTAGAACTCATACAGCAATTTGGCAGTGTGGCAGGATACAAAATCAATGCCCAGAAGTCAGTGGCATTTCTATACGCTAACAATGAGACTGAAGAAAGAGAAATTAAGGAGTCAATCCCATTTACAATTGCACCAAAGCATAAGATACCTAGGAATAAACCTAACCAAAGAGGTAAAGGATCTTTACCCTAAAAACTATAGAACACTTCTGAAAGACATTGAGGAAGACACAAAGAGATGGAAAAATATTCCATGCTCATGGATTGGCAGAATTAATATTGTGAAAATGTCAATGTTACCCAGGGCAATTTACACGTTTAATGCAATCCCTATCAAAATACCATGGACTTTCTTCAGAGAGCTAGAACAAATTATTTTAAGATTTGTGTGGAATCAGAAAAGACCCCGAATAGCCAGGGGAATTTTAAAAAAGAAAACCATAGCTGGGGGCATCACAATGCCAGATCTCAGGTTGTACTACAAAGCTGTGGTCATCAAGACAGTATGGTACTGGCACAAAAACAGACACATAGATCAATGGAACAGAACAGAGAATCCAGAAGTGGACCCTCAACTTTATAGTCAACTAATATTCGATAAAGGAGGAAAGACTATCCGCTGGGAAAATTGGACATCCACATGAAGAAGAATGAAACTAGACCACTCTATTGCACCATACACAAAGATAAACTCAAAATGGATGAAAGATCTAAATGTGAGACAAGATTCCATCAAAATCCTAGAGAAGAACACAGGCAACACCCTTTTTGAACTTGGCCACAGTAACTTCTTGCAAGATACATCCACGAAGACAAAAGAAACAAAAGCAAAAATGAACTATTGGGACTTCATCAAGATAAGAAGCTTTTGCACAGCAAAGGATACAGTCAACAAAACTAAAAGACAACCTACAGAATGGGAGAAGATATTTGCAAATGACGTATCAGATAAAGGGCTAGTTTCCAAGATCTATACAGAACTTATTAAACTCAACACCATAGAAACAAACAATCCAATCATGAAATGGGCAAAAGACATGAACAGAAATCTCACAGAGGAAGACATAGACATGGCCAACACGCACATGAGAAAATGCTCTGCATCACTTGCCATCAGGGAAATACAAATCAAAACCACAATGAGATACCACCTCACACCAGTGAGAATGGGGAAAATTAACAAGGCAGGAAACCACAAATGTTGGAGAGAAAGCGGAGAAAAGGAAACCCTCTTACACTGTTGGTGGGAATGTGAACTGGTGCAGCCACGCTGGAAAACTGTGTGGAGGTTCCTCAAAGAGTTAAAAATAGACCTGCCCTATGACCCAGCAATCGCACTGTTGGGGATTTACATCAAATATACAGATGCAATGAAACACCGGGACACCTGCACCCCGATGTTTATAGCAGCAATGGCCACAATAGCCAAACTGTGGAAGGAGCCTCGGTGTCCATCAAAAGATGAATGGATAAAGATGTGGTTTATGTATACAATGGAATATTACTCAGCCATTAGAAATGACAAATACCCACCATTTGCTTCAATGTGGATGGAACTGGAGGGTATTATGCTGAGTGAAATGAGTCAAGCGGAGAAGGACAAACATTGTATGTTCTCATTCATTTGGGGAATATAAATAATAGTGAAAGGGAATAGAAGGGAAGGGAGAAGAAATGGGTAGGAAATATCAGAAAGGGAGACAGAACATAAAGACTCCTAACTCTGGGAAATAAACTAGGGGTGGTGGAAGGGGAGGAGAGCGGGGGGTGGGAGTGAATGGGTGACGGGCACTGAGGGTGGCACTTGACAGGATAAGCACTAGGTGTTATTCTGTATGTTGGCAAATTGAACACCAATAAAAAATAAATATATTATTAAAAAAATAAATAAAAATAAAAAAATAGAATAAAATCCCAGCTCTGCCAGTAGGTGTGATAATGATTTTAGGCTATTTTCATATCTTTCTCATAATCTTTCCCTAATGTCCTCATCTGCAAAAGGGTTGTGATAGTTCTTGCCTAGCAATGTTGTCTGGAGTGGATAAATTATCAAATGGCATATAGTAGGCTCCAGGCCTCCTGCACAAGCATAGCATGGGGATGAACAGGTCCCCTGAGATCACCTCCCACTGCCACAGGAATGAATCCATGCAAGGGGGCCCAGCTTGGCCTCGCTGCCCAGGACATCTTCCTCGGGGGCCATGGGAGTCAGAGAAAAGATGGAAACAAAGAGGAGGAAAAGTAAGGACCAGGAGAACAGCCATCTGGGTAAAGAGCAAGATGGCCTTTAAAAGTGAGATTTCCCACAGAAGAGCTAGCTAAACAAGAACCTCTTTTCATAGAATCAGCTTTGAAACTTCCAAGTCTGTGGTAGCTTTGCAGACAGTAATTATCTGTTAGTTGAAAGGCAGAGTGGTGGGGGGGTGGGGGGAGGCTGGCTTGAGGGTGACACCCAGGGATGGGTGACCCTCAAAGAGATTAAGAGGATACCACAGAAGCCAGGGATGCCTAGGGAGGAAGCTTTCTCCTTCCCGGGTTGCAGGTTGGCCCCAACACCTGAAATCATCTGGCACCTCTGAGGATGGACACCACTGTGGGGACCCTAGTGGCAGGACCCCACCACAGGCTTGAGATGCTGCAGAAAGATGAAAGACACTGAGGAGAAAATAACAGCTTTCAACTCTCATTTGAACTCTCAACTGAAACTCAAGAACCAGTTAGCAAAGAATGTCAAAATAAGAATGTGTGAAGGTCTTTTCTCCCAAAATCACCAGAAAGAGATCTCGGCTCCTTGTTTTACAGATGATGGAACTGACACTCCAGAAGATTCACAGCTCACCAAGACCATACAGTGACTCTATCCCCAGGCCTTCTCTTCTGTGGCCCTTTCCATAAACTCAGTTATTTGAAAAGAGATCAGGGCAGCATTGCTACAGCAAACCCTAGCTCCTCTTGTGTGGAGTAAGTCCAAGAGCAAACATTTCTTCCCCCTGGCTGATCCTAGGGTTGCCTCAATGCTCACCCATCGCCCATGTTCAGAGCTGATTTAGCTGTTTGGGCACGAGTGGTTGGTTTGTAAGTGGAAAAGCAAGCACTCTGGGAGGGGCATAACTGGGCAGGCACTCGAACACACAGGGAAAAAGTCCAAGGAAGAGGTAGCTCCATTTGGAAACACCCCTGCTAGGATGCAGATGTTTCAGCAGCCGGCTGGGCAGCAGGCCTGGCAGGAAGCTGCTCTAGTTCTGACCCCAAACTCATGCCTCTCCCTTGACCCCCTTCTCGCCTTCTCATTCTGCATTTCTCCCTGCTTCCTCCACTTCTGTCCCTTCTTCCTACTCACTTTATCTTTTCCTCTCCGGTTTGCTGCATTTCCCACTCCCTTTGTCCCTTACACCTGGTCCCTATCCCCCCTGACATCCTGTCTGTCACTCATACTCTCTCTGTCTCTCTCTCCATGTCTGGACATTATGGTGCTGAATAGCTCATCTGGGAAGAACAGCCAGCCTGGCAGTATCTGGGTCTTTTTCTTCTGGCCAAAACCAGGGAGTGCAGACACCAGCAAAATATGCCCTAGGGAGAGGAAGAAGAGAGGAATCTTATCTAAGGACACATTCCATCTTCATATTCCCTCCACTGATACATGATTGGAAAAGAAGAAGATAATCAGCCCATTGAACAGTTAGAATTCATGGGGCACAGATACGAAATGATTTGCTTTTTCCCAATACCTGTTTCAAACCAGTCTTCATCCCTTTACCCATTTTTAATGACAACCCAGGTATATCTCTTTGCTGGCTGATCACTTCCAATTGTTACAAAGCACAAATAAGCTAAACCTTGCTCAGAACTCCATCATATATCCAACAAGACATCATTTCCTCCCTTCCCCTAACACTGGCCAGGCTCTGGACCAAAGGAAAAGAAGACAAGAAGGAAGTCTGGTCTAGTCTTAAGACATCGCCTACTAACCCCTCAACTCTTGGTGTGTTGGGGCAAAAAGGATAGATAAAAAAGATGGAAAGTGACAAGTGTCTTGTCAGTATGGTGCTATGTTGGCCCTTCTTAGAACTGACTGGTCCCTGTTACTGGGTGGCTTCTAAACCTTGCCCTGTCATAGTGGCCGTATGGGAATCTTTGGAGGCCACTCACAGGGTCTGGCTCTGAACAGGTGGGAGTTCAGCTTCCCTCTACCTGCTTTACCCTCTGTCACTCTCTCCTTCTGCCAGTGGCCTGTTGTCTCCAGGCAGCCAACCCCTTGGTGGATCTCAGACAGTGGGAAAATGCTGTAGAGGGGAGACCATGAACACTGGAGGTACAACCCAACTTTTACATGTCAAAACATTATTTGGTTAGAAGATCCAAGATTCTGTGTTCTGATTCCTCACTAGCTAGCTCTGTGTCAATTGACTTTTAGCAAAGCTGAATTCAACTTTTAGTTTGTAACCTGCCCACTGACTGACTTTGGCCAATTATAAGCCTCTTTTGCATCCCAGATGTTTCATCTGCAAAATGGGATTAATAATATCTTCAATCAGTACTGCTAAATATGATCACACTTAGCATAAGACTGGAATCAAATCAATTCTGGTAAGTGCTGGGCATATTATCTTGCCTCTTGGAACCCCAACTTCCCTCATATTTAAAATAAAAAGGAGAGCTGTGAGCTCCCAAGTTTCTTTTTAGTTTTAAGTTCTCTAGAAAATGTACATGTTTACCTCTCCCAGTGGGGTAGTAGCTATGTCCATGCTAGAAGCCCAGGGACACAAATCTCCCTGCATGTCTGCCCAAGTGTGTGTACTATGTGGAAAGGCTAGGGGACTCAGCTATGAACAATCTGACCCCTTTGTGGGTCAGTCAGCATCCTTTAGGACTTGGGCTACACACCCAAACTGGACCCCTTACCAAGCCTAAGAAAGAGTTAGGATGGACAATTCATCATTGTCCATCCCATTGCTAGAGATGGGATACCCAGAACACACTCGACTCAAAGGGGTCAGGACTGCCACCTAGGTATCAGGAGAATAATTTCTTACTATGATATTTTTGTTTCCAAAGTCCAAAACCACACACCAACCACACAAGCTATCCATAGGACATAAATACAAAAGTGCAATATCATTCTCCTACTATATTTTGGTGAATTGAAGAACAGAAAAGGAACTTCTTTTGCCCAAGCTCACACAGTATCTAGAACTAAAACTCTCTTCATCTGGTATGTAATTAGTCTACTGGCCAAATCCCCTCCAAAATGCTTTTCTCCCTCTCCTGGGTCATCCCTCTGCTAGGAGCAAGGAGAGATGTGAAATCTTGGGGTACCATTAACTTTGTTCTTTTTCCAAATTGGGCAGGCTCTGGGAGCCACTGAGACTCTGAGGAAAGGCAGAGCTTTGCAAGTTTGGAATGACTCCAATTCAGAGCACTCTCCACTCTCCCTGAGTTGCCAGTAAAGACAAAACCCAATAACCCTAGGATGCCAAAAAGAACTCAATAATATATTGGGATTTCCTGAAAACCCATGGAGAACTTGGCCAGGCAAAGGACAAGTCAACAGCTTTTTGACTGAGTTCAATGTAAATGAATCAGAAACAGATGGATTAAGTTTCCCTTCAAATACACGTGCTAGAGAGTTACAGCTGAGAAAATGCTTAGATTCGTGCATTTCCAGGGACTGGTCAACCCCAAACAGGGTGGATTGTTTTGCTGAGTCCCAAACCCTGACTTCTCCTCCTTTCCCTAAAAATAACTTAGCTGTCCAGCTGCTGGATGGATATTTTCTCTTTTGGTTTTGTTTCATTTGGTTTTCTCACAAAGCATCAGAGTGATAAATGACTTCAAAACCTGGTAGAATGTTCTAGAGGAATCAGACTCCAGAAAACTTTTTAAAAAAAAATCTGCCACTATGCTCACACCATTCTCCTCACCAGGTATCTTGTGCCTTGAATATTACCTGTTGTTACCAATCCATCCATCAATGTCAACCCCAAGTTCTACTTCCTCTGGAAATCTTTTGGGGATTATTTTGGTCCTCATGGATACAGAAACCAATCATTGTAACAATATTTTGAGCACCTAACATGTACCCACAATATTTTGAGCATATAGTGAATGCCTAAGAAAAGGCACTTGCCCACAGTCAGGTTTTTATCTAACTAAAGAACTCCTACAAACCTATGAAGCAATTAAGAGATAATAACAAGTGGCAAAGATAGGTAAAAATTAATGATGTAAGTGTAGGTGTCTTTAAAAATTCAGAGAATGGAGAAGGCACTGTGTATATTAAAGAGGTCATATGTAATGATAATAACCAATATCCCTTAACTGTCAACATGTGCAGGACTTTCACAAATGTTTTCTCTTTGGCTCTTCACAAAAGCCCTTTAACATAGACAGGCCTTGCTTCTACAGATGAGAAACAGGAACTTGGGAAGGTTAACTGGATTCAAGATCACACCCCTAGTAAATGATGAAACAGGGTTAGTGCTCAGGGCCATGACTTCTAACCCAAACCACCTTTGCCTTGTGTCACACTATTTCTCACAATGGTATGTAATGTCAGACAAGAGAGGCTCCTTGGTGTAACTACATCCTTATCCTTACCTGGAATCTCCTCATAACTGGAATTTCCTGGGCATTTTGGAATATGTCTAAAGTTGACTTGCACACTCCCACCTTACCATTTTGCTAATGAATTGCACTGACTTGGGATTTTCTCCTTTTCTCTCCCATCTTTAAAGATTCAGCGTAAGTTTGTACCTTGGATTTTCCCCTTCTTTGGAACAAATCGGACTTACTGGCTGCATCTCTCATTTGTCAACTAATTATGCACATCACTTTTGTCATCTTAGATTTTCATTTAAATAATCTTAGGTTATTTCCTATGTACTGTTTAGCACATCAGTGTTTCATCTCTGCAGAGATTAGCTCTTCTCTGAGAAGAGCTTTTATGCCTGATACATGCTCCCAACTGTTTTGAGAGTGGTTTAGTGCTATGCTAAGTAAGCATGTGTTGACAAGAGGAAAAATCTCCACCCTATGATGATGCCTCCCACACTTGCAGTCCCAGTTCCCATTTTGCTGTAGGACTCTCCACCAGCATGTTCCACATGCTTGTCAAGGTCCTCCTGTTGAAAATGCTATCATCTTCCCCTAAAACTAGTTTTGCTTCTAGAGGTTTTTCTTCCAGAGGCAATGTAATATTCTCCCAGTCAGATTCCTAAAGTAATCATCAGTATTGATCTTGACCTTGGAGTCCTGTTGATTGTTCATTTGAAGTTTCTTATATGTAAAAGGAGCCCCATTGTGTGCTGAATGATCTGAAAGAGATAAAGGAACAGATTTCTAGGAGAGCTTTCTGTGTAATAATAGGACAAGACACAAAGAGAAACAATTAGTGCAGACCCTGTGTCATCAGTTCACACTGCAAGTGCCCTGGGGATAATGAGCTTTGGTTTAAGTAAGCCACAAATGCTTCCTGGAAGAGGATTCAAGTTAGGGCAAGGAGGGCTATTTGGAGAGGAAGTAAAGGGGAGGGCCTCCTGTCCTGTCCCATGAGGAGGAAGGAGAATTGCATGAGAATTGCATGACCCCTATTCCCAAGCATCAGAAGTCATCCAAAGGGAAGCCAGGGAATGTTGACATCCAATGGGGGCGGTGGGGGGGGGGTGGTAGGCATAAGTCATGTCAGTAGGGCTGGCTCAGGGAGCTGAGAAAAAGAATACCAGAATCACTGTTCAAAACATGGGCTTCCTCTCCCTTCTCTTCCAAAACAGAGCCAGGTATAGTCTCTCCAAAGGCAGGATTCTAGTCTTACCTAACCATAGTGCATGCTTTCAGTAGCTACTGTTAGAAAGAAACAGCACTCAACACGGGCCTTTCACGCTGACCTCAAAGAGCCTTTCTCCCTGCTCCCAGGGTCTAACTTCTGGGATGCTGTGGGGTACCCCTGAGAACAGGAACCTCAGGAGAGCCTCACAGAAGCTAGAAGGATATGGGCAGCTGAGACCACTGGGTTTTGGCTTTAGTCACTGACTTAACTTTGTGCCTCAAAGTGATTTTTCAAAGGGCAAAGACAAAGTCAGCCAGCATTCAAAGTTCCCCACCTGGGGGAGGCACTGTAAACTGTTCCCAGAATCCTTTCCATCCTTCCTACGGCAGTATGAGACCGCTTCCCCCGGACTTTCAGGGAGTATAAATGACTAAAGGATCCAACTCCTAAGATTTTAAATCCACCAACGTTGGCTTAAGGGCTCCCTTCAGCTTTATAGAGCCTTCCTTAAACTAATCTAGGACACTTTCATCCAATCTTCTTATCTCCTTCAAAATCAGACTTGGAGGGCACCTGGGTGGCTTAGTGGTTGAGCGTCTGCCTTTGGCTCAGTTCATGATTTCAGGGTCCTGGGATTGAGTCCTGCATCAGGCTCACTGCAGGGAGCCTGTTTCTCCCTCTGCCTTTGTCTCTCTCTGCCTCTGTGTGTCTCTCATGAATAAGTAAATAAAATCTTTAAAAAAAAAAAATCAGAATTGGATGTTGGTCTGATTATTCTATGTGTGGTGAGAACATATAACATGAGATCGACCTTCTTAATAAATTCTTAAGTGGAGAGAATTTTTAACTCTAAACACAACATTATACAGCAGAGAGCTAGAAATTTTACAACTTGCATAACTGAAACTTTATACCCACTAAATAACAACTTCCTATATACCCTCTTTTCCCAGGCTCCTTCACCTTTCTACCATCTGTTTCTATGAGTTTGACTATTTTAGATACCTTCAGCAAGTGGAATCATGCACTATTTGTCTTTCTGTGGTTGGCTTATTTAAATTAGCATAATGTCCTCAAGGTTCATTCCTGTTGTCTCATATAATAGGATTTCCTTCTTTTTTAAGGCTGAATTACATGCCATTGTATGTATATACCACATTTTCTTTATTCATTCATCAGTGGGCATTTAGGTTGCTTCTACAACTTGGCTATTGTAAATATTGCTGCAATGAACATGAGATTGCAAACATCTCTTTGAGATCCTGATTTTATTTCCTTTGGATAAATACAAATACCCAGAAGTAGGATTGATGGACCATACGGTATTTCTATTTTTAAATTTTTGAGGAAATTCCATGCTGTTTTCCATAACGTCTGTACTGTTTTACATTCCCACTAACAGTGCAGAAGGGTTCCAATTTCCCTGCATTCTCACCAACACTTGTTGTTTTGCTGTTGTTGTTGTATTTATAAATGCCATCCTAATAAGTGTGAGGTGATATCTCATTGTGGTTTGATTTGCATTTCCCTGATGACAAGTGATGTTGAAGAACTTTTCATATACCTGTTGGTCATTTGTCTTTTGGGGAGAAACGTCTATTCAAGTCCTTTGCCTATACTGTCAATTGATCTTCAACAAGAGCACCAACAATACACAATGGGGAAAGGATATAGTTTCTTCAAAAAATGGTGTTGGGAAAACTGAATATTCACATGCAAAAGAATGAAACTAAACACTTACCTTACAAAAAACTCAAAAATCAACTCAATATGGATTAAAGACTTAACCATAAAACCTGAAACTATAAACTCCTAGAAGAGGGTGCCTGGGTGGCTCAGTCGGTTAAGGGTGAAACTTGATCTCAGCTTAGGTCTCTATCTCAAGGTTGTGAGTTCAAGCTCCGGATTAGGCTCCACACTCAGCTACTTAAAAATAAATATATACATACATACATACATACATACATACATACATAAAAATAAAATTCCTAGAAAAAAACATAGGGAGAAAGCTTTATGACATTGGTCTTGCCAATGATTTCTTAGATATGACATCAGAAGCACAGAAACAAAAGCAAAAATAGACAAATGGGACATCAAACCAAAAACCTCTGCACAACAACAACAAAATAATCAGAGTAAAAAGGCAACTCACATTATAGGAGAAAATACTTGCTAACCAAGTATCTGATAACGGGTTAATATCCAAAACATATAGGTGACTCTTAAAACTCAATAGCAAAAGAGAAGTGACTATTCTTAACCTTCACTGGTTCCCTTCCTTTTTTCTGGCATGGAGACATTCCCCTACTTCACCTCTGTGTGCTCTGAGATCAGGTAGGAAAGATAATGTCAAGGAACTCATTCTCAAAGAGGTGCCAAACACTGAATTTGTCCCCAATATCTTCCTCCCAGGGACAAATATCTATAGGAGAGTCTGGAGAGAAAAATTATAAGCCAAAGTATTAAATCCCTAAGGGGATGTGGGCATGGGTGGAGATTTCAGGTACTCTGACAGGGGGTGAAGACTTTGCTGTCTTCATTTCCAGGGATCAGAAATACCTTCTAGACATTCTCAACATTGACCAGATCGGCCTACATCTACAAGTGGGTAGGTAATATTTCTTAATCCAAGAAGAATTCAAAGCATCAATATCACCACGAACAAGGAGTATTTTAAAATCTCAGCCAGAGTTTACTCACTGCTTTCAGAGCTCCAAGCCCCAAACAGTAGTCCTCCCACCCCCACAATTGCAAAGACTAATGGAATACGGAAAGTACAACAGAGGAGCCCTGAGGTGACTAATGATTCTAGTTACTTCTCTTACCAAAACACTTGTCTTCTGGAATACTAGTCTTTGGAGAATAAAATTGTAAAAAGAAAAAAAAATCTTTAGGAAAAGATATTTTTTTGCTTTTACATAAAATATTCTAGGACTCAGATCTGGGTGATGCTCAGAAAAAGAAGGAAGAAGAAAAGGAGGAGGAGGAAGAGAAGAAGAAAATAGAAAGCAAATTATTGGGTCTGTCAACTCTGCCCCATTTCTTTTGTCTAGCAAAGTTATAGTACACATACAGAAAAGTACCTAAAATATAAATATACCTTTTATTAAATAATTACAAAATAAGCACTTATATAACTATGACCCAGGTCAAGATAAAAACATTTTTGGCATCCCAAAAGCCCTCCAAATGCCTCTCTCTCCCTCACCAGCCAAAGGTAACTACTATCATGATCTTTATGGTAATCACTTATTTGCTTTTCTTTATAATCTTATAACCTAATTTGCATTCCTAAACACTATAGCTTAAGTTTGGCTGTTTAAAGCATTATATAAAAAGAACCACATATGTATTGTTTTGTGTTTGGATTTATTTAGCATTAGGCTTGTGAAACTCAACAATGTTTTACATGTAGCAGTAGTTGCTCTCTTTCATTTGCTGAATAGTATGCTACTATATGAATATACTAAATTTTATTTATCCATCCTACTGGTGATGGGCATTTGGGTTGCTTCCAGCATTGGGCTATTGTGAATTATTTTTTGACATATGTGCACATGAATTTCTGGTGACTGTATACTTAACAGTGAAACTGTCAGGTCATAGGATGTAGATATCTTTTTTTTTTAAGATTTTATTTATTTATTCATGAGAGAGAGAGAGAGAGAGAGAGAGAGAGAGAGAGGCAGAGACACAGGCAGAGGGAGAAGCAGGCTCCATGCAGGGAGGTCAATGCAGGACTCAATCCCAGGACTCCAGGATCACGCCCTGGGCAGAAGGAAGGTGCTAAACTGCTAAACCACACAGGGATCCCCAGGATGTAGATATCTTAAGCTTTGGGAAGCACAGCCAAACCTTTTTATAGCATGGTTGTGTCAATTTGCACACCCATCAGTATTGTGTAAGAGGTCTGGTTGTTCCACATTCTTACAAAAATCTGCTGCTATTAAGTTTTTTAAATTAGCTGTTCTGTAGTTATGTAGCATTAGCAGAGTTTTACATTTTCCCTATTATTATGACACATTCTCATATGAATATTTTATCTTTTTGTGGAATCCTTGTTCAAGTCTCTTGCCCATTTTCCTATTAGGCTGTCTTTTTTTTTTTTATTGATCTTTAGGAGTTTTTTATTTACTCTGGAAACTAGCTTTTGTTGGTTTTATGTGTTGAAAACATCTTTTCTCATTCTTGGCGTTGCATTTTCAATCTCTTGATAGTTTCTTTTAATGGACAAAAGTTCTAAATTTAAATATAAATAATCAGTCCTTTCTATATAAGTTTTTCCTATTTAAAAATATTTCCCTTGGGATCCCTGGGTGGCGCAGCGGTTTGGCGCCTGCCTTTGGCCCAGGGCGCGATCCTGGAGACTCGGGATCGAATCCCACGTCGGGCTCCCTGCATGGAGCCTGCTTCTCCCTCTGCCTGTGTCTCTGCCTCTCTCTCTCTCTCTGTGACTATCATGAATAAATAAATAAAATCTTTAAAAAAAAAAATATTTCCCTTTTCTGAGATTATGAAGATACCTCTATCTTGTCTTCCACAAGATTTATTATTCTGCTTTTAACATTTATATACACAATTTATCTGTAACTGACTTTTTTAATGGTGTTAGGTAAGGGTCAGAATCTTTTCCTTTTTTTTTAACCATATGGAGATCTATTTTTTCCACAAACATTTATTGAAAAGACCATTCTTTGCCCATTGTGATATAGAATAATATTTGTCATAAATAAAGTGCCCATATGGACATGGATCTGTTTCTAGGAAATTTGTTGGGTCTCCTTGGTCTATTAGCCTATTTTTGCAACATAATGCACTGTCTTAATTATCATAGCTTTAAAAGAAATTTTAATATTCAATAGACTAAATCTTCTCACTCATTCTTCTTCAAGAGTGTCTTAGCTATTCTTAGCTGACTTACATCTTCCACATCTTTTTTTAGATTTATTCTTAGGATTTCATTTTATATTTCTGATCCTACTATAAATGGTACATTTATATTTTAAATTGTAATTTTCTAATTGTTTAGGTGGTATTTCAAAATCAATTAGTTTGTGAATGGTGACTTGCTTAAAAAAACTTGGATAAACTCACTTGTAAATTCTAATAATTTATCTGTAGATTTGTTTAGATCTTTTTACATATATAATAGTATAATCTATGAATAAATACTATCTTATTCTTGCTTTCCAAATCAAATAATATTTATTTTTCAATTTTTCTTGCTGTATTGGCTAGGGCACCCAATATGTTGAATAGAAATAATGATAGTAGGCACTTTGTTCTTGGCCATGATCTCAAAAGGAAATCTGTCAATACGAAAAGTATTATATTTTTTAATATATAATAATGATTATTATTTGAAAAAGCACTTTTTTGAGGTATGATTGACATACAAAAACCTGTTCATACTTAATGTATAAAACTAGATGAGTTTAGAGATAAGTATATACCCATGAAACTATCACCCCAATTCATAAACATATCTGTCACTTCCAAAAGTTTCCTTCTGCCTTCTTATTAGTAGCAGTAGTACTACTAGTATTAGTGATAAAAGTTTAACATAAGACCTACCCTTTCAGTAAATCTGTGTATACAATACAGTATTATTAACTATGCTGTACAGATCTCCAGGACACATAACTGACACTTTCTTTCCCATTTTCCCCTTCCTCTTGCCCCTGGCAACCACCATGTAGCTCTCTGCTTCCGTGAGTTTGACTATATTAGATTTCTCATATAAGTGGTATTAAGTAGTATTTGTCTTCTTCATCTGGTTTATTTCAACTTAATTGAAAAATGGAGAAAGGACATAGACATTTCTCCCAAGCAGACATGTAAATGGCCAATAGGTATATAAAAAGATACTCAGTCATTACTAATTATCAGAGAAATGCAAATCAGAATCACATGAGTTATCTATCACCTCACACCTATTAGAATGGCTATTAATAAAAAAAAATGAAAGCACTGGCAAGGATGTGGAGAAATTGGAACCCTTGTTGCATGGTTGGTGGAAATGTCAACTGGTGCAGTCACTATGAAAAATAGTATGGAATTTCCTCAAGTATTTAAAAATATAATTAGCATATGATCTATCAATCCCACTTCTGGGTATTTATCCAAAGAAATTAAAATCAGAATCTCATGTTCACTGCAACATTATTTACAGTAGCCAAGATATAGAAGGGACCTTAAGTCATCAGCAGATGAATGAATAAAGAAAATGTGACATATAGATATAGATTAGGGAACACCTGGGTGACTCAGTGCTTAAGCATCTGCCTTTGGCTCAGGGCATGATCCTGGAGTCCCAGGATCAAGTCCCACATTAGGCTCCCTGCATGAGGCCTGCTTCTCCCTCTGCCTGTGTCTCTGCCTGTGTGTGTGTGTGTGTGTGTGTGTGTGTGTATGTCTCATGAATAAATAAATAAAACCTTTAAAAAAATAAAGATTAGATATAACTAAAGCCATATAGACACATACACTAAACATTAATATCATTAAATTTAAATGAAATATTATTGAATATTAAGTATTATTAATTTAATTAAATATTATTCAGCCATAAAAATAAAGGAAATCCCTACATTTGCAAAGACAGGGATGTACCTGGAAAACATGACACTAAGTGTAATAGGATATTATATAAGATAGGAATTTTATAGATATCCTTTATTTTTTTATAGATATCCTTTATAAGAGAGATTATACTTTGTTACAAGGAAGTTTATTTCTATCCCTATTTTGCTAAAGTTTTATTTATTTTTTTAAGTTTTATTTTTATCTTAAACCAAATCTGTAGTCACAAAATAAAAGCCCAATTGAAAAGTTACAAATTAGTTTTCCCATACATAACTAGATTTGGTTTGCTAATACCTTGTTTAGGACTTTTGTCTAAATGTTCAGGAAAACATTGATTTATAATTTTCCTTTCTTTTTTTCACAAGTTTTAATAATAAGTTTGTACTGGCCTCAGAAACATGTTAGAAAATATTCTCTTGGGGTTCCTGGGTGGCTCAGTCAGTGAGCTTCAAGTTCTTGGTTTTGGCTCAGGTCATGATCTCAGAGTCCTAAGATGGAGCCCAATATCAGAATTCTCACTGAGGTTAAGAGTCTGTTTGTCCCTCATCCTCCTCCACCCCACTCTTGTTTTCTCTCTCTTTCAAATAAATAAATAAAATCTTTAAAAAAAAAACTATGAGTCACATTTTTAACTTCTCAAAGGCTAATATTAATTGTGACCTTTACCCTTTTCCCAAGCAGGAAAAACACCTCAAGGCATTTTTATTTTATTTATCCCTCTCCTAATTTCTATGCCATTTTTTCATTTATTTTAATTCCATATTAATTTTAAGCCCTACAAGGCAGCATTATCATTGTTTTATACAATCAACAGTCATTTAGATTTAGTTGTATTTTTATTCTTCATTCCCTCTTGCATTGTACTTCTTGCACCTAAGCTTTTCCTTCTACCTGAAAAATGCCCTTTGCTTTTCATTTAACATAAGACTGCTAGTGATAGATTCTCTTTTGTCTAAAAAGATCTTTATTTTACCTTCATTCCTGAATGATATTTTCTCAGAGATAAAATTCTAGAATTGGTAGTTAATTTCTTTTAGCACATTAACAGTATCATTCTATTGTCTTTTGATTTTTCTGCCCTTTTTTTCCTATTATAAAGTTACCCATCAGTCTAATTAATGCACTTTGAAGTAATCTGTCACTTATGACTGCTTTTAAAAGCTTCTTTTGGCTTCAGTTTTCTGCAATTTTTAAATGACGGTCTTGTGAGATTTTAATTTTTTTACTTTTTAAGCTTTGGCTTAGTCTTTTAACATTGTTGGAAATTTCCCAGACATTATTTCTTCAAATATTTTTCTGCTACATACTCATCTATTTCTGAGACTTCAGTTAAACATGTAATAGAACATATCACCATTCGTTTTGTGCCTCTTTCCCTCTTTTCTGTTTTTCCCCCCCACCTTTGATGTAAGTAGGCTTCATTCTGGATATTTCTTCTGACCTATATTCCAGTTAACTAATTCTCTCTTCAATTACATCTAATCTTCCATTTCATAAAGTTCATAACTTACAGTATTGCTCTTTACTTCTGCAGTTTCTATATAACTAATTTTAAAATCTGTGATGTCAATTTTATAGTTTCTTATTCTCTGCTGGAATTTCCATCTTATTTTAATTGTTTAAAAATAACAAATATAATTATTTTAAAGTCTATACCTGATATTTTAAATATGTGGATACTCTGAATTTTTCTTTAGTCAAGTTCTTGTTTGTGTTGGTTTTGCCTCCTTATATGTCTAGTTATCTTTCATTGCATTCCAGATAATGTATTGAAAGAATTATTTATACAAATAATTTGGGACATAAAATATTATCTTTCTCCTGAGGTGATTTTTATGAGAATGATAGAAATTTTGGATTACCTTAATTCAGTTTTAGGTATTAAGAGTTTCTGGGCCATCCAATTACTCAAGTTAGGCTGAAGTCATTAGAGGGTTCTTTTATTTCTAGTTCACCTATATTCTAAGGGGCAGTCTTTGAAAATACCAACATAAATTGAGGGTGATTACCAGTGCTATATCTCTGGATTTTAATCTTCTACTAGAAATTCTGTACTACTGTGTTAGCATTCCAATGCCTTCAGACTACTCCCTTCTGTTGTTGTTGTTGTTGTTGTTGTTGTTGTTGTTGATCTTTTCCAGTCCTCAGCTGAAGGGTTTGTCTAACTTAACTAATCCACTGATTTGGCACTACCCCACACATGACACTTAGGAATTCTATAATGTCTTCTAATTCCAGAAAGACCTATGCCCATATCTACCCCTTCTCTAAAGACACGTTACTAGCAAAGGAGATTGAAAGACTTGTAGATTGTTACCTAAGGATTCAGCTTCAAGTCACCTCTGCCCCAGTCCAGCCTTGGCTTCATGTCTCACTGCTAGTGGCTTGATGTCCCATTGGTAGTAGGACAACAGTCTTATTCTTGTGACCAAATAATACTCACCTCAATTATAATAAACTCATTTCTGTCCTTTTCTTGGCACCTAAAAATATGCCCTGTTCTCTATCCCCTCCAGGGCTAGAGCTGCACCTCTCTCCTTTTCAGCAGCTTCCTAGACTTAAATTATAGCATCTTTGTGGGTAGAAGGGCAGGATTCTGGGGCCTGCCAATGCTCCTGGGATGCCACCTACTGGCCAGGTTCTTGGTTGATGACATCTGAACTCCTCTGTGCCCTTCCTACGCCTTCCTTAAAGCTGATCATTTGCCAAGCTTCTCAGCCTTCACCACAAGGTCCCTGCAAAACTGGGCTTCTGCCTACCCTTGCCCTTAGGTTTGCCCATCCAGGGCTATTCTTTCACCCAACCAGACTCTAGCACCAGCCAGTCCTGTCCACACCATGAAATTCCATCATAGCTTCCTCTGTGCACCCAATCCCACCAGTATGCAACCTGGCCACATGAGATAAAGGATCTGAACTACAGTGAGGGAGATTGTACAGTATTCATTCATTCATTTATTCTTTCATTCATTCATTCACCTACCTTTCACACATTTTCTTCTTCATTACCTGGGATCCCAGAGTGAGAAGAGGGGGTGAGCACCTTTGTTTACAAATTAAAACATAACATTAAACATAAAATTATCAAAAGGTTAACTACTCAAAAAGTTTTGGCTTTAATCTTAATCATCAAATTGCCTTTTCAACATAAACTCTATAATGTTAATAGTAGGTCCAAGAGACCGATTTGCCCAGGACTCGACTAAAAGACTAAAAACTATAAAAACTTTAGTCCTAAAATAATATCTGTTTAGAATGAACACAGTATTCATATTTATGTAAAGACTGTTCTGTGAGAGCTTTGCCTTATTTATTCACTGAAAACATTTATTTAGGCAGGCTCTGAGCTAGGGAAATAGAGAAAAGGGACTGGGGGCATTGTCCTCAAGAGGTTCCCAGTCTGTTGCAGAGTGCTGAGGGCAATGTAGAAGGTGACATGCACAGAAAGGCCCTTATGCCTCTACAGAACAAGAAGTCAGGGAGGGCTTCCTGAGCTCTAACACTGGGCCTATGCTTTGCAGTCATTAGTCAGCCAGATCCCTCCCCCATCCTTTCACCCCCATCCACTCCACCCTCCCACTTCACTTCTGACACTGCTCACTGACTTTATAGATGCATTTTTCAAAGTGCAGAAACAAACTTCAGCTCTGTGGGTCTGAGTGATTGCTTACTCTAAATTAGTGGAGTTTGAGTTAATGAGGTTTAAGAAAGTCATTTTTCTCCTTATAGTAAGTGAGTTTAGGCTCTGCCCATGAAGCCCCTGGAATAGGACTTTGTTTGATTTCTTCAGCACTTTATCCCACCTGCTCAGTTTCCTCACTCAATGGTTTAATTATTTACAATAGGACAAGCTGATCAAAGTCCTCTAAAGTCCCCATTAGAAGGGCTGGTAGACCATATCCTACAATATCTCTCTTATGTTTCTGCTTATTTAACAAGTATTATAAGCATTTAATAATCACCAAATGTATACTTGGTCTTTAGGCACTGTAGATTTTTAAAACATGCTAAGTATGCTCATAATCTAGGTGAATGGAAAGGAGATATTTTCATGAAAACCCAAGCAACAAACACCTATTTATTCCACAAATCAGTACTGGGTATTGAGGATGCAGTGGGCATTGTACACGACATCAGAAGCCCTCAGCCAGTAGGAAAAAATGAACAAGCTAACAGAAAACTAATATTAGATGCAGGAAACCAACTAAGATTTCCTCAGCATAATGGGTACATAGATGACTACTGAAGCTGGTTGCTATTGGAGTTGCCATCACTTTAGACAGCCAGGTACCTGCAATCAGGTTAAGCTTTGGAATACCTACCATGCCCACCACCCCTTCCAAGAGATCTTCTCACATGGGTCCCTATGGTTGCATGACAATACCCTTCCCCACCCACCCTCTATCACAGCTAGCTAGATCATATCCAGGATCAATAAAAAGCAATCTCTATATTGGCCAGCAGCCTTTGAAGGAGTGGGCACCCAAACTCTGACCAAATAAGCATAGTGGTGATCAGTTGGATACATCATACTTTCTCTGCTAGAAATTTTTTATGGGGAGAAAGTGAGACATTTGATAATGGGACCACAGAAATCACACCAAAAGCAACTAGTCTGCAAAGGCCTTAAATCTTCAGTTTGACACAGTGAGCAGAAGCTACAAAAAAAAAGAAAATCTAAAACCAGAGAGAGTAGTAGGGGAGATGATTGGTAATTAACAGAAGGAAAAGGAAACCATGAGCTTCTATGTGCCCAAGATAACACAGGTACCAGAGCTAGCCCAGAGTTCTGAAAGCCCCCAAGACATCCTGTCCTCTGCCACGGTCTCAGCATGGCCCTCTTCTCCTGCACCCCTGTCCTGGGATGTTCCACCTATGCTAATGTGGCCTCGCCTACTATGAATCCCAATTCATGATGTGAATGGAGCATGTGTACTTTCACCTTAATGAGCCTGGACAACGTGACAGGAGAAGCCCACTCCCTAGAGCTCTAGTCTCCTGGCAGGGATTCAGGGAAGCCACCTCTGTCCGTGTCTCCAGGTCAATGTCTCTTTGAAACATCACCATCAGGCTGAGTTAGCCATGCACACAAGCACTATGCCCAAATGCAGGCTGTTGATAGAGATGTGGATTATAATTGTTGGAAGTACATTACTTATATCAAAAACAAAGGTATTATTCTGGACACACATGGCTGCCAGAGAAGGCATTGGAGGCCTGAGAAAAGGAAAAGGAAGGCCACCCTCTGAAGGAGGCAGGACTTGGACCCTGCTTAGTGGCCAAGAGGACAGGTCCATCTGTCATCACCTTCCAAACTCCTCCCATGCTCCAGACCCCCAGATCTGGGTCAGGATAAGTGGGTGGTGAGAAGGAAGAAAGGTGTGAAGTGATAAAATTAGGTGACAGAGAAAAGGCCACGGAATAGATAGCTCCTCTGAGGTACACTGCAAACTGTGCCAGCACTTTATGCAAACAGAGCCCATATTTATATGGGCAAATACCCACAAGGGCTCTACTAGTTACAAGAGGCAAAAGGGCAAGTTCTGAGGGAAAAGGGCTATTGACTTCCATTCTCATTTCAGTTTTGACATCCCTAACAGTCAAAGAGTTGGGACACTAGGCCTCAAATGTTGAGTCTTTAGAAAGCTCAGCCCAAACTACAGACATGACTTTCTTTAGAAGAACTTGAACTTCCTTGTGGGGGTAGCCAACCTCACGGCATTTAGACACCAAACCTAGACACCCCATGACCTCTCGCTGTCCCTTGCTGGTTTTCCACCATGCTTCCTCTTCCCAGTGCAGTGCCCTATGCTACAAACCTTTCTGCCTTCTCTGCTCTCCATGTTAATCTGACACATCCTTTCTGCTAAGACAATCAAAGTACATACATTTTAACAGGTACATCCAATACCCTAATCTAAAGAATAACTGTGTTATAAAAAAATAAAGATTAAGTGTATCATAATGAAACTCCAAGCAGATATTTATTTTGGAGGATGGCAGGCAGACTTCTCTCCTGGGCTTCCAAAGTGAACTGCACAAGGAATCCATTCCCTTACCCCACCAATGACAATGAGGACCCCACCCCATGCTGACTCCTCCCTTCCTGGGAATCCTGAATTCTGCAGGTTAGTTTTTATTTCCCAAGTGGTTCTGCACCTGAGGCAACTCTCTTGAAGGAAAGAAAAAGGCTAAATTTTTAGGAAACAGCTTCCCTGGAGGCATGGCCAGGGCTGGCTTCTGGAATTCATTTTCCAGCTAAGCACTTTAGAACCATGTTCCTTGTGGTTATTAGCACAAGTGACAACAGCCTTTTCCTTCCTGAGCCACGCAGATTAAGGAAACCTAAGACTACATTTCTAAAATTGTTTCCATTTCAACCCACAGAGAATCAATACAAGAGAAGAGCATTGCCTTAAACGCTAATGTTATCCAAACTCAAATTCATTTTTGATGGATTGGTGGCTGGGTTTTCTTAAGGCAAGGCCAGGATAAATATACACATTTCCTGAGACTCTTTCTCTTTCTCTTCCCATCCTCACCCTCTGCACATGGAAAATGCAGTGAATAATACACTCATACCCTACTGTCCCTTTAGGACACAATCTGTATGGGGGCTTTGGGAAACTATTTCTAACAAGGAGGTGCTGGGGCTTTGCTAAGGCAGTATGCCAGCACTGGCTATATGACTCAGGCGTCTGCAGTCTGATAGGAGATCCCTGGCACAAGCTTCAGAAGGCCTTGGGCATAGGGCACAGAATCAGACACCAGGATAGTCTGCAATCTCTGTTAGACCCAACCCCACTCCTCCCCTTCCCCAATGCTAGGATCCCTTGATTCCTACCAGCGCTACTGTGCATTCAAGCCCAGCCCTGATCATAGTGCACAGGACCAGGTGGGGCTGCAACAGGAAGCATTAACAAAGCTCTAGTCCCACGTTTCCAGGCTCAGCCTCTTATCATTGCTGTCCTCAGGTATCTGCCTTGCTCCCCTCCTCCCTGAATGCCTGTCCTCACTTTCCTAGTCTTTACGACTCAGCTCAGGCTTGGAGACCCTCCTCCTTCACCATTGGATTGGAGTGACTGCCGTCTCCTCTCTCTCATCATTATACCCGGGCATACCTCTGCTACAGTGCTAACCACCCTAAAGTACCAGTGCCTGTTTGTGTATCTCCCCACTATTATATGAACTATCTGACTAGAACATCCATGTTTACTCAGCAGCAGATCTAAGACAGTGACTGACAAACAGCAGATAATCTTTTTAAAGGAAGGAAGAAAGGAAAAAATAATCAAATGGAGCCCAGCCCAGCCCAGCCCAGGTATTCAATTAACAAATAAAACTTCTACTTTTGTTCCTGAGACTATATTGAATAACCGCCACATTGTTCAGTTCCTGCCATCTAGAGGTGAATTTTTCTGGCCTTTCCATCAGGACTTGACTATGTGAATTGCTTTGGCGAATACAGCATTATCAATTGTGATCCAAGCAGAGGATTGGAAAGCTCTTGCTCCATGCAGCTTGCTCTCTCTTACTTCTAGGAAACCTGCAACCACCCATGAAGAAGCCTGGGTTTCCTATGGAAAGATGGGAGACCCCTTGGAGAGGTAGCCCAGCCACCACCATCCTTGCCATCCCAGCTGAGACCCTAGACATGCAAGTGAGGCCATTCTAGAACTTCCAGCCCCAGACCCATGCCCAGACCAGAAGAACTCCAAAGAATCACATGAAATAATACATCACTATTGTTTTAAGCCACTAAATGTTAGGGTTGCTTGTTTGCAAAAGTTAATTGATATGGTCCCATGGTTCTGCCTACATCAGTAAACTATTTCTCTCCCCATTACCCATTCTCTAACCATCCTGATCGCCTTTTAAGTTCCTTCAACAAGTCAAGGCTTTCTAACTTAGACTTGTTCATAGGCTATTTCCTCTACTTTGAGTTCTCTCTTCTCTTTTTTTCTTTCAAGATTTATTTATTTTAGAGAGACAGAGAGAGAGCATGAGTGGGAGGGGCAGAGAGAGAAGGAGAGATAATCTCCAGCAAACTCTGTGCTGAGCATAGAGCCCAACACAGGGCTCAATCTCAACTCTGAGATTACAACTTGAGCTGAAACCAAGAGTTTGCTGCTCAACCATCTGTGCCACCCAGGAACCCCTTTAGTTCTCTCTTCTATGTTCTGAACCTGGTCAGCCCCATCTCATCCTTTGAGTCTTGGCTTTCTTGATCACCCATGCTAAACTTTGTTCCCCATGTGGTAAGTGGTTCTCCAACCACCTCCCACCACCACCATTTGCTCTCTTAGCACTATTTGTTTCCTTGGTAGATATTTTTACCATATATAGTTCTTTCATGCATTTTTTTTTGTTATTTTTAGTTTGCTCCCCTCTGAGCTCCAAGAATTTTGTCTGTTTGTTCACCAGATTGCCCCAGGACCCAGCAGAGCTATTGGTTGCTATTTGATGTTATCTGATGAAGGAGTAAAGGAGGAAGGGAGGAAGAAAGCTAGCCCAGCCCCTCCTAGGGCAAGGTGCTTCTTGATTCGTGGAATTACCCTTCTAGATACCAAAGGGGAGGTCCCGAGCTATCAGCTCTTCCTGTGTCTTTAGACACACTTTCCATCTGTATTCATTAAGTGCTATCTGTCCCAGTACTCCATTGCTGATTCAGCCCAGATTGCTGGAATGTGTCCTGTGATTATTGTACCAGTGGGGCACTGCACTTTACTCACAGACCTGAATCTCCTTCTGGAACTTTCCATGAGGTAAGTCAGTCCCTCCAGGCCTCTGTTCTCATTCACTCCATGGGCAGCTTTGGATCATATTCACACTAGGTCTTCCTCATCCCAATGTTCCCAGCCAGTGACTGGTTAGCTCTTCAAATATGTTACTAAGAGAAAAATGATCCAAAAAAATTACAAACATGATACACAGACAAAACCAATTCTATACCCAGGAGGGTCTAGGTACTATTGGCATTTTTGATACATTGGAGTCAGTTAAGACCAGCCAAAAACAAGCAATTTGGAAAATCAACACCCAAGCAGACTTTTATTTTTTCTCTTTTTTTTTTGTATATTTTTTATTGGACTTCGATTTGCCAATATATAGTATAACACCCAGTGCTCATCCAGTCAAGTGCCCCCCTCAGTGCCCATCACCCAGTCACCCCATCCCCCCACCCACCTCCCTTTCCACTATCCCTTGTTCATTTCCCAGAGTTAGGAGTCTCTCATGTTCTGTCACCCTCTCTGATATTTCCCACTCCTTTTCTCTCCTTTCCCCTTTAATCCCTTTCACTATTTTTTATATTCCCTGTATGAGTGAAACCATATGTTTGTCCTTCTCTGATTGACTTATTTCACTCAGCATAATACCCCCCAGTTCCATACACATCAAAGCAAATGGTGGGTATTTGTCATTTCTAATGGCTGAGTAATAGTCCATTGTATATATAAACCACATCTTCTTTATCCATTCATCTTTTGATGAACACCGAGGCTCCTGCCACAGCTTAGCTATTGTGGACACAGCTGCTATAAACATTGGGGTGTAGGTGTCTCGGTTTTTCATTGCATCGATATCTTTGGGGTAAATCCCAAGTAGTGCAATTGCCAAGCAGACTTTTAATGGAGAACAGAAAAGCTAAATTTAGCCTCACCCCACCCCCAAGTGTATAGAGAAATTAGTGGGCTGAGAGAGGTATGTCACTGGTGTGGGAAGAGGAGAAAATATCAATCAGCTATCAACAAATATTAACAGATAACCCTACTGTGGACAGCCCAGGGATCTCCATCTCAAAAAATACAAAAGGAGACAAATACTAGTATAATGAAGAAATGAGAGTCACCTACAGATCAACCAACAATTAACCTAAGCCCCTTGATGCTGCCCCAGATTTGGGGCAGGGGTTAGGCAGGGGTAGGGAGTTGGCGATATATAGAGACTACGCAGAGGCAGAAGACAAGGTCTGCGGCAGGTACATGGGGTTTGCTGTGAGAACGAGAGATGGGGCCTAACCCAGGACAGGAAGCACATCCAGTCCTGGCCCTAAGCCCTGCATGCTCACCCTGATTTAACCAATGTTCTCTCTCTAAGGAAAGGGAAACTGGAGTCTAGCCCAGAAGAGAGCTATCTTGCTCCAAAAACAGGACTCAATAAAATGCCCCTGCATTTTATCAGCCCCATAGCATAGCTGGGAAGGGCTCACTGTCAAGATTCTTCCCATGACAATTATGTCCAACTCCCCTCTTTCCCTCTAACTCTCCCAGGTTTGGTTCCATGCAGTTCTGTTCTTGGAACTTGTCCCATTCAACCTGAGCATCTTCTGTCCAATACTAGTGTGACCTCACTTCCTGGGCTGGGTCTGATTTTGTCCATTGTTTCTCCAACATGAGCCTCTGATTCTATTCCATTTGATGTTTACTGAATTATAAAGCCATCATAGGCTCAGTGCTATCTGCTTTATCATCCCGATAATCACCCAGCTACAGAAAGTGGAGGACTGGCACAGTTGTTGTCAGCATCATGGCTTACAGGAAGCAGTCATTCTCACTCTCAGGCACCATGGTGATGGCCAGTCCAGCCACTTGGCATAGCCACTGGGTGGGCAGGAAAAGACCTTAGCAATGACAGTGCAGATTCGAAGGTCAGCTTCTTGGGAGTTTGGTAGAAATATAAATACTCTGCCTTCCTGGTTAGGGAGAAACAGGAAGAGAGAATAACAGATTATGAAAGCATCTTAGCATTGTAGAAGCTGTGGGACTGCATATACAGTCACGTCTGGGAGTTTTAGGAATTGGTAACAAATCTAGGCCCATGGAATTCCGTTGGGACACTGAGCCACTGCATCCTCCAGGAGACCCTGGTGCTTGTGCTATATTGAGGAGCCCATCCCTAGGTGGATGAAAGGACCCATGACCAGAGAGGGTATCACACAGGTCAGGAATATCTAATCCTCTTTCTCAGATGGTTCACCTTCTCAAGGGTATAATCTAATGAAGGGTCACAGCATTGATATTTAGTAAAGAAATCAGAGTATGCATTTGGGGTGACATTTTATTATAGAGTAGATCTTTTTTCCCAAGGAAATTCCTCACTGCTCATCATATAAAATTAACAACCAGTTTTAAGTCCTTAGGAACAAGGGTGGCATCTTTTTGTCCTGGTTGTTCCACAGCACCTTGGCACATGAATAGCAAAATAAGCTGTGTCTGAATGATTCTAAATGAGGCCATATGGATGCTCATGAGAAACGGAGAGAGAATAGAAACATGACAAGGGATTAAAATGTGGCATTACTTATTAGATCATCCCTCCTTTCCAGTTTGGGATAAACCAACTTTAATCCAGAAGAATCAAAGTAATTCAGTAGATATGCTCAAGACAATCTATGATTCTTTTTTTTTTCATTGATTCAATATATTAAATAAGCACTACTACATGAAAGCAGAGCATCATACCTGCCCACCAAGTTGGCAGGAGAATAGGGTAGGAGAGAAAATTCAAACCAGAGATGGACATCGCTAAAGAAAGAATGAATCAGGCAGTTGGTCTGGGAAAGAACAGCAAGAGATTTCTCTTGACAGCACCATCACAGAATCAGCAGGTGTTTCCTTACATGTAACATAAGCCTTCTGCTTTCTCTATTTCCTGTGGTCCACCCATTTTCTCCTTCTGCAATGTTTACTCTATACTATTAATCTTGACTTTAATCCTATCAGCCTCATCTGGGCAATTCCAAGTGCAGATTTAGCTCCTCCTCAGAGCTAATCTCTGCCCCCACTGAAACCTGCTTCATTCAACATCAATGTGCAGCTATGTCTATAACACATGGTCCAGCTCCTGATTATAATTTATCTTTGTCATGCTTATTGTCTCCTGTGGGGAATTCTAGGTCCCCAACTACTTCCTCAACGGACCAGTCTTTTTCTTTGCTTGGTCTCCCTCTATAGGATAGAATACACAGAGCTTAAAAAAAAAAAAAAAGTTATCGAGTAAATCAAAATGTAAATGAATGGATTATCTAACCATTCTCCTAGATATGGGAAAACCTTGAACTTGGTAACTGAGTTGTCTGTTGATTTATACTAAAATGTGAATGGCTGATAATTATAAACAATTATTTCTGCAGGATGATGTCTCTATTCAGTCAGGGGTCTTCAAAGTCTTATCTAAGAAATATGTTACAGTTAGCCACTAATCTAGACAAATGTAACCTATACACATGGTGCTGTCACTCATTTAACCCACAAGCCCTGGTTCCCCTTTACAATGTCATTACTGTCCCCAGTTGATTCAGTCATAGTACCACAAGCAGAAGCCTGTGTGTTTGATGAGGCTCAAGGCTATGGTGTATCTAAGAATCCCCAGAGACCTAAGCTCTGACCTCTCCAAAGTAATGGTAAGCAAGAAAGCACTACTGGCTCCCTCACTATAGCTTATGTGTGCTCACACACACATGCACATACATACACAATCCCTGAAAGTCTCACAGTTCCCCCACAGAACTGTTTATCTCAGGAGAGAGTGGGTTTTTAAGATAAACTCCTTTAAAGGTTGTGTACCTGCCAGGCACTGATGCAAGGAACATAATTAAGATGGAAAACAACCAAATCCTGTGAGGAGCACATACAGAACAAGACTGGGCTGCCTCAGAGAGGAAAAGGCCTCTCTCCCCTGTGGCCCTGTGCTCAAGAGCTCTCCACAAGCAAAGAATTAAGTGAGAGTAGAAAGTAACATGTGAACAAAACAAAAGATATATCTATGAAGCTCTGTTGTGTAACCCCTACACTCTAACTACTTATTGCTGGCTTGACCCCTGCAGCCACCTTCTAGTCTGGGCCTGGATCACCACATTTCCCTATGTTCTTTCCCTCACACCCCAGATGTCATAAGTCAAGTGAACTCCGGTGGATCTGTGCTGAGCTCTCAGCAGTGGGCAAGTGGCAAAGGTGAAGATGCCCAGAGGAGAGCTAATAATACTTCAAGAACTATAGGGCCAACCAACCTTAAATCAGTGATGAAGAGCCCCCAAAGAGCTGTGATAAAGTCACCCATAGCTTCAGTGGGCCCTTACATCCTCAAGACTATTGTTCAAAGGATGAGGAGGGCCAACAGGATGAGCCAGATGGCAGGTGTTATCAAAGTCAGGTGGGGGCAACATCCTGGCAAGAGGGTCTGGTTCATGTAGAACCAGAATTCCCCAAGAATTCTGATACCAATCCTGCCCTCTTTTCCTCTCACTATCTTGGGAATTAAGGGACAGGGTCCAGACTCACAGACTCTAGGAAAAAAGTTGCCAGAGAGTCAAAAGCAAACCCAAGTGGCCTGGGCTTCAAGAGAGCGTATGTTCCATCCAAAGAACTAGATGACAAGGTAGAAAACAGCAGCAGAAAACTCATCTTGAGGATTGTATCATTAGGGCTTAACGGAATGAGTTTCAGAATCAAGCAGGTATCAGCTGGAATCTAGTCTGTTCCTCATTTGGAAAATAGGGAGAGTACCTCTGTATAGAACAGGTCTGAAGACTAAGAAAGGTAATGAATGGAAAACAATACGGAACCTGGCACATATTTACATGATGTAAATGATGATGGCTCTGACTGGCAGAAATCGGCCTGCTGGTATGGAAGAAAAAGTTTTAACAATGAAATCTAGGGGCACAACCACACCATCAATTTCAGATTCAACTGGCTTATGGAGCCAAGTATCTAAAAGCTAACCTGCTGAGTCAGGATTGATACAGAAACTGAAGAGCTATAGGCTAACCGAGGTACCAGCTCTAGCTGTCCTCTGCTGGAGCCAGCAAAGGCTACCCTACTCCCAGGAGCACAGGCAGCTTTTCTCTCCTCCCACAGTTACCACCACTGGTCCCGATTATAGAGTTAAAAGACACATTACCAATCAGCTTGCCACAAAAGGCAGGTGATTTGCACAAGATCACTCAGCTGGTTTTTAACAGAACAAGAACCAGAACTGAGGTCTCATAACCCAGAACACAGCTTTTTGGCCATTCTGCTGGAGTTTCTTCACCCCTGTAATGATCTGGATGCAAGAAAGAATCCAACCCTAACTCCCTTTTCCTCACTGCCCCTACTATCAATCAGTACACAGATCTATCCTTCTAGATTTGGTAGCTATTCCCATGGGAAACATGCCTATGCTAATGAAAAGACCAGGCATGGAGATGCTATATATACTGCAGGAGTCTTTCCTCCTTGGGTGTGGAAGCCGCCTCCTCACTGAGCACAAGGAATGGGTGTGGGTGACACAGTGAGCATGCCATGGAGAAGAGCCAGCTTTCCCCAAGAATTCTGATACCAATCCTGCCCTCTTTTCCTCCATATCTTTCTTTTTGTTATGAGACACCAACTACTCTATTCCAAACACGAGGCATGAATCAGAACTAAAACTGTTTCTTAAATTCACAGCATTTATATTAGTTATTTTTGTCTAGAATACAAGGGCAGTCTATGAATAAAATACACACAGTTGGAGAGGAGGAGAATATTCATCCCACAGCTCTCTGCCAACCCAAAGGCCAACTGAACCATCTTCGTGATTTTCCAGAGTTAAGAATATAGTACCGGCCAAGTAGAGTGGTTTAATCAATGTTTGGGGTACTGAATTCAGTTCTCACGTGAGCTGATTTGAGTTGTTGATTTACAGTAGTTCAACTGAAATGAATTACTTTAACTTCATGAATTACTGAGTTTGATTATTTGAAGTAAAGTAAAATGAAGTGAATTTAAGTTAGTTCAGTTTTAGAGCCAGAGAACCCAGCAGGTGTTATCAAATTCAGGTGGGGGCAACATCCTGGCAAGAGGGTCTGGTTCATGTAGAACCAGAATTCCCCAAGAATTCTGATACCAATCCTGCCCTCTTTTCCTCTCACTATCTTGGGAATTAAGGGACAGGGTCCAGACTCACAGACTCTAGGAAAAAAGTTGCCAGAGAGTCAAAGGCAAACCCAAGTGGCCTGGGCTTCAAGAGAGCATGTGTTCCATCCAAAGAACTAGATGACAAGGTAGAAAACAGCAGCAGAAAACTCATCTTGAGGATTGTATCATTAGGGCTTAAAGGAATGAGTTTCAGAATCAAGTGGGTATCAGCTGGAATCTAGTCTGTTCCTCATTTGGAAAATAGGGAGAGTACCTCTGTATGAAACGGGGTAGTCTTCATTGTTTTAAACACTGGGTTGGTGATCAATGGATATGGGTGTTGACCTTCAGTTACTGACAGCTCGGGAAAACAGACACCAAGGCATGATCCTGTGCAAAGCTACTGCTGCCTCCTTTGGGACAAGGGACTCTAGGCCCAGCACCAGAGAGTTCATTATCCATCATCCTGGAAGCCCATAGACCAAGGGGAGACAGAAAACTAATGGCCCTTCAGGAGTTGGGCATAGCCTATAAAATGCAAGCTGTGATCATACCTTGACCTCTTAATTTAATTCAATCTTCTTTGTTACTATAGAATTCCACCATTGATCTCAAAATTAAGAACTGTATGTGTGTAGAGCTGCTTAAAAGAAAGCCCACATGGGTGAACCACACAAACCTAGAGAATATTTTAGGCATTCCCTCTGTGTTGTCTACTCTCCTTTCATGCAGAACTGAATGTGTTCTACATAGTGAATGTTCACATCTTCCCCCTTTCCCACCAAGAACACGATTTCTACTTTTATCAATTCTTTCTTCCAATTCCCATTGTTACGTAAGCTGAAATAGGCATATGTCTTAAAAATAGACCTATGTATATAATTTAGCTGTGAATGTGGTATTCAAGCAGTCTCCAACTTGAGAGCAGGCTCTGTTCCAAAACTTTGAGTGTATGTCAGTTTTCTGGTACTCAAAATGCATTTTCCCATAGAAACCATGTTGTGCATGGTGGTTAGAGTCCCAGGCAGCCCACGGAAGCCTGTTGAAGCCCCATTTAACTGGAGTGCAATACTGTCCTAATAGGACCCTAGACCTCAGTGTCTTTCCATGGGAAAGCACATCTGAGGTTCTAACTGAGGACCCTTCTCCCTTCCAAATTCCGTGACTATGAGGGTGTTTACAGGATCTCCCCAAGTTCTCATAGAGATGGGTCCTGCAACTCAAGTTCCAAACACCCTCTTTGGAATAATTTATCAGTTTTCTCCTCCTCTTCCACATCGTGCCCATTAACAGTCAAATGATGGTTTTCTCACAACACATCAGCACAAAGCAGGGAACCAGCTTCTCATCATGGTTGTCTTGCCTTCAGGAAGGGAAAGCAACGGGGAAAGTCCTTACCTGGGAGGCAGGTAAGTGGCTACCCTTATATGCTCTATTAGGCTTTGGTAGCTTGTGGAAAGAAAGAGGGAGGCTCCAAGAGAGTAGGCAGGAGGGTGCTTAAAACTAACTTCATTTTCTTAAGAAGCAGCCTAATGCCTAGAACTATATCAAATACATCCAAGAAGGAACAAACTATACATGGAGGTTCATGGTCAACACAAAAGAAAAACTGATACGTGTTTCTTTAAAATTACAATCATCCCTAGATACATTATTAGGTGAAAACAGAACAAACTACACAAAACAAAGTGGGGTGAGAGAAGACAAAAGGGTACCACACCTGAGTTAACATGAGTGCCCCCTTAGGAGCACCAAACAGTGCCCAGCTGGCCAGGCTCCCACAGCAGTATGGGTACCACACCCCAGAACCCCAGTGTAAGCCCCCTTGGGATATCTAGCAAGGTGATTTCTCAATTGTTCTTAGCTATGGTTGGGGTTTTTTTTAGATTTTATTTATTCATGAGAGACACACAGAAAGAGGCAGAAACATAGGCAGAGGGATAAGCAGGCTCCCTGCGGGGAGCCAGATGTGGGCAGAACTTGATCCCAGGACCCCAAGATCATGACGTGAGCCAAAGGCAGACTCTCAACCACTGAGCTACCCAGGTGCCCTGGCTATAGTTGCTTTTAATTTCAGGTTTTGTTTTTTGGCTTTAGCATTTAGCTTGAAGTCACCTATTCAATGAAGAATTGTTATAAATAACGTTTGGAGACATAAGAGTCCATTTTTTCATTATTTATGAATCATAAAGTAGATAACTCATCTTCATAGCTTTCATTAAATTCTACCTCCAGCTTCCACTGTAATGACAGAGAAAGAAAAGTAACTTTATACCCAAAGTTTGGGGGTTTCCTCTATTGTCCAGAAATGCCTCTCCCTTAGTGAGTAATCACCACAAATCCATAGGAGAAACAACTCAATGGTTCTTAACCATCAAGAGGAACAAGGGGTGACCAGGCCCACCTGCCATCCCACACTGTCCTTTGGACATCATGTCTGAAAAAAACAGAGGCTTCCACCATCAATAGATGAATGGATAAACAAAATGTGATATATGCACAATAGAACATCATTCAACTTTAAAAAGGAAGGAAATTCTGACACCTGCTACATTAAGCTAAGTGAAATAAGCCAGATACAAAAGGACAAATATTGTATAATCCCACTTACATGAGGTAGCTAGAGTAGCCAAATTCATGGAGACAGAAAGTAGAATGGTGGTTTCCAGGAGCTGAGGGAAGGGGGAAAATAGGGAGCTACTATTCCTTCTCTTTCATTTTTTTTAATTGAAGTATAGTTGACATACAATATTATTTTAGTTTCAGGTGTACAGCATAGAATTTGACAACTGTATACATTACACATTGTTCATCATGATTAGTGTGGTCACCATTCTTCACCATACAAAGTTACTACAATATTGTTGAATATATTCCTTATGCTATGCTTTTTATCCCTGTAACTTAATCCCCTTCACCTATTTCACCCATCCTCTTACCTGCTTCCTTCTGGCAAATACCAGTTTGTTCTCTAGGAGTCTGTTTCTATTTTCTATTTTTTATTTGTTCATTTGTTTTTTTTTAGATTTCATATGTAAGTAAAATCATATGGTATTTGTCTTTCTCTGTCTGACTTATTTCTTGTAACATAATACTCTCCAGAACCATCCATGTCCTTGCAAATGGCAAGATCTCATTTCTTTTATGGCTGGGTAATATTCCATTGTATATATATACCACATCCTCTTTATCCATTCATCTATTGATGAACACCGAGGTTGCTTCCATATTCTTGGCCATTGTAAATAATACTGCAATAAAAATAAGGGTGCATATAACTTTTTGAATTAGTGTTTTTGTTTTCTTTGGATCAATACCCAGCAGTAGAATTACTGGAAATATAGGACATTCCTATTTTTAATTTTTTGAGGGACCTCCATACTGTTTCCCATAGTGGCTGAACCAATTTACATTCCTACCAACAGTGCATAAAGGTTACTTTTCTCCATATCCTCACTAACAGTATCTTTGATGTTAGCCATTCTAAGTGGTGTGAAGTGCTATTTCATGATAGTTTTGATTTGCATTTCTCTGATTAGTGATGTTGAGCATCTTTTCATTTATCTGTTGGCTATCTATATGTCTTTGAAAAATGTCTCTTGAGGTCCTCTGCCTATTTTTAAATTGGATTATTTGTTTTTTGGTATTAAGTTGTATGAGTCCTTTATATATTTTAGATATTAGCCCTTAAATAAATATGCCATTTGCATATATCTTCAGGGAGTTATTGTTTAATGGGCCCAGAGTTTCAGTTTGAGATGATGGAAGAAGTTCTAGTAGTGATGATGGTTATACAACATCCCGAATATACTTAATGCCACTGAACTATACATTTAAAAATGGTTAAAATGGCAAACATTATTTGATATAGATATATAGCTATAGCTATAGATATAGATATATGGGCCGCAGTGTCCATAGCCCTCATCTAGGGCTTTGTGTAGAGGGAGAAGACTGGCTCCCTATCTTTTCTCCCTTCTCACCTCCTGCACATCACAAAAATCTTCCCCACACCCTCTCTGCCTTTATTTTTTGACTCATGCAACTTGTAACTAGGTGTTTATGGAATAGAGGAGAATGAAAAAAAAAGAAAAAATATATATATAAACACACACACAAACAATTATATGGGTTTCCAGCTTTTGTTCAAGCACTCTACCTCATTCTAAAAACATGTAGTGAGGGACAATTATATGCCAAGTGCTGTTCAAGGTTGGGGGAGGGGATTTTAAATAGGATGGTCAGGGCACTGGGTGGCTCAGATAGTTAAATGTCTGCCTTTGGCTCAGGTCATGATCTCCAGGTCCTGGAATTGAGCCCATGTCTGGCTCCCAGCTTCTCTGTCTCCCGCTCCCTCTGCCTCTCCCCCTGCATGCTCTTTCTCTCTCTCAAATGAATAAATAAAAGCTCTTAAAAAAAAACACAACAGGATGATCAAAGTGGGACTCATTATGAAGGTGAAATCTCAGCAAAGATTTAAAGTGAAAGAATGAGTAGGCCATGCCAATACATGGACAGAGCATTCCTGGCAGAGAAAACAGCCAGTGCAAAGGCCCTGATACATATATTATGCTTTGATGTCTGAGGACCAAATGTTGCTGAGGGAACTTGTGTGGGTTTGCATGGTTGTGATTGCAGTAATGCTAGAATTTCCCAGCAGAGATGTTCTGCAGGCAGTTAATACTGGATATGTAAGAGGTCAGGGATGCAGATAACCAATTCAAGTCTCATCACATGGAAGCAACAAAGCTATGATGTAGGCTATGCATGTTCTTCATTCAATCACTGTTTTCCCCAAGGCACCACCCCCCACACATACACCCTCTGTTGTGGCCAGTGATGCAGTTTGAGCCTCTGGGGTTCAACTGATAACAAAGACTAAACTTCTTTTCTTCTGTGATGGGGTAAAGCTGGGTTGTAGAGGGGCTCTGAGAGACTAACAACTTCTCAAACACACTTTCAACAAATGCTCTTTTTAGCCACTCTTTCTGAAGCCCAGCACTCGCTCTACACTTTTGGGTGAGGTTAGATCCTCTGCTTCCTTTTTATTAAAAGAAGGAGTGAATGAATGAACAAACAGTATTTCTGAAACAAGAGAGTCTGATGCTGGAATATGTAGTTCAGATTTCAGGGCCTCTTGGAAGTCAGGTGAGAGGGAGAAATCACAGAAAACATTGGAAGGATTAGGAATAGTGTTAAGGACAGGGGCTGCTGCAGATGGAGTTCATCATGGGGCCAGAGCCAAGTGTCTGGAAGGTGACACTGAAGGGGGTCCCTACTGAAAATATGTCCTAGGATTCAGGTTCAAGACACCAGAGGGCATTATGCACATGCTCTAGGATTGTACTCAAGGGTCTTATCCCATTCCAAGCCTTCCATTTACTTAAACTCATTGTTTCTGGTCCATACACTTGGGGAAAGCATGGACAGGAAATCCCTAAAGATTTCCAAGAATTCTTGTGACTTTGGTGAGCAATTTTGTTATACAAGGTTGTATCTGGCACCTGGGCTTCCAAATCATTTTGAGGATACTTCAGAATACTTAATATATGTGTTTAATAACAAACTGTATATCACTTCCTCACAAAGACCATGACCTCATCAAAGAAAACAAAAATGTCATATTCATTTCTGTAGCCTACGGTTGCAGCACAGCATCTGACCATAATTGGTGCTCAGTAGGTATTTCTGGAATAAATCAATGGATGACTACTATTGATGCAACCAGAGTAAGGTTTCACTATTGAAATGTGTTTTAATACCTTATTCTTCCTACTATACATAGGAGGCCTGGCGGGAAAGTTTCCATTTTCAAGATCAATGACAAAAAGGTGTGTTAGTTATCTACTGGTGTGTAACAAACTAGCCCAAAACTTAGCAGCTTCAAGCAACACACATTTATTCTTTATTAATATCTCTGTTATTTTCCATTTTCTGTGAACCAGGAACCTGGGTACGGCTTAGCTGGAGTGGCTTCAGGCTCTCTCACAGGCTGCAGGCCAGGTGGCAGCTGGAGCTACAGTCATCTCAAGATTCCCATGAAGCAGGACCCACTTCCAAGCTCATACAGTGGTGCTGGCAGGATTCAGTTCTTCACGGGCCATCAGACTGAGGATCTTAGTTCCTCACTGGCTATTAACCAGAGGCTACCCTCATGTCCTTGCCATGTGGGTCTCTCCACCATGGAAGCTTGCTTCATCAAAGCCAACAAGTCAAGAAGGCAAGAGAAAGTATGCCAGCAAGATGAACATCAGAGCCTTTTATAACCTAACCTTCAGAGTGACATTCCCATCACTTTCATGGTATTCTAGTCATTAGAAGCCAGTCACTAGGTCCAGCCCACACACCAGGCATGAATACCAGGAGGCATGGATGGTTGAAAGCCATCTAAGAAGCAGACTACCACAAGGGGCACCAAGTGTACCTAAGTCCTTCAAGATCATACAGTGGATTTGAGGCCAGAGTCAATGCTTAAAGGTTTGAGCTCTCCCCTCTTCATTCTGGATGCTGCAGACAGGCCTCAGGGAGTGGGACAAGTGGAATGGAAGGGAGAAGAGCAGAATGGTGAAGGAAGAAGGGCTCCAATCCACTCATCTAAATTTACACTGGAACAATTTACATTCTTCAAGTTATCAAAGCATTAAACAGAAATGAGAAGTGACTGCAAGTATGGATTTATTACCACTAATGCAAAAGCTGTTCCTAATAATGTTTTAAAGCATTTCCATATAATACATCTGTTCAGTTCAAATTTATAATTGCAGTCTGGAAAGAAGCACAGTGGTGATTGGGGAGCCCTGAAGAGCTGAGTTTGACTGGCCCTTTGTATGCAGGTCTTTGGGGTATAGAGGGAGTTGCTTTGGGCTGATTTTAGTCTAGAAACCATTGCTGGTCCAGTCAGTGACAAATCCCTCATCCCACCCCCCTACCCTATGATGCTGCTCACATCCCCCATGGAAGAAGAGAAAGTTTGGGGAATAGCAATACTAGGCCTGGGGAATGGGCTTTCAAATTGAAAGCTGTATAGAAGATTAATTTAGATGATTCTAGACCCTCTTCCACCCACAGCTCCCTCAGCCTTCCCCACTGTGTCCTCAGATCTTTCTTCCTGTGGGGTTAGCTCCTCTTTATTTGAGAGGCAGAGTTTGATGCAGAAAGTCCAAGGCATCTCCATACCATCTCCACATCCCTATCCAGTGTGTGTGTGTGTTCATGTTCATGTGTGCTGGTACATGCACATGCATGTCAGGGTTGGGGGAAGAGGGGCCTCAAAATAGCAACATGTCATTTCTAGGCCCTTTAGGAATAAATGAAGCATGATGAGAACAATGTAAGATAACTGAAGTTGAAGGGTGGGGGGCAAGTGGTATAAGAAAGAAGTAGAAAAGTATACATCTGGTACATTTTGTCTCACTCTTCAAATTAAGCCTTCCTATTTGAGGAAAAAGAAAACCAAAGCTCAGAGATGAAGTAGCTTGCCCAAAGTGTTGCATTGGTAGATCCAGACCATTGTCTTAGAGCTACTTGACCAAGTATTGGATGGTAACAGCAGCGTGATCACGTCTGATGGAGCAGCTGGCCTTCCTTATAATAGCAGCTTGGCAAAATTAACCTCCTTCCAGCTTAGAAATTATATACAGACAGAACCTGACTTATGATGGTTTACTTATGATTTTTCAGCATTATGATGATGGGAAAAGAATATGCATTCAATAAAAACCATACTTCGAACTTTGATCTTTTCCTGGCCTAATGATCCACATTATGACCCTTTCCCAAGATGCTGGGCACCAGTCAGCCTTGTGATCATGAGGGCAAATAACCAATACACTTACAACCATTCTGTACTATACAGCCATTCTGTTTTTCACATTCAGTATTTAATACGTTACATATAATAATCAATGCTATTATAAAATAGGCTTTATATTGGGTGATTTTGCCCAAAGGGAGGCTAATATAAGCATCTGGCAAATTTCAGGTAGGCCAAGCTATGCTATTCAGTAGTTTAGGTGTTTTAAATGTATTTTTGACTTACAATATTTTTAGTTTATGATGGGTTTGTCAGAGTGTAATCCCATAAATTGAGGAATATTTGTATATGCATTTCTTGTTTCTAATTGTTCAAACTATTTTATTTTATTTTTTAAAGATTTTTTAAAATTTATTTATTAATAAGAGAGAGAGAGGCAGAGACACAGGCAGAGGGAGAAGCAGGGAACCTGACCCAGGTGGCCGCCATTGTTGGCTTTGAAGGTGAAAAGAGGCCATGACAAAGGAATGTGGGCAAGCTCAAGAAACTGGGAAAGGCAGAAAAGAAGACACATTTACCTCAAGAGATTCCAGAATGAATGCAGTCCTGCCAGCACCCTGAGTTTAGCCCAATGACACCGGATTTCTAACCTCCAGAATTATGAGATAGTAAATTTATGTTGTTTAAGCCAGTTATTTATGATGGAAATCATAGGAAATGCAATGGAAACAGCACAGAGTTGTCAGGTCCAGGGAGAAAGGGAGAAACTCTGTGGGGTCCAGAGAAGCAGCCCAACTCCTCCTTATAAGGGCCTGGGAGGAAGGTAGTGGCATCTAGCCCCTGCAGGGGCTAACTGGTGTTACAGTTAGAAGTCAGCCTTCACTCCTAAGTCATAAGGGCTATCAGTGAGACTCCAGACACAGCTAGAGAAGCTCTTTGGTCCCCTTCTGGGAAACTTCTGGAGTCTTTGTTTAAGAATTCAGGAACCACTAGCCAGTGACAACCACCAAGGCCCTCTTTGATCTCTTCACCATCTATGCTGTTTTGTTTATTTTCCCTGCCGTGACTGACAGCAGAAGATTTCAAGGGAAGGGCCTTGTAATGTGTTTCATGGACAACAGTGATAAAGAAAACAAAACAAAACAAAAGAGCTCCCATTTCTCAGCAGGGCTGCCAGAAACCTCGGATAGAGAAACAGGTGTTTGCAGCAAGAGAGAAGTAGAATCCTGATGGAGCTGAGACAGGAAGAAAGAAAAGGCTTTAGAAGGCCATGAGAAGGTTGTCCACACAGGCATGGAGCCAGGAGCCGGTGGGTGCATCCCCAGGAGGGACCACTTGGACCTTGCACGAAGTTGGCACTCAGCACACATGTGCTCCTGTTATTATTATTACTGCCTAAGACAGAATGTCCTCTTGAGGATAATTATCAGATTGTCCACACGTTAGAAAGGATTAACATTCTTGTGTTCTTTGGTATAATTATTTGATCGTATTCTTCCATAAGCATACTGATAGGGTAAGACAGGTGACATTTTCCCCATTATTTGGTAAAATGTTAAAGTGAAACACATGCCCATTTTGAGTGGACTTGGGAAGTGAGCAGCTCAATGGGCAACACTGCCAAGAGACTTCAGAACAGAGGAGGAGGAAGAGTTGGCAGGAACATGTGGGCCCTGGTCTCAGGGAACTCAGGAAACAACTCTGTTGACCTCCAGAACTGAAGGAGATAAAGAGCTGGGAAGATGAAGAGCCTGGAAATACTGACCTACCATCTCCAGACCTTACAGTTACCCACCAAATAAAGCCAGGCTCTGAGCTCTGTGCTCAACCCTGCGTCATACTGATTTCCTAACTGCCTTGTCTTGAGCTGGCTGGGAATGGGGATATAAAGGAAGGCTAGCCACCTGGCAAGTCTCCCATCCTCCTGAGGCCCAGAGCCGCACCCTGGCAGGGCTTCCAGCCATTTCTGCCTTCTTCTAGTTACCAAAGGAAAAAAATACTGATTGTAAACATCACTTTAAAAGCATGCCATCCGACAGCCGGCTCAGCTGCAATACATCAGCCTGAATTGTACTCATTTATGGTGAAGCATTTTATATTAATGTTTTCATTGCTTATCACAGACACTGGCTTTAAAGTGCTTAAGCCAGCTGTACTGAGTTATTTATTAGGCTTTTTTTTTCCAAGTTGCCTTTTCCTTAAATAAAGTGTTTGTTTTACTTTCATACATTTAAGACTCTCTCTCATCTCCTGCCAATCACTTCTGATGGCTGATGTGCATGTATCCCCTATTCCTCCAGAATATACTCAGAACCTATGGAAGGAACAGGAACTAGAACCAGGAGTGGCCACAAAGGGACTAGGTTCAAGTGAGGCAGAGAGCTCAGTTTCTACAGAGCCAGTTAGCTTCTCTTCCTTCATTTCCTCCCTGTTTCCCACAAGCTGGATTCCATCTCCACAGTAGCACTGAAAACCTCCAACTGTCGCCTTAAGTCAACTGATTTGACAACTGGGCTATAGTCACTTCTGTTGATCATCTCCCCCCTTCCTTGGTTCTCTTCCTGACATGGTGATCAGTTCTCTGTCCTCTCCATTGACTTAACCTTCCTCTTCTTTCCTAAATGTGGCTGGTCCAAGGGTCAGGCCTCAGGCCTGTCTCCTTCAGAACTAGCACCTACATGAAGTGAAGTCCAAAGACTGAATGGTCAGATACTTTCCTTCATTAACCCACTGGGTTCCTAGAAGACCGTCCAATAAGATGGAAAGCTAGTGGGTTTGTCTCTGAAGAGTCTAACATTTGGCTAACAAGGATGAATTGGCTATCCAATCACTCCACACTGAAGACCATTAGCCAACAAAGTCCACCCCATAACTGCAAAATTCCAGTTAGCAACATGGTTCCTCACCCTGAAATGTGAACAGATAGCTAAATAAAGCAGACATTTAAGAACTCTAACAAAAATCAAAACAAAACAAAAATTGTAAATAAGGAACTCATAGGAAACAAAAGTAATTCTTTAGCAGGAAGCTAAAGAATTCTTTTTAAAAAACTATCGTTAATACCTTAAGAAAAAAATAAGATAGCTAGCCATTTAGCAATAGCAGGTTATTGTAAAAGAAAAGTTAGAAAATAAAAAAGAGTAAATGGATATTACATTTTGTGTAATTAGGCACACAAGCCTAATAAATAGGCTTCTAGAAGAGAAATATAAGAAATATCTTAGGAAGTAGACAGAGGACAGTGAGATGAAACAAAGAAAGGAAATGATAGGAAAATTAAAGTATTCATCAAGGAGGTCCAAAAATCTCTTACAGAAATTTCAGTAAGAGAGCTCAGAAACAACATGGGGGCAATTATAGATAACAAAGCCCACAAGGATCTCCAAAATAAGAATGTGAAATTCCAGATGTAATGGACTTCTCAAAAGGTCAAACATAATGAATGAAAAAAAGATGCACACTAAGTAGATCATCCTGAAATTTTAAAACACTGAGGACAAAGAGTGGAGATAAACATTTTCAGAGAAGTGTAAAAAAAGGATCTCACATATAAGCAGAAATTGGTAATGCATCAGATTTCTCAATAGTGAAACCAGAACCTAGAATACATTGGAGCAATGTATTTCCATCTTAGAATTCTGTATCTGGCCAAATGGTAAGTCAAATGTGAAGAGAAAAGACATACTCAGATATGAAACTGCTCTAAAATTTTACACCATGTGGGTTTTCCTGAGAAGCTTCTGGAAGAATATATTCACTAAAGTAACAGAGTAAAACAAAGACAAAAGATCAAGGAAGGAGGACAACACCAGAGGAAACCAGTGCAGAGCAAAGTGAGACATGAGGGGTACAGCAGGCCTAGGGGGAGGAATCAAAATCAAATAGAGCTTGGGGTTGGGGATCCCAGAAGGGGAGGTTTCAAGAAGAAAAGCAGCATTGTTTAGTCACCCAGTGGGTTTGACTGTGTCTAGGGGATCTTGGTAGCTCCGTCAGAGAATCTGGGGAAGAATCAATGGTAGGTACAAAGAAAATTAGGTAAAATATTAAATTTGACAATTTTTAGCTCTTGGAAAAACAAAAAAAATTGTGTATAAAAGGAAATTATCCTATCTCTATTCCTTTATGAATATTTTTATAGATATAAATATGAAAATCCTAAAAATAAACTTCACAGAAAATTGCATTACAGCTATGCTGGAAGGATGGAAGAAAGAGAAGGGGTGATGTATTAGCTCAAAGAGAGGAAGCCTACTCTTCTGTAGATGGAAGTTAAAAAACACTGTCCTGGAGATACAGCAGTATATTAATATCATCTAGAAATAGGAAGGTAAATGCTAGCAACAAGAGCTCGAAAAGTTGAGAGGTGTTTCTAGGGAGTAAGATTCAAAAATGAAGAAAGGTAGGCCAAGGAACTACCAAGTCTTTTGCAAGTCTTGTCATAAATTTGAATTTTGTAATCATTTACATGTACTAGTTTCATGGTAAAAATTTAATGCAGGTATATAAATTTAACAACATATGCATAGCCGTATATTCTAGAAAGGACAAGACTTCATTATGAACAGATACACAATGGAGAGCAAAAGCAGTCCCTACTCATGGAACCTCTCTTTAAACGTGGCATGCTGTCTCATACCTCAAGACCCTGCACATATCTCTCCCTGACCACTTGTCTGTATGGAAGATGCAGACTCAGTCATTAAGGCTTCTTTCACACTTCCTTAACTCCTCCAAGCAGCAGGCCTGTCCTGAATCCTATTGCCCTTTTCTGCAAAGCACAACTGCAGTGATTGTCTCACTATACTAGATACATGCATTTGCAAGCCCATCTCTCTGCTAGTCATGCAAGGACTTCATTTTACCCTAAGCGTGTCCCTAATGCCCAGCACAGTGCCTGACTTTATGTCAAAGCCCAAAAAGTGTTTGTCAACTTACTGCATGCATGCATGGATGCATATGTAGAGGGCAGGGCTGTGCCCTTTTAAAAAAAAAAAAAAAAAAGGAGAAACACTCATTGATTAAATAAACAAGGAGGACTGAGAGAGGAGGAAATATTCAGGAAATTGATTGTACCATCCTCCTTGGGCTAGGTACAGGGGCTGCATAGAGCCACTAGCACTTCAGTAGGAGCTAAAATCCTATACTATTGTTTCTACAATACTTGGGACCAAAGATAGTCCCAAAAAACTGTGCACACAAGAGGAGGGCAGAAAGGAGAGAAGTGATATGGAAAAGAGACCCTGGGGGCCTGAAGGTACACCTTGCTGGCAGTGGCACCTGTCTCTACCTGTGTCTTCCATCAAGAAGCACAGATGCCTCTTGTATGCCACTGGATATTGCTTTGTTATCTGTGACCACAGATAAGAAGTAAGAAGTAAGAAGCCAGGGCACCCTCCAGTAGTGACACACCATGTCTAATACTGGGGTCATGATGATCCCAGCCCATGGCACACTCAGTACTACTCACACTAATAGTTTGCACAGAGATCTCCAAATGAGTGAGCAACAAGATATAGGGTTCCTTTGCAGCCCCTTGGCCCCACCCCTGGCCCTGCTCCATCCAGGACAGCTGTTTCCTAAAGAGACCTCAACCTCATAACCTGAGTCTAAAAGGCAAGGAGCATTTACCAAAGACTCCAAGAAAACTTCTAAAGTCCTACTGATGCCACCTGGTTCCCACCAAAGTATCTTCAGCAATGGAAAGTTAAATGAATTTCTCATACATTCATCCAACCCAGGATGGTAGCTGGTCAGCTTTGTGGCATGATTTAAAGGCTCTGAAAAAACCACACTGCCCCAAAATATCTCCCTACTGGCCTGAAATTTTTCATTTCACTTTATAATCATGCCTGAAATTCCACCAATTAGAAACTCATTTACAAGCCCCTCTTGTAAAATGTGCAAGAGTGATTAGCTTTATCTGATGCCGCTCCAGAATCTAAAATTAGGACCAATGGTTCGGCCTAATAAAGAAAAATTGATGGGCTTTAGTTTGACTGAAAAAGCCTCTTCTGTCAGTTCTTGCTCTTCAGCAATGGGACTGGCAACTCCCATGAATGACAGATAAGCGATCACTTAAGACAAAATCTTCTCCTTCTGGACAGCTCTAAAGGGGTAGAAAGTTCTTCCTCACGGTACATTAAAATTTCCTTCCTGGCACTCTATGCAGTTTGCCCTAGTTCTGCTCTTAACAACACAAAGAAGAGTCTAATCACCATCTCCTTGTCAAATAGTCTAAGCCAGGCCTTCTCTCCCTTAGAGCTCCCATGGTCCTTCCCCCAAGTCTAACAACAGCACAATCTGTGTGCACTGATTTGGTTAAATAATATATGGCTTCAGGATTCCTTGCCTGCCCACCAGAGAATGGCTTTTGGTAGGGCAGAAGTTGTAGACTGTCTATGACATGTAGTAACAGCCTTTTATTCTCCAACTTCCCACCAACCAAGAACTCTGGCACACAGACAGCCGTGTGGGGCTGGAAGCATCACATGTGTGTTGTAGTCAAGCACCAGGCCATGTACAGGGACGTCAAATCAGAGAGAAGGGCTCAAGAAGGTACTGACATCTGAGCTGGCTGGTTTGAGCAAGACCTGTACTAAGGTGCAAGGGACCCTGAGGATACAATCTGATGCCATACTAGAGGCTGTTTGCTCTGTATTTCTCCATGAGAGTTCTACCCTTAAAGGCCTAACAGCTGGCCTTCTGTACTGGATCAACCACTCACTAATTTGAGGCTTTGAGCAAGTTTCTTAACTCCCCTGAGCCTCTACTTCTTCATCCACTGAGGACTTTTCTATCTGCCTCTCTGATGGAGTTTTACAAGAATTCCATTTGATGATAAAAGTGAAAATACTCTAAAGGTTGCAAAGCAAGCATTGTCCAATGGCCAGCAGTGGAGTTCATGGTTGACTTCTGTCTGGTTGGGGACCACCCAGATTCTCAGGTAGGCATTATGGCCAGAAGGAAGGCCTTTATTCCTCTGCAGCAAAATATGTTTCTAATTAAGGCAGGATCCAAGGGCCAGGTGCCCCACAAGTGTATAGCCTCTTGTACCTTTTTATATTTGAGTTTTTTTTAAGAGATCTTGTTTATTTATTTATTCATGATAGACATAGAGAGAAAGAGAGAGGCAGAGACACAGGCAGAGGGAGAAGCAGGCTCCATGCAGGGAGCCCGACGTGGGACTCGATCCCGGGACTCCAGGATCACGCCCTGGGCCAAAGGCAGGCGTTAAACCTCTGAGCCACCCAGGGATCCCCTCTTGTACCTTTTTAGAACAAAACAATAGCCCATGAAACTTTCTTCTGACATGTTGCATGCAACATGAATATGCAAGTTGGTTTCACAGCATGGTCCACTGCATGGAGGTACCTCACTGGCCACACAGGTCTCCAGGACATACAGCCATCCCTAAGCAAAGACATCTGTTTGGGTTACTCACCAGCCAATCCTAAAGTAGATATTACTTTTACAGATATCTAGGATATGGGAGTCAGGGGTGGAGAGGGATCTGGAACCCCTCATAAGGGAGGGTAAAATCAGGGACCTGAAGAGGCAATATGATTAAGCCTACGAGTAGACTTCCCAAGGTGGCCTTAACTGAGATGTATCTATTTGGGGACCTAATTCTGAGGTACAAATCAAGACAGGAAAGTCAGGAGGCCTGGATTCTACTCTTCTACAAAATATGGGTACAACTGGGAAGAGTCTCCATGTCTCATTGCTCTTATTTGTAGCTAAGGAAGCAGGATCAGGGGACCTTTATTCTACAATTTCCATTTTATCTTTACATTCTACTCCCTTTCACCTCCCAAATATGGCTACTCTTGACATCCTTTAAGACTCAGCCTTGGGACACCTGGGTGGCTCAGTGGTTGAGTGTCTGCCATTGACTCAGGGAGTAATCCTGGATCAGGATCGAATCCTGCATCAGGCTTCCTGCATGGAGCCTGCCTATGTCTCTGCCTCTCTCTGTGTGTCTTTCATGCATAAATAAATAAAATCTTTTTAAAAATAACATTTAAAAAAACACTCAGCCTTAACTTGGTTTTCTTGAAGAAATCTTCCTATTTTCTCTAGACCAAGCTAAAGGCACACCAGACATCAGCACAGCACTTGTAACCTGTCATCCTCTTGTCCTTGAGTACTCTGTAACAACCATAGCTTCTGGTAATCCAGTGTGCCTGGCACAGAGTGAGCATGCAATAAATTAAAATTTAAAAGAGAAAGAGAAACATCTCAGTACAGGTGAAATCACAACCCTTCCAGAATGCAAATGGAAACTAAGAAAGAGCCCACTGCCCTAAGCAAGAATTTACTGCTGTGATTAAGAGCAAATAAACAAACTCTTAGCAACAAAGCATTTCCATCAAGAGGTAGATTTGACCAAGAGAATGTGTCTTCCAACCCTGGGCCTCAAAAGGTCTTGTAGTTTCTTTTCTTGCCATCCTTGGAACCCTGAGACAGCCCTGTATATAAGCCCAAAGTAACCTGCTGGAAGTTGAGAGCCCCAATGGAGAAGAACCGAGGCACCTCAGCCAACAGTCAGCCAATACCAGGCCAATAATCCGCCAACTTCTAGACACGTGAGTGAAACCATCCCAGCTCAAGCCACCAGCCAACCATCAGATAACCAAGACATTTGATAAAACCCAGCAGAGATCAGTGAACTAGCCCAGAAAAGACAGGGCATGAACATAATAAATGCTTGTCATTCCAAACCATGGCATGTTTGTGGTGATTTGTTATGCAGCAGAAGCTAACTGACACAACTTCTCTTCTGCCTTTTTCTTTAACTTAGCAGGTCTCACTCTTGGCAAGTGTTATGAGGCAAAGGGGATGGACTAAGTTGTATTAGTTGTCTCAGCAGTCCAGGGGCTTGTTGAGGGAAACACAGCCCATATCTTATCTCTACAGCACAAGTTTCAGATTAGGAAAACTGGTATATATGAATCACTGTGACCCTGAGCAGTCATGACAGACAACAGCTAACAATATTTCTATAGTGCTTACTCCATGCCAGTTACTTCTAAGGGCTTTACATCTATTTTCTCTTTTTTTAATTTTCAAAACAAGCCTATGAGATTTTATTTTTCATTGTATTTCCATTTCACAGATGAGAAAACTGAGGTACAGAGATGCTAAGAAATTCTCCCAAAGTCACACTGCTAGGAAGTAGTGAAGCTGGAGCTTGATCTGAGGCAGGCTGGCCTCCAGAGTCCTTGCTGTTATTCAGGATGCTATCTGCCAAGTCTTCTGTCAAAAAAGAATGACTGGGATCTCCCAAAAGGGAAGCGGGGGCAGGATGTGAACTAGTAACCTAAGATCAGTCCTAGGATCTATGGGGTGTCATAATGACACAGTGATTCTGGCACAGGATGTGGTGGAAACTGGAAGTGCTTCAGGAGCCATTCATTCTGGAAAAACACTTTGGGAAATAGCAGCTCAGCCTATAAGAGTAGGGACCCACACACAGGAAACTCCAGAAATGGCTGGGGGTGGAGGGATCTGGACTCACAAGGGCATCATTAGGGTACCATGCAGGGGCCCACAGACAAACCTGGCCCTTGGACCACAGTGCAGTAAGATACCACCCCTCCCCCAAAAGTAGCAGTGCCACAGGCAGATGGAGCTTTCAACTGCCTTTCTCCCTGCTTATGGGATAAATATGCATGAGTATTAAGGTAGTAAGAAATAAACTGGACTTCCTGATAAAAAGAGTTGAGGTCTTAAGTAATTGATTTGGAAAGTAAAAAGGAAGTGACATTACACCCAAATCAAGTGAGATGGTCCTAGTGGTTTCCATAAGTCTTTCTTGAATAGAATTGCACAAGTTGTAAAGTGTTTTCAAATACATTATTTGCTTATTTGCTTCTCACAACAACCCTGCAAAACAGATAAGGCAAGCCTCACAGTTTATGCTTTGCAGGTGACAGAACTTGGCTCAAGGGAAGTGCCTTGCCCAATGTCATGGAACAAATAGGGAGGCAGAGCCAAGAGGCCAACACAAGGCTTTGCCCTCCAGATCTAGAATTCCCTTTTACTGGGCCATGTCTCCTCTTTATATACATGGAAAGTTGTATAACTGTTAAACAGAAGTCATAACACAGGATAGGAATCCAAGGGAATGCACACTGGTAACTCATTATCAAAAGAGTGGTCCAAGACTCTAAAGGAGCCAAGAGAAGGTCATAGTATCCCTGATGTAGTCAGTGATGGCCTCGGGGAAGAGGTGGGGGCCTTGAGTTTGATTTAATTCATTCAAACAACTTTGTTTCACAAATAAATTGTTATTCAGAAAGTTGCTAATGAATTACACCCAGTTATTTTGTAGCAACAAGTTGCTGAGGGCTGATATACAATATATTCTACTACTTGGTGTAATCTTTTACCCAAACTGTTCTATATGATGAAAAATCATGGCTATCTTTTCACATTTGCTTATTTGTTAGTTTAGAAGCACAGAATGTTCTAGGGCAACAGCCCTGGCAACCAATCTTTGACACCTGTTTACTCTGGGTCAAGTCCCGCAATGGTTATGGCTTTAATGGCAAACGCAACTTTCCATTGTTCACTGTTGAGCAACTGGAAGGGGATACAAGCAAGAAGAGGGCCCCTAGCATCCAAAGTCAGCTCTCTGGAAATGGGTTTTTATCAGGAAGTGGAGTACAGAAGTCTCTGGAAAGAGAAGAATTATCATTTCTAGAGTCGTCTTTGGATAACAAATTGCTGAGACCTAAATATCCAAAGATTATTCTATCTGAGTTTATCTTGTTGCGACAGATCCACATGCTGCAATTAATCACACTGCATATCCATAAAACAGCTTGATAGTACACATGTATTCTCCTCAAAATAAAGTTGTAACATTTACACATAATAACTTATTGGGCTGCAGGCTTTGGCTGATGTATGCTCAATATCATCTGATGTTTTATTGGATCCCACACAAACTTTTGCCTAATATAGTCATTCTACAGAGAAAAGTTAACCGAAGTCTTGACCCTAATAAAGAAAATTAAAGAGTCGAAACTGAGGCAACCTGCTATGGAAGCTGAAAGAGGCCATGGTAGGTAGAGGCTAAAGGGAGAAGATCAAGGTGGGATTCAGAGCCTGAAGGTAGTCCCAACTCACCCATTCACTGGCCGTGTGCCGTGGAACAGGTCAGTTCAGCTCTTCAGACCTCAGCGACCTCAACTGTAAAATGTTTGGCGTTACCAAATGTTAAAATGTAAATTATACAGAGCAAGTGAAAGAGATGGAGGAGAGTGGAGAGCTCATGGCCAAGGGGTTCCTGCACAAGAATGAGACATAACTGGCCAGTGCATCTGGAACACAGGCCACTTCCACTGATTCAATATAGGGGTGGGGGGTGGTCAAAATAGTGTGAAAAGAAGTTCAAGGCTTTCTCTATTGACTGTCGATCTACTAAAATCCATATAATTATTATTTATTTGTTGATTTGTTCTCTTTCTCTTTCACCCAACTCCCCTCTGGACCATCAGTTCTATGAGGCAGAGACTTGGCTATCTTGTACACTATGGTGTCTGCAGTGCCTAACACATAGGCTACTCAGTAAGCAACTGATGAATGAAGGGAACATTTATTCATTCAATGAGTGAATGAATAAATTAGGCCTGGAATATACTGTACTAACACTTTCAGAGAACTGCCACACATGTCCTGCTCTGGGCAGTCCCTCTGGCTAAAATCCTAGGCTCCTCCTTTCCTGCCACCTCCATCAAAACCTGCCCATGCTGTGCCCATGTTTTAGCAGTATAACTAATTAGCAGTATAACTAATCTAAAAACAGTAAAGGCAAATGGTCATGCTGCTCTTTGTGGATGACATAGGGTCCCTCTGCTCTCCACCCTGGTCAGAGGACATGTGGGATGTGGAAACCATTTTGGAGGCATAGCTTAAGAAACTCCAGAAAGTAGGATGTGGCATATGAGTAAGTAATGCTTTTTATGTTGCAGAAGCACTCAGGGGGTTAGAAGGAAAAGTGGGACTATACTTAATCATTCTCAGGGCGTCAAAATCACCTGTGCAGCTTTCACAATTTATACCCATGAAGTCCTGATGGAGCCCAGACAGCTACAGTTCCTAAACTCCCACAGATGATTTTGGTATGCTCCGAAGATTGAGAACAGTGGAACCAACCAGACAAGGGTTTGCACCCTTTCCCAGTTCAAATCTAAATGCAAATGCAAGCTTTAAATGCCCTTTCGGGGTTGGGGGAAGGGAATGGTAATGAATAAATGTAGTTTTCTACAAACTCAGAAAGTCTCAGAACAAACAAGTGACTCAAATAGTACAAGTTTAACCTCTGGCCCTTCTAGTTTTCACTGTCTGCTGAGCATGTCATGCTCACTCCCTCCCTGTCCTTGGTTTATGGAGTTCGTTAACCACTTATGCTACCCTTTGCATTCTCAACAGCATCTCAAAGTCATACTCATGTGTTTGAGAAAATGATGAGCTATGGTTAATTACATGAAAATCAGCTGACATTCAGGCAAAGAACCTACCTCAACACTTCCTTGCTGAGACCTTTCAAATTTGTCTTGTGCTGGTCCTACCATATTCATACAAGTATTCATTCAGTGAACAAACATATTTGATCCCATCCTATGAAGAACTGTGCTAGATGCTAAGAACAGATACAGAGACACAATACTTGCTTCATGCTTAAGCTTCACTGCTTAAGAACAACCAGCAGTTTCCAGCATAGCACTTCAGGAAGTCAATGGTGTAGACAGTTCCCAAGGGTTTAAGGAGACACAACTCATGAAGAATCACAAACATTATTCTCATGATTATCCATGTAGCCATCCAAGGTTTCATTCTCATCATCCCAGTGGGATGTAAGAGGCTGAGGCTGAGATTTCATGGGACTCTCTCCAGGGGGAGCTACTCTGCTCCTGGCAGTAAATACACACAAGTTAGGTGGAGTTTAACCATAAACTCAGGGAAATTTGCCTTGAAAATAGACCTGTTACCTTGGATCCTCTGCTCAAGATGGCTGGACCTTGCTGTAGCAGAGCTGGAGACCTTCATAAATCCATGTGTTTGCCTGGATACTGTGGCTTTGAAGTGAGGGAGAAGGCCAGGAACATACTGGGCACAGGTAGAAGCAAGCCAGCCCAAGGAACCCATGCTGCTGAGAAAATCAACAGTACTGGGGGCCTGAATTCTTCCTCCCTCCAGGCCAGTCTGGGTCCCTTGTACAAAGCAGCTGGAAATGGTTTCCACTGGCCTGGGCTAGCCTGGGTGCCTGGGGATTAGGGACATTTCCCATGACAATCCACACTTATTCATAGCCACAAGGGCCCTAGGTTTTATCCACCCTTTTCTGCACAAGCCATTCTGTCCTTCTAGAGCGATTTGCACAGCTCTAGGATGTCCGCTGGACATGGGAAATAGTTCAGGTCAGGAGGGGTTAATTACTATGCAATGTTCAGTCCTTTCCTCAGTCCTCAATTCTCTTGTCAGCCAGTCCCCCTCTCCTAACCAGGACTTCTGCTATGCTCAGGGTATATAGCCCTCCTACCTACCACACTGCACACACCTTTCCCTTTTTAGTTAACCTAAAGCCAGGCTGGGATTTTCAAAAGGAACTCTTATTAGGAAACCCTGAGAGCACAAAGAGAAATAGATGAGAGCAATAATGCTTCACATTTGTAAAGTACTTTGCAGTTTGCAAAGCACTTGCACATTCATTACCTCATTTACCCAGCATGAATTCTTTCCCTGACTTAAGTAAAGCCTAGCCAGAGATTGGCACAGTCTCCACTAGGAGTTTCCTCCATCCCTTCCTGGCCACCACTCCCCAAATCCAACCCTAATATCTGGCAACACTGGCAACCTGCATGGTTCCTTATGGTCCCCCAAAGTCTGATTCCTGGTCCTGGGTCTGTGTCTGACTCTCCTGGAGGCGGCTTTCTAGAAGCATTTTCACTAACTGATGGCTAATGGTGTTTCCACTCACTAAGGGAAATGAAGTTTCTTGTTTCCAGGACAGTAACTGGCATTAGTATCTCCCATCTTAGTCAAAGACAGCAATAATAATTAACATTCACTAAGCACTTACTGAGTGCCAGGCACTGCTTTTTGTTTGTATTGACTTGCTTTTCCTCACCGAAATCAACCAGTAGACAGTATTATTCCCACTTTACAGATCAGCGAGGCTTAGTAAATACAAGTCTTTTTTATATTGTGGAAGTAATCAGTAGATTGGGTGAAATTCACGACAACGTGACTGAAGTCATTTGCTTCATTTAGTAATGACTTTATAGATGCACATATTCAAGATGCATGTGCCAAGCTCCTCCTGTACAGCTGACTGGCCATGGGGACACAACAGTGATCAGGTGTGGCTCTGCCCCAAGGAGCCCACTGGTTGGCTGTCCCCTATCAGCCTCTCCTGCTGCAGATAATATAAGGTAATAAGCATTACCACAGAGGTTCAAACCAAGCCTAGGGCCCAGAGAAAACTGCCTGAAGGATGTGACATCCCTGAGGAGGAGGAGAAGTATGCCCCAAGTGGACAGAGTAGCAGAAATAAAGGTTTGGAGGTTTAGAGAGAGCATGGTACATTCAGGAAATCCAGCACTAGTGATCAAGTACGGAGAATGGAGTGAGTTGTAGACAGAGTTAAGTGGTTCAGGCTTTATCCTGAAATGGCTGAAGCACTACTGATGGGTTTTAAGCAGAGAAGTGATATGACAAAGGCTTTCCCTCTGAAGGCTTTTTTTTTTTTTAAGATTTTATTTATTTATTCATGAAACACAGAGAGAGAGAGAGAGAGGCAGAGACACACAGGCAGAGAGAGAAGCAAGCTCCATGCAGGGAGCCTGATGTGGGACATCCCGGGTCTCCAGGATCAGGCCCTGGGCTGAAGGTGGCGCTAAACCGCTGAGCCACCGAGGCTGCCCATGAAGTTGTTGGTTTTTTTGTTTGTTTGTTTTTTGTTTTTTTTAATAAGTCCCTGCTTATCATCTTATTGTCCTGTAATTGTCTCTTTCCAGTAAAAGTTGAGTTTGGACCAGGGGCAGGGGACAGACTCTTTAAATAAGGCTCTCTGGCCACTAGTTGCTAATTAACATTAGTCTTGCCACCTTCCATTTTCCCCATCCTCCTCCACCCTGGGTTCCCTCTCCCCTACTATCAGACACTTGGGGTACCTGAAGCTGTTTTGGTCCAATAGTTAACAGCAAATTCCATGCCCAGGTGTCTGAATACTGGTAGCTTCCATCTCTGCTGGCTTTACCTTCATCTTTGGTGTCCATCCATGACAGTTGCCTTCTGTCCACATACACTTGTCAGAATTCACAAACTGCCCACCACTGACTAATGCCCCTTTGTCAGGAGTTAAGGAGCTGGTGTAGATCTCTGGCTGGCTGGCTCTGTGCTCTTCTTATCATGACTGTAAGTCCTGGGGGCCAGGCCAGGGCCAGGTTTGGAGGAACCCAGATGCAGGCACCTCCCTGCCTTTGGGGAGTATTCTTAATTTGGTTTAACATGAGATTTCAGTAGGCATGGACATAAAGAAGTAAGGGAGAAAGAGGCCATGGCTTGCCAAGTAGGCCCACCGAACTAATTCTGGTGACTGACAGGGCTAAGGCAGGACAGCCAACTCCTCCTCATAGTTAGGACTTTTATGTTGGTCTGAAATGTCCACAGTCTCAGCTCCTAGTACATATACAAGCTTGTCTTCAGCTCTTTCTCTCAGAACCAAAGTTCTGTTCTGTTTCCATAGTTGAGAGAGGCCTCAGAAACTGAGCTCTGACCAATCTGTGCCATGATGTGAGTATGAGACACCAAGACAACAGACATTGCCTTCTCTGGGGCAGGGAGCCTTTATACCTGGACCATGGCAGCCTGAAAGACTCAGAATCTGCTGAGATCCATACACAACAGTATGAAATAGGTGTGCTTTTATGAGACCCCAAAAGGGGTCCAGAGTCCCCACAAAAGGTTAATAGTCCCTGATTTGGAAGATGCCTGCTGATCTGCACACATTGACCCTATTATAACCCTCTAAGCCCAGGGCCAGCCCTCCCCATTGCAGGTCTGCCCAAACACATCCAGTTGACCCAACTAATGCAAACATGGCAATAATTTATTTCAGTTCAAAGAAATGCAAATTGGGTTAATATCCCTTTCTCTGAACCATCACATATTCAATATAAACTAATTCGTTTCCACACAGTGAATTTTTCTAGAAACAAATGATACTCTGTTCTGCACAATTCAAACTAGCACATTTTTTAATGCAACAAACATTTATAAACCACTCATCCCTCCCCCCCTTCCCTCCTTCCTAAAAATACCCATTGCAGCACCATCTTCGAGCCTACAGCCTGTCATCCCGAACTGCCGCATTGTATTTTTATAATGGGACTGTTTCAATCCTAGTCATCAAATTACCCTGTTTATTATTATCCCCATTTTACAGATAAAGGAACTAGGTCACAGAGAGGTCACCTGACCGGTCCCAAGCCCCACAGCAGGGCTATAATGGAGAAGACGTGCTTCCCGGGTACTGCAGCCTTAGAAGCACAGAGGCAGGCAGGCTGGTTTGCTTATGCTTCTAGAGAAAGGAAGCACTAGTGGGAAATGAGCCCGTTGTCTCTCACCACAGGCCAGGGCCAACACAGGTAAGACATGACCAGCTGCGTGGTGAGAAGTGTCCCAGCCAGAAACTTGTATGACTACCCAAGAGCAAAGTAGTTCAGAGAGGGGCTTCTCAGAGATGTGGCAGCTAGGGCCAGACTGCAGGTCCAGAGCCACAACAGGAGGGACATTTGACTAGAAACCCCGGGCCCTGACACTGCAAGCAGGGCCCTCCTCTCGATGAACCTCTATTTCACAGCCTGAATGATGCCTCAGTCCCATGATCTCCAACAGCCTTTCAGGAATGCCAAAGGCATCTGACCAGGGGCACTGTGTAAAAGAACTCGTGAAATGGCTGCCTGAGCCCCCTCCCCACATGGTGCTCACTCCTCCCCAGCTAGGGCCCCCACACCAGGGCTTCCCCTGACACAAAGCATGCCAGGCCTGCAGGACAGCCAGCTCAGCTGATCATCACACCAGACAGATTGGGGGTTGACGTCACCCTTTATATATACAAAATTTCATGCACGTGCACACACACATACACACACAATTTCTTTTCTCGACACACAGTTCTTGATTTAAAGAACTAAAGCCTGAGGATGAGATTATTTCTGCCCCCCTTCTGGCTCCTTCCAGGACCACGAAGGGAGAAACTTGGGACCTCACCCTTGGTGCCCATCGAAGTGCCATATCCAGGTACCATCTACCCAAGAGCTGTCTGTGAGACATCAAGCTGCAGGTTCCCAGGGCTAAAGTAACTGCTCCATTCGCCTCTGTCCTCAAACCCACACCAAGCACACCTCTGCAGATGCCCCAGCCCTGGGTCCTCCACATGCTGGGCCGCAGTGGGCATGCAGGTCAGTGGCCATGTCAGAACCACAGAATCAGCGCTCTCCTGCAGCAGGGCTCGTTATTAATAAACACGCTGCTTCGAGCATTTGCTCACGATTGTTTGATATTTCAGTTTTCAGTAATTTTCTCAGTTAATAATTTATTAAATGGATTATTTGTCATTTCAATTTATTAAAAATTGATAAAGGGCTCATTTCTTTTTTCCCAAGCTAGGACACAGGGAGAGATATACAGGCCAGAGTACAAATTAAAGGCGCCCTGATTCTTTCCCTCTCCTGATCCCTACCCAATCACCTGCACCCAGTGAACACCCACAGGTCCCCTCCATGGTGTCTCTGCACCTAGAGCCTACTCCCTGGTCAAGCAATGAGGCTAGAGAGGGCATGCTCCCACCTGCTCCTGACCCAAATCTGCTGCCCATCCCCTGGCTTCTTATCTCAGCTTTCCCCCCCAACCACACTGGAAGCTCACAGCCTCCTACTGCCCTGCTCAGGAAGGAGAACGCCTGATCAGTTCCTTCAGCATGCTGATTTCTACACAGTGCCCTCTCTGAGGTGGGGCTATATTTCCAAAAAGGAATCTAGGATGGTGGTGGGACCTATGACTCTGGCTGGAGTTGCAGGGAGGTATTTAAAGTGGTGTGGGGAAGGTGGTCCAGGGAGCACTCAAAATGACCACCTGCTCTCCCACAGGCTATACCTACCCTGTCAGGCAGCCATCCTGTCCTCAGTGCTATTCATTACTTCATGGTTTCTGTATTCTGATCATGGCCCTGCCTATGTTTACAGAACAAGCATACGAAGGCACTTGAGAAGAACATCAGGACAGTCTCCTGACACTTTTCCTCTTCTTTTTCTTCCCTGTCCTCCAGGTCACCCTTCACCACATGCTTCTCTTACCTACTCCACCTCTTTCCATTCTCTTATCATCTCCACAACCCTCCCTGCTTTTCTCCCTTCACCCTCTTTAACTCTCTTTCCCTGAGCTCTACCTTTTTTCCTACATCTTTATTCTTCCTGGCCCTTCCTCCCCACCGTCTCCTCAGCAGGGTGGTTAAATGCCTGTGCTCCCCTCTCTGTGGGTGTCGCCCCAGGAGGGGCCCTTTCAGAGCCACCATGGACCTTCGTCATGAGTGTCCTCAGGTCACAATGGCTCCTTGGCTGCTTCTGGGCTAAGAGCTAAGCTTCATGCACCCAGGTCCCAACATCACATCCCAGATGTGATGGCAAGAATAAAGGACAGTGCTCTCTGAGTCAATGATGGTGCAGATGAAGGCCAGCCCAGCTATTGGCAAACTCAAGGCAGAAAAAGAGGAAGAAATCATGGGTGAGCAGGAGGGTGAGCAGAAAAATAGCAGCCACCTCAAAGTCACTTTAGCCAAGAGAGTTTGGTCATCATTTTGCAATTTCTGTCTGCCTTCACGGGCTCCTTGAGATCCCATGTATCACTGTTTTCCAGAGCGCTTTTTTCCGAGATGAGTTTAATGGCCTTATAAAAGTCACATTGTGCACAAATTGGGAAGTTTCTGAAGCTCCGCGCTGGCTCTCATGCATATACACTCGCAAACTTCCCACAGCTGAGCAGGGAAGGCAATTCAAGGCACAAAAACATCCTTGGGTAAATTACTTCCTATTAGTATGTCACATATTTCTTAGATACGACTGTAGTTCCAGGAGGTGACAGCAGCAGTTGACAATAAAACTTTGCACTCTTTCTTATTTATATTTTCCCTGCTTTTCTGTTTTGTTTTTTCTTTCCCCTCAAAGTTACATAACATCACATCCAACTCATCATCTCCTTACTCCTGGGGAAACAATGCCTCTAAGACTCTTCTTGACTCCCTCACCGTGGGGCTGTCCAAGTAGACATCCAACCTCAAGTACCACAAGGGACACCCAAAAGGCGGCTGCAGCAGCTGGAAACTAGGGCTCCTTTGGCTAGACACCCCAAGTCCACTGCTAGACACAGCCTCCTGCTTCTCTTCAAATCCACAATTTTCCAGGATGCCTGAGTGGCTGAGCGTCTGCCTTTGGCTCAGGTTGTGAACTCGGTGTCCTGGGATCGAGTCCCACATCAATGCTCCCCGCAGAGAGCCCGCTTCTCCCTCTGCCTGTGTCTCTGCCTCTCTCTGTGTGTGACTCTCATGAATAAATAAAATCTTTTTTTAAAAAATCCACAATTCCCATACACAAAGATAAACTCAAAATGGATGAAAGATCTAAATGTGAGACAAGATTCCATCAAAATCCTAGAGGAGAACACAGGCAATACCCTTTTTGAACTTGGCCACAGTAACTTCTTGCAAGATACATCCATGAAGGCAAAAGAAACAAAAGCAAAAATGAACTATTGGGACTTCATCAAGATAAGAAGCTTTTGCACAGCAAAGGATACAGTCAACAAAACTCAAAGACAACCTACAGAATGGGAGAAGATATTTGCAAATGACGTATCAGATAAAGGGCTAGTTTCCAAGATCTATACAGAACTTATTAAACTCAACACCATAGAAACAAACAATCCAATCATGAAATGGGCAAAAGACATGAACAGAAATCTCACAGAGGAAGACATAGACATGGCCAACACGCACACGAGAAAATGCTCTGCATCACTTGCCATCAGGGAAATACAAATCAAAACCACAATGAGATACCACCTCACACCAGTGAGAATGGGGAAAATTAACAAGGCAGGAAACCACAAATGTTGGAGAGGATGCGGAGAAAAGGGAACCCTCTTACACTGTTGGTGGGAATGTGAACTGGTGCAGCCACGCTGGAAAACTGTGTGGAGGTTCCTCAAAGAGTTAAAAATAGACCTGCCCTATGACCCAGCAATTGCACTGCTGGGGATTTACCCCAAAGATACAGATGCAATGAAACGCCGGGACACCTGTACCCCGGTGTTTATAGCAGCAATGTCCACAATAGCCAAACTGTGGAAGGAGCCTTGGTGTCCATTAAAAGATGAATGGATAAAGAAGATGTGGTTTATGTATACAATGGAATATTATTCAGCCATTAGAAACGACAAATACCCACCATTTGCTTCAATGTGGATGGAACTGGAGGGTATTATGCTGAGTGAAATGAGTCAAGCGGAGGACAAACTTTATATGTTCTCATTCATTTGGGGAATATAAGTAATAGTGAAAGGGAATAGAAGGGAAGAGAGAAGAAATGGGTAGGAAATATCAGAAAGGGAGACAGAACATAAAGACTGATAACTCTGGGAAATGAACTAGGGGTGGTGGAAGGGGAGGAAGGCGGGGGGTGGGAGTGAATGGGTGACGGGCACTGAGGGGGGCACTTGACGGGATGAGCATTGGGTGTTATTCTGTATGTTGGCAAATTGAACATAAAATAAAAAATAAATTTATTATTTAAAAAAATTCCACAATTCTCCATGGAACAACTATTCACCATATGCCCAGACCTGAGCCAGATGAGCTGGTAGAGACACAAGAAACAAGGAGTTATCTGCTTCCTGAATAAGATCCATCCAATGAGATAACCGAATCACAAGAAAAGAAAATATGTAAGTGACAAAGTGAGCACTTTCATCTCACCAGACCATAGGAGTTGAGCTGGAAGGCACCAAGGTCCGGGTAAAGGAGGCTGAGACCTAAAGCTAGGTCCTGACAGACTGGTGGAGGACACAGCCATTGAGACACGGGGGCTCCCTTATGTTGTTCTTTGCAAACACAGTGGCACCACCACATTTAAGTACATCCAGATAGGAAACAAGAATGTTCAGACAAGAGTCCCTGGCAGAGAACTGATGCTTCTGAATAAGAATTTTCTCTCCATTGTCCCAAGGCCTTAAAAAGTCCCTCAAGAAAAAAAAGAAGGGAAAAAAAAAAGTCCCTCAAGCACAGGGAGGACCCAGTTTGCTAGCCTTGGGGCTGGGGTCGAATGCAGGAAGCTCTCCAGGAGATGGCCTCTGGGGAATGTCTCTGTCCTCCCAGGGTGCTCTGAACCTTTTCTGGCCTTTCCACCTCCTAGTCTCTTCCCTCCTCCCACAGCCTGGAAAATTCAGAACCCCAAGATCTCCTTGACAGGATGAAGTTTCACTTTGCCTTCCAGTCTCTGGCCCCCTGGTCCAGAGGCCCCACCCACAAAAGCTTGATTCTAATGGTCCTTATCCCAAGCTCAGAACCACTTGTGGTGCTAATGGCAGCTCTTTCCCAAAAAGCACCCAGCTCAGACTCCCTCTCAGGATCTCAAGTCTAAAAAATCTCCCAGCTCAAGTTTACCTGCTAAAGAGGTTCCCTTGTTCTGCCTACAATGTATCAACCTTGTCTCCAAGAGAAGACTACAAACTCACAGACAGACATCAGAACCACAAAATGTAGACAGGGCCCATATCTACTGATGAGGATGATGTATAGAGGGCCATCCTAGAGGTGACAAGATTGGATACGCTTTTCAAAAAGGGTAGCTCTGAAATTTGTAGAAAATAAGGTAGTTTTTTCCATAATTGGACAAAGGAACAAAGGGGACAGGTTAAGGAACAAGGATTAGGGGAGGACGGATACTAAATATCACTTTGTATAAGCCTCATAATATGATGAATTTAATTATTTTTAACTTTTCAGGCAAAAGTTTTGATATTGCCTTCAGAGCCACCGAAACAATGGGAAAGTCTATCACTTAAAAAAAAAAAATTAAAACACTGTCAGGCCAATTCCCTGATGGTGACCTGTCCGATGCTATTTTTTTGGTTAGTGTAGATACATCCTGAATATTTTAAGACTTTCTGGACTTCAATTCCTTACCACTTAGAATTCAAGATTGCATCTCCCCCCCCACCTTCTCTCAGGACTCTTAATTTCTCTTCTCTTTCTGCCATTATTTATTTAAGCCTCCTAACTGTATTATTTATTTTAACACCATATCTGTATTATTTATTTTACTGTAGCTCCATAACGATATTATTTAAGTCTATAAAATAAAGCTTTTTCCCTTGAACTCTCTGTGCAAAATAAAATTGTGTTGTACTGAAACATTCTTTGAAATGCCCTTCTTTTCTACCACTGGATAATAATAATAATACTTTGCATTTATATAGTACCTTTCATCCTGGGATTATTTAAGTCTGCAAAAGAAGTCGGTCTGAATTCTCCATGCAAAAATCAAGTTGTATGATAATATTCTTTGAAATGCCCTTTATTTTTCACCACTCACTGGTACAGAAATGCTCTGTCTTTGTGCACTAGTTTTCCACCTAGGAATTCCTAAGTGGCTCTCTCATTAATACTTACCTACTTAGAATAGCCAGATAAATACTGTCCCCATTGCCTGAGTGGTAAGAGGGAGGCAGTAAGAAGACTTCCATGACAGAAAATATGTATAAATCAGAGGACACCCTCTAACACACAGATCCTCCCTGCTATTAGAACAGTACCTTACAAACTCCTTCCTCCCATCCATCATCCAGATTTACCAGAGAACCATGAACTGAGCTAGATCACCTGGGTTTAAATCCACTCATTCCCAAGCAGCACATCCCTTGTCCTCTCGAGCCCTCAGTTGCTCATCTGTGCTCAGCATCCTCCCCACACCCTGGGTTTGACTCAGGCCTCTCTCACATCTGGAAGTGCACTTCCTAGTCCTAGCCATTTGTCCTTCAACATCCAACTCCAAATCCACCTCCAAGAAGACCAAATGGCAGCCCCCCTTATCTTCTCCAGGAACAGCAGCTGTTATTCCTCATTTTCTTTTTGGATGGCCCTTGGATTTTAAGTCTCAGGCAACATACCCTAGAGCTGGACTGCATGTTATTTTGTACAGATTCTGTCACTTGTATCTGAACTTTTTATTCATTGATCCATTCAACAAATATTTACTGAATATCTAGTATGTACTAGACACGCTTTTGGGCTCTAGGGATACCAGTTGAGAATGAAACAAAAACCCCAGCCATCTCAAAGCTAAAAACCTTGTGGGAAAATATGTCCGCCATCAGGCCTGTAAAGCTAAACCATAGCAAGACTCTACCTCCTCTTCTGGCTCACAAAGTGCTGAATCAAGCAGGGCTACACAGCAGGGGAGCAGGAGATACTTTTTACCTTATGTTAAAATATTAATGATAAGGAGAAAGAAGTCTTTGAAATTATAATTTTAACAGTTTTATCTAGTTTCAGAAAACATTTTTTTTAATTGCCTCTAGCCCCAAACTGGTTATTAAGTCCCTAAGTATCCTTATGTTTTATATGGTCAACAGAAACTTCTCAAGGAGTAACTCTCGCTGTAGAGTAGATTTAGTCTATAGCCTCCAAACCTCCACTTATATATCCCTCAGGTGCTGGCATCTTCTGGTTACTGGGAGGAAGCAATGAGGCAGTCATTCCAAGGGCCAGCACCATGCCTCACACAGACCAGCAAATTAAGAGAACACAGTACTACATCTCTTTTCTTAAAGATTTTATTTATTTAAACTATTTGTGGGGGGGGGGGTTGACAGAAGGAAGAACAGAGGGGGAAAGAATCTCAAGCAGACTCTGTGAGCTGAGCATAGAGCACAACACAGGGACCCTGAGATCATGACCTGAGCCAAAACCAAAAGTCAGACACAACCAACTGAGCCACGTAGACAGCCCCATCCTTTCTGCCTCTTGAGGCTCTGGTCCTAACTCCATGCTAATGACTCTGGTCCATGTGATGACTGACAGACTGAAAGTCTGGGCCAGTGAAAATGGCTGTCTGTTATCCTCAATAAGTTCCCTTCTACAGAAAAGCCTGGAGAGCATGTGGGACTCCTGTGTCTTGTGATCTGCACCCAGCCCCATGAACTCTGCAGCTTTCACTGAAGGCATTTACCTACCACAACACTGGACTCTGGTCTTGCCCTGGGCACTGCCAAACTACTTCCACCTTTGCTTGTTCTTCTCATCTCCTCTCCTTAATATGAACTGCGTGCTTCATACTGTAGAGTGTATATACTTTCAGCACTTTGCATCCTTCCCCGTAATGTTTTACCCTAATCAATTTGCAGGTGAATGTTGCTTCTCACTTCATTCCACTTCTGTTTTGATGGAGTTACCTCAGGAAGAGGAATGCAGCAGATGCACAATAAACATTCTTTTCATGGAATTTGTTTTGATTGTGTGGGTTATATGAAGTGGTTATAATTACCTCCATTTTAGATCAGAAAGGGAGATCTGCCCTTTCCAAATTCCCTTGACTTCTAGCCCATGCTGCCTTCTCTCCCTCAGGAAATGTAACACTTTGTCTCCAAAGTTATGCATCATGTGTCCTTCCTGAGCACCTTCTCTGTGTCTCTAATTATGCTGTGCACTGAATATACTTTAAGGAGCAAGCCACAGTCCCCTGTATGCAGATACCACAGTCTAGTTGGGGACACACAAAAAACAAACAATCAAAATACTATGTGGATATAAAAATGGGATAAAGCACAAGGTCTCATGCAGCTAGCTATATACCATGGTCTCCTAAGCCAACTATATCAGGTCAAAAAGGTTGCTAACACATGGGAGTGAGCCAGAGATAGGGTTGAGGAGATGGAGGGATTTAGGCAGAAGGAACAGTGCAAAGGCCCTAAGGCAAGCCGAACATGTTCAAAGAACTAAAAGGCTCAGGGTCTCTAGAACTAAGGCCAGATCATGAAGTACTTTTAAGCCCCTCTAAGGAAGTAGGGCATTACCCTGATGTTACCAGGAAGTCATTAGAGTCACTGAAATTGATTAATTAGAAGGTAGCACGACTAGATACAAAGAAAGCTCCATTACAGGAAGAAGTGGATACCAAGAAGAAAGTCAAGGGGGTGAGTGATAGGAAAATCACTTGCAGAATTACAGAGGATTTGGTTAGGATATATGTGTTACAATGTTTCAAAGAATGACCAAATGTGCAGAAAGCCCTAAATAATACACACACACACACACACACACACCTGTTAGTACACTAAACAAAGTTGGTAAAGTTGCAGGATATAAAATTGACACACAAAAATCAATTGCATTCCTATTCACTAGCAATGAACAATTCAAAAAAGAAAGTAATTCCATTTAGAAAAACATCAGAAAGTATAAAATATTTAGGAATAAACTAAACCAGGGAAGCAAAAGATTTATACACTGAAAACAACAAAACATTTATGAAAAAAATTAAAGTCAGCACAAACAAATCCTGTGTTCATGGACTGAGTTCATGGACTGGAAGACAAGGTTGTTAAGATGTCCATACTATCCAAAGCAATCTACAGATTTAATATAATCCCTATCAGAATTACAACAATGTTTTTCCAGAAATAGTCAAATCCATCCTAAAATTCTCTCACATTCTCAAGGGACCCCGAACAGCCAATACAATCTTCAAAAAGAACAAAGTTTAAGGTCTCTCACTTGCCTGTTTTAAACTTACTACAAAGCTACAGTAATCACAACAGTGCAGTACTGACATAAAGACATATAGGCCAGTGGAACAGAATACAGAGATGATAAATAAACCCTCATATGTATGGTCAAATGATCTTTGACAAGAATGCCAAGAATGTAGAATGGGGAGAAAACAGTCTTTTCAAAAAATAGTTCTAAGAAAACTGGATATCCTTGTACAAAAGAAGGAAGTTGGACCCTTATCTTATACTATACATAAAACTTAACTCAAAATGGATCAAACCGAAACATAAGAGCTAAAACTAAAACTATTAGAAGAAAACAAAAGGAAAAAACTACATGACACTGGATTTGTCAATGATTTCTTCCATGTGACACCAAAAGGCAGGCACAACAGGGACGCAGGTGGCTCAGAGGTTGAGCATCTACCTTCAGCTCAGGGCATGATCCTGGGGTCCTGGGATTGAGTCTCCCCACAGGTAGCCTGCTTCTCCCTCTTCCTATGTCTCTTCCTCTCTCTCTCTCTCTCATGAATACATACATAAAATCTTTTAAAAAGGGGGGGGGGAGCAACAGAAGCAGAAATAAACTTTATCAAAATGCATCAAAGGACACAAACAACAAAGTGTAAAGGCAACTCATACAATGCAAGAGAATATTTACAAATCATGTATCTGATAAGTGGCTAATATCCATAAAATATTTTTTAAAAACTCATACAACTCAAAAAAAATTTAAAATGAACAAAGCATTTGAATAGACATTTCTCCAGAGAAAATAACAAATGACCAACCTGCACATGAAAGTATGCTTAAAATCACTAATCATTAAGGAAATGCAAATCAAAACCACAAAAAAATATCACCTTACACGGGCACATGGATGGCTGTTAAGCGTCTGACTCTTGATTTTGGCTCAGGTCATGATCTCAGGGTCATGGGATCAAGCCCCAAGTCAGGTTCTCCACTGACTGTGAAGCCTGCTCAGGATCCTCTCTCTGCTCCTCCCCTCCCCACCATCACTTACTGTCTCTCTCTGTCTCTCTCTCTCTCTCTCTCTTCCTTTAAAAAAAAAAAAATCACCTTACACCCATAAGAATGGTCACTATCAAAAAAATACAAAAAGCTGGGGATCCCTGGGTGGCTCAGCGGTTTGGTGCCTGCCTTTGGCCCAGGGTGAGATCCTGGAGTCCCGGGATCGAGTCCAGTGTCGGACTCCTGGCGTGGAGCCTGCTTCTCCCTCTGCCTGTGTCTCTGCCTGTGTCTCTGTCTCTCTCTTTCTCTCTCTCTCTATGTCTATCATAAAGAAAGAAAGAAAGAAAGAAAGAAAGAAAGAAAGAAAGAAAGAAAGAAAGAAAGAAAGAAAGAAAGAAAGAAAGAAATCTTTAAAGAAAATACAAAAAGCAAGTGTTAGCAAGAATGTGAAGAAATTGGTACCCTTGTGACCTGCTATTGAGAATGCAAAATGGTATAGCTGCCATGGAAAACAGTATAGCAGTTCCTCAAAAAGTTAAATACAGAGTTGCCATAGGATCCAGCAGTTCTACTTCTGGGTTTATACCCAAAGAACTGAAAGTAAGATCTTGAAGAAATATTTATACACTCATGTTAATAGCAGAATTATCCAGAATAGCCAAAAGGCAGAGAGGCAACCCAAGTGTCTTTCGACAGATGAATGGATAAACAAAAGGACAAATAAGGAAATATTTAGCCTGAAAAGGGAATTCTAACACATGCAACTATATGGATGAATCCTCAGAATACTATGCTAAGCAAAATAAGCTAGTCACAAAAAGACAAATATTGTATGACCACTTATATGAGGTACCTAGAGAAGTCAAATTCATAGATATAGGGCGCCTGCGTGGCTCAGTGGTTGAGCATCTGCCTTTGACTCAGGGCATGATCCCAGGGTCCTGGGATCAAGTCCCACATCAGCCTCCCCACAAGGAGCCTGTTTTTCCCTCTGCCTATGTCTAGGCCTCTCTGGGTGTGCCTCTCATGAATAAAGAAATTTTTTAAATCTTTTTAAAAAATAATTCATAGAGATAGAACATAGAAGGGTAGTTACCAGGGGCTAGAGGGAGGAGGAAATAGGAGTTATTTGGTTGGATATAGTTTCAGTTTTGCAAAATGAAAAGAATTCTGGAGATCCAATTGCATAACAATATGAATGTACCTAACATTACTAAACCTCATACTTAAAAATGGCTAAGACAGTAGATTTTACATTAATGGTACAGTACCATAGTTTGAAAAAAAATTTTATGCAATTGAGAAAAAAAAAAAAGTGTTTCTAATAGAATTATGCTGCTATTCAGGTTTGTTTCCAAAGTTCAATTTGGGGTCATCTTCTCTATCACAATATTAGGCACATCAGGAACACCCTTTCCTCCCTGCCCCCTGAGAGCCAACTAAGGGACAGACATGGGGAATCCAACAAAAGGAGAACAAAAGATCAGCTCCATTGCAACTAAGAGCTAATTGAAGAGCACAGCTTCAGCTCTGTAGCCAAAGGGGCTGGCTGGCCCGTCCTTCACCTTTAAATCAGAGCCTCAGAGTCAACCACCTCTGGCTAGCCCTGCTCTGCACTCTATGGTAGAGAGCAAGGCAGGTGGAGTCCTGTAGACAGGCTGCCTCTAAGCAGAGGGAGGCCAAGACCTGAGCTCAGCATCTTCCACCACTGCCTCCGCAGCTTCTCGTCTCCATCCGCCAACCCACAGAAGGAGGGGCTGGGGAGATTTCAGGAGTGATGATGTTCCTCTAGGTGGGGAGTGAGGAACGTGTCTTCTACTCTAAAGAGCTACTAGGCAAATTAAAGTTTAGCCTAACCCAACGTTTTCAAAGTTTTATACAGAATTAGCCTAACAGCAAGAGAAAGTAAAGAGGCTTCCTCATTACCCTGTCCTGACTACTCCCATTTCCCTCCACAGGATCTAGAAATGAGTCTTGGCACATAGCAAGCAGCACATTTCTTAGAAGTCTCATATGAAAACAGTTTCTCCAAAATATTACCATAACCTTGCTATCAGTGGGGGGTGGGGCTTATGGGTGGTGAGGTTTTCTTAATCCTAATGCAACATCTGTTAAGAAAGGATGTCACTATCCTTGAAGCTGACAGACTGTATGCTGACAGCACAACCAAAGAGCCCTGTGTATTTGCCCTGGCAGGGGCGGGGAAATCCTCAACCCCTTCTCTTTGAAGCATGAACTTAGTGAACCACACCAGATGCAGCAAAGTTGGCCTGATCAGGACAAATGGCAGGAAAGGGGAGCAAGATTCCTGAAAAAAAAAAAAAAAAAAGACAGGGTATAACAGAATAAGGCCCAGACTCTATTCTAGGGCTCTGAAGGGGAAGGCAGTTATGGAAGGATCACTTGTCTAATGCTAACTCTCTCTGATATCAACATGGGGGATGAAAGAGGTGATGCCAGAGCCGCAACTCTTTTACTGTGAGGTGCCCCAGGGTCTACCTGATAAAGAAGCATCCTCTCACATCTGGGCAGCCCACAGTTTGGGAAATCTCAAGAGACTCACCACAGTGAACATGAAAGCAAATAAACAGCCAGGTGGACTGATTCTTCAAACTGAAGCTCCAGGAAAAGGCCAAACATCTTACAATAAGCATAACTAAAAATTACTGTTGAAATCAATACTTTTTCCCACAACCCTTCAGATGCCTCAGAAAGCTTTTTTCCAAGGCTTGGCAGTGCCCACACCCCCACGGCCTACCCTGAGAACAAGTGGGCCTTAGTCCCCGTAGTGTGGGCTAACACATGGGTCTCTAGATCACAAGTGCCAGGGGCGTTCTTCCTGAGGCACAGCCTCCACTCTATGCCGTGGAGGCAGGTTGTGGACCTTTGGCAAACAGAATGAGAGACCTTTTCCACAGGCCAGGACCAGTTAGCATCTTCCCACTCTCCCACTCTCAGGGTCCCATAGCAAGTAGAGCATCCCCTCTGTCGATGTATGAGTGAAATCAGGAATTATGGCCTTCAGCACACCAGGAGTAAAGACACTGGGCTCCTTGGCATGCTTGTGGGGCATTAGGACCAAGAAGGTGGGAGCCAGTTTCTGAAATTCAGCAAACACAGGGCCAGCTGCCAGCATGGGTCACAGGGCCAAGGAGTGGCTTTCTGAAGAGCTGAGTTCAGAATTGATTAAGCAGCAGGGCTATTTATTGACCACTTTAGATTCCATAGAAAGGGCAAAAAAAAAAAAAAATAATCCACCATGAAAATGAAATCCTGTCAGTAGCCCCAATAGGCTTGCCCACCAACTAACGAGAACAAGGTAAATTTGAGCTCAATTTACTCAGATGGATAATAAAACTTTCAATTATGGTTGCATTATTTGTTGCTATATGGTTGAAAGATTAGGTGACAATATGCAAAAAATAGTTTCTTCATATTATAATATTTAGTAATGTCATTTTATTTTTTATATGTTTCATTAAATTGTTTTGTGGCTTTATTATCTACCCAGATGCACAGGCCAGAAATACAATTATTCAGATTTAGAAGCAATAAAATTTGGCATGCATTTTCTCGTATTCAGAATTCCTGCATGTTAAAAAGAAATTATAGCGTTCTTCCCACATTGCACTGCTCTGAGGCCCTCACAGACCCATTCATTAACCGAAGACATTACAGAAAGCACACCATTTAGGTTAAAGGGCCCTTCGGATAACAGATATGCATGCACGAAGCAAATATTTCAATGTAGCCCCGCCTTTTGATTATGACAATAATAGAGGCAAACGGATATGCGTTTTCTGTAATGTGCTGCTCGGTGATGGATCCATTGAGTGGTGAAAACTCTGATTGCAAAGCAGCACACAGAGAAAGCATTATGACAACAAAACCTATCTTTGTAACTATCAGGAAGTGGGAGTTTTACTACTTGGAGAAAAATGAAAGGTTCCCGGGGAATTGTATTTCAGAAGACTTCTATAAGATGTGAATCCTGAACATATTTCAGCTGCCCATGGAGCAGTGGGTGAAGACAGGTTTGGGTTGAGGGATGGTAGCCCTTCTGCCCAGAAATACTTCTTCCCAGCCATAATCCTAAGCCTCAGAACCTCCCTATTAAAGTGCAAATAAATACTTTGAGATATTTGTCCACTACTGGGACCCTAACACATGTTTAACAGATAGTTACTGGAAATTGTGAAAACCAAAATGTAACACAATATGAAATCTATCAAATGACTATGTCAAGTATTGGTTTTTTTGGGAGGGACAGCTGATGGCATGAAATGGAGGGAGGTATCAAAAAAAGGGAAAGAAGGTGCCAAAATGTGATCTTATATATGCTACATAGGAATAGATAAATTACAAATTGGAAAAACATACTTGCCACACATACCATTAACAAAGGATTAGTGTGGAGAATATACAAAGAATTATTATAAATCCATAAGCAAGGAGGCAAAATGACAAAGAAAGAGACAGAAGACATGAACCATCTCACAGAAGAGTAAATATATATGGCCAATAAACATTTGTGGAAATATCAAGGAAATGTATAATGAGATGCCTTTGATACTCATTTGCTTGGCAGAATGAAAAAAGATACCATTATCAAGTGTTAGACATTATATGGATACACAGGACTGCCATGGGGAGAGTAAGCTGGTAAAACCTTACTGGAAAAAAAAATTGGCATTATCTCATCAAGTTTAGTAGTCATATGTCATATATCCTACAACACCCAAATTCCACTTCTAGGTATATACTCAAGAGACGCTTTTACATATGTGCACCAGGAAGGATGTACAAAAGTATTCATAGTAGTACTATTCTTAGAAGCAAAAATTTGGAAACATTCCAACTGGATAAGTAAATTCTAGAGTACTCCACAATGAAATATTGTGAGGCACTCAAAACTAATGAACTGTAGCTACACACAACAATATGGTCGACTCTTGGAAATACAATATTTTGGGGGGAAAAAATGCTTCCAGGAGACTACAGGCACCATGATTTCTTTTCTAAAAAAATTAAAAATAACCAACCCAGCAACATAATCTTAGAAATGTACATATAGAATAAAAGTATGTTTTACAGGGGATGATGAGCACAAGATTCAGAAAAGTGACTAGCTCACATTAGGGGAAGCAAGCAATGAGCTAGAAAAGCCACAGTTATGCCAATGTCTAGTTTCTGTGGTACATGTGTGCTTTTAGACCAAAGATTAACCCAATTGTAAGCACTGAATATACTATGTGATTATTTAGTGTTCAGACCCCTCTGATATGTATTTGTGTGTGTATGTTTGTCTCTGTGTGTATGTACACATATATTTCATCTATGTATGTTGTTTTTAAATGAGCAATTAAAAGTAATCTGTTATTGTTATGATGATGATCAAGAAACAACAAAACAGACATCTTCTGCTGAAAAGTTTAATCATCAAAAACAAAGGGGAGGGAGGAGGAAACTAGAGAAGAGAGTAAGATAGAGACAGCAATAACAGCCCAGCTCCTGTCACTTACTTGTAGGGTAAAGGTTGCCCTTTAAAAATAAAAAAGAGGGTAAAGGAAGATTTGAGTAAACAAGAGAGAGGACATCACCCACTGTGGGGTTCCTCAATCTCTCTCTGCCTCAGAAAGCACCTGGCAAGTGTACAAAAATACAGAAGTCTAGACCCCAAACTCTAAAATTTTCAAGCCATTCAGGTCGGATATCACGATGTCTAAGTGATCTCCAGTGTTACTAATGTATCACCAAAGCTAAGAACCACTGATCTTGTGGGGGAAATGTTAGTTTTGAAATCACGCTATCCAGGTGCTCTAGTCCCATGGCTCCCATTACCTAGAGAAACTTTGCTCCAATAATTTTAGCTCCCTGAACTTCTATTTCCTCATCTAACAGGTGGAGGGTGTGGGGGCTAAGGAGTTGGGGTAAGTGGACTCATGAAATCTAAAGACACTCACGGACTAATTTCATGCCTTCCCCTTCTATTTATGTGATAGGCCAGAAGAAGGGTAGTCTCAGCAAAAGGGACTTCACTTACTTCAATCCAGGGAGCAGGAATCTATGCACAAGTCATCAATTTCCTGGGCAGATGACTGGACACTGCCTAAAGTAGTGATTAATTAAAGAGGTACTACAGTCCAGTGTTCAAAAGAAGGTGCTGGGAAACTTCCATTCAAGACAATTCAGTGACTTCCATCTTTAATGACCCTCTCTGCTACAGTAAAATTTTAAGAGAAAACCAATAAAACTATAGCTAAGCTCAGAAACAATAACTGCTGTGGACCAGGAAATGAACAGAAAATCAAGGGACTGAAAAGACCCATGAGTCTGCTGCAGCCTGAGCTGGAAGCAGGAGTGGTCATCTTAGGCCTTGGCTTCTGCCAGTTAATGAACAGAGATTCCCAAGTTAGAAAAGTCACTAGGATTCTGACAAGAAGTCAAGGTTGGGCAGAGCTCCCATATAAGAGAAAGGAGGCCAGGGGAAAAGAAAATGGTAGCTTGCTTCCAGGCACAACAAGTTTGTGAAGAAACTAAGCAGTGAAATTAAAGGAGGAAAAAGTCATAGGCTTGTGGCCAGAAAGTGAAGCTAGACAACAACGATTCTGTGACTAGATGTGAAATCCCTCCATATCAACACTGAACAAGAACCTCAATGCCTGCATCCAGCTGGAGACAACCACAAAATGTATATGAAAGGGAAGTTTTCTAAAAAAAAATATAAATGACCAAAGTTGACTCAAGAAGAAATAGAAAGCTTTAATAAACTAATGACTACTGAAGAAGTAGAATCAGTTATCAAAATATCCTTCCCAAAAAAACAGCAGATGCAATTTTAAAGGTAATTTAGCAAATCTACAAGGAGCAGACAATTCATATCTTATACAAAATATTTCAGAGAAAGGAAAAATAAGAGAAAATTACCCATATCATCTACTGATACCAAAATGTAGGAAAGGCAGTACAAGTAATCAAATTATAAACCATTCTTATGAACACAGGTATAAAAATCCTAAATAAAATACAAGCAAATAAATTTCATAAACTATTATAAAATATTTCAAAAATACTTTTATCAAACGAATATAAGGATGCTCTAATACAAAGGAAATATATTACATGACTTTCTCAAAAGGCATACAAAAAGCCTTTATACTAGATGCCTAGCCAAGTAATAATACCAAGATTAAAGAATGAGATATAAGAAATTGAAAAGATTAAAAACTAGACTTACAGGTGTCTGGGTGGCTCAGTCAGTTAGGCAGCTGCCTTCAACTTGGGTCACAATCTCAGGATCCTGGAATTGAGCCCCACATCAGGCTCCTCGCTCAATGGGGAGTCTGCTTCTCCTTCTGCCCCTCCCCGCCCCTATTTGTGTTCTCTCTCTCTCAAATAAACAATTTCTTTAAAAAAAAACTAGCTTTATTTGTGGTAATGTATTTGTATACAGAGAAAATCTGAAGGCATCTATCAAGTATTAGACAAATAAGAAAATTAAGCAATCCTTATGTACAAAAGATAATTTTTTTAAAGAACTAATAACATTCCCATACACTAATGTGAAGAATAGGAAAAAATATCTCACGATAGCAAGGAAATTGATGAACTTCTCAAGAATAAAAGTGAAAAATCTATGTAAGAATTTTATAGAGAAAATTTTCAAAATGTTACTGAGAATCATAAAAGAAACAAATGGAAAGATATATCATTTGCATGCTAGGAAAGACTCAATTGCATAAAGGTTCAATTCTACTCCAAAATTAATATATTAATTCAGTGCAATTACAATCCAAATTCTGACAGGGCTTCTTATGGAGCTACACAAGCTGATCCTAAAATGCATGAGTAAAAAGCCAAATTACCTGAGGACAAATGGAAGAATGATGTGAAGAGATGTGCTCTGCCCATATCAAGTTCTCTAATGAAGCAATAGTGGTGATGGCATAGCAACACACAACAGAACAATGAGACAAAACAGAGCTGAGAGAGAGTTTTCATATGGCACAGAAGTAGAACGAGGGTCAGGATGGGACTCGTGAGTGAAGTGTCCTAGGGGAATTCATTCTCCAACTTGGAAGAATGAAAGTATATCTCCACCTCATTGCATTCACAAACATTAAATTCCAGATAGATGTGGAAGAAAACTCTCTAAAAATTAAAAAAGGAGACTATCTTGATGGCAGCAAAGAAAAATATTTCAAAAATAGGACCCACAAGTCACCAACCACAAAAAAAATCCTAAAATGACCAAAAAGCTCACCCATAAACATATGATTACATTTAAATAAATGAAAATTTCTGCTTGTTTGATATCACCATAAATAAAGATAGTTGCAATCCACAAAGTGAATATCCAAACTCTTTGTAGAAACAAAGAATTTCTACACATAAATTTTAAAAAGACAAATACCCCACTTTAAAAAATACTATGAAATATAAAGTGAGTATAATAGAATATCAAGAGCTAATAAAATTGGGTGAAGAGTACATGATTGTTTGTTGTATTTTTTCCTAATGTTTCTTTTGTGGTTGAAATAGTTCACAATAAATTTAAATAAAAATAAAGGCACTGCTGGGACATCTAGGTGGCTCAGTTGGGCAAGTGTCTGCCTTGAGCTCAGGTCATGATGCCAGGGTACTTGGAATGAGCCCTGCATCATCAGACTCCCTGCTCAGCAGGGAGTCAGCTTCTCCCTCTCCTTGTGCTCCTCCCCCCAACTCATGCTCTCTCCTACACTCTCTCTCTCTCACTCTCTCAAATAAACAAAATAAAATTCCTTTAAAAAGTAAAGGCAGTGCTTTAACATCAGATAGGTCTGCTGTATTCAGGTTTTACTTCCAACACTTAGCAGCAAACATACATGAGACAGTTCAACTTTCTACTTAAGAATCTCAGTTTCAGGGATCCCTGAGTGGCTAAGCACTTCAGCACCTGCCTTTGGCCCAGGGCGTGATCCTAGAGTCCTAGAATCGAGTCCCGCATCAGGCTCCCGGCATGGAGTCTGCTTCTCCCTCTGCCTGTGTCTCTGCCTCTCTCTCTCATGAATAAATAAATAAATAAATAAATAAATAATCTTTAAAAAAAAAAAAAAAAAAAAGAATCTCAGTTTCCGGGACGCCTGAGTGGCTCAGTGCTTGAGTGTCTGCCTTTGGCTTAGGAAGTGATCCTGGGTCCTGGGATCGAGTCCCACATCGGGCTTCCCACGGGGAGCCTGCTTCTCCCTCTGCCTATGTCTCTGCCTCTGTGTGTCTATCATGAATAAATAAAATCTTTAAAAAAAAAAAAAAAAGAAGCTCAGTTTCCTCATCTGGAAAACTGGAGTAGTAATACTACTACTGGATTATTGGATAAATAATAATATCCTATATATAACTTCCTTAAATCTACCAGATAAAGACAAAAAGAAGAAGAAAGATGGGGTATCTGGGGTACCTGGGTGGCTCAGTAGATTAAACCTCTGCCTTAGGCTCAGGTCATGATCCCTAGGTCCCAAAATCAAGCCCTGGGATCTCTCTGCCCCTCTTTCCTGCTCTGTTCTCTCTTGCTATCTGTCTCTCTCAAGTAAACAAATAAAATCTTTTTAAAAAAAGAAGAAGAAAGATAAGTCATATTGAGCCTTTGACCTGCCAGACATGGCACTTTTGAGCAGTGTGTGACATGTATTCATTGCAAGAAAGCTGGGCAGGTCCAGGCCTGGATAAAAGATAAAGTATGAAAAGTTGTATCCACATATGCATCAGAATTCCCTAAGAGCTCCAAAGCATCTACTCCTTTTTTTTTTAAGATTTTATTTATTTATTCATGAGAGACACAGAGAAAGAGAGAAAGAGAGGCAGAGACTTAGGCAGAGGGAGAAGCAGGCTCCATGCGGGGAGCTTGATATGGGACTCGATCCTGGGACTCCAAGATCAGGCCCCGAGCCAAAGGCAGATGCTCAACCACTGAGCCACCCAGGCATCCCCAAAGTATCAATTCCTTGTCTTATCCACTATTTTCCATGTAGATGTTAACCAATAACAGAGGTGTTTGTGAGTATTCCTTTGTTTTAAGGCAGGATTCTTAGAAATAAAACGTCTTTCAAACCCAAAGTACTGGTATTAATAGCAGATTACATTCTACCTTAAACTCCCTCAGGTCACACCAAGTAGGAATTTCTTATAAGGTAGGACTGGAGCTGGAACCACAAAAAAGTCAATGTGTCCTGACTTCTGAGCCAATATTCTTGCATTTACACACAGGATTTTCTCACACAACTACTGCTTCTACAGGTAACTAGAGCTACCTAGAATAGGCCGATCATTATATCCTGATACCCTGTTGTGGTCTGCAGAGTAAAGGTCTTGTCCCTGGAAATGCACATGGTTCTCCCTTGAGAGGGACAATCATCCCTAGAGTCAATTATCCCAAGAGGTGCCAGGTTCCCAAAAGGCAGGCCTCAGGCAGGGAAGAGAATCTTGTTTCTCTCAGAGCCTCATTTTAGAGGCACTGTTCTTCAAGGAGTCAAGATGCCCGGGGTGAGCTCCTGGGTAATAGATGTGGAAGTGCTGCCCACCCCATGGAGATGGGCTGGAAGCAGGGATGAGATTAATTCTTTTACTTCTGAAGAGCAAGTCATAACCTCGCCTCAGATTATGTAGTGCAGAATTCTGAGCATCCTTCCTGGGTTGGTTTCTCTTTGGCTTTCTTCCCCAGGTCCCAGTAAAGTATTATTGGAGCATGCCAGCACTGCCCATCCTTGACTTGCTAATATGCACTTCTGTGTGAGGATTAATAGTAGGTCCTTTAATAAGAGCTAATTTTTATATTTTTAAACTCATAAAATAAGAACAGGATTATAAAGAATGTTTAAGCAGAATTACATCTCTTCTGATTCATGCCTATAAGTTCTCACCAAACACCTCTTCCTCCAGTGAAGAGGCTCTTCTCTCTCTTTCCAACTGGATCAGTTAACAAGGTCTTTCTGTGTAACAAACCATCCCAAAACTTAGTGATTTAAAACAACAATCAGGGATGCCTGGGTGGCTCAGTGGTTGAGCGTCTGCCTTTGGCTCAGGGTGTGATCCTAGAGCCCCAGAATCGAGTCCCGCATCGGGCTCCCTGCATGGAGCCCGCTTCTCCCTCTGCCTGTGTCTCTGCCTCTCTCTGTGTGTCTCTCATGAATAAATAAATAAAATATTTAAAAAAAATAAAAATAAAACAACAATAATTTAGTATTAACTCATGAATATGTGGGCCGGCAATGTGAGCTGGGCTCAGCAGAGCAGTTCTCCTGCCAGCCTCCTCCTCCGGGCTCACTCCTATGGCTGTAGAGAGCTCATAAGTAGGATGGGGGCTGCTTGGTCCAGGATGGCTTCATTCACATATCCAGCAGTTGGTGGTGGCTGTCAGCTGGAGTGGCAGGTGTCACTGGGCCACATGTCACCAGCAGGCTTCCTCCAGTTCCTCAGCATTGTGTTTGTTAAGGGCTCCCAAGAGCAGCAGGAGAAGACAACTTCAATGTACAACTAACTGCCTTTCAGATCCCTGTGTCACATTTGGTAATGTTCCATTGACTAAAACAAAAGCACATGACCAAATCCAGAATCAGTATAAAAGGGCTCTACCCAAGGGTATAAAGGGAATTATCATGGCCATGTTTTCAAACAGTCTTAAACTTAAACAGCCTGGATCTTATCCCATAGGGCAGGAAAGAATTTTCCTTAGACATACAACATACACACACACACACACACATTCACACACTTACAGCCACACATGCATACAGCACATTTTCACATTAAACAGGTGTACATACACATCACAGCCACACATATCCCAGGCAACAGGTGTACATACACATCACAGCCACACATATCCCAGGCATGGACACAGGCCCATAAGAGAGAGTTACATAGACATACACATAAAACCAATCATGTGTATAGGCATAAAAGCCAACTTACAAGGCAAGGTTTTTGCTGTACACACTCTGCTTCATTTTAACTCCCAGATCTTCCTTGAGAAAATCTGCCATGGCAAATTCTTGAGGAGGAATCTGCTGCTACGACCCATCCTTTGATATGAAGGGTTAAGCGATTAAAGATGACCCAGCCTGCCAGCTGCAGGCCCAGCTCTGTGGTCTGATTTCTCAAGATGATACAGCTCGCTTCCCAGCGGTGATTGCAAGATTTAAATCTAAGTCAGGAGAGAGAAAAATGCAATTCTTAGTATGATGTTAGTTAGAGCACAGCTAGAGACAGCGTAACCAATGAACAGATAGTTTTAGAGAATTGTTTAGCCATCTTATTAGATGGAAAATAAGGAGATGCATTTTCATAGAGTTTCAGAGCTGCAGGGCCTTAGGAGGTCCCCTGATCTGGGTCCCTGAGTATCCAAAATGGACATACTATGTTCTAGAAAAGATTTAACTTTTTAAGTAAAGATCTCATTTTCTACTGAAAGCATACGACTCTGTTCTATGTTTTCATATCTCTATGCATACATTATCAACAATTTATAATTAATAACTGTTTACACTCATAAATTTTTAAGTGACAATATTATTGAAATATATGTTAAAAATAGGATTACATATATTTTCATTTCTCTCAAGTTTCTTATGCCAGAACGGGGGGGGGGGGATTATTTTTCCCTACAGGGGTAGAATTTCTAGAGAATTTATATCTGAAGAGCCAAATGGGGTTTCAAATATAGAACACTCTTGTAAGCTCTCCATCTCTCCCTATAGACTCCCAGCCCAGGACCGATCTGTATATCCAGCCCCCAACTCCACCATGTGAACTTTTCTTTAAAGCTCACATTGCTTGCTGCATCCATGATCCAGCCAAGTACAACCCTGCCCTCTCCCCCGCTCAAGTCCACTGGTTGCTGGATCATACCCAGGGTCTTAAATCTGTTCAGGTGGCTACAACAAAAATGCCATACACTGGGTGCTTAAACAGCAAGCATTCATTTCCCACAGGTCTGGAAACTGGAAGTTGAAGATCAACATGCTAGTAGATTCAAAGTCTGGTGAGGCCCTACTTCTCGGCTCATAGACAGAGAGCCATCTTCTCATTCACATGGCAGAAAGGGCAAGGGATCTCTCTGGGGTCTCTTCTACAAGGTTATTAATCTCCTTCATGAGGGCTCCACCCTCATGACCTGCTCCCCTCCCAAAGGCCTACCTCCTAACACTATCACACTGGGAGGCAGGATTTCAATATATGAATCTGGGGACACACAAAATTCGGCCCATTAACACCCATACTTGGAAACACTGTGGGGAAACTGCAGGAGCTTGCAATGGGTGGAAGGCGGCTGCTTCAGGTTCAGAGGGCTGGTTGTGATAAACTAAGACAACAGTTTTGAGGTACACCCACTACCTGTCAGCATACGAGTACCCACAGAGACCCGCCAACGCTGATCGCCTCCGGCCTGCAAACTCCAGGATGTAGCGGCCCAGGCAGGTGGGCAGCGGGATGGACCTGCAGAGTGCATGATGCCCTGTCTCCGCCCAGCCCTAGAAATAAGGGCCCAAGGTGCCCAGACCTTCTGAAGTCTCTGTTTAAATCTCGGCAACTAATTAAAATTGTAAGTGTGTCTACAGGTCGGACCACTTAATTCAGCAGGCAAGCAAGCAAAAAACAGTCACGTTCCCAAAGTTCACGCTCTGATCTTAAGAATCCCGGTGAAACAGGAAAGCGCGGGGCTGCGCCTCAAATTCTATTCCCCAAAGACATCCTTGATCAGATTCCGAAGGGCCTGGACTGCGAACGACGCAAGCCCCCTCGCAGGGTCCACTTCCGGCCCTCCAGGCCCCAGAGCAGCCTTTCCAAGAACACACGCGGGCTTCCCAAATTAAACCCTCACCCGGGCTGAGACTTCCCTCCAGGTCCTCGGCGCCCCTCTAAATTCTGCTTTATACACAGCTGGTTTTAAGAGTGATGGACCAAAAGCCACGAACCTCCTCCTAACTGAGGTACCCCAGCCGGGTCCTCTCCAGGGGGAGAACGCGCGGCGTGACTTCCCCAGCACGCATGCGCACGCACGTACGCACACGCGCACACGCGCACGCGCACAAGCGCGGACATACATGCGCATGCGCGCGCGCCCTCGCACTCTGGGAAGGGGTCCTGACCTGGGGAGGATGAAGCGTTGCAGTTCGGCCTTGTTACGATATCCTAACCGCACAACTACCCCATGATTTTTTTTTTTTTTCCAGAAACTTTAAAAACGAGTACAACCCACTCAGCACACAATCGACGAACACAGGAGTAGTACAGCTGATGATCAGTCAAGTTTAAATTGGAGGAGGCAGCAGTGACTCACTCATAGGATAAAGAGGAGGCCTGGCCCTCACTCAGAGGCTGCCCTTCTTTTTTTTTTTTAATATTTTATTTATTTATTCATGAGAGAGAGGGGCAGAGACACAGGCAGAGGGAGAAGTAGGCTCTATGCAGGGAGCCCGACGTGGGACTCATCCAGGGTCTCCAGGATCACTCCCTGGGCTGAAGGCTGAAGGCTGAAGGCGGCGCTGAACCACCGAGCCCCCCGCCGGGGCTGCCCCGCTGCCTTCCTATCCAGAAGCGCGTCTCCCCTTACATTGCCTCAGGTCAGCGGCCTGCAACCCTCTGCACCAGTGAGCAGTTGGTTATACGCCCATTTGACGGGAGAAAACAGGTCCGGAGAGAAGAAAATCACAAAGGATTTGTGCTGGAGGCAACAGGAAACAGGCTCCCCTCCCACATCTGGAATGGCACTCCCGGCCTCGCCGCCTCTGCACAGACCTCCCCCTGAGCACAGTCCTGGGGTTGGAAGCTGTATCCCAAGCTTCCAAAGTCAGCGTCCAAGTCTTCTGCTTCTCCCATCTACCCACCCACCCTCCCCCCGGAACCTAGCACAGAGCAGACTGCGCACTGGGTGCTCCGGGATACAGGTTGTGGTCAGACATGCAGAAAAACCTCTCGAGTTCTGCCAAATAACGATTTCAGCGTCCGGGCAGCCTAGGAAGACTGCGGGGAAGGGGGGAGGGTGGGGATCTGCCTAAAGGGTTGAACCCCCCACACCCCCCACCCCCGCCTCCCAGACTGGAGGTCAGAACGTAGCAAATATCAGTCCAGCTCCCCTTGAGCTCAAAACCTGGCATTTCATTTCTGCATCCAAATACTTATTTTGAATGGGACAAAAAACATTAACAGAACGAAAAAGATCAGCCCACTGTTAAAGCATGCTAGCTGACTACCATTCCTGCAGCCTATCCTACGTGGAAGCCTCTAAGAAGACAAGAAATACAAAGCCCCCACCATTTGGAAGCTGATAGAGTGGTTTGGGAAGTCAGTACGTTCTTCCGCATAAATTGACAATGAGGTTCCGATGTGAGTTCTCAGACCCTTAAATGTTCTTGGGGCACCCAGTTCAGATCTCTGAAAAGATGTGATGGCACAAAAAGCCAGGAGGGCTTTCACAGGAGGTTGGAGCCTGGGCCTGGGCCCAAAGAATGAGCAGACTGATGGAGTGCCATGATGAGGTGAAGAGGGCCATCACAGGCAGATGCAAGAGCCACAGACTTGAAGAAGTGCAGTTAGAAATGAGACATTAGACACCATCTGACTAGAAAAAAGGGTCTGAATTGGGAGAGAGAGAAAAATGATACCAGAGGGTCAGCAGTTCACATCCTGTGGCCCTTGGACACCATAAGGAAAAAGCTGAACTGTTCATTCACGTAGCAGGGAAAACAACACCTGAGATTCCCACCTTAGTTATTTGGCATTTAGCAGAAATGGAAAGGAGTATATGCAAGATGAGGAATCAAACAAAGAACTACCCCTAGACCCATATAGTACCAAGGCCTAGTGTTGGACCCAAGGCACTTGCAAATAGTCCCAGAACGGCGCCAGTCTGTTCCACAGTCACTAGGGCAGTTCTAGAAGCCAGCAGGGTGTTGATGGCAGCACATGCCTCCCCACACACACTCTGAGAGCATTTCTCAGATGGCCCTGCTGGAGCCACCTCCCACCATCATCCTGAGGTAATGCTGGGAGCACCTATTAGGAGCATCTGAACCCTCAGAGCCCCTCAGGTAGCTATGGGGACAGGCTGCCCAGGTTCACTCAGGACAGCTATTTGTAGCTCATTTCTTAAACCTCTGCCAAGGGTAGGAGATGGGGCTGTAGGTGATGCCCTGGGCTGATGATGCCAGAAACTGACACTAAATACCCCTCTCCAGAGTAAAAAAGGGATAAAGGAAAATTAGGACATTGACTATAAATCTGATAAAATAAAAAAAGAAAATAATGAAAAAAGAAAAAAATATTTTTTATTTTAGTTTCGTAATAAGAAATATAATACATAGTTTGATATTAAAAAGTCATTGTAGGAGAAATTGGTAATGCTCTGGGAGTGATTTGAGGAGCACCTGGATAACCCATTAAAAGCTCTCCCAGTTTACCTGCCCTAGTGCCTTTTTCCAATTTTTCCATTATTAGGCCCTTACTGTTACACAAACGCCCTATCAGAAACTCCACAATCTTTTTTTAGAATTAGTATAATTTCTTCTATTTTTCATTGAAACGTATTTGACATATAACATCGTATGAACTCAAGATGTACAACACCTTGATTTGATACATTTATATACCATAATGCAATTGCCTTGAGCAATAGTTAGCGCCTCTATCACATCACATAATTATTTCCTTTTTGTGGTAGGAATAATTAATATCTAGTCTCTTAGCAAGTTTGATGATTATAATACAATATTGTTGTTTATACTCACCATACCGTGCATTAGATCTCCAGGACTTATTTATCTGCTGGTTGCAAATTTACACCCGTAAACATCTCTCCTATTCTCCCACTCCCTACTCTCTAGGAACCACAATTTTACTCTCCTGTGTTTTACTGGTGTTTTTAGATTCCACATGTAAGTGATATCCTATAGTGTTTGTCTCTCTGACTTTTCTCACTTAACCTAATGTCCTCAAGCTCTATCCACATTGTCAGAAATGGCAGGATATCCTTTTTTCTTGTGGCTGAATAATATTCCATCATATATTGTATACCACGCTTTGTTGCTATTGTTTTTTTTTTTTTTTTTTTATATACCACACCTTCTTTAACCATTCCTATGGTGGTAGGCACTTAGGTTGTTTTCGTATCTTGGCTATTGGGAATAATGCTGCAATAAACATGGGAGTACAGATATCTCTTCAAAATCCCGTTTTTATTTCCTTTGGCTATAAACCTAGAAGTGGAACTAGTAGTTCTATTTCCAGTTTCTTGAGGAACTTCCATATTGTTTTCTATAGTGGTTGAATCAATCTACATTCCCAACCAATGATGTACAAGGGTTCATTTTTTTCCACATCCTTGCCAATACTTTTTATCTCCTGCCTTCTTGATGAGAAACTCTACAGTCTGGTTTTACTGAGCTACTTGGGGTTTTCCCCAACATATCACATTTCCCTGATCACCATTCCTCCTGGCCAGAATACCTCCCTACCTTGTCTGCCACGTGAACTCCTGCATCTTGGCTTAGCTCAAACATAGCCTGGACTTGCCCACAATACTGCATCCACCCTTCTTTATCATCATCTTCATTGTTCTGTGATTTTTCTATGTAAATGTCTGTGCCTCCCTCCCCCCATACAAAGTCTCTGAGAACAGAGGTCAAGCCTTATTCTGTATTCCAGATCTTTATAGAATACACCTGATGAATGAGTCCTAAATGGAACTTCTAGCACTGTGACCACCTGCTGATATTTCTCCTATGCTGATGTGTCAAAAAAGTCAGGATTTGATCCTGGAGAATATCAGGAACCAGACATAAAATCATGCCTTGGGGGAACATATGCATTTCTTTATCTAATCACTGAGGTAGGTGGCCAGATAGAGGATAAAAACTGGCAATGGCTTAGAAAAAGTAGAATAGTCACATCGAAACACTCTCCCAACCTGACCAGTGATGCCCAAAAGGGTAATAATTCTCACAATGAGGTAGTCTTCTGATACTGACTGTCCATTTGAGGGGTTTCTGCCACCCAGTGCTACACTGAACATTGGACACATCTGGTCTCACTTAATCCGTACAACATACCTGAAAGGGAGGTTATGCTCATCCCGACTCTGCAGGTAGGGACCCTGAGACTCAGAGCACACAAGTAGCTTGCTGATGGTCATTCAGCTGGCCACTGGAAGAATCAGGATTTAAACCTGCTCATCTAACTACCCCAAAGCTCTTACTCTCAACTGTGCTGTCAAACAAGAAATCAGGCTGAATCTGCAGGTCCCCTTTGGTTGGAAAACTTGTTTATATACATCCACACTATCTTCCTCAAATCCTTTTGGGCTATAGGAAGGCATTAAATAACTAATTATAAATCAAAAGGAGTTTTAATAAATTAACATCCACACACACTTGCCAAAAGACAACTCTCCCCTTAAGCGAAAGCCTCTCCGTAGGGTGAGAGGTACAGGTGTCAGACTCCTGAAGGAGGTGATGCCTTGGAACAGGAGGGAGGGTCACAGGAGAGGAAAAGCAAAGGACAGGCTGCAAGGATGAGCTGCCCATGAAGGCAACTCCCAGTCCTGCAGATTCTGTCTTCACAAAGCCCCTTTGCCACAGCCATTGTTGGGTTCATGACACTGCTTATCCTCACCCAGTCATCTGGAATCACCTCATTAGGATGCCCCCACTGCCAGCCTCTTCCACTCCAACACAGCTCTCTCAGCAATGCAGCCTAACCTCACTAAAGCCCAACCCAGTCCTGCTCCAACACATTCAGAGATTCCCATTGCCTTCTGACTGCAATCTAAAATTCTCAGCTCAGCTCAAGGATTTCCATACTCAGCCTCCAACCAACCAACCAGAGCCATCCCAGTTACTGGCTCAGACACCCCAGGCTTTAGCTTCAGGCCCAGAATATGACTCACTGCATCCCCAAATAGGCCTTGCTCTCCTTGTTCTATTGTTTCTCACTCTTTCCCTCCTCCTAGAACACCAATGTCTTCTCTCAGGCTGCCAACACACACTGTGAAGCACCGACTAGAAATTAGGCACAGTCTTGGCTTGTAAGAATAGATTTCTCCTTCAAAACTTGGTGTAAATGCTGACTTCAGCATGAGGTGTTCATCATTCTCCTGATGAGATGTAACCTCAACCCTCTCTATGTGCTCAAATATTTACAACATTTGGTTTTGAGCCACAGGCATATGTATCTGCCTCCCCTAGCCCCATAAGCAGCTTGGGGGCAGGAAGTAAGGCATTGATGGCAGGAAGTCCCATTGGTGATCATAGTGAGCTTCAGTCCAATCTGTATTGGGCTGACGGACAGTTCCAGAGTTCCTGCATTATCATTTCCCATTGGCATCAAAGCCACACAAAGAATGTTATTGAAACCATCATCAAAATATCAAGGAATGGCTTCTCTAAAGGATCTGAGTATTGCAAAGACATAATGGAAATCCCCCAGTGGCCTGGATAATTTTGATTTACCTAACACTTTTCCTATTATGTACCCACACAATTAAACAAATCATGTAAATCCATAATACATTGTGCTATCAGACAGAGATGCCATGTAAGTCATGATAAAGTGGATCAAAAATATAGTATGCATTCCCTCTTGAGCTTAGCTTCTAACCTCTAGTGTTAAAAATAAAAGTCTAACCTCTAGTGTTAAAAATAAAAGTGGATGTCAGGCTTGGGACTCATTCATTCCATCAGCCAGTTGGAAACCATTTATTAAACATCCACTGTATCAAGTCCTGCAGTTGGGCTATGAAGTGAATGGGCATAGTTCCTCCCTCCAGGTGTTTCTGCTCTGGTCAGGTATACAAGACTTACTTAGATGAAGGAACCAAACTAAGCAATGCATAGGTAAGGGACAGGTAATATAAATGATTAACATGAATGCTAAGGAAAATCAAAGTAAAAGAAAAATCTGAACAAATTGAGAGTAATCATGAAAGATGCATTTGAACCATATGACTTGCTCAGTAGAGACTAATAATGAGCCTCAGTAAACCCTGTATTAACCATCTTATAATGGTAGGTCCAGATGGTTTTAGGGGATAGAGGAGCTCCAGTGTATAAGGAATCTAATCCTTGAGGTCTTTCATTTATTCATTAATTCTCCTATTCATTTTTTTTAAAGATTTTATCTATTTATTCATGAGACACACAGAGAGAAAGAGAGGCAGAGACACAGGCAGAGGGAGCAGCAGGCTCCATGCAGGGAGCCTGATGTGGGACTCGACCCCCCATCTCCAGGATCAGGCCCTGGGCTGAAGGTGGTGCTAAACCACTGAGCCACCTGGGCTGCCCATCTCCTATTCATTATTCAACAAATATTTGTTGAGCACTTACCATGTGTCAGGCCCAGAGTATAGTGGGAATGTGGGAAATATGGTTCTTATAAACTAGTGGAGTTTGGAAGGCCCTACAGGAGAGGGTCTTTTTGTATTGGAACTTCATGCCTTCAAATGTAGGTTGATATCAAAGTGAATTGGATTCCTAGGCATGGAATGAATGATAATCAGGATGGAGGGGTGGTGGTTCCAGAAGCAGGATGGACCTCAGGAGGAAACCTTACTGAGAATAAATACCAGTCATAATTTATAGCATTTCAAGGTTTAAAGGTCTAAGATGGAGGCTTGGGGGGATAGGGAGCAGTCATGAAGAAAAAGGGAAAAAAGGAGCTTCTGCCCAAAAAGGGAGGCCAGAGAGGGTTGTGGCACCAGGGTCAGGCCCCACCCCCAGGCAGAGACTTGGCATTGCTGACATGGATAGAAGAGCCAAGAAGTGAAAAAACAATGAAATGGGGCTGCCATCAATGAGGAAGCATCATGCAATGCCAGCACTTGATTTGGAAAGTATTCATAGGCTTTCTTGGCTAGGATATTTAAGACAAAAATAGAAATATTCTCATCAATGATTTATAAGATTGCTTTAGAGAGATGGGGCAGAACCCAGTATAACAAAGAGCAGAAAGCAGCCTCCAAATATGTGGCTGGGCTGGAGGGTGTGGGCCCGGGGAGAGAGGGCCAGGCTCCTTGTTCCTATCACAAAAATCAGAGCCGGGAAAAGCTGCCAGTTTCGCTGGTCTGAAACTCAGAAACCCAGCCTCCTTTTGGACACTTTCAGCTGCTATTTTATTCTTCTCTGGGGTAAAAGCCTCCAGATGTGATCTCTGGAAGTTGCATATGTATTGTAGAGAATAACAATAATATTAACAAACCAGCAGCCAATCAGGTAGGAATGTTATTCTAAACAGAGAACATCTTCTGGATTCCACCCTTGGAAGAGGAGGTGAGGGGGGCCAAGGAATGAGATAAGAACATATTTAGAAAGAGCCGAAAGTGGGAGAAAACCTTCCCACAATAAGGTAAGGTCATTTCACAGTTATGCGCTGAGCTTATTATAAGCCCATTCCTGGATTCTATTCATTTTCAATTATACACGAATTGACTCCATCTCTTGGACTCTCCATCAGAAGCATATGGGATGGGAGAGGAAAAGTCACTCATTTTAAACCTGCACCTCATGGCTATACTGTTGCCAGCCCCCCCGGTCCCTGATGCCACCTGCCTCCACTCCATCCTGCATGAAGCTCCCCAGCTAGTCTTCCTAAAATGCAAAACCATCAGTCACCATCATAGTGGGAACAATCTTCTGCCCCTATTGCCCGCTTTTAAGATCAAGATCCTGTTCAGATTGCATATCCAAAGCCCTCCAGTCACCCAGTTAGACTATGATATGCACAGGGTACCAGACTTTGGGGTGGAGAACTGGACAAGAGAGGTATGATCATACCCTCCAGGAGTTTATAGTCTACTGAAGCTAGAGGAGTGAGGAGGAATCAACCAGTAATTAATTATATTGGAAAAAATGTGCAGATAGCTGCGAAACATAGAGTACCATGGGATTGCATGGTGGGTTACCTATCTTAGTCTGTAGGTTCAAGTAAGTAAGGCTTCCCTGAAGTAGTGGTGTTCAAGGGAAGATGTGAAAAATGAGCCTCAGTTAGCCAGATAAAGAAAGGGGGCAGTGCTCCCAGAACAGGGAGAAATGTGACACAGGCCCTAAACAAGAGAGACCTTGGGCATCTGGAGAACTTGATGGGAGCACAGAGAGTACCAGTGGGGGCTGAGGACCCAGGACAGGGGGAAGGGGAAGATGACAGAAGACAGGCCTAGAAGGGGAAGCAGAGGTGACAGGGTGAATTATGAGGCTCCTGAAATACGAAGCCAATGAGATTGAGTTCTGTCCTGGAGACAGGCGGGGGTGGGAGGGCATCGAAGGTTTTTAAGAACAGAATTGGCATGATCAGATCTAGTTTCAGAATTCTCATTCTGTTCACAGAGTGAAGGGCGTGTGGGTCAGAGAAGGCAAGACCAATGCAAAGAGACCAGTTGGAAGACTGTGGTAATAGTATAAGTAGGACAAAATGAGGATCTGGTGGGGAGGAGGCAAAGATGCAATAGAGCTGGCAAGACTTGGTGACCAAAGGCATCTGCAGGATGAGGGAGAGGATATGGTCAGGAATGATTCACATCCTGGCTGAGATGACTGAGTAGTTGACGTAGCACTAACCAAAATAGGGATTTCAGGTGGGAGAGATTTTTTTTTTCCTCGTGAGAAGAGAAAATCCCTGAGCCTAAGGGTCTTCTGATAGAAACCTCTATTAGTTGTAGATAAGGGGCTGAAGCTCAATGGGGCAGAGAGGACTGGACATGTTCATGGGACCATCAGTGTATGTTGGGATCATTCTTGCAGAGTGCAAGCATATGGGATGGGAGAATGTGCAAGAATGTGGTGGCCCTATGACACAGCAAAGTGTATAAGAAAGAAAAAATAGAGGACATGACCAGGGTAATCCCAACATTTAAGGACTGGACAGTCAAGGAGCCTAGTAGGAAGTAGAAACAAAATGTGTTTCTTGAAAGAGAAAGATGATATTTCAAAGAAGTGGTTAATAGCATAAGATGAAGATTAAAGAAATAGCTACTGGTTTTGGCCAAGGGAGCTACCGATGACTTTAGTACGATGACTTTAAGAGTGATTTTAGTAAAGTGGGAGAGGCAGCAGCAGACCTAGGAGCATTATAGAACAAATGGGAAACAGAAGCAGAGAAGGGCAGGGTAGCCACCACCTATTTCAAGACCTTTGATGAGGACAGGAAGGGGAGGCCAGGAGAGGCAACATCTTGAGAGAAATGTATGAGGGCAGGACTTCTTTTTTTTTTTAAGATTTTATTCATTCATTTGAGAGAGAGTGAAAGAGAGAGAAAGAGCACTGAGTGGGGGAGAAGGGCAGAGGGAGAGGAAAAAACAGACTTCTGCTCACTGAGCAGGGACCCCTAGGATCCTGGGTTCAGGAGCTGAAGGCAACCACTTAACCAACTGAGCCACCCAGGTGCCCAAGGGCAGGACTTCTTAAAGAAACTGGCCTGGGCCTCTGGCTGGCTCAGTTGGTTGAGTTTCCGACTCTTGATTTCCACTCTGATCCTGATCTCAGGCTCCTGTCTGCTTGAGGATTTCTCTCCCTCTGTCCCTACCCCCCCCCCCCAAATAAATAAATCTTTTTAAAAAACAATAAATAAATAAATAAATAAATAAATAAATAAACAAACAAACAAATAAACAAATAAATGAAGGAACTGGCCTCTCCCTGGAAGTGGTTAGGCACACGGGAGAGCTGGCAGGGGTGCTTGAGGACAGAGTCCTGCAATAGATGGAAGGGAGTTGGGGAGTGACCCCGAAGCTCCATTCCAAATCTGAGATTTATGCCTCTCTGGAGAAGGAAACATATCATTTCCACAGTCTGCTAAGGATTGGGAGCCAAGCTTTGGCATCAGGATGTCAGGAGTAGAAAGGGAGCTCTTCCCTGTGCCTCTTCGAGGCTAGGAACGCATACATTTTCCCAAATGGGATATCTGAACTGGAGGCCACAGGGCTCAGGCTAGAGAAAATGAGAGAGGAGAGGCAGGAAGGTAACTCATTCCCTCCCCAGGATAATGTCAGTGCCCCCAGGAGGGAACCAAGAATTGAGGATTGGGCTGAAAACTGATTGCATAACTGTGGGGCCATCCCACCCTCCTTCCTCGGTGCCTTCCCCAAGGCCTTGCTCCCCTAGGCTCCTGGCTGAGAGGGAGGCAGGGGGCACTCTGAGACTTCATTTCCCCCAATAGGAGGTGGGCCCTGCCTGGCCTGGCCAGAGGCTGAGGCATCCTTCCTAGGAGCCTGCCTCTCCGCTGCCTGTGCCAGCCCCAGCCTGCAAGCCCAGGAGCCCAGAGAAGGGAGGGGAGGAGGAAGGATGAACAGGCTGATGGTCAAGGGACAGGGTGGGGGGACAAAGAATGCTGAACAGTGAGGAACTAGCCATCTCTTACAGAATGAGCCAGTGTGTGCCTGTGAGAGGGAGACAGACCTGGGTTCTTGATCTGCCCTAGAGCAAGTCACTTTGCCTCTTGGGATGTTAATTGTGTAAAATGAGAAAAGTGGATCAGAAGGTGCTTAAGGTTCCTCTCAGGTTGAAAATCCTGTGTTTCTCAAATTTTGCATCTGTATATATATAGCACCCCCAGAGGCCAAAAGCATTAGCAGCACAAAGAGAACATAATAAACCCCAATGAGGAAGAAGCACTCACGCGTGTGTCCCTGACAAACACGTGCATGTACACACTGGTACACACAAGTGTGTGCACACACAGGAGGGAGGGTGCTATGCAAAGCACCCCGTTGGAATGTTGTGCATAAAACTTGTCGGACCGGGTTACAGTCACCCCTCTTCTACATCCTAGCAAATACTAAATCTCCACTAACCTAAATATTTGACAAATGAATCCTTTTAGATTGTCAAGCTTCCTCAGTCACTAAGAATTGACTCTTCAAATGATCAAAACTAGTTTTAAAGAAACCCCAGAGGGAGATATTTGGCGGGGGGGGGGGGGTTGTATTATAAATATTTTAAGCCAACTCTGACACACTTGGCTTCACTGTAGGTTACTGATGACACTGGTTGTCTTACTGCTCTTTCAATACAGCCCAGTGCAATGCTGTCCCTGGGGTGGTTTCACAGAGTGACTGAAGAGGCTGTAGGATCATCCTCTAGTGTCTCCAGGCCTTGGCTTTGTGTATGGTGGTGGGAGTGGGGGCGGGGTGCAGGGGGTGGTCAACAGACCCACAGAAGCCTTCTTAGTTTAGAGAGAAGAGCCAGGAATGAAGACAAGGAAGGGCAGGTTTTCTTCTCACTGCAGGGCATGGCTAGACCACCCCAGAGCTAGACCTTAAGCGGGGAAAGAGGAGCAGGGTAGGGCAAGGCACATTTTCAAAGAAAGCTAGCCACCTCCTGCTTAGGAGCCTCTGGGTAACCTGGGGGCTGCCACTCAGAGGGGTAAAAGGAGAGTGGGCTTAGGCAGAAAGATGAATTCACATGAATATCATCAATTCTTTCCCTCTCCATTCTACCTGCCTGAGGTGTAGGAGAATTCTATAAGCTCTCTGGTTGGCATCTGCGGTGAGCTGAGAATGGAAGAGAGCAAGGCAAGTGGGTATAGGAGGAGCTCAGAGTCAGTCTCCCTGTGACCCTGGTGTGTCGGCTGAAGCCTCATGGGCAGAGGAGGCTGTCAGCTGCCACTCTGGGGTCCCCAAGATGGAGATCATGGCTGCCAGGCCCCAGGGAGCCCATCAGGGCCCCAGATGACAGCACAAGGACAACCCAAGGCCCCCTTCCCTGCCCCCTCACCTCAACCATCTTGACTGGAAGGGAGATGGGGAGAAAACTGTCCCCAAAGATGGAGAGCGAGAAAAGAGAGTGTGCAGCCTTTAGCAAGCATGCTTTTTTTTCTTTTAAGATTTTATTTATTTGAGAGAGAGAGAGAGAGAGAGAGACAGGCAGAGGGAGAAGTAGGCTCCATGCAGGGAGTCTGGGAGTCTGAGGTGGGACTTGATCCTGGGGCTCCAGGACCATGCCCTGGGCTGAAAGCAGATGCTCAACCACTGAGCCACCCAGATGTCCCTAGCAAGCATGCTTGAAGACATTCTTGGCACAGGAGAGACGGGGCCCTGGGGCAGGAGAGTAAAATGGCAGTTAGAATTAAGACCACCGTGCACATGCCGCTCTCAGTGTAAAGTCTCCAAATGCTATAGCAGGTAGCAGCTGGCATGGCTGGTTCTGGTCGTGTCCTCACCTGCACTGCCCCTGCCCGAGGATCCCTCCCCAGCCCTTCCTGAGAGGTCTCACCCTGAGGCTGACGGCCAGCTGGCAGAGGCATTGCCAGCCTGAGAATCAGGGCAGGGCTGGGAGAGTCCAGGGAGAAGCACCACCATGGTGGGCACAGGGTGGGGTCCACACCAGGGCAGCTGTCTGGAGGCCAAGATAGAAGGCCCACTGCATCCCTCTGAACTGATGACTCTATGGTGGCATAGAAGAGGGAAGGCTGGCTCTTTCCTGAGGTGCCAGATGATCCTCATGGCAGTTCACCTTCAGGCCTGCAACAGGCTTAGCCTGTAAGATCTGAGGGACCAGAGAGGGCCTCAGTCTACCCAAAAACTCTTTCCCAACAGTCTCTTGAGAGTTGAGAATCTGTTTCCCAAACAAAGAATTGGAAACTGTAAGCAAGTGTGAAGAACATTCAGGCAAAGGGTAAATGAGCCTGGAAGGGAGAAGGGAGCATCCCTGAACAAGGCTGGGGAGGAAGATTCAGCCTGGGATGGAGACAGATTGGTGGACTCAACAAAGACTGGGCCACAGGCCTCCTGGTCCTCCTCCCGTGACAGCCAGAACCCAGTACAACTGCCACTATGACAGCAGCCAGGAAGGCCCTCTGGACACAGTGGCCTTCAAAGCCTTTCAGCTCCCAGGCCCTGGGTTCCTCCAACTGACAGTCAGGAGAGTCCTGCTTCTGCTCACCACAGGCCCCAACAGGCCACGCAGCCCTTTGTCGCCACTGTGCTCTAGATCGTTCATGTGCTCACACACACACACACCTGTGCACAAGCCCTGGACCAACACATAAGACACGTGCCAAGATAGCTCGCGCTCAGGACAAAAGTCTTCACTTAACAATCCGGACATCTTTTTTTGTCTCTCTGGTCATTTAACTAATAGATTGTGAACAGTGTGAAAATACAAACGTGCTCAGACTCCGCCAGCTCCCGAGGGTGGCACGGGCCCTGCGGGTCTGTCACAGCCTAGGGATGGACTTTTGTCATCACCATCAGCGTCTGCCATCACCACTACCAGAGCCTGCTGGAGCCACAGAGATAACGCAAATGTTTACCAGACAGATGGGCGAGGACCTTGTCAGGAGCTCTAGGAGAGAGGCTCAACAGAATACGAGGTGCAGTGGGGAAGGGGACAATGGCTGTATCCAGTTTGCACACAGCGATGCTTTGTGAATCCATGTGGCAGAGGAGGGGCAAGCAGGGGAACTCAGGATCTGCCCTCATGGGATCCAGGGTACCTGGTTCCAACTCAAGGGCTGCAAGCGTTCTGAGCGCTGGAGACCAGGCTACTGCAGTGGTGGATATGGCCATCCAGAGGAGGTAGCACTGAGCAGAGGCACTGAGGCAGGGTGGGACTTGTGAAGCAAGAGCTGACAGCATGGCATAAGGATTAAGTAAGTGAGCTGTGCAAGCAGCCAACCTTATTTTGAGTTTGTGTTACGTCTCTCCCTGGCTGTGTGATCCTGGGAAAGATCCCCAACCTCTCTGATCTTCAGTAGCCTGGTATGTAAAATGCCAAGGCCTCTCAGATAAGGGCTGCAGAGAGAAGGAACTAAGCCTGCAAAGGGGCTGAACTATAGTAAGCGGCCAGTGGTGTCAGGTAAGGGCAAGAGGCAGGGAGGCTGAGATGAGACAATGCGTACGTAGGGGCAGAGGAGGAGGAGGAGAATAACCCCAGGGAAGCGGGACACCCAGGCTGGACGAGGCTGTGGCTGGAGCGGGCTACCTCTGAGGCCCCATCTCTGAAGAAGATGCAGCTGGAGAGGTGGCAGCCCTGCCAAACAGGTTGTCAGTCAGGCCCTTCGGGGGCTTCCTTCCCATTGGCCATGGCTCTGACAGGGAAATCAGCAGGCTGGCGGTGCGGGCCTGGGCAGCGCAACAGACAAGGCCCTGGGGACAGCTTAAGTGGACAATAATTGCAGGTTATTATATACCGGGCTGCAGCCAAAAGCCAGGCAGCTATTAAGTGTGATTGGGAGAAATAATCAGGAGGAGGAGGATGGATGTGAGAACTAAGCTGTTCTTTCTGTTCTCAAGGCTGCTCTGAGGCCGGGACTGTGCAGAGGCAGGGACAGGGTGGGTGGGGAAAGGAGCAGAGCTACAGTATAAACACGCTGCACTCTGGGATGCAATTCCACCCTTGCCTCTGATCCTCCCCGCTCCCCACGAGGTGTACAGAGCAAGGATTACCATCCCCATCTCATAAATCAGAGAATGAGGTCCAGAGAGGGGAAGTGGGTGACCCAAGGGCACACAAGTCTGGCCTGAGTCCCATCAGAGCCTGGATTAAGCCCCCTCTGTTGTTTGATGGCCACAGAAGTGCCACCTGACATGAAATCCCATCAAGCTATGACTCTGCTCTCAGAGGTTGAGCAGGAATCATCTCAGAACTGGGACTGGGAGCAGTCCTGAAGACCCAAAGGGGGCATGGGTCTCACAGTATGGATGCCAGCTCATAGGTCAGGACAAGGGCAAGGGACAGGGAAGTGTGGAGGGAGCAAGTTTATAACAATATGATTGCCTATTTCTTAGAGCTTTGTATATTCATTAGAGGCCTCTCTGGCATCGAAAGAGAATTTTATGCCTATTGAAAATACCGAGAAGGATTACATGACTTGTCCAAGGTGGGGCAGTGATGCTGTCGATAACAAGGCCTGTGTGACAGTTGCTGGATAGGGGCCTGTAAATCACACCCCAGAGCCATCTATTAGAGAAGACCTTGCAGAGGTGACCCATAATCTGCCTTCTGCCACCAAGCCAGTACTTGCGATTCTATACCTGCCAGCCAGCCTTTGCCATTTCATCAGCTGAGAGGTGGTTCTTCTCTTTCTGAGCCAAGAATGGCATGAGGTTGAGTCCCAAGGGGTGACCCTGCCCTCGTATGATGTGTGGATCACACATCCCCATCCTCCTACCTCCCACTTCTCAGCTTCTCTAAGCCCACAACTCATTTTAGAAACAAGGATGATCACCCTCGTCCCAGAAGCACAACACCATGCATCTTCAAGGAGGTGCCAGAGTCCTTCATTATTTCCTGTTGGCATTATTTTATTTTATTTATTATTATTTTATAGAGACAGTCCTACCCTAATGGGGACACCAGTGGAGGCTGATGAGGGGATATATATGTTGGAGAGTGGTAACTGACTCTTACAAACACAACACCTCAGCAGATATCCAGGAAAGTCACACACAAGGCTCAGTGCCATCCTCAGGTACTGACTGACAGTCTACCCCTCCCTCTCAGGTCTGCCTCTCCCCGGTCAGGCCTCCCCAACCCTGGTCTGGAAATGACCCTGCTTTGGGTCACATGAGAGCAGAAACCTGGCGCGGGGAGGGATCAATTACATTGTGACTCAGTGAGAGGGCACAGAGCCAGACAATGAGTCACAGAGCTTGCCCACCCTTCCCCTTCCCAGGAAGGTGGCAGGGTGTGGAGGCGGGTGTCCTATGTGTGGGAGCCTCCCATGTGTCTGAGCATACAGATGTGTGCGTACAGGCTCCCTGACAGTGTGGGGGAGGTACTAGGTCTGTGCTACAGTGTGAGCCCCTTCCCAAATCTGAACACAGGTGAGCATCACTGAGTTGCCATGTTGAGAGAAATTCATGGGGCCCCTCCCTGACGTGAGTCCTCTCCCCAAAACCCTTCACACAGCATGGCACCCACAACCAGAGACTTAGATTCCTCTTACCTCAGCACAGTGGGAGGACCACTGAGGAGAACCTAAACTGCCCTTTTCCTTAGAAAATCTCCACGTCCTGTTACACATATTTTAAATGCTATTTTCAGCTACAGTTTGTATTTATACCTGGAAAGGAGAGACTTAGTTTACTAGTAAGTACACTCTTAATAATCATTGCTAACATTTATTGGGCACCTACTACGTGGTAGGAACTAAATATCACCACTTTCAATAATTTATTATCACTTCATGACAGTCATATACAGTGTTATTGTGACCATGTTTCAGATGAGGAAACTGAGCCTCAGAGAACATGACTTACATTGCTGGCAAGCTAAAGATCTGGCTGGTTCTAAGGCTCAAACTCTTTCTCTACACATTGCATGCACCTATGTATCTATGTATAAACAGTGCAGCAACTTCAAGTCTTAAATACAAATTTTAAAGCATTAAATGCCCAGTTGTATTTATGGACTTTATTTCTTTAAATGTTACCCTTTGAGCAAAACTTTTATTAATATGTTGTTTAGTAAGAGACCAGAATTTTTATATATATATACCCCCTTTATATATACACATACATAAACACACACACACAACTTTGCATAAACACTTTAAACTTATTAAAAGAAAGCTACCATCTGGAAATTATTTGGGGGAGGGAGTGGTTCTTGAAAACCTATGGCATTTTCTTTAAATGCTACTAGTGGTAGCAAACATTCATCCTTTGAATGTAGAAATGATCTCTGGAAAATGGGCCTAATACAGTGCCCTTCCAGTTCCCCACGTGTGTGTGTGTGTGTGTGTGTGTGTGTGTGTGTGTGTGTGTGGAGAGTGATTTCTCCCTTCTCAGCCATCCTTCATAAATATCTAGGCAACTTTTTTGTCCCAGGCTGTGCCCTTGATTATATCTTCTTTGTTACCATCAGCAACTGGTCAGCATATGGGCAGTGAATCCCCACTCTGAATCTTTCCTGTGAGCTAGCCCTCATGTCAACCCCTACCTGTCCCCCCAAGGCTACCCACCAGCCCTGGAACAAAAGCCTACATCCTTCCATGGCCTTCAGGAACCACTTTGACTGCCCACATGCCCTCTCCCTCTTCATAACCATCCTTCCCTCTCCCCGGTGGACACAGCTGCAGGTTTCTTGCCAAGCTCTTTTCAGTACCCAGAAGCTGGGTGAGGGTGCAAGAGGGGTCCATCTGGGTGAGTCTGAGGCCCCCACACAACAACCCTTGGAAGGTCCAGCCTGGTGTCTAACTGTCCTGCAGGCTCACCTTCCTGAACCCCTACCCAGATGGGGTCCTCCTGTACCACCAAGCCACCTTACTCCATCATGTCACTTGCACAGCCTGTGGATGCTGAGTCTCTTAACCCCAACACTATCTGAAGGATAGTGTGTTGGACTGGGGGGTGGGGGAAGCTGGCTGCAGGGGAAGAATTAACATTCAAAAGCCTGAATAGAAAGAAAAGCCCAGGGGATCCCTGGGTGGCTCAGCAGCAGGTTTAGCACCTGCCTTCAGTCCAGGGTATGATCCTGGAGTCCCGGATAGAGTCCCACATCGAGCTCCCTGCAGGAAGCCTGCTTCTCCCTCTGCCTGTGTCTCTGCCTCTCTCTGTGTGTCTTTCATGAATAAATAAATAAAATCTTTAAAAAAAAAAAAAAAGAAAGAAAGAAAGAGAAGCCCTGTTTTCAGCAACATTATCAGAGAAATCGTGGCCATGAGAAAGTGACATTTATCCACAGCGTTGTGTGTGTAATAAATACAACTTACTATTCCAGTTTCTAAAGTGAGCCCAGTGTCTGAAAACCTCAGGGCTCATGTACAATAAATTAACATAATTAAAAACTAATTAGTAAAACATCACAATTAAAAGGACTTGCTGCGGCAACACCTCTCAGGTAAGAAGAGGCTGTGGAGGGCCTGCAGCCAGCACTCAGGGCAGGCCCAAAGGAGAGGCAGTGATGCAGGCCTCGCCCTCCCGGAAGGCTTCTGGCCCCCAGGAGCACCTTGAGAAACAGTCCTGCAGCAGGTGAGGACACCCACCGTGGGTAGGATGCACACCCCAGCCCGAGGGACTGTCCCACCTCCTCTAGCCCCTCAGCTCCTGACCCCTGGGCCTCTGTGAGTGATGCTACCACAATCCTGGCTGGTCCCACATTGATCTAAGCACTTTACCTGCATTCATTCATTTTGTCCCCACAACAACTTTATAAAGTAAGTTCTATTCCTCTTCCGATTTTACAAAAGAGGAAACTGAGCCACAAAGAGATTAAATTGCCTGTCCAAAGTCACAGAGCTAGTAAGTGGGAGAGACAGGACATGAAGCCAAGGAGTCTGGCTCTGCCAGCTTTACCTAAATGCAGCTGTAAGCACCTGCTCCTGTCCAACTGAGGGCTGCCTGGCCACGGCTCCTTTTGAAAACATCTGAATTCTTTGGGAAAGATAAGGAGTAAATTCCTAACATGTTAATTTTATCTATACCTTTGTGTAGCCCATTTTGACCCTCAGTCCCTGTTCTCCCCTTAATTTTTACACAAGACCGTGAGTCAGCCTCACAGACATGACCCTCTCACCTTCTTGGATGTGACATGAGGAAAGAAAGGAGGGTGAAAGACAGGACAGCCACCTCCATTTTACAGAGGAGAAAGCTGAGGACAGGAAAGCGATGACCCATGTCCCTCCCTCTGCCCAAGCCTTGCAGGATGCCTCAGCTGCAGGACTCCAGATCCCTTTGTCCTGCTTCTTGGGCTGCCTTTCATTTCCTACCTGCCATCAGCCAAAATGAGGTAAAGCCCCAGTTGGCATAGAAGCCAGGAACAGGAGCATGTTCCCATGCCAGGAACAGGGCACATCCAGGCTGACCACCCAAAGACCGAGAGACTCCCAGAAGCAACCCCCACCATCGCCCAGGGCCCAGGAGCCCCCGTAAGACGATGGCCATGTGTCCCTGGGCTCCCCCAGCGAGGAAGGAAGCCCAGAGGCCCCTCTCCTGCCAGCCCTGGCACTTGTCTGAGCAGCCTATGCCCTTCTGGGGAGCCTCTAGGCTTCCCAAAACACATAGCCTCCTAATTCCATTCTCTTCCCCCCCTCCATGGGTTTGTTCCTCTGGCCAGGTCTGCTATTGGCCAGGGACAGGACAGGGGAAACCTTTAATTGTTTTCTCACTGGCAGGAGGTTGCTAATGTGAACTGGGAGGAAGTAGGAACTTTTCCTCTTCCTTTCCACTTCAATTAGTGCTTCTTATATCACTAAACCTTCCCAAATTATTCAAGGACAGAGAAGTCCTAAACCTGTGGAAGAGACCAGAAACAGACTTCTGAGGCTGCTTTCAAAGCCACATCTTGCCCACCCCACCTACTTCCATATAGGAGCCCCCTCTAGAAGCTTCTACCTCTTTGCCATCACTCGAGACCCATGGCACACACCAGACCTGGCAAGTCCACCTGCTGCCTCAACCTCCCTCCTCCCTTCGTAAGCTGACTCCCTCTTCCCTCAGGACCAGATCAGAGTTCTCGCCTCCAGAGAGCCTTCCCAGGGTGCCACTGCCTACACAAGCTCCAGCTGCTCCAGGGTCCCATGGCACACATCGCCAACAACTTTTGCTCTGTCCCTCGGTGAGCTCCTGCCCTTGTGTGCTTGCTCTGCTCGGAGCCAACCTCTTTGCCTAAATCAGGCACGAGTTCCCTACAGAGGGCAAGTGAGTCTCCCTGTCTCCAGCCTCCCCTCACTGCCTTCTGGAGGTCTGGGCAGGGCAGTGGCTCCACAGACACACCTAATCCGTGGTCTGGTCCCTGTTTGGGGAACCTCAGGCAGACAGACCACTACTCTATTTTCAGCTTGTTGTCCACACAGCCTTGGAGAAATAGCTGCTTCTTGCCCTCCTAGCCCCCAGGCCAGGCCATCATGCAGTGCTCTGGCCATGTCCCACCTTCTGCCTCTTGCCTACCAAGGACCCCCTCCTTCCTCAAGGCTGCTGCCCCCCCATCACACACAACTTGGATTGTTTTCTGTTTTCTCACATGTGGAACTCCTCAGGCCTAGAAGACTAACCATCTGTTGCCATTTGCTGTTCCGGGGCTTTTCAGTTGGTATGACTTTGGTCTCTCTAATGAGATAGTGTGGGTTCTTCTCACAGGCCGACCCCTCACTCTGCTGCTTCCAGTGGGAGACTGGAAGCAGCAGGATGAATGTGAGGATGACTGCATGGTGATGCCCCCTGAGCCCTGCTGTGCAGCCTTGGGAAGCTAAGCTGCTGTATGTTCTCATCCTGGAATCTGAATTCCTGGGAGAGTGCCTGCCCATCCTCAGGCCCCAGATGAATGAACACAGCATCACACACCCCCACCCCAAAGTCAGATTAGCCATAGGTGTCTAGAAACTCCATCTTGCTCGTGCCTGTCAAAAGGGGCCACAGAGAAGGAGGGGCCAGATTACTGGCTTCCTACCCTCCATCAGTTCACAATCTAGATGGAGAGAGAAGATTCATAGGCAGGTGAACCAAAGCAGGCCTTGGGGCAGGGGGCCAGGGGGCCAGGGTCAGGGCTGCAGAATGTGGTTCAGTGGGTGCCGGAAGGAGACAGTGATGGTGGCTCCAAGGAAAGGAAGTGGAAAAGGAAGAGGGCTTCCTCCTCCCTTGAGGGGGAGGAGAAGTGAGGAGCAGGAGGCAATGGTAAGGCCTGCAGAACTACACCATCTAAGCCAAGATCCCCACCACACAGGGCTTCCTGACATCCCCATAGATGAATCAGCAACAAAAATGTAAACCCCAAACACAGAGAGAAAATGAGAAGCAATTGTTCCCAGCTCCCACTTCCATTTGCCAGCCCTCTCCCTCTCAGTGGATGGAATCATTGTGGCCATGAAGTGGCACTTGAAGAAAAAGTTTTAAATCTGTTTAAATGTCACAGTGAGTAATACTTTGCCCCCATCTTTCCCTAGTTACATTTCTCTTTGATGATCTAAGGTTAAAAAAAAATTAGCTCAAGTCTTTCTAGAATATCAAGGGCAAGGATACCAAAGAGGCAACCTAACCACGTTCCTTACTATTATCTCTGGGGTCCTGCTCCTTTATTGCCTCAGTTTGAAACACTTGTCTGTGTTATTTTATCCCCAATACTCTGCGGTGCCAAAGCAGTAGAAGCCTCAGAGATCCAGCTCTGTGCCTTTAAGAGATCAATGCCTTGGCAGAAGCAGCTTCTGCCGCTGTTTACACAGGGGTAGCTCAGTTATATGGGGCCTGGTGTCCTGGTTGCTTCTGCCCCAGCAATGTGGGGAGTGGTGGGGCATTTCACCACTTACCAGTCAGAGAGCTGAGCTTGAGAAGTGAGAGATGTGTGTTACCCCCTAAGGGGCGACATTCCAAATCCAAAATAAGCCATCCTCAGGTGGGAGAGAGGGGAGGGTGAGGGATTTTCCCTAGGGAAGAAGGAGCCCTCCACAGCTTTGGGTCCACATGTGGAGAGACACAGGGAGAGGGCCGTGGTGCAGGGGCAGAGGTGCAGTCCTGAAGGGAGTTGATGTTATACCTTATGGCAGCGTTCCTGCAGGCGTCCGAAATAACCAGATGCCCCCTTCCATTAACAACTCCACTCTCCCACTCACTCCTGCCCAGGGACTGCTTTTATTTATGTATTGACTATTATTATTAATAATAATATGAATAATGAAACACCTGTGAATAATTTACGTGGACTTGGGCGGGGCTGGGGTGGTGGCAGGAAGAGGTGAAAGACAAACCACAGCTGCCCTCCCCTTCTCTGGGGAGGTTCCTTCCTCTCCCAGCCCCCCCGACCCCAGCTCACTCCCTTCTCTTCCCCCAGACCTAGCTTTGCTTTAAGGATGTGGGGGGCAGGGGAAGAAAGAGAGACCTCAAGTAGGAATACTCTCCTACACTCCACTATTATGGCAGAAAATACATCCCACTCCATTGTGAGATCCTGGGAGGTAAGAGCCAGCCAGCACCATAAGATGATGTTAGAAGAGATATTTTGGACAAAGATATTGGCCTCTGCTGATGTGTCCTGAGGGAAAGGGGAGGAGGAGGTCTCAGCCTGGTGGGTACACACACACACACACACACACACACACACACGTAGGCAGAGTGTGGATACAAACAGGGTCGGTGGACACATCCACACAGGCACCCACAGTCCTGACAAGACATAGGCACGCACCTCCAAGCCACCAGCTCAAACCCTGCCAGGGCCATGCCACCTTATTCCAGCACTTCCCAGGCACTCCAAGCACACAGCTCCATTGCAGAGAGGCTCTAAGTGTGAGTTTCTGTTGATTCCATCAACGTTTGCGATTCTTAGGCCACCATATAACACTGGATAATGTAAGCCCAGAACCGAGTTATGAATCAACTATACTTACACACAATTCCATCAAGAAAACACAGGAGAATCTTAACATGAAAGGATGAAGTTCCACAGTTCTCAGAATTGTACTTGCTGTTTGGTCACTCGCCCTGGATCCTCAGGGAGAGGTGTCCCAGGTGGGCTCGGGGCCTGGGGCTGCGAACCTCGGGGCCTCCTCGGGCCTCCTCCTGGCGCCGGAGAGCTCCGCGTTGTGGTTGTACCAAACGGGCTTGGTCTCGGTTTTCAGGCAGATGGGGTCTCATTTCTTTAAATAAGATTTTTAAACATACTGTCTAATAACGTCATGTAATCCGAGGGCAGGAAAAGAGAGAGACTCGGAACCCCCGAAGGAGGCCGGTGGGAGTCCGACCGGGGCCAGGCCAGCAGCTCTGCCCCCGCAACTCGCGGGGGAGCGGGCTCGTTATTTTAATTTGCCCGGCTTCTGAAGCCGTGTTGAAGAGGCTGCCCTGGAAAAGCAAACGTGGGAGAGGATGAGGGGCAGGTAAATACCAATACAATGAAAATCTGCTCTCCCGGCCCAAGTTCACCACCAGCATTTCGCCCCCAGAGGCGGGGCTGCTCGGACCCGGCTCCCGCGCCGGCCACTCCCTCTCCCGCGCAGCCCAGGTCCTGGCCCCGGCGGGCCCGGCGGGGAGCCCGGCAAAGTCGGGGTCGGGCTGGGCGGCCGGACCCTTGGCTGCAGCCCGCAGACGCGACTCCCAGCCTCGCACTTCTGGAGAGGGAGGCGCTGCCGACGGAACCCGCGGGGCCCGCGCACGCCGCGCGAGTCTGTGTCCGGTCGCAGCCCGGGTAGCGATTCGGGGGCTTTATTTCTTTGATGGTGGATTAAGGAAAAAAAAAAAAAAATTTTTTTTTTTTTTTCGATTTGCACCAGTAAAGCAGACGAGGGCAGAAATCCAGCCGGTCCTTCGCGCTGGCTCCCCGACCCGGCGCGGCACCCACAGCCTGCCTCCTTCCTCGGCGGGCGAGCGGGCCGAGACGCCCGGCTCCCGCCTTCCTCCCGCCAGCCGCCCGCGGGACCCGCCGCCGCGCTTCGGGCCGGGGGAGGCGGCCCGGGACGGAAACACCCGCCTCCAGCCTTCCCGGCGGGCTGGGACGAGGCCCGGGCCCCGAGTCCCTCGCCCCGTCCCCCCCGCGAGGCCCCGCTGCTCCCCGGTCCCGACCTCCCAGGTGGCTCGGGTGGCGGCAGACGCCGTGCGGGAGGGCGAAGCCGTGGGGCTGCGCTGGCAGGTTGGGGATTCGAGGAGGAAAAAAGCAAGAGAGACACGGAGAGAAAGAGCGCGCGCGCGCGAGAGAGCTCTTGTCTATAGGTTTATCCACGTAATATATATTTATGTAGCTTTTTTTCTCTCGACACTGATCAATGCGCCCTCGGATCGCTGGGCGGACTCCCTCCAAGCCGACTCGCTTTTCCCAGTCTAAATAAATAAATAAATAAATAAAGGGAACCAGATGGGAGAAAGCAGCGCCCATGCCACCTCCGCCGCCGCCTCCGCCGCCGCCCCGCCCGCCATCCTTGCCTTGGCTTCGCCCGCCTGGCGCCCTAATGGAGCGCAGCTCGGAGGATAACGCTGCCCCCACACACGCTCCACCCCGCACACACGCACACGAAAATGAAAAATCAATGTTTTAAAAATACAAAAAGTTGCACCTGCTGCTATTACAAAAAGAGCCCCCAAAAGGCAAAGAGGAGGCCGGCAGCCCCGTTCCTAACGGGCACCCGCTCCCCGCGGCCGCCGGGCCCGGAATCTCAGCGCCTCCCGAAGAGCCATGCGCCTGGCGCTATTTATAGCCGGGGGCTGTCTCGGACTGTACCACCGCCGCTCGCCGGGGCCGCCGACGGGGGAGGCGCGGCGGGGCCGGCGCCGCCCCACGCCGTCCTGCTCCCGGCCGCCGCCCGCCGCCGCGCGGAAGCCCCCCCCCGCGGCGCGCCCTCTCCGGGCCCCGCGCCCCCCCCTCCTCCGCGCGCGCTCACTCGCCGCCCCCACCCCTGGTCTGCCTGGGAACTTGAACCGGTCCAGCCTGTTTAAACGGAAAGGACAGAGATCCTGTCTGTTCAATGTAAAAAAGAGAGAGAGAAAAAAAAAAAAAAAAAAAAGACAGAAAGAAAGAAAAGCAAAAGAAAAAAAGAAAGAAAGAAAGAAAAAAGAAGAGAGAGAGAGAAAAGAACAGGAAAACAAAGAAAAGAAAAGAAAGCAAGAAACCAGATCGGAAAAGAGAGAGGGAGAAAGAGAGAGAGGGAGAGAGAGAGGAGAGAGGGAGGGAGAGAGAGAGCGGGGAGAGGAGAGAGAGCGCGAGCGCGAGCGAGCGAGGGAAGAGGAGAAAGAGAGAGAGCAGAGAGCGAGAGGAGAGCGAGGTGTAGAGAAACCGAGGGGGAGAGAACCCGAGTGTGTGTATGCGTGTGCGTGTGTGAGCGCGAGCGAGCTTGCGAGGGAGAAGAGCGAGAGAGTGCGAGCGAGAAAGAATAAAAGGAAAGAAGATTTTCTCTATGTATATAAAGATGGCCACGTTAGCAAACGGACAGGCTGACAACGCGAGCCTCAGTACCAACGGGCTCGGCGGCAGCCCGGGCAGCGCCGGGCACATGAACGGATTAAGCCACAGCCCGGGGAACCCGTCGACCATTCCCATGAAGGACCACGATGCCATCAAGCTGTTCATTGGGCAGATCCCCCGCAACCTGGATGAGAAGGACCTCAAGCCCCTCTTCGAGGAGTTCGGCAAGATCTACGAGCTCACGGTTCTGAAGGACAGGTTCACAGGCATGCACAAAGGTGAGTGCACCTTCCCCTCTCAACTTTGCCGGGGAGAAGGAGCGGGCGGGCCGGACGGGCGAGCGGGAGACGGGCGAGCGGGAGACGGCGCGAGAGGGAGCCTCGGGCGGACGCCGAGGAGGGAGGCGCTCGGGCAGCCGAGCCCAGGACTGGGGTGCGTGGGGAGCTGCTGGCTGGGGCAAGGCTGGGTTTGGGGCGAGGAGCTGATAGAAGCGGTGTGGTGGGGAGAGCAGCGGAAGCAGAATATGGAGAGAGAGAGAGAGAGAGAGAGAGAGAGAGAGAGAGAGAGAGAGGATCGAGGGGAAACGGGGCTTGGGGTTTTGGGTGCAGCGACTTGGAAGATTGGGACGGGGACAGCTGCACCGGCCAAGCCCGGGACGCTGAGCAGACTGGCGGGCGGGCGGGCGCTCGGCGGGCCGGGGACCGAGGGTGCTGTCCATCGCCTTGGTGCTGAAAATATTCAGAGGAGATGGTCTCCTCCTTCCCCGCTCCGGGCCAGAGGAGCGGGGAGCGCAGCCGTCTAAAAAGAAGAGAGGTGACAAATTCAGAGAGATATTTTTTTTTATTTTGCTATCAATTTAACAGTAAACTCTCCCTGTCGAGCTATGTGCCTCAGTAATCCGGTTGTGGTGTGAGTGGTGGGGGAGGGGGTGTTTGATGTTTGAAGGAAGGAGGGACAAAACCTAAGACAAGATTTAGCAAGGAACCAGCCATCCCCTGGGTGGAGTGGGGGGTCGGGGAAGCCGGAATGATCCCCTTCTCAGGAAAGCGGAGCTCTGGGGGGTTGGGAGGGGGGGGAAATCTGTGTGTGCAAGATATGCATTTTGAAGGGTGTAGCCTAAATTATCCCAAACTCACCATGCAGAGAGGCTTGTAGTACATTATTGCTCTCCCTTGAAGCAATCATTGCTAGTGAGTGCTTGGGGGAGGGGGAGACAGAATAATCAAAGAATTAAAACCCAGCAACTTTTTAGGAAAGTGGTCATGAGAATTGTCTGCAGCCTGCCTGTTTTCTCCTTGTTTTATTATCTTTAAGGCAGATCCCCAAACGTGTTCAGTTGTAGAACGTGTGTGGGTGGCTGGTGGGTGACGAAATTAGCCCAGTGCTCCGCTTCCTAACAGTAATGTATAGGATGTGCAGTGGGGATTAATCCGGGCTGGAGCTGTGTGGGCAAGTTAAATGCTTTCTGAGAGAGATTGATCGTCAGGCAGGGAAGGAGCACCGGGCTAAGGAAGTTGTAAGGGATGTGTATGGACGTTCCGTTTTTAATAAACAGTAGTGTGGAGAGCCACTGAAGATGCTGTGTTAGAGCTGGTGGTTTTAAAGATGAAAACACACACACGCACACGCACACACACCCACACAGAGAGAGCAGCCTCATCCTTGGCCACAAATGGGCTATGAACAGAGCTGATCCTCCGGCACATTAGGTGCAGAGCGCAGAGCTGTCTGGCTCTCTAAGCAGCAGTGGTTTTCACTATCACAACCTCCCTCCCTCCTCCAGCCCTCCCTTCATCCGAATACTAAGCAGAGCTCCAAACTCTTCATAGTTGGAGTCCCAGAGAGCAGTTTTTATTGGCTTTAGCATCTTCCAGCTTGCCTGCTGAGGAGTAAATCTTAAAGTTAATGGCATGTTGAGTAGCACAAAAACACAGCAGAATGGAAATATACCGGGTTTGTTGGGGTGGGGTGAGGGTGGGGGCTGTAATGGAGAGACAAACCAACCTTTATCCAATATGGAGAAAATGTCTGTCTGATCAGAAGAGAGACTGGAAAGGTGAAATCGGGAGGCAGTCTTTGAAATAACATTTCTTTCCTTTTTTTCCCCCCCTCCCTCTCAAGTCAACCATATCTTTGTAGTTTTTCCCTTTCCAATCAAGCTCCCTAGAAGCTAATCAAGGTTTGTATCAAACCTTTGTCATTCTCATATGTCCCCAGATTTAAAAATAGTAATAATGAAAAATTTTTAAAGCATAAATAGGGAAATCTTTTGCCCATCTTAATGATCAGTTATTATGGTGATTTAAGATTTTAAAGTTAAAAAAAAAAAAAAACAGAACCCACCAGAAGCAAAAGACAGTTGTGGATAGCTGAGCTTCTTAAGAGGTCCGGGTTTGGAGCACTTTATTTACTTCTTTATTTCAAATGAAGATAAACTTTAACAATATTCCTTGGTTTCTTCTCACGATCCCTTGCGGGTATCATCACTGTGTGTGTTTTTTTTTTTAATGTTATTTGAACTCCCTTGTATTATAGCAAAGAAGTAGAATTATCATCATTTTCATCTAGAAACTAGAAAAGGTTATATTATAGTTATTTCATATGTATCATATATATACATACACATATCCAGCCAGGATTCCTAGGACAACCAAAACTTCATTTTCTAAATAATTCTTCCCCTAAACTAGCTCAGTCAGTGGCAGGCAGGCCTGTTGGCTCCGGCATGCTGGGTGTCTCGTTGTCGCAGCTCATCCTTCAGAGCCTGAGCATATATATTTTTCCCTATGAAACTTCCTGCCTCTCTCTATCCCTTGGATTTTTATAGGCAAGGTTGGGCCACAATATCTCTAACAGTGCCTGGAAGCTCCAGGAGAGCTGAATAAATGAGACAGTCTCTGAGGTCTGGTTTACTCAGTCCTAGAAGAGTTTGAACTCCTCCTTCAGAGATACAGCCTGATTTATTAGCTAATCCTAATAAAATAAGCCTCCGGCCACCTTAAAAAATTACTCGCTTGCCATTGGTGATTAATTACTGTTAAGTCAAAAAGCATGATGAAGCTTGAAGAATGAGGATTGCATTTGGCATCTAGATTTTCCCCAACTCTAAATTGACAACATGAAGCTAGGGATAGAAACATGCCTTTGTTAAGCCTGGTTTCAGGGCATGTTTGTGGCTCTTTCTTTCCCCTTCTTGAATTTCTAACTTCTAATGATCGTACTGGGATAAAATTGAGAGACGTGACAGGATACTGGCCTCCAGTGTGGATGGCAAATGCATGTTGTTGGCAAAAAAAAAAAAAAAAAAAAAAAAAAAGGAAGAAGAAGAAAGGAAGGAAGAAAGAAAAAAGAGAGAAAGAGGAGAAGAGAAAAATAAGTAAAAAATAAATTAAATGCATGAGATTTCAGGTGGGTATCCATTTGTTGGCCACCTGCCATTTCAGGTAACTAAAGGAGGAAGGAGTTCTAAGGGTTAATGGAATACCTGCCATGCGTAGAGTGAACCTTAAAAGGCAATTACTCCAGTCAAATTGGGAGTCTGTGGAGGAGGGAGTGGGTGGGTGTTGTGGAGCAAACCCAGCCGTAGCAGAGAAAGGCTGTTGGGCCGGGGAGGCAGCAAATAGCAGTTGTGGACTGGGGTAATTACTGTAAAGGTAAATTCACCCCCAATTCACTTGGGCGAGGGTGAGGGAGATCTGGGTGCTAGGCAGAGAGAGAAAAGAAGAAGAAAAGCCCAGAATTACAATTCAAAGAAATAACACCCAAAGAAGAAAACCCAGTTTAATGCAAACTCTCCCGCCTAACTCAGAGTCTTCTTTTCTCCCCCCATTAGAAGCACTTTGAGAAAGATTGTTTTTTCCAGGCTCCAAAGAGAAAGACATTGTACTATTGATTAAAGAGGAGAGAGGCAAACTCCCTGGGTAGCAGCAGAAGTGAGCTGAGGACCAATTTTGCCCCTTCTTATAGAATTTTTCTCCCTTGGGGAAAGAAAGAGGTCACCCACTAGTCTAATCCTTTCCTTCTCTCACTTTACATTTATTTCTCTTTTCCTCTTTTTATTTCCTGGAGAACAAACAGAAGCAGTGACTGAAAATACATACACACGCATACCCATGCCTGCTAACACACACACACACATACACAGTCGGTGGATCACACATGAACAAGCCAGCAATCCATTCATAACTTTGGTCTTGTCTAGCAGGATAGGAGGCAGCAAAGACTGAGTTACTGGAAGACATAAAGACTAGTGCTCTCTGGATAGCCATATTATAATGCATTATCTTTGAAGTCATTTAAGTCCAATTTAAGTGGTATTTAGTATAATATTTATGAATTAATGTAATCTAAACATAGGGCTGTCCCCAAAGGTTTAAACAGCCTTTACTACTGATGTGTGCTTGTTCCCGGAGCCTGCGATGCATTTTAATCTAAACAGCCAAGCCCATATCACAGTCCTTCGTGTTAACCAGTCTGAACAGATCTGTGCCTGGGTAACCACTCTGCATTGAGATTTTTTTCCCCACTGCATGGAGGAAAATCTAGTCTCCTGGCAGCCCCAAGGTGCTCCCAACCCAGAAGCCACAGCTGCAGGGACTTCACCCTTTATACTTCCACACTATATCCACAGGGAGGGTGGAGACAGAGTAATATAACCTTCTGTGGGTTGAGCTCCGAAGAGTATATAATTTTAAAATATACTCATCACCAGATACACAACCTCTCATTTCAATGGTACCTGAGTAAGAAGTGCCTGAAGCCCCTTAATTTGGGGTGCAGCTGGGAGAAAGGGAAGTGGCAAGTGTTATGGTTGTTTTGGTGTTTCTTGACCATCTTCATGAAATTGTGTCTCACATTTTCATTTAAGATGTAGCAATTCTCAGAACCTCGAGTTTCCACTGCTTGACTTTAGCCAAAAGGGCTCCTTGTTTGTTTTTTGTTTTTTTTGTTTTTTTTCCTTAGATAGGTGAATTGAAGCCAGTGAGGCTCTATCTGATTTCTGTTTTCAAATGAGTCTAAGAGACAGTGAAGCTAGAATTATCAGCATGGGCATCAGTTCAATTAAGATGAACTTTTTTTAAAAATTACTTTGAAAAATAAAAATTCAGGCTGTCCAGGGAAAGACACTGGTAGAAAGCCAGGGCACACACCTACAGTTTTTAAAAAGAAAGATTTGCCTTGTGAGAAAAGAGATATGAAAAATGAGGTAAGAATAACATTTAAAAAAACAAGTTTCACTGAAGAAAATAAGCAATAGTAATTGTTGCAAAACCAATGTAAACTAAAGCAGCATCCCCCATTAAAAAAACCTCCGAATCCCAGATGTTTCTAAGTATTCTATTTAGGAGCAACAACAACAAAAAATTATTAGGAAATAATTGATTTATTGAAGAGAATGGTGGTTATTTGCTGCTTGTACGTAATTTCATTTATCTTTTAAAGAGACTCCCTCCGAATCAACACATAGATAAATTAATATGCACATGTGCACGTATATGCATCCATGTGCAAGCATGACTAAGCGCATCCCACACATATGGGAACCAGGGCTGGCCTAGATTTCACTGCAATTCAACAGGGAGATGTTAACACTCTTTTCCCCCTCAGCTTTAATGGGAATTCTAGATTGGGTTGAAAGAACCCCCTTGGCATATTTTCACTCTCTCCACCTGCTTCAGTTGGCTGGATGTTTGTGGCTTCTCAAACGCAAAACAAAATAAAACAAAAAGAAAGGCTTTTCTTGAATAAAGTCACAGCTTAGGAAAAAACCCCAAAGGAACACAATTACAAAAATGTTTGCCATAGATATGCGCCCCATAATGCAGGCATATTGTGAAGTTGTCAGAATACTTTTCAAAGAGCTGGTTTCCAGGGGCACTCTTGATGCCCAGCAATGGCGCCACACACTCCAGGGACTTGAGCATGGCCATCACTCTCACGATCATTAGCATGATCATCCTCATTATTATAATTTATATACCAGGATGGGAGAGGGGCTTCCAAATGATGCCTAAGAAGATAGCCAAGACACCACGTCCTTATCTGAGAAAAGAGCTGGTCTCACTTGCCCCAGATGGTTTTGGGGGAAACACTACACAGGTCACACATCATCAGGAGGTGGTCTGTTTCCAAATGGACCCAGGAAAGATCTCTTTGAAGGGGACTTGGAGTATGTACGCTGCAGAGGAGAGGGAAATGTACAGAAAATGAGGCCCAAAATCATAGGCAGAGTAAAAGGGAAACTGAAAGTTGTAGGACCCAAATGCCTGCCGGAAGCTGGAAGTGCTGGTTGACAGTAGCTGAAACGCAGCGTTTCTGAACTTGGAAGGGAAATCCCATGTGACATGCAGAAAGAAGCGCTAGAGGGTGTGAAAATCTGTGTGTGTCTGCAGGTCCTGGAGGGTTGGGAGAGAAAAGATGCCGCAGCCTGTGTGGGTGTTGGTGTAAGCATGTGTGTGTGAACTTCCGTTTATATGGGTGTACGTATATGTGTGTTTGTGAGTCCAGGGAAGAGATGATAAATGCAAATGGCACTGGAATGATGTTAGGGGTAGTTTCATCTTGTGAGGCGGTATGCATGATCAGGGAGATGGTTGATGGAGAAAAGGAGAGAATGTGGGGAGGACGCCGCTGTCCTTGTGATTATGTCCGTGCTCCACCTCAGAACTCACAGCTTGGATTTGTCAATGATAGAAGTTCCAGGGTGGAGGTGTGCTCTTTTGGAGCTGCCCGATATCCACCCAAAATCCAGGTTTAAAAGAGGGTTCAATCTCCCCCCACTCATCATCATCACCCTTCAGATGCTTGCTTGCTTCTGCTCACCTTTTGAGTCATTTTAGAAATGACCTTCTATCTGGAAGCTGAGTGGCCAGCCATAGAACCCGGCTCTCTGCAGAGATAATTCTCTCCATCCACTGCATTTCCTACCTCACCCGCTGCCCCTTGGCACCCCAGCCCTATTTTCCTCTTGTAGTGTTTACACACACACACACACACACACACACACACACACACACAGGACTTGACCAAGTCAAGCTAGCTCCACCAAGCAGAGAGCTGCATTTTCCCCCCCATGCAAGGAACGGGTGGCAGGAACCAGGATGCCCTCATTTTGGTCTCTCCACAGCAAGAGAAGCACATTCATCCCCTCTACTTTTGCCCTTTTAAATTTACAGACTCTCTATCTTTGCTTTTTTAAATTCACAAAAAGCAACTAATCCTAGACAAATAGCCTATGGCAGGGGAATAGAGCCCCCAATTTAGTTGTAACCCTATTATCTTCAGCCTTCATCTCCCCCTTTTCCTTCTCTTCCTTGCCATTAAAACACCCTCAAGAATCACAAAGTGAGGCTGTAAGGGAAAAAAATCCGTGTTCCACTTGGCAACGTAGGATGCGGTTAGAAATGCCAGGATGGAAAGACAATGATAAGGGTAGAAATGATGAGGAATTTCCAGAGTTATTGTGCTTGCCCTAAGGGCTTCCTTGTCTCCTTTTCTCCTGGTCCCAGTGGCCCCTGGATGAGTGTAGAGCCTGAGCCTCAACCTTGTGCATAGGAACCAACTAGGAAGCCAGTGGGCAGCCCCAGTCACTATCCTCCTTCCCAAGTCCCTTTGGAAGTAGAAGGGGATGTTTTGGGGAACCACATGCTCACAGGCCTTCTCCCCTTCTACTTGCTCCATGTTTGGTTTCTCTTATCCTCCCTTGTATCTCCCCTCCAGCATGAGCTGACCGACGCTCTCAAACAGAGCGATTCCCAGCAGCTCAGCTCAGGAACAAATCCTACGTGGCCATCTGCAAGATGTAAATAAATGGGTGCCCTCATGGAGACAGACGTAGTTCTGGTTCTGTGAGGATAGAACAGCCAAAAATATTGATCAAAGCTCGGGGAAAAAAAATTGATAATGAGCTGGGCTCCAACAAGAGTTTAATTGACAGAGACTTCCGAAGGCCGGCTCTGGACAGCGCATAAACTGACCGCAATGTTACTTTATTGCAATACACTCTGCTTTAATTAATTATCACCTTTGTTAAAAGCGGCTCCAGATCAAAGGTTTCTAGATACTTAACAGATCTTACTAACAAAGCCCCCCGTGCATTAGGCTATCCCCCGGCTCTCCAGTGAGACAAGTGAATTTCTTTCCCATTTTCTTCCCTCTTAGCTGTTGGCTTCTTCCTCTTTGTTAAAGATAAATGGTTCCTGCTGTACAGCCTGCCTGTCCTAGGACAGGGATTTTGAGGGGTGTCATCCGCAGAGGGCAGGGGACTGACATTCTGTAGCTATTTCTAAAATTATACAACTGATACTAGGTTCACTTCCAAGTCCCTCTGGCCAAAGTAGGGGAGTGTCAATAGAAGAAAAAAGAATTCACAGAAACGCAAAAGCTCTGTGTGTGTGTGTGTGTGTGTGTGTGTACGCGCGTGCACAAGCGACAATGTGCACCATCCACATAAATATTATAGGATCGATGCATTTCACATCCGCTGCTCACACCTCTTAACTTCTCCCTCCTGTCTCTTGAGCACCTGTGCTCCTGTCGTATTTCACTCTGAGAAATGCTCGCAGCTGAAGCGTGCATAGATGATGCTGTATCGAACCAAGCCATTGTTTGGATTCGGTTGTGGAATCTGGTGCCAATTGAAGGATTGTCCTTGCCTGGGGTAGGTGGTGCCTAAAGAATTCACTTCTCAAGATAGGACGGGAACCTCACTCTCCAGAGTCCCCAGAACCTACAAACTGACAGGTGACTTACTTGAAAGCAACCCTTGGAGTCGTTCTAGGCAAATTTGAATGCCATACGTGGCTGTTTGTTCATTATTCTAATTTAATGATGCAGTCACACCTAATTAATCCATGTCTGGTTTATTCATACACTATGTCTGAGGATCCAAAAGATTTTTCTAGCTAGCCGGCTTCCCTTTACAGGGGCAAGTGAGGGGCTCCCCTGACAAGTGAGCGTGTCTGGGTCCAAACAGGAAGAGATCACTGTAGCCTGACTTGATAGAGGCACTGTCTCTGACACTACTGTCCTTGCAGGTAGGAAGAACAGCAATCACAGAGAGACATAGCAATGAGATCCGTGTGCCTGTCATGACACACATGAGCACCCAAAGCGTGCATTCTACCACAGAACCCTTCTAATAGGTAACGGGCCACACCCCCCAGCATGCAATAAATCACCAAGTGTGTCAAGCATTCCTCTAATCAGGAGTTTCAATGTAGAAGGTTGAGAAGCCGAGCTGAGTCAAACTCCTCCCTTTGCCCTTAAGAAAGTGGAGCCCAATCCATTGCTGCCACCACACAGATAAAAAGACTGAGGCTGGAAGCAGCATGCCCCCAAAGTCAAGCCTGTGGTTCTGGCCAGATTGCTTCCAGTGAGTATTGCCTCTTGCCTGGCAGGTATATTGAGAGAACGAGGCATCAACCTAATAATATCCTTATAAAGCCAAGCCTCCTGCGCAAGTCCTAGGAGACAAGAGGCATCCAAAGATCAAACACTACATCACAGTGTATTTGTAGGAACTCTCTGATTCTGCTACCTCCCTATAATGCTCTAATTGACTATTTGATCAGCTCTAAAAGGGCCAGTGCTCAAGACAGACTCACACACACATACACGTTCATACACACACTCACATGCATACTCACATACACATGTCCATGCACATGTGCCTACACTCAACACACGAGCACATGCGTGTGGACTTTGTCTTGCACATGCTGCCCTACCCACAGCAACTCATGTAACAAGGATAGATTCTCACAGGAGATGCTTGAAGGTGAGTGAAAAGCACACACCTAAGACTGTACCTGCCCTTCCAGTAATGGGCTTATCAATAGCTCTTAAAGAAATGTGACAGCCAGCCCAGAGTGATTCAGTTGTGTGGACAAAGGTCAGCATATAGATATCCATTATTAATAATATCAATATCTTGGTTGACCAATATAACCAGAAACTGTATCATGTCGCTGCTGATGGGTGAGGCTGGGAGGGCTCCGCGGCAACAGCAGGAAATTATACCCATGTAAAATTAATCATATTGACTGGTTCTAAGAATATACGAAGAGGTGAAGATGTTGGTAGTGCTTGCCATGGTGGGAGAGGGGGGCCTCATTCCCAGAGGCTTCATGGTCTTGAACTCCTGGAAGGAGCCCAGGGAGGATGGAGGCGTCCCTGGGTGACCGATGAGAACACTCTCCCTCATCCGGTCTCTGCTTTCCAGTGGGGTGAGGCAGAGGAGAGGTGTTCTCTGAACAGGAAAAGAAAGAAATAGGATCCCCTAACCATTATCCACCCAACATATCCATATCTTTCTGTCAAATCAATACTTGGCTTGGCTTTGTCTCACCGGATGAGGTACAGAGAGCATCCTTGCCCCTCTGTGTGAAGGGGGCCATCTCCAAGTGGGTGTCATGAACCTGAAGTAACATCCCCAGTTACGTGGTGGGATATTGGCTCCGGGAGATGCCAGTGTGCACTCTGCAACTTAGAGGTCCCAAGAAGAAAGGCACTCAGTCAAATCAGTCATGTCATCATGATTGAGTTATGGGGACCAGCAGAGCCAGGGGCTCAGAGTCTGGTGGGGTCAGGAATATTCTGGGTCTCAGAAAGCCGTGGCTCACTGCGCTCACCTCCTGTCACAAGGAGTAGGAGTGAAAGGGAAGGTCTCGGAATTCCCTTCAGGCATGCCCCTGACCCCTCACTCCCTTGCCTGCCAGAGCCCCCAGCTCAGGATGATCCTGAACCTCCTTGGCAGCCCGGGGCAGTATCTGGAAGGGAGGAGTGGGAAGGAGAGAATCTCAGTGGCTGGGGGCTCCTTGGAGATGGAGAAAGGGAACAGGGCTAGCAGGGGAAGCCCAAGAAGCCTTTGGATCATTCCTCCTCTCTGTACCCAGAGCCTGCGGAGGTGGCTGGAAGGGAGCCTGCCTTAGAGACTGGGTCCCAGGGTTGGTTGGTGACAGACAATAGGAGATGGACCTTGAAAGTGCAGGGGAGACGGCATGACTGTAAAGGAGGGTAAGGAAGTGGTGCCCATGGCTGGAATGGAAAAGAGCATTTGGGCCTCAGCCAACAGGCCACATCTCTCCTTCTCTGATCTGCCTCCCCTTCCCTGGCTGCAGACACACTCAGAGTTCCGCCCAGGTGCTTACACCCAGCCCTCTGACCAAGGGCCTCGTCCAGTCTCTGTGCTGCCTCCTCAGTGCTAATGGCTGAGGCTTCCTAGCAGAGGTGCGGCCCCCAGACTTACCCCCCTGCCCCGGACAGCTCCCAGATGCCGGACTTGCTCCCAAAGCAGCCCAGACTAGGCACAGCCACAGAGGGCACGTCGGGAGGATGGGTCCTGGGGCCAAGGTCGACCTCTATCCACAGTGCCACCTCCCCTCCGGGCCCCAGACCTGGATCTAAGGAATTCTAGCAAAACAGCCAAGAGCCCAGAAGCCAGGCCTCTCCCTTAGACCCTTCCCCTACCTACTGTGCGTGCAGAAATGCTCCCCTCTCCACCAGCGGTCGCCTGCCATCTGACGGTGAGAGGGAGAATTTCCTGCTCTGGAGCGAGGGGCCCCTGACGAGGAAGGCACTGCTCCTGTCACTGTCAGATCACCCTGCAGGAGCCACAGAGCAGACTTCTCCCTCGCCCCTCTTTATACACCTTTCAGGGTGACGATGGGTCACTCCTCTGACACATGGGAGCCCCCTGCTCCAGGGGGCAGCACAGGACCCTGGGCCAGGCCCCTCACTGGGCCTGAGCCTAGGGGAGCAGCAAAACAGAGCCACACAAAACAAGAAAGGAGAATCAGAAAATCCAGAAAGTACCATAGTTTCATTAGCAATATGAGAGTTGTTGCATTTCCAAAATGAATAATTAGTTCAGTATGGGTTTTATTCTTAATTCCGTATGTTGGGCACCAGAATCTTTCCCATACTCAGGATGTGTAATGAGTCCAAATCCAAATTGCTATATCCCTCAACTCTTGCAAATGCCCCCCACAGGACACACACACACACACACACACACACGCACGCACACCCAACCCTGTGCCTGACAAAACAGATCTGGGTAGACGACCAATCAACTAGAGGTCGATTGGCACACAGGCCACCCAGGGCCGATGAAGGCAGGGACCTTAGTCACTTTGGCCATGAGAATGAGAGAGGTACAAAATAGTACAGAGGCACTAGCTTATGGCCACACCTCATTTTTTTTTCCCAATTTTAAAACATCTTTTTGTTGAAAAATAAGACCTTCTTTACGCTCATCTTAATTATTTCAATAAGTAAACTGTTAGATTTATTTTATTTTTTTACAGATTTGTTTATTTTAGAGAGAGAGTGGGGGGAGGGGCAGAGGGAGAGACTTTTCAAGCATACTCCCTGCTGAGCGCAGAGCCCAAGGCAGGGCTGTATTTCCGAACCCGTGAGATCAAGACCGGAGCCGAAATCACAGGTTGGATGACTGAACCATCCAAGTCCCCCTAAACTGTTACATTTATTTTAGAGTCCATTTTATTTTAGGGTTGATGCTGTTGTCATTGTGTTGAACAAGTTTGAAAATCCACTGGAGTGAGGAGGAAAGGGTGAGGCCCAGGACAGGGAAGCTGAGTGCGTCCCTAGAGAGAGGAGGGGAGTACAAATTACAGGCAGTGTCTCAGCGCAGGAAGAGTGTGCCTTTAGGCTTCAATGAATGGGCACTTGGCAGACAGGGTGGCAATGACAGACAGCAGAGGGGGAGGGGAGCATGCAGGAGCAGGGCCCCAGGCCACACTCAAGGAGTAGTAGCCAAGGGGTAGCTACTACACTCCTGGTCCCTTTGGAGTGAGACCCCTTGTATGTCCCTCGCACCGTCACTAAGGCCTCGGTTTATTTCTCCCAAGTTTCTCAAGTTTCTCTGCGAAGCATTCATTAACTCTGAATGTTCTGAACTATCTCAGCTGAGCTGATGCTTCAAAGCCTGGCCCACAGCAGGGGCCACATAGCAGGGAGGAGAGGGTCCGGGAAGCTAGCTGGGGCAAGAGCAGGGGTGTCACTTACCCAACTGCATTTGGCCTCTGCGACACCCCTACACATCCCCCCATGAGGCAGAGGAGGCTTCTGCAAAGTGGAGAGCATTTATTTAAGGCATCCCAATCTGGCGGGGGAGACAGGCCGTGTACCCCACTAGGAAGCCCTGGGTCCCACGGGACAGATAGAAGCCTCCCTCAGGAGGCAACTCAGGGCGTCTGGAAGTCGAGCTCTCTCCTTGGATGCGGGGGACCCACCCTCACTACCGCCAAATAACTGGATGTGACAGAGGGCAGCAAACCCACAAATATAAAAGTACGCAGTGCATATGCTCCGTATGGGGAATGAAGGATCTCCCCCGAAAGACGTAATCAGACAGGGGTACAGGCCTCCTGCCCTGGGGAGCTTGGCCCTGGGCACCCAGGCAGTGAGGGGGCAGGAGCCAAGGCTGGTGCACAGGACCAAGACAGAGCAGGGAGGCTGGGCCCCGCTGCTTTGTTTCATTTCGTCATTACATTTTGTTTCTGTCCCTCTGCAGTGAGGTCTCATTCTCAGGGTGTGGACAAAGGACTTTCTCACTTTGAATAAATGGAGACCCCCCACTGGTCTGGCTGAGGGAGAAGTAGTAGGGGTCAGGAATAGATGAAGAGGTTACAGTTCTGTCTCAGGAAGTTAGGGACACACATGGGACCTGCAAGGGCTGGCCTCACCTGCGTCCAGGCTGCAGTGTCCTTCAGTTGTCCCAAGTGCAGCCCACTTGGGCTGAGAAATTGCTCATGGAGTATTTAAACCTGTGGCCAGATTCCCTGTGACCAAGGCAGGCATCCAGATTGTCTCCCCAGGCTCACTCAGCTGAATGTCCCAGAGATAAACTATGAGATTACGGAGGTTAAAATCTTCCCACACCTTCCACCCTTCCTCTGTGCTCACCCCCAGCGCTGGGACAACTGGAGGCAGCCAGGCAGTGGGGATGAAGCCAGGGATTTCCTGGGGTGACAATGATCTTTCAGTTGCAGGCATCTTGGTAGATCCCAGGAAGAACTGCTCCCAGTGTGAGCAAGGTTGCCAGGGCTCCTGGGCGGCCCATTTACTGCAGGTAAGCAATTAGGGTGCTTCTCCATTGCTGGGAGAGAAACCCAGCCCAGAGAAGCACGAATAATGAGGTGACCTTTGGGCCCCCAAACAGGACTTTTTAGGGGAGGCCAACTCTCTCCTTATAGGCCTTTCACCTCCCGGCAGCTTCCTGATCCCAGGGAAGTTTCAGAGGGAGAATAGAACCAGACTTGGTGATGGAGCTGTGTAACCACACAACGCTGCTCCTGGCGTGCTGCGGGAGCCTCCTCCATTCTCCCCCACCCCTGCTAACCCCAGGCCACATACCCCAAGCCCCAGTGCTCCCAGGCCTCCCTGCTTCCCTGGGACATTGGCCCCCCCGACCCCAAGTGACCTCCTTTTCCTATCCTTTCAAACTCCTGCCCCCTGTTGATCTGACAAATCAAACCGGGCAGATGTGTCCCTGGCGGCTAATGGACATTAATGTGTTACCATCTCTGGTGACATGTGCCTCGTACAGGGACCTTTTAGAGCCTGGGCTGTAACCATAAGAAATATCTCTAAGGGAGGGATCTGGGCACAGGCCAGGCTAGAGGGAGTCACTGTGAGGCTGGAAGACCCCTGGCCACTCGTAGGCGCACGGGCCTGCCTGACCTAAAGCTGCATCGCCAGGGACGCAGAATTGCAGGGCCACGGGGACCCAAGCAGCTGAAGGGTTGATCACCCTGCTCATCCCCTAGCAGGAGGCTGCCTTGCCAAAGGTCTAATCAAATATTAAACATGGTCCGTAAACTTAAACCAGTGTCATGTCTGAGCGTGAGGCTCTCCCTGACAGCAGCCCGGCTCGAGGACATTTCTAGCTAGCTTTGCCCGGGTGCTGCGGCGGAGGCATCTTCATTCATGCCCCATTGGAAGCAGGAAAAAGGGAGACAGACGGGGTCCATGGCAGGGAGTGAGGCTCATGGCTTTCCTCCTCCCTTCTGTTATTCATTTCCTCTGATTTTTATCTAATCTCTCCTGATTGTTCTGGTGAAACTTAATAGACAAAGTGAATTTTTATTACATCATCAATATAATCTCCAGCTAATCAGCAGACACGGGGGCCACCGCAAGCCCTATAGCTCCTCATCTGGCTTCATAAATAGTGGGAACAATCACTGCCGAGTGTGACTCTTCCACCCCTTCCAGAGAGATCCCTCTCCCTGCTACTCCCTTCCTCATCCCCGGAGTTCCTGCCTTCCCGAGGACCCCCAGCCCCATTGCTGGTGCCTGGAGATTTCTTCCCCCTTCCTTTTTTTCAGTTTCTCCCTCCCAGCTTTAGCGGTTCAAATTACAAATCTGGGGCTGGTGTTTCGATTGCCGAAATAGCCTAATGTCAACTAATTCTGATCCTACTTTCCTCTGTGCTAGCAATATGATATGTCATAAGATATTATGTAATCCTATGGATCATGGTACATGCTATAAAACACATATACCAAATTAAGTCGTATGTTACACTGCACCTGTGTACTAGGCACTAAGGTGTTGGGGCAATTTAAAGTCAAACCATGCATATTACGTACTGTATTATGGATGCTAAATTATGTATTTCATTTATATTACAGTATGTCTTCCATTTATATAGTATTTTAATCTGTAAAGTGTTTTCTTTTATATTACCACTTTTTATTCCTATTGTAACCAGATATAGTTGATACCTTTTTTATAAAGAAAAATGGAAAAGGGATCACGAAGGAAAGTTACAATCTGGTCAAATCCTACCAGGATACCGCAGAGCAATTTAGGCTCAGAACCAGTGCTGGCAAGCCAGGGAAGGGGGCAGAGGCAAACCAAAGGGGGTAGAGGCCTGGCTGCAGACCAGCGAGGCAAGTTCCTGAGGCCTGGCCTGCTGGGCAGCACTTGGCCAAAAGGCAAGCATAATTTAAGAAATGATTTGTTGGGACACCTGGGTGGCTCAGCGGTTGAGCATCTGCCTTCGGCTCAAGGCATAATCCTGGGATCCTGGGATCCTGCATTGAGCAACCTGCAAGGAGCCTGCTTCTCCCTCTGCCTGTGTCTCTGCCTCTCTCTCTTGTGTCTCTCATGAATAAATAAATTAAAATCTTAAATAAAATAAATGATTAGTTTGGGGCTCTTCCCCCACAAACCTGCCCAAAGCTAAATGGAAACTGAGGGTACCCCCCCTTCTGAGACATCTCCTTGAGACTCCATTCAGTAGCATGAGACCATCTTCTCCCCAACTCTCCTAGGAGCCAGGCCATGCTGCTCTAAGGTGGTCTTGATTTCGGAAACCAGCAAACATCACTTAGAGTCAAATCTTGTAGGTAAGGTGGGTGATAATGCTCAGGAATCGGGCTTTGGGTGTCCACTCTATTAACTTTCTGTGGGAAGAGAAATCTGCTTCTCGCAGGCAGGTCAGAGCTGGCTCTGGGAATGACCAGCCACCCTTCACAAAGTCAGACTTGCAATTTCTGTGCAAAGGGCTGATACCACGGCTCTATTCAGAAGATGGTGTGCATGCACCTAGGAGTAGTGGGCAGGCTCCTCTAATTTGGGCCTGACAGTTCAAGAAAGGCCTCAATCCTCACAGGGGCCTGGAAGCAGGTGGTGTTTAGTGCTCTGGACACTGCCGGCTACAGAGGTGGCTGGTGCCCCACAGATGCACTGCACCCAGGAGTTGGACACCTGCATCTCTGCCCTGCTCTACTGCCTCACTCAGAGTCTCAGCTTCCTCCTCTCTTAAATCACTGCAATGACACCTGCTCATCCCACCTCTTAGGGTCATCATGTGGATGGAATGAGCTGAGATGAGGAAAAATGTGGTGAAAAAGTTGAAATCTCTGGGGTCATTGTCATGTGCTACGTGCCAGCACCCCCATCAGACCACAGGAAGCTCTGACAGTCCTGCTGTCTTGGAAATAGGACGACAGGATGACATCAGGGCTCAAGGATGGATGGGAGGGAGTATTGACCGAGCACCTACTACATGACACACACACACAGGGCTCTCGCTTATTTTATTTCATCAAATCCTTGTGACAAAACTGCGACAGAGATGTCAGTGTGCCCCTTTGAATGCCAAGGGAATGGAAGCTCTGAGGGCAGTAACTCGACCCAGGTTACGTGCTAGGGAAACGCAGAGACAGAATCGGCTCCTGAATTTGTCATGTTTTCAAGCCCACCACATTTCCATGATTGCAGCTCCCTTTACAGATGTAAATAAAGATCATCTCTTGCATCTCCTTCCTTTTACAGATGGGGAAACTGAAGCCATGTGACATTATAGGCTAATGTTTCTTTTTTATTTTATTTATTTATTCATGAGAGACACAGAGAGAGAGAGGCAGAGACATAGGCAGAGGGAGAAGCAGGCTCCTCACAGGGAGCCCGATGTGGGACTCGATCCCAGACCCTGGGATCACACCCTGAGCCAAAGGCAGATGTTCAATCGCTGAGCCACCCAGGCATCCCCAGGTTAAGGTTTCTTAAAGCTTTCCACTGTCCTCTATGGATCTGAACACACACACACTCATGCACATATACAGACATGCCAGAGATAACTGACACACCCTCATACAGACACACATCTACACACACATATAGACACACTCACAACTAAATACACATGTCGGAACACACTCAAATATGGACATTCAGAGTGATACCTGTACTTATACACAAGTACACATGCTCTCAAAAATACAGCTAATACCAATACCTGCACGGATTTCACAGACACATACGCATAGAAACATACACACACATATGCACACAGAGGTATACCTGTAAGCGTAGGCCCACACACTCACACACCAGTCCGTAATAAGGCTTAACTAACCATAGACATAATTTAGCCACAAAAGTCTAGTAGAAGTAAAACCAGCTGGTTTGGAGAAAGGCGGGACAGGGTCCAGCTCGGAGGCAGGGAAGGGGCACGGTGGGCCCCTCAACTCACCTTTCAGCCCTACAGAGGCCAGAAGTCCTCTCACTCACACCTGTGTGGCCTAGGAACCCCATAAAGGCCAAGGCTAAATTCTCATTAGAAATCAACAAATAAACAGAAGGTGTTTGCTGAGAATGCCGTCTGCAATATCCCTTCTGCGTCAACTCACACGATCCCAGCCAAATTTCTGCTCTTCTGACCATGACCAAAGGCAGGTTGTGGAGAAATTTGGGGCGGGCCTTCCAAGGGCCACCCAAGTCCAACACATTGGCCATGGCCAGGTCTCACGTAGGTAAGGCCAGGCCTGCGAGCAGAAGAGGTGCCTCAGGGAAAGGAAAGGAGAACCAGGAGGAGAGTTGCAGGTTTACAGCCAGTCTGACCTGGAGGCTGGCACACAGGCTGCCTCACTTTGAGGCTCAGAGCGAGGGCTGATGTCTGCACACCACGTCCTCTGGTGTCCACCCAAGCCTGCTCCCAGCCTGCAGGGCTCCTGTCATCCACGGGACTGCCCTTGGCTGAGGCTTGGCAGAGAAAGTGGCCCTGTTCAGCTGTACTAAGAGCACACACACACACTCACAGAAAAAGGTGAGCAATTGCAGGGAGCTCATCAGAGGATGGGAAACCTATGGTTTTCTTTTCTTTGGAATAAAATCCTGAGGATCTGGGAATGAGTTCACTAAATTTTCACCACTGAAAGGATGAGCAGACGAGGGGCAGGCCCACTTTGCCACATGCAGACTTGAGCCATGCGTGCTGGGTTGGTTTTGCGTTACCACTGCATGTGGCACACGCGTCCTGCCCTCTCCCTGGTGTACCTACAGTCCCAACAGGCTGTGAGGGCTGAAGCTTTGTGGGCAGCTCTGGGGACTGTGGCGGAGAGAGGGCTGTCAATGACTATGGTGTGGCTTACACTTCTGACACGTGGTGTGTCCTTTAGAGGCATGCTGTGTGGTTACATGTTGTCCCCTTGTGTTTTGCATTAGGCTCTGTCTTGTGAGTTTCTTGTGTGTGTGTGTGTGTGTGTGTGTGTGTGTACTGGTGTCATGTGTGTGTGTGTGTGTGTGTGTGTACTGGTGTCGTGTGTGTGTGTGTGTGTGTGTGTGTACTGGTGTCCTGTGGTTCGTCTGTATGTGTCAGGTGTAGGAGAGCTATGTGTTCTGCCCTGGTTCTGGAAAGAGAAGGGAGGATGCAGATAGGGCTGTCTCACTGTACTGCTCAGGCTGCAAAACTTGCTCATCCTGGGATTTGCTTTCCAGGTGAGCCCCACCCTTTCTTTCAGACCAAGGGTATCTCATGTGAGGAGCACCCTTGCCCCCATCCTAAAGCTCTGGGTCTTAGCAGAGCTCCAGAATCATCTGCAGCCTTCATTGCAGCTGCTGTGTGAACAGTGCGTGTGTGCGTGTGTGCGTGTGTGCATGCGCACATGCATGTGTGGTGTTGTGTGTGTATGCAGATGCACACACACCACCCTGCTGTGAGCATGCTGCAGGTCCAGACGGTGAACCACAGGCAAAGACATGTGTGCATGTATGTGCTCATATGTGCTGAGCGTATGCAAGCATATGTGGGCTGTGACAGGTTTGGGTGGGCCACTTCTTAAATGACAGATTGTGTGTATCTGTGATCAGAGTTTCTACCAAATGCATGTAAAAAACAGCAGAAAAGAGGAGTCCAACTGCTTGGGTGGGCACTCCTGCCATTCTCTGCCAGTGTGTGAGGAGGGGGGTCTTTCTGAGGGGCTCTGGCCGGGGTGTGCAGGAGGAGTGTGGGAAAGATCTGCAGGGAGGAAGGGTTCTGCACACGTGTGGTTGTGGGCAGTCAATTGAGTGGGACACTAAGTGAGACCGTGTCCCCCAGAGACCTCGCTGCTTTCCTGGATGCACGGCTGGGCCATCTGTGGCATTTTCTCACATTCTGCCCACAGATTCCCCTGGGACACCGGAAGAAGAGGCGGTTGGGGTTTCTGGGCTCCCCGGAAGGTAGCCCTGAGCACCCAGCTGCCCTCGGAGACAATTGCAAGTGCAGGGCCATGTGTAGGTGTATATGTGTGTGTGAGAGAGAGACACACACAGACAGAAACAGAGAGAGAGAGACAGAGACAGGGAGAGGGAGCTGGGGGTGCAGCAGCTCTGAGAAGGAGAGCTGGCCCTCCCCACCGCCTCCATCTGGGTGGGAGCAGATGGCGCTCAGACCTGACCAGCAAGGCCAGAGGCAGCGCTTGGAAGCAATGTGTCCTGAGGGAAGGACAGTGCAAAGGAGGGCCAGGGTGGGGCTCCAGAGAAATGCTTTCTGGCTAAATGCATCTCTGCCCTCTTGGATCTGTCTGTCTCTCTGTTCAGACGCACAGAGTCCCTGAGTCTAGCCCACACATCTACTACAGGCAACCTGTACCTTTGCCTCATCTCTGGGCTATTTGGGGGCTGATCCAGCTCCTGGGGTGCAGACATAAAGAGCAGGCCCTCCCTGATCCTCGCCCATGTATGAACTCACTTTGCTCCAGGCCATGTGTGGGAAGAAGGCCAGTTCTCCTTGCTTCCCATAGTGGGATCTCGGACACAGTTACCTCCTTCACTCATCTGAAGGGACCCCCCTACACCAACCCCTAAGTGTATGGCTCTGGCTCAAACCCAGGCTTGTCATCTGTGCTTTGCCTGAAAGTCTGCAGCACTCAGCTTGGAGGCACACCACGCGCTTAGGTGAGGCCAGACCCCGAGCCTCCGTGGCATTTACCAGGTCTGCTGTATCAGAATCCTCCGAGAATCTGGTGGGAAACAAAGATCCTTGCCTCTCTCCCAAGCCTTGGGATTCCCTGAATACAGGTCACTCATTCCCAAGGCCGCTGCAGTTGGAGAACAGCTCAGGGATCTCTGTGCATGCCGGTGCGTGGTACTCAGAGCCGCCTCATGCAGGCTCCCTGGCCCCATGGTCAGCACCCAGCTCAGGCTGTCAGAATGCTGGGGCGTCCTCCTGCCTCAAAGCTGGACACCCTCCCAGCATCCTGTACCTTCCTGTGCCCCACCTTGTGGCCCCTTCTTCCCCAGGGGCATGACCTCCCACGCTGCCAGGACCATGTGCTTGCACCATAGAACCCCTTCCTTAGGCTGTAGTCATAACTGCCAGAATGGCTATGTCCCCACCTGAAGGAAGAGGGCCCCGATCCTGCTCTCCTACATCTACCCTCATGTACTGGTGCACATACATGCACACTGCATGCAGATACATACACACACACACACACACACAGTGAATGCTGATACACACACAGATACACGCAGATGCACCCGTACAAGCACACACTGATACATACCTGGTTCAAGCTATTATGGTCCCACCTGCTCAGCACCTCACATAGATTCCTGGGCCTTCCCAGACCATCTTCAGTGGGAGCCAGGAACTCTGGAGGCGGCACAGGGGCTCTGAGACAGGCAGTGCTGTGGTCGAGCCCCAGTGGTCCCACTGACCAGTTGGGAGACCTGGGTCAAATCACCTTGCTTCCTGGGCCAGCCTCACTTGCTTTGTCTAGCAAATGAGAATATACAAACTGCCAAAATAGATTTATTTTGAGCATGAAATGCAGTGATCTAGGCACAAGATTTGGCACAGCACCTGCACCGTGGTAAGCATACAGCAAACGGTAGCTGTGTAACACATGTAAAAGGAAAAGAAGTCCAAAGGGCTCCCAACCCAGACACCTCCGGCTTTCCTGCTCTTGCCTCTGTGCCTCCCACCCTGGGACATGAGCTCCACCTGGGCTCCTGTACTCAGGCAGCTCTCCTCCCACCCCATCCACTCCATTCCCTTCTCCTTCCCCCAAACCAAGGCCTTCTCCTCTGCAGAGACTACAACGAGTCTCCTCCAGGAAGCTTGTGACAGCTGCAGCCTCCTTCTTCAGTCTCTGAGGCCCCTCGAGCCTGAATCTCCCACCCCAGGGCCCCAGAACCTCGGTGCTGCCCAGGCTGCTAGTGCCCATCTGGCTGGCCTCTCCTTAGCCTGTGAGCTCCCCAAGGCAAGACGTGGTGATGACACTGCATGCCCAGCAGACTTCCCCACGGGCCTCAATTGAGCCCATCTCAGGCACAGATCTCTGGTAGCTTCCTTCACTTCCCTGGAGGGAGGCTTACTCTGGCCCCAGGAAAACCAGTTGCCTTTTTAATATTAAGTTTAGTATAAACATTTTCCACTGTGAGCAATACTCATCATAGAAAACATACACAAGATGGGAAGGTAGCAAGAAGAGAAAGGCACCCCATTCCCACCTCTCAAAGATGACTACTGTGAATGTCATGGTAACATTCCACTTTCCTTAGGTCTGGCGGGCAGGTCCACCCAGGAGGCCCCTGCAACAGAGCCTGAGCTATTGCTCACCTACAGTGCAGCCAGTGCTGGGCTGCATGGTGTGCGAGGCATGGAAGGAAGATCCACAGCCCCCTGCCTAAGGAAGCTAGCAGGCTCCAGAGGCTGGCTCTGGGAAAACCGATGCCTGAAGCATAATTAAAACACAGCCTACCCTGACCCACCACCAGCAGCCTGACTTGGGATGCCCTCAGGTGCCCTCATTGCTCCCGTGGTGACCAGGGAGATGCCTGCTTCTGGGGAGGTGGGGCAGGTTGTGGCTGGGATTCAGAAGGAGATGGAGATTGGGGTTCTAACCAGGCGCCCCCTGGAGTAAGTCACTGGGCTCCTCTGGATCTCCATTTTTTCACCTGAGAATGGAGATGAGAGAGACTAAGCACCTCTAACAAGGCTTCTCATTTCACAATCTAGCACCACGTGATGGGAAATTAGTGCTGGATGTAGGGTCCAAGCTGGACAAGAATTAGGGACTCTTGGAGGGTGGGGGCAAGCGTGGGAGGATTTGAGGGGTTGCTCAGAGACCATAATAGGGGTTGAAGGTAACTGGAAATGGTGAGACCAAGTAGAGATTGGAGAGTCTGTGACTGGGGTTTGGCCATGGGTCAAAATGGAAATGGGGTGTGATAGTCAGCATGCAGTGGCTCGGGTTCTCTCCAAGAACAAGACGACGCCATGGCGGTACCATGTGGAGAGCACTGGGTCTGGAGTTTGCAGCCTTGAGGCTTAATCCTTGAGAGCTGTATAATGACCATGAGCATCTCAGTCCCGGAGCTCTGAGCTCTCAGCCTATAAATCAGGAATAACAGCCCCAACTCCATGGGTTATTGTAGTAATTAAATGAGAACATGTAGAAACACCTAGAATAGGCTTGTATAATAGTAATAATCATAATAACAAGAGAAGAATGCCTAACGTGCCTTTATCATTTACCATGTGCTCAACATGATAGCAAGCATTCTCAGGTGCTATCTCATTTAACACTCCCAGCTCCCCGGGAGGAGGTTGGATTTCTATCTCTATCCTGCAGACAAGGAAACAGAGAGTTTAAGAAACTCCCCAGGTCACACACTGAGGCAGTGGCAGGGCCAGGACGCCAAGCAGTGCCCCCGAGGGTCATATGCTTGATTGAGCTCGGGGCCAGTTGTGGTTGAGTCCCCTCTCCGGGGCTGAGGAAGTCTCCGTGTGTGTGTGTGAGCTCCGTGATGGAAGGTCAGGGCAGCCAGCTCCTGAAGTTCAGTGGATACACAGTAAGCACTCAATAACGAGTGTTTATTTATTTTTTCTGTTTACAGCTCTATTCCCAAAGTGAATTGTTTGTTTAAGTAAGGAGCATTTACCTTTATTACAGTCATTGGTAAATAAAATTATATTTGCATTTCCACAAATATGTATGAGTTTAATTAGTCTTGCAATTCGTACACAAGAGCCAGTCCAGGAAACACATTCATGAGCTTACACTTCCACCCCAGGCAAAAAGCATTCTCAGACAAACATAATCAGGATTAAATAATTCATTCATTCACAAATAGTTATCGATCACCTGCTCTGTGCCAGGCACAAGTCTAGCTGCCGGAGACACAGCAGTGACCAAGGCAGGTAAACTCCTGGCTGTCATCAGCTTACATTTTCCTGAGGAGACGTTGGATGATAAATTTAAAATCAAAATTAAAACCCTGCGAGTAAGTGCTGTGCTGAGGGTTCAAGCTTACTACTGGTGAGGCATTGAGTGACTGGGGCTGCCCTATCCTGTGCAACAACGGAGAGGTCTCCCTCAGAAACTAAGGTGAAGCTGACATCCAAACAACAAGCAGAGATGGAGGGAGAGAGATCTTTGGGCAGAGGGAGCAGCAAGTACAAATGTCCTGGGGCAGGAAGAGGTTTCATGTGTTCAAGGGATAGGAGAAAGCCCTGTGTGACAGGAGCATTTTGGGGGTGATGGGGGGAGAAAGGTGGGAGGAGGTGGGGTGTGGGCCATGCCAGGCTTGGCAGGTCAAGAGGGGGTCTGTATTACATTCTCAGTGTAGCAAAAGAACTGGAAGCAACATGCTGTTATGCACATTCTGCAAAGATCCTTCTTTTGTGTAGAACCAGCTGCTATGGAGAGCAGAGGTGGAGGTAGGCAGCCAGGGGAGAGATGATGTGCATGTGGATTAGGATGCCCAGAGGAGGTGCAGGAAAACAAGGTCCCAGGACTCATTGATGGATTGGATGTGGAGTGAAAGAAAGAGGGGAACCCAGGAAGCTCTGAGCCTCTCGGTGGTGAATGGTGCCATTTACTGGGAAGGAATGCGTTTTAGGAACCGGAGATCAAAATTCTGGCAGGGTTGTGCTGAGAATGGGTTAGAGGTACACGTGGAGACATTTAGAAGGCAGGTCAGAGGTGTGAGCCTGGAGCTGAGCAAAGATGTGGGCTGGAGGTATAAATGTAAGAGGCATCCGTGTTTCATGGTATTTAAAGTCATTTATATTAGAACAAATTAAACAGGACTCCATAGACGTGATCACTGTTCTCCAGTGTGGTCTGAACATCAGTGGGGTCACACATTGTGCGAGACACACTAAGAGGTCAGGCATGCAGGAAGCCTGAGACCAGATCTAAGGAGCCCTCCCCTCCCCAATCCCTGCCCCCACCCCCGCCAAGCTTAGCTCAGGTCTCTCCTTCCCATGCTCCTACCTAAATCCCTCGTGCTGCAGTCCCGATCCCTCTGGCTTTTGCCTGGGCCACTGCCCTGCCCTTTCTTGCAGCATCTCTTTCCCAGGATGCCAAGGTTGCATTCCGCCCAGGAGGGAGAGCGGGAACTGTCCAGGGGTGAGTCAGCCAGATTCACAGCGGAGATGTAGGTCGCCCAGCTCCCTCCTCCCTGCTCTGCGGTGGCTGAGGCCTCCCGCCCTGCCTGCCCCATCACCGGTGTCCTTGTGGCCTCTTGCCCCTGGTCTACCGCCCCTATCCCCCGACCCTGCCGGCTGGGTTCTCTGAAGCCCCAGAAGAGAAGCACTCTGCAGGGACTTCTGTTCGGGCCCCCAGAGCCACCACCAAATGCCTGAGGCAGGCTGCTGGCCCTTTTCCCCCTCTTTTAAAGTTAAAAAAAAAATTATAAAAGCAACACACAATGAAATAAGCTGATGTTTTACTTACAAATTGCAGCTGAAATGATTCACCCAAGCACCTGGGAGGCTCTGGGAGGCTGGGCTGGGGCAAGGGAACCTGTGGGCAGAAGGTGTCCCCAAGGTCCCAAGATGACCTGCAACACCCAAACTACTCTCCTGGGAGACCTAGAGCCAAACCGTCCTTCCTTGACACCATCATGACTACGCTTGGGTCAGAGCCACTGTCAGGAGGGTGGTCTTCAAAAGGTCCCCACAGAGTGGTGGGCAGCTGGAGGGCAGGACAGATAACGATGTGGAGAGGACACACAGAAATGCACTCGCCCTGTCACTGAGGGTACAGGGACAGCAACAATGGGTCTGCTGCTGAGGGCTTTGACGTGCCAGCTGCACTGCCCCCGTGGCCAAGCCGCCTCCCCGCATCCCCACAACCATCCCATAAGGCCGCCCGCTGGACGGCCCACAGCCGTGTGTGGCTGTTTATATGTACATTGAAATCAATTTCATTTAAATGTGATTAAAAATTCAGTTCCTCACTCTCAAAGCCGTGTTTCAAGTGTCATTAGCCACAAGTAAGTAGTGGCTACTGTGTAGGCTCAGACATAGAACATTTGCTTCCTTGCAGAAAGTTCTGTTAGCGCTGCTCTGAAATATCAACAGACAAGTAAGGCCCTGAGAGCATCATGCACACACATACTAACACGAGCATGCATGTGGAAACACGACGTGGGCAGGGGTGGGCTGCCCTGGGGTGTTCGCCTAGGTTTGGCACCCAGTCTGTGCATGAGCATTTCTGTCCGTCTGTCCGAGAGGTACCTAGTCCCTTTCCACCCGTCGGACATCCCACGGCCTGAAGGCAAATGTCAGGAACCACAGGCTCTGGAATCAAACTGCCTGGGTTCAAATGGTGACTCTCCCACTGTCTAGCTGTGTGACCTTAGGCCAGTGGCTTAACTTCTCTGTACCTCAGCTTCCTCTTTATAAAATAGGGATAATAATAGAGCCGCAGCAGAGAGTTGTTAGGAGCATTCCATGAGATAATACGTGCAAAGCTCTCAGCGTGGCTCCTGGCACATTGTGAGCTATTAATAACCCTTAGCTGTTACTGTCGTTTTCAGGAGGCAGCGTTTGCTGTGCTGGGGGAGCCTGGGAGAAGAGTCACGTAGGGGAGTGTGCGGAGAACTCGGATAAGACGGGAGGATCGCCTGGAGTGTAGGGGCTGGGATGAGCTGGTGCCCAGCTGCAGGGGAGGGGCAGCCCCAGTGCAGAGCTCAAGGGCAAGAGACTCTGTGGGGCAGAGATGGGGTGCTGATGAGGGGAGGTGCACACACAGGAGGAGGGGGAGAAACGGAGAAGCAGTTGGGCCCCCGGCATGGTCTTCACAGACTTCATCTTCCTGTTTTGCCCTAAAAATGTACTGGTTGGTGGAGAGACAGTCACGCTAGCCAGAACCGCTTTCTGGGTTCCTGTAAAGCAGCAGCACAGCTGTTCCTCCACACCTTGCCCTCCAGGGTCTAAAGTCCCACTTGGGAGCTGAGACCAACCCACAAGCGACAATTAGAATGAAAAAGAATCCGAGCCGTGGAGGCACCAGAGGGAATTTCTCGTCCACCGAAACATTTCAACAGGTATTTGTTGAGTGCCTGTTCGGTGTAAAGACAGCACCGTGGGTGCCGGACATGATTCAAAAAGAAAAAAGATGTGAGAGTCTCTGGCCTCAAGGGGTAGAGAGCCTGAGGAAGAGGCCCAAGGCCCCAGCTGGGCTGCAGAAGGTGAGGTGGACGTGCCACAGTGGGTGGGGGGCCTGTGGAGGAAAGATTATGCGTAGGAGCTAGTTCTTGACGTGGCCTCTGAAGGATGAGTAAGAACAAGAGGAGGTCCAGAGAGGCTGGGAGCTTGCCCAGGGCCACACAGCTAGCAAAGACCAGAACCAGGCCTGAGGTCCTTCCACCATGGGGAGATGAGGAGAAGGCACCACATCCCTATGCGTATGGTGCAGGGAGTGGGGCCGTCGTCGGAGGTGCAGGGACAATCGCCACCTCCCCTCAGCCAGCTCTGTCCTCTGTCCTGAAAACCGCCGGAAGGTCCCACCCAGGCGCGGGCTAGAGGCCGCCTGTGTTTTCAGATGTGGCCAGCAGAGGGCACCAGGAGCACTGCACAGCTTCAGCCAGAGAGTGGCTGCCCCCCGATTCTGGATTCAGAGCCTGAGGCCCACTGGGCACAGGACATAGACACATGCACACTCACACACCTGCATGGGGTGAGGCAATTATGGGACACCAGATGGGAGAGCCACCTGAGCAGCTGCCACGTGGACATGGGGCTCACAGGGGCACGCTTGGGGGACAGAAGTCTCATGGCCCTTGCAGAACCAGACCCATCAGTAAAGGTGGTACCTGGGGTTGAGCAAACGAGAGTTCTTCCATGATGGGCCTGAGCCTAGTTGTGACATAAAATGGTGTGTGTTCTGTTGTTCCCAGTTGGAGAAGTCGGGGTGGGGGGGGATCCTCCATCTGTCCCTGCCTCTGAGGTTCATCCTCAATCCCCCACAGACAACCAATGAGATAGAAAGATTCCTGTCAGTACAGGCATGTGGAGTCAAGGTGGAGAGAGCAGCCTGGAACGGTCCCCAAAGACCGGCAATTTTCATGTCCTTTAGCAGACGTGTGACAGAAAAGCCATGTCCTTTTACATAGAACTGACTGGGAACCAGCCTTCCCGCCTTAATGATAAAGGCCACTCACAGAACTTGGATCCCCCTTTTGCAGAAGACACCCCCACCACCCCCTGCAAGGACTTCCCAGGGACTCCTTCTCTTGAATAGGAGCCCTGTTCCCAGCTGAGCAGCCCAGGTCTTCAGAGTGTACATAGGTCTGCTTCAATTCAGCCTGGGGGACCTGTCCCAAACTCTAAAGGATGTGGGTCCAAATTCAGTTTTGCTCCTCACTCTGAGAACCAGCATACATCTGTTTTGGGAGGTGACAATTTGGAGACTCAGATGACCCTAATGATCAAGGTGGTAATAGAGCAAGAGATGACAGGGGAGGCGAGCAAGGAATGGAGGGAAGGGATATACAAGAGAGAAAGAGATGGGGCAGCCAGGAACACAGAGTGGCCAGAAGGGTGTCAGGAACACCAGGTTGAGGATGGGTGCCCGGCTGTGCCAGTCAGTCCCGCTGTGAGACCGGGCCAGCAACGACCAAGCGGCATGGTGCCACATCAGGTCATGTCTGTCCCCGGCTCTGCGTGTGTGAATCTTGTGAAGTCCGTCAGCTGGTGCACCCTGGCAAGGTGGGGGTCCTTTCCCCGGCAGCACACAGCTCATGGCAGCCGGAAGGTGTCATCATCCTAGTCTATCTCCAGGCCTGTGGACCTTTGAGTGCACGCGCATGTGAGACATGCGGGGAATGGCAGTCTACGTGAGACTGTGGCTTTGGGAGGCAGAGGCGCATGTCTGCAGGTCATGTGGGAGTACAAGGGAGCGGGGCAGAATGCATCAGACTTGCCAGGCCAGGGGTGAGGACCTTCAGTCCCGTCTCCACCACTGACGAACTCATGCCACATTCTCAGGGGATGACAACCTCTCTGGCTCCGTGTCAGCCTCTGCACATGCAAACGGCAGCCCCTGCCTCACTTACCTCGCGTGGATATTGTGACACTCAAATTAGGCAAAGATGTATAGGGAAGGCCCACGTACCACACAGGTGCCCCGTGTAGCTCTGCAGCTAAGACACCTAGCTCCGGCTAGGAAGACAGCTGTCGCTTGGCCAGTTCCCTAAGAGAAAAGGTGGGCAGACAGGAAAGCTCCAGGGAAAAAACAATTCTCAGCTGTCCAGGGTCCAACCCACCTTTGGGCCTAAAGCTTGTTCCCAGGGGCTTCCGAGGATACCGGCCTCGCCCCCCAGCCACACTGGCCAGTGCAGCACTCGGTTTTCCTGGGGAAGCCTGTTTGTCCCCCACCCTTCCCAACACCCCTCCAGGGAATATCCTCCCACCTCCTTGCTGCAAACCCCATGATTCAGAGAGTCATTTCCAAGGGAAGGAAGAAAGGAAGGAAAGGAAGGAAGGAAGGAAGGAAGGAAGGAAGGAAGGAAGGAAGGAAGGAAGGAAGGAAGGAAAGAGAAGAGAAAAGAAAAAAGAAAAGAAAAGAAAAGAAAATAAAAGAAAAAAGAAAAAAGAAAAGAAAAGAAAAGAAAAGAAAAGAAAAGAAAAGAAAAGAAAAGAAAAGAAAAGAAAAGAAAAGAAAAGAAAAGAAAAGAAAAGAAAAAAGAAAAAAGATACTAGGCATCAGGGGAAATTTCAACCACAATGTAAGTGGTTCCAGAGGAGCAGTGACAGCACCCTGGACGCAGCTTGGGGCTCCCAGCATTGTCAACACCATTCTCAGAGGAAGGGACATAAACAGGACATATGTGCAGGGCGTGAGGAAGATGAATGTTTCCCCAAAGTGGAAATTAAAGTTATCAATAACATTTTGTTGTCATTGTTGTTTAGCCACAGGGCCCTTGCGGCTAGAGGAACCAACAAAGAGCAAAGCCAAAGTTAGCAAGGGCCTCTTCGCTGGGGACGAATCCAGCTCTCTGCTCGGCATGGCCAGTGTGGGTTCCTACGGGGCCCAGCTCAGCCAGCGTTGTGACAGCAGGGCACAGCTGAGGGGACTTCTCAGGGTCCCCCTGTCCTGGTGGCTGCTCACCCTCCCATGGGGCTCAGGTTGGGATCCCGCACAGGACCGGTCACTTACTCTTCCCTCAAAGTCCCCATACATCTCTACATCCATAAAAAACACACTTGTGTGACTTCTGTCTGTAGCCCACACAGGCACACACCCACCTACACGGAGTGTGTACCACACCAGGTGATGGGTTCCATTCACTTGTCTTGTTACTCCCACTGTTGTTCTCTGCTATGGTAAAGTGAGTCGGGGTGAGGATCTTGCCATGTGCCTCTGCAAGTGGCACGGGGACTGTCGCTGTTTGGAAGTCTCAGCCTCAAAGCCACAGGACTGCTGGTCTTTGGGGGAACAGGAACAATGGGCTTCAAAATGTGTTCCAGATGGTGGCATGGGTCTTCTTTTAACATTTCTGAAATGACCGACTAGGAAAGGCAACAAAATGACGTAAATTAACCCAATAAGGTATGTACCGTCTTGTTGCTTTGAATATAAAGAGTGGGGTTGCGCCTCATCCAAATCATACGGAGATGTTATTTTTAATTCTAGAATTGCAAATCTTAGGCAGGAAGGATTGCCAGCAGGGCATTCCATAGAAGGAGAAGGCCGGGGTGCAGGGAGTCAGACGGGGCAGCTGGGGCCCCAGGGTCAGCCCTCCTTCGGACAGCTTCCAAAAGAGAGGAGTGCAGAGGGCAGCTTTCTGCAGGCGCGCGGTGTAGACAGCTCTGGTTCCCAGACGCTGCCCCTCGGGCTCCCCTGTTTCAAACAGCATTGTGAGTGGCCTGGCTCGTGCGGGGCTGCAGAAGGGGTTGGGGGAGGCTTGTCTCCTCTCCTCCAAGGCTGAAACCGTGCAGACAATAGGCCAGCACGGAAGTGTCTGCATTCATATTCAGTCCTCCGCCTTCTCTTATCCCTCGCTTCCCCTCCCTCTTCTTCCCCTCTGGCCCTGGGGATGTATTTTGCATCCTTTAAATGATCTTGTTTATTCTATGTGTCGGAATATAGTTATCTGAATATTAATTATGGCTTTAGTGAAGTTCATCGGTTGAATGCAGGAATTGAGAATTCCTCCTTCACTTTCAGCCACCTGCTTTGATTTCTCTGTTTATCTGCTTGACTGAGCTGAAATCAGTTTCTGTAAGTGAAAGTCGGCTGCTTGGAGCAGATGTTAATGCTCAGAAATAGTGTACGGTCTGCTATTAGCATAAGTAGCATGATGCTAATAAATAGAGGTGCGCAGTGCTGGTGGCGGTGGTGGAGGTAGGAACCAGGGGGACAGCAGCCTGCCCAGTGACTGAGCCTCAGCACTGCTCAGAGGAAGCGAGAGAGGCCGGGCCTGGGTGCTGGGCACATTTCTGCCCAAGTCAGCCCCACCCTCTCATCCCCAGCACCCCCATATGCAGCCAGCTGGGGGCCGATGATTAATGACGGTGAGGGTTGTAACCAAATTGTAGTGCCATTAGCACCAAGTCACGACTGACAACTAGATACATCATCTCTGAGGTTCCTATCCAGCTAACTAATTTAACTATGTGAATACGGGAAACGCTGCTCTGATGCCATAAAGCAAATATTGCCAAAGCCAGGAGCGCACTGGTGCCCGTCGGGAATGAGTGAGAGAGGAGGAATCCATCAGGACCTTGTGGCCAGGTCCACAGCCCTGGAAGGGTCAGAGATCCACCTTTGGAACAAGTCCACATCCACCCCATGGAGCCAGGTCTGGGTGGACGGCTAACAGTGGGGAACTGGTTGATCATGCCTCTGCCTCCAGGACCCCCCCCCAACCACTGATTCACTGCCCCCTGGCAGGGGGACGACAGGTGTCCAGCTCAATCAGAGAAGGACAGATGTGATGACAACAATGCCTCTATCCCAGCCCCACCCCCTGGCCCGAATGTCCCCCCTTTCTGCAGCTCCCGACTTTCTCCAGGAGAGGGACTTGCAGGCACTTTGATGAGAAACAGGTGGGCCTCACTTCTCACGAGAGCGGCTCCTGAAATAGTGGAGGCAAATTGTTATTACCTTCGGTTTTGTCTTCTTTCTTTCATTCTTTCTTTCTTTTTTTTTTTTATAATGAATCCTATTGAAATGTGCTGTGTTTGCTCATCAGAGGAGCCTTATAAGGAATCCTTTTAGAAATGAAAGATTCCTCTGCCATGTGAATAGACGCCTTTTACTTCATCTGGTTTGTGGGCTTGGGAGTTCCACAGGGCTGTGTTCCTTAAAGCCACCCCTTGAATCACCAGGTGGCTCATTCTCTGAATCAGAAAGCCCCCTACTCAGGTCACCCTCACCCCCACTGTAGGGGGCAGTGGCTGGGGAGGTTAGGGAGCAGGAACACCAACTCCATGATGGAAACGCTCGATTCTCAAACTTCTCACTTGCCATGCTGGAGGCAGAAGGTCTAATTGGCTCTCTGTGGCTCAGCCAATGTAGCCCCCCTCTGGGGTTCCCCAACTGTCATCCAGGGAATGGGGGATGAGCTCATGGGATCATGTCTGCGAAATTTCAGAAAACTTAAAAGCACTCTGCCAAGGTGAAGGAGACGTTTGTGTATTAGTACCTGAGTCACTCTGCCTTGAACCCACAGGCCCCCCACCCTGACAGAAGCAGAAGCTCAGAGCATGGCGTTCAGAGTGGCTGAGCCAGCTTGCTGGAAGGTTCCACACCCAAAGTGGCCACCCACACCAGTAAGCTCAGAAGAAAGTAATGGCAACAACCCAGATAATTCTGGGAAATTTAACTTCCATGAGACATATCCAGATAATAGAACCAGAAAGACAGACTTTGGCGCCTGAATGATTGTACAGTGCTCCTCTTTCTAGAAAACGCAGTAAGACAGTAACTTTAGATAATCAATGATAATTACCTAAATAGATAATATGTGCCCCGTGTACAGAGCACTTTCTCTTTTGCAAAGTTCTTTCTTTGCTTTTCTTTCTCCTGAAGTTTGTAACTGCCCCCTGAATGCAGTAGGATAGGAATGATTATCCCAATCAACAGATGAGAAAACTGAGTCTGAATATTGTTGTCAAGGGAGGAGTGCAGCTATTTCAATAGACAAAAGGCTAGGTTCATTTTTGTCAGAAAATTAACACCGGTCCCTTGACTTTTTTTTTCTTCCTTATCTTCCAGAAAATAAAAAAGTCAGACTTATGACCCAAGTGCTCTAATCTGCTTATCTCAAGTGGGAAAGCATATTTTTCCTTTGCATCCCTCAAAGAGGCTATTATCATTTCCCTTCAAGATCTGTGCTTTAATCGAAAAGCTATTTCAGATGTAAATGGGGTGCAGTCTCCCCCAAAAGATAGCATCCACCCCTCCATCCATTATTCCACACACCCTGGCCAAGGGTTATAAAGGTGACTGAGAGGCAGTCCCTGCCTGCCCTCAAAACACCTACAAAGAAATAAAATACAAAGCTGCATTTTCCCAAACTGCCACAGGAATGCACATTCAAAGTGCACGGAAGAAGAAAGGCTGTCTCCTGAGGGGATGACTTGGGGAGCCGCTCTGCGGGGTGTCCTTCGATCTTTGCCTTGATAAATGGATATGATTGCAAAATGCAAAGATCAGCAGAAGTGCCCTCTGCAAGGAGAAGGCGATCTGAGTAACAAGGAGAAGAGCCAGGCCTGGCTGGGCCAGGTGGCAGGCCTGGGGTCGGTGCACAAGACATTCCAGCCAGAAGTAACAGAGAGATCCTGACGGGAGCTGGGACGGGCCTAGGTCACTCACCACCCTGTAGTGACCAACCAGACCGGTGCCCTGCCCTCCCAACCTCCTGCGGCCCTGCACTCAAGAACTCCAGCTCCACTGGCTCCCCTGGCTTGGGGCCACATCCTACATCCCGAAAGCCCTGCTGGAACAGGCCCTCCAGCCTGCTGGGCATAGGAGAGCACCAGCTCCATGAAAGAAAGCTCCTTTCCCAAACCCCTTGCTCTGAAGACCCTCCCACCCCCAAGCTCTCTGCTTTCTTAAAGGTTTTGCCTTTAAAACAAACTGCTGTTATTAAATAAATAATTGATTTCCTTCCCCATTTTTTATTAATCAAAGGCTAATCAGAGCTGCAGATCAGCATGCAGCAACCAGTGTTAGCCACACGGAGTGGATATAATTCTTGCTAAAAAGCAGCGAGATGCTCTTCTGGTTTTACCTAAGTAGTCCCATCAAGGTGCCAAGTGTGATTTCCACGAGGCTTTGTGAAGTGGCCAAAAAGAGCATGGGTTCTGGGACTCCAGGTTGGCAAACTCAGCTCAACAGTCCACACCCCGGAGGAGTCCTGGGGCCTGGAAGGAGGCAGTTTGGGGAACCTGCTCCCACATGGGGGCGGGGGTGGGGGGACCAGCTGCTGGAGAGAAGCGCCTTCTGGCCCACAGCAGGTTGTCAGGACAGGCAGCTTGGGACTCAGCCCTCCTGGGCCCAGATCTGGGCTGGATGGAACCTGCTCTGGGTTGAGGCTGAGGGCCCCAGAGCCCCCTCGACAAGCCTGTGGCTTCACCCAGCTCCTGCTGTCCCAACTCCCAGTCCCAGCAGACAAGACACCTTCCCACTGCGTAGCCATCCCTTGCCTACACCACCCCCAGCTTAAAGATACTATTGGCAACATCCTGGTTCTACGACCTGAACCAGATTCTTATCAGTCCTTTTTTTTTTTAATCCTGCTGACTTTTTTCCTTCCTTTTCTCTCTCTCTCTCTTTCTCTCTCTCTCTCTCTCTCTCTCTGTACTTATTGATCCCAAACGAGGAAAAAGTCTATTAATCCTAAACCCAGAGAAGATTAGAGATAGAGCCGAAAGGGCTTGTCAGGACAGAGCCGCACAGGCATTATCTCCTGGGAAGGTGACCACGTCACCAGCAGAAGGAGGAAGGAGAACAAAGGAAGTGAAACAAAGAGTGGCCACCCCAGGAGGCAAATGTGATGCTGAGGAGGATCCTCCAATCTCAGCTTTGCACCCACCTCCCACCCTCCCTCAGGACGGGATATTGGGAGGGGGCGAATGGCATTTGGTCCTAGAGTCATAGCCCACCCCTGCCAGCCCTTCTCCATGCTCAGAGCACCCCCCAGGGCAGGTGGGAGGGGTTCTCATCTCCACTGAGGCCATGGAGACTTGAGACCTTGCCTGGGGTCACCCACAATCAGGATAGCACCAGGCTGACGGCCCCGTCCTGTCCAATATGGGGAAGTCTATTGGGGACCATAGGACTACTGGAGTGGCACATGGCAGGGGAGCTGGATGACCCACCAGAGACTTCAGGGGAGTTCCATAACCTTTCTCTGCCTCAGTTTCCACCCTTATAAAACAGATACGATAATTGTAAGAACCTTACACAGTTACAGTGATAATTATACGAGATCATATGTCTGAAGAGCCCACGTTAGTCTTATTATCAATAAATAATTATTATTACACCTTCATCCAAAGTTTGGGAAGAGTGTGGCCCACTGTCCTCTGCAAGATGGACAAGGGGTGCAGTCTTTAGGGACAATACAGCCATGTGTCAACACTGATGTAACCAAAAGACCTCGGATCTGTGCAGTGACTGTCATCCACTCTGTGTGTGGACTTCAGGGCAAACCCACAGAACTGGCCATGGTGGCCCCTGGGGACCAGGGCTATGGGTCTCAACCTCCCTCCACACTGCTCTCCTCCCTGACTAAATCAGAATCCCTTGGAGTGAGGCCCAGGCACTTTTGTTTTTCAGGTGTAGACACTGAGGTCAAGGAAAGTCAAATGTGTGTCCAAGCTGGGGTGGCTATGGGGTGGTAACTGGGTGCCAAACCCCTAGGAATAGAATCTAGGTCCTTGTCCTCCAGACAGTATCAACTCACAATCTCCCCCAGGTCAGCCCTAGCTTTTCCAGAAATCTACCAGCTGCTTGCAGAGCAAGTCCAGAAGCTTCTGGCATACATGACGATAGGAAGGCAAGGCAACAGGCCACCTCACCTCCTAGAATGCCTTTTTTCTCTTTCAGTTCCCTTGACTCCATTCCTCTCCCATTTCCTCCATGTTGGGGCTGGTGCTGAACTGTTTGGATGCTAGCTGGTTTATATGTTTCCCCATAGGTCTCCCTCATGCAATGAGCGTGCTGTACTTGGTCCAGCCAAGACTGGCCTCCCCAAGGTTAAAGACAGTGTCTGCAGGCACATGGGAACCTTGACCCATGTCATCTGGGAGGGATCACTGGACAGATGTTGAACTCTGTGTCCTGCTCACCTCTCAGGCCAGGAGCAGGCTCATTGGATGAGAGGAAGAAATCAGGCTCATCCATTCAAGCACTTCCGGAGGACCAGATACATGCATTACGTCATTCGTTCTCCCACAAACACTGGGAGGCTAGAACTATTACCATCTCCATTTTACAGATGAGGACACTGAGGCACAGAGCACTTGAGGGACTTGCCTGGTCAACAGTGGTCTTGAGAGTCTGATTCTTAACCCTGTGCTGCACCCCCTTCACAGGTGGGGGTCCTACCCTAGAGCTTCAGTCCCCTGGGAAAGCAATTGTGCAGTTAAAAAAATAAAGGGATGAGCTAAGAGCAGATGGCTTGTTTGTTGTTTATTACCTACTTGAAATTTTGTCAATTAGACTCCAAGTTACCGATTTACAGAAGAAAAACAGCAAGAGAGGCAGCTGGGTACAGTGGGGGGAAATGCTGAACTAGGAGACTGCAGTGGTGAGGTTTTTAAATTATTATTATTATTATTATAAAAATAACACATGCACATGGTAAAAATGCCAAGGGGTATACAATGAAGCATGATTCTCCCTCCATTCGAGACCCCATCCCACTTGCCAGGAGTGGTTTCCTAGGTATTCTTCTGGAAATATGTCAAGTATACACAGGCACAGGCAAACACACCCACGGACACTTTCTATGGTGGAAAATGGAATATGCTGCCCATGCTGCTCTGCACCTTGACTTTTGACTTTCCAATATATCTCAGATCTTTCCAAATCGGCACGCCTAAGGATCAGCTTACTCTATTTAGTAGCTGCAGAGTATCGGTTGTCCAGACATGCACTAATTTATCATAACCAGGTCCCCACAGATAGACAATTAGGTTCTTTCTAGTTTTGCTTTATTTCATTACAACTCACACACAATCAATAGCTTTGTGCACATCTGCTACACACATGTACAAATCCACCTGTAGAATAAATTCTGCCAAGTGAAACCATTTCAGTAGATTTGAGTATTCTATATTTTGACCGACATTGGCTTCCAAAGACATTCTGTCAACTGAAGCTCTCATTCGAATTTTTTTTTTTTTTTTGAATCCCCGTTCTCCCAAACTCCTTACTCACATTGTGTATAACCAGAAAACTGTCTTGGCCAAGACTCGGGTTTCAATTCCTGCCCTGACCCCGGCTACGAGGCCTTGACCAAGTCACTGCAGTCCTGGGCCTCAGTTTCCCCACCTAGTCTCTGACGGTCGGCCTCGCTGATCTGTAAGGACGCTTCTAGCTCTTCCCATCTGTGATTTTAAGTATCTACCCTGTGCCTGCGGTGTGTTAAAACTCTGCGGGGACCCATGAGTTCTCCTAGCCTAAAGGAATCTAAAATCTGGTTGGGGAGGAGAATACACCCTGCGAAGATGCAAGGAGCAACTGGGGACAGTCTGAAATCAAGCGCAAAGTTGTTTGGTGTAGTCCACAGGCTTGTGGAAAGTCACGGAGAGCAGTGTCAGGAGCCTGTGGCCAGAGTGAGCAGGCAAGGCACTGAGATTGTCGGCTGGAAATGACAATAGGAAACGTTTTATCCCCTTCCCTCCTTGAGCCTGGAAAGCCCACCACCATCCCCACCACCCTCCCCATCTTCCCCACTATCCACTTGTTTTCTCAAGGGGACTGAAGCCCCGTGGTGGTTTGTCTCCCAGCACAGTATGAGGTTCCAGTTCTATGAGGATCCATGAGGACCCATGAGGATCAGGTCCTACCCCAGCAGTTTCACTAAGTACCGGGCTCTTTGTGGAAACATCAGTTCAGTTTACTATTATAGGGAAAAAATGTACATATAAGCCTCCATTAACCCAAGTTCTCAGAAAATGGAAATTTCTAAATAATTCCATTTTCTGGGTAATAAAGGGTAAGAAAGAGTTTGGAGGAAGCTGGAGCTCCTCACTTGCTCCTGTGGGCCCTGGCTGGTGACCGTCTCCAACAGGGCCCACACACTGGGTCCCCTGGGCAGGCAAGGCTTCCTGTAGCCAGAGGTCACAGGTTGGAATGATGGTGACAAAGTGTCAGGGAGCTCAGGCTGCGGTTTTGGCTTTTGGTGTGCTCTACAAAGCACAGGGCTTGCTGTTTTCTTCCTAACAATTGCCTTCAGTTGCAAGGGATTTGGCTCATTTTCCCAAAGTGGGGGTAGGGACAGTGGAGAGACTATTGCAGGGGGTTGAGGGTCCTTCTAATTGAAGTTATGCTGTTTGGGGCTTGCGTATATTAATAGTATTAACCATAGTTTGCTACAGCTGAAGAGCCCTTTAGTTTAACTTTTCGCTGAATAGATAAGGAAACTGAGGCCCAGAGAAGCGGACTGGCTTGTTTCTGAGCTCTTAGAGAATCGGGGTGGTGACCACACCCTATAAAACATGCTCTTTCGGGATCACCACGTTACATGACTTGCACTTAAGGGCAGAGCTGAGTTTCAAACTATATCCACCAGACACCAAAGCTTTTCCCAAGAGTTCCCCAAGGCCCTAGCAGTCCCTACTCTCTGGGCTTTGGAACCTATAGGAGGCCGATCTTAGAGTCTATATTTTAGAGGACACGTGGCAAAAACCCTGAGATGAGCTGTTGGTATGAAGGATGCTGCTCTACAAGCTGCTTTCAATGGTCCAATTAAAAAAATCAGTCTTAAAGAATCATCCTACTTTTCATGCAAGTGACTATACCCCATATCTCCCCCCCTCCTAAGCACTAAACACTGGGTAGAAGAGCTCAAAAATACTTGCCAGTCCCTGTAGGTTATAGGCAGACTCACAGCCAGGCAAATGTCAGTCACCTCCCTAGGTGTAATATTTACCTCCTTTGAGGGGTGCTTGTGAGTTGAAATAAAAGCACCCTCTAACATCCTTAAAGGCTGTGTCACACTGTAACTAGGAGTAGTCCTATCCCGGCCCTGCTGCCATCTGGCCATGCTGTGGTTCTCTGCCCCTGCTCCTCCACAGGGAAAAAGAAGATAAAATCATTTCCACGCCACCTACCTTCCAGAGCTGTGGGGATAACTGAGGTCAGTGGCTCTAACTTCAGTGCTCTTCAGAGGAAGGCTGGTTAAACACAGGTGGCCAGAGCCCCTCCCCAGAGTTTCTGATTCAATAGATGGGGGAGGCCCAAGAATTTTGCATTTCTAATGGACTTCCCAAGGTTACTGGCCCTTACTGCAGGTCTGAGGCCACACTTGGAGCACTGTGAACTTGAGAACTTGCAAAAGGAATTCTTATTATTGTTTAAAATTTTGTAAAATGCAGGATCCTTCTTTAAAGTAAACAAGTACTATTTACTCCTTCCAACATCGTATCTGAAAAATTCAAGATTTCTTCAATCTCATTTGCTTCTCTAAGAACCCAAGGAAATGGGGGATCCCTGGGTGGCACAGCGGTTTGGCGCCTGCCTTTGGCCCAGGGCGCGATCCTGGAGACCCGGGATCGAATCCCGCGTCAGGCTCCCGGTGCATGGAGCCTGCTTCTCTCTCTGCCTGTGTCTCTGCCTCTCTCTCTCTCTCTGTGACTATCATAAATAAATAAAAAATTAAAAAAAAAAAAAAAAGAACCCAAGGAAATGTTAGGGGATACTCTAGACCAATCAGCCAGTCACCGGAAGCGCCCACACCGGACAAATGAGCCTACTCCCTCCCCTAGAAATGGTCAACTCAAGAAACCAGAAGATTCTCTCCCCCCAAAAGAGAAATGTTAAAAACTTGTTCATGTCCAGAACATGAACATGTCTGGCCCCTACCCTCACCTCCAGCTGCACAAAGCTAGTCCCAGACACCCACACAAACATGCAAGGTTGCTCCCACTCCCCTCCACACACCCTGAAACCCACCCGCAAAGAGAGAGGCTCTGCTGGCCATGAGCACAGCTGGCTCCCCATCTAGAGGTGGGGGTCCTCTCCTAACGTAGGGCTATTGTGTGACTAGGAAGGAGCAAATTCAAAATGGAAAAAAGGATTCCCATAAGTCATTAACCCCAAATCAGAAGGGCCTGATGCTGGTTCCCAATGGCGAAGACACGTGTTAATGGGAAATCTGGAGGGAGGGCCATGGGCCTCGGCAGCCGGCGGTGGCAGGGCCGGTCACCACGGGGCTCCGAGGGCAGGGCGCTGGGGGCACGGGCGCAGCAGCAGCCGCCGCGGTGGCGGGCTCGGGAGGAAGGCGGAGGCGGAGAAACACTGGAGACGGTGGTCGCAGGCACCGAGGGAAGAGGAGAGGTTGTAACAAAGAGAAAAAGGAGGAGGGCAGGCCGAGGCGAGGGCTGGAGATGCAGAAGCCCCGGGGGAGGAAGGCGGGCGCAGACCAAGGCGGGCCAGGCGCTCGGGTCCCCGCGGGGGTCGCTGACCTCGCCCGCAGCCCGGGGCCCGCGGCCCGCAGCCCGGGGGTGGGAGGCGCGCCGGGGGGGGCCCACTCGGTCTTCTCCGCCCCGCTCCCTGCCCTTAATGGCTCGGTAATTGATTGGCCCCGCGTCCTATTTTCACCGCGGGCGGCCGGCGCCAGAGGTCGGCTAATATCAATATTTCCCGCGGCTGCTCCGCGGTCTACATCCTCCTGCTCCGGGCCGCCCCGCCGGCCGAGAATTTACCTTTGGTTTAACAAGAAGTGGGAGCTGAGTCAGGGATTAGGGCTTGTCAAGTCAAGTCAACACAAATAAAAAAAAAAAAAAAAAAAAAGGAGAGAGGGGAGGGAGGAGATGGGGAAAGGGGAAAGACATTCGTCTACGCGGGGAGCAATCACGACAGCCTGGGGTTAATTGTGGGGAAGAGGAGGGAGGAAGACAGGGAAGGAGGAGGAGGAGGCAAAGAGGCAGGGCAGGGGAGAGATGAATGAGGAGGGAGACAGAAAGGGATTTTAAAAGACCATGGAATCCTTGTTCCTGTGGTTGGCATTTGAAGCCATCTGTAATTGGCTTTTCCCTTCTTCCCACCCACCTTGTCACCCTGCAGCCACCAACACCACTAAGCACAGGCACCCCTGCAGCCTGACCCATTTCCTTACCTCTCCCTCCCCCATAATATTTTCTGGTCCTACTTTAAGTGGCTTTTTTTCTCCAACCAGATGTGACTCATTCAAGGCAGAGAGAAGAACTAACATTTATGGAGTATTGCTGTATGCCAGGCACTGTGCCAGGTGATAATCAAATATTAGCTCATTGAACCTCCTCAGCAGCCCAGAAGACAGGCTCCATGGGTGCAGGGCAGAGTCTGTCTCCTACCCTCTGCACAGCACCCAGCATAGCTCCCATAGCTCATTCACAGTAGCAGACTGTTGAAAGATGGAATAAATATGCAACCGAATGGCAGCAATCCGTGGAGCACAGACATTGTGGATGCTCAGGGAGCACTAGTGAGCTGCCCACAGCCACACTCTTTCCTCTCCCTCACACCCCCTGTCTTCACCTCCTGTTGACTGATTAACTGTAGATGATTGATCTGCGGTTCTCTGTTAAAGACAGTGTAGAGACTCAAGTTTCACACTGGGATGAAGAACCAGGAGGGATTGGTGGCAAGAGACTTTGTGAGACAGAGCAGGGAAGCCAAGAACCCCCTCAAAGTGGGAGTCCTCTCAGCAGACCATGGGGGTCTCTACCTCTCCCCACGACCACTCAAACCCTAAGCGGCAGGAGTCTGTTGATGAACATCCCATGAAGTGCCTGAATTTCCCAGAACCACACTGGGCAGTTGCCTGCTAGTGGTACTCCTCCAGCCAGCCTGTCTCCCAAGGCTGGGTCACCAAACTTCTTATCCTTAGTCAGAACTACAGGCTTGTATCTCAGGATCTCAGAGCTGGGGGCACCCGGGAATGGCAACACATGGCAGGCATAAGTGGTAAACAGTAGAACTTCCTCTAACACACTGATGAAGACTGCAGGGGAGGTAGGGGGGGATGAATGAATTTCCTGATAACATCCAGGGCTGCTCTGAGCCCTGCTCCTGGCCCCAAAAAAGACCTGGAAGAGCATGAGAGTGGACCCAGGTCAACTCTGACCCTTCAAGAGATGCCCAACAGCTGAACCTTCTAAGGCTTCGCCAGATCCATGGGGTCCCTATGTCTGTTCCTTCTCTGATCAGAGTACTGAAGAGTCCAAATCCAGAACATCTGCACATGTGCCCAGCCACACACTGAGCCCTCAGGAACAAAAGAGGAAAGCAAAGCAGTCCCCACCCCCACCTTCTCAGTCTAGTAGTAGAGAACAACCCCACGCACTGCAAACCAATTACAGGACAATACAAGGAGGTGTTACAAAGAACATCATCCTGTGGTTCTTCAGCCTGGGAATTCAGCAGAGTTCAGAGACGGAAGTGCTCAGTGTGGTTGGACTGATTGGGATGGTTTCCTGGAGGAAGGGGGATATGGAAGGGGTGAATGCAGTGCCAGAAACTAGAGGCGTATCAAACTGATGGGGAGACCAGGGAGACCAGATATTTCCCTGTAGAGTGAGCTCAGAGAGGCTGGAAAGAAGACAGAGATCAGAGGTATGGCCTCAGGGCCTCTGGTGGGCCCTGCTGCCCTGTCAGCAGGTGTAAAGTGATGATGGGGCCTCCGTGATGGCCTGGGGCTCTCTCAAACAAACAATCCTGCACCTGTTGAAAATTCCTCTGCAATCTCCCTCATGATGAGAAGCATCATACCTTTTACAGGCTCGATTCATTGCCCCCCTCCAACACACACACACACACACACACACACACACACTATCTAGTCAGACCTAGCAGAGTCTCAGCAGACAGATGAGTAGATTTCCCCTTGTGATGGATTCCTGAATCCAATCTCGGTGCATCCCCCATCCACGTCAGCTCTTCCTGGGTCCTGGTTGGCTAAGGGCACAGGGAGATAGATGCTTCCTGCCGTCTGGAGCTCACATCTGGTACAGGCTAGGAGAGAAGAGAAGCCAAGATGGTCAGTGTGCTAAGTGACAGACTCAGTAATTATGGCAAGGGCAGGGACACGGGGACAGGAAGGAGTTGCAGGAGTCAGAGGGAGTGGGGCCCATTTAGAAAACAATGGAAGAGCTGCCCTTTTGTGAGGTGTCACTGTGTGTCCTGGGCATCTGGCTTGTAGGAACTGACTCAGGCTTCACATCTATACCACAAGGGAAGCACCATTTCTCTTCTCTTACACATGCAGAGACGGAAGCTACAGGAGGTTAAGAGCAGAGGTTAGTGCAGAGATGGGGTTTGACCCCAGGGTTGCCAACTCGGGAGCCTAACTCACTGGGTGCTGAGTGATGATAACCTGCTGTAACCAGGTGGCTGGAGAAGACAGCAAGTCCCTTTGTGACCTAAGACAAATAAAGAGGGACACTTGATTTTCCTGTGTTCCAGAGCGTATGTGAGATGGTGTCCTCTGTTCTCTAGGACTGTCACTCCTTAGGCCCTCTTGCCTGCTTGGCAGGATGAAGGACAGGTTTTCACAGGCAGACAGGAGAGGCCAGGGTCACCGTCGGTAAAAGCGCACCCAGCGCTGCTCCTGCCGCCCAGACGTGTGCTCTGATCCTCCGCTGAAAATGTCACGCAGGAGACAGGCACGCTCTGATCTTCAGAGAGCTGCGGTGCATCTGTGATGACATGTGGGCATCAAGATTTGCATATTTATTATAGATAAGCTGTCAAAATGTATGTTGTCAATTTCACCTTATACTCCAGATTTAATGGTGCGCGTAAAGGACAGAAAATCTTTAATATTAATATTAATATGATTTTAGATTATAAGACCGCATTGTAGATATCAATCAGCCAACCCTAAGGACATGTCACTCAAGTTGATATAGTTTATAGAAAATTAATGTAATCCATCCTGTATGATCTATTACAGGGGCATGAAGAGAAAAAAGAGCGTGTGTGCTTGGGGCGGGGGCGGGGGGGCCATGATTACTTGCCACAGTTCTCCATACGTGCTCATTTGCGTCCGTGCCTGAAACATCAGAGGGGATTCAGCGGATTTCTGACTTGGCGCAGAACTCGGGCATTAGCCGTGCCAACGCTGTCGCTTTGCTGTGAGGAAAGGGAGGCCCCACAAGGGGAGTGACAGGGCCACAGTCATTCAGCTAGTTGGTGGACTTCGTGGGGGCTCTCTCCTCAGTCCCCAGGATGTGTGCCAGGGCTCCCTGACTGTCCTCCCGCCCTCCCCCTCCTCCCCTACTGGAGGCTGCCTGGGCAGGTGGCTTCTTCATCTGTTTTGAAAGATCCCAGGGATCCCCTGGTCCTTCAAAGGACTCCTCCCTATGCTAAGGGGCCTGGAGGGTGTTGGCAATGTGCAGAGGAGCTTTCCTGGTGATCGCAGAGGTTCCGGGGGAACTCCAAAGCCCCCACTGCTCAGCCCACCTGTGTTCTGACACCTGAGGCTCTGGCACCAACACTCTCCTCACTTAAGATCTCCCATGGGCATGGCCGTACGATGGGATTCATGCAGGACCAAGACCTGCGTGATATCGTTAAGACTGATCCCTCTAGGTGGGAAGGGATAATCCCAGAAACGTTTTAGGACCTGAGCTAAAGCCCTTGCCCTAGCGATTGGTGCTAGCAGCACTAGGCAAGCCCTAGGGTTTCTGAAATGGGCTTTTTTTGTGCCCGGGTGCCAGCCAGGCTAGATGACGCTACCAGAGAGTACCAGTGGTCCCAGGACACCCAGCTCTGCTCTCAAGTCCTGTTATACCCCCTGCCCACCCACACCCAACTGGCTTCAATGATGCAAGGGGGAAAAAATCAACTTTATTTTCCATACAACCACCCAAAGTCTATAGCCCTCTGCCAACTGGGTCAACAGGTAACCCAAAGCCCTTCTGGACCAGAGAGACCAGCTCCAAAATCTGTTCGCTGAATTGCTCAGCTATAAAATAATGGTTGCCCAAATAGTCCTTCTCTGGGCCTTCGTTTCTACACCATAAAATGAGAGCGAGGAGACATGCCGTATGTAACTCACACATTGCTGGGCATGTCCTCTGAAAGGTGCCAAACACACACGGCACTCAGGTGTGGCTTCTGCAGCTCTGGGCCTGGAGCCCTGGTACTGTTGGCCTTGCCGGAGGGCCCAGGATGTGGGCAGAAAGAAGGGGTTGCTCCCAGGAGCTAGGGAGGAACAGCTCATTCTTCTGGAGTCAAGCTCAGCTAATGTGAGTGCCTAGGGCTTGAGAGGGGGAAGTACAGACTAGGGAACTGAGGGACAGTTTCTGTCATCTGCGCCCCCCCCCCCCCTCAAGGGCCTCGAGCTCTCTGGAAGCTTTTATCCTACTAGAGGGTGTAGAAGCAGCAATATCTTGGTGCCTGAGTGTCCAGAGTGACAACCTCACCAGGGCTCAACGGAACACCAGGTCTCCCCCCAGGATTCCAGCCCAGAAATCTGCCCATTCAGTCCAGTCGCCAATTCCTGCTCAGGTTCCCTGGTGTACTCACCTCCCTCTCAAAGAATCAGGCAAATCCTGGCTGGAGTAGTTTGTGACCATGGAGCTTATATACCTCCCATACTTCTTTTTTTTTTTTAAGATTTTATTTATTTATTCATGAGAGATACAGAGAGAGAGGCAGAGACACAGGCAGAGGGAGAAGCAGGGTCCCCTCAGGGAGTCAGATGTGGGACTCAATCCCAGGACTCCGGAATCACGACCTGAGCCAAAGGCAGACACTGGACCACTGAGCCACCCAGGCGCCCACCTCCCATACTTCTTATCTGAAGTAAGATTAAGGCTGACAGGGCTCCATAAATCACAGAGGCATAGAGGGCAGGCAAGGCCCAGGCCACTGGGGGGGCCCACGGACCCTCATGGACCCAGACAGATAGACATACTCTGGACCGCACACAGATCTGGGCATCTTACTTACCTACCACTGCAGAGGGGAACACCTGAAGCATTTTTCATCCTGTTCAAACTACAAAAGCTTCCTTGGGTACCCTTGTGTGAGTGATTCCGTACAATGGCAAAATGCTGATAGGAGGAATTTTTTTTTTCTTTTTTTAATTTCCCACCGAAGGCTAGGAGAAAGATGACCCACCCACGGCAGGGGGAGGAAGGTACAAACAAAGCTGGACAAAATGAGGAAGGTACGCCATCCTTGAGCATGCTTCTTCCCCCCAGGAAGTGCAGCGAGGTATGTGAGAGTTTGGATCTGGGAGAGCATAGCCATCTCTGGCCCCGTTGGCTCAGAAACCTGGCAACTCACCCCATATCCCTCTCTTCTCACCAGCCGCTGTTCTGGGGCCCAGCTATTACAGGTTTAAAGTGGAGTGAGTGTGGGATCCCTGGGTGGCGCAGTGGTTTGGCGCGGGCCTTTGGCCCAGGGCGCGATCCTGGAGACCCGGGATCGAATCCCACGTCGGGCTCCCGGTGCATGGAGCCTGCTTCTCCCTCTGCCTATGTCTCTGCCTCTCTCTCTCTCTGTGTGACTATCATAAATAAATAAAAATTTAAAAAAAATAAATAAAGTGGAGTGAGTGGACACAAACCTGAGCATTCAGGGAGAAAGGAAACACAGGTGGGGTTGGGGGGGCACCCCCACTGTGGCTGGGCTTGCAGGCTGCCCACCTCTCTGTGGGCTGTTAGCACTTCCAAGGGGAAGTAACACGAGACAGGTCTTGGTTCCATCAAATTAATAGATTCTTTTTTTTTTTCTCCAAGATTTTATTTATTTATTTATTTATTTAGAGAGAGCATGGGGAGAGGCCAGGGAGAGAACCCCCAGCAGACTCCATGCTAAGTGCAGATTCTGACAAGAGGCTCAATCTCATGCCCCTGAGATCATGACCTGAGCTGAAATCAACAGTTGGACACTTACCTGACTGGGCCACCCAGGCACCCCAAACTCAAGGATTCTTAATCTGATGCACTCAGTCTCCCTTGGGTGTGGCAGGTGGGGGAGTGAGTGCAGGTGGCCCATGATCAGTTTTCTGCGATCTCATGAACCCCTGAGATTGTATGAAAGTGGCACATGTGTGCACATATGCATACGTGAGCGGATACGTTCACACCTGTGTGTGTACTGGAGATATTTTTCTAGGAAGAATGCCTTTCATGTCCGTCAGATCCTCAGAGAGGAAGGGACTCCCCTGAAGCACTAAGGAACTGCTGGGCTGCCCCCCCCGAGCCAGTCAGCAGCAGTAGAGTCAGGGCCACGTGAGGCGGTAGGCTGCCCGGCCGTACAAGTGCACACACCAGGACTCTGTGCTTTGTATATAAAACTCAGCGGGGGATCCCTGGGTGGCTCAGCGGTTTAGCGCCTGCCTTTGGCCCAGGGCGCGATCCTGGAGTCCCGGGATCCAGTCCCGTGTCGGGCTCCCAGCATGGAGCCTGCTTCTCCCTCCTCCTGTGTCTCTGCCCCCCCCCCCTATGTCTATCATAAATAATAAATAATTAAATATTAAAAAAAAAAACTCAGCGAGAACAAGACTGCTTGTGGGTGACCAAGGGTGGGAGATGTTCTCCAGGACCCAGTAGCCACTGGCAGCCAAGGGGGCTCTGAAGTATGTGGCTTTCTCTAAATCCCTGGGCATTTGTGCCCCGTAGCCCGCCCAGAGGTGGTTGTTTTCTCTCTCTGACCCTGTCTGTTTATCTCCGTGTCACCAATATCTGTTTTTATGTATTCTTGGGTCCCCTTTCCTTCGTTTCTTCCATTAATACTTCTCGTTCAGGGGAGGATAAACAGGGTCATAATCACGCCGTAAAGTGAGCCACGGGCTGCGTGTCGCTTATTGCCCAGGGCTCTGCTAATTGGAATTTATAAAGTTCAATAAAAACTATAATCCAATAAGGGCTGAAAGTCTTCTTCATTTATCTTAGGGGTAATATTCTTCCTGCCTGCCCACCCGCCTGCCTACCAGCCAGCAGTGGGAGGCCAGGGAGAAGCCACCACACAGGCCTTCCTAGGGGGCCACGGGGCTCCCGACAGTGGCTAGCACCGAATCAAGGGCAAGGTGACCAGGTGAGGAGGAATGGAGGGCCTGGCAGGGGCAGCTGCCACCTAATCAGACACGGTGGCCACACCTCAGAGGCCGGGAGACACCCCCAACCCCCAGTCCTGGCATTATCTTTTACACCATTACAAAGTCTCCCTGGTTACAGTTCCCTTAACCCAGGAAATTGCCTCCTCTCTACCCCCCCACCAGCTTCTAGAAGAACTCAGGTCATCTGCTGTAGGGAATCTTTTATAAGGGCGATGGATGGAAGGCCCCCTCCCTGACCTTGGAGGTCCCACAGAGCAAGGTGTCACTACATGCCATTCACCCCAACCAGAGCTGGAGCTGTCTCAATCACCCAACGGTGTGCTTGATAAGAAACCCCCCACAAGCCATTTCCCAGACCCCACAGTGAGGGAGGCAAGAGAAGGTGGGAAGGAGGGTACTCAAGCCAAGCTGGGGCTCTGCACCCCGGGAACAGTTAGAGAAGTGTGTTAGACAAGGCAGTGAACAAGTGTCCTGGTTTGCCCGGGACACAGAGGTTTCCCAGACACACGTGACCTTCTTGCTAAAATTGCAAAAGAATGGTAGTGAGGACACCATCCCTGCGGTGGGCTGAGTGGAGGTCAAGGCAGGTGGAGCTCATCTCTGCTGGGCACCTCCTGGGAGGATGATGGGAGGACCCATCACCCCTGCCCGGCAGCCACTTCCCCCTAAATACCTCTTGCGAAAACCGGGGAGTTTCCCATCATCTTCCAGGAAGCCCTCATTTGAAAAATAAAATGAGTGCCCTGCAGCAGGAACACACCTGTACCCCAATTCCAAAGGCAGCCAGTTGGCCCATGGCCAGGAGGGCCAGAGCTCCAGGCACGCTCTGGGTGGGAAGACGGGCAGCGCACTCAGCCGCAGATGCTAGACTACCAGCCAGAATGAGGAGAGGGAGGCACTCACCCCCACAGCTTTCCTGGATTACTGGGGGCCAGGAGGGAGGCAGAGGCCCACAGAGACAGCTGCCCCCACCAATCGCCCGCTGGGATGGAGTGTACGCGCCTGCGTGATACCAGAAGCAGGCGGTGCAGTTCCTCTCAGGGCTCCGCACACAGGGACAACACAGCCCACGGTATTGTCCTAGCGCAGCTCTTGGGGGAGAGAAGGTTGGTCAAGGGGTGAGCCAGGGAGGAGAGTCGCAGTGACGTACCCCAGGTGCCGAGCCCTGAGCGAAGGAGTGCGCACAGAAGCCAGCCACCAGCTGTGGGCTGAGCCACCCTGTCTGGGCCCAAGCCCCACATGGCCAGTAGAGCAATGGAAACAGTGAAGGCTTCGGAGCCAGACCTGCCTGGGGTGTAAATCGCCCTGTCTGTAGGCTTTAGCTTTAGCCTTGAGTAAGCCATTCACCGTCTCCAAGATGTGGCTTGAAGAATTATGCTGTAACTCAGGTAAAATGCTGACCACAGGGCCTGGTGCATGTGTACTTAATTCTAGCTACTGTTGAGAGTAATTTATATTTAGTGTGAGAATGCCCAAATGAACATGCAGGTCCATATGTGGCCAGGGTTAGGGCTCTGTCCTCTCCAAGACCCCCTTGCTGGCCAGGAGCCAGGTTAGAGTCTGCTTGGGATAGGAGTTAGTGTGGCTGAGGTCATCAGGGGCCCTGACTTGGACTTTGGGGTCAAGAAGGAATTCCAGGGGGAGCCTGGGGGGGCTCAGTCAGTTAAGCATCTGTCTTCGGCTCAGGTCATGATTCTGGGGTCCTGGAATCAAGTCCCGCATCAGGTTCCCTGCTCAGCAGGGAGCCTGCTTCTCCTACTTCATTTGCCTGCGGCTCCCCCTGCTTGTGCTTTCTTTCCCTCTCTGTCAAATAAATAAATAAAAATTTTTAATTAAAAAAAAAAGAAAATGGAATTCCAGGAGGAAAGCATGTCTAAAAGTGATGGAAGGATGGTCCAGGTGGGTGGGGCAGAGTCATGGGGTAGAGGGAAGAGCAGGTGCACAGCTTCCTTCCAGGGGGTAGAGGAGCAGGCCTGGTGCACTGGTCAGGCAGGGGCTGGGGGGTCCCGTGTGAAGGAGGGGACAAAGTCAGGAAATGATTTTTTTTTTTTTTTTTTTTTTTGCCAGAAAAGGCAGCTTAACATCTGGGTCTAGTACCCTGAACTCTAATAATCCATCTCCAGACTCCCTACCTTTTCCCTTCAAACCCTCACCCTGCATACATCCCACACACATACACCAAGTGCCCCTAGGTACCCAGCCTGGTCCAGGTGGCCTGGGTGACGACACCGCACAGATCCCTGCTTTCCGGTGGGAGGAAGTACTCACATCCAGGCTGGGTCCTGCCTCTGCTAGGGCTGTTCCCCGGCCCTGCCTTTCCTGTTCTCCAGTGTAGTCTCTTCAGGTCAGGCTGAGGTCCCCCACCCTCTTTATGAAATCCTGTTCCTTCTGATCATTATGTCCTCTCTTCTCTCGGTGGAGGGAACAAGAAGAGCAGCATGCCAGGCCCACTGCCCCAGAACTCCCGAGGCCCCAGGCAAGAGGGGGCACCACCATCTCCAACATCCTGGGTTTACTGCCGAGGCACTGAGCCAGCTCCCACCTTCCCTACGCTTCCCTTCAGACTGTCAGCTCCATGAATGAGGGGTCCCTGCCTCCCTTGGGTGCTGTGCTCACCATACCACCTCCACCAGTTCAGAAGGAAAGAGTGTGACTCTTGATGTAGGCCCTAGGCCCCCTTTGGTGGGAGAGCCAAGAAATGTTGGCCTTGGTCAAGAAAGAAAGACCTCGAGGGGATGAGACCCTCAAGGAAGGAGGTCAGGATGGGAAGAAGGCTGGTGGGGGTGCAGAGAGAGGCATATAGCTGGGGGAGGAAAACTTGTTGCATGGGAAAATGATGAAAATCAAAAACAAAAACAAAGGAATAAGGGAAATCACTGGGAGAGGCAAGATGGAGTGTAATCTGAACTGCAAACCCACCTCCTCCAGGCTCTGGAAGGCTTTTACTGTACTATAAAAACCACTGCTGAACAGCAAGCCTGCTTGATGACAAAGAGAGATAATTGGCTCTCATGCAGATTTAAGCCCAAAGTTATCAAATAATAATAGCACGCAGAAAGAGACACAGGCAAGTGGGCCTGGAGAGCCCGCTTCTTCCAAAGGACGAGGATTTGTTAAAAGTATCTAAATTATGCTCCTGCAATGGAACAAGGAAATGGGGCATTTTTCTAGAAAAAGATTTTCTTTTAATGCTTGGATACATTTTTAAAAGTTCCTTTATAATTAGGGCTGTAATTTATATAATTTATTTTTAAAATATCCTTTTTTTAATTTCCACCCGGTCCAGTTAAAGTTGAACTGAAAAGCCCACAGTAAATGATTTTTTTAATAAAACCATTTTAAAGGAGCCCCAACCTGAAGTGGAATAGATATGTGGATTTTCAGAGGAGAGGGGGGAAAAATCATATATTGAAAAAATAAATTTCCTAACCCATTTTACACCCCAGATTTTATTACCACTGGAAGGTTTTTAAAATTCTAACTCCCTGTGCTTTTCTTAAACAGTCTGTTTATGCAGGGGGGCTCCTTGGGCTTGGGACCAAGAGCTCAATGGGTCAGTTTTGGATCAGTTTCAGAGGCTTTGTCCAGGCAGTTTCACCACCCTCTGAGTCTTCCAGTGATTTGTCTGTTTCTGCATCTTCCTCCCTCTTCAAGTGAACTCTGAGATCTCTGAGATCCCGGAGATCAATACCAGGCCTCAGGAAGAAAGGTCCTTTCTCCCTTCTCCTCTCTTTAAGAGCCAGCACAGTGTTATGCATACAGTCGGTGCTCAATAAATGTTTGCCAGTGATGTGCCACACTGTGGAGGAGCCCTACCCCACTGACCAAGGGGAGGCCAAGAAAACCTTCACAGGCGGCTTTGGTTCCCGTTATAACAACCCCTTCCTGAGGGAGTAGGGAGAGGGGCATCTTTTCAGTGCTGAATCCAGGACCCCATCAGAAGAGGAGAAGAGGAGCAAAGAGCAGATTCTCGAACACCAGGGAGAGGGAGCATAAGGGCTGTGGTGGTTTGGGATGGGTCAGATAGGGAAAATGCAGAAAGAGCTACCAAGAGGAGTGTAAACTAGACACACTGATGTTACCATCTTTCCAGGGACTTGCCCTGAGCATCTCTTGTCTGCTGGCCTCAGCAGCACCATAGCCCCAGAGAGGCCCATTTCACACCCCTCAGAAGCTGCATGCGTGCATGCACACCATCCACATGGAAGGATTAAACTTCGGTCCCCATGAACCAATCAGAGGACACACAGGAGAAGTAGGACTGTAACTGCTGTAGCACGACAAGGGATGGAAATGTCCATGAGCACTTGGGCTCCGTAGAAAGCTCAGGTTGAATAAAGATAAGCATAAGGACTGGAAAGAGTATTGGTTCCCGAGGCCGGGGCAGTGTAAGCACAGGCGGGGTGGTAGGGAGTGAGCAGGTGTGACCAAGGGACAGGACCAGAGCTGTTCAGCAGAGCTTGATGGATGGAGCTGGAGAGAGAAGGTTGGTCCAGGTTAAGGAGGGCCTGAAGTGAATGGAAAAATGGAGAAAATCAAACCCGCTCTGTAACAGCAGCCCATGCCCCTGTCCAGTGGCTCTCGGAGGCCTTCCCTTCGAGAAGTGAAGCCTGCACGGCTGCCCACCCGCTGACACACGCTTGCTGCACCCTTACCGGACCACAGAGAAGCCCATAAGGATGAGGCCCGCTCCCGGCCCAGGGCCACTCCCAGCTGTCTAGGGAGGCTGCCCCACCTCCCAGCTGACCGACAGGCCCTAAAAGAGAGAACCTGGCAGGCAGCCGAGAAGGATGGGCCATTATCTGTTGGTGCAGCTGAGGAAGGCTTCTTGGAGGAGGGGAGACCAGAGTTTGGAGGATGAAGGGATCCAGAGCGCAGCACGGAAGGGAGGGTCTGTGTTTCATCGCAGTGTCCACAGCGGGACCACGAACAGTCAGTCCAGGTGGGCAGTAGGCGGCGGGACAGGTGGAAGTTTTCTCCTCTCTTACCCAACCTCTGGGGAAGGCACTTCTTCCGCATTTGCCTGGGTTCCTGTGCCATTGAGATCCCGGCCTCTGTGGCCCCCACGCGCCTCTGAGCTCTTAATCCTCCAGCTCCTGCTGCCACCAGGATGCACCCACGGCCCCCAAAGGCCAACAAGTTCCTTCTACAGGGAGAAGAGGGCTTTCCTAAGAAGACCAGAGCAGAGAGGAGGATGGCGGGGGGGGGGGGGGGGGGGGGGGAGGTGGGACAGGAGGAGGAGAGAGAGGAAAAGTTAAACCTCCTTAAAGGAAGCTCCCTTGGGAGGACTTTCATGGGGTGGCTCAGGGGGAAGCTGTCCTGGACCGTGGGTCCTCCTGGCAGTGCTTCAGTGCATGCTTCCCACCTAGATGCCTGGCTCTTCCCAGTGCCTGGGACACTGGTCCCCAAGGTATGAACTGCAGCTGAGAGACATGAGACAAAAAAGGGGCTGAGGAGTGACTTGAAAACAGAGCCTTCTGCAGAATGCCACGGGAGGGTGGAGAGCACAGGTCCCCAGACTGCTGCTTCGTTGCCAAGGAGACGGCAATTTCTCAGAGTTGTGTAGGGTTTTTCTGCTCTTTCTTTCTTTCTTTCTTTCTTTCTTTCTTTCTTTCTTTCTTTCTTTTCTTTCTTTCTCTCTTTTCTTTCTTTCTTTCTTTCTTCCCGTTTTTACATTCTGGGCCTGATGGACTGCCATGGGCCCGGCCGCCCCCTCCTCTGCTGCCCACCCCCGCCCCCAGCCGCTGACTCTGCAGGAAAGGTCAGAAGGGCTGTAAACAGTTGCTTTCCAAAATGACAGATGCCCCTGCTTGGGGTAAGCATGGCAGGAGAGAAACCATTTGTCAAAGTATTTATAAAGTGGGTGGAGATGCTGAAGTTGTATTCCCTCCAGGTTAAAAAAAGAAAGAAAGAAAAAAAGGCAGAGAGCCACGAGGGAAACAGGAATCCAGCAACTTATCTCACGACCCACTCTCCTTTTTTACCAGCCGGGGATGGTTCTGAGTGTTCTGTGCCTGTGGAGATGAACAGACCCGTGCTCCTGCCCTCTGGGTGTTCGCAGTCTGGGGAGACAGACTACACCGGGGCGCCAGAGACAGTGTCCAGGGTACAGAGATGTGTCAGATGTGTGTGTGAGACCAAGAATGTCACAGGCCCAGTTGGCGGAGAGAGCAGGTGTGCCGTGAGGGAGTCTGGGCCTTGTGTCCTGAGGGAGGCCCCAGAGCTTGCTCCAGGGCTGAGGGACGCCTGCCGGGGTCCCCACGGAAGCCTGGAGGACTGTGAGCGCCCCAGGGCTGAGGCACCCTGAGTGCCCAGGTGCCATCCGTATACAGCAGACCCGTGCCAGCTCTGGGGAGGAAGATCAGTGCTTCTGCAGTACTTCAACCAGCTGGGCCTGACTCATGTTCTATTGGGTTGAGGCAAAGACTGCCTGGTGCACCCTGAAAATCCAGGCTAGAATATTCCGCTCATGTGTGGGGGACAGAGGGCAAACCCATGTGCTTTGATGTGTTAATTTCCCCTTGATGCTTTCTTCCCTTTCCTCTTCTTTTTCAAATTAACCATTTTAAAATGTGCAATTCAGTGGCATTTAGTGCAATCGCTGTATTGTAGAACAACCACCTCTATCAAGTTCCAAGACATTTGTATCACCCCAAAAGGAAACCCTATATGCATTAAACAGAGCATATTAATTAGTCCATTCCTACCTCTGTCCAGTCTGTGGCCATCACTAGTCTCATTTCTGTTTCTGTGGATTATGGATTACATATTCTGGATGTTTCGTAGGAAGGGAATCATATCATATGTGACCTTTTGTACCTGACTTCTTTCACTAAGCGTGTTCCAAGATTCATACATGTTGTGGCATGGGTCAGAATTTCCTTCCTTTTTATAGCTGAATAATATTCCATTGTGTGGTTGGATCACATTTTATTTATTCATCAATTGATGCAAATTTGGATCCTTTCTCCTTTGGGGCTATGGTGAAAAGCGCTGCTGTGAATATATTTGTACAAGTATCTGTGTGAATGCCTGTCTTCCATTCTTTTGCGCACGCAGCTATGTGTAATTGGTGGATAATTTGACTGATATCTTCTGACTTTTTTGGTAAAGCTCCAAGCTGACTTGTCTATTTCAATGTCTCAGATTTGATTCAAACTAACTCAACAACTACTGAGTATATACCATGTATCATACCCCCTCCCTAATTCTAGGAGTTACCCTGTCTGATAAATTCTATCCACATTTTATAGATGACAAAGCTATAGATGAGGTCTTGGGCCAACCTTTGGTACCAAAGGTACCAGAAACTCAGATGCCATTTCCTGGGTTTTTTCCACCACATCTCCCACATGGCCGGGGCACCCAGTGCCTGGATATCCCAGCTTCATGGCTCATTGCAGAGCTCGAAATGTCCAAGTATTTAATTCTATGTGAAGTCAGTATCCTCTAGATTCTACTAGAGACAGGCAGTTGCAGGTGCTAATATTTTTTTAATTGGAGGGGAGGACATCAAATTGATGGCATTCTTCCATTACATTCATTTTTGTATAAGTGAGTTGGGGAAAAACAAGCTGAAGTCCATTTAGTGGCTGAACCGAAGCCCTGCCAGTGGGAGGGAGTTTGATGTTACGTCAGAACTATCAAGATGGGGCTGTGGGGTGGGAAGGCCACACCAGGATAGGAGCAGTGGGAGCCCGAGTTTCAGAAGGCTGGAGAATGGGTTGAGGCAGCAGGAGAGGTGATTCTAGGAGCAGATGAGCAGCAGGCTACAGAGATGGCTGTTCTCTTGCCAAGCCTAGAGACGAATCTCAAGGTGTGTGCTGGCATATGCAGAGGGACATGGCTTGTCTCTGAGGGAGAGGACCCTTCCCACCTCCCACTTCTGCTTCCCCCCGCCAGGAAGAAACTGGCTAGCTAAGAGCATCTGCCAAAGACGGTGAGGGGCTTCAGGCCCCCAGGCCACCAGACCACTTGAGCTCACAGCATGACCTTGAGCGGCACACACGCAGATGTGATAGGAGCAGCTGGCTTGTGTCCCCTGCGGCTGCACCTGTGGCATTTGTCAGCCTGGAGTACAGGCATGCCCTACCTCTGCATACTTGGTGCCATCCATCAGCCCAGCAGGAGGGGGGGCACCACTCCACACACACCTCCCTGGCGCTCTACCCGACCCCCATCCCTCAGAAGACCTCAGCTGCTGAGTGCGCAGTGAGACCACAGCCCCAGACCTGGACACCTGCCCTGTAATTCTGTCAGACAATTAGCGCAGCAAATGGGCCCAGAGGGGCCTGCCTGTAGGGAGTCGCCCTCCTGCCTCCAAATGCTTTCCCCTGGCTCATGCCATGTGCTGATTCCAGACTGATGGCGTGAGCACAGCGCTCCCTCCCCGGTGCTTCCAACCAGAACCTCCCTCAGCTCTACTGCCTCTGATGTCTTAGGCTGGCCTTTGAGGTGCTGCCATCGGGCCCACCCTGTCTCATCTGCCAGGGCAACTTGGGACCAGCTTTCAGCCCAGTCAGGGACAAGAAATGGGAGAGGGAGAAGCCCAGATGAGGCCTTCCCCGGGAACCCTGGGGCTGTGGCGGAGGCTCTTGGGAGCCGCGGGAAGGAAAGTCAGCAAGTGATGATGTTGCACCAGGCAGGGGCAAGGTGGAGACGAGAAACCCACTTTGGAGCTGTCTGTAGGGTAGGTGAGTTGAAGGAGAATGTAGAACTCCCAAGCTGATGCCTTGGGAGTGCCAATCACCTGCGTGGGGGGATCCAGGATACGGGGTCAATGTGGACAAAATAGCGGGTACCACTTCGTTCAGGTTGAATGTGAGGCACCAAGAGCCCTCCAGGCCGCGATGGTTAGCAGGGAGTGGTGTGTCAGGGAGATGGACACCGGGCCACCGTGGCTTACGGAGCCACCGTGATTCTGGGTGAGGACAGTGAAGGGGAGGGACACCCAAAGAGCTGCTGTCAATGAGCTGACCTCTCACCGAGGAGCCAACATTTAAAAGTAATTCCTCCAACTAAGGGGGATGACAGAGTCCAATGTCACAGTGGAGGCAAGGCTGAGAAGTCTGTGCTGATTCGGGAGGAAACAGGAAGTCACAGAAGGTTTCAGAGCAAGGGAAGGACAGATCTGAAGCTGGCCTGGGACTCAGACGGTAAGGGACAAGTTAGGAGGTTATCGTAATGGCCCAGACAAGGGAAGATGCGTTGTCCGGAGTTAGCAGACAGGAGCTCACAGGGACAGAGGTGAGACTCCTGCCCTCAAAAATAACCTTCTAGTGCAGTTCCAAGCAAATGCAAATACCCTGCATCTAAAGGGAGGGGGAGGGAAGAGGAGGCCTCCCCCCCAGCCCAGCTCTCATTCAGGTGAGAGTGAGGGTCTCAGGTGCCTCGGGCAGGGTCCCAGGGAGCAGAAGAGGCTGCAGTCACGCTGGCCTGGGAACCAGCTAGGGACCTGGAGCAGGCAGGCCCCGGCCTGTTGTGCAGAGGGGTAAGGAAGGGGAGGGACATCAGCCCCAGGTCAAACCCTGAGCCCCTTCTCCCGTGACTGTGACTTTTGGGCAGATTATCTTGGGCATCTCCCTGGTCCCTCATTCCCTTATCTTGAAACTGTCTGCTCGGGAGTGTGAGCTTTCCTCACTCCTTTGCATCTGTCACATGGAAACAAGGGCGCCTGACCCTCTACCTCCCAGGAAGTGAGGAGCTGTGGCGGGGGGATGGGGGGGGTAGCAGAGAATTTAGGAATTGGAAGCTAACTTGTCTAAGTTAGAAGGGCCATAAAACACGAGGCACTGGATGTTTTCCTGGTCCCCCGGGGGAAGCTCCATTTCCTTAATGTCCCACGCTGCTCGCTCCAGGTAGGGTGTCTGTTGGGGCTATGGAGTCTGAGTGGCAAAGGCAAGCAGCGGACAAGGCCTGCGGGGTACAGGACCTGTTACTCTGACCCAGGTCAAGTTCAGGGAGGTCACCAGACCCATTTGGGGGTCTAATACTATTCCAGGTGTCTGGATCTCCCTCCCCACTTTCCTTCCTGCCCACCTGCCTCTCCAGGATGGCCCAAGATGAGGGTGTAGATGTGTTTGGGGCAGTCGCCCTGGGCCCATGAGGGGACCCATGGCTCCAGCACCAGTGGGCCCCTCCTGGAGGCTGCAGTGGAGGAAGGTGGTTTCGAGTGAGGTCCTTTCAAGGGATCCTTTCAGATGATCCTGCCGTGGGCTTGACCTCTGGGGAGCTAGTCTGTCTGTCCAAATCTCCCTACACGGTGGATTTTTTGGTCCGTTGTGTTTTCCCCAAACAAGCTTCTACAATTCGTTTCTTCTTGTTTCCTAAATTATTTTTGCTGCTGCTAATTATTTCACACTCCATATACAAGAGTTATTGGGGTGGGTAATGGGAAGCAAGGGATCGTTCTGTGGGAGCATCACGGGCTCCAGGACACGCAGGCAACTTTGATTTGTTTTTCTGCTCATCCACTGCCTGAGAGAAGGAACAGAGAATGCCGAAAGAACGGGGGGGTGGAGAAGGGTGTGGGGAGGGGAGGAGGAGACACAGAGGGGCTGAAGCTTTGAAAGGCACAGCCTGCCTGCAGCCTTGGAGAGAACACCTGCTCATGGGGCCAAGGCCACTGCCCTGCTGTCCCATGGAAGGGGCAGGTTCCAGGGCAGGGCTGAGCGATCCACAGGACACCTTTGCTTAATAACATCACAAAAAGGGAATGTGTGGGGTCTGGCACTGCACTGGGAATTCCACATGTTACAACAGGCCTGCATCAATTCCCTTGTACAGTTTCAAAAGTGGGGCTCAGAGAGGTTCAGAAGCTCCCCTGAGATCACACAGCCCAGGAGACAGGAATCTAGGTCTGTCTGATGCTAAAGCCTGCATCTCTACCTGCCCTGCTGCCTGCTACTAGGGGGATGCTTCCCTGGGAGGAGGGAAGGGCCTGGCTCCCACAGTCACCCTCACTTAGTCCCCTGAGCCCCAGCCAGAACAGCTGTACCCACTGCTGTATTCCCTACAGGGTAGCCCCCATGACAGGTGTTCCCTGTTTAGTTTAGCTCTGCTGAAAGGAGGTTAGAGTTTTTCTAAAGAAAATTAACCAGGAACCTAAGCAGGAAAGCAAAACTAGCAAATATAAGAGCTGCTGAAAGGAAGGGCATGCAGAGCCCAGACTGCTTTCCCGATGCTGAGGGTAGCTGGCCCCAGAACCAAGCCCAGGGTCTCAGCCAGCTGAAGCCACTCACACACAAGCTGGAGGCAGGTCTGACACCCTACAGAAGCAGCTGCTCCCTCCTGGCCCTGACCAGGGACCCCCATGGCCCCACTTCACCAGCCTCGGCTGGGTGGCCCTCAGCTACCTGGAGATGCATGCTCCTGTCGGCCCCAGGCCTGCGGTGACCAGCTCCACATGGCTCAGGCTCGTCCTCTGGAGGACGCCTCTCGTGCCAGCCAGTCACTGGAGCTGGGACTTACTCTGTGGACTCTGAATGATATCTACAGTTCCAGGCAGCACTCTGGTCTCGCCTCTTGGGGCTCTCCACGTTTCATAAACACACCAAAAACAAAAACAGAGCCACCAACTAAGTGAGAAAATGTAAGCAAGTGCTCAACGACATCCCTGGCACACAGAAAGTGCTTCATCATGCCCCGGTGGCTGCTATGCACCTACTGACTCACAGCTAAGGCTGATCCGGGGGGCACGTATAACACCAGGTCTGTTATGACGCTCGGCAGATATGGCCTCATGTAACCCTCAGCGACCCAGTGAGGCCAGAGCTGCTCATCTCCCATTTTACACATGAGGAAACTGAGGGAGAAAGGGACTGAGAAACCTATCCCAAACCCCGCAGCTCAACAGAGAGCTAAGCAATGCGCAGGACCCGTTCTAACCGCTGCCCTACATCACCTTGAAATGGGAGCGGCCGCCCTGATCAGGTCCCCCAGCCTCCCCTCCCCTCCTTACAGCTAAGGCTGCAGGCACCCCAAAAATGAAGGTGGCTCGTCCCTGGGCATAACCCATTTTCTTGATTTCTCTTTTAAAAAAGAACTCTTCCAAGGGTCCTCTCCTCTCCTTGCCCAGGAAGCCACTCTCCTAAACCCAGTGCAGTTCTCTCTGAGTCTGGATGCTTCTTACCGGAGGCCTTGCTCATCCACCCTAGATGGGGGTGGGCAGGGAGAGGAGAGTCCCAAATGGGCATGAAGCAGGGTACATGGGACAAGGGCCTTGAAGGAGACGACCGATGTCAGAGCAGCACTCAGGCTTTCCTACTGCCGGCCCCACACCCCCAGGCAGGAAGGCTGGGGCAGGAGTCATCACAGAGACACGGAGGCCCAGACAGGTGGGAGGACTCACCAAGCCTTGGTGGCAGAAATGGCCCTAGACAGAAATGACAGGATCTTGGAAAGATGACTTGTTGGCAGGGGTCCTGGCTTGACACAGCTGGGCACAGTGCAGAGGGGGCTTTGCCTTCTATCAGCTGGGCAAGACTGGTACAGAGTGTCATGACCCCCAGCAGGCTCTAACGGCCTCTCTGGCTTTGTTGGCCGGAGTGCCTGCACCTGGCAAGTGGCCAGCGGTCCTAAGCACTCCCTGGGCCTGCCCTGGGCCTTGAGAAAATTCAGGGGGAAATTCTTCTGTCCTTGGGATTCAAGTGTTCGGGGAATAGGAAGCTGAGAGCTGGGCCCTGGGGTGACCTTTGAGGCACGAGGTGGGCGGAAGCAGGCACTGCGCATACAACTATCCCAGGGGAGTCCAGAGGGAGAGAAAACCGTCTCTGGCCTTTGGACACAGACCCTCATAGTTAAACCCCAGCCCTGCCTAGTCTGAGGTCATGAGTGGCCGTGAACATCCTGCCTGAGTGATCTGAGCCTCTGGTGGGTCCTGCGGGAAGTAGGGGAGAGGCCCTCTACCTTGCAGGCAGGACCTGGTACTCTGAAGCTCCTGTTCAGTCTAGAACTTACTCCTTCCTTGGTAGCTGACATGCAGGCTCCCAGGGGGCAGGGGGCCAGGGGGCCGGGAGGCAGAGTAGACCCCCTTGCTGGGTGCCTGGCACAGGCCTTTGCAGTTCAGAATGGAGGGACTGGAGGGGTCGGGAGGCGCTGCTGGGCAGAGGCGGGCTGCCGTCCGGGCTGTAGCAGGTGCGTGGGAGCTGGCCAGGCAGAAAGGTGGAAGGAGGCCATTCTCCATAAGATGAGACAGTGTCCAGGCATGGGCCGGGCCTGCAGGGTGCTTGAGGAGGTTAGGGTGGGAAAGCCGGGAGAGGCCAGGGGGCTGCCACAGGCTCCCAGCGGAGTCCAGCAGTGCAGTGGGGGCTCTGGGCAAGCTCAAGCAGCCAAGAACAGGTACTGGCCTTGGAGGTGGCCCAGCCCCTCCTCCTGGGCCACTGCACTGTCTTATGAGACACTCTGTACCACCTTTCCAGAGAGCGCTGATTACACCCTTTCTGTAAAATAAAGAACAGAAGGAAGAAAAGAAGCAAGCCCTCTTCTCCTCCCCCTCCCTCCCTCCCACTACCCCCCCCCCCGCCCCCTCCCTCCCCACCTCCTGCCTGCTCCTGCTCTCTGTTGCTAAGTAGATGGTAGGTTTATTTGCGGCTGTCGGTTCCCAGTAGAAAAATTTCGTCTTGGAGAGCCGCCTGGATGGGAATGGCTTCAGCGCTGATTTCATGGAGAAGGTCTGTGCAGTAATTAGTGTTCATGGGGGAGGAATTGGACTGGCAGCCTCCCAAGAAAACTACTCCCCAAAAGTTAGCTCGAGTCCAGAGGGCTACATCAAATCCAATTCCAGAGTGTGCATCGAGATTGCTATATATAGACCCGCAGACGAAAACAGGCAGTGAGGTGGCTCGAGGTTCATGGGGGGTGGGGGGAGGACCGGTCATGGGAGGCAGAGGCAGTCTGGGCCGCTCTGAAACCAGGGACGGTGCCCTCACTGATGGCTGCTGCTGCCCCCTAAGCCCTGCCCCTCCCCTTCAGCCCCAGCCTGTCTGGAACAGAAGCTCTGCTGAGATGGGAAGGGAGGGTGGGAAGGAGGGGTGGGGGAGGGTGGGCTAGCAGCCACTTGCTAGGTGACACTAGGTTTCTAAGGAGCACACCTTCTGATTGTAAATGCCTGCTGTCCCGCCTGGGGCCCCACACATAGCCAGTTCACTCCAACCACCGGGAATAAGCCCCACTTCTTCCTCTCCATCTCTGTCAAGGCTCCTGGGGACACTCCTGCCTCCGTAAGGACCCCCTCATTACTCATTCTGTCCCTGGCTTCCCCAGGCCTCCGTGGTCAGAAGCATGGTCACTGGGGCACATACCACTTTGCAAGGCTTCCTTCATGTCCATCTGTCCCCCGTCCCTCCCCAGGCTGGGGGCCACTGAGGTCTGGCAGCCCATATTCCTCTCCTCTCCTTCCCTCCCTCTCCAGGCCAGGACCGGGAAAGAGCAGGTGCCGCTGGATATCTAGTGAAAGAATTGAGGGCAGTAGTCCTCCGAGGTCTGCCATGGGCTGTGGTGGCAGGGGGTGGGGTGGCGGACGTTGTCTCACCTTGTCCCACCTAGGCCTTCTAGAATCAGGACTAAAATCCAGAACTCTGAATCTTTCCATTTTCACTCCCCAGAATTTTGCCAAAGCCCATCTGTTGCTCAGGTCAGGATTTCACAGACAAGGAAGCCAAAGTCCCCAGAAGGCCAGGGCTTGCCAGAAGGGTACTGTCCTGGCCTCTGATCCAAGTGGCAACTTTTCACACTCATGTGTAGTGGGGGCCTTTGCACCCAGGTGTCCCTCCATCTGCCTTTCTGCCACTCCTACCTCCTTCACTCCAGTCCTGGAAACTCCGGTGTCAGCCAGCCTGGCCTCTCGGCCACAGGCCACATTTCTGGTGCTCTGCAATTCTCAGGATGTGGAAAGCCAGGGAAGGGCCTCTGTACCCAGCTGCCTGGGTGTAGAGATGCCAGGGAAGAAGGCCAACAGCCGTACCTTTCACTATCCCCATGGCCCGGTTTTCTCCTTCTGGGCCTCAGCTCCCCCAGCTGGCCTTCTTGGCCATGGGGTGCAGTCAGCTCAGCCAAGATAGAGTAGAGGTCTAATGGAAATTTCTAGGAAGCTGAGAGAAAGGATAAAACCTGGGGATACAAAGACAGAGCCTTGGCCAGCTGTGGGAGTCAGACCCATCATGGAAGTGACAATGTCAGGCCTCAGGTCAGCTCTACTTGGTGCAGTTTGCAAAGTCCCTGGGATCCCCCACTCCTTCCCACCCTCAGACCCTCTTGAGGGTGGTGAGAACAGAGAATAGAACCATACACACATCTAGGACACATGAGCATTTCACACCTATGCCTCCCTCTGTCCTTGGCCCTGGCCACAGCTCGCCATCCTCTCAGGCAGGGGAGGCGGGCGGGTGGACTCAGACCCACATGCTCACACTCGTCTATTCCTGTTCCCTCCATTTGGTGCAAATCCTTGGAGACGCACTTCCGTCTGCTGATCTACTCTGCTTCCTACACACCTCATCTAAGGCCTTCCAAGCTGACCACCCAGCGTCTGTTTGCTCTCTCCTCCTCAGAGCTATGCTGGGCCCTCCAGGCCTCTCCTCACTCAACCCAGGAGGCTGGGCAGGGACCTGGGGTTCGGCTCCCTCACTGACTCAAGCTGTGTGCTCTTGGGATGATGGCTTCACCTTGACCTACAGACACATCTGTTTCGTCCTCTGTGAAAGAACAGAGTACACTTCCTGCTCCTCCCTCCCTCCTGGTCCACTCCCCACTCCTGAGGAATGTATGCTAGGACCCACTCTGTGCCAGGACGCTGCGATTGTTGGGGACACAGACTCGTGGGCAGGCATATCAAACCCATTTCACAGAAAAGGAAACAGATCCAGAGAGACCTGGTGACTTACTGGAGGCTGTTTTGCCTTTCAAGAGTCTGCCTTCAGGAGGCCTTCTAATGCCAAACCAGGGTCCACCCCTCACCTTGTGCTTCCTGTGGCCACACCAGGCCCTGTGCCAGGAGCAGGACAACAGAGGTCCACAGCACATGGGGCCAGTGCCATCACCTTGGAGCTCCCAGGGCCCCTGGAGAAGTCAGTGAGTTACATACATGTGTTCAATTCACATCCGTCCCCTCCACACGAGGGCGTAGGACCCCACACCCCCCTCCCAGGGCTGCCCACCCCAGGCTGTCCCATCGCTGCACTGCCAGGACCTGCACTCCTCTGGCCTGAGACCTCCTTCTTCTTCCCAGCCCTCAAAGCCCACATTCCCGGCCCTTAACAATTCCTCTCACAAAAGAAACAGTTGACACTAAGGTGCCTCTTTGGGGGAAGCCTGAAGCCAGTTCTTTGCCACTCAGGTCCCTGCCAGCTCATTACTGCCTCCTGTCATTAGCATATTAGATGCACGAGGTAAACAAAACACACTCACATCCTAGACTCTCCGAGCAGACCCGGCAGGTGCTCCGAGCCCCCAGTGTGCTGGCCTGCTTGAGAGCAGGAAACACAGACAGGGTCCCTGTCCTGGTGAGTATGTATTGGGGTGGGGAGGCTATAATCAAGTAAAATGTGCAGGTCCCACACAAGGAAGCAGGCAATGCCAGACAGTATAAATGCCAACGCTATTTTTCACGCTGCAGGACATCTCTAGCATCACATCCCCACCGCTACTCCTGGCAATGGTGGCAGTAGTAATCCCCTCCCCCACCGTTATATGCCAGGCACTCTGCTGGACGCCCATGACCCCAGCACGTAAGTGTCACCTGCTCTGTTTCCTCTCTAAAGAACCTGAGCCCCAGGGGTTGGGGTGGGGCTACGTAAACTACCCAAACTCCCGGGGCTTCCAGAACAAGGCAGAGGCTACTGTCAGAGCCAGACCCACCTCCCTGGGAGATTGCAGCCCTTTCCCAGGGGGTCAGACGTCCTGCTGATGGAAACAACCAGGCCATGGGGGTTAAATGGCTTTCCCTGAGGCACCGGCTGTCAGGTGATGGAAACCATGGGGTCAGATGTTACCTTATTTGAGGTGGAAAAAAACTGGTGTCTCTTGGAGTAGTTTAAGAATGGGAATTTAATAGATGGACAAGAGATAATATGGGATTCCAGGCATGAGACAGAAAAAGAAAGGAAGGAAGTAAGTGGTGGTGGAATCAGCTGTGCACTGATTTCCCTACTCTGGGCAGAGCCCAACATCCTCCTCCAGAAGGTGAAAGAGGCCAGGTTAAGGCCACAGACCCTGCAGGAGGCCTGCCACACAAGGCAGCCCAGCTCTACCAAGGGCTTGGCCACAGGCCCTGGGCAAGTTGTTTGTCTTCGTTTTCTTACCAGTAAAATGGGGATGATTATAGTCCTATTGCGTCAAGTTGTTGTAGTAAATGATTCAATACACGAGAAGGACTTAGACCAGTGCCCAACAGATAACCAGACATCAGGGTTTGCTGCCATCATTTGTGCCACCGGTGAGTCCTGCACAAAACGCAGCTTGGCAGGTACGCTCCTGGCACGTACATCACCTAGCCTTGTTTGTTTACCTAGGGTCTCTTTTATGTCTTTTATCAACTGGCAAATGGTGGGCTCTCAATAAATAGTTGTGGAATGAGTGAACGAATGAATCATCTTTCACTCCCTCCACAGATGAAAGTACTGCCCATCCCCATCACATGTTTTGAGTCTTGTGCGCCTGTCAACAAATTAGGTAATTCAGTCTTCTTTCTGGGTGGGCTCTGTGGGATGCGGGTAAGTCTCTGCAAAGAGAAGAAATCAAGCTGAAGGCCTGGCTCTGTCCCACTCCCCATAGGTCATCCTTTCCATTTGCCTATCACCTCTCCCCCACCTGGGGCACTCCCAGGTCAGCAATGAGTGAAGGGTGAGTGACTCCATCCCCTCCCAGGGTTGGGTCCAGCTGACCGGCTAGAGCCTCTATCCCCCCCTACAATGTGAATAGCTACCTCTGCCAGGGCTCAGAGAGCTTGAGGGATTAACTCACTGAGGCCAGCATCCCGGTCACATTTGCTAACTACTTCTTTGCCGCAGCCCTCAGGTTAAATATTGCTAAATGCCTGTGATTGAACCTATCTTATTGATGTTGGGTGAAGCCCAATGCCTGGCCAGAAGAGTAGCTTAAGTGGCCGAGATCATGGGGAAAGGCACCCTCCACCGAGAGCTGGACCATGGCCTGCCAGGACTGTGTGAGATTGTTTTTCTGCTTTTAAAAAGAAAATCACATTTTCCAAACATTGATCCTGTAATATGGGACTCCTGGCTATTGGTCTTTTCAAAATAGCCTGTCTTGGATGCTGAGGTTGGAATTTCTTGGTTGGTGTGCTTCTATTTTTTTTTTTTTCTTTAAGTGAATTAGGGGCTGTTAGGAAGGAGCCAGGAGAGAGAGGCGAGATTAATTCACCTCACCTGGCAGGTCCTGAGTGCCCGAGCACAATCAAAGTGGAGCTGGCGTGCCCTCCCTCCCGATTCTCAGCAGTTCAGCTGCTCTTGTGAAAACCCATCCTGGGACTTGTTCGAGGATGGACAGGACAGGGCCAGCTCTGTGCGCTGTGGTCTAGTAGGGAGACACAGTTTCTGCAGGTGAGAACAGCAGGAAACTGTTCAACCAAGCCCTTGTTTTTACAATTTAGACATTTGGACGTGGAATAACTCGTTGGAAGGAGAATTGGGGAGCGCTGGGTAGCTGGGGAGGGCTGGAGAGGTGAGAGGAGCTAGTAGAGTACCCCCCCACACACACACACACACCAGAGCAGGGAGGGCATCTCAGGTGAGAGAGGAAGTGACATGGGTTGGTGCTTGGGAGAGGTGTGGTTCAGTGTGAGTGAGAAGAGGGACAAAGGGACTCAGTGGTCCCCTGCCTCGAAGGTGTGATCTCTCCTTTCATGGGACAAAGGAGTCAAGAGAGGCTGATCCCCCACCACACAAGGACATCGTTGGGGTAGAGATGCCATATGCCTTGTGGATATGCCAGGGACAGGCAGCCAGGGACTTCAGGAGCATGCTAAGGAGGGACTCCCCCACATTTTCACCTACATGGAGAAGGAGGTTCTGTTGGGGAAAATGACCCCCACCTTAATTTAGCTGGGAATTCTATGCAACTCCACAAGCATCCCCTGAGCTTCCTCTGTGGGCATGAGACACACACATGCCCTGGCAAACGCTGGGGTCCACTGCGGGGCTCAGGTCCTGTACCATGTCATTCCCATCCACTGAGGAGCTCCGTGTGTCAGGCCAGGGGTCAGCAGCATGGCTGAGGTCAGCCAGGAAAGCTCTGCAGTTGCAGCAAGACAGAAGAAGGGAGAGAGGCAGTTGCAGGTCGGCTGTGGAGATGGGAATGCAGAGAACAGAAGTGGTCTGAGACAGGAATACGGTCCCCCCCCCCCGACCCATTGAGATGGCCTTGCTTTCTCAGCCCATCTCCCACAGTTTAGTGATGGCCTGGGTCTTGCCAAGGGGGCCCCAGAGAGCCCCTTCCACTGAGGCACTCAGTGAGCTAGCCGGCCCTTCCCACTGAGTCATGCCTGGCTTCTCAGCAGGTGCTCCCTGTTCTGAGAAAATTCAAAACAGGAAGATCTAAACTCCCCAACCAGGTTAATTCGACAGGAACACGGTTCAGTTTCTGTGCTTTAGCACTTATCCCGGCATCCGTATGAGTAACAAATGCCCCACATGCATTTCAAATCCAATCTGGATGCTCAGATAGAATTCTCTGTGGAGGAGCCCACGGCCTGACTTTGACATTGGAGAGGGCGCTACGGGTAGAGGGCGGTCAGGCACCTGTGGCCCAGGGAGGCCCCAGAGAGCCCAGCTGACTCCACCTGGGTCCTTGCAGGAAGAGAATGTCATGCCGGAGTGCTTTATCCCAACTGCAAGCTGTAGTGGGGGTGGGGGGCATGGAGGGAGGATGTCTCCCATGAGGGTCCCCAGGGTCCAGACCCAGTGCTGCTGGAGGGGACAACAGGCACTGAGCCCCAAACAGCCATTGCGGGGGGTGGGGGGCGGGGGGCTCAGGTCTCTGCCAGCCATTCAGCTTCTTCCAGTTGCCAGATGCTGATAATATACCCTCAGATGCTGATAACTCAGAGGTACAAGGAGCTTTGGGAGCAAAAACATCATGGCAGGTGAAGCCCTCCATGAAAAAAGGAATGAAAGCGAGCATTTTGTGCTACCATGGGGACCGGCCGGAACTTTTGGCCTAGAGAGGGGGCACAGGGCAGCCCCCCTCCACCCCGGCTGTGGGAATAAGAGCCAGCACATATGTCAGTGGAACAGCTGTGGGCTGAGCCTCAGGATGGCTGACACCTTCTCTGGGCCAGGCTTCACCACCAAGAGCTCTGAGAGAGGGGAGAGGCCATCAATATGTCATGTCCAGTTTTTGTCCTTTTTCACAGTGCCATAGAGATGTTGCCGCCGACACCAGACATGTAATTCTCCAGTGCTGAGGGTGTAAACAAGGGCAACTGGCAGGAGAGACACTTGGCAAAGGCCTGCCCACCACTCCTTTCATCCTCTGAGGTCCAGAGCCAGTGAGGTCCCTGGGTCTGAGCTTACTGGGCCCTGCTGTGTGCCCCACAGGAAAAGAAAGAGAAGGCTGGTCGCATTCCCCAAGGGCTCCTAGTCTAGTCTGGTGGGGGGGGATCTCTATGCCCCAGCTCTATGGGCAGGACAGCCTAGAAAAGTAAGAGACACACTTAGGCTCGCAGTGAGCCAGGTCAACTTCCCCATGTCATGCAAATGTTCTTTCTGAGAAACCCGTGAACAGGCCACCATGCTCTCCTCCAGAGTTTTCCATTTAAAGACAGTTGATACAGGAGGCCAGTGCTGAGCCCCAAAGCAGTATGAGGGCCCAGGGTATTTTCAGCTCCGGAGGGCTCTGATCGAGGAGAAGGCCCACAGCCCTAATGTGTTGGCTGAGGGCATTATCCATCTCCCCTGCCTGCCGGCAGGTCTATCATCCCCACCTGCCAGGCCTCCTCCAAGGAAGATGGATGTCTCCTGCCACCATCAGGGGCCTGAGCCGGAGGGCAGACGTCCCAGACCCTCTCACACACCCTGTTTCCCTGCAGCCAGTCATCTCTCCCTAGCACTTCAGATCACTGTCACCCAAGCAGGGACAGAGTGAAGTTGAACCACTGCTGCATTCAATGAAGTCTGTCACTGGGAGGAGAAGCGGACCCTGGAGTTGGCAGTTCCTATAGTAGCATATTTCCATGTGGACAAACACACATCAGTGCAAGGTAGACAAATAGGAGTGTTCTAACCGCCAAGTGAGAGCAGCCATTGATAAGGGCTTTAAGAGATGTTAGGGTTGGGGCACCTGGGTGGCTGGTTAAGTGTCTGCCTTTGGCTCAGGTCATGATCTTGGGGTCCTGGGATTGAGCCCAGCGTTGTAGGTGGGCTCCCTTCTCAGTGGGAGGTCTGTTTCTCCCTGTCCCCTATCCCCTCTGACACTCCCCTACTTGTGCTCTTTCTTAGATAAATAAAACATTTTTAAAAAAGATGCTGGGGTCGATGTGGTCAGGGAAACCTTCTTGGAAGAGGGGGGGCTCAGTCACTCCTAGAAGGACATGTGGGCTCCAAAGGACAGAGGCAGCAGGGGAAAGGATGCTCAGGCTTGGGTTTACCCCACGGAGATGGAGTTGCAAGAGGAAGTCAGAGTCATGTACATGGGTGGGCAGTCATTGTCCCTCTCCTATGGAGGGAGGAGAACCACAGGAACTGCTGGAATGCCAGCAGGGAGCATTCCTCTGGAGAAGGGGGAGAAAGGAGTAAGGTCCAGGTAGAAAGGACCAGGGGGACCGGAAGAGTCAGGACAGGTCCTGGGAAGATAACAGAGGAATATCACCCAGGGGCTGGGAACTGGGAAAGAAAGGCAGAGACAGTGTCATTGTCCCCTGGTTTCTTTCTCCTGCCTGTCACCAGGCTCTGCTGAGCCCCAAGGGCCCATCCTCAAGGAGCTCAGGGATTAGATAAGCAGACAAGGTGCACCCTTGGAACAGGCCGTGGGTAGCAGTGGCCGCATAGGAATCAGAGGAAGTCCCAGCATAAAAAAAAAAAAAAAAAAAAAAAGGAATCAGAGGAAGGTAAGACTGTGGTGGTCCAGGTAGGTGCCTTGGGCTTCACAGATCCAGAGACCCAAAGAGGTGGCTCTTGAGGGAGGCGCAGACCCAGGGCAGGCACAGGAGTGGGAAGACATCCCCAGAGGAACAGCATGTACATGAGGAACAGCTCTGCAGCTGTGTCTCCCACATGCATAGGAAGGGGGGAAGGGGGCATTTGCTCTGGAAAGCACCAGAGAGGTCACCCTTGTTCACCCAGACCATGGGGGACAGAAACTGGATCGAGTGGGGGTGGGGAGTGGAGGGGGAGGGGGCGGATTTGGCCTTAGAACACCCACAGCCTTCATTCTGGGGAGGCTGGCGGATGTTCCCTCTCTCCCTCTCTCTATCCACCCCCAGAGATTTTGCCTTAATTTCTCTGCAGCAGGCCCGTATCTGTGTTTCAGATGCTCCAGGTGGTTCTCAGGTGCAGCCTCGGTGAGACCCACTGAGGGGTGGTGCTCTAAGAATAGGATTTGGGGAATTAGGCAGGTCTGTGGGTGGAGATTTGGGGCGGGTATGTGTGTGTGTGTGTGTGTGTGTGTGTGTGTGTGTCTTCCTGGACAGCCTGAGAAGATCACAGTGAACAAGGAGCCCCTCCCTGACCTGCTGGTTGCTGGGCTTCCTTCTCCCTTCCCTTCCCCACCCCACCCCGTTCCTATGCCCCAGCTTCCTCTTACTCCCTGCAGGCCAGCCCTGAAGGATCTGATGTTTTATTACAGTCCAGATCTTCCTATTCTAGGGCCACCTTCCTCTGGCTAATTCTGTAATTCAATTAGTGGGAAGCCAAGGCCTGGCTGGGTGGGAGGAGGGAGCACGTTGGGAGCCTTCCCTTCCGCGATGATTACACCCCAGGCTTCAGCCCTGCTTGGAGTTGGGCAGGAAATTGTACTTCCTTCACTTCACAATGACAAGGGCCTTTTATCCCCGTGCACGGGGGCTTTGTAAATTACTGCCATCGCTCGCAATTAATTCTGCTGGGCTGTGTTTTCCCCCGCGTGGGAGGGGGCACCCGCCCACCTTCTCAGGAGTCAGCGCTGGCGCTGGCGGAGGGTGCCTGCCACCGCCCCTGCACCTCCAGCCGCCAGCCCCAGGCCTCCCCCAGGAGCCCTGGCTCCTGGCTCCTTACTACCCTCTCCTGACGCACCCTCCCCCTCCTTCCCCCATGCCCACAGGGCTTCCCGCTCTCTCTCCAGTGCCTGGTGGCTCTCCCACTCCCACTCCCATGGCTCCCTTGGTCTCCCAGCCCTCAGATGCCTGAGCTAGAAGCTCAGTCGTCCATTTGGAAGCCCTTGTCTCCGCCCGCACAGAGTGGACAGTCCACTCAGACACCCAAGACAAAGAACGAATAAGGACACGTAAAGATGAAGGATGGGCGGGAAGAGGCTAAATGTCAACATAGGATGAGTGAGTACACACGGTGGAGGGGAGAACAGCAGAAGAGAGGCAGGTCAGTGTGGGCCAGAGGGGTGCGCGTGGGGGCCACCTCGATTCCAGAGCCCAGGCCGTCAGTCTGCTGCTGCTGGCAGCACCATCATGTGACTTTACTCAAAGTATGACATCTATCTGCCCCCCTCCTGCCGCCGCTCCCACCCCCTCCACCCCCCACCCCCTTGCTGATTTCCAAAGTCCATCCCTGTTCTGCAGGGCTGCCTTTCTGATCTGCTCAGGTCCATGATTTAGGAGGGAGGAGCTGGTGCTGGGGGACCACCCTCCAGGACGTGGGACAGGTGAAATGGGAGCTGAGCGGTGAGGGCCTACCCCACCGGAGAGAGTGGCTTCTGCACCTCCCACCTCAGATCTCCTCTCAGCGTCACCCTGGCTGAAGGGGAGAGCTGGGGAGCAGAGATAGGGAGGCTCTGTGCTCCATCAGCCACAGATTCCATCCCACAAACATTGGGAACTCGGGGCCACAGGACCAAAATGCCACCCTCAGTTCGCTGGGTAGAGGGCATCCACTTCAATTCATGAGCTCCAAGGAAGCTTTGAGACTGAGACATAGCTGGATCCTCAAGTGATACTATCCCTTATGAGGAACTTGCCAGGGAGCTGATACCCAATGATCTTTGTCCCCTCAAATTGGGCTGTGGATCTGGCTCACCCATTTGCACCCCCTCTGTTTCCTTTTTTTTTTTTTTTAGATTTTATTTATTTATTCATGAGAGACACAGAAAGAGAGGCAGAAACATAGGCAGAGGGACAAGCAGGCTCCATGCAGGGAGGCCGATGCAGGACTAGATCCCAGAACTCCAGGATCACGCCCTGAGCCAAAGGCAGATGCTCAACCACTGAGCCACCCAGGTGTCGCTCCCCCTCCCTTTTCATCCTATCTGCTTTCAACAAATTTTCATTTTTTTTCTTTAAAGTTAATTGTGCAAGTGATACATGAATACATTCTGGTGTCTGTGTTGATCAGACCAAAAAAAGTTAATGTTATGGAAGACATGCCCTACTTTCCCATATATGCCCTGTTTTCAACTCGGTGTGACACCTTCTAGACTTTGGGCCATGGTGTAAGTCCAGATTTGGGTGCCCATGGAACTAATGGAATAGGTCTTCATTGCACGTACATGGTGTGTGCTGTTTCACGACTTGCTTTCCCCATCTGACTGTGTCTGCCCATGCTGGGTACACTTAGGACCATTTCATCATTTTAGCTGCTATAGAGTATTCCACAGTTGAAACATAAAGCCATCTCTGCACCGAGAGACCTTTAGGTGGTTTTCAATTGTTTTTGCTTTTCCAAACAGCCACAGTGGACTCCTGTTTTCTCTGTGAACACAGGTAAGAGTCCATTTGTAGGGCCAGGCTGAGGAGGGAATGCTGGGTCACCAGCTCCATCCCTGGTGAGAGACGTGTTCCCTCCTTAGACCTTCTCACCATGGGTCAGAGACTGGTCTAGCCTCCTCTCCCACGCCCTGTTGGCTCAGTAGGCAGATGCTCCCGGAGTGAATCCCGTCTCCCGAATAGACTGTGAATTCCCAAGAGGCCTCACCAGGTGTGTCTCTGGGGACACGTCAGCATGTCACAAGAGAGCGAACAGGGCAGCTCTGGTGACTGCCAAGCTGAGGCCCCCTGCCACATGCATGCTCACAGCTGGGAGCCCCCTCTGTACTCCTGTGAGGAGCAGCAGTGAGCAACAGGAAGTCACAACTAGTGCTTCTGAGTGGGGGTTCTGTGGGTCCCACCCTTTCTTCCTCCACACAAGAGGCCAGCAAGTGCCAATGGATGAGGCTTGGCACTCTCTCCTCGTCTGGCCACCCTGAGTCCCACCTCAGGCCCATCAAGCTCTGCGGGACCCTGGGATGGCAAAGTGCCCTCCTAAAGCCACCCCATCCCTGCCAAGCTGCTGTCCCCCTGGGCTCTGTCCTCAGCAAGGGAGCACAGATGCAGTCTCTTCCTGCACTGCTGGAGTCAGCAGGTAATAACTGCTTATGGGGAATCTGCTCTTTTAAAAAGAGCCATAGTGAGCCGTGGCATTGGGCTGGCTAAAGAGAGCACCCGAGAAGGGCCCGGTGGGTTTGCCCTAACTGGTGCCTCTGTAAGGCTGGTCCCTCCTGGCAGGTGTGCAGAGGGACAGAAGGACAGACTCTGTCTTCTGACGTCTTGACCATCAGAGTGAGTTGATCTTTATGCCATGCTCTGCAATGAGAGAGCTCTGCAGAGGTTGATAGCACTCCTTGGCTACCAGGTCTCCCCACAAACCTTTGAGGGGGATGACTCCCTCCCTTTTATAGATGAGGACACTGAGGTTCAAGGAATTACCAGTAAGTGGCCCCTGGCTGATAAAAGTCTCCCCTGAACACAGCTTCCTGTGTGGATCTGTGCATCAGCCTGGTAGAGGATGATGGCCTCGTGGGAGAGAGCAGGGTGGTGACAGGGACCACACAGGTCCAGTCCAACACTCAGAGAGTTGGCCTGGGAAGCCTTGGAGATAGGAGGCCTCCCAGCAGGGACTACCTATTGCCTCTCAGAGCTGACCTAGGCTCCCCAACACCATGCAACTCCCACGTGCCTCAGTGTCCTTGGAGTCTTGGTCAGCTCCCAACAGCCTCTGAGCACAGCTCCCATGCCCCCCACCTATTGGCCCTGCAAAAGTTGCTGAGGCAGGATTCAATGCTCTTGACAGATACACACTGAGATCCTGCCCCTGTTGGGGGCATTGAGAACCAAGCTGGAACTGCAGGAATGAGACCAAAGCCAGTCCCTGATCCCCCTTGGCGGGAGAGGGATCTGTCAATGGAGGAACCGACCCTGTAACTGAATGGCTCAGCGGGGTGCCAAAGAGAAGAGTAAACTGGGCACAGAGGTCAGAGAGGAGGGGTGTGTTGGGGGAGGGGTGTCCTGTGAAAGGAGGTTGGAAAGGGCATCACTGGGAGGTCACATTTAAGCAGAAACTTGAGGTGACTGAAGGAGCAAGCACGCAGAGAGAGCGGGGTGAATGTGTCTCTGGGCTGAGGGAATATCGGTGCTAAAGACCTGAGGCAGAGTGTATCTAGCAGGGCTGAGAAATGGGAGGTAGGCAAGGGGGTAAGAAGATGAAGCACTAAAGGAGGTGAGGTTAAGGGGTGGAGATGTCAGGGAGGGTCACATAAGGTCTGGGGGTCCCCTCAAAGATTCTGGTTCACAGAGGCTGTGAGCTCTTCAAAAAACCTGGCAGAAATTCCTGGAAGCTGGAAAAAAGCAACAGATTCTTTCTTACTCTTTCCTGGGATCCTTTCCTCTTCGTTACCCATCTTTGGGGGTGGGTGGGGGCATAACAATGGCCCCTTCCTCCTCCTCCCCTTTCTCCCCTTCCTTTCATTCTTCTTTGGTCTTCTACTCCTCCCTCTTCCCTCCTCCTCCTGCCACCTTCCTCCTCTTCCCAGTCCTCCTTCTCCTCCCTCTCCACACCTGCCCCTGACCTTGTCCCTAGCTGGCTTGCCTGCATGCAGCAAGACGGTGGCCGCCTCCCAGTTGCAGGCCGGTGCAGGCTGAGGACAAGGCCAGGAAAGGGACAGGAGGGAAGAGGCCCCCAGAGAGGCAGGCAGCAGCACGCGGGAGGACGTCATGGGGGCCTCTGACCGCTATTCATTTCAGTCCCCTGGTGTCTCCATCAATAACTGTCTGCCCAGACCAGGAAGGAGGAGTCAGAAGGGGGGAAAGAAGGCGGGGGTGATCTGGGGTCTGGCGGGGAGGGGTGGGATGGGATAGAGTGGAGAGGCTCCTTGGCACTCACACCTCCTCCCGGTCTGGGGAAAGAGTTGGAGATGGGGAAGGCACAGAGCTCACAGGTTGCTGAGAGTTTCTGCCTCCCAGGTATCTCTCCCTGCTTCCTAATTCCTCTCTTTCTGGCCCCTTTGCACCTACATTTCCGTCCATCTCCTCTCTGAAGCTAGGAAGGGAAGGCAGGCAGATCCAATTGGTATCGTGGAAGAGAAGGAAGGGTTTTTTTTTTTCTTCTCCTTTTCTCACTGGGTGGCAGAAGAGAAAGGAACTGCAGAGGATGCTGGGAGCACTCTGTTCCCCGGGGGAGCAAGAGGGCAGAGCAAACCTAGTAATAAGGGTTGGCGGAGGCACCACCAGCCTGCAGGTTTCATAGGAACAAGGCCTGGGCCACAGAGCCTGGCAGACAGAGGGCACTTGGGAAGTAGTTAACAAAGGACCATGAGGATGGGTGGTCAGAAAGTGAGGGGCTTGGGATGGACTAGAACCATCAGGAAGGGCTGCTTGGAGTCAGTAGAACTTGATCAGATTCTTGAAAGATGGGTGGGATTGGAAGATGGGAAAATGGGGTGAGACCATGAGGACCAAGGAAGAGGAGCAGTGGAGGGAAAGAAGACAGGGAAACAAGGGAGGTGTCCAGCCTTCAGGGAGCTTTCAGAAAGCTTGAGGTGACACTTCCCCCAGGAGACTCAAGGCTCCTGTTGGCCAAAGTCGGCTTCCTGACTTTTTCTGTGGCCTGGGTCTTACAGGCCTCATTGGAAGCTATGCTCAGCCATCTCTGCAGGCAGAGGAAGAGGTCCCTGACACCCAGCAGTTTGAGAGAACTGCCAGAAAGACTCCCACTAGCCAGCACCCTCTTTGCTTTGTCACCATGCCTGAAGGGCCAGCGTTAAAAGTCACCCCTTGAGTTAGGTACATTGTTCTGTAAAATCCAAATTCCCTGGTAAGGCACAGTCAGAGTCACTCAAGGGGAAAGCTACACTGGAGTGACCCTGGAGACCACTGGGTCAGCCCTCTCAGTTCACACATGAGGAGACTGAGGCCACACTGGAGACCCGATTGGCCTGGGGCCGCCCAGGGAATTAGACGCAGAGCAAGAGTGGGCCTCAGGTCCAATGGTGGAGCTTTGGTGGGCTAGATTTCCCTAAGAGGCTCTCTGCCTGGAGGGGTGTGGAGATATCACTGCACATGTGGTGACCCGGGACACATGGACGGTCCATTCACTTATTAGTAGAGACAGGCCTGGGGGCCCCCCTACAGATGGAGACTTTATCTGGCAGCGGCAGGTCTGGAGGGTCCCTCCATCATCCCTGATGGAGCAGCCGGCAGCACTCCCAAGGGGCCAGAACGAGTTCCTGGTCCAATGTGACCAGAGGTGCTGGGGGTGAGGGCTGGAAGCTGCCCCTTCCGGGAGGTACAGGGGCTGGAGCTGAGACAGAGCACCCCGGGGAGGGAGGGAGGGAGGGAGGGAGGGAAGGAGGGGTGGAGGGAGGGGGAAGGCCGAGGTGCCCGAGGCAGCAGGGCACACGGACAGGAAGGGACCCGCGGGGAGAGGGGGCGTGGTGGCGGGGGTGGGGTGGGGGGAAGATGCAGGCTGGGGAGACTTCGGCGAGTGAGCAAAAGCAGAAAAGCAACGCGAGGGACAAAAAGCAGACCGACAGGAAAACGGGGAGGCAAGAGAGCTCCAGTGGAGTGCACAGGAGAGCGAGGGAGAGGTGGGGAGAGGGACCGGGGCGGGGAGGGGCCGAGATGGGGGGGCGTCGGCGGCCCGAGGGCGCCCCACTGACCCCTCTCGGCGCTTGCTTCCCTCCCCAGGCTGCGCCTTCCTCACCTACTGCGAGCGTGAGTCAGCGCTGAAGGCCCAGAGCGCGCTGCACGAGCAGAAGACTCTGCCCGGGGTAAGTGCGCCGCCGAGGCGCGAGCGACCGACGCGCCGGCAGGGGGCGACTCGGGGAGGCGGGGCTGCCGCGGGGCTGCCACGGGGCCGCGGGCGGGGGGCGGGGGGGTCGCGGCCCGGCGCGCGCCTGCCTTCCCTCGGGAGCTCGCCCCCCCCCGCGTCCCCAGAAGCCGGGAGCGCTGGCCCGGGACGGGGGGCGCGTGGGCGCCGACCTCGGAGCTCGCCCCGACGGGATCCCGGGCGGGGGGCGCCCTGGACCGGGTCCGGGTCCGCGCACTGCCCGCGCGGGCGGCCGGGGGCGGGGCGCTGGGTGCCCCGGATGCCCCGGGTGCCCCGGGTGCCCTGGGTGCCGCGAGCCGCCTGCGCCCGCCCCGTCCGAGCGCCCGCCGATCCCCGTCGGACCCCGACTGTTCCGGGGCGGGGGCGCCTCCTCTGCTCGCCCGGCTCGGCGCCGCGAGTGAGATCACCGCGGTTTATTTAAGGAGCCAGTCCTCGTCTTTGATAAACTATCGCGCCTCAGCCCTGGTTTATAGCTTCTGTGCGGGGGAGAAGAGAATTATTTATGGCCCCCCTAACTGGGTGTGATATCAGCCATGGCTATTATCGAGGCTAGTTCATCACCATAAAATAAGAAGTGTTCCTCGGGTCAAGGGGTCTGCGCGGTCTCTCCTGTGGGTTCAGAGAGAAGGGGGGGGGGGGGTAGATATACGGCTCACCGAGTATCTAAAGATAAATGGAAAGATGTGAGTGTGTGTAGGCATTATTTAAGGAATTTGCAAATATACCGTGGTTAAGCTCATACAATGGGCACTGCGGGGAGCACGTGTTCTCTGTATGTACGCTCACCGGTGTTTACACACGCATGTTTACATTCTTACCTAGCAAACCTGTATGTAAACACACGTTTCCATCTCTGCCCCACAGCGGGAAAGGTTAAACAGGTAGACAGAAAACGCAGCCCTGGGTCGGGGCAGCCTTCCTTTGCATCAGAGATCCTTCTTTACCCATTTAGAGGAGGGGAGGGCCTTCCTTCCATTAAGACAGCCTTTGTATTGTATTTTGGTACTTGAGATTGCAAAGCACGGGGCTGAGTCATCTTAATAACGTACCCGCGGATGCAAATGTATGGAAATCGTGCACCGCACAGGTTTTTGTGTGGAGCCCAGCTCTGGCACGGTGGCCATTCCCCAGTTGGTTTTTTAGTGGCGCGGCTACATGCACATATATTATAGTAATTACTTTCTGGGTGCCCTCTGTAAGATGGCAGAAATATGCTCCACATCGCCCCATGTTATGTGTGAAGCATAAAGCCATATTGTAAGATAATCAAAGGCTTCTGAGAAAGGTTTGTGCTGATTAATAAAGTGTTTATGGTACTTTGTTTTGGGAGAGATTGTGATAGATATTTTAGAGCTACCCAAATGGAATAGAAAATACCACATTGTTTTGGGAGGCCCTTCATCAGCCTGAGAGAGATTGCTGGGGAGTTTCATGACGGCTAAAAGCCGGGAATTAGATGAGGAAACAGAAAGAGAAGGTGGGAGGGAGGGGCTCAGGATTTTGAAGGGGAAGAGGCTGGGGACTGGGAGAATTTCCATAGCAAGTGTGGATTGTTCAGGATCTAACATTAACTTGTGGTTGTTTATTTTACATATAATAGAATAGCTAAATGATGGAGTGTATTAGTTCTTTAATAATTTATAGAAATACTTTGATGTTGCAGTAATTACATTAAAGGTCACATATCAAAGGTAATTTGGTTGAGCAGCTGTGATGGTTTCTCAGAAGCAATCAATACCACTGTCCGTGGTGCTGATTTCACCAAGGGGCCTGCCAGATTAAAGCAGGCTTATTACCAGGCAGAAAGGCCCAGGGGAAATCAGGAGCACATTGGAGCGACGCGCCAGCCCCCCTTCCACCGATAATTAACACTGTTCCCCATAATCTGCGCTAATCCTTCATACTGGGAGATCCAGTGGCATTTTTCCTGAAATCACAAAGACAAGTTGGGCAAGTTTGGGAGACAGGACAAAAAGAAATGTGAATGTATATGTTGGGAGGTGGGAGGGGTGAGGAGAAGCCAATGGTAGGGCTAAAACATAGCCTGGAGTCCCCTTGCAGTGCCTGAATGCCTCTCCTTTCTTCAAAGGCCTCCCAGGGAGACTCATGGCCTCAAAGACCTCATCACAATTCTCTGGGAAGGCACAGCACAGCCTACAGGGGGAGGGACGGAGAGAACAAGACAGGATTGAAGCTCAGACTTCCCAGGGCACGTTGTCCCCACACAAACTCACATGGAAACAAATGAAAAACAAAATGACCAAATAAAATCATGTCTTAAAGTGGATTCCAGAAAGCAGAACTGGTGTTGTTATTGTTGGTTGATTCTCTCCTTTGAGATCGGAGAAAGCGTGACGCTAGCAGATGCAGGGACAGGACCAAGCAAGATGTTGTCACCCAACCAAATAACGGGTGTTTCCACCAGCTGAGACTGTGTTCATGGCCACCTGTTTGGTGGGGTGGGGGTGCAGAGAGAGACCTCTTCTTGTTTGGGGTGACCACATTAGTTGCCCCAGTGAGCGTACTCTGTCTGACTAAGGAGAAAGCAATTGAAAAAAGCACCTAGAAAACTGGTAACCTCAGCAATTTAGGCACTTTTCCAGGCTTCAAAATCCATTAAAATCAATCCATTAAAACCAGCCCTCCACTTTCTCACTGAAAAGGAAAAGAGGGGAGAAAATAGTGCAGGCAACCCATTCTGTTTCCCAGCAAGTTCCAGAGCTAGCCTGTCAGCAGCAAGGAAAACAGGATCGTTGTTGGTGTGCGCACACACACGCAACACATCATCATCACCACCAACAACAACACAACAGAGGCAGAACTAGAGATGCCCCTTAATACGTGTCCTCATTTTGGGAATTGAGAAAGGGAGTTGACATTCCTCTTGGGGTAAGTGGAAGCTCAGAAACTATTCCACAATGGCTGTTCTTATAAGTCAGAGGTCAGTATCCCTGGGTATCAGCCTAACCAAAGTCCCTGGGAAGGCTGTTGGAGACATCCCCGGACTAGTGTCACAGATGGATTTTTGTTTTTGAGTTCGGCATGACTTCGTTAGAAGGAGATTACTAAGCCGCAAAAGCTCATCAGGGTCCTTTTGAGCAGTATCTTCTGCCAGAATCTAGGCAGAGTGATTCCACTTTTCAAAACTCTCCATCTCTATGTCTTCTTGATCTCTTTCCTGCCCCCTCTTCAGCCCACCCTTTTCCATACCCAACATTTGTTCCCCTGTTGGTAGGGTTCAGTCACCATGGGCCAGTTTCTCAATCCATCCACAAGTATTTCCTGGGTGTGTGCCTGGGCAGTGTTTAGAAAAACTCATCTCTACCCCTCTTGGAGTTTCCATCAAGTTAGAGACGGAAGATGTGCTCAAAAATATTCAACAATACAAGACAGCGGGTTATTATAAAATGGTTAGTGTGGACAATTGATTGATAATAACAATTCATGTTTATTAAGTGCTTACTATCTGATGGACATGAAGCAAGCATGTTACTTCATAACCTCATTTTATCTTTCCAACTACCCTATGAGGAAGTTCTCAGGCTTATGCCCCATACATGGAGAGACCCAGGCTTAGATTAAGCAATTTGTCCAAAATCACACAATTGAATAGCCAAGCTAGGACCAGCACCAGGTCTGCTACCCAAACCCAGGATACCCATCTCTCTTTTGTAGCATTACCAGTTGCTTTCGAGGGGACCCAGACAACTGTGGGGTCTAGGAGTTGATCAAGGGTTTTGCTCAGAATATGGGCAGGTTGGGAATTAGAGAGTTGGGAGGAAGACAGATATGTCAGATGAGCGCACTGGTCTGAGAACCAGCCTGGAGACAAGGCATGCATGACAGGTCAGGAGCCGTGAGCTGGGCTGGAGAGATCCACTCTGAGAGTTCCCTGGGGCCCGAGTGTGCATGGGAGGCCTCGTGGAAGAATCCTGTTCCTTAAAATAGGCCCCTGCTACTTAGTCCCAGCCCCAGTGCCTTTGGGACCTTGCAGGCAATTGTCTTCTAGGAAGACCCCATCTGTTTCCAAAGTTAGAAATGTGGGGCCTCTGGGGAGAGACTCGATTAGGAAAACCAAGCAACATGGCCAGTTGTGGCCAGCACTTTGCTCCTCTGACAGCAGGAAGGGCTCCTCACCAGGGCCACTAAGGGGAAAGAGCTAGGTTCAGTTAGCAGGAGGCCTGTGGAAGCAGCCAGAAAAGGGAGCAGATAGGGAAGAGGGGAGGAGAGGGAGCTGGCAGGGGAGGAGGGGGTGGGGAGAGTGGGAGCTGTATCTGCTTGGTAAACATTAAAGTTCCAATTCACTAGTTAAAGATTGGCTTTTGTGCCCTCACTCTGGCAACCCGAGAATACAAAGCAAACCAACATACTCCTCTGTCTGTCCCCCACCCGCAGCCCTGAGTTCAGCCTGGTAGACACACAACATCACTGCCATCACACCTCCAGACGCAGGTCCCTGCAACTAGGACCAGTCATTTCTATGGAAATTCCGTGTGACCTTCTTTGAATGTACCAGGAAAGATGTTAAAAAGGAAAATTAAAAAATAAAACAAAACAACCCTAATTGGATTTCTAGCCACCACCCTCTTCCCCCTACCCACAGGCTCTGGATGCCTTCTCTGTCTGACCCGCTTCCTTGCTTTCCTTTGCCCAAGTCCCATCTTATCTTACATTCTTTCTCTCTCTCTTTTCTCTTTATGACGGTTTCATCCTCATTTCTCTCCCTTCTGGTCATTTTTCTTTTCCTCTTTTCCCTTTCGTTTTCCACCTTTTCTTCATTTACATTTCTCACTTGCCTCTCCAGGCTCTCCCCTCTCCTCCTCTCTCCCTCATACCCTTCCACTCTCCTTCACTCTCCCTTGCTTTCCCTCTGGCCACCCTACCTCCACCTTGACACCCTCAGAGACTCTGGTGGGACCTGCACCAGGTTTCCTGGGGCTTCCTTATTGAGGACCATCTCCCTGCTGACAACTGTGCTATGGAAGGATCCATCCAATTTTATGTACAACTGTAAAGATGAATGATAAGTAGAAAGGATGCAGGCAAGAACAAGATGAATAAATTATAAAGGGCAAATGATGACAAGCCAGGGGTCCCCAGAGACAGTGATATGATAACAGAAACTAAAGACGAATTTATGATGGATGTAGTTAGCATGTACGGAGGCTGTTAATTCTTCAGGGTAGTTTTACAACTTTTAGTGATTGGTGCAATCAAAGCGTTTCATTTGAGAGATATGATGTATTTCCACTTGTCTGTCCTCTGGGCCCAGTGTTGGCATTTGTCTCTATACGATGAGCCTGGGTCCCATCAGCACGTGCATCTTCTCCCCCAGCCCCTGCCACCTTTGTGTGTCTCTGCTCCCAGTGGTGGGGTCACGAGCCAGATGCCTGCACACCTCTAGCTCCCTGGTTCTGCTGTCCTTCTTACTGAGTGTATTAGCTTGGGGGCTGCTTTAACAAACTACCCAAACTGGGGAGCTCATACAATAGGAATTTATTGTCTTATGGTTCTGGGGCTAGAAGTCCAAGATCAAGGTGTTGGCAAGGTTGATTCCAGCTGAGGGCTGTGAGGAAGAATCTGTTCTAGGCCTCTCTCCTCATTTCTGGGAGCTTTAGGTACTCCCTGGCTTGTAGATAGTGTTCTTCTGTGGTGTCACATCATCTTCCCTGTATGCACATCTGTGTCCATAAGACACCAGTAATTTGACCTCATCTTAAACTTGATTACTTCTGCAAATAACCTACTTCAAATAAGGTTACATTAATGGGTACTGAGTGGGGGTTAAGACTTCATCGTATTTTGGGGGAGAACATAGTTCAACCTATAACACTGAGAAGTGGGCAACCCTATGGCTCTTCCATAGAGGAGGAAAAATCTTCAAAAGTGTTTGAGTCATTGTGTGTTGTGAGGGGTGGGGGCAGTCCCACCAGTCCTTGTCCCACATCTTGCTTTGGCCTCGATTTTTTCTTTCTCTTGGGGGGAAATTAATGATATCTCTTCATTCGTTCCCCATGTTTCCTAAAAAGAACTATTCGTCTGTCCTTTTAGAGCATTGGCTCCTAACTGAGGGCAATTTTACTCCTCAGAGGGCATTTGACTTTGTCTGGAGACTCTACTGGCATCTAGTAGGTAGGGGCCAGGAAGCTACTAAACATCCTACAGTGCACAGGACAGCCCCATAACAAAGAATTGTTTGGCACCAAATGTCAATAGTTCCAAGGGACCACTAGGGACCCTAGGCTCTGTGTGAAGGCTAGGAGTGGTTGGAAAACACACAGTGAGGCCTTGAGACAGAGCTTTCCTCTCTCTCTCTCTCTCTCTCTCTCTCTCTCTCTCTCAAGACGTATATATTTATTTGAGAGAAAGAGAGAGCAGGAGGACAGGCAGAGGGAGAGGGCAAGAATCTCAGGTAGACTCCCCACTGAGCCCAAAGAGGGGCTTGATCTCATGACCCTGAGATCATGACCTCAGCCAAAATCAAGCATCAGATGCTTAACCACCTGAGCCAGCCAGGCACCCCAAGCTTTCCTCTCTCTTGTTCACTGGTTCTCCTCACTTAGGAGACAAGCCCAAGGGTCCTCAGGGTGTCAGAGGTAGGAGGGTTTGTTAAGGTGCACACTCTCTGATGGTGAAAGCATAGAGGGAGTAATGGGCAGCAGCAGAGGACAAAGCTTACCTCCAGACATTAAAGACAATTTCTGATGTGGCTGTATATATACACTCACATATCTGCAGGTCACACTCGGCTCTATGGCTGACAGTGTCACCAGTGGTCTATGGTCATAGAATCTGTGATCCGAGTGAAAGGAGTTGGAGCTTCACTTGTGACAGAGCAGGGACCAGAAACCAGGCATCTGCAGCTCACCCACGTGTGGGGTTTCTCCAGCTCCTCCCTTTGCAGGATCCCCATCCTGCCAGGAAACAGGTCTGAGAGACTGTGCCACAGACAAAGGGCTGGAGCTGCGAGGACATCATGCAGAAGGGAACACCAGAGTTCCCAGGCGGAAGTCAGAAATGCTTTAAACCCAGAAAGCAAGCACCAGATTGGCATGGGAGCTTTTGTGGCACCCTCTGCTCTTGCCTCTCCTCTTCCACACCGCACCTTGGCCCCAGTCCACCACCCTTGCATCTATCCACACCCTTCACTCCTCTTCTCATAGAGGCATCTCAAAGTCATCCTCCGCACCCAGGCCTTTGCCCCCTCTAGAGTACCCACACTGCCCTCTGGGGGAAGATGTCCCCATGTTTTTGGCAAGTGACTCTTAACCCCCGTATGGAATCATTCGCAAATGGTGGGCTGCCTGCCGTGTCCCAGCAAAGATGGACAACCCTGGGTGAGGATGGGGGAAGGCCGTGTGGTTCCTTATTCTTCCATTAGTCATGAAAATACTTGTAAAGAGAAAAGGGCTGAAATTCAGGGGGCTGAGGTCTCTCAGGGTCCCAGTTTATTATGGTTCCTATGTGTTTTGATCAAAGGCATTTGCAGTGTTTTCAACTAGACCACCAGGGGGCACCAGGCAAGTGGCTTCCTCCCCTGGTGGCTGAGTGGGCACAAAATAAGTGAGCCTGGTGTCCCCAACTCTTGTTCAGCACAGAAAAGGCAAAACGGTGCCAAACGCTCCGGTCCACCCACTTACAGCACTTACAGCCTGTAGTGACAACACCAACCAGCGGGGATGACTTTGGGACATGCCACCTGAACTTTCTGGACCTCTTTCTTAATTCTATAATGACAGTCTTATGTGTAAGGCCTTTATAGGCTGTGGATTGCTATAACCCAAGTATTATTATGAATGACAAAGCCATGATGTGAGTGTGAATGACCTCAGGGTCCGTTGCTATGGTAAAATCTGGTGACTCCTAATTCATACATGAAATAGTCACCGGATAATAAAATTATAAAATGGTCAAATGTGCAATTTGAACCATATGTCCTGTTATATTTCAGAAGAGCAACATGGGGCACCTGGGTGGCTCAGTCGGCTAAGCATCTGCCTTCGGCTCAGGTCATGATCTAAGGGCCCTGGGGTTAATAATCAGGCTCCCTGCTCAGCTCAGTGGGGAGTCTGCTTCTCCCTTTCCTTCTCCCTCTGCCCCCACCCCCCTTGTGCTCTCTCTCTCTCTCATAGGTAAATAAAATCTTATAAAATCTCCTTAGAGGGGAGAAGAATCCAGGTGTGTGTGAGGGAGAGGAAATCGGAAGGGTAGTAAGAAGGGAAGGCTCGGGGGAGCCAGGAGTCTGAATTTTCCTTCCGAGTTAGGGATAAGAAGGGGGAGAATGTGGTTGGAGAAAGGGTGAGGCCTTCCTCGCACTGCTGCTCTCAGAACCTCCAGCCTGTAGAGCCCACAGGCCCCAGTCAATCTGGACAGATGAATCGCCTGACATCCTGCTCACCCTAGACATGGCTTCAGGCCCAGCAATCCCCAGGTCCCCTCCTCCCTGGAAAAGCCCACCTCCTGTTGCTCACCCACCAGAGTCCTTCCCTGGCTTCAAGACTTAGCATTAATCCCCCAACTTCTCCTAGCAAGCTCTTCCAAGCTGCTCCAAGCCACATTGGTCTCCCCTGTGTCTGAGCAGAGTCAACAGCCCTGGAGTCTACACCCTGTCTAGAGTGTGTACCTGGGACCAGTACACCAGCATTATCAGTGTGCTTGTTAGAGAAGTAATCTTGAGCCCCACCTCAAACTGAGTCATGTCACTCAGACTGCACCCCACCGCATCTTAACAAGATCTCTAGAAGATTCATGTGCACAAAAATGTGATGGCCGCTGCCCTCACTTCAGGCTCTGAAAGATAATGCCTTATTTTGAATGCTCTCTGAAGTAGACTCTAGACAAGCATTTGAGTGCAAGTGGTTTCTTTAGATAGTGACCCCAGGAAACATGAATAGAAAGTGAGGAAGTATGATAGGAAGGAAACAAGTCACTAAAGGGTGTGTTATTAGGCAGACTAGCTGCCATTGGGAATGGCACTTAATCCCACTGGGAACTCCAGCCCCAGGGTGAGTCGTACTCCCCAGGGTCCACCCGAGGGGTGAGGGAACTGGGGTATTTATGCCCAGTTCCCACCAGTCTTTGGCTGAGAATGTGGGCAAGGGATCGTTGACCCCCCAGCTCTCCTGGCTTGCCATGTGGGTGGGCAGAGTGGGTGCCACCGCCCAAGAAAGCCCTCCATCAACAGGTGCTGGTGCTGGCGGTTGGAAGTTAGGCCGCTGTCACTGCAGTGAAGAGAGCAAGGGGCTGTAGGCAGGACACTGCCTGCATTTGCCACAGACCCGCTCTGGCTCCTGACTCCATACTCCTGAATAGGAGGGAAGATAATAGAAGCCTGTCTCCCCAGCCATGATGACAACTACCGTTTGTTGAGTGCTCACTGGGTGCCAGACACATCGCAGGTATTATCTCGTTGATTTGTCAAGACAGCATTGCACAGGGGCTCTCGAGTAAGCATTGCTAGCCCTCTGTTAAGGAAGAGGACGTTGAAGTAAAAGGGCTTCCTTGGGCTTATGTGGCCAGGAAGAGGTCTGGCTCCAGGGCCTGGACTCCTTCCACTGAATCCTGTGGTACCAACTATGTGGGAAACCAGGGCTTCACAAGGGCAGGAATAGTGTTGTCTTCCTTAGTCCCCATCCCCTAAAGCCCACAAGAGATTCTGGCATCAGTGCTAGAGCCCCCGGGCCCCAGGGGCCATGTGATGGAGAGCAGGGCCCCCCAGGGCCCTATAGGTGTCACTACATAGTATATCTGCCTTTAGATGGGAAAGCATTGCCTTTTCGTGAAAAGTCATGTCAGATCCCAGCTTCAGCTCTGCCGGGATCCTTACACTGTGCCCTTAAGAAACCCCTTAATCTCCTTGAACCTCACTTGCCGTGACTACCCTGTCAGTTAGAAACACATTTGATTTCTGTGGCTTCAACAAATGGAGTTTGGGTTTTTCACATTTCATAGAGTGATTTGGCATTTCACCCGTGTCAGAGGCTCTTCCCTCATGGTTATACAATGGCTGCCACAGCTCCATGCATCGCATCCACAATCAAGCAGAGTTAGTCCAGCTGCATCTGTCCCTTTCATTAGAAATGCAAAGGGTTTCCCAGAGGCCCCTCCTCAGCAGTCTTCCGTGTACGTCTCATTGGTCAGAACTGTGTCTCGTGGTCATCCCAGCTGCTGCTAGGCAGGCTTAGGGAAGGGGATTTCATATCTTCCATGAAAAAAAAAAAACCCATACTTTAGTTCATGAAGGAGAAGTGGGGACGGATCATGGGTAGGAGCCAGCAGAGTCTGCCCCACCACCCTCACAGGGATGGGTGCGGGGTACAGAAGAGCAAGCTGGGCCAGAGTAGCAGCGCCACCCCCCACACATGCAGGGTTTGCTTGTATGAGGAGGCTGAGTCAGAAAGAGGAGTTTCGCAGTGTGTTCCAGAGATGCTTCTTCAACATGGCTCTGCTAACTCAGCATGTTTATTCAACTACTGACATGGTTTCTAATTCCATGGGATTCTAAGTGGGGGAATGAAGATTTCAGCCCCTTATTTTTATTGTATGTGTTTTCCTTGAACTTGTCTCTGTGTCTCTGGGTGTGGCTTAAAGAATATTGAAGAATCAGAGGCCACTGTGCCTGCAGACAGCTGTCCCCCATCACAGGCATGCCGTGAGCATCCCCCCTGCCCTCACCCCTTTGTCTGCTGCAGCAGTGGATGCATACCATCTAAAAGTGGCCCACCCAGCTTCCAGAGCCAGCAACAATGGTGACAACTTTATTTTTCAGAAACCAAAGCGGAGCACCTCTGGCCTGTTGTAAAGGGGTGTGGAGTGAGGCCTGAGTGCTCAGGGCAAAGCCTGCCTGAGAAATGAGAATGTACCTTCCTGATCAGCTTCAGCCCCACTCGACTGAGCTGGGAAGGGAAAGGACCCCAGAGATGGCCCAGGGCTGGCCTGTGCTTCCCTTGTGGCCTCTGCCAGCAGCTTGAGGAAGGCCCACCAAACCCTCCCCAATCCTCACTGGCAGGAACTGTCCCAAAAAGTAGTGAGCACCTGGCCACAGAAGTGTTCAAGCAGAGTCTGAGTTCCCTGGGGTGGAAGAGGGCAATGCAGGCAGTTCCTCCCTGGGATCAGACCACTTCTAGGTGAGCCAGGATCCCATGATTTTATCCTTGATTTCCTGTTTCTCTGTCATACAGCGCCCCATACCTGTCCTAGTCTGCAGCCCCGGCCAAACCCCGCTGTCCTGCCTGCATGCCCCAGCCTCAATCCAGGAGGATGTCCTCAGGATGACTCTGGTCTCCCCAGCCCTCCCTTCTCTGAAGGCCCTTGGGATTTAGAGCCCACCTTGCCACTGAGCAGGTTCACACCCCCATTTCAGCCAACCCAGCTCCACCACTCTGAACTGTGTGACCTTGGGAAAATCATTTCACTTCTCTGTGCTTCATTTCAACCCTGGGATGCCAGTAGTGCCTTTATCCTGGGGCAATGTCCACACAGCACGAGATGCTGCTTGCAAAGTCCCGAGTGCCCTGCATACACCTAGGGAATGTGTGATGGTCTCTCCACAGCTGTGGCTACCCTTGCGGACACTCCAGAGGGCGAGTCTCCCTGCTTGGCCTCTTCTGGTCCATGCCCACCCCTGTCGGCCCTGGTCTGATGAACCACTGGCCCATGATGCCCAGCAGCAAGCACCTCAGCTGTGTGGCTTAGCACAGGGCTGGCCACGTGGGGAGACCGACAAAACCCAATGAATGGAAGCCAAGTGTGAGAGTGGCGGGAACATCCCAGGAGCTGGCTGTTCCTCTCCTTGCCAAGGCCTGGCTGTGCCTGAAGAGTGATTCAGGACCACTACTTTGTGCCCCCGGGAGAGGTGAAGGCTAAGATGTCCTAGCGGATCACACACCCACACGTGAGACCTCCTGTACTCCCATCACCACTCCCCGTTCATGGAGCCACCCTCCCCACACACACCCTGGAAAAAGGACAGCACCCCTGGAAGCTGGGCAAGGGGAGCCCAGAAGATTTAAAACCCTAAGAAAAATAAAATAAAATAAAATAAAATAAAATAAAATAAAATAAAATAAAATAAAATAAAATAAAACCCAAAGCAGTAAGAGCAGAAGCAGATTCATGCCCTGATACCCACGTGGTTTCCCATGGTCCAGGAGGCCCTTCAAGACAGGGCGACCCAGGGATCTGACATGAATATGCATTTGGCCTCTCCCAGCAGCCCTGACAGCTGGCATCCGACAGCCGGGACTGCTCACGGCCTGAGAGAAGGTTTTTAATTCAATTCGTAAGTGTTTCCTGAGCACCCACCAGGAGCATGGCCCTGTGCTGGGTGCTGCTTGGCAGGCGGACACAAGGAGAGGCAGAGGACCCTGCTGCCCCATGGGGCTTTCCCTCCTGTGGAGGAGAAAAGATGTACATGCCAAGCAATTAGAGGACAACAGATTGTGACTTTGGAGTGAAATTTAGAGCTCTGTGTCATCTGGGAGCCCCACAAGGCAGTGTTGACTGGGTGCCTCCCGTGAGCCCACTCTGGGCCCTGGGGACACTGCCTTGGGAGGGGTGGGCAGGATGTGGGCACCTGGAAATGAGCTGGAGGCAGCATTCCCCTGAGGTGAGAGCACATCCAACAGGGGAAGGGAAGGAGCAAGACTGTGCCATGACTGTACTGCTGGAGCTCGGGGTGCTCAGAAAGAGGGGGCGCCAAAAGTCTGAGGAGATTTGGGGCCTGAGTGCAAAAGGCCTGGAATGTCCCACAGAGCAACTTTGTCTCTTTTCTTTGAGTATCTGGGAGCCATTAAAGCAGGAGAGTGAGAGCTTCACCACGATGGGTGGCGTGGTCTGGAGGGAGAGGGCCCATGTCTGTGCGGTGAGAGGCCTGAAGCGGGAAGGGGGCATCAGGAATGGAGCTTGGGACAGTAGAGAGCCTTCTAGGGCCTTCCTTTGTGGAGCAGCCTCAGTGGGCCAGGCCAGCACACCTGAGGCACTAGCTGTCAGAGGCTACTCACTGGCTGCTGAGAAGGCCTGCTGGAAAAGGGCTTCTGGGAAACTTGGCTCCCTCTAGGACGCTGAAGCTGGTGAGGGGGACTTGGCATTTTGTCCCCCACCCACCCCCACCACTGCTTATGGGATGGTTCCTACCTGCAGAAGAGTTCTGGAGAGGTTCCTAAACTACCTAAATGTGCCTCAAAGTTTCTGAGATATTCAGATTTGTAATAAATGCAAAGAAAGAGATTCAACACCTTACACACACACACACACACACACACACACACACACATATGCCACACGCACACACAGACGTGAAGTCGGGGAGCAGCCTGGGAATCCATATGTTGCAAATGCTCCCCGGGGTGGTTTCAGTGCTCCTGCAGCTCCTGGAACCCTGGGCGCTCCCACTCTCTGTCCAGCACCGCCAGGAAGCCTTGATTCTTGCTCCCGGGCTAGCCGACTTCCTTCCATGAATGGGACTGACTGACTCTTCTCTGCCATTCTGTTTCCTCCCAAGGGCCAGAGAAGCTCGGAAATTAGAGGGTGCCTTAGCATCACCTGCTCCATGCCCCCATTCTGCAAGGGAGACACAGAAGCCCAAAGAGGGCACAGAGCCTGTGAAGGTTTGTGGACATGGGGCACGCTGCTGAGATGCCACATCTGGGTCCTTTCTCACTTGTAACACAGCCTTTATCTCAAAGAGGCCCAGTAGCTGAGAAATCTAGTAAATCCACCTTACTTCAGAAGAGCTGGGGAGGACACCATTTCCATTAGCATCCATATTATGGGGTGTGCTCAGCGCCGTTTTATTACTTTTGAGTAGACAATCCAACAGTGCTTCCAAGTGAATGTCCTGCCAAGCCTGCTTTAATGAACAGATACAAAGCATGTGTAATTTGCACAGTGATGGTGTGACAGGGAGTACCAGGAAGCCACTTGCAAACGCTGCCGTTCTCCTAGGTAGATGACATATTCCTGCAGACAATGGTGTTGACTGCACTATTTATTTGCTGATCAAAATTTTTTGCACCATAGATTTTGCAAAGACTGAGTTCTTTCCCTTATCTGATGTAGAGAGTTCAAAATTTTCAAAGACTGAGACCAACTCAAGTGGTAAACACCTTGCGGGTGGAAGGAACTTGCAGCTGGGTCGTAGCCCCTCCTGGAGGCCTCTCTGGATGGAGTGAACCCACATTCCCTAAATTACCCCCAGGGTTCCCCTGGGGATTGTGCTGCATTACGAGGTGGCACAGTAGGGCAGCTCCCACTGACGCCCCTCGTGCCTTTCAGAACTCATGGAGCTTTGTGTTGTCCTGTGTGCTTCAGCTAGCACCCTGCCTGAGGCTTCTTCAGACACTTCCAGCCACTGCTAGATCGGGGGGCAAGAGCCCAGTCTGTCACCCATCACTCCATGGAGGCAAACTGACTCTCTGGCGGCCACGTGAGCCCTCCCTGCCTCCTGCCCACAGGTCCGGGAAGACAGTATGTGCCATCTTCCTCTATTCTTATTAAACGATTTATCTGGGGGAACTTAATATTTTCTTTTAGGATAAACTGAGCTAATACGATGTGCTTGTTTTAATTTGTGAGGTTAACTGATCTAATTATCTGTGGCGTTCAGTTAAATCCTTGTGCCTGGGCCGGCTGCAGGTGCGGGCTTTGAATCCTGCCAACAGGAAATCTCTCAAAACGAGCTGATCTAACGCAGCGGGTCTGCTGGTATGAGGGATTTTCTAATAATGCATGAATTTATTAACAGCTAAAGATAAATAGAGGATGTATTTACATTAAACAAATTCACAAGGAACTGTCTGCTGCTTCCTTGCCCCCCTTCCATCGAATGCATCCCCCAACTCCCATTTACTTGTCTGCACTATCCAGGTTGAGTCCAGGGCAACCCTGAGGGGCCCCCAAGACTAAAGGTGGATACCCCTGCCTGGTGACACTGAGCAGAGGGAAGCTGACCTGGCAGGGATCAAAGATCTGAAGTTTCAGTTGACTCCAAACAAAGGAGCCAGGGGTGCCACCTAGGTCCCTAAAAGCTGATGCAGGCTTGGGAGGCAAACAGGTGCCTTCCCCTTGGCTGGGAAGATGGTCCTAGAAAGCTGTGTTTGGGGCTGAGAGATACACATCCCCTGGGGTTTGGGGGTGGGTAGTGTATCCAGGGAGGATGACAAGGAAAGGAGAAAGAGTGCCTTCCACCTGAAGCTAGTTGAAAGGCCGGCGACACCCAGCCGGATGCAGGGCAGCCTTGGCAGATGCGAAGTGTAGCCAGATTGGGGTGGCAGGAGGAGAACCTTGGGAAGCAGGAAGAGAGGCTGACGGGAGCCACCCCACACAGGATGCGTCATGAGGGGCTCCTGGCTTCCCAGTCCCACGCTCCGCTGACCCAGTTGCAGCTGCCCCATTCCCCGTCTGGGGCTCCAGAAACCTCTCCATGCTGGGCCCGGGATACTAGCCCCGTCCAAGGGAGCGGGATTCAAACTGCAGGAGCTCCACATTGCTTAAAAATGCCGCTTGCCTGTATTGTTTGAAAACACGGCTTTGGGATCCGGCCAGGCAGCCGCAGCCGCATTGGAAATGCATTTCCCATTACCTGAGGCCCAGACGCCCTGACAGCCCGAGTCACTCAGCGCTGACCTGTTTTCAGCCAGCATCCAGCTCTGCCTCTTCCACGTGAATGATCCCCGATGGAGTCGCACTTGCAAAGGCACGTGTAGAACAAGCACACGTGTGCAGAACGTACATGTGCCCGCAGATGCAGATACACGCCCACACTTCACACTCAGACACGCACACACGCCAGGGTTCACGGCATGTGTGTGCACAAAGCTATGTACACACACCAGAGGAAGGCGCACATGGAAACCCACACGGGGAAACGTGCACACACAGGTGTCCGTGCACGCAGCCATGCATGGGCACACAGATGTACGTGTGCACGCACGCTCTTCCTCGGGCTCTCTTGGCGCTGGAAGGGAATGCAGCTCTACAGGGACAGCTGAAGATAAACTCTTGATTTCTGATTTTCAGAGCAGTTTGGACAAGGTCCTCTGAAATGCATTAAAATGCTAATCACAGCATCTGTCTGAACCCTGGCAGCTGTGTGACTTGGGGGAAATCGAAACAGAATGGATTCAGAAGCCTGGAACTCCTCCTTGACTCTCCTTGCCTCGCCCTCTCCCTGGTCTCCCCCGCCCCTTCCCTGCCTGCCCACCAGGGCCCCCGGCTCCAGCCTGGCCGCAGTGGCCAGGACGCTGCCAGACCGATGATCCCAGAGCCGTGGCTCCCCGGTGCTAACAAGCAGAGCTGCTGCCCACCTGGCTCTGCCCAAAGTCCCCCCAGTAGAGCTATTCCTGGTCGGGTGAGATGGCCCCTCACCACCACCAGGGTCTGGCCGCTTCTCCTGACCCCCAGGGGAGCGCAGAGAAGGTGTCTGTAACTATCAAAGGTGGATGCTAAGTGCGTGCTCTGCTGAACCCACATGAAGAGGGCTCTGAGGGCAGAATTTCAGGCACCACAGCAGGCAAGCCCTGGAGAAGCTTTCTGACCACCCCCGATGATACCAGATGTGGACAAGGGAATGGGGGGGCGGATTCATGCATCCACACTCCGGGTGAGCAACCCTCTCTGACTCTTCACCACTGCCAGGTGACATCCAGGCCCTTATCCAGCCTTCTCGGACTCTTAGCCTTGCCCAGCTCCTTTCTATTACCATTCCGCTTGCCACTGGGATCCAGGACCCCTCCGACACTCCTGAGGTACCCCCCTCTCCCTTGCGGCTTCACACTCCATGATCTGTTCTGTTGCTTACCTTTGCCTGGTCTTCTCCTGTATCCCAGGCTCTTTGCCAGGCAAATCCTTGGTCAGCGTTCCCAGTTCAACCTAGACATCACCTTCTCCAGGAAGCCTTCCCAGTCTGGATGAGGCTGGATGAGAGGCTTTCTGAATTCTCAGAAATCCCTGTGTCTACCTCTGTTTCCCAAGTTTAAACATGATCTCTTGGCCAGTCCCTCCCCCAGACTGCGTGCTCTGGAGGGCAGGAGCTGGGTTTTACTCATCCCCTATACTTTAGTGTTGGCACAAGGACTGGCCTAAGTTCTCAATGGCCAATGAGAGCACTGGAACATGTGAGCGGGTATGTCCCTAAGTCCTTAGGACCAGAACCACGTCGTGGGACCCTTCAGTGGTCATCTGGAAAGACTTGACCCTCATTGCTGGGCCCTGGAATGGGCTCTGGTCAGGCCTCATGCCCGGCTCTATGTGCCCACCCCCCTTTCCTCCGCCCCTCCCCACCCAGATCGATGCTCCCAGCATACCATGGTTCCATTTTTCCTCTTAAGCATCAAACTGTCATTTCACTAAACACCATCTGGAGACTCCTGGCTTCAGCCCCTTGCTTCTTCCAAACTCTTATTAATGTGACGGGTGTTTATTCCTTCTTCCTCCTCTTCCACTTCCTCCAGAACATCTCAGCTCTGCAGCCTGCAGACATTCATCTTATCTTTGGGGAGCTCAGCTCTGCTGGGGAGGGCCGCCGTCTCAGGCTTGGCTTTAAGCAGCTGACAGTGATAAAGAGCAGACAGAGAGCAAGAGCGAGCTGTGAGGGCCCCTCCTGGAGCTTACTCCCAGCCAGCCTGGGAAGGGGGGATGGCAGAGAGATCACTGGGGAAGGAGCCTGGTGTAACTTGGTCTACGGTGGTTTTGACTCTGGTACACTGATCTTTCCAGAATTCTGGGACCTTCATAATATCCTGGTGCTACCAAACAAAGCCCAGATTCCTAACCCCAGCTCTTGACGGTCTGTATCCTCCTGCCCTTCCCAGCATCTGCGTCTCCCCCAGCCCCTGGGTGCCCCTCTCTGCTGCCAGAACACAGTGCTCACCCTTCTGTCCAAGCCTGTGCCATTTTGTGGCTCTTGTCTGAATGCACGCTACCCCCCTCCCCCCAATTTCTGCATGTCCTCCAAGGAGGAGCTCACGCCTTCCCTCTCCATGCAGCCCTCCCTGACTACCCTACCCACACCAATAACCTTCCATGGCTCTTGCTGAAAGGGACACAGTATTTTACCTCATGATCTCACCCACATTGTACTCATGTGTCATATCTCCCAAAACAGACACAAGACTCCCCCAATGGTGCTGACAGCACCCAGCTCAGGCCTGGGCACACAGGAGTACACAGTCAGTCCCTGCTGTCTTAAAGCCAAGGGGATGAGCAGCAGTGACCCCACTGAGACGAGCACCAGTTCCTCGGGGGTGCCTGGCTGGCACCGGGGTGCCCGCAGTAGGAGCCCTCCCCCAGTGCCCACATGGAGGCCCGCCCATTCCGGTCCCTCACTGTGGCCCAGGCTGGCACTCAGAGGCCAGCTCGTTTTCCCTGGTAGAGCATTAAGCTAATGCGTGTTGTGTCTCATTAGTGGCGTTCTGTTTGTGCCAGGGCCAGGCAGTTTGATGGGTACTTGATTGGATATTCTGTTTATTTATGGCAGGAAAAGCATTCTTTATTGAGGACTGGGCAGCACATTTCTGTCCCTATGGCACTAAGATCCTCTGGCAATCATGCAATTATAAATTAAGACTAAATAAATAATATATAATAAGCAATAAAGACTGCATGCCTCCATGTAAAGAGCTCTCCTCAGGCAGGCGTCAGCATCTCCCTACAGCTGGGCCTAGAGACCCAGCAGAACCCCAGCCTGAGAGACACTGGCCATCCCAGGCTCCTGGCTGGGTTCATTACCAATGTGAGCATTAACGTCCTCGGTCATAACACCTGAGTGGAAAGCATACCTGCATTGACAGAAAACTTTTGCCTTTCTGCTGCCATTAATCCTCACAAAACCTTGAGGAAGGGAGGGCAGGTATTATTGTGTCTAGTTGATAGATGAGGAAACTAGGTGAGGCCCATGGAGGTTGGGGCCCCTGCCCAGGACCGCAGGGAAAGGCAGCCATGCCTTGAACCCCATTGTCCTGCCCTGTGTCCCCTAATCTTTCATAGGCTGGTCAGCATGGAGGCAGGAGGTGGAAAATCTTCCAAGGACACGAGGTTGGTGCTACCATCCTTTTAAGGGTAAACTCAGAGGATGAGTGGAGAGAGTAAAAATCCACAGCCCGCCTCAGAGTCTTCCCGCTTCCCCCCCACTCATCATCACGCCTGAGCCACATGCAGTCCGCCCTCCTGTCTTGGAGATGAGTCAGTGAGAGATTGCTACCCATCACCAGCTTACTGGTGGGCCTGGGGAGGCAGCGATGGGAAAGGCAGAGGGAGAAGGTCAAGGCCTGGGTTCTGGGAATTAGCCATGGCTGAGGACAGGGAATGCCCATGAATCCAGAGAGGGAAGTGCAAGGCCTCTGCTGTGTATGGTCAGAAATGGAAGGGCGCACAGCGGGGCCTAGACCGAGTGGCTAGGGGATCATAGGGGACAGGGCTTGCCTATATCCTGAAGGACCTGGGAGGGTCGAAGGAGAGTTCTTGGGGACCTTTGTACACACCGGAAATGCATGCCAAGCAGGTGGTTATCCCGAAGTGTATCAGAGGACATCAGGCCAGGGCCCTCCTCTGGGCAGGTCGCTGGTGTGGAATGGGGCTGAGCAGGCTGGGGTTCGAAGTCTGGAGATGACACCGCACCCTTGGCTCGGTGTCACTCAGCCAGGCCAAGCTGCAGAGGGGGCTTGATACACCGCATCAGTGAGACACGTCCCCTCCAGGGGCTGCTGGGATCAGGAAGTGCCAGGAGCTCTGAAATTCACAATGGGCTGTGATTCTTAGCCAGCCCAGTGGCAAACCACACCAGCACACCTCCACACCCAGAACACCAGGCCAGCCAGAGCGCCCCTGCTCGCTCCAGGCAGAGTCCTGAGTTGCAAGTAGACAATGCTCATCCATCTCCCCCAAGGCAATTGTCTCTCCCTGAGACCCAGCCAGGGGCCTGGAAAGGTCATCCTGAGGGTACCCTGTAGCCAGAAGAGCTCTGAGAGTGATGGGCTGGGCCTCCAAGCACTGTCTGAGAGAGCCTGGGGCTGCAGGCCTGTGGGCACCAGAAAGACTGCGCTCAGGCAAGTTGTGGCTTTTGCTGTGCAGATGCAACCTGTGTTGCATTCAACACTCCCCCCTGCCTCCTCCCGGCTTTGCCTCCACTCCTCCCCTGCTCTTCCTCTTCTTCATCCTCGCAAAAACTAATTGTCTCTCTCACCAGCCTGCGCCCGGTGCTTTCGAGAGGTTTATGCATGAAACTAATTATGCACCGCTAATTTGGAAGCTAGCAGCTTTCCCGTTAACGTTCATTTGATTTGGGTTGTTCTGCTGAGTGGCATTTCTGTAAATACGCCATGGGGCTGGGGCCTATTGGGGAGGTAACCTGAGTTTGGGGTCAAGAGGAGGGGCCTGGGGACCCCAGGGGTGCCCAGGTGTGATGTACTCCAGGTGAAGGAGAGGACAGGAGGTGCCATTACCATAAACCAGGGGAGGCCTCATTAGCGACCCTGGATGGCCCAGTGGGGAGGGACGGAGGGAGGAATCTGACTATAAAATGCGCACTCTGCTGGGGTGGGGGCAGAATGGAGAACTGCCCACGGAGGTGAAAAAGTACTAGGTTGCCAGGAGTGCTCAGTGGGCCTGGGCACCGTGCAGGGCAGGAACTGGGACCCGCGTGGGTCTGGAGAGGTACCCTGGGAAACGAGAGAGGTCATTGCCCTCAGAAGTTCAGTCCCAGGAAGGATCTCAAGCCCCAATGAGTGATCCCACTTTGGTCCTGGAGGGCTGCTGTCTGAGGTCAAGGAGGGGAAGGGTGGGCCAGGCGCGGAGGAAGGACAGCTCCCTTCTTGACCTGCCATGGCCAGGCTGGCGTCATGGGTCTGTGCCTGCTCAGAAGGCCCCTGCACTTGAAATTCTTAGTTTTTGACAAGGGGCTTTGCATTTTCAGTTAGCACCTACCAGTTATGTGAACGGTCCTGGCCAAACCACTGAGTCTCACATGGACCCTGTACTCATCAAGGATGTTCTCTGGGGACTTCTGTGTATTCACTGTGCTTCCTGGAAAAGGAGCTCCCTGAGGACAAGCACTGGGTCTTCTCAAGTTGTTCCCAGAGTGCAAGCGAGGCTCCATGAAATGCTCTGCAAAGAAACTCAAGCACTGGACAGGGTGCTTATGCCCTGCGCACCCGGGCCGTGAGAGATAAGTCACGCTGGGCCATCTATTCATGAGCACTGCCTTTCTGTCTTTTCCTCAATGGCCCGGGGAGCACCTCCCCGCAATACATTCCTGTCTCACAGCAAATGTGGGAGCCCCACCTCCTACCTCAACATAGAAGCGAGGATGTCAGCACCTGCCACAGCGTTGGCGCGTGGACGCTGACAGCCTCAGTGTCGACTGCAATCTCTGGTGGCCAGAAGCCCGCACGCCTGGCAGCTTGGAAATCTCAGGGCAAGTCCACAGGGGAGGGATTAGCAGGGAAGTCAGATGATGCCTGCAGGGCCTGAGAATGGCCAGACAGACAGGAAGGCCTCAGGAGAGCTCAGAGGAGGGTGGGGTGAGAAGTGGCACCTGGGCCAGCAGTGAGAACCCCAGCTTTCTGCCTGGAGACTGCCTTCTGGGAGGCCATTGGACACCCCAGGAGATCAGCGACCTACCCACACTTCTCCTTCCCCTCTCCCCCTGCCTGAGACCTCTAGACAATGCCAGAGAAGACGCTTTGGGCTGGAGGCGCCATGTGGAGATCACTTCCCACCTGTGCTGGGCTCTGGGGTGGGGGCTCCAGGGAATCAAATGCTTGCGGGAAGCATGTGGCGCATCACGGGCCCTGCTCTGTCGCCTGCTCACTGCAGACCAAACGTGCATCCCTGAGTCTCCGGGCCACACTTCTGTCTCCGGTGGAATGAATTTAGTCCTCCCAGGAGCCTGTTCAGCAGTACCATTGTGACTGCCCCTCTCATTTACCTTGTGGAATGGAATGGAATCCTGCCTTGTCCCGAGTGTTCTCACACATAGTCAGACATACCCAGGTTCTAACTCCAGCCCGGCCACACCAGCCATGTGGCCTCAGAGCTAATCTCTTAACGGGCCTGCCCCTTTCTCCTTTCCAGCAAGAGGCACACAGGGAAGCCTTCCTTGGTGCGGCTGCCAAGAAGAAGTGGTGATGGCAGCCACTCCTGAGTAGGAGCTATTCCTGTGACTCGGTGACCACCCTGACGTGTTCTGGTGAAGTGGCTGCCTGAGATGCTGCTCTGCCTCTCACCTGCACAGAACTCACCCTCATCCTTGACGGCAAACATCAAGCCCTGCCTCCTCCAGGGGGCCCCCAATGGATGAAGTCCTATAGGACTCAACAGTGAATCAGCCTCCATGCCTGTGAGCTAACTAGCTGCTTCTGTGGGGTGGCTCTTGTCTTACAAGCCACTTCTCAGCCCGCATCTCCTCCCCTGAGTCTCACACTCCCGGCACACAGTAGACAGCCCGGGAGGAGCTGTTGAATGGAAAGCACATACCTTGTGCATTTCATTCTTGGTCTTCCATGCATAGAATGAATTGTGTTATATGGCATTTGTTGCTGGCTTTTCCTTCGCCCTGTTGGGATCTGAGTGTCATTTTCTAGCAGGCTTGTTCCATCCCCACAGCCAACCTTGGGAGACCCGCCTCCCACGTTGAAGCAACATGCACAAGCATTCCTTGATGTTGACTCAAGGTTCTGTCACTTTTCAAGGCGGTCTGAGAGGCAGGCCTTGTGCTGAGCCATATTGACCAGATGTCTGTGGTAACCAATGCTGAGTAATGGTTCAAATGGTAACCAGCATTAGCAAATAGTTCCTGTGATAATTGCAGCCTAATTTGTGTGTGTGCACATGAATTAGCATGCATCTGTATGCCATTAGCACTCTGAATTATCTCCTGAGCAGCAATGCTTGCCTCAGGCCCTGTGGACAAAGCCAACTGTGAGACGTATCTAGAACTCAATTTCTTCTAAGAACAAAGGAGAGAAAACAGTGTTAAGGATGGGAAAGAGTTTGCCTCAAGGCTGCTCCATGACTCCCTCTGTCCCCTGAATCTCAGGCCATCCCAAGGCAGAGAAAGTCAGGAGGTCCAGACCTCATCACTCTTGGTCACTGGCCTAGACCAGGGCCTCAGCTCGGATCTCCCTGGGGCTCCTGGGAAGGAAAGAGGACAATTCAGGAGCCCTTCACTCAGCATGAGAGCTGGATTCCTAGTTGGGCTGTAGAGAGGAGCATGTTCCATTTTAAATGTGTCCAGAGAGTAATTTGAAGTGAGTGATCACCTCCTGACTTGAGTTTTCATATCACAGACTTCCAGAGAGCAGAAACTCTTGGTGTTAAGATCTCTGCATGGGCCCAGTCATGTTCTGACATGGCCAGCCTTGGGCAGTAGTGATACTTCAGGAAATTCCTGAAGAAGCACCCATGGCTTCTGGGTTGATTCCTTCTACTCCACCCCTCTTGACCGATATTGCCTATCCATTTAAAATTTGAATTACTAGTTTTTTATAAGAAGTACCTGGAATCATGCCACTTTAAACCCTGTTTTCCAAGGATGTGTGTATTTAGAAGACTGTATCCCCACAAAGAAAAACAAACACAACTACTCAGCCCAGCACAGGGTTTCTAGGTTGGTGTCGTGTTAAAGACCAAACGTGTCCAAAGGTGACCAGGTTTAATTTGGCGTGCCAGCTATAGCTAAGGACAGCCTTGTACAACCAGTGCCAAGACCCCAACCAGTTCTGATGGGGTGCCAAGGCCCGTAAGGCAGATCAGATGAAAATAGTCATGGGTCTTTCTAGACTCTGAGTCCAAGGTCACATCCACTCCTCAACTGACCTGGGCACAGAGGAGGGCTCACAGTTCCGGCCAGGACATTGTGTCCATGAATTCTGTAAATACCTGTGGATATGGAACTATTAAATGTGCATGCTAAGGACAGGAGTATACTGAAGGACATAAGATCTCACTGAGCCAAAGGTGAAGAGCACCCACGTATCTGACTGGAAGTTCAAGAGCTCTGAGTGATGACAGTGGGGGAGGGAGTTATTTAGACTGTTGGTGCTAGGAAGGAAAGACTCAGAGCATCTTGAGCCCATGTCATCGGGACACATGGGGACTAGAGGGAGTGATGTGGAGCTTGAATTCAGCAGCCATCTTGGAGAGAATCCCAAATCTATAAGTATAAGAAAACACTTCAAAATCCAATGATATGGGGACATGTCCTTAAAAATTGACCACAAGGCAGATAATCTAGTCATGAGAAGTAGATCAGAAAATGTCCCGGGGCCCTAACGTCCCGGGGCCCTAACGTTGATTGTGCACCCTGCAAGCCATGACAGACTTGCAAATAGCCCCAGGTTTTCCAACCAAGAGGAGTTTTGCAAGCCGTGAAGGTTCTGCAAGCAGAGCCAAACTCTACAGACAGCAGTAAGCTTTGTGGATACTGATGAGTTCAGCCTACAAAGCCAGCATCTGCTAAAGATGGTAGATTCTACAAATAGTACCTGGATCTAAAGCTAGTGAAGAACTCTGCAAACAAGTACTGACTCTGCAAACAATAGGCTCCACAGACTGCTATGGGCTCTGCAAACTTTGATGAATTTGCAAGAAATACCAGGATCTGCAAACCCCAAGAAACTTGACAAGTGGCAGCAAGCTTTGCAGAGAGTGATGAGCTCTGTGTGCAATGCCGGGTTCTGCTAACAATGGACTCTATGAACAGCAACAGGCTCTAAAGCAGGTGACGAGCCCTTCCAGAAATGGCTGACTCTGCAAGCAGCAATAGGCTCTGCGAATGTCAATCGGCAGGGATGAGCTCTGGAAGTAATAACAGAGGTGCTGCAGACTGCATCAAGATCTTCTATGCCTTGGACTCTGAAAATATGAGGCTGAAGAAAGCTCTATTCATGCCGGCTCTATTCTGCTCGTACCTATTCATGAGCACTCCTTCCATGTAGGCCCATGGGTGATGACAAGGTCCTCTCTTCAGCAACACTTGGATGGGATGGCCAGTCTCCTCCAGGCAGTCTCCTCTAGCGGTACATCCTGTTTAGGGCAAAGGAAACTCCTGGGGGCGGGAGTTCTAGTGTGCACTTTGAGTTCCAGTGGGAGGTGGTGCCAGGGGCGGGTGTGGAGATAGCCAAAACAGGTGCTTAGACATTCATACTCATGAGGAAGAAGCTGGACCCTAAGAGAAGGAAAGACACCTAGGGCTGCTCTGCCCTAGGTTGGAGCCTCGGCACTGGTTGTACAAGGCTGTCCTTAGCTCTAACAGCCTCAGCCACCCACATGGAAGGTGGCCACTCCCACCCTGTGACCTCAGCCATCACTGGGAAGGACTCTTGACCAAAATAATCCTGCCGCCAAGCCTATCTCTGATGCCTGAAATCCTACCATTAGAGCTTACACCATTTGAGTCAAAGCCTGACCCTCGTTAAAATGAAATCACCACCCACCCACCCACTTTCCCAACACCCTCAGCCTGCCACCTCGGTGTGAGTCAGCTCATCATGTCCTCTCCCTGGTGATAGACATCTAAGAGCAGTGTCTGAAGGTGTGTGGGAGCCGGCTCACGCCTGGATCCTGAGAGCATCGGATATTATGTCAGTGAAGGCTGGGGCAGGAGTGGGCAGGGATGGAAGCAAGAAGACAACATGTAGGTCAGGCTTGAAAGTGAAAGGGTCAAGGTGCACCATCCTGCCAGGCCAGAGGGTCCTGGGAAAGGTGGGATCAGAAGATGGACTGGCCTTCCAGGCATCTCTCAGGTCAGTGGGCACCGAGTAGGAGAGAGGAGGGGGAGCGGGAGCTGGGGATGGTCTTCTGGCTGCAGGATGTGAGGTCTGCTCCCAGGCTGAGCTCCCAGACCTTGTCAATAGCAGGAAGCCTTGCTTGGTTAATTAATGAGTTATTCAGGCTGACCTTTGATCTCTGGAGCAAATCAAGGGCTTTGTGTAGCTCCTATTAACTCCCTGGATTTGCTTAGCAGCTGCCTAGGAGGTGGGCTGATGGAAACTTCCTCTCCCTCTCCTCTCCAAGCTCGGCACACTCCCAGAGGCCTATGAAGTGCTCAGTCCTGAGTTTCAGGGTCTCAGAGTCCCAGAGAGAGCTGACTTGAGTGTCCTAGAGAGAGCTTTCAAAGGGGAGACCCCTCAGAGAAGGAGAAAGTTCTGGTGCATTCGGCAATGGCCCAGGATGCATGTAGCAATGGTGCAGGATGACCCAGGATGCATGTAGCAATGGTGCAGGATGGCCCAGGATGCATGTAGCAATGGTGCAGGATGGCCCAGGATGCACCATCAGCCATAGAGGCAGGACCAAGCAGACCATGGAGGTGATAAAAGTCACACGGAACCAGCTTCTTAACCTGCAAAGAAAATCAGAGACCGTCGGAGACCCTCTTACTCCTCCAGGAAACAGCCTGGCTTCTGCAAGCACCCAGCGATAGAAGCAGCCCCCTCCCACTCACACCACACCTTGAGGATGGGGTCAGGTCTCAGAAGCTCCTTCCAGAGAGATCCCACCCCAGGGAGGCATGCTTCGGGAAGGGTCTGGAAAGGGGAGGTCTGTGGGCCAGCCTCATGATGCAGGCCTCTGAGGGTGGGATACTGTTGTATCCAAGTATGAGGAAGGGGATAGAGAAGTGGGATGAAGCCCCAAGCACAGAGTCCTGGGGCTAGGAGAGCTTCCTAAGACTCTGTCTCAGGCCATGCCCCTCACCTGGTGGAAGTAACTGCCAAACTGGCCACCGAGAGAATGCATGTAGTCCCTGCCTCCCATGGGCGTGACTGGTTCATCAGGAGTGAGCCCCATAGTGAGCATCCACAGGAGGACACAGTCTTGGTTCCGCTCTTCACAGAGGTGCGTCACTTGATCTCCCAGGGCTCAGTTTCCCCAGCTGTAAATGGAGGCTAAGAAGACCCACCCTGCCTTTGACCTGAGAGAACCCGATCAGAAGATGGCATCAAAAGCCCTCTGGGCAAGATGTAGCCTTGTAGGTAAGGGAGTCAAGTTCATCAAGGAGCTGGCCCTGAGCCCTTTGAGGGAGTCCCTTAGGGACCGCATGCTGTCAAAGGGCAGGCTGGACAGGGCAAGACAAGGCGGGCCACTAACCAGGGCCTGCGCAGAAAGAGACAGAGCCTCACCCACATCCTCAGTCCATCCAGGGAGGGCAGAGCTGCAGGCTGGTGAAAGCAAGCCTATCCCCCCAACAAACCAGCCTACAGGGCCCACCCCCACGGAAGCCCGCTGTGAGTCCTCACCAAGCCCTGGGATGGAAGGTGGGTTTCCATATGTGGAGATGGAAGGGAAGGGAAAGGCTGGGGTAGCTGTGTTGGAGGAGGAGGAGGAGTAGAAGCAGGGACAGTTTGATCCAGGCGGGAGAAGCCTAGGGCAGTTGGGCAGCCAGAGGGGAAAGGTTGGCACACCTGGGAGCCTCCTGCCACAGGTGTCCAATGGTGGTTCTAGACAGTCAGAGGCCTTCAGAATGAGAGCAGAAGCCTCGGGACCCAGCATCAGCCACAAGGATTTACTTGTCCTGATTCACAGCACTAGAGACACGAGAGAGCGAACGAGCCCTCAGGGAGCTTCCAGTCTGGCAGGGGAGACAGACCAAAAAAAGGAAGCCCTAAGGGCCTCAGGAGGAGAAGCTTCCCAGCCCCGAGGGAGTGAGGTGGCCTTCCCTGGCTCTGAGTTTGTGATCAGCCATGCTCGGAAAGAGACGCCACGCCGTGCCGTGAGCCTGGCTGTGACTTGAGCTCTCAACTACACCGACCGCATCCAGTCTGGGTTCTGTGGGATTGGGGCAGAAGCATGCTGGGCTCTGGTTCCCCAATTGCTATTCCTGAAAGGGAGGGGTCCTCAGGCTTTGGGGAGCCCCCAGGTGAGTTCCTTCCCTCCAGGAGAGCAGCACGGAGGTGGCCCAGGTGTGGCCTCTGCTCTGGGCTGTGCTTGCCCCGGATGAGGAGACGCTGGGAGTGCAGAGCAAGCAGGCGTGTGTGAGAACTGAGGAGGAGGATGTGGAAGGTGGAGGAGGGGAGGCAGAAAAATCGGTAGAGAAATTTTTAAGAGGGGAGGGGTCTCACTTGCAAGTGTCCTCGGAACAAATTAAATCCTAAGTCTTAAGACAGAGAGAGGAAGGATTAGTTTTTGCCCAGAGATGAGATGCTCCGTATCAGGTACACTTCATCCTTTGGAAGGTGTGAGAAGGTAGGCCTGAGAAATCCACTGCCCTCGCATCCGTGCCTCCTGCCTCTAAATGTGCTAAATCCATCAAACTAAATGAAAGCAGCTGCTGTTTTATGGAAATAAAAGGCTCTCATATTTAAAAGCGCAGAGATTTTGAATGGAGAGGGAGAGAATATATACAAACGTAGAATCTCCCCCCCCCCCAAAGTACCACTTAGCTATGCACACCTTGGGCAACCCTGGCAAACGCTGTCACCAGCAGGGGTGGGATGGGACATTGGCCATGTCGGGACTGACTCCAGGGTTGGGTGCCTGTGTCCTCCTCGTGTGGCCCCGGAGAACAGGGAATCAACAGCTTTCCCATTAACTGATGGCCACTCTCCTCAACATCTGAAGGCTGTTTCCTGAGCATGGTAAGGTGGAGCCAATGTGTTTAATAGACTCTTTCATTCCCAAGGATAATCACGTGATTTAAAAAATATATCTTCTAGTGTGTTAATCGCCCCCAACGGAGACAGTTAATTAAACAAAGCATGATGTTAAGAGCAAAATCTCCTTCCCAGGCTGACTCTATTTCTTCTCCCTGATACCTGATGGATGTTTCCACATTGTTGGGTGTCCACGATACAGCCATGCCCAGTAGCAATGCGGTTTCACTGAATGCCTTGTATCTTCCTGGGGATATGAACAAAGCTGTGGGTGAACGAAGGGAAGATTAAGCCCCATTCCTGCCTTCAAGGAACTTACCTGATACAAAGTCAGAAGACGCATAAACCAGGGGGAACCCGGGAGAGCACGTGAGGGGCCAGCTGTGCCGAGGCAGGTGGTATGGGCAGAGGAAGGAGGCCAGCTAAGGGCTGCTGCTCTGTCTTCAACCAGTAGTGAGACACCTGAGGAGTCTGATGGTCTCACTGGGACCATTTGAACGGGGTGAGCCGCTGGGCTCCCCGGTGCCCTCCATAGAACAGTTACCTACCTCCTGGCACTGAGTTCAGGGGGTTGCATCCCCTGGCACCTCCTAGCACGTTTCAGGGCCGTGAGAAGCTACTTCTCACCTGCTAGAATACAAAGGGCTGAGATTTGCTTTTCTTCTTCCCAGTGGACAAATCTTTGCAGAGTTGTTTACAGTTTTGGGGGGCGGTTCGGGGGGCCTGAATTACACCTTCCCCTTTCTTCGTGTGATTAGGCTTATCTGGCAGCAAGGGAATAGGTTTTTGGCTAGCAAGGTATGAGTGGAGAGGAAGCACAGAGGGGGCAGTGATATGAGCTAGGGGAAACTGCCTTCTGAGGGCTCCTCATCTATCTCCAGGCAAGGCCTAAGGTCAACCTCAGTGACAGGACATGGGTTGGACAGATGGCCCAGGGATGGAAGAGGAATGGGGGTGGGGAGAAAAATAGCCCTTGCCCCTGAGGAGGTCATGATTCCTTCTAAGGAAATAAGCTTCTCTATTTTACCTTATGTATCACTAGGAGAAAAGGTAGCCAGAGGCTCCTGTTCCCAGCCCGCCATCCATCCTCGTGACTACAGCTTGCCTTGGAGGCTCTCCACACCCTGTCCACATGCTACCCTCAGCCTCATGCTCTGGCCAGCTCGCCTGCTCACTGCTGTTTCCCACTACACTGAGCCATTGCCCTGGAGGGCCCCTGCACCTGAAATGACCTCTCTCCCTCCCAGCCTTTCCCAGCTCAAGTGTCAGCTCCTTGTCTGACTCCCACAGCTCTTGGAGTCTGGACAGCACCTTCCAGCCCGAGGGAAGTGTCCTGGAAGGCACTTGATCTCCGGGAAATGGCACATAGTAGGTTGTCAGTGGAGACACCATCTTGGAAGCCCCTCCCAGAGGCCCCCAGGATGGCTAGAGAATGCTGAGGAGTTTCAACGTTGGGCTAAGGGGTTAGTGAGCACCCCAGATGTGCAGCCTATTTTCTCTGAACTGCCCCTTGGTGTTCATCTGTTCATTCAGCAAATAGCAGTAGCATACAGCATTACGTGACCAGTTTAGTAAAATGAGTGTGGTAGGAAGTAGTGGCAAAGTCGGACCCTGAAAGAAATACTTCTGGAGGCAGAGAAGAGGAAGATGGACAGTCCAGGTAGAGGAAGCACCTGGTCAAGGGCCAGGTGTAGGAAGTGTGTTCAGAAAACTGGAGGAGTTATCAGAGCGGAGGCTGGGGGTTAGGCCTCCTCTAGAGGGCCTTGAATCACCTGGAAGACGTGACATGCCTGCCCGGTTTCAGACTCGTTCTGCCTATGGGCACTAGGGAGGGATGGGAGGCAGCAAGTGCCTGGCTTGGGGCTCTCTTGGGGTCTCCGCTGTGCAGAAGGGGATGAGATGAATTCTGTAGCCCTTTCGGGGTTGAGAAAAGGGAAAAGTCAGGGTGAGGTTGTATGTCAAGGTAAGAAATGCTGTTCTTTCACTTCTTAATTAGCAAATATTTATAGAAAAGGTATGAACATAGGGAGAGAGAGAGAGAGAGAGATAGAGAGAGAAATGGTTCCTTGAGCAGTATCCCATGGATTTGGGGTGCACAGTGCCATGAGTGTTTCAGTGGCAGGGGCAGCACTGACACAGACTCTCATGCAGAAATCCTTCCCTGGAGACAGGAGCTCTGCTTCCCACACGATGCGGGAGGTGATGTTTTAGCCCACAGAAGTGGCCTTACTGCCGGCAGGAGGCGCTGGGGCAGCACCGGGCCACCAGTGAACTGCCCAGCAGGACCTGGGCCAGGGAAGACACAAGTCTCTGCGTCCACCTTGGGCTCCCACGAGCGTGGCCACAGAGAGGAAGTGGCCTTGGTTGGGCAGGTGACACCTGTTTCCTCATCCCTGTGGAGTGTCTAGCCCTGACCTCAGGGGTTGTGAGGCAACTATGCCATGGTGCACATAGCGTTTCTACCCGCGGCACCGGGCAGGCTGCGTAACAAGCAGTAGCTGCTGCCACTGCCACTGCTAGTATTACTATTATTACGTTACCAGGGGGGTTCAGGGTGGCTTGCGTTCAGCTGCTACCGTTGCTGGTGGAGAGCAGGGCCATCGATGATGGCCTTGAGAGGTCTTGCCCTGCACATGCCAGCCCTGAGAAGGGGGTCCTGGAAGCCAAGCAGAGTCTGGGCTCTGGCACAGGCTCGAGGATGGAACCCTCCCTGCCCCCCTGCCTGACAGGAAGAGGGCGCAAATGCTGAGAAGATAGGGTAGATAGAAAGTGCTGGGACACCCGTGACACCTCTGGGTTTGCTCAGTTGGGTGGCGGGGTAGGAGGGTGGTCTATAGAGGCCCATCAGATCCAGGATAGGAAAACCTCACTCCACCCAGACCCCACTGGATACAGGGCTTGGAGTTGGGTGGCTCAGAGGGAGGAGCGGCTGATGGCGAGGGAACAGAGCCAGCAGCAGGTCTTCTTTTCCCACTTCACGTAGGGTGGCCCCGCAGGGTGTGCTGATGGGACATCAAGTATAGCTGCGCTCCCCAAGACCCCTGTCAGGAGCCACCGAGCTGTGACCACACACTCTGACATGATCCAGCTTGGCTTCTAGGGGAGGGTCCTGTGAAGGGAGAGTGGAAGGCAGGGTTGTGAGCCAGATAACCCCAGCAGACAGAGGGACGTGCACACACACACACACACACACACACACCTCCCTGCATTGGGTTCACATCCTTGGGCCACGGGGCCCTGCCTGGGTCTCGCTCTTGGGGTCTCCTCTGTGTCCCTCTCCTCCTGAGGTGCCTAACAGGTGGCTACCTTCCCTCCCTCCTGTCCCTGCTGTCCTCTGCAGGAGCGTGGGGGGTAAGCCCGATCCTGCCGACTGCCCCTCTGCAGCACCTTGGTACCCTGGAGGGGACTTTGGGGCACCCCTTCCCTCTACAATGCCTATCACTCTGTGCCCAGGGATCCACAGAAACTGCACCAAATGGGCTGCTTTGCATTGACGGGACTTCCACATCCTGGCAGGTGCAGCTGTGAGGGGATAGAGCCCAGATCTCCCCCTTCCCACTCCCCCAAACTAGGGCCAAGGCCAGTGCCAGAAGAATGTTTCACCCCTGCCTCGGAGCTTGTGCATTGCTGTGCTGGACGCCGGAATGGCACGGGGAGGGGAGGGGAAAGGCATGGGGGGGGACTGGGGTGAGGCCACCGCCTGCACCCCACTGCCCTGCCAGGGTGCTGCACGGGGTCAGCTCCGGGGCCAGAGAGGCTGTGCTGCCCGGAGGCCCCAGCAGGGAGATCGGGAGGGCAACATTCCAGCCACGGAGATCATCAGGGATCGCCATGGCAACGGGGGTGCAATTAAGGCCTGTTTCAGCTGGGAGCAGCTGTGCGCACTTTATCTGCCTTGAATAAGGAGGAGAGAAAAAACCTGGGGAGGGAACGGGGTGGAGAGGCGGAGGGGGGAATGGCAGTCCTTTGCAGGCCTCTTCCTGTTCCGAGAGAAAGAGGAGAGGGGGAGGGAGGAGAGGGGGAGGGAGGCCAGAGGAGCCAGAGCCGAACATGGAGAGCCACTCAGAGGGGAAACTGAGGGACAGAGAGCCTCGCAGAGACAGAGACATTCCCACCGATACACAGAGACTGACAGACTCGTGCAGAAAAACAGACACAAGCACAAAGAGGGAAAAAGAACAAACTCAAGTCCTAATAGAAAGGCCCTATCAGACACAAGGCCAGAGCGCCCCTTCACCACGCTTCTCCCCGCTTTCCACAGACGAATTATTTCCCAGCCACAGCAGGGCCTCTCAGACACACGTGTACACATGTGCACGTACACACGCATGCATGCACACGCACATGCACGCACACGCGCATGCATGCACACACACAAATGCACACGTGCAAATACACACGCAAGCTCACTCCAGCCTTTGAGCCTTTGCTTCTCTCTTGCCCTATTCTGGCCACACCTAGGGCCTACGCTCCTGAGGCTCCTCCTCTAGGAATCCCTGGTGCCCCCAAGGACTCCCCTCCCAAGCAGGGACTTCAGCACCTTCAGCCCCCGGCACCCCAGTTCTCACTACCTGGAGCAGGCCCTACTGAGGGCCTGCATGTGGAAGGAGGAATGGAGGGCAGGGGATAGTAGGCAAAATCAAGAGCCACGCATTAAACTAGGGATGCACCTTGAAGTTAAGAATTCAAGGCCCAGTCTATTCTCTCCTGGCTGGGCCACAGATTCCAAATTCCATCTTTGTATCACCTTTCAGCAAAGGTATGTCAACTGTCTTGCCTAGCTGAAGGAGGGAACTTGACTTGTGCCACCTGAGACCCAGGAATGGAGCCATGCATTTAGAATGGGCTAGTCGAGTAGCTTGGTCTTAGGGGGTGAGCTGAGAAACTTTTGTGGCATACTTTGTCCCACAGGTTGTAGATGGATCTTCTTCCAGCTGGATTGGCACACATCTACCTCAGGGCCTTTGCACTTGCTATCTATCTGCCTGGAAGACTCTTCTTCCACATGCTCACTTGGTTTATTCCCTCATTTCCTTCAGGATTCTTCTCAAATGTCACCTTACCAGAGAGGCTATCCTTAACCATTCTATATAAAATAGCTGTCCCCTGACCCCAGGGCCAGCATCCTCTTCCCCTTAGTCGATATCACTGTTTCCATCACCACCCAACCTAGCACATGATGACTTGTGCATTTTTATTGATGGTCTCCCACCACTTGCCTGTGTGCTTCATGAGGGCAGGGACTTTGTTTGCTGCTCCATTTCCAGATCCTGGAATAGGACCTGTCACCCAGTGCCAATGGGCCACAGAGTGAATCCTGTAAGCATGCAGGAATGGGTGGCAGTGTTTCTCTCATCCGCCTGGAGTCATGCAGCCTCATGGAAGAATTGATTAGATTCCTAGTGCCTTCATGTCCCTGGGTTCCATGCAGTTGCATCCTGTCCTCTCTCTCTGTCCCCATGAGCCCACTGTCCAGACCACACTAGGCCATTCATTGGCCCTCAGAGGTAACTCACTCTTTCTCCATGTCTTGAGATGACATCCTTCGTCTTCTCCCAGGATCTGAATGCCACCTGCCCAAAAAGGTTCAGGTGCCCTCTTCTCACTTCTCCTTCCTCAAAGCTATCTCTCTCCAGTGGACACCACGGCCCCTGGCTAGGGGTCAGGAGCTGTGGGTTGGTGGCCTGGTTCTGCTACTGGCAAGCTGTGACTCTAAGCCAAGTCACCTTATCTTCCTGACATTGTTTCTTGGCTGCAAATCAAAGGCATGCAACTGTGTCACCAAGGGCTCCCGTTTGGGCAGACCCTTTGGGGGGCTTGTTAGTTTGCACCTGCCGGCATCAAGTAGTCATTGGGCTCCCTGTCTAGTTGACTGCCCAGTGGCTGCGGCTTGTTGGCCGAGAGCTGGGTGGGTAGTGTCTGCTGAGCTGTGTCATGGGAAACTGGCTCGACACATTCTGAAGAGCCAGGAACAGGCCCCAAGCCGTGCTTTCACTCCTAAGGAACCAGGCAGTCGGAGATGAGCGCTCCTGGGAAGTGCACAGAGTCTGGAGAAAGGGCATTCTGAGGCTGCCAGACCCACGCAGGCGGCAGGGTGGCCGCATCTATTCCTGGCAGTGCCCTTGAAGGCGGTCAGAGCGGCTCATGGCAGTTCCCGCCAGCCTCCCAGATGTCAGAGGACTGTTGGGGGCCACTGCCTGCAACTAGGGCCCACGCAAGAGAGGAAAGGGGGTGGCGGGGGCGGCCCCTCCCCACCCCCAGCCAGTCAACAAATGGCTCGTACTTGGACATGCTCCGGCTCGGGCACCAAGGGCAGAGCTGGGGAAAGAAGGAGGCCCACTCGGCTTCGGAGGAGACATCACGGGGCCGTCCACAAGAGGCAGGCTGGCCAGAACGTTCTTCCATCCTGGGGGACGTGTGGTCAGAGGGGCTTCTCATGGGCAGATGGGTTGGAGCCTCACCCCATCCTGTGACCTCCCAGAGGAGAAACAGCCCTTGAGACCAATCCAGGCCTCAGACTCCCATGGCCACTGTGGGTCTCGAGTCCTCTGGTGACAGGAGACTCACTCCCTCTGGATTCAGACAGGACACAGATGCGTGGTGGCACCATAGAAATTCTGAATGATTCTGCACAATCAGGCTTTTGACCCCTCACCGTCCTGGCTCATTTTAATACGGGCAGCACCAAATACCAGCGCGTGATCAAGACAGGCTTCACCAGGGTGGCTCTGAGGAGAGACACATTCCACTCAGCAGAATGGATGCAGGGGTCCTAGGGAGGCCCCAAGAGCCCCTGGGGGATTGTGGAGGTGCTCGTGCATCGAGGTGAGGGGGACTCGCTCCCAGGGGTGCTGGCCATCGGGATGCTCAGCTGGTGTAGAGTGCTCCGACAGTGATAGAACGAGGAGCTGAATAAATGATGAATGTTCCCCCCAAGAGACATACAATCAATAAAAACTCAGGGACATTGGCACAAACCTGAACACCGGGGCAGGTGCATTTCAGAAGAGAAGGTCAAAGTGCAGAAGGGTGGAGGGTGTAGCACCACCCCAGGGCCAGCAGGGCACAGCAGCTCTCTGTGCCTTCTGGCCACCAAGGATGTCCTGGGTGGCCCAGGGCTGCTGAGAAACTCCTGGAGCTGGGGGATGAGTCTGCGCAGAGAGGGAAATAAAAGTAGTCGCCCCAGGCCAGCTGCTGGAAGAGTTCCGGGTGCAAGCAAGCCTGGGGATCTGGTCCCAGCTCTGAAAGTCAGGGTCAGGGGACTGTGGGTCACTGTCCTCCCTGTGTGTAGGGACACTCTGCCCCAACCTGGCTACCTCTCAGGGCCGCCCAGAGGATGCAGTGAGAAAACCCACTTGAATAAGGCCATTCACGAAGCCTCAACCACGAGAGTGAAACCTTGCCGTGACACTCAGGCATGACCTCCTATGACCTCAGCGTCGGTGTGCCTGGTGATTGGCTCTTGGACTCCAGAGCCTCTCGCCAGCTGGCTGCATTAGCAGCCCCCCCATTGTCAGTTCCTCAGCCTTACGATGTTAGGACCCTGCCTTCGTGGGACCGAATCTTTTTTACGTTCACTTCTAGTGCCTTGGTGGGATTCACTGTCCTTCCTCACTTCCGCAATTGATCACACATTGCTGGGTAAATCGGCACAGTGTTCTTAAATGTGAACAAGCCAGTGAGTGAAGTCGCCTGTGCACTTGTCATGGTTCTCCTTTTTGGTGGAAGGTCTTTGAGGGGAAAAGAAAGGCTGATGTGTCTTGTGCTAATCACAGGGTTGTGCACTGAGAACATGCCCAGTAGTCCTGAGCTGGCTTCATTTTGGCCCCTGGCCACATCGTGGCCTTCCCGGGAGTGGCTGTCAGCCTAGCAGAGGTGCGGCACTTGGTAGACCCTTTGAAAACAGGGTTGACAGGGTTGGGGAGAAGGGGAGGGGGTAAAGAGCAAGGGAGAGGTAGGGAGGCAAAGACCGGTGAGAAGCCAAAGGAGAGTAAGTAATTGCGTTAATGATTAAAGATGTGTCAGTGAATATTTATTGAGTGCTCGCTGTGTGCCAAGAAGTGGGCTGCTGCTTTACATGGATTCTCATTTGATTGTCCGCACTGAAGGCCAGGGCGGCTTTATAGGGGTGAAGCTGTCACAGAGAGGTTAGGGACTTTAACCGAGGGTACACAACACCCAAGTGGCACAGGCCTGTCCCTGTGGGATTAGCAGCCAAGGCTTTCCTGTTCCCCTTGATGCCGGGAGCCTGGCAGTGCATTTGGGAGCAATAGGCAGCCCTCTGTTCCAAGTTCTACGTGGCCCTTTGGCTGTGGCCTCCCAGGGAAGCATTGCTGGGTTTTAGGACGCTGGATGGCTGCACCAGTCACCCAGGCCCCGCCCAGTCCCTCCAGGCTAGGGCTGTGCATGGGAGGGGCCGGCAGTGCTAGGCACCCCCACTGACCTCTCACTGGTCTGCGGAGTCCCTGGGCCTCCAGTACACCCTGCCTGCCTGTGGGTAGCGAGGGTTCAGAAGTGATGGGTGGCTGTGGTATTTGTACGGTTCCCAGCCCCCTCCTCACCACATACACACATACACACACCATTCCCAGCCCACCTGGACAGAACCTTACAACCCAGTTTGGTCTCTTCCTGCTGATGCAGACTCCCATGTTTATTTATTTATATTTATTTATTTATTTATTTATTTATTTATTTATTCATTCATTTATTCATTTATTTATTTATTTTTATTTTTTTAAGAAACAATTGTTTTATTTATTTATTACTATTATTATTTTTAAAGATTTATTCATTTATGATAGAGAGAGAGAGGGAGAGGCGAAGACACAGGAGGAGGGAGAAGCAGGCTCCATGCACCGGGAGCCCGACGTGGGATTCGATCCTGGGTCTCCAGGATCGCGCCCTGGGCAAAGGCAGGCGCCAAACCGCTGCGCCACCCAGGGATCCCGACTTCCATGTTTAGAAACTTCTCTGGAGCAGTGGCAGGTTTGAGGGAAAGATGGTGCTAAAAAAAAGTCCTAAGTCAGAGTCCTGGTTGTGCCCATCCCAAGCCTCCTTGCCCTCTCTGTAAAGTGGACGTGTAAAGCGCAGCCTTGGAGGGTTGTGATGAGAATAGAAGCTGACGTGCATGTGGTTCCGGGCACGGCGTAGACACGCCGAGGGTGGATCATGAGAATGGGAAGAGGAGGGTGGTGGTGATGGTGGTAGAGAGGCCTGGCGGCGCGCAGACCAGCAAGAACCAGGCGGCCCTGCCCACTGTCTGCGTGTCCGCCTCGCCTGTCTCTCCTCTTTCAGCCTCTCGGGTGAAGCTCTGCTGGAGACACGCAATGATTCAGACCCGTCCCTCCTTTTTCTCCCCCAAGTTCCCTTCTTTCCCAGTTCTTATTCAAATGTCTGTCCCCTTCCCTGTCTCTGTGTCCCTCTGCCCCCTCTGTCTGAGTCTCACTGGGTCTGTCACCCCATCTGCAGGTCTGTGTGCACGTGCCTCTCTCCCTGCCCACGGCTCCCTCCTCTGCTTAATCATTTGAACCACTGTGTCCTTGTAACTCAGCCAGACACACTAGCACCACCCGATGAGGTGACAACCCTGAGTTACAGGCACACATTTGGAAGCCAGCACTGTGACTGACAGACCCCAGACCCCTCCTTAGCAGCCCCGAACACCCACTGGGACTCAGCTCCCAAACACCAGCAAAGCCCTCTTAGTTCTATTTCTGTTCCCAGTGGGGGACCAAGAGAGCCAGCCTCTCCCAGACGCCCCCCCCCGCCCCGCCCCCCCGCCCCCCTGCCGTCATGCTCACTGGGGGAGGGGGGGTGCTCCATCTCAGTGTGTGTGGCTGCGTCATCCTAGAGTCTCAGTCCCCCTTCCTCAGCAGGCTCTCTCCATCAGCCAGCAGGGGAGGCCCTGGGGGCTGCCCCCTATCCCATCCTCAGGCTTCCTGCATTGTAGCAAGTGCACAAAGTTGGAATCACGCGGTCCCCTTCCCCCTTCCCACTGTGACAGGGCCCGGCCCAGGCCTCTGCACCTGAAGCCTGAAGCCTGGCAGGCCGCGTGGCCGCTGCAGGCCGCCTGCACACCCGAGAGCCCACATCCCACTCACAGGCTGTTCCAACAGCACCCTCTCCTGGAAAGTCCCCTTTATTTTGCGGAGAGTCGAACTCCAGCTACCTGGTGTCTCGGAGAACCTCACGGGGGAGAGAAAATAAGAAGAGGCAGGATGAGGTGGGGCCTCATCTGGGGGTCTGCGCCCTGAGCCTGTTGGCCCGTGGGCCGTGTTTGTGGACATGGATGGTACAGGGAAGCACCCCGTCCCCAGGCCAGGCGTGTGGAAACTGCCCCTTGTACTTCTCCACTTCTGCATCTGTGTGTGTGTCTGTGTGTGTGTGGGTGGGTGGGTGTGCACACTCCTGTGTGCAGCGGATGGGAGGGAGAGTGTGTTTCTCCTGGGGAAGGGCAGCTCTGTTTATTATGGCTGTAACCTTGGCTTTTGGGTAGAGTAGGGCAGTGGGACTCTTTGGAGCCTGGAGCAAAGGATGTTATATTCACAAGAGACCTCGGTGGGAAAGGTGGATCTCAGCACCCTGGCAGGAGGCTGATGCTGCCCCCTGCCTCCTCCCACAGTTGTCTCTCTGAGAGCCCCACAAAGCCTCAAGCCCCAGGCCCTGCCCAGTGGCCCACAGCGCCCCCTGACCTGTCCTCGGCTCTGGTCTCCTCGGTGCCTGAGGTGCTCCTCCTGCCCAGCCAGGAGTCAATGTGGGTGCAAAAGCATGCAGTGCAAGGTAGGCGCCCCAGGGTCAAGGGCTGTGGGCCTGGTGTCTCACCCAGGCTCCCACGCAACAGTAGAAATACAGGAAATGATAGTGTAGTAGGTTCTGGCCTAGGCTGTTTACGTGTGCTAACTTGCTTAACTGGCACAGCCATCCATTGTGCAGATGAGAGCTCTGAGGCAGGGAGCAGTTAGTTAACTGTGGCCAGGCCACACCGCCAGCACCCGGCAGTGCCGAGATTCAAGGCCAGGCCTTATAGATCGTGAGGAGAGTCTCACAGATACATGTGACTGTGTGTCGTTGGGCCTATATTCAGTTACATAAACCTCTAAATTTTAGCATCTATTTTAGGGCTCTGCACTCAGAATATGCACTCTGAATATTTGTCGAATTGACGTCTTGCTGGGCATTTTGTGGTGGGCAGTAAATATCTGGTGTACGGAGGATGGATGCGTTGGACCATAAAGGGGCTGAGCTTATGAGTGTGGTGAGAGGCTCAGGATGCCACGTTGGGGACCCCCGAGGCAGGACTTGGGGTTCTGCTCCCCACTCTCCCACATTTGTGAATACAAGGGCTGGGGAGCCTGGGGACAGAGGGCCCAGGGACAAGAACTCGACAGCCTCTGTCCTGCCTTCCAAGAACTGATGCCTAGTCTGCTCCCCACCCAGTCTGCTCCCCACCCACCCTAGTGCTGTCACAGGGTGTGGGGTGGGTAGGGGGGTGGCGGAGGGGGCCAGGGCAGAGGTGCAGCTGGGAGACCGTCTCTCACCTCCTTTTCTAACCAGAGGCTGCCTCGTGCATCTCCTTTCAAACAAGCAGAAGGATGGCCCCCATCTTTTCTTCCTCTACTTTTGTAAGCAAAGGGAGGAGGAGAAAGAAGCCCCAGGAGGCCACCCGGCAGAGACGGGCAAGGGCTGGCCCCCTGCAATGCCCTGCAGCGTGGCGCTAATCCACAGGAGACGGGGCCTCCCAAGCCTCCCAGGCAGGCACAGAGAACCAGGGTTCTCCCCGTCTAGGAGCTCACATTTGGGAAGACAGGAGCCGCTGGCTGGAAACCAAAGTGCGTTAGAGGGGGAGAGCACCGTGTGTGGAAGTCAGGCGGGGGTCGAGGGTCCGGGGGCATTTTGGAGTGTCGGTGAGGCCAGGCAGATAGGCACAAGCTAACCCAGCACATCAGAGGACGGAGGGTAGCGTGGCTGGGGGCAGGCATTGTGTAGCACAGTGGGGAGAGCTTTGCAGAGCAGAGGGGGTTGATTATGGAGGCCTGCCTGGGTGCTCCTTGGAGAAGTCTGAGATTCCCAGTGCCTCCATCGCTGTGCACGTGGCTCCCACCGCCCTCCAGCAGTCTGTGCTACTGGCTGCCCAACCGCTTCTTAACAAATGTCCAGAGGAGGAGCACAGCACGATCTGTTTCCTGATATTTGGAAGCGCGCCCTGTCTCCAGAAAGCAGCCTGTGTCTGGTTTCCTTCTCCCCAGAGTCACTGTGGGGCCTTTTCATGGCTCACTGTGCAGTTTGGGTCGAGCCCCGCTCAGCCGTATGGTGGTGGGATGGTGACCGGCACCCCAGCCACCACCCTCTGGTCCCTCCTGAGACCCGACACTGAACAAGCCTTCTCTGTTCCTAGAGGGGCTCTTGGCCCACCCAGCCATTAGTGTGCAAATGGACCATTTTCTGCTTCAAAGGGAAGATGATTTTTTTTTTCTGAGATCTGCAGTTTTCAAGTAGTCTCAAATGACTAGTGAGAATCAATCTGAGATCTAAGAGTTTGGTGCATGTTAGTGTGGGATTCTCAGCTGCCATCTTCATTTCTGTATGGCAAGAGCCAGCGGACGAGGGAGGGACCTCAGGCATGGGGATCCATAGAGCCCATGTTACTCATTTTTAAGATTTGTTCTTTTAACCGAACTGCTGCTGCTACTTCTTACCCCTCCCACCTCCTCCTCCATTCACTCTCCCCAAGGCCCTGTGCAATTCATCCTTCCTTCCCAAGTCTGGCCCTGTTCCAGACACCAGTGGGGAGCCTTGTGAAGGAGAAGCTCAGATAGAGGGCATTGTGTGGTCAAGGGTTCCCACAGTTTAGACCTGGAGATCCAGGGAGGTTTAGAAGAGGGCGAATTCCTCTTCTAAGTTGCAAGTCAGGAGGGCTTCCTGAGGGAGGAGGATTAAATTGAGCCTTAAAAAATAGAAGACTCTCGGGGCCACAGGGTGGATGGGAGGTGATCCGGCTGCCATTCTGGGTCAATGGATGTTAACTTTCTGTTTCACGTACACCTTCCCCAAAAGAGGGTGACCTTGTGAGCTAGATGGTGACCATGAGGCAGACGGCCTGGCTCGAGACAATGGCCCCCTGCCTATCCCATCACCCACACCAGCACGGACTGGGCTGCCCCAGCCAAGCCACCCTGGCTCATTCCACCCCTCCTTCCTAATTGCACCATTATTGTAAAGAATGTCTTCCTTTCTGAAAAATTAGCCATCTCTTCTCTTCCAGTGTGTTCTTTCTGGTTCTCGGGCCCCAATGTTGGAGAAAACAAACAGCCGGCATTTGTCTCCAGTCTCCCTACAACCAGTCCATCCATTAATGCTTTTACAGCCCCCCGCAGGCCTGCTCCCCTGTCCCCTTCCCAGGTTCTGTTCCTGATCCTGCTGCTGAGTTCTGGGCGGCAGGCGGGAGCTAGCTCTGTGCACAGTGTCTGAGGCCATCAGGAGAACAGGGAGAGGGCTGGGTGGCTGGAGCGTCCTCCAGGATCTGCCCCGACTTCCATGGCTGGGAGGAGGTGGTTAAAAACAAATTCTGAGCTTTCCCTCCTTCAGTGGATGTGCAGAGTCACTGGTCCAAGGGAGGGGATCGTCGGAACAACTCTCAAGTCAGGAAGCCTTCGAAGTCAGTAGTGTGGTGTCACGATGCCCACGATAATCCACCCCCCATCTGCGATTCATATCCCTCACCCCATTTGACAAACCGTCTCCGGGACAATCAGATCCTTTGAATGAGCTCAGGGGGAGAAAAAGGACAGTTCTTATCTCCATTTGCATAGAACCAGGGCTCAGAGGGTCTGCACACTTTACCCAAGGTCCTTGGAAGATGAGCAGGTGGGTGGCTAGTGGGTGGCTAGCTGCGCAGGTGAGGAGTTAGGTAGGTGGGTTGTAGACGTCAGGAGGGAGGTGGGGAGGGGGGTGGGTAGTTAGCTTGATGGTAAGACTAGATGACATCGGCCAATGTCCTTCCATCCCATCCTGTCTGCTCAGAGTAGTAAGCACCTGCCCCACAGAATGCAGTTAGTTGTATTTTAAATTGAGTCAGTGCCATCCACTAATTATTCCCTGCGGGCCTCACCTCCTCCGTGGAAGGGGAAACCGGCTTCTCCTCTGTCTCCCCCATCACTCTCGAGCCTGTATTTTTGGAGCTACAACTCAGGACATCTGGTCCGGCGAGGAGGAGGTGCTCCTCAGACAGTAGCACGAGTGAATCAGGGTTGCCCCGGGACTTCGAGGTGAGCTTGGTTGCTGCCCCGCTGGGCTGGGGACAAACTGGGCACCCAGCCATGGCCAGCAGGGCCTGCTGGGGCTGAGCGAGAGGCAAGGACATGCCTGCCCTTCGTCCGCGGTTCTCTAGGATGTCCTCAGAGCTCCAGGGGGAGCATGCAGCCCAGCAACCCTCCTCTCCACCTGGTTGTTAGTTCCAGCACGTTCCCTCTCACCAAGGCCCCCCAGCCAAGGCTGCTTGAAAAACTCCACCGGGAGCGTGTACAGGACACCTTGGGTCTAATGTAACATTTAATGGCCAAATCTCCTCAGGCCCCTGCATTAATACAGAACTATCTTACTGGTTCTAACCAGACAGTGTCACACTGCTAATGGCTTCAGGGCTGAGTCTAGGCAAAAAGGAGGTGATGAAGGAGGTGGTGACCATCAATACCTGGCCATGGCCTTGAGAGGCAGAGGTGGGCTGTTGCTGGGGTCAGAAGTCTGCATGTGACCTCCAAAGGCGAGGCCCTGTCGGGTTCATCTCTATGTCCCCGGAGCCTAAGGGAAGGTTGTACTCGTAACAGGCATTTATTTTATTTTTTTAAGATTATTTATTTATTTACGAGAAACACACACACACACAGAGAGAGAGAGAGAGAGAGAGAGAGGGAGAGAGGCAGAGACACAGGCAGAGGGAGAAGCAGGCTCCACGCAGGGAGCCCGATGTGGGACCCGATCCCAGGACTCCAGGATCACACCCTGGGCTGAAAGCGGCACTAAACTGCTGTGCCATCCAGGCTGCCCCGTAACAGGCATTTAATACACAGTGGCCGAGTGAATGTATGAATGAGAGGGGCCAATGTGCTCAAGATTCAGAGGTCTTGGACAAATATTTTCTAGATGACAGGCAAAGATACACCTTCTCTATCCTCCCCGCCCAGTTCCCCAGCCTAGACTAGGTAAGATAGCATTTTGCCTGGCTAAAATAACCCTGACTCCCAGACCAGCCTAAAGAGCTGCATTTGTACCCCATGTAGGAGCTCCAGAAATTTGAGGGAGGGGGGAACAGGTAGAGGAGAGCTTCCAGGAGAAGACTATGAAGTTGGCCTGGGCCAGGCATGGAGGTCCCCAAGGGGTCCAGTGTGGCTCTAGCCCCCAAGGCACTTGTGAAAGTCAGGAAGAAAAGACTCCTTGGGAATGGATGGCACAGGACACCAGAGAAAACGAGGCCAGTGGAATAGTATAACAGGACTTTGGATGTTGAGAGGGGAGTGGCACAGCCCTCAGGGGCTCCCAGTTTCTGCATGCAAGTTCACACATGTGCACACACACGCATGCACAATCAGAAAAAGGCCTCCAGAAACTGCCCTGACCTGGTCCTGCTTTCAGTTTGTGGAAATCCACTTGCATGGACGCCAGGGGGCAAGAGGGACTGTCCCCTGGCCAGCCAAGTACTTCCAGGGCCCGTCCATACTCCTCTGCCCCTCTCAGGGTAGAATGGAGCTACCCTCCCTCCCGTGTCCTGCAGCCAGACCCACATCCAGCTCTGGCTCTGCCTCCTGCCACTGTCAACCTTGCACAAGTCCCTCTGCCTCCCTGAGCCTCAATGTTCTCATCTGTAAAATGAAGGGCGGGCCTGGAGAGTCCCTGAGGCCCTCTGCAGCTCTAGCATCTGGACCACAGAGGCTGCTGGGCTCTCAGGTGGAGGCAATTTCCCAGATCACTGAGCCCCACCTGGCCACCGTTGTACGAGGGCCTCCCCTGGGCATTGGCCGTCTGGAAACACCGCCATCCACCTTTGTGAATATCTGGTTAAAACACTCACCTAATCCTAACCTAATCCTTTCAATTTGGGGAGAGAATTGAAGAAAAAAAAAGCTAGCGGCCTGAAGCCTGAATGCTAACAGATGGGTAAAAAGTATGTATAAATTACACCCGCTGCTGTCAATTCAAGCTCTCCAGATAAAGTGATATGAAAGGTGTTTCATTTATAGGGGAAATTAATTGCCAGCTGTATGATGGGATGGTGTGAAGGAACCACAGCCACACGATGTGTCCCATATATTTTTCCTGGCTGGATTCAGTACCTTCCGTGCCAAGGGCTCCCACACGACTCCAGACCCAGGGGGCCACCAGGGTAAACATGACCCTAAACCAACCGTCCCCAAGTTAACATGCAGCCAGGGAGGCATCAGACATGCTGGGGGCACAGGGTGTGGGGAGGTAGGGCGGCCTTCTCCCCTCCACCAGCCCTGACTCATGGGCCTCTGCTTGCTCTGGGTCACTACTTGAGCTGTGTCTAATGTCTCACCGAGGAGACCCCTCCTGGTCTGCAGGTCCCCGGGCACAGGGCCACACGGCAGCCCTCTCTGTGTGCCTCCCCGCCATGCCAAGCAGCCTGACAACGGACCTCCCATCCGTCCTGGTGCCTAGAACACCGGTCAGATCATTTGTTCTGTCACCACCCACCCTGCGCCCTCTGGCCTCAGTCTCCATACCCGCAAAGTGAGGCTTCTTAGCAAGGGCTGCCATCCTGAAATGCTACTGACTGGGTGGCTTAAACAAAAGACGTTTCTTTCTCACAGTTCTGGAGACGGGCAAGTCCAAGACCAAGGGTGCTGGCAGGCCGAGGTCCTTCCTGGCTCGTGGAGGGCCGCCTTCTCCCCGTGCCCTCACGTGGTGGAGAGAGGAGCTCTGGGCACTGATCCCGCCAGGGAGCCCCCTCTAAACCTGACCGCCTCCCAGAGGCCCCACCTCCAGGTACCATCCCCCTGGGGTGGGGGAGGGCTTCCACATATGAATGTGGGGGGACACAAGCCTTCAGTCACGGCAGGGCTGCAAGGCTGGAAGGTCCACAGCTTCCTCCCTGTGCCGATGTGCTGCCCTGGATGTTAAGGTTCTCATTATTTCTGTCACTGGCTGTGGAGACCAGGAGGCTCTCTCTGGGGGGCATGGAAGCAAGCAAGGCTGGGCCTACAGCCTGCCTGAGTGGTCTTCCTCCGAGATGGTTTTTCTTTTTTTAAGAGTTTATATATTAATTTAAGAGGGAGACAACACAAGTGGGAGGGGCAGGGGGCCAAAGGGAGAGGGAGAAGCAGGCTCCCCGCTGAGCAGGGAGCCCGGTGCAGGCCTCGGTCCCAGGATCTCGAGCCAGAGGCAGACTTAACCGACTGAGCTACCCAGGCAACCCCCCCCCTCCGAGATCATTCATGGGGGAAGAAGGTAGGCTTCTCAGGAAAAGGCTGCCCTCCGGGCCTTCCTTTGGAACTCTGGGACGAAGGATGGGGCTGAGATGGAGAGGCGGGGTGTTGGCAAAGCCAAGACAGTTTGCACCCCATGCCCTTTGTTTCCCTGATACCTGCCCCACAGCCAGCCCAGCTAAAGTGCCCTCGGACTACCTGGTGAAGAGGGCCCTATCCCAGAACCATGTCTTTCTCTCTCTCTCTCTTTTTTAAAGATTTTTTTATTTATGAGAGACACACAGAGAGGAGCAGAGACACAGGCAGAGGGAGAAGCAGGCTCCATGCAGGAAGCCCGATGCGGGACTCGATCCCATGACTCCAGGATGACACCCTGGGCTGAAGGCGGCGCTAAACCGCTGAGCCACCCAGGCGTCCACCCAGAACCATTTCTAAGTGGGGCGGACTAAGGTGCTAGGAGGCTTCCCAGCTCTCAGACCGCCAGTTGGTGGCTGCTCAGAAACTGGCCCCAGCACTCCGGGCCTGCAAATCTCTGGTTTGGGAAATGGCTTTTTCCTGCTTCCCCACTCCCTTCTCCTTTCTTTCTCGCATGGGAGGCAGGGCCAGTGGTGAGAGGGGATGCTGGAACAGGACCCAGGCCCCGGTCAAAGCCTGGGGGGCCCCATCCCGCATCCGTCTGCCAGCTTCTTGCAGGCGGTGGGGTCTTAACATTCTGGCTGGGGAGGGGGTGAGTGGGAGGATTTCCATCCTGTGCCCCTGCAAGCATTTATCAGAACTATTAAGACAATGAGCTAATATTCTATTCAGATTTAAATAATAAATTAATCTGTATTATACTGAGGAGACCTGAGAGAGGCTTAATTATCTGGTGTACTTTAGGGTGGAAAGGAAGGTTGGGGACCGTGCTGGGAATAGACGAAGCTACCCTTGATCACACTGATGCAGGAGCTTAGGCGCCTGCCCAGGACCCACACTTCTGTCTAAACCCTATAACTCCCTCCCTCCCATGCTGGGGAGGGGGCCCCCATTTCTGACCTCCACGGTGCCCCCTTGGAAGGACGTAGATTCTCACATCGCAGTCCTGAGCCTGAAGCAGGTAGAAACCTAGAAGGGGAGGAACTCGGAATCAGAGACCCTTTATGGCCCAAAGTGTTAGCTGGGGATGTGCCAGGCGGGGGGGGGGGGTCCCCACCGATCAAAAGGGGATAACAGAACACTCTCTGGAAGGCTGGGGTCGGACGGGTCTGCCTGGCGCACAACCCCACCTCTGCGGCCTCATTGCTACGTGACCTTAGGCAGCTTAATGAACCTCTCAGCTTCCGTCCCCACATCTGTGAAAGGAGGGTGCTGCCGTCCGTGGCCAGGCCGACTGGAGGACCAGAAGCTGCAAGGGGTGCAGCTCTCGGTACAGCGCCCACGGGCAGGAAGCCCCCAGGAAACCAGGAGGCGCAGATGGGAGTCTGAAGTGGGAACGTCGGAGGAGCGCAGGGAGCTGTGCGGGGTGAGTCTCCGGTTACCCCGTCTTACACAGACTCAGCTTATCCGTAAGCAGGGTTGGAGAGCCAGCGCTCCTGTTCTTCAGCTAAGCTAGCAAGCCCCGGGCCTGTGGTTAATTTTTTTTTCCCCTGGCTGGTTCCTGCCACTCCCTGGGAGCGGAGCTTTTCACACCCTGAGCCAGCCTGCCCGGGAGAGAGGCCTATTTTCAGCTCAGCAGCTACAGCAACAAAGATGTGAAGTCACTCCTGCTGCCTCCAGCTCACCCTGCCTGCCCTCCCCGGCCCAGGGAAGGGGTGAGGGAGAGGCAAGCGGGCTGCAGCCTGGCGGGCCGGAGCACCCCCACCCAGGCGCCCACACACCCCCGGCCCCTGCATTCTGCGACCCTGGCAAGACATCACTCCCCGTCCATCCTGGAACATACTCACTAGTTCTTCTCCCCACCCTCCCCACCCGCCACCCTCCCGTGGGCGCTCTCGAAGTTGAGGTGGGGCTCTGCCTAGGCGATCGGGGTCCTCCTGGGTTCTGCGCCTCTGGAAGACACCGGGATGGGCCAGAGGGCCAAGGGCCAGGGTGTCAGGTGAGGCTGAAGCGAAGGGCGTGGCCTCCTCTGCTGGGAGCTGCCAGGGAGCTGGGAGTGTCGCTGGGTGGTAGGTGTGTGATGAGGTGGGGGTAGCGGGAGACACCTGAGGGATGAATCATCGCAGAGAGCCCAGGCGAGTGGGCGTTGCTGAGATCCTGAGCTGAGAAGAGCTTGATCATTTGTTAGGTTCAAAACCTGTCAGTTGTCTCGTCAGCTCTGCAAAGAAAACTGAGGATTGGAGACCTTCCCAAGACAAGAGAGAGAAACTTAGTGGCCAACGGGACTGAAATCACATGGGAGGCAGGGGACAGGGGGAGGCGTGGCGTCCTCACTTAGACCCAAACTAGGACCATAGGCAGCAAGGCAGTGATGGGCAGGCACGTTTTATAAGCCAGAAGCACCTCCCCTCTGCCCTCAACACACACACACACACACACACACACACACACACACACACACACACACATCCCGGCCCCAGGAAACAGGGCTGCAGGCTGTCACTGGTCCACCAAATAAGCCCAGGGCCTCCTGGGAGATCTGCAGTCCCTGTGGCTTCTATTCTGTCTTCTCTTGGGGAAAGCTTAGCTGGAAAAGCTCCCCCTTATCTTAGCTCAACTAAAAAGGGGGTTCGTTCACAGGCAGCCAGGATGCTGAGGGTCCAAGTCCTAAACTACCAGGATGTGGTGAGAACACCACCCTCCCATCTCCCAAAGTGGTACCAAGACAAGACCTGACAGCCACTGGGAGAGATAGGAACTGCCATGAGAGAGGGCAGGGACTTGTGATTCCCCCCCACCCTGAGGTTTTGGAGGAAGTAATCCAAAGATCTGGGTCTCCACTGCCACCACCACCGACTGCCGCTGCCAAGCTGCCATCCTCCCCCACGGAAGACAAGAAGCCACAAAGGAATAAGGCACCCACTTGCCCTGCATCAGGGCTTCAGCTGGGAAGAGAAGTAGGGATCCAGGCCAGGGGCAGTGTTCCAGGGTGACCTTAGTGGCTGCGTCCCCAACCAGGCATCAGGAGACTTGGGCAATTCGATACAGGGACCAGAGCCTGCTCCCACATTCTCTGCTGAGATAGACAGCGGGCTGGTTGTTCGTTGATTACAGCTGTGGTCTCTTATGAGCACGCCAGCTGCTGCACATCCAACCATACCAGCCTCAGAGGCCCTGGCTCTTGGGGCTGCTTGTCAACCCACTGGAGAGGAGAGGCACCAGCACACCCCCAGGCCCACTTCCCCTCTGTGCAACACACCTTGCTGGTATAATGAGGCAGTTGACCCCACTTCCAGAGGTGAGGACAGGGAGAGCAAAGCCCTCTGTTTTGCCAGCTTGGGGACTTTTGTCCTGCCCTTGGGGACAGGAGCCACGAAGGCTCCCACAAAAAAGATAATGGGTGACAGTGCCCCCTCCCCGAGGTGGGCAGCAGGAGTGACCCTGGGCTTCCAACAATGCTGGGTTCTATTGGATGATCTTTGGAAGTCAAATCCCAGTGGTCACAACCGCAGTTAATAGACTGCAGATGCCAGAAACCAGCCTCCAGAACTTTCCTTGAATGCTGCAACGGAAGTGGGTACTCCCTCCTCCTCAGAGTAACCCGAGGCCTTGTTGTCTATATCTGTCATTGGGTAGCTAATCGTGTATGCCCTTGAAACGTTGCTTCTCTTTTTATTCAGAACTATTAGTTAACTCTTGTATTATTAATTCACTTTTTATGGTTTATGTTTCAGAGTTTATGTGCAGCTCCTCTTTTGCCCAACAAAACTATAAGCTCAGTGAAGTCAGACACCAAGCTGTATTTTTCTCTGTCTTACCCTTGGCACGGAGCATGCTAAATAGTGCCTTACATGTCATGAGCGCTCAACAAGGATTTCCCTATCGAAAACCTTCCAGGCTCTGCCTCTCGCCAGTATTTCAAGTCCTGGAGGAGCTGGCCAGTCCCAAAGACTGGTTTCAATAAACCAAGCCAACTTTCATGGCTCCAGAGGCGTTGTCACCCAGTCTACTTCTCTGTCTCTCCCTTCACCCTTAGAGAGCAGAATCCTAAAACGTCAGAGAGAAGATGAAACTTAGAAATCAGGTGATCAAAAAAAAAGAAAGAAAGAAAAAGAAATCAGGTGATCCATGCTCTTACCTGGTCTAAGAACGCTCTCCCCAGCATTTCTCAGAAATGGTCACCTGGGTTTGGTCTGCATGCACCTTCCAACACTTGGAAGTGGGTCTCCCCACTTGCCAGGTGGCCCACTGGTTTGTGGATCCGGGCTTACAAGATGTTCCAGGGCAAAGATTGCTGTGGCATTTTGAGATTGTTTCCAAACACAATGGTTTGAACAGAGATAGCTCTGATGTCACTGGTTCTATTAGTGACCCACTCTGTGCTCCGTGCTCTGCTGGACACGATAGGGGCACAGACAGTAGAAGCTGAGACCCTTGCCTCAAGCAGTGCTCAGTCTAGTTGGGGGCCAGATGACAGGAAAATGATACCCCGAGCCAGAAGAAGAAACCATCCAGCCTGCATCATGTGGGCCTGCAGGCCACCATGTCTGGGTCCTGTCCCCATGCCACCTCTAAGTGCTGAGTGGCTTGGAACAGCACCTTTCCTAGGCAGGCCCCTAGTGACTCCACCTGCAGAAAGGAGTGGACCCAGATGGTCTCCCACACCCCTTCTGGCTCTTCTGTTCCCGGGAGCACACTCACTTCTTAAGGAGAGATTAGCATGGGAGGCACTGAACATGGAAAGGTAGAGGAGCAGCACCCCACTGTGCATGTCCCGGACACACTGGGTCCCTCTGACAACCGGCAGTGCATCCCGGTCACTCGGTCCGTGCAGTGGGTTTATGATGTTGGAGGTACATGGGGGTGGCATGTACCTGGGTGGTACCTACGATGGATTGGGAAAGGAGCCAGGCATTGGAAAGACATGGAGCAATAGTCCGTTGCGAGCTTGCTTCTCACCAGGAGCAAATCAAAAGGGCGTAGAATATAAGGAGTATAAAGGTGCTGAGAGGCCACGGGAAGAAAAGCACTGGAGGCGCTAGGTCTCTTCCTAGGAGAGGGGAATGTTGAGGACGGGGTGAAGCAGGAAGCGGGAGATGCCAGCCCTGCCTCTGGGCAGAGCCAGGCTCTCCACGGAGGCCTCATGGGTGGCAGCAGTAACAGGCACGCATCCTGTGGCTGTCCTCGGGGAAGGTACAGGGGACGCCTGGGTTCCTGCCTTGAATAACGACGTTAACTCTGAAACAGTAAGTGTTCCCTCATTCTCAGGTTTGACACCTGGTGACGGTGCACTTGGTACAGACGTTCTTACCAAACCCCGTGGGTGAGAATGTGTTGTGTGTGTCGTCCTGGTGTTTTCCGTTGTATACCTGCTTGTGTAGCGGCGTATGGGTCTTCCCCATCCCTGCCGCTGGAGTTTGCTTTGCCTGGTCCCCACTTGTGCAACCTTTGACCATCATGGTTTGCAGCTGCTGTTTGGAATGCAGGATAGCCATGATTTCTTCAAATTATTCTCTTCTTTCTCTGCTTTGGTCTTTTCAAATAAGTGCTAGGAGAACAAGTGCCCTCTTTCCCACCCCACTTCCCTGCTCTGTGTTCCAGACCCAGGTCAGGTGTGTAGGGGGTTGGGGGGATTCTCCTGGGATGGGGTTGGTCAGGGAGAGCTCTGGAGGCTGCTCTCCACACTGGCAGGTGACCCCAGCTTCGCCCCCCCATCTGAGACCAGCTGCACAGATGAGAAAGTGAGTGCAGAGCTGGCTGCTGGTCAGCGGCTGTGACCCGGAGGTCGAGGACCTGGCAGGAGTGGATCCAACAAGAAGACTGGGTGAGACCAAGACTAAGCCGCCTGGTGTCCCAGCCCCCCGCCCAGAGACAGCAATAGACAGACATCCTTTGTGTGCCCCTGTTCATTGCAATCGGTGGGAAATTAAGTGTTCGAGGCAGGAGGACCTGTTTCGTGCTTTTACAGCTTTTCCACAGAATGGATGCCTAGAACTTGGGAGGTCTAATCACGTGAGCGTGGGCAGGCCACCTTCTGGGACCTCAGTTTTCTCATCTGTAGTTTGGGCTGGATGGTACCTGCCCTGACAGCCTTGCATGTGTGTTAGGAGGATGAAATGAGGGAAGTAATACAATGGCACTTAGAAAAGTACAAAGTGCTGGACTCACCCACCAGGGAAGTCTAATACTTTAATCAAACTTTACTGAGTTTCCGCATAACGTAAGGGAGAGAGGGCAGCTATGTAACAGAACTACAGCACAACAATAAGGGGACGACGGTCCACCAGGAAGAGAAGCGCTCGTCCTCAGCATAGGACTTTAACCAGCCAACTGGGCGATTCTAACTGGGCACCTACTGAATGCCAAGGGAGTGAAGTAGATGGCAAGCACGTGATGGCTGAGGCATGGCCACATGAGAGCACTGTCCCAGGGCAGAAACAAGCCGAGGGGCCCCAGGGCCCATTCACACACCTGGCACACAGCTCACTCAGGATAGCAACCCGAATGGGACCCCAAGTCCTTTGCTCCTTTTATTCATCCCTGGAGCTAGTGGCCAGGCCCAGGGATGGGTTCCCCAGAGCCAGGGTTGAAGAAGGAAGCTGGCAAAGGAGGGAGCGTGGGGGAGGCCACCTACTCAGAGACACCTGCAGCTATAAAAAGCTCCTGCCCCCACTTCCAGTCCCAGTGAGAGCTGCTAATGTGAGCACCCTGTGCTCCCCAGGGGGTGAGGAGAAGGCAAGCACTTCCCCTGAGAGGGGGCCATCGGGAGGGAGTGCATTCTGACTCAACCCTGGGAGAGAGTCACTGGAGATGCTGGACACACCACCCCCTTGTCTGCAGGGCGGGGCTGAGGCCAGGAGGCAACGTCTTGTAGCAGCTTGGAGTGCTGTGAAGACAGGAAAACAGGACCCCTGGCTCCCAGCTCAGTGCCCCCTCCTGCCCAGAGGCCCTAGATGCAAGGGCTCCGCTTCTGTAGCCTGTTGTTTGAAAACTAGATCCTCAACCCTGTCCCAGGTCAGTTCTTTCTGTACTGGGTTGGGTTTGAGGCCTGGCTTTAGCTTTTGTTTAAAACCCCAGCAGGCTGGAGGTTGTTGCCAAGCTGTGCTGCTGCACACCATCCTCCCTGCCTGCGACCCTCCCGCCCCAGGTCTGTGTGGGGTGGGGGCAGGGGACCCACTGCAATGCTATTACAGTATTTGCATTTATATGAGGCACAGACCCCAAGTCTCCAGTCTCTGGGTGCTTTTACAACCCTGTGTATACATAATTTATTTTTGTTGCTATTTAATCAGGCTCCGTGTTGAGATGAAAAGTTTCCAAGGGGCCCCAGGTTATTATGCAACTTTCAATTCCAGCAGCATTGACTGAGTGGATGGGGCCCCCAGCCCCTCCTCAGCAGTAAAGGTGGGGGGCAGGAGACCAGGCAGGAGGCCCTGTAATTCCCAGCTTACAAAGGAAGCGCCAACTGAGGCCTGGTGGCTGGGTTCTGGGTGCAGAGCCCAAGTCCACCTCCTGTGAGGGGTGGCTCAGAGGGGAGGGGTGCAAATCCCTAGAAAGTGATGTGGAAGGAAGAGGAGCTGAGACAAAGCAGGTGCTTGTGGGAAGAGCCGGCTGGCCCAGATGTTTGGGTCCAGAGTCTGGAGACCCAACAGGCTAGGCAGGGATGCTGGAAGCTAAGTGGGGGAGCAGGACGCAGGGGGAGAGTTGCATGAGGCCAAGTGTGATATCTTCAACAAAGATCAGCCCAAAGAGGATGAGGTTGTTCTGGGTTCCTGAGGTAAGCCGTAGAGGACAGCCCCACCACGCAAGGCCAGAGGGCAGCCCCAGGCTAACAGGATCTCCACCTCCAATCATTTGTGGAACATGCAGGGTTCTAAATAAATAACCAAAGAGGCCGTGTCATGAGCTGAAGTTCTTGCCTCTGTCTGCTAGTGTTGGGGCCCTGGAAAAAGGCAGTCCTGCGTGGGGTGTCAATGCCTGGGTAAATCAGGACCCCAACACAGACACAAACACACATGCAGAAACGACACACAGGCACGTGTGTGCACAGACCTGCACACACAAGCACACAAATAGGCACACAGGCACATACAAAGAGGGCCACACTAATACACATCCACCCACACACACACACACACACACACACACACACACATACACCTTCTTGTCCCTCCGACTGCCCTCTGGGGCTGGCCACATCCGTGGGGGGAGGTCCTTCCAAAAGAAGGTCGCTTGGAGAGTGAGGGGAGTGTGGAAAATATGAATAAACATGTTCTTCCTGAAGGGCATATGGTCAGGAGACTTATGTGTCCGAAGGTGAGAGAGAGAGTAACATTTCCAGCAAATACTCAGAGGGGTGCCACTCACAGAGCCAGCGACAGCCACAGCCCCTGTTAGGAAGTGAGCCACCACAGGTGTGACACGGACATTCCTTACCATGACGGGTGCTAGTGGGAGGCCAGCCCCAGGAATGTCCTGATGACCATCACCAAATCTGGTTTCTGATGGGTGGAGCCACACACAGTCCCGTGGGTGTCCCTGCCTCCAAGGACACATTTGTTGAGGCCTCCTATTTGCTGGGAGCCACCACTACTCTGGGCCCTGGTACCCAGGTGAATAAGACAGTCTGCACCCTGAAAGGCCCCACTGAGCTCAGCCAACCTGCAGCATGCCCTCTGTGTCAAGCTTGATGTGAGGGGACAGAAATAAGTGAGGCATGGTCTCAGCCATCACAGAGCCCCGGATGTATGGGCTGGGCTGGCAGGATCGGGCATACTTCCTCCTGCAATGCTGCCACTGCCTGAAACAAAGGTGGAATGTTCTTTAGGAGTCTTCTTGTCCCACATAGCCCACCTGACACCAGATCTTCTTCCTGTGAGTGCAGATTTAAAATCTATACAAAGCTGACATTTTAGGGAATTGGATGATCCCGTTTGGGAAAACTAAAGTAATGAGCTCTTCCAAAGGCTTATGTGTCCCATCAACTGGACCGTTGGGTGTACGAGCACTGTCCCAGCCACTGTGGGGTGACAACTCATAATCATCCTTGGAAACAGACACCCTGCCATGGATACACTTGGAGAGAAACCTCTCTGCTCAGCTGCTTCCCCCAGAGCCTCCTTCCTGATAGTCAGAAGTCTGCTTGAGAACAACCCTGGGACCCTCCCACAAACGCCGTCATTTTGCAGAGGAGGACACTGAGACCTGGAGCAGGAATGTGACATTGCCTTCTTTACCTATCCCCTGCCTCCACCTGGCTCATCACCTACGTGATGACTGGCCAGGCCCAGGCTCCAGATGCAAACCATCCCTCTCCTTTCCCTCACTCGGCATTCGAGAGGACCCAGCCACTGGCCAAAGCTTTATTTCCCTCTCATCACCCTGATTATTCCCTGTTTAATTAAAATTTGTTTCAGCTAATAGGCTTTAAATTAGTATTTTCAAATATTGACATCTGCTGGACCCTTATTCATTATTTTCGAAAGCTCTAGGGCTAATTGCTTTATCACCCACCAATTAATTACTTATTCACTGGACAGGTAGCCACTGCCCCCAGAACATGGATGGACATACTCACAGGATGGTGAAGCTGCACATACAACACACACACACACAGACATGGGTGAGCATGTGCCTGCGTGTGCACAAGCATGCACACACACAGACACACACACACACACCACATAGCCTGGACACAGTTTCCAGTAGAAGCCAGGGCCAGGAAAGTGTGTCTGTATGTAGGTTGGGAAATCAGGAGGAAAGCAATGTGTTTGTAGCAGGTGTGGGGACCTTGCCAGCCCCTAGCACTGTCATACTGAGGACTCTGCAGGACTAGGTTTCTCCAGGACCTCTCTTCTTTGTTCCCCCTTTAGTGCCCAGGGAGCAGGAATGCTGAGAGGTCCAAGGGCTGATCCCCGGAGGGCCCAGGGCCAAGGATGGTCCCAAGAAGGGGAGCTGGAGCTAGTGACCCAGGGCCTTGAGAAAGCAGGGAGGCCCTCGAAGGCTGACAAAGAGAGTGACGTCTACGCAGGGAGAGAGCCACAAGCAAGGGGAGACACAAGGTCAGAGGGAGGGCTTCCGAGGGAGAGAGGCCAGGACTGAAAGTGTCCTGGAGGCCTCAGAGAGGGCGTCCAGAGTCAGGCTCAGGTTGAGCTTCTTCCAATAGGGAAGCTGACTGTGTGAGGCACTCTCCTTGCTCCCCGGAAGGACCAAGCGATGGACGTCAGCAGATCCATCTGGGTCTTGTGCCCACAGAGCACCTCCCCATGCAGCCCGTAGGGGCAGAGCTAGGTTTGGGGAAGTGGGTATCTCCCATGGGAGCCCCACAGGAAGGGACCCCCTGTCTCTCACAAGCATGGGCCCCTGTGCTATTTCCCACTTGGACTACTGAGACGTTTGTTTGTTTGTTTGTTTGTTTGTTTAGAGGGAGAGAGAGAGAGAGGGTAGGAGGAGAGGCAGAGGGAGAGGGAGAGAATCTCAAGCAGACTCCAAGCTGAGCACAGAGCCTTATGTAGGGCTCGAACCCACAACCCTGAGATCATGACCCGAGCTGAAAATCAAGAGTCGGACGCTCAACTGACTGAGCCAGCCAGGTGCCCCATACTGAGACCTCTAAAGAACAGTGCTGTGTTCAGATGCCACCCCAGCACCCCCACCTCCCACCCCAGGCAGTGATCCTGCCCAGCCACCTTGGGCTAGAGGAGGTGAGAGCAGCTTCCCACTGGTCACCACAACAAGGATCTCTGGCAGACCTTTGTCAGCACTGTGCTGCAGGCTTCTGGGACTCTGGAGGGGCCCCAGCTTCACCATCCCTGTCCCTGCTGCTGCCAACACCTGCCAAGGCGGAGCCTCTGCCCTGCTGTGCAGGCCCGAGCGGGAGAGGGCTGAGAGGTGAGCCCTCGGCTCCATGCAGGCAGGTTTGTTTTTCTCCTTGTAAACAGTCTGGAGTGATTGGGATTAAAGTCTCTGCAAGTTGCTGGTATCGCTTTTCGGGAGAGCCGAGTAATCCATGGGGATTAAAGAAGCAGCCGTGCTCATCTCCCACAAATGAATATCTGTCAGAGGCATTGACCTGTTAAAATAATGAATTTAATGTGCAGCAAACCGCACGTGGCGGTGAAGCAACATGGCCTGGCAAATTGTTTTCCATGTGTCCTAATGGGACTTTTAAGGAAACAGGACCCCCCGATTGGGCTGCGGAGCCCCCAGCCCTCCACATCCTTGAACCTCCTTCCCCAGCAGCCAGAGCTGAGAGGTTCAGTGGCTGTTCTGAGGGAGAAAGGAGATGGGTGCTCGAAAGGAGGTGGGCATCCTGGAAACCATCAAGCCCACCCTTGCTTGGCCCACTCAGGAGAGGCAACCATCTCTCAGTTTTCTGCAGGTTTTTTATCTGTTCTGTAGACCCTTTGTGGCTTCCTCCAGTGGCTCTCCCATAGCTCAGGCCCTATGGGCACCAGTAAGGCCCTATGTGGCCCTGAGCCCCTCTTTAAGGCTTGGTCCCAGGACAGACTGCCCCCCCTCCAGCCTCTGGGCCTTCCCAGGGCCCCAGCCTGCCAGCAAACAGGACTGGGGCTGGGGCTGAGAAAAGCAGGCAGCTAGGCCACCACTCTCCTCTTATATAAGGGGAAACTGAGGCCAGAGAGGGGATATGACCCTCCCCTTCATCACCTCCAGGGTCCATAGCAGACAGAGGACAGATTCCTAGTTCTCTATCCAGTCCCCCATTTCTGGGGACACAAGAAATAGCAGTCTGGCTGCCATCTGATGGCACACATCCCGGTTCTCGCCACGGTAGAATCATGGAGGCAATTCAGGAGAGGAAGGAGGAGGTGGCCAGGAAGCTGGGGTGACAAAGTGCAAGCCCACCTCCCAGTCTCCACAGCCTGGACTCGTGCAGGGGGGCAGGTGCAGCTGGGAGTTGAGGTGCCCTCCATCCTCTGCTACTAGGGGAATAGGCACATCGCCAGAGGGGACCACCTTCACTCCAGGGTAAGGGCTACGGGAGGGGCTCTGCACTGCTCCTACCTCAGTGGCCACTGTCACTGCCAACATGCCTTGCCCTTCTCAGTCTTTGTCCTCCGCAGACTTAGTACAGGAACCAGGTCCTCCCTCCCGTGTCTTCTCTGGGCAATGAAGGCCCTACCTCCAGCACCTAGCAGAGAACCAATATGTGACCAAAAGTTCCTCCAACAGGCTGTGACGTGCTCAGCTTTCAAGGTGTCCCCAAGCTGGGAAGGGCGGTGGCCCGCGGGCTTTGCTTAGCAGCTGTAGCTTCTGCAGATACAAATGGTCTGGCCTATGCCAGGGGAGCTGGTTCCTGCCCCCAGAACACTCTTTTCTTTCTTGAATTTCCATGAGGTTTCTCCCCCATCCACAAGGGCACAGTGCCTGCTCTCATTAGGTAATTAGGAACAACTCGGTGGAAAGGCAACGCGCTTTCTTTTTTCTTCTTTCCTTAATTTTTTTTAAAGAAATCATGTGCTTATGAATTTTCTAGGTCCCAGGTATTCTAATCTAGGATGGATCAATAAAGCCAAGTGGCAAGAAGACAAAGTCAGGTGGCAAGCCGGGAGGCGGGAGGGCTTCCTGAAGCAGCTCCTGTCAGGGAACCCCTCATCCTGGTGGGGACGCAGGGAGCAGGTTAGGATCCTGGAGGGGCCTTGTCAAAGCAGAGATGTTCATGGACAGGAACACGGCTTTTCCACTGGGACCTGAGGGGCTTCAGGCGTGTGATGAGCCCACACGTGAGGCAGGTGGCCATGGGCAAGCAACTTTCAGGTGCCCAGTTACAGGCTGGGCAGGACAGGAAATCCAGATAGTGGGAATAGCTGTCTCCTTGGGAGTCCTGCGTTCACACCTGACAGTCGAGTCCCCTGGCAAGATCGGATGAGAGCACATGTCCACAGAAGGGCATAGTCTTTAAGAGACAGGAGTGTCAGGAATCAAGAGCCTGCCCTGCAGACAGCAGCGGTCAGCACACACTCCTGGAGAGGGTGCAGGGGTGAGGGCCGGATGCAGGGAGGGAGAGGGGGCGAGCTTGGGTCTGAAAGAGCAGACGAAGGGGCAGCACGGAAGTGGCCAGAGTGCAGCAGGGCTGGGAGCAAGAGAGGAATATTTGGAGCGCGGTGCCCCGGACTCAGGGAGCACGGATGCGGAGTTCAGACCTCCTCCTCTAGCCAGAAGAAGGAGGTCTGAGTGGGGAGGAACAGCTCTTTTTCTGAATGTGCCTCAAGGGCGGCTGCTTCCAGCCCTCCCGGCAGTGAGGCAGGCTGCCACCCCCTCCGTACCCTGCTCCCGACTTACAGATGGAGGGTGGGGGGGATGCTGTTGAAAGTGTCCACCTGGGCCACCGTCAGGACCCTGCTGGGGCCCTGACTCTCTCTGTGATCTTGGGGAAATCACCTGCCCCCTAGACCTAGTTTCCTCACCTTGTCTTTTGGGGGTAATGATTTGCTGCCCGTGGCCTGGCAACTGAGTGGCATCTCTTACAGCAAGAAGGGTTTAAGCTAGACACCAGGAGCTGGCTTTTGAAAATGAGAGTTCTTGAGGGCAAGGATCCAGGAATATCTTTTCTCCATGTTTGCTCACACTCTGCCACTTTCTAAAAAGACATTGGCGTGGGTGACCGGAGGGAGGTGTGAGGATTGCCTGCCGTGGAAAGAATCAGGCCATGCTAATCCACCCCGACTGAGGAGGGCTTGTATTCACATCAGATGTTTTACAGCTCACATTTCATAGGCTGCATGTGACCATCCCGGGATTGCTTGACCGTTAATTTGCTCCACGAGCCTGTTCTCTGTGGAGAGAGCAAAGGTCAAGCTCAATCACCCTCATGCCTGGGTCTCCAATCCATTTATCACTCACTGAGTCCCCACTGTGCGCTCAGGCCACGGGGACTCTGGAGGAGGGAGCACGTGGCCGGGGCGGCAGGCGGCCAGGTCACTGTCTGGCTGGGGAGACATGACTCACACACATGACACAATCCAGAGCAGGGGGCGGCCGTTAATCAGAGCAGGAGGGTTGGGACCGACTCCAAGGGCTGTTTCCTCCTCCTCCACATGCAGAAATGCATGCAGTTAAAGAAGAAAGCTTCGTGAGGTTCGGGGAGGGGGTGGTGAGGAGGCCCAGGGTATTTAAGAAGGTGGTGAGACCCCCCGGCCCCTGCAGCTGGGCCAGCCAGAGCCCCGGGAGGCGGAGAGGTGGGCTAAGCAGGGGGGCTTTGGCCTGGGGGCTGGAAGAGCTGCCTTCTGATTACAACCCTGCTCAGAATGCTTCCTGTTCCATCCTCTGAGCCTTGGCTTCCATGGCTACAGACTAGGGGTTCAGGGAGATCCCTGCGGCTCCAGTCATGGGCTGAGAGACTCTTGGCAGAGTGTGGGTGGGCCTGTCCCCCGAGAGGCCTGGGAGGGAATGGGGTCAGAGGAGGGAGGGTCCGGACCAGAGATCCTGCTGATCCTACCTACCCTTGGATCAAATGTAGTGACTCGGGGGAGGGGGAACCTTGGCCAAGGAGACTTAGAGTCTCCCAGGGTCAAACCCATCTTCACTCGAGTTGGACCAGAAGAGGGCAATCAGACGTGGCGTCAAGCTCTTACCAGGGAGAGGCAGGGCCATTTGGTCCCTCACAGGCTTCCAAATAGACCAGGAGGCAGGGCCCCAGGAGCTCGGAGCCTCTGATCTGTCAGGGGGACACTGAAACCACACTTTCTCCAGTCTTTGGTGGATGCCCCTGGCTTGCAGTCTGTGCTCAGAAAGTTCCCTTGAGGGGGATCCCTGGGTGGCCCAGCAGTTTAGCGCCTGCCTTTGGCCCGGGGCGTGATCCTGGAGTCCCGGGATCGAGTCCCACATCAGGCTCCTGGCATGGAGCCTGCTTCTCCCTCCTCCTGTGTCTCTGCCTCTCTCTCTCTCTCTCTCTATGTCTATCATAAATAAATAAATCTTTAAAAAAAAAAAAGTTCTCTTGACAGGATTCACGAGGCCTCTGCTCCGACTGTCTGCTGGAACAGTTGTAGCAGGAGGCAGGCCACGGCCCCCATGCTCAGGGAACAGGCACTTGTCCTTGGGCCGCTCCCCTTCCCCTGCCCTGTCCTGCCAGCATCTTCACAGGCAGGAGGGGGACACAGAGCACCCCCAGGGCTCCCAGGCCCTGCCCCACCTGCGCACTTTGCTCACACGGGTCCCTGACTTCCTCGTCTCCCGCTGGTTCAAATCCCACCTCCTACACAAAGCCTTCCCTGAGGATTCCCGTTCACAGCCAGCCTTCCCCCGGCACTTGCCATTCTCAGCACATCGCTCTCACTATTCCATTCACTCCTCAGAACAGCCCCGTGAGGTAAGTGCTGTCATCCCTTTTACCAGATAAGGAGACTAAGGCGCCAGGAAGTGAAGTAGTTGCCCGGAGTCACGTGGCTGGCAGGAGGTGAGCCGGGATTTCAAGCCCCGTGGGGCTGGGGCTGGGGCTGGGGCTGGGGCTGGGGCTGGGGCTGCACCCTATTCATGAGGCCACACTGCCTCTCACAGCTGCTGTCCGCAGTCCCACACTGGCCATGAATTAGGCCCTGCAGCCACTTCTGCTGTGAAGGCCAGTGTCCCTCACTGCACCACAGACCTCTTTCAGGCAAAGGCAGGGGTTGGAAGTCTCCCAACGGCCTCCTACCCCATGCATCGCAGCATCAAGCTGGCCTCTGGACTTGCTGCTGGATCAGAAGAGCAGATGACTCATGTAGGCAGGCCACGCAGCTGCCAGAAGCCCGGAGAGGCCCTTTTATGAGTCCTTCACAGAGAATGCCACTCCTGGTGACCCAGGGCCACCACAGGACTGTCTCCCGGGTCCCTAGGGGCTCTCCAGGAGGAAGGAGATGGGCCAGGGGCTCAGCAGTGCTGTTGCTCTCTTTGTCCTTAAACAATCCTGTAGGAACCATCCTAGTGTAGAGTAGGTCCCTGCCTTTCCCTGGGTCCTTCATTGCTGGTATCTGAAGGTTTTCCTGAGGGGTTTATTGTCTTCCCTTACCCTCTCCATCCTGCTAGGGAGAGGGCAGCTAACTTCCTGACAGAAGCAGATAGAACTTAAGCGTCCCAAGACCAGGAGCCTCATCCCTCCTTTCCCTACCCTGATCATGCTCTGAGGCAGCCCCTTGGGCATCTCCCCATTGGGGGCTCCAAGCTCTCTGTCTCCCTGACTGCTTCCCCAGGAGGGGTGGGATGGGGGAGGTTCCAGCCAGCTTCTAGGAATTCCACTCTGTCCAGCTCCAATTAGCGCTGAGGCAGGCCCCCCCTCCTACCCTGAGAGGGAAGTTTCTCTAGGGTCACCCTTGGTCCAGACCTCAACCCCCACCCCTTCTCCCCCCGGCCTCTTTTCCTGATTCACAGAGTGCCTGTGGTTCCCTGAGTGGAACATTCCAGAGGGACTAACCCCCTCCACCCCAGTACATCTTTCTGAGTTGTAACCATGAAGATACTTTCTGGAATCATTTTAAAGAAATGCAGTTTCATCACTTAAGAGTGGAATTCATTTGTAAACCCATGTAATCAAACATGGAAAAGTAAAACCAATATTGATTAGCAATTAGCCTGTATGTTCCATCATATTGATGGAGTCCCTCCTGGGTACTAGGCCCTGCACTAGGTGCTGAGGACATAGAAACAGAGAAGAGCCTGCTTTCGAGGATGGCAGGGCCCTGCATCCCAGAGCTCTCTGTGGGATTGCTGAGCTGTAGCCACATCAAAGGAAGCCAGCGTGCCCCTTCCATCTTGCCTCCGCTCTAGGTACCAGCTCCATGCTAGACGCTGGGTGAGCATGAGCAGTCGGCCAAGTCTTCCAGAAAGAAGTGCCAAGCGTACCTACCCTGTGTTCAGAAGCCTGGTTGTCAAGGAGCTCACACACTCAAATGCCAGTGGGTGTCCACTGAATGATTTCAGAAGCTGTGTGCCTTTGGCAAGTTACTGAATCTCTCTGGGCATTAATTTCTCCTCTAAAAAGACTGTTCAGTGGTTTCCCTGTTTAAGGAATGCTTTGTGATGTTTTTTGATTATCCTCACGGCAACCCTAGGAGACAAGCAGAGTGTATGTTATCATGCCATGTTACATTTGGCAAATGAGGAAAATGTAAGAGAGGCCAAGGAACAGGGAAGCTGACTTGGGTCACACAGTGGGAGGAATGGAGCAGAAGCCAAACTTTCTGGTTCCTTCTTCACTGTTCTTTCTCCAGTGTTGAGTTAGATGGTCTCCAAAATTCCTTTTAGTTTAAAAATTCTGTGACTCAAAGAGATTGGGACAGGGAGTACATAGAGTCCAAGTCTGAAAAAGATGAGGCTCTGAGTAGAGGCCCAGAGGGAGCCTGGCCCTCCTAAGGAGGAGAGGCTGAGACCCCAGAGTGAGCAGTCGGGACGGCTGGTGCCCAGGGTTGTGATGCTGCCTAAGTCAGATCTGCCCATACTTGACCAAAGTTGAAATCTCTGCGCCGCATAGTAATTAGATTTTCTGATGCTGGTTTATTTATCCGGCTGTAATTACCGTCAGCAGAGCTGGGCACTGGGGCTGCTTGTTTCCCCAACCACATGGTTACCCTTCTGCATTCCTGCTCAGAGGGAAGGAGACAGAAAGACAGACTGCGAGAAGACACAGTTGGAAGCTTTGGTCAAGCCACTTTTGCCTTGAAGGACAAGCGATTTTCCTTCCATGATGTCCCTAAGTGGTGGCGCTTCCAGGAGATGAGGCACACTGAAGGTGTGAGCAGGTGCCAACCTTGGGACTAAGGAATAAGAGCAAGGTTCAGAAACTCAGGGCTCATTTGGCCTCACACCTAACTTCAGATCACCCTGCAGGGAAACTGTCAACCACAGAACTCATCGTGAGCAGATGACATCTCTCATACCACCCCTCTGTGTGTCTTGGATCCTTGGTCTTTGCAGGGAGACTGGGAGACCCAGAGGGTCTGTAGGCTGCAGAACATCAAGTGGGGTTGACAGGGTTATGACGTGGCCAAGATTAGGGTCAGACTGGGCCCTGTGGTCCCAGTGAGAATGGCACCTGTAACCCTGGCCTGCTGGCTTTCTCTCTCTCCTGTTTGTCCTGGTGGGCTCTAAGGCAGGACATTATCCTGACAGGGGGTGCCAGCTACTCCTCAGACACTGCCAAGGAGTGCCTTAATAGGGGCACCTGGGTGGCTCATTCGGTTAAGCATCTGCCTTCGGCTCAGGTCATGGTCTCAGGGTCCTGGGATCGAGCCCCGCATTGGACTCCCTGCTCAGCGGGAAGTCTGCCTCTCCCTCTCCCTCTGCCCCTTCTCTTGCTCATGTTCTTTCTCTCTCAAATAAATGAATAAAATCTTTTTTAAAAAAAAGTGCCCTGATAGATAACTGTGGGACAGCCACCCCTCCCCGCAGGCTGCCCAAAAGAGTCAGCAACATGTGGCCAATGGTAGGTCTACATTGGGCCCTCTATGTCTTGCTGGGCAGGGCCTTGGGAAGATGTGGGGAGGGAACCTAAGGAAGAGGGGACTTACCAACAGGTCAGGTCAGAGAAGTAGGCAGGAGGAGTGGAAATGCAGGTGGCCATGCCGTGCTTTGTCTCTGGGCCACTGGAAGGGAAAGGCGTGTGGCCGCAGGGAGAGCAGTTGAAGGTGGCAGCCTGCCCTCTCCTCTGCACTCAGCAAGAGCCAGCCTTGAACCTCGCCCAGAACCAGCTCCAGCCTCCCCCACCTGCTCCCTGCCGGCCCTGGGCAGGTTCTTAGTCCATCCAGCCCATGGAGAAAGCTACGCTGTGGGCTCACTGGTGTCGGTAGGCAGCCTTCCCTCCCCGGGGACAGGAAGAAGCTTCTTCTTTATTTTCTGTTCCTTTCTTTATTTCCATTTTTCCTTCCTTCCTTCCTTCCTTCCTTCCTTCCTTCCTTCCTTCCTTCCTTCCTTCCTGTCTTCCTCATTTTTCACTTTCTTTCTCCTTGCTTTCTCCTTTCCTCCCCTTCCTCTTCCATTCCCTCTCCGTCCCTTCTCAGCCTTTCTATCCTGCTCTCTGTGTCTCCTCATTCCCTCTCTTCCTCCTCCCTCTGTGTTCCACAGGGAGAACATTGCCACCTCTGGCATTGCCACCTGCTGAGCTTACCCGACCTCAGAACTTTGTGTTTCTACCTCCTTAAGGCAAAGCAGGTGCAACAAAGAATGCATAGAGTGAGGAGGAAGACAGCGAGGCAGGTCACAGCCTGTTGATATGGCCTGGACCCCCTGGAGTCCCATAGCCCCTCAGCTGCCTGGAGGCCCAGCTCTGAGCCTGATGCATGAGCAGACAGAGGAGCCTCCCAGGCTGGCTTAGCAGTGCACCCAAGGAGCCCCTGGGCTCTCTTTCACAAGGTTTATCCCAAGGCCTTGGCCCCAGAGTTCTGATTCAATGTGTCTGTAGTGGTGTTCTGGCATCCTCCTTTTTAAAGAGCAGATCAGGAGATGTGAAGCAGGTACCAAGATACTTTGAGGACTCTTGGTCTAAGAAGACAAGTCACTCGCATGAAAACTGTGTCCAGGCAGGTGTGGATCCACCTCAAGCTGGGGCTGGGGAATTTCAGGAGAGGAGCTAAAGGGCTGGAGAAACATCAGGAGTCCTGCAGGTGGATCACTTGAGCAGAACTCGGACAGTTGGGAGGATTTGCATGGGTGATCGAAGCAGGAAGGACTGCTGGCAAGAGCAAATTATTTGAGTCAGATACTTCAAATGGCAGGCAATAAATTGGATGGATGGATGGATTGATGGATGGATGGATGGATGGATGGATGGATGGATGGATGGCATCAACTGACCCCGACAGACCACTGGCTCTGCATTGCTGTGGTATACTGAGTGTCTGGTTTCAAGCCAGGGCTCTGAGGGACAATGACACACTCCCCCTCACCAGACCTCTCGCTTACCCACTTGCCACCATCCTTAGCTGTCCTTCTGTGTTCCACAAGAGACCAAACAGGGGAATGAAGGTTAAATCTGGCTCCTTCCCCTTTCCTGCCCCACCCTTCCCCTTCCCTGGCCCAATGTTCAGAGAAGAGTTAAGTGACAGAGCCTCGTTCTCCTGTATGAATTAATAATTGATTCGGTAACAAATCACTAATATTGCAGTAGTCGTGGTGAATAAGATAATGAATGTGTTCTGTCCAGGGAGTGTCGTGTTGTGAGGATTCAGCTGAAATTATTCATAAATGTGCTACTTTTCCTCATCTCCAACTGCTGCTAGTTTAGCTCCTCTTTTTAATCTTCCCAACCTGTCACATTCAATGGTGGAAATCGTCAGGCTCCATATACAGCAGAATATTAAGGGGGAACTGCCAAGGCATTATGTCAAATTTCAATAGGTAATAGAAACAAAGTGCTTGCAGACCCTTTCCCACTTCTCTTGAAGTTAAAAAATAAGATTTTTTTTTTTCTGGACGGGCTCTTCCCATCATTGGGAAGAAGATCCCATATCAAGGAGTCCAGAGACTCAGATCCTCGTCTCTACTTTGCCACATATATGCTGTGTGACTTTGGGCCAGACACTCAACCATCCTGGACCAAGTTTCCCATTCCTGAAAGAGAGGTTATAGTGTTTCTCTGCTTTGGTCCTAGGGATAATGAGACAATTGCAAGGTGAGGGGAAAGAAAGTATTCTAGGCCACTGACAAATAGCTGAGCTGGATTTTCTCCACTGTCCCCTACTTGTTTACTGCATGCCAGACAAGTCACTCTATTCTACACATGCCTTCTGTGTGCCCATCACTGGGAGGATCCCTCCTTATAGCCTTCTTATTCCATCTGACCCACGCAGCCCTCTGGGCTCAGTTCAGGTACCATCTCCGTCATGAAGACTTTCTTGATCCTCCATCTCAGACATGTTCTCTTTTCCTGTAACCCCCCCCCCCCCAGAATATTCCAGCCCTTTCTTACTCTGCTCTTTACTACACTCCACCTTCCCAAGTAGGCTGTAAGCATCTCAAGAATGGAAGCAGTCTTCTATATCTTTGAGTACAGTAAGAAGAAAAAAAAGAAACATTTGTGGAATGAACCCATTGGTAGGTGGATGGATAGATGGATGGATGCAAGGGTGGATGGATAGAGAGATGGACAGATGGATGGGTGGTTGGGTGTGTGTGTGTAGAGGGTAGGTAAATAGATGCAAGAGTGGGCAGGTGAATAGGCAGATGGATGGATGATGGATAGATAGAAGAATAAGAATCTTGAAACTGGCATCATACTGGCTTCAGTCAATGGGCAAGTGTTTGCTGAGTCCCTGCCATGTACCTGGTCTTGTTATTAATCTCAGCTGCATCAGGCTGGAAAGCAGAAGATGAAGTGTCAATGACTTGACACTGAGTGTACTTAAGACAGGATTACAGTGATCAGATTGGGCTGGAGAGTGCAAAGCATAACATGACAGCTGACAGAACCTTAGGATGGGCCTTGTGGAGGCCTTACTATTACTATGGCCCATAACCCTGCAAAGGCTTAGACACTTAGCTTGACTGGTTGTACAAGACCAGATCCTAGGCATCCAGACCACCAGACTGATGTTCTTCCTTTATACCAGGGGAATATCTAAGAGTGTGTGTGGATAATGGGCCGCTCGGAGAGGAGGAATCGGGCTCTGGAAGGCCGTAGGACTTGAGTGAGAAGGAAGTACTTGTCCCAAGGTGCCAATGCTGATTCTGCCAAGACGTGAAAGGAAGTGAAGCATTCTCCAAGGACCTGGCCAGCCTTCATTGACTGGGATTGTTCCCACAATGGCCTATGGGGTCAACTGGATTGGGGTCCCATACTATAGAGGCCTTGAAGAACAGGGAGACCCCGGGTCAGATGTCACAGAGTGGAGGGACACGAAGGAGTAGCAACTAGGATTGCCTGATTTCCCCCGTTGTGTCCACCTATTTCCCATCCCTCTACATGAACACAGAGCAGTCAAATAAAACTTTCCAACACACCCCACCACACACACTCACATAGCCTTAACCACAGAGTGAAACACACAGTGCTCCAGAGCCGATGCTGACAGCACCCCCAGCAGCCCCCCAACAGATGTTCACCGACACAGATGAAAACAGTTTCAGACACCCACATAAACAAATGTGAAAATGCACCCCATAAAACACACATGTCCACACATGCGTGACACATAGACATGAAGAAACACACGCTCATCCAAGCCTTCATTCTGAATAAGTTATTAAAAATGTAGACATCGCCGGCTCCCAGGGTCAATATGTTGTTTTTAAATTTAAACATGAATTTCCATTTCATTGAGCCTCCAGGGCTAACAAGATGTGCTGTGACAGGAGCAGCTAGCTGGAAAAGGCATGATTGAGGAGCAAGCCAATGATGTGTGTGCACAGCCTGGGCTGGGAGGGGAGCCTCCTTCGCCCAGCCCCCATGGCCTGGTATGAGTCATGGGCAGGCAGTTAGTGTCACTGCCACTACTCGGCACTGAGTTCTGACCAGCCTGACCAGTCCATGCTTCCAAAGCTAAGAGATCAGAGTGTGATAGAAGTGACATAAATCCATCCATACATGCATCCATTTGTCCTTCCAGGCATCCATCCAGGCATCCATCCATGCATGCTATCCATCTTTCCATTCTATAAAAACCCAAACAGACCTGAACTAAGGGCTGTGGAGGTGATGACAATAAAAAAGGTGCTGTCCCTGCCCCTAGAAGTTTCCACCTTGATTAGGATAGGATGTGTGTCTCAGAGAACTCCAGCCTGAGGACCTTCTGTATGTCCCAACCATCCCGTGTGTACCCCAGGCAGCACCTAACATGCTGGTTTATAACCATATCATTAGTGGTCTCTCCCACTGGGGTAGAAGTTCTGTGATAAAGGTCTCACATTTGATTATCCAGCAATGGACCCTCAGCACCTAACCCACAGTAGGTGCTCAGTGAACATTCGGTAAATTTGTATGGGAATGCATTAAAGAAGGCAGACTCAAAGGTTGTTTGTGGTTTTGCTCTTTTTTGTCCCCAGCACCTGGCTGGCAGCAGTGCATACAGTGACTCAGGAACACCGGAATGAATGAGTGAGTGAGTGAGTGAATAAAAAAAAAAAAAAAAACTAGTGCACAGCAAAGAAAGGGGTGCTGAGTGGGCAGGATTTGCTTCATGAAGCAGGTGGACAAGGAGGAAGCGTTCCCTCATCACTCCTGGCTGCTGGAATGTGGAGAGACAGTGGGTGAGAGGGGAGGCCACGGGCAGAGCTCTCGGCTGGGAGGGAGGCAGAGTCACCACGGCTGAATTAGCTCCTGAGAGCTGTGACCTAGGCACGTGGGGAGCCAGGTCCCTCCCAGCCAGCCCCAGCCTCAGCTCTGCCCCCCTCTGGCTGCCCCTCCTGCTAAGCTGCCAATCTGGTACCTGCCTCTGACCCTGGGGAGAGCTCTGCCTCAGGGCTGGCAGTTCTAGGTTTCAGAGACCTTCCATTTGACTGGACGGGGTGGATGCTGTAGGAATTTGGGTGTCTTACATGTCCTAAGCACCAAGCAGTTCCATAATGGGGGGAACTAGTGCCGTCGGGGGCATTAGGGGAAGAAGGAAGGAGCAGCAGTGCCTCTTGGAGGGGCTTCATGAACAAGTTGTGCCATAGCCTCGGCTCCTGCAGATGGTTTCACTGGTACTGGCTCTCCATTCTCCTCCTTCTCAACACACACACACACACACACACACACACACACCATTGGCTAATGTGGTTCTACTGATCTCACAGTCTCTCACACACACACACTCACACATACCCATAAACACACACATAGTTCCCAAATTTGGGGATATTCTTTCCCTCTCCTCTAGAATTCTGAACTCAGAACAAATTTCAGGACTTTTTCGTTAGAATTCAGGCAGTTTGGTTTCTGTGTCTGGGAAAGCAGCCCCTTTCTTGTCTCTGGGTCTCACAGAAGCTGGATTCCAAAAACATGGGAGCAGGTCAGCTCCTACCAGGCCCTGGGGCCGGCTGCTGCCCAGATCCTTGGCTGGGGGTCTCACAAGCACACACCTCCCTGCCTTGATCCATTTGCATGCTGTTCTCCTTTCTGCTCATGTGAGGGGAGCATGCACGCTAACTCAAGCATACCCTAATTCACAAAGTCGTGCCTACATGGAAACACACACAAAGCAACTGCTGAGCATATACAGAGCCTTCACACAACACATCCCTCCCTCTCCAGCATGCACACACATGCCAAAATGGTGTGTGGGCCAGCGTGCAGAGCCAGTGCCCACTAGCACACACATACGCAGAGACGAGCTGGCGCACATGAGCACACCCGTGATGTCAGCCCCCGCCTTTAGGCCTCCAGCCTGAGATCCTGGCAGTACAAGCAGGGCTGGGCACCTGTCTGCAGGTGAGACCTCTTCACTCCTATGGTTGGAGTCCTGGGCCTCTGGCCCTTTAAACATACATTTAAAGTCTCATCTCTCAAATAATTCAGTCGAAGCATTAGCCAAAAGGGCACACTCTCCTTTCCTTGTCTTCAGGAGTAGGAGAAGGAAGGAGACAGGGGAGAGAGTAGATTAATTGGCCCTGGAACATGAGCCAGGGATTGTGGAAGCCCAGGCTGCCAGGGAAGCAGGGGCGGGGGGCATCTCTTATCTCTTCCTGTCCTTTACTTGTCACGCTTTCCCAAGGACCTCACGCATGTCTACCATGGAGGGCAGCCCCTCCATCCAGTCAACACCTGAAAATGGCCCTGGGTCCACCTCTGCCTCCAACACTCTCGTCCCCACTAAGCCAGTAGGAGCCTCAGAGGGAGAACCAGTGCCAGGCTGGGCCCAAGCAGCTCACTCTGTCCAGTGGCACGTGTGGCCCTGAAGGGTCATTTGGCAAAACAGGTACTGTGTTGGTTGCCCAGAGGTTAGGGCCCGGGAGGGTGAAGTAAGAAACCCGTTTGTAAATGGAGTCACATTCCCTCTGGCAGGTCTCAGATGAGGAGCCCAAGTGCTGCTACTCCTGTCCCCCTCCCCATCACACCCATCTGCTCCCCATCTCTGTACCTGGCTGTGAACTGCCCCGGGGGCTGGCAGTCAGGGGCTGGGAGGGCATCACTGCCCAAACTCTGTCAACCCATACCCTCCACATCTGCTCCCTCCAGGAGGTAGCCCCCACCCGAAGCTTTCTGAACCTCAGTGACAGGGCTGGGGCTAGGGTCCGCCTGGCCCCTTAGAATAGCCTAGAGTAGGTGGGACGAACAGGCAGGTGCAGCTCGGCATGAAGCTTGCTCACAGGTTGGCTGTCCTACAACACGGGCAGCCTCCTGTGCAGGGACCAGCTGCCCCACCCAGAAGCATCCTGAGGGGACTATGATGCCTCCCACACTCTGTCTGTGTCGTCTCCATGATCCCTTTGGCCCTCAGTGGGAATCAGTGGATCACATCTTGAGGGGACCCCCATGCCCGACTACCTGCTGCCAACCCCAGCTCCCGGGGCCACTCAGCCAGGGGAACAAGAGGCACCAACCCCGTTTCCAGTTTGGTCCAGTCCTCTCTAAAAGCTGGTGGGAAAGTGTTGGTTCAGGTGGGAAATTATATCTCTAGAGAGAGCCACATTCCCCAGTACATGAGATATGTAGGTCAGGCTCCAGGCTCCTTCTGCATGACTGCCCCTCAGATACCTGAGGATAGTCAGCAGGCCGGGCGCCCACCAGGCCCCCCTCAGCCTTTACTTACAGTCCATCAGCTGTAGGTGTACCAAGCCCTGGGGGCAAGGGGTCCCACAGTGAATGGGACAGAGCTCTCCTGCCTACTGGTTGGAGGGGCCCAGGCAGGACTAGGAGATGGCTACAGTGGCTTCCAAACACCTCTCATCTTCCCTTTGGCACTGCACCACCAGATCCCCCGAGCCCCTCATCAGCATACTCCACCCAAGAGAGATTAAGGCCTCTACTGAGCCCAGCTGGGCCCAGAGCTGTGCTAGGGTGGGAGTGGGTGGGGTGGGGACCGAGACATCCACACACACCACAAAGCAAGAAGCAATGGATCTTGCAGTAGGAAGACTGGAATATGGGATACCGCCAGGAAGACCAGCGTTTGGGGAAAAATGGGTACGGGGTTTACCCTGGGCATGAATCCAGACCCTCACATTTCATAGCTATGGCTGCTGGACAAGTGAGCTGGGTATGCTCACCTATCAGAGGGAATACTGATGATACCTGCTTGAAGGATCTTTGGGGAGGTTAGCACCATATCATCTATCACTCTGCTCATGCATCATTGGGACTCAATAAAGGGGAGGCTCAGGAATTCTGGGAAGGGTCCAGGGGAAATGAGCCTGCAGCTTGGGTCTTCCAGACTCTGCCTCCATGTCTAGAATATGAGAAGAATCATCAAGTGCGTTGATGCCTTCAGATTTGCCAAACCTGGGTGGAGTCTCCAAGCCTCCTCCTCTCATATCTGCCCCCTGGAAGAATCACCTCTTGATTTTTCCATTAGAAACATGTGCTGAGAACAGATGAGAAGCAGCTAGTGTGCAGAGGGCATGTTGAGGTGTGAAATTCTTCTCTCTGCCTGGGGTCTTGGGAAGCTGGGTGCTGTGTGCATCCCTCAAATGGTCCCCCAAAGGGATTGACATGTGGCTTGGGGTCTTCTGAGAGAAAGGCAGTGGCTTCAGCTCAACAGAAGAGGCTTCCCGAAGGATAGGCACCTCACACATAATTCTTATCATGCCTGCAATGACATTTCAGCGCATGGTCCTGCTTATTAATAAAAACAAAGGAGCTGCGGTTCTCCCTGAGGCCATTTAGTCTAAGAGCAGAAGGTCCTGGAAGGGGGAGGAGGAGAACAGGAATGAGAGGGGGACAAGGGCAGGTGGATAGAGCTAGTGTGCCAGAGATCAGGGTCTTCACCAAATTCCACTTTCTGCCCTTCAGCTGCAAGCTGACCGCTTCCCCTCACCGAGACTCTGCAGGCCGAGTTTCGGTACATGCGGGGATGTCGGTGTAAGCAGGCCTTTAAAAAAAAAAAATCCTTTTCTTTCAAATCAATGTAAAAATATTCTGCGGTAGAGAGCAGATTTGATTAAAAAGGGAAAAGGTTGCCTGAAATATGCCCAAAAAAAATTGAGCTAATGGGAATCTCATTCATTATTTAATCTCCTGCTTATCAGAACAGGACCAAAATGGAATCTAATATGGCATATGCATGGTGTTGTCCTGGAGAGCAGATAGAAGGTAAGGGACAGGAGGAGGGAGAGACGGATAAAGACTTGCCATTTCACTTCAGATATTAAGCTGGGCTGCAGGCCTTGAATCAGATTAATAATGGTAGCAGAGCTGCAAATCCCAGTAAAGGTGTGCATGTGTGTATATACAGATGCACACACGTGCACACATTGGTCTGGTATCCACACTTGTGCATTCCACTGTGAGTCACAGACTGCCGTGCTCCTGGGCTTTCTTAGGTACAAATAAAATATGTCCCCACCGGCCCGCAGCCCGCGGGACCGTGAGAACATGGATGGCTGGGCAGCGCTGTGTTTTGCTCACTTAATGCCACGCTGGCAAAATCTGCCACGTTGCAAAGAGGGCCTGGCGGAACCTAGGCAGACCCCCTGCGGCACCCTCTCTGGAGTGGCCTTGGGGGCAGGGACAACCGCCAAGATCCCCTTGTGCCCAGCTGTACGTGTACTCGTGCCTCTAATCCCCATAGCAGCTCTGGAGATGGTGTCATCATCACCTCTGTCTCTCCCACCCAAAGATTCCCATTCTTTCCCCTAAACCACATGCTCTCCTTCGAGTGTATCAACGTGAGACTAGCCATTCCACTTTGTGCGGGTGATGAACTGATAAGCAGGCCAGCAGCCGCTTTCCCAAATTTCCATTTTATTCAGACTGCTCTTTTACCACGTCCCAGCTGTGCCCACCTCCACTGCCTGGATCTCCCGGTTTCTTCCCTCCCCACTCCATGACACCTTTCTTGGCCTCTCTTCCCAAGACAACCCTATACTTCCCCTCCCCAGCCTGCGGTCCCTGAGGTCCACAGGCTGAGCACCTGCTGAATACAAAGCCTTGAGGGGTCAGCGCCCAAAGGGCCCTGTGCCACATGCGACCTGAGTGGGTTTCCCTGTTTTTCCACCCCAACTCCAAATGGAGCATCCGAGGGACTATGTTCTCCTCTCCACGTGCTTTGTGGCCCTGGTAACAAAGGCGTTGGGTGTGTTAGGATAATTTCTCAGCCAACAGCCACCTGCCAAGTTGTCTGTCTGTGGATTATTTAACACTCAGAACCATAGTGGTCTCACTGACCAGGCTTCCCGATGTCCTACATCCCATACATCCCTCTCTCCTTCCCATTCCCTCCCGGGAGGCCTATTGCACAAAAGGGCCAGTGTAGGCTAGTAGAATAGGGGTGAAAGATTCTTTCTAATAACAAAGAGTGAGGTCAATGAGCCATCATGTGGGCTTGTGCTAGGATCTCCCCTCCCTCCCCTCGGTCCCTCCAACCAAACCTGGATTGGAGTGTGGTGGAGATAGGCATGGGGTGAGATGGGTCTGACCTCCTAACTTCCTTCCTTTAATGGCAATCAGGGACAGCTCTCCCTAACTCTCATCTTCTTTGATATTCAACTCGAGCTGTAGGGGAGTTTAAGGAAAAAAAAAAAAAAAAAAAGAAAGAAGAAAAAAAAAAACAGAGCAGGGCACCAAACCACCTACAAAACAACTCAGCAAGGCAGTTTCTCTAGCAAACCTGCGTCTTATATCTTCTGTGACAAAAAGATTTATAGCAATTTTTTATTAAAAAAGAGAGAGAGAGAGAGAGAGAGCTGCAGATAATCAGATCTGAGACGCAGAAATGGGAGCGGGGTGGGGGGTGTTATTCGTGTAAGTTATTTTAAAATATATGTTAGGTGCGTGATGGATTTTTCCAACTCCCGGCTGGAGGAGGGCCAGACCAGCCCCCCCCAACCCGATGCCTGGCCTAAAGTGATGGAAATGATGTGTGAAGGGGAAAGGCAGGGAGGGATGGGGCCTCGAGAAAGGCAGGAGCTAGCTGGTATTTGGCGGGAGCATGCCCTCCTCACTCAAGCTCCCGCCCCAGGCGCCCAGCTGCTGCCCATGATCCTCTTCCCTCAACAAGTAGAGAGGGACTCTTGCTTCCTTTTATAGGGAAGGACACAGCCACAGGCTCTTAATACTGCAAGTAATCTTAGGACAGCAACACTCACCACCACCCCTTGCCACCCCAGAGGCCAAACCCAGTGTTAAACTCTCAACCTGATTTCCTAGATGTAGTAAATGATGGTTATAAAGAGAAAGGCTCACTCTGCATTTTGAAACACAGAGCTGAGACTCCTTGGTTTTGGTGATAAGATAGCCACACCTTCACCCTAGTTCTCAGAGCCCTCTGTGTCTCCCATGCCCTAAGGCAGGAACCTTTTCCTAGGGTAAAGCCTGGAACTGGTATGCATGCTACATGGATAGGACCACAGCAGAGATGGTGGGATGGGTTACCTGGCCCTGAGGCTGGGCAGGCCTGGCTGAGATCTGAACCAGCACGGTGTTTGTGTGTGTGTGTGTGTGTGTGTGTGTGTGTGTGTGTGTGTGAAGAGGGGAGATGGTTCATCTCCACAAACATGCCCCCACCTGAGGAAATTCCTCCCACATAGGGAGGCCCAATCCCTTGGGACCTCCAGACAACCCTGTACAATGTCTGGCTTTCAATAAGTGGCCTTCAACTGTTAGGGAAAATGACAGGATGGAGGGTGAGGGTGGGGGTGGTTAGGGAGGAACTGTCCAGAAAACAGGTCCTGTGAGGAATGGCTGAGGAATCAGGGATATAAAGAAAAGGACACCAGGGAGGTGTCAGGCCTGCCTTCAGACACTGGCCCAGCCATTTCAGAGCAGGGAGCAATCCCCATGGGCCAAAGAGCTGGGTGCCAGGGGGGCTTTATAAGGCCTTATAAGGAGAATTTTTTTGGTGGCACAAATAGAAAAGACATTTTAGAGGGTGGAGCAGAATAGATGAAAATGCTGCAGCAGAAAAAAGCATGGTGCAAAGGATAGGCAATGCCTACCCTACAATTAAGTACTAATGGTGCTGTGTCAGCCACCAGGGCAGACTCACAGGGAAGATACTAGAAGGGCAAGTGCTTTCCAGACGCCTCAGATGGCACCGTTAAAGCACCACATCTCATTGGCTTGGCTATCAAGGCACACATCCTCCATCCCATTTCCCTGAGCCTTCTCGGGATACATCTAAGGCCTCTATGAGCTGAACTCCCCAAGAACCAGAGCGTGTCTGTCAAGGTAGGGGGCTGAGTGATGTCCAGGCACAAGCACTACGCTCGTGTGAGAGGGCCAGAGGCTCCAGGAGGATTCTGGGCATCAAGGTGTGCACCGGTCCCGCCTGAAGCCGCCTGCCCCGTCTCCCCTCCCCAGACCCTACCCAGCCTCTTTCTCAGCCAGTTAATTGTCTGCAAACAAAACCTTAAATCTCCAGAGGTGCCCCAGGTGATTTCTTTGTGAAAGGGAGGCCTCCCTCTCTGTGGGGTGAGGTCTAGAGAGCAAAGCAATCTCCGGCTCTGTGGCTGGGACCCTCTGCTTCTCCTCGGAGAGTGAGCCAGCCACAAGCTGGGCAGGGAAGTGCTGGATCCATCCCTTGCCCACAGGCACGTCATGCCTTGACGTCCCCAGGTGGAGTTGTAGCTCCTATCTAGGAGGTCCAGCTGAGTACCCTGCTCGTGGGGCTCTGGGGGGAGTAATGGAGATGATGCACGTGGAGGCCTGACCGGGCCCTGGGAGGGGGTAAAGAAGTAGACGGTGGTCCAGATCCCAATTCAGGTGGAAGAGGTTAGCTCTGAACCACCCTGGCTGCCTGGTGAGGGCTCTGCCTCCTGGACAGATGGCCTCGCAACAGGGCAAGGCCCGCCATTGGCACCTAGCACCAAGGTGTGGGAGTGGGTCTCTGAGAACAGGAAACGAGAACTGGGGCCAAATCTGGGGGAGTCTGTGTAGCTGAGACCATCTCAGAAGAGGCAATGATGGCCTATTTCTTAAGAGCAGCCCCAGCTCAGAAGAGCCATGTGCTTCTGTCCCTGCCATAGGGACATAGTGTCTGTCTGTCTGTCTTACACACAGGACTCATCACATGTCATTTGAACACACACTCTGGAAGTGCTGACATGTGTCACTCACACTGCTGCCCAGTGCTGCTGCTCTGCCAGGAGGGGACACACACAGGATAGCATCCACTAGCACGGGTCACTCCTGCTGGCGCTGGTGCGCCCTGTCACAAGCTCCATCTCTCGGTCCCGCACACACAGTCATGCACAGGTAGGGCTGGGCCTTACCCCTCTGCACAGTCACACATCTATACAGCAACACAGGCCATCCCGACAGCACGCGACTCCCATTGTCCCCATGTTACACCGTGTCACACGGTGCCACTGGGTGCCACATGCCAACACTGTTACCCCATCTGTCCCTCCACTCCAGACATTTGTCCTCAGCCCCTCTTGTGGGTCTTGCTGGCCTGCAGGAGGGGTGCGGAGAGCAGCAGGAGAGGGGGTGGCCTCGCCTTCATGGAGGGTGACTCCTCGCGTTATTTTTAAACCTTCCCCTCATTTGCTAAATGAGGCTTTTGCTCAGCTCCTCTCACGGCGGGGGGCGGGGAGCCAGTGGCCTGACAGATGCTTAAGAAATTACGGGTGAAACCTGCTGACTCAGGCCCGAATTACTTGCTGTCCCGGGACTGTATTTAGTCCAATAAGCACGGCTGGTTGGCTTGCCCACCCTCCTCCCTTAGTTTCCTCTTCTTCCTCTCTGCCTCCCCCATTTCTGCCTCTGTCCCCCTCGTCTCCCTGCCTCTCTTCCTTCACGCTGCACCTGTCTCCACCCTCTGCCTTCCCTTCCTGCCAGCCCCCTGCCCCAGAGAGGGGCAAGACCTCCTCCCCACAGAGCCATGGGAAGGCTGTGGGTGGGAGCCTCTGCATGCTGGAGGGTGGGAGGTGAGGATGAGATTGAGTAGGGGCACGAGCCAGAGAAGGCTCCATGGAGGAGGCGCACTTGAGACATCCTGAATGGACCTTGAACTTGGTAGCTGGTAGAAGGGCCCTGGGCTGCCCAGAGGAGAAAGAGCAGCCTGGACAGTTCCCAGGGCAGGGATGATGGGGGAGTTCTGTTCAGGTGGAAGGAGGACCATTTTGAATTTTAGAAGTTACCTTGGATGTGAATTTTGATGCATTCTTTTATTTATTTATTATCTCTTCTTCTCACCTTTTCTCCACCCAGACTCTGGGTCTTTGCTGAAATAAAGAATGATAAAGAGCTTCTACCCCCACCCCATCCCACACCCACACTCCATCTGCCACCTCTGAGCTGTGAGGATTGGGGACAGGGGGTCCTGGGGAAAACACAGGAGAGAAGGGTGAATGATCCCAAGGAAGCCAGGGCAGCAGGGGTCAGGGCAGGGGCAGCTCTGTGGGCCAAAGAGCTGTGGGTGGGTCATGGGATGCAGGGAGCTAGGCGTTTGTCCCAGGTAGGTCCAGTGAAAAGAATGTTTTGAAGCAAGAGTAAGCATCCTGGGGCCCAGATGCCTCTTCTTCCCAGCAGGCCACCCTAGAGATGGATGGTAATTAAACTTGAATGCAAACTGGGGTTTTCAAGCCAAACCCTCAAACACTCACCTCAGCAGCCTCCTTGCCCATTCCCAGTGGAGTCCTTTGTTCTGGGGGCTTTGGATCCAGAAAGGCCTGGTCCCCTCCAGGTGGCTCTGGAGACCAAAAAGGAAGCCCAAAGACAAGGAGTCTGGAGGCCCACAGACTGGAAGGGGGAGACTGAGCTCCAGAGAGGTGCAGGGATTTGTCCCAGGCCACACTAGCAAGCTAGTGGCATACTTGTAGTTAGGTTTTTAGGCCCAGACAGCCTCACGGATACAGTGGGACATGGCTAAGGAGTGACACATCTAGACGGGCAGGAAGACCTGCGGTCTGGCTCGGCCTCCCTAAGGAGCACTGCAAGTGCCCAATCAAGCCAAGTCAAGGCTCGAAGTGCAATGTTCCCATCTTAGTACTGGGCTGGGTAACTGCCTACAGCTCCCAGGATGCTGAAAAGCAGCCTGGTGTGAGTGTGGATGGGTGGAAAAGACGCTAAATTGTTTCTTCCTCTCTCTCCTCATTCAACTATACACACCTTAAATGGCTTTCTAGCCCATGGCTGGTGCCAGGGAACCTCAGATCCATGTCACATGAGGTCAGGAGCACTGCCTGAGCTGGGCGCTGAGGCTCACTGGCTGAAAGGTCTTGGACAAGCATTTTAACACTTCCTGACTGCGCTCTCTATGGACCTGGCTTCCAGGACTGTTCTGAGGACTAAGTGAGTCAATGCCTGGACTGCACTTGGCCTGTGATCAGCACTCGGCCAGCATGAATTAGTATTAGTACCTAAGATGTCCCAGGTCACACTGAAAGACTTTTTTTCCTGAGGCCCAACAAATGCAGAGCCATCTCCTTCCCATGATACTGCTTTTTTCGACAGGAGCCCAGAATGAGGCCTTCACACAGTAAGTAGGTGCTTGCTGAACTGCCAGACACAGCCAACCATGCAAAAATGTCCACCACCTGGCTTTGCAGTTCAACTTTAAAGGAAAGAATGGCCTGGTGGGGGAAGGGCAGATTCAGTGACCTCTTCCTCATTTCCATCATTTTCTTTTCCAAGTGAAGAAGACACACCTAGGTCCTGGGGTCTAGCAGGGGGCCCAGCAAAGCCCAAGCATCCCAGTGCTAGTCAAAGCCCCCACCAGGGCCCCTCCTTTCTTGATGGTTTCTGCAAACCAATGGAACCCAGCAGAGGCAGCCGAGGAAGGGTCCCCACCATTGACTCCTGGAGCCAGCCAGGGGGCCCCAGTAGACCAAGCACTTACTGAGATGGCCCGGACCTGCCGCAATCAAGCTGTTCCAGCCACGAAACACAAATCAGCCGCCCTCGGCCCTGCCATTTGCCAGAACCAAATTCATGAGCCTCTGATAAATAATTCAGGCTTCTCCATCTGTGGAAAAGTTGGATTTGGCCTAATTTCTCTCATAAACAAAGCACATCATCTGCTTGGAACAGTAAAATAGACACCAGTCAAATTTAAAAAAAAATATATAGCCCAGTAAACCTCATCCACTCAGAGTCTGGGATCATGAAATCCAGGTTGCCTTTACGAGTCTGGGTGAGCAGGGTAGACTGAGAGACTGCGTCTGATTTGGGAAACCAAGGAGAACGTATTTAAGACCCATGGATGCACCTCACTACCAATGAGTCTCCACTTACTGTAGTCGGCCGTCCAATTTGTTTCTAAATAGTATTTGCTGAAAGCAACAAAAACTGTCCTTTGAAGTATTCTTGAGGAGTATCAATCAGAGTTCTCCAGAGAAACAGAACCAACAGGAGATAGAGATACACACACACACACACACACACACATAATCAATATCAGTATCTTCTAGAAGTGTATATATACACATATCCATCTCTGATATACACTAATATATAAGTATATATACACACAAACATGTATAATACGGATTTAATATGTACCCAAAGATTTATTTCGAGGAATTGGCTCTTGTGATTTCGAGGGACCTGATAATTCCAAAATCCGACAGGCAGGCCATCAGACTAGAAACTCTCATGCAGAAGCTGATGCTGCAGTCTCGAGGCAGAATTTCTTCTTCCTCAGGGAAACCTCCATTTGCTTTGAAGTCCTTTCAACTGATTGGATGAGGCCCACCCACATAATCGAGAATAATCTCTTTTACTTAAAGTCACTTTATGTAGATGTTACCCACCACTTCAAAATTCTGTCCTAGATTAGTGTTCAGCTGATTAACTGAGTGCTGTCTCCTAACTAAGCTAACACAAAAAATGAACCACCTCACGAGGTTTGCCTCTGACATTCGCTTTTCCCTTAGCATCTCCCCCCCCCCAACCGGCCTAAATCAGCGAGGCTCACCAGCGGGGATAGAAAAGCAAAGCATTAGGGAACGCTTGAGCCTGGGGTTGTGGGGCCCTGGGGAGCATGTGATTGGGGGAAATGAAGCCCAGAGTGCTGAACTGGTTTGCCCAAGGTCACACAGCTAGTTAGATGGATGAGCATGTTCAGGAGCCAGAGCCACAGTATCCTCACCTGGACAGAGCATCTCTACCTGCCTCCGGGCCCTGGACTGGGTCATGTGCCTAGAAAGGCATGGGAACGGGCCCCTGGGTGGCTCAGTCAGTGAAGTGTCCAGCTCTTGGTTTTGGCACAGGTCATGATTTCAGGGTTGGGGTTGTGAGATCGAGCCCCATGTCAGGCTCTGTGCTCAGCAGAGGGTCTGGTTGAGATTCTCTCCCTTTCCCTCTGCCCCTCCCCATCTCTCTCTCTCTCTCTCTTTCTCTCTCTCTCTCTCTCTCTCTCTCTCTCTCTCACATAAATAAATAAATCTTAAAAAGAAAAGCACAGGAAGTAGCAAGCACTCCACAGGTGTGTAGGTCTGTTACACACCAAAGCTGGGCAACTGGATGATGACTGGTGGGTCTTGGGCACCTTGTTTTTTGATAGTCTGGAAACTTCTAGATGACTGCTGTCCAGCTGTTAGTAAGAACCTCCCCAGAGGGACGCCTGGGTGGCTCAGCGGTTAAGCATCTGCCTTCAGCTCAGGGCATGATCCTGGAGTTCCGGGATCGAGTCCCACATTGAGCTCCCTGCATGGAGCCTGCTTCTCCCTCTGCCTGTGTCTCTGCCTCTCTCTCTCTCTCTTTCTCTCTCTCTCTGTGTGTGTGTGTGTGTGTCTCATGAATAAATAAATAAAATCTTAAAAAAAAAAAAAAAAAAGAACCTCCCCAGAGCACCCGGCATCCTGTTGATGATCAGGTATTTCTGACTGTGACTTACTCTGCTGTGCATTAATCAGCTCAGGTGCCCTGTCATCTGCAGTGTAGCGTGGAATCCGGGGCCTATCGGTACTGACCTGAAGGAGGGTAGCCTAGAGTGTCAGGAAAAACAGGCAGGCAAGCCCTACACGACAACGCACACACGTGTGATGTGCAAGGGGTCTGCAAGGCCCGAGCACACCCAGGGTCTCTGTTAGTCTTGGCCCCCCAAGGTAGGAGATTTGGCAAGAAAAGGGATCTGTCTGAGATGGCCAAACACATGGGGCCTGCTCAGGAGGCTGCGAGCACAGTGCTCTGCCCCCCAAGCCCACCTGTCATGTGAATCCTCACTCCACGCAGTACCTGTTCTCCTCTCCACCACCTAGAGCCCTTGGGAGGACCCCTGCAGGCTAGGGAGGAGGGGGAGGCAGAGCGACTGGCTGCAGCCTGCTCTCAGCACGAGGCCCTCCTGGGGAGCAGCTACCCCACACTGTGACCACAGCAAGGAGCCTCCTCCTGCCAGTCCTGGGCCAGCTTCTTCCTCAGGGTGGACAGCAGGTCTGTTCCCCATAGTCCCTCAGAGTCCAGAGCTGGGCCACAGAGAAACCGTGTGCATGGGGCGGCAGCCCTGCAGGGAGGATTCTTTCTCGGCAGAGTTACAGCTGTCCTCCTCCTGCTCTGAGATGCACCAGCCCATCCTCCCAGGCCAGTATATCCACCATCATCCCATGGCCCAGCCCCCACTCTCTTCTCACCTCCAAACTTCAGATGAGGAAGCAATTTGGCCAGACTGTTATTAAAAGGGAAGGGAAGGCAGGCTCCTCGGCCATAAAATCTCTCCCTGCCTCCCAGCAGTGGGGGCTGGCGGCACTGTCCCTCACCCTGCACACTCCTCCCTGAAGCACCTGCCCTTCACACCCTGGATAGGCCCAGGGCCCTTTTACAGCCCTTCTGCCTGGCCTGGGCCTGTGCAGGGAGGGACAGGAGGGGGGATGCAGCCCGTAATCAGGACAGAGGGCAGGGAGGAGCCCCTGCTTCACAGAGCAGAGCCAACCTTGTGTCAGAACAAAGCACATCCAAGGAGCCCCTGCAATCAGAGCTCAGAGACAGACCTGGCTTCCAGTCCCGGCTTGGCTTCATGCCAGCTAAGACTGGACATTTTCCCTGATTAAAAAGAAAGAAAGAAAGAAAAAAAAACAGCAATACCTGCCTCATAGGTTCTTGCACAGTCATTATTTACAAACACACAGAGCACATCAACCAGGACCTGGTCCTCGAACAAGCAGTGATTACCTACCCTGGGTCTGGTTTCAGGACAGCGTGACCCATGCAGCTCAAGAGGAAATGGCCAGAGGTGGCCCCAACCCCCCTGTTCAGACTCCCTGGGGCTCCTTAGTACAGTCTACAGATCCCAGCCACTACCTTCAATCTGCAGATGAGAAAAACAAAGCCGAGAGAGGGCAGGAGGCCCTCCCAGAGCCACCAGCCTTTCCTACCCGAGCCTGGCTGCCTTGCCTTCCCTGCCCTCTTTAGACTAGAGACTGCAGAAGGGCAGGGACCATGCCTTGTCCAGCCCTGCACCAGGCATACCGCAGAGCCCAGCAAATCTCCCTGAACAAATGAAGGGTCTGCCAAGACTCCTTGAGTGTGAATGCACCCTGGCTCTGTAATGGGGAGTAAGGCTGGGAGTGCAGGGACTGCAGAGAGTTCAGAAAGCTGAGGGCCACAGCTAAGCATCAAGCCCTGAGCAGCCATTCCACTTCCACAGAGGAGGGAGCTGCGGGCTTTGTACCATTTGGAAGGGGTGAGAGCTCGTGGGAAGCTGGGGGTGACAAGCAATAGCAAGGTGCAGTGCCCTGAGCTCCCATCCACAGGGGCCCCCACACTTACCTCCCACTGGGTCCTGTGAGGCCCAGCGTCCTGCTGCCAGAGCAGGCCGGCTCACCGGTGGCACAGCCAAAATGAAGACATCCAAACTCAAGGCTGCACCTTCTGAGACGGAATCCTGGCTCTTGCTACTTTAATTAAGAAAAACAAAAGACATGAGCAGGGCAAGTCTGCCTGGGAGCTGCCCAAGGAGGTGGAAGGGATGAGTTCTTGGCTTCCTCTAGGAGGGCTGTCTGCAAGGGAACACTTGATGGTTTGGCTGTGTTGTCAGTGGGAGAGAGGTCACAGGTTCCCACCCCGCATGTAGGGAAAGAGCCCAAATCCCCTGTCCAGACTGACCCCAAGCATGGCCTCGAAGTGACCCTCCACTCTATCCAGCTGCCTTGTCACCCATGCTTTCCCACAAGGGCAATGGCAGGCCAGGGCCACTGCAGCCACTGAACCCAAGGTTTGCTGAGCACCTACTAAGCCCGAGCCAATGCGGGGGACATGGCAGGGAGCCATGCAAGCGCCCAGCAAGGCCAGCGGCTGGCTCTGCACCCTTTAGAAGTGAGTCCTCCTGCTTCTACATCTGTTTTTGTTTGTCTGTTTGTAATTCTTTTCAAAGCCTCTTCACATTCCACCATCTTGAGGCATGTTCTCAATAGCCAAAATTTACAGATGGGCAAAGGAAGAATTTGGATTCTCATCTTGTAAGCACACATTTGGGGAGCCCTGTAGCCCACGCTGTATGGGCACGGGGCCACGCAAGGGAGCCCGAGGCCAGGCATCACTGCAGGGTGTGAGATGGTGGGGAAGCGCAGGGAGCTGAGGAGCTTCCAGCCTCGAAGGAGGCATCTCTCAAAGTCACCTGATCAACCTCGGCCGGGTCCTGAGGGAATGTCAGAGGTTAGAAGCCTTGTATGTGTGGGCCACGTGGAGAGGAGGAACTCACCCACACAGACCAGAAGGGTCCATAATGGGGCTGGATTCAGCAGGATAGCTGAGAACCAGGAGAGGCATCAGAAGGTGCAACTGTGATAGGCAGATATTCTGAGAAAGTGTGCGAGGAAAATGCTGGGGACGGTGAAGGGAGCAAGGCAGGAGGGGAGCATCTGTGGGTTGGGGCCAGGGGTACCTTGGATCCCAGGCTGAGAGTTTGCACTGGGCACTGTGAGCACACATTGTGCTCCCAGTGGAGCACTATCCATTGGAGAGGAGAGCTCCGAAGGCAGAGCACCAAAATGCCAGCCTCCTTGCTCCTGTGGAGAGAGCATTGCTGCCTGTGCAGAGGCATCAGAACGCTGTCTGGTTGGGGATCCCTGGGTGGCTCAGCAGTAGCGCCTGCCTTCGGCCCAGGACATGATCCTGGAGTCCCGGGATCGAGTCCCGCATCGGGTTCCCTACATGGAGCCTGCTTCTCCCTCTGCCTGTGCCTCTGCCTCTCTTTCTCTCTGTCTGTGCCTCTCATGAATAAATAAATAAAATATTAAAAAAAAAAAAAAAGAACGCTGCTGGTACCGGCATGTGCTGTTGGGAATCCACAAGCCCCAGCAGGCAGAGCTGACCCCAGCCAAACAAGGGGTCAGTTGGATTGGCCTTCAACACCACCATCAGCTGAAGGAGTCTTCCCGCCACACACAAGGCTGGAGACCTCCAGGCAACACGGCCACAGTTGGAGATGGGGACTCTTTGCTGAGCGATCTCTCAGAGGGCTTGATATTTTACAAGGGGAGCCCAGAGAGGGGGTGCTAATCCCAACGTGATGAATTGCTAGTGATGGAAACCAAACCAAATACAGTTATTCTCTCAATAAAAGCAAACAAAATCAAACCAAAAACCACCTACTGTGCATAAAATGTACAGTGCAGTTAAGGGAAGGATGCAGAGAAGTGAAGGGAGTTCCCACCTGCAAGAACCTGGAAGCATGGGTACCCGAGTGGCTCAGTCCGTTGAACATCTGCCTTTGGCTGGGGTCATGGAGTCCTGGGATGGAGTCCCAGCCAGGCTCCCTGCTGTTGGGAGGGGGTCTGCTTCTCCCTCTCTGCCCCTCTGCCCTGCTCGTGCTCTCTCTTAAATAAATAAATAAAATCTTAAAAAAAAAAAAAAAAGAACCTGTAAGTGTAAGGTTGGAGCATGTCTGCTCCTTCACAGGCACCCCATCCTGCTGAGGACCCAGTAATGGTCTGCTGAACGCAGGAGTGCAGGAGGGGACCCACTATGGGACGGGCACACCACACAGTTCCAACTCAGGCCATGGGCTGTACGTGCTGCGGGACAGGTGTAACAGGACTGCAGGGTGGGGGCCCTGGCCAGAGGAGGGAGCGATGCCCTCCTCCCCCTGAGGCTGGTTATGCTGGCAAAAGAGTGGACATTCTGTAGGGGAGGGGACCCGGTGAGAAAGTGTGCAAGGCCAGTCAGATGTGGTAATACCCCTCACCATGGGTCTGGAGGGCCATCTTCCCTTATAGAAGAACACTCATCTAGGCGGATTTGGGGCTCTGGAGTTTGGGGGTTATCTGGGAACAGGATCGGAGGCCCTGCGAGTGAGTTCCCTTAAGGTCATGCCCTGAATGCAGAGAGGCTGAGGAGCCAAGGACCACCAGACAGGCCGTGGGAGAAGTAATGCTGGGGGCCCCCACATGGCCCAGATGCTAGGAAGTGGCCCCCCAGTGGCCAGAGCATGGGCAGGTCAGGAGGTCCACTGTGGGGGAGTGGGCAGCAGGTGCTTGGGCCTGGAGATAGCAGACCCTTCTGGACTGGCATCCCCCCGGGGGGCTCTTCTGCCTTCCTGTGCCTTGGCCCCTCTGCACCCCTCCTTCTTCAGATGCTGGGGCTGCTGCAGGAGGACCCTGGCATAGCATTATTAAGACATCTGTGTCTCTAATGAAAAGTTACCCGTTGCTGGGCAGGGGAGAGACACAAGTCATTATGAATCAATTTAGCTCTGGCCAGCCATCTGCCCGGGCCTCACATGGGGGGAGCCAGATCTGGGCAAGGAGGGGCCGGTTGCTCTCCCCTCCCAGCTCAGCCTTCAGGCTGGCTGGAGCACCCTTCCCCAGAGTCCAGCTGTCCACCAGGCAGGGACACTGGATGAAGAGCAGCCTGTCCTCTTGGGGGTGGGGGGACATCCCGCATGCCTGGGCAGATGCCTGAGGTGTCCCCTGTGTTGTGCCCTCACGGCACAGGCCAGGTCTAGGGAGGAGGTGATAGCACAAGACTAGGGTGGCTATGGGGGTGGCTGTCTGATTCCTGGCCCTGGATCCGTGCTCCCGCCCCTCATCCCTCTCCTGCTGGCCAGTCACCCTGCCCCTGCTCAGCCTGACCCAGTGCCGGCGGATGTCCCGTGAGCTCCGGCCGGGGTCACTCTGCGCGGGTATCGAGGCCACCCGGCCCCCTCCCCGCTGCCCAGCCCGCTGCCCAGCCCGCCGAGCATCTGCCCAGGGCCCCTCCTGCGGTCTGGGGAGCCGACTGCCGCCCGGAGGAGCACGCCAGTTGTCGCACGCGCCCCGCGGCCCCCGACAAGCTGGCAATTTGTTGTTGTTTGTCGAGTGCTTTTGTCATGCAAATCCCAGAGCCGGCCGCTGGCACCAAGCTCGGAGGAGGTGGGGTGTTTTTGCCTTTTTTTTCTCTTCCGTTAGCCTTTGCAGTTGGAATCGTCAGTGTTGTTTAAAATTAAAGGAAAAAAAAAACAGACAGGCAAAAATATCACTTATTTAATTTCATGTGCGCTCAGCATTTGGGGCTCCCCAGTGCTCCTTTCACCTTACAGATTGCCGAGGTTGAGGGTAGAAGGTGTTGGTGAGGAGGTGAAAGAATCTAGAGGGACACCCACCCCATCACCCAGACAGACTCAAGCATCTGGGCTGGGGTCTCACAGCCCAACCCCAAAACCAACTCTCTGGCAATGGAACTCCCCCCCACACAACCTCTCATCTCCACCCCTACAGTGATTTGCTTCAGGGGGGTGTGGCCTCAGCCTGCGGGCAACGCCCTCCCTCCAGAGGGAATGTGCTCCCCAAGATGCCTGGTGACTCAGTCCAGTCTTGCCCACACTGACCAGGGCCTGAGCATTCAGAGGGCAGATTCCTGGACATTCTGGCCACACCTGCACCAGTCTCTGGGCAGCCCCTCCTGATGGTGAAAGCTGGACATTTTGGTGTCTGATTCCCAGGGAGAGAGAGCTGTCTCTCCAAGGGGATTTTGGGTGAAGTCTCAGCAGACCTGATCATCCCAGGAAAGCAAAGAATTCTCCCTTTGTGTAACCTTACCCCCTCTCAGATCCCAAGCTTCTGAGTGGCTTTTCTTTTTTTAAGATTTTATTTATTTACTCATTATATATATAGAAAGAGAGAGAGACAGAGACAGAGACAGAGACAGAGAGAGAGAGGCAGAGACACAGGCAGAGGGAGAAGCAGGCTCCATGCAGGGAGCCCGATGCGGGACTTGATCCTGGGTCTCCAGGCTCAGACCCTGGGCTGAAGGTGGTGCTAAACCGCTGAGCCACCTGGGCTGCTCTCTGAGGGGCTTTAAGCAGGTCCCAGGTGTGCCCATCAGGGAGGCTGTGGTCTGGGTGGGTTTCCCCTGCCAGGTGCCAGGTGAAACTGCTCCGTCATCCCTTGACCAGGAGGTAGTAGGAAGATACTAGGGTCTTCCTGAGAGGAACTGAGCCTCTCCTCAGGCCTCTGCTCGGTCCCGCCATCCAGGTGATCCTGCCTCAGTCAGCTCAGGCTGCCATCACAGAATGCCACAGGCTGAGTGGCTTAAGCAACAGGAATTTATTTCTCACGGTTCCAGAGGCTAGAAGTCCACGATCAAGATGCGCACAGGGCTGCTCCCCTGGGGAGGGCTCTCTTCCCAGGTTCCAGATGGGCCCCTTCTTCCTGTGTTCTCACGTGGTGGGGAGAATGAGAAGCAAACGCTCTGGTGTCTCTTCCTATCAGGGCACTGATCGCACCAGAGGGCCCCTCGCTCCTGACCTTTCCTAAACCTGATTACCTCTCAGAGGCCTCACCTCCAAACACCATCACAGAGAACGGAGCAGGGGTGGGGCCGAGAGGGGAGAGCTGCCTGCAATGGATGTCATGGATGTCGTGGCATCTCAAGGCTTCGGCTTCCCTGGGCCCCTGTGAGGTGCTGTTAGGCTGAGAGCCGGTGAAGCACGCTCACCAGCCCAACATGCTGCTTTTCTTCTGCTGCTCCCTCTTCCCCACCTCTCTGAACCCTACTCTTTTAAGGTTCACCTTCTTCAGAAAAGGTTCTCAGATGTGCCTTTAGAGAGAGCCGGCTCTCTCCCACAGCAGAAGATACAGCATGTGTGTGTGTGTGCACACGTGCCTGTGTGCGTGTGTGCATCGCTCTAACAGACAGAGTGGGTCTAACTCTGAGTTACGGGGATGGGTTTTTGGGCATTCTGGTCCAGCGCTTTGGGGACCAGGAATTCCTGGCCCACGAACAAGGGCTGCCAGGCTGCACCGGTCAACATCTCATCTGCCTGTGAGCACAAAGGAATTGTCGGAGCTCAGGAAACAGCCTGTTGTTTTAAGAAAGGCAGACTTGCGTCTTGCAGTGGCCTCCCTCCTCTCTCCTCTCAGCTCAGAGGGTTCTCAGCGGTCAGATGCAACATGACGTGCACAGAGCAGAGGAGGCTTCACCGCATCGCAGGCTGTGCACATAAAAACATTCCAGGAGCATTTTAACAGCGCGTCAGGGGTGGCCCCTTATGCAAAACAGATGGCCAGGTACGCTGAAACAAGGACAGCTGAGAGCGGCACGGTGAAATACGTCCATGGGGTACACTGCTGCGGGGGTGTGTGTGCGGGCAACGGGGATCAAGGTCCTGTCCTTGGTGGTGGAGCCACCACTGACTTCAGCTTCCAGCCTGTTCTTCAGGGAAAACCTTTCTTTCTCCCACTCCTCCCCCACCCCTGGTCCTGCACAACAACCCCCCCTCCCCATCATGAGCAGATGTGAGCATGTGAAGCTGAATCACCATCACAGAAGTAATCCTGGTTGATGCGGAGCAGAGGCTCACAGCCCCCAGGTACCCCTGAATTCAGTTGCTGTGGCCAGCTGCGGGCAGCATCCTTTACCCCTCCCCACTCTCAGCTCCACACACTAAAAGCTGCTGTGGGAGCAACCGTGTCCTGGATCTGAGCTCTCAGGGTGCATTACAGCAGTTGGAAAGAGATGCAGCTGAAAATGCCCACCTCAACTGCCCGCCCCCTGTCTCCAAACCCCCATCCCGGGTCTGCCTCCCTTCCCCCTTCCCTACCCTCCCTGAGTCCCATCCCCGCCCTCAGCTCCTCATCTGAAGCCTCGCACACAAGAGCCCCCCCCCAGCCCTTATTGTGGGCCTGGCCCTGCACTGGAGAGAACTGACTCAAGTGGCCAGCGCTGGCTGGGTGAGTCGCCACTGCACTCTGGTCGCTGTGCTAGGAGATGGGGCAGCAGGAACAACCAGGGGATGTGGCTGGGGAGACACACATGTGAGCAGATGGCTACAATGACAGCAGCATTGCAGGCCTCCCAGCCTGGGAGACAGGACCACTCCAACACAAAGACCATTCTGGCACGAGGGACCTTGTCAAGCACTGCTTGGAGTCAGGAGGGCCCCTGAGTCCAGAGCAAGCAAGACAGGCAGCCTCCGGTGCTGCTACTGTGGGGGCTTCGGAGAGGAGAGAGTAGCTGGCTCAGGGGGAGGGAGTGCAGGCCCAATTCCTGCCACGAGGCCAGGAGGCCAGGGTGTTGCAGCTTGAACAGGGAATCGTGTCCTGGAGGATGTGTCTGAGGGCCTACATGGTTAAGAGAAGGTTTGGGGTCCTCCGCCCTCTACCCCTCTTGAGGAAACAAACATGAATCAAAGGGTAGGAGTCTTTTGCCCGGAAGCCTCTCTCTGCCTGCTCCTTACACTTTTGTTTCTGGCCACCTACAGCCTATGGTTTAGGGTCCCCTCCCCAGGTGGTCTGTCCCCTGTGCTCTCCACCCCACGTCCCCTGTCTGGTGGCAGCTAGATGGCCGAGCAGTTGAGACATGACGGGCAGCCTCTGCATTCTGGCTGCTGTGACAGCTGACAGAGTTACAAGGACAGGCGTCAGGGAGGACGGGTGGCCTGCTCTCTCCGGCGGCGGCCCCTCTGCTCCATTCCATTAGGATTGATCAGGCTGGGTCAGGGGTCTGCCGGGACGGCACAGGCACCTGGAGTGCTCAGGATGCCTGGATGACTGGATGACTGATGGCAGGGCCGCCCGCTGCACCCACCCCTCCACCAGCCCTCGCCTCCATCCAGTTCCGCCAGTTAGTCCACACTAGCTCCCTCCATCTCGTGGCTCCTGTCTGGTCTAATTCGGCCTCCCTCCCCACCCTCAGCACCTGTGCCCCATCCCCCACCCCCACCCATCCCGGCCCACCAGCCACCTTCGCAGGCCTATCCACCCCCCACACTAGGCTCTGCTCACTCAGCAGCGGGATTGCCCTGGCCAGGCCAGCAGGCCTTGATTTACCAGGCCCTGTGCGTCCAGCAGAGGAAGAGAGGAGGAAACCCAGCAATGAACCTTGAAGAGTTGCCCTGTAGGTGGGGTGATAAGACCCACCTGCTCGAAACTGTTACCAAACCAAGCCAGGCCTGGTTGAATGACAGGCTGGGAGGCAGCGAGGGGGGCCACAGATATTTCCCAGCTCCATCCCAGGCTTCAGGTGCCTCCATAAAGCCACTCTACAGGCTCCCATGCGGCGCCCAGCAAGGCCGCTGTATGCCACCCGCAGGAGGGGAGGGGCGGAGGCGCGCCTTGGAGGCTGCTCTGAGCCCAGTGGGTCAGGAGGGGCACTGGCTGGGGGGAGCTGCTGCTTCCTCTCTCCTGGGTGGCACAGGGCACTCCGGGCAGAGGAGGGAGCCCCTGCACCCAGAACCGGCCAGGGGCCCACCCAAAGGAATGGTAGAGTGTGAGTGAGCATGAGGACCGTCTCCCAACCGGGTCCCCTGTGAGACAGCCATGTGTGGCTCTGCGAAGTGTCTCTGTGTGTGAGATCCGTGTGCATTCACTGTGCCCAGCCTTAGTGATAGGTGTGGATGGAGCACAGTGTACTTGAGGCTGTATCTGCAATGTATCTGGGTGTATGTGTGTGAGTGTGTGACAGTGTGCAAAGGGGGATGTGTGTGTGAGTGAGTGTGGGTGTGTGGGTGACGTTTGGGTGTGACTGTATGGCTGCAGGTTGCAGGTTCCCGGAGGTGACTGCACTCAGGAGAGCGTGTGTGCAAGCGAGGAGGCACACATCTGCTCTCCACTTTCCTCCTCCCCGGGCACCCAGAGGTCCAGCCATAGTGAGCAAATCACAGCCCAACCCCTCTCCCACACACACTTTTAATCAATTTGGTGCTTTCTTGTCAAGAAGACAAGCTATTTGCTTCCTGAGGATCAGATGGTGATGGATGAAATATAGGGAATAATTAAATTAGCAGTGTAATGGTGGTGCAAACCTCAATTAAAAAAATATTTCCATTGTCATAAAGTCTAGCCATAAATTCTAGGAGCTCTGCATTCCCGTGGCCTGCAGTGCTCAGCAGCTAGACTTGCCACCTTGTGGGTGGGGGTTCCCGTCCGGTCTGGGGGAAGGGCTGGGCTGACTGGGGGCAATTTGAAGCCCGCCCCACCAGCACATCCCTCCCCTGTCTCTGTCACATCTGAGCAAGACAGTCTCAGCCCGAGAGCCAGATCCAGTCCCAGCCCCATGGTTCAGGTGTGTCCCCAACTCTTGTCTTGTTGGCCGCCCCCTGCCCTCCATGTTTCTCCTCACCTTAAACTGACCATCAGGAACTTTGCAGGGCTAGCTTCCACCCTGCCTCACCAGCACAGGATCTCAAGCCTGTTGGGAAGATGTGGACTCTGCCTACACACCCGCACCCCCACCCCCACCAGGAACCTCAGCAAAGTGTATAGCCAGCACCTAGGAAACGTGTCCACTGGCAGGATGAACCATGGTCCACACTGGACAAGGTCCCCTGGGTGAGAGGGGCCAGGATGGAGGTGCTCCAGGCAGAAGCAGAGGTGGGGGGGCCAGTGGGGAGAGAAAAGAAAGTGGGAGGGGCCCTCAGGGTGTCCCATGGAGGCCGTGGGATGGCCCCCCCCACCTCGTATGGGGGGGATTGGCCGCCTCTCCCTCCGACCATGGCAATGACTGCTCAGTGTATGGCCCATTATGCCAATGAATTCCTGCTGCTGTCTGGAGCTCAGGTGTAATAGGGCATTTACAGGTGTAATGGAACCCTTCAGGGTTAGGTCTGGGCCAGGGCACTGCTGTGGGATGGGGGCGGAGGGGCAGCAGGGAGGAGGAAGATTGAGAAAGGGAAGGTTGAGGAGAGGGGAAGGAGGAGGAGAGAAAAGAAGAGGAACAGGAATAGCCAGAGCAGCTTTGGGGTGGGGGGAGGCAGGCAGTGGGCTGTCTGTGCGGCGAGGGGGACGATATTCCTCTCCTCCATCTCTTTGTACACAGTTTCAGGCCCCTGTAGGATTTGGCCTGACACATGTGCCAAGGTTGGCATTACCCCCCTCCTTCTCACCTTCTTTTTCGCCTTCAGGACCTCCTCTCCCACATCAGAGTTTCCCTCTTCTTCATAAATCCGTCCCATAGGAAAGGACTTCTCCAACTGGCACTCCTGTCCCCAAACCAGGGGGGTGTTACATTAAAATGGGGACAAGGAGGGTGCGGGCATAACTGATGTAGAGCACCACCAGCTGGTGGGGAAGGAGGAGGGTCTGGGTGGGTACTGCGGGGAAGGTGGGCACCCCCCTCAAGTCCCAGGCTGGCTGACACTGGACCCTGGCTCTGCTTGACCCGGAGTTCATAGTGCCCCTCCACATCAGGCCTGGGCTTAGGGGCTTGGGGTGTGGGTCTGCTGAGATTTGAGCTGGAACGAGCAAAGGGTTGGGACGCAAAGCAGAACATAATCCATTCAGGATATTGGAAGAGATGAGTCTAGCCTGTAAAGGTGTGAGAGGAGTCCAGAGCTTTGGGGGGCACTGCACTGTCCCACCAGCCTACTGAGTCCAGAAGAGGCCCCACACCAGACAAGTCTCTGGGTTCGTCCACAGCGATTCAGAAGGAGCAACTGAATCTAGTCCCAAGTGGGTGGAGACTGGCTCAGCCTTAGATCCGGCATTAGCGGGGCTCCCGAATTCTGGATGGCAGGACTGAACGTGAGCCTCCCGGTGACAAGATGGGAACTGGAGCTTAAGGAAGCAGTTGGCTGGTTGGGGATCCAAGTTCCCAGGGCTCAGACCATAGAGGCCACGGGGGCAGGTTCTGAGGGCCCCTGCCCGCTATTGGTGGAGGAACAGGGCAGGGCCTCGTGTATGGATTCAGTTTGGCTGTGGAGCTCAGCTGGCCTAGATCCACCCTCTGGAACCCTCCTGCCTGCCAGCCCAGTGGAAACCAGTAGGAGGCCAGGAAAGGAGGGGTTGCCTCTAGGTTCTGCTGAAGAGTCTTAGACACAAATAATGCCCAGTCCAAGGAACCAGAGGATCTTGGGGTCATGTCTCTCCTTGAGCTGCTAGACTCTGTCATGGGTGAGGGTCAAAGCAATACCTACACATCCTAATCGAGTCCAGCGGAGGCTGGGGAACCCCAGATGCAGCAGGTGCATCCCTGTACACCATCTCTCTCTGATGCTACCACTTAGAGCTGAGAAAGCCCTGGGACTTGATGAGAGGCACATTTTTCTTTTTCATTTTTTTTTTTCCTGCTGGTGGTTTCTTCTTCAGGTCAGTGTGAGAAAGTACAGCCTTATCCCATAGGAGGCCATAAAACCTTTGTAATGCAAAGAGAATTCACAGAACCCAACTCCATGCCTACCCTGAGGTGTGAGAGCAAAGTGAGGAGGTGAGTGTGTAGTCAAGGATTTCTTCTTTGAAACCCGGGAGGGGAAACCATTTCGGAAAAAGAGAAACTATTTAGGACCATAACAGTTAAAGATTATTGAGAAAGAGACTGAATGGTACCTAGGTGGTTTTTTTCTTTATAGGCTTGTTTTATAAGACTTTCCAATCTCCTGTTTAATGGCGCCATGTTCAAGTTAATTTAATTCAATCAAAAGTTCTATTTTGACTTTTTCTAAGGATAATTAGTGGGAAGGCGTGTGTTCTCTCTTAGTTAATGGTGTCATCATCTACACTGTCTCCAAACCAGGCCAGTTCAGTGTCATCGGTGCTGATTCCTCCCTCCCTGTCCCCTCTCTCTGGCCCACCAGTCCTCCCTTTCTTGTGCAGGATTGTCGCTGTCAACTTCCCCCATCACCCCCCTGTGACCCCACAGCCCTCCCATCCAGCTCCCCGCCGCCCACAGACAGCAGCCTCACCTTCACCCACACTCCGCAGAGCTGCTCCTCTAGACAGAAAACGCTCCTGCCGTTTTCTTGATGGGCTCCATGCTTCCTACAGGTGACTGGGAGGTGTTTAAGGCCATGGTCTGGTCTGGTCTGGGTGCTACTGAACCCCACCCTCACCCCCACCCTGGGCTCCTGCTCTTCCAGGAACTCTGATCAGCCATATGGCTTCTTCTCCCTCCCTGGCTCTACCTCCCTTCCCTTGCCCATTCTAACTTAATTCTGTGCATCTCCCTTCCTGTGGACACATTCCTGGCAAACTCTCGTGTTCTCCTTACTCGCCTCATTCTGATATTACCTCCTCTGTAAAGGCTTTCCCTTCCTTAAGACAACTATTCCTTTCTCTGACCTTCCAGAACACTTGGCTTGTTTCAACACATAGCCCACGATACTATCTTCTTCCTCTTTGTACATCTGTCAGTTCCACTAGAGCAGACACTCTTTGCTTTGGGGGTGATGGGTTGTTCCAGGATATGCTGGGAACGTAAAAACGGGTAAATTAAAATGATGAAAAGTCAAGGAAGCTAAATGCATTAATTCCCGCTTCTGGGAAAATACCGCCCAAGCCAAAGTAATATACCAAGGTACATATCACCACCTGGTGGCCATATTCAGAATTGCAAGTTTAGTTTATTTTGATGAGGTAAATCTAAATGTACGAAATAACAAATGTCACACTTGAGCAGGATGAGTAGAGTATCTGAAAACAACAGCCTGGCCATTTCATGGGGTTGCATGAAACTGCTTAAAAATACTTTTGGGGGGGGATCCCTGGGTGGCGCAGCGGTTTGGCGCCTGCCTTTGGCCCAGGGCGCGATCCTGGAGACCTAGGATCGAATCCCACATCAGGCTCCCGGTGCATGGAGCCTGCTTCTCCCTCTGCCTATGTCTCTGCCTCTCTCTCTCTCTCTGTGACTATCATAAATAAATAAAAATTAAAAAAAATTAAAAAAAAATACTTTGGGGGCAGCCCTGGTGGCGCAGCGGTTTGGTACCACCTGCAGCCCTGAGTGTGATCCTGGAGACCCGGGATCGAGTCCAGCGTCAGGCTCCCTGCATGGAGCCTGCTTCTCCCTCTGCCTGTGTCTCTGCCTCTCTCTCTCTCTCTCTCTCTCTCTCTCTCTGAATAAATAAATAAATAAACCTTAAAAAATACTTTGGAAAATTGCTAAGTATATGTTGAACACAGGCCACATTGTCTCATCCCTGCAGATACTGTGAAAGAGAGAGCTACCCATGCACCTAGAGAAACGAGATGCACACATGGAAGGATCAGAGAAACATTCAAAACTGCAAGTGAGGGGCGCTTGGGTGGCTCAGTTGGTTGAGCAATCGACTCGATTTCAGCTCAGGTCATGATTTCAGGGCCGTGAGATGGAGCCCCCACCGGGCTCTGTGCTGAGACAAAGTCTGCTCCAGATTCTCTCTCCCTCTCCCCCTGCTCCCCCACCCCACCCACTTAAGCATGCACTCATGCTCTCTCTCAAATAAAACAAACAAAGTGCAAGTGAGTGGCACAACATTCCACAGATTAGCATCCTGGGCAGGGCAAGGATTCAGAGGTTCTCAATGCACAGGGTGGGTTTTGAAGAATGAATCAGATTAGAACACAGCCAGTGAGCAGGAGGGTGTTGTGCATTGATGGGTTGAAGGAGGGGGAACACATTGGTTCCGATGGCTACTGGCCTTTCTGATTACCTGAGCTAAGTGAGGGGAGGCTGCTCACTCAGCAACCACTCTCTCTGGATGTCCCATTACTGCCACTGTCACCATTGGTGATCCATTAGAGGTGATCCCATCTTCCTCACAAATGGTGTGACACACAGTCTGACAAATACAATTGTCTGTACAGGAACAGGGAGGGAGGAGCATGGGGACTGACCCAGCTAATCTGAGACGTATGGATCTGTAGTGACAGGAATGGGGGACATGAGACCACTGAGGAAACCAAGTGGTTCTGTGACAGGCAGAGAGAGACTACCTCACTGAGTGTGGAGAAGAGGCCCAGGGCCAGGCAGGGGCAAGTAAGTCAGAAGGGGTTCCTTAGACATTCCTCTACCCCAGAAGTTCCATTACCGTGGGTGAGGTGACAGCAGTCACTCTGTCCAGGCAAGGTGGCCTGTGACATTCTCCACTTATTTCTCCTACCACCTTCACTCTGGTCTCCGCCCCAGAGAACACTGTTCTCTGGCCACCTGTCTGGGCTAAGGCTTCTGCAACATCTCTTTACTTGCACGACTCCCATCATGACCCCAGGCCTTCTGGGTACAAGTAGGGGCCAGAGGCCAGCGTCTGGGGCCTCCTGTCTCGGTCACAGACTGAACCTGCTGAGCCGTGGTGCTTGTCAGCTCCTGCACTGCAGGCTGGCTTCCAGCCCTACTCACCCGCCTTTGTTGCCTTTGTAGGGACTGGCCACAAGCCCCTTGCAGGCCCCCCCCACCCTGCCCCACCTGCACCCTCCCTCCCGGGTCCCCATTCCCAGCCCCACCCCCTCCCTCTCCAGAGCTGAGGCCGGCCTGAAGACAGATATTAATGTGCAAATTAGCACAACCCGACTGGGTCCAGATTGCCACTTAGAATTTGCATATTAATAAATGTTTTTGTGACAGCATTTAGCAGCTCTGGAAGGACAGAGAGCCTCCCTTCCCCCACCCCCATAAGCGAGATAACAAGACTTAGGAAACCAGACTTGTCCCCCCCCCAACATCACGCACCCAGCATGACTTCCTCCCATCAATCAATCTCTCTCTCTCTCTCACTCTCTCTCTCTCTGTCGCATCCCGCCCAGCCCCGGCCCTGTGCCTGGCATGGAGCTCCTCTGCCCAATTTCACAATTAGCCACGGAAGAGGCATGACAAGCTCAGAACCGTGGGAGGGCCGTGCAGAGCAGTGAGGAGCGGGGTGGCCCTGACGGTCTGGAAGCGCTGCCAGGGGAGGCGGGACCCTGTGGGCCCCCAGATGGGACAGACAGGACAGACGTGGTGGGCTGAACGACAGGGTCCCCGCGATCCTGGCCAACAAGGGGAGGGCATTAGGAAAGCAAGAGCCCTGGACGTGGGGTCAGGAGCCCCAGCTCCGTGCAGGTCTCTGACGTACCTCGCACAGGACCTAGCACCTCGTCGTGCCTCTGTTTCCTCTTCGGTAAAATAACAGGGTTAATACCTGCCTTGCCGACTCTCCAGACAATCAGAGGAATCAAACCAGATAACGGATGTGGACGTGCTTTGAAAAGAAAGGAGGGGTTTACAGATGCCACATGGCATTTGGCATGGGAGGAAAAAATCCTGAGGCTGTATATTACAGACTTCTGTATTATACATGAACCATCTGGAAATTAAGGATTATGTATAATAGAGTTTTCAGCTGGCTGAGGATTGCCTCCTTCAAGCATCAAAACTTCTACACTGTCATTCTAACGACTTGGAGGCAACATCTTTCTAAAATGAATTCCGAGCGCCCTGTGTTCTTATTCAGCGTAAAACACCACCGGAAGTTTTCCTCCTCGCCCCGGTTTGTGGCTTGTCTTTTGCGGGGTGGTGTTGCCCAGAGGGGGAGGAGGTTCTCCGTGCAGGGGTGCTCTGATGGTTCCGCCTTCCTCAGGGCTGGTGGCTCTGCTCCTCGGCCTCCTCCTTTGGTGAGGTGGGGGCCGTCAGCTCTGGTAGCAGAGACCAGAATCCCTAAGCATCCCTCAGCTGTCCAGGGGTAGGTATGGGCTGGACTCAGTTGCCGGCCAGGGAAGTAGTAGTGACCCGATTATGACGCTCACGCTGCTGTGGAGGGGAGTGGAGGAGTAGCTTGTCATCGTCGTTTGTAAACTAGTCCTGGAGTGGGTTTTCTGTGAGCAAAGTGCACCAGAGTTTTAATGCATGGGCCATAAATATTTTACATTTGTCAAATCAATGAAGGGATTAATAAACCTCAAGGGCCTTTATGACCTACTTGCTGGTTCTCTGGTGTTCTGACGGGTGAGAACGCTTGCTCACTAGGTGTGTTCTAGATGGAAAAGGCGTTACGTGTGTGCGTGTGTGCACAGGTGTGCATATGTGCATGCACATGTGGGTGTTTGTACATGCTCTGGCCTTTGCCTGGCTGGAAAGAAGTGGTGGGCAGGCCCTTGCTGCTTTCTCCAGCAGCACTCGGGGGTACAAGATGGGCAGGGAGAAGCTGTGGGTCTGCAGTTGCCACGCGCGAGAAGGGCCGTGGTTAGGTCCCGGACGAGCTGTGTGTGTGTTGGGGGAGAGCAGAGATGCTGATCACTCCCTGGATCTGTGCTTTCCACTTTCTACCAGGGGCTCTGACTTTACCGCTGATACCAGTTCTGTGCACCCGGGAAAGCTGTCCAACCTCTCCGAGCCTTGGCTTTCCCATCTGTAAAATGGGAGGGTGACAGCCCTGTCCTGTCTTAGACCAAGCACTTCAAACAGTGTCAGTGTATAATAAGCTCTAAGTAAATTTTTATTTTTGCTTTAACGTTCTTATTAGCTCGTCACATACAGACCACAAGATTTAAGGTAAAGAGTGGTGGTCTTTCGGTGCTGGTTATCACCTTTGGGTCACTCCCAGGCCTGAGGCCTCCTTCACAAGCCCCTGGGTTGCTTCCCCCTTCCCCTCCTCATCCACGGGGCCCATGGTAATATTCAGTCAGTGTCGATGAGTGATAAAGAGCTCAGGCAGGGACGGAGACAGGACGGTCTTGCTGTGAATTCTCTGTAGATGCCAAAGAAGTGGGCCAAGCAGAAGGGAGGACTGGGGGCCAACAGGAATCTGAGCCTTACCCTACAGTACAGCTGGGGACACAAGGGTCCCCCTTATCCAGCGGATCAGTCACAAGAAATCCTCAAAGCTCCAGCGTCCAAGTCTTGGCCTGGGCAGTGGGAAGGTGAGGAGGAATATAGGGCACCACTGCACCATGGGAGCAGCCCCATTCAAATGGCAGAAGCAAAACACTCCTCTGCTTCCCTTTCTGAGGGAATGCTTGTGTGAGGGAGTGTTCCGTCCCTCCCCTGGAGTGCCCACCTGTCTTCTGGAGCCTCCATATGGTGTGATACAGTCTTGAGCATTCTAAGAGCTCGGAGCCCAGAGCCAGAAGGCCTAAGCTGAGCTCAGATGGAAAATAAAGACTTCATCCAGTTGTCCTTTAGAGCACAACTCCAGGAAGCCTTCCCTGATTATGTCACAGGCACCTAATAGACTGTCTACATTCTTTACTCCGATGTGGCTCCTTGAAGACGAGGACTAGACCTTAGCCCATTGTTGGAGCAGGGTTTGGCATCAAGTATGCCTTTAGTACTGGTTGTTAGGTGTATGGATTGTGGATAGAGGGATGCTTGGATAGATGAATGGATGAGCATGTGGAGGAATGGTGGATGGATGGATAAATGGATACATAGATGCTAGGCAGATGGATGGGCACTTGATGGATGGATGGATGGGTGGATGGGTGCTGGCTGGCTGGCTGGATGGATGGCAGATGGAGGGATGATGAATGAAATTCTGGTAGAAGAGTGTCAAGAACAGCAGAGGCCAAGGGAAGAGAGGAGAACAAGAGTATGGGACTTGGCAAGGTCGCTGTGAGGATCAGCTTGGGAACAGTGGGGAGAGGGTGGTTGCACACAGACTTTCAGCCTGAGGCCCCAAAGAAGAGATCTCAGCACCACATGGGCATAGAGGGGTCCTGGCAGATTAAGTGGGAGTGGGGGGATCAGTGTTCGACATGATGTGGGGGGGATGGCAGCTGGTCCAAGAGGGAAATAAGGGCAGAGGAGCCTCTCTCTGCATCTCCAAAGTCACAGCAGTTTTGAGAGGGCCAGCCTGTCACCAGGGACACACCCTTGGGTTTGAATCGAATGCAGGACTGGGCAGGAGGGTGAGGGCAACAGCCCAAGCTGAAAGGAACCTCAAAGTCTGGCTGCGGCTCAGTGGAAAACCATGGCGTGAAGCCTGGTCCTGAATCGACAGACCTCTGGGACTCCTCCACCTTTGAGTGGGAGAGTGGGCCCCCGGGTGAAGGGCCCCAGGGCAGAAAGGCAGCTTGGGTTCCTAGCTGGACTCCTTGAGAACCAGACACTGAATGCACTACCCCCCACCCGACAGCATGTGCCGTCCCCACGAAATGGAGGTAAGGAGGGGAGGGCCGGCACTGGGCCATGGGAGCTCTTAGGCACCCTCTCAGGAGAATCTTTCCAGCTCTGCTCATGTCCCAGAAAAGGCAGGAAGCCCTTCCCTGGGTCTGACCTCCATCCCTCTTTGTCACACTTGTAAATGAAGAAGCAGGGGGAGTCCAGGTGGAGGTCCTAGAAGACAGTTCACACCATTTCCCCTAATCTCTCTAGGTGTTAGGACTTTCCTGGCCTGGACAGGGCCCCTTGTCTTGCTGGCTCCCTCTCTCTCTCGTATTTGCGATGCCAGAGCTGGCCATTATGGAGGTGATTAAATTTAAAGACACTGCAGTAAACTCCAGCCTACAAAAGGCAGCCAGCATCATTAACACGTAATTGAAAGCTAAGTTTAATGAGGTAAGAGAGAAAAAAATAATATGTACAGTCCCTTTTAGGGTGGCCACTACACCTTCACGTCCCCGCTCTTCCTCAGTAGCAGCAGCTAGGGAGGTCGGGCAGGGAGGCATGCTTCACAGCCAGGACAGGACACCAGGTGATGGAGAGAGTGTGGCAAGGTCAGACACCACGAGGACCGAGGACGGTGAGAAGGGACAGCAGGAGGCTAGTCGGGGTGGGAATAATGGGGAAGCTTGCTGGGGAAGGAGCTATGTCAGCCTGAGGAGTATGAAGACGAGTTGATGCCCTGAAATTAGGAGCTCAGGAGGTGCTGGTTGCCCAGGGTGTCCTGGCCTTTCTGGACGCCCCATGTTGTCCTCACGCGGACACGGGGCAGGGGGAGCAGCGCACCCGCACATGCTCCTTCCCAGTCAGGTTGGAGCTGGCCCAGCTGTGGTCTGCACATAGCCACTCCTCAAAGATCTACTTTCCCAACATGTGTGGGTTTTCATGAGACCCTGGAAAATAAAAGCATGGCTTACCCCCAAGTGCTATTTCCCTTTAATTTGGGGTTTATAATATAAATGTGTTTATTTCGTGGCAATGAATGCTTCCAAGGGACTTGCTTGTTGCAAGCGAGCGTTGTCTGATTTATTTCCTCTCAACGCTCCGAGAAGGATGTGGTTGTTAATAACAATAATGCCGCCCATCTTACAGCACTCTCTGCTTTTCGGGGCATTTTAAAATCCATTATCCTATTTAATAGAATTGTAGACTCACAGGGAAATTGTAAAGTCCGGGGAGTTTGTCCTTGGCCACCCCTACAGCCCGCCAGCGCCTGCCTCGCTCCCTGGGCCCCCTGCTTCTCCACCCCAGCAGGGCAGAGGCGCTGTGAGGCCGCACCCCGCATCCTGCGACCCAAGCAAGTGGGTGGCCAAGCATGGGGGCCTTCCCACTCCCCTCTGCTCTCCTCGCCTTTGCCTAGTCTGCAGGAGGGCTGTACCAGGAGGAGAGCAGGGGAGATGGGGTAACTCCAGAGCCAGCCTAGCCCAGCTAAGGGGATAGGGGGATTGGGCACTGACCTCCTTAGTGTTGAGGTCTGAACGGGTAGTGGGTGGGAAGTGCAGCCCCTCTGTACCTAGGGGTGGGCACGGGAGGGGCCCTGCTCCCACTCGCTCTGGACCCCTGCCCTCCCACCTCTTCCTGACCTTTGTTGGCTGCCCCAAGCTCTTATCCTTCCCCCTGTCACCCCATTCCTTTGAGCTCCCACTTCATCCTCCTGCTTCTCCTCTCCATCTCCTGGGCCCACCACCAATTGTCCCTTGCCACCCATCCTTGAGTCCCCTAGCCCTGCCCCAGGGTGAGGGTGCTGGGGAATGAGACCTCCCTTCCCAGCTGGGCAGCCTGAGTTCCAGACAAACCAGGCCTTGGCTCAGACCACAGAGGCCTTAGACTTGAGTAACTCACACGGTTTCCCCCTGAGCACACCTGCCTTTCCTGACAGACCAGTCCCAAGCCCATTTGTGGCATTCATTCATTTTCTTCATCTTCTCTCCTGGCTGGTTTCTCGGTGCCTCCTCTCCTTTCCAGAGCCTTCAGAAATGACCCCTCAGCTGGCACCTGCCCAGCCCCATCTGGTATCTGGCGCTAGCACATTAGAATCACCTGAGGCCCTGCAAAAACATCCTGTGCCAGAGGTCCCGCATGAAGATTGCAATGGAGTTCTCTGGGGATGGGGATGTTTCCTCTTTTTTCCCCCCTTTTTGTCTTCCTTTCTTTTTTTGAGGCTCCCTAAGTGGTTCTCAGTGCACCTGGGCTGGAGCCTACTGACCTAGCCTGTGGGCCATGTAGACCTCAGGGCCTTACATAGTTGGTGGCTCCTGGTGAGTCCAGGAGGTTGTCCTCAGTGGGTCAAGGGGCCATTAGTAGAGTGTTACCATGCCCACCCACAGGCCAGCAGACACTTATCCCTTGCCCTCCCCGCCCTGTTCCTCCCACCTGGACCCCTCTGCCATCCTGCCTCTCTGGTAGCCTACCATGCACTTCCTCCCTCCCCATGAGCGCCCCCCCACCCCCCCCCACCCCGTACTGTGCACCCTGCAGAAACACTCCATGTAAAACCCTATGGTACCCATGAGGTAGGGAAGCCCACCATCTTGAACTGAAGACCAGGACATGATCCCATTTCTTGCCAGGCCAGAAGAAAGCTGAGCCTACCCCCCTCTTGCATCCGGGAGCTGTCCAGGCCAGCACTGCCACCTCCTTTGCAGGGGCCCCAGGGGCCTGGCTTATTTTTAACCAAGGCAAGGCCAGACCCCAAGACTCCAGCTTAGAGCTCCAAGCCCCTGGATATGATGTGTCTTGGTAGAAGAGAAGTGGAGAGGTGCCCTATTGCAGTCAAGTCTTCCTTGAGACCTTCCTGAATTCTCCAGCACCCAGTGCTGGACACATGGAAGCCTTGACGGCCAGAGCAAGGCAGTGCTGTGGCCAGAAGGATGGGAGAAGCGGGGAGCATACCTGGGGCAGCACAGAGTCACAGGACACAGCGAGAGGAGGGATGGATGCAGTGTTACAGAGGTGCACGGGCTGGGCTGTGGGGGGCTTGGAGCTGGGGACAGAAGGACCACCAGATCAGGAAGGGGTCAGGGCAGGATTCCAGAGGAAGGAGGGCTGAGCTGATCCCACAGGGGTCAGGGAGCCATGGGAGCTCCGGAGAGGTAGGTGGCCCCGAGAGGGACATGGTCTGAAGAAGTGGGAGGCTGGCAGGTCGGGAAAGGGCTGGACTGGGGGTTGTGCCTGTGGGAAGGGGTGAAGGCTGCGAGCGGAAGGGAGGCGAGGCCGGCAGGGTGCGGCAGCAGCCCCCTGGCCACTTCAGTGGCCCCCCTCATTAAGAACCCCATCTCTGCTCCTGACTAACCTGCCTCCGGGTCTGGGCTCAGTAAAGGAAATTGATTACTTTCCATTGCAATTAACATCTGGTCCCGGGTCACATCGTTAGGATAATTTGTTACAGGAAAAGCAAAGGAACTAGCTACCAGGTAATAAAGTTCTTGTGGACCCAATTAAAGAGCCCTCTTCCAGCCTGAGCCCGAGGGGCTGGGGCTGGGCAGGATCCCCAGAAGCAGATGTGAGGGGGTGAGAGAGCAGGGGAGCCTGGCCCTAGCCCGGGCCCACCCCTGCACGTCAGCGCCCGGCTCCCTGCCAGGCTGTGGGCGGCAGGACTGGGTGCTCTTGAGCCTCACACAGACTCAGCTTTGCATCTTGGCTGCACCGCCCAGGAGAGCCACTTCCCTCTCTGGGCCTCCGTTTCCTCCCTCCTCCCCAGCCTGGGAGAGGAAGCCACCGGAGGGCAGGGAGCGCTGGCTCTGTGAGGGGGACTGTGTGCCGCCACGCCAGGGCCACAGCTCAGTCTGCGTGTGTCCCTCCTCCCCGCTCAGGGGACCCAGCTGCCTGCCCCAGGATGGACCCCTGAGAGCTGTGCTGCGTCACATTAGCGCTTCTTTCCTTCGTGCTTCAACCCCCTCACTGAGCATTTTCATAACCACCCCCCAAAGTTACCTTTTGCGATTCATTTGTTTGCCAGGTGGGCAGATTTACAGCAGGTATCTGTATAAATATTTATACTCTGCATCAAGGAGGTTTGGGAGGACACACACCCGTACACACATACACACCTTGCACCCCCATCGCCACCCTGGGCAGGACACAGACAGCCCTATCCCCCTGCCTGGGCCAGCTGGAAGCTGGTGGGAGAGTGCCCCACCCTGTGTGCACAGAGGGGCAAGACCCGGGAAGACCCAGGAGGACCCCACATCCACACGCTAGCATGTCATGGTCAGCACTCAGACCTGAGCGGGCCCTGCAATAGGCAGGGAAAAAAATAAAAAATAAAAAATAAAATAAAAATAAAAAAAAAAAAACAGGCAGTGAGCCCCAGGGTAGCCTGAGAAGATGGAGACCAGACAGGACTGGAGAGTCAGGAGGCCTCCTGCAGAGTGAGGAACGTGGGTTCTGTGGGTCCAGCCCCCAGCCGTGGGAAGGAGGTGCTGCACATCAAAGTACAGCCAAAGTGTGAGGGCCGGACAGTGAGGGCCATGCCTCTGGCACAGGTGCCTCACTGGGCAGAGGGCTCACACCCAACCCCCGGCCTTAAAAAATCATTTCATTGAACTATACCCTTCAACATGGTTAAGGCGGTAAATTTTATGTTATGTATATTTCCCTACGATCTAAAAATGTTTAAATAAGGGCACCCCAGGTGGCTCAACGGTTTAGCTCTGCCTTCAGCCCAGGGTGTGATCCTGGAGTCCCGGGATCGAGTCCCGCGTCGGGCTCCCTGCATGGAGCCCGCTTCTCCCTCTGCCTGTGTCTCTGCCTCTCTCTCTCTCTCCCTCTCTCTGTGTCTCTCATGAGTAAATAAATAAAATCTTTAAAATAAATAAATAAATAAATGAAAATCTAAAAATGTTTAAATAAAATCTTGCCATTGAGGAACTTAAAACAAAAAAAAATAATAATAATAAAAAGAGAAGAACAAATAAAATGAGTCGTGTTGAGCCTGCGTGGAGCCGGGCTAAGGGCCCGGGGGATGTGAGGTAGGAGCCTGCAGGGAACTCCCTGGCCTGCGAGCTGTGCTTGGGAGCTCCTTCGCTCAGCGCTTAGCGGTCGGAACAGCTGTCTCTCTAGCATGTAAATTGCTGTGGATTTGGGTGAAATGCACACTCCCAGTCCATTGCTCACCTCCCACATGATCGTCTCGAATTTTTCATTTGGTGAGAGCTGATGTATGGTGGCTCATCACTCCCCAGTATTATTGTTCGATTAAAGCAGGCCTCTAACCCAACTGCTGTAGATCACCCAGCTGCCTGGGAGCCCGGGCGCTCGCCTGAGGCTATGGTGTGGGAGGGGCTCCACCTGGGCCTTTCCTGCCCACCTGCAGCCTGACAGGAGCCCACCTGCCCCTCCGCACCTGGCTGGCACGATGCCCCTGGACGGCCTGGCTGCCTCTTCTCCGGCTCGCCGATTCCCACCCATCCTGGCATCTCGGCCAACCCCTGCTGACCGCCCCCCTTGCCCTTGAGGCTGGCCACCCTTTTCAACCTGGGCAGGGAGGTGCTGGGACACAGCCAACTCTGGGGCTGGGGGGCCTTGAACACACTACTGAGCCACCCTGTACCTCAGTTTCTTCATCTACAAAATGGCAGTTCTGAGTTCCATTTTCACAGGATTGTGGTGAAAATCAAGTGAGTAAATACACACATCGGCTAAACATGGGACATGCTGATCATCACTGTTACTATTACAAAATGTCCTTTGTTCAACTAAGTTCCTCAAAGAGCAAGAGGCTCTGTCTTGTGCATGTTTATTCCCCCTCCCCCGGCCTGCCCGCAGCCCTCCAGGGGTGGGGGGGATGATGCAGGGGTCCGGGGATGATGCAGTCTGGTCAGTGGGGATCGGGGTGTCACCCTCCTCCACATGGCTCTGCTGCCACTAACCAGTGGACTCCAATCTGGCTGCTGTCCCTCTGGTTCACCTTGGCATCCCCATCTATGAAATGGGAATCATCTTCCCTGAGTATCTTCCTAAGCTGTTGTGAAGAGTAGAGGAGACAGCGCCCAGGAACACACCTGGCAGAGCTAGCAGGGGAAGGGCGTGCAAGGACGGTCTGCGCTGGGTCGAATCTCCTTGGTTGAGACTTCTGATAATTGGAGCTCTCACTGGTCTCCTGGCACATCCCCCACCCCAGCCACACCAGTCATTTGCTGCAGCAGAGCCCTGTCCACCGAGACAATGTCACTCCTTCCGAGGCTCAGTTATCTACGCTGTTTTTACCAAGTTCGAACTTACACACTTAAAAAAAAAAAAGAAATGTGTGCTCACGAGTGTCTGAACTGTGTCCATCTCCAGGCCAGTCTTGCAACCTCTCTGGCCCCACGACCTTGTTCTTCCTGGGCCCCTGCATCAGGTAGATGTCTCAGTCCCCCTCATTGCTACCCCCAGGGCCTGGCACTGCTGGAGGATGGCCCCAAATCCTCCCTGGCTCTGTTTTTTATCTATCCTCTGCCAGCCTTTTGGTCACACTCCCTGGGGGTAGTACCACAGTGCCCTGACTGCCCCCTCCCAACCTGTGAAACCCCCGGTCCTGGTAGCAAGATCATCCCTCTTCTCTCCCTTCCTCTTAATCCAGCAACGAGCCAAGGAACCCATGCTTGGATCCACGTTACTCAAGAAGCTTTTCTACATGTAAGAGAAGCCTCTAGCTGTTCAGTGTGAGGACCTGGGTAGAAGGAAGGATCTCTCCATCAGGAGAGCTGTTCTGGCCAGATTTCTGAAGGAAAGGGAATGCTGAATGAAATATAGACAAAAGGCTCACCCCAGGAGGGCCCATGCACACATCCTCAGAAGCCAGGGTCCCAGGGCTTCTGGTCAGTAATGAGACCCCCAGACCACCCCTAGGACCTTGGAATCCTTTGAACTGCTCCAGGGCTGGTACCATGAATTTTCCAGCTTTAACTGCTTATTTCTAGCGTGTTTGTTGACTGAATTCTTGGTTAATTGTCTTTGAGGAATCACGGCAAATGAGAATGATGCCAGGAGGCCAAGAGAGGCAAATGTAAGCCTGACTTCCACCGAGAGAAAGGTGGTTCCTGGAGCAGCAAACCAGGGAGTACGCGTCAGCCCTCAGCAAGATTCTAGAATAAAGGGAATGTGAGTGTTTAAGATAGAAGTGGTGGTCCTCGGGGCCTACCAAGAAGCCAGGCAAGACAATTTATTTCCTTTACTGGCAGGTCATTTGACTTGGGTGACCCTCCGCAAGTTTACTCATGAGGATTTGTGGGTAATCAAGGAAGAAGAGTCTGGATGACAGAATAATCAAATAGGTCTGTAATTGGTCAAAGCCCTGTTCCTAAGGGATAGTGGCAATTGGGAGGGTTTTCAACCAGGGAGGTGTCTGCAGGATCAAGAAGCTGTCCCTGGCCTTGGCCCTGCCCTAATCCTCGTTGTTGGTGAGACTGACTAAATCTTCAGATGGCTTAAAACTGAGAGGAAAGATCCATCCATGAGATGACAGACTAGGAAGGCAGAAATGTCTCAGCAGATGAAAGTGATGGGTGGGTCCAACCTAGAAGATGAAGACCCAGTTCAGTAGGGAGAAGTTTGGGGCCTTCCCCTGGGGGCGGACATTCTCTCTGCAGGTGCACAGAAAGGGGAGGTGTGGCTTCCAGCAGGTGTTGACAGCTCAGTGGAAGCCTCTAGTATAGTGTGGCTTTCCTAGAACTTAATTGCACCTTAGACTGCATGAAGACGGGGCAGTGTGGAGAAGGAGGAAGTGCCGATCCCCCTCTGCTCTGAGCTACTGCCTCGGTGCTGGGCCCGAGAGAGAGGCTGGAAAACACGGAGTGTGTTTTGAGGCACGTGGGAGGACATGGCCGACTCTCCATGCATGACACATGCTAGGCCTTAGGGAGCAGCCCTGGTGAGCTGAGGGAGGATCAGTTGGGGAAATGGTCCCTCACAGACAGTCCCAAGGAAAAGGCTGTTTCCTGTGGCTCCAAAGGATGAAATTAGGGACACTTATGGAAACTGCTAGAAATCAGATTTCAGATGAACATGAAAAGCATGCTAACTTTCATTACCGGCAAGGGATGTGTGGTCCTGGTGTGCAGTTAAGTTACTGGACATAGACAAACAGGACCTCTTAGGGAGGGGGTCATTTAACAGGGACTTATGGTCAGGACAAGGAGAGGCTGGATGGCCTCAAAGTTCTCTTGCAAATACATCTGGGTCGGGCAATTCCTGCTGGGTGTACAGAACACCCCGAGGCACTTCCAGCCTACTGCACACCTCTGCGTATTATTGTTCCAATAATGGCCAGACCAGGGTGGACAGAGCCAGTTGGTGGGCACAGTAGAGCCCCCTGCCCTGCTTCTAAGTGGCAGAATGAACCCACTAGTAATATAACCCTGGGGAAATGTCCCCACCCTGGACAGAGAGAAGCAGCCATCCTCTCCTGCTTCTCCTTGGGTTCGGAAGTGGGGTGGCTGGCCCCCAGACGGAGAGGTGAGAAGGCTGTGTGCCCAGAGAAGAAGCCTTCTAGGGCAGTACCTCTTGCACTGGGGGCTGCAAACCACAGTGGGCTCCCAGCTCATAGGCATTGCAAGTTTGGCTCTAGGGGCCTCGCTTCGGGCTTTCTCTGTCCTTGTCCCTCTGGTTTCAGGCAGTAGGTGCCTTCTAGCTTGAAAGAACACCGACTGAGGCAAACCGGAGGATCCGGTGAGGCTCAGAGGAGAGAGTAAAGGTTTGGCATAATCTCACTCTGAGAAGGTGAGGAGGGGAGCTGAGGCCTCCTGCTGCATGCACAATCCAAAGCCCCAGAGCACAAAGGCGACAGGCAGGGGTCTCGTGCAAGGGGCACAGTGTCCTGCTGTATTCCCTGGCAGTGTCTCTCAGAATATGCTGTGGTGGCTGGGTCCCCAGAGAAGGCACGTCCATGGCCTGGCCTGGCCAGGGAGCAGAAGGTGTGCAAGGGGTTAGAGAGGGCAGTGATTCTGGGGGAGTCAGTGGCTCCACACTGCAGGGGACTGTGAGTGCCAGACCAGAGGATTTAGAGCTAATCCTCTGGCACTCAGGAGCCACAGCATGTCTTTGAGCAGTTAAGAGGTAGAATCAGGCATAGGTGTGGGGCAATAAGCAGTGGAGCTGAGGCAGCAATGGTGAGACTGGAGATGAAGGGGCAGCTCCAGAGTGGACAACTGCAAATTCTTTCAACAGTGCCTGGCCCTCAAGTACATCGAGGGTGGGGAGCGGTCAGGGAGCTGCCTTGAGGCTTCAGAAAACCCACAGTAAACATGCCTCGGGCTGTTGGGAGGAGAGGCCACCCCAGCATCCCTCTCCCATACACAGTCCCCAGAGTCAAAATTTTTCAGAAGGCCTACAGGGCCAGTCTTCCAGGAGATTGGGGTGAGGAGGGGTCTGGGAGGTAGGCATGGCTTTGGACAATGACCAGGCAAGGGTTTGGGTCCCACTGGCTCTGGGACCCAGCCCAGCCTCCCTCTGTCCCCCTCATACACTGCTGTGTTGTGAGAGTCCCATCCGAGTGCTGGCGGCCCCACGGTGGAGGCCGCAGACCTGAGGAGAGAGGCTCAGTGGCCAGAAGGGAGGAAGGGGCAGGGCAGGAGGCTTGAGTCTCCCTGTTTCCTCTCTAAATGAACCTCACCCCTGCCTACCCCTATCTCTCCTCCGCATTCTGGAATCTTCCTCTAGTGCCATCCACACGGCGCATGGTCTCCAGAAGGCCGATGCCGCTGAAGTTTGCAGAGTCCGTGAGCTCTGGGGTTCCCACCAGGGTAGAGCAGGAACGCGCACACCCGCCCTCACAGGGGTGCCCAGGTGTTCACCCGGTTCTCACGGGCACCCACTCCTTCTCGCACACAGATGGTGTGTGCCCACCTGCACGGCACGAGGCACAGGCTGCGCAGGTGCACGGGCAGCTCACCTGTACAGATGTGCGGCTGCCCCGCAAGGACGCAGGAGCCGGGCAGGCCTGCGTTCACGGGCTTGCGGGGTGGGGGAGGCGCAGCTGTCTGCTCCCTCCATGCCAACGTGGCCCCAAACCCTGGGGTCAGGCTGGAAAAATGACTTTGCTGGCTGAAAGTGACAGAGGCTGGCTGCCAACACAGAGAAAGAGGAAGTTTTATGGCAGAAAATTGGATTTGAAATCAAACCAGGCCCCTGGGAAGAGGGCCGGTCAGAGACTGCAGCAGTCAGGATGGGCAGTGAGAGGAGAGGCCAGGAACTAGTCGGGGAGATAGTGCCCTCCTCACACCTCCCCAGGGAGCCAGGCCTGCTGTTTCACTGTTGGGGCCTGGCCGCAGCAAGGACTTAAAGATGCGTTTTTTGCAAACAGGAGTCCAAAGGCATGAGGTCAAGAGGTGGGAAACTGGCCAGGAGGAGGCCAATGAGGACAGAGAGCCGGAGTCACGGGGTCACGGGGTGGGCTTATCTGCATGGCGCAGGGGAACAGCAAGCCTCAGCAGTTGGGCTGGGGGGCAGGGGAAGGTTGAGTTCTCGCCTAATAGATTGATGAATAAATGAGTGATAGCTGTATCTAGTGTCGCCATACCTGCGTCACCCGTGGAGTCTCTGTGTTAAGGGGGGTAGGGGCTGGCACCCGGTGCTGAGAAGCCCAGTGCTGGCACCCCTCCCACATCCCCCCACCTCTCGTCCCTGGGCCCAAGCCCCCCTACCCCTCCCCAAGCCCACACTCCCCTTGACCCTGCTGGAAAACTGGCTGGATGTGGGGGGTGTTATCACAGCCAAACAATTAACTGGAATTGCACAAAGGGGAGGGAGGGGAGAGCTCTTGGCGAAGCTACGCTTGGCGTAGGGGAGATGGATGAACTTTCCCACTTCGCCGGCGCCACGGAGCTGACAGTAAATATCAGAGGTAATGATATTGACTTTAAGGTATTATGGCTCCAAATGTCACTTGTGCTCTCCTTCTCTTTCTCTCTCTTAAGGAAAAAAAAATACGGTCTCCCTGATTTGATTTACATTTTTCCTTCCTCAGCTCCCCTGTTCCTAAAGCAGGGAAGACGGGGACCGTCCTGCACCTTGTTCCCCGTGGGCACCCAGCACCACAGACCCTTGTGGAAAAGTCGGACTCATAGGGCTCCCCCGTCCTGTTTGTTCTGCGTGTCCCATGTAGGACAAGGAAGACAGGCCCCGAGCATCCTTTCTCTCCCTCCTCTCATGCCACCATAATCCAGGAATGCTCTGCAGCACCCTGAGAAGCCAGGCATCCAAGCCCCAGAGGCCAACAGCTCCTTCCCGCTGCCTCTCCCCACTCCCCATGTTCGTACCCAGACAGTGCTCTTTGCCCACCCCCCCACCCCCCGTCATTCTCCCCCCTCCTTTGATGGTGCTGCTTCCTTCCTGTCCACCTGCCCCATCCACTCCAGCTCTCAGGTCACACCTCCTCCAGGAAGTCCCCTGACTACCTAAGCCTCCTCTCCTTAACTTCCTCCTGCAAACACTCCCTCAGTACATCCTGTGACACCCCCCCCCAACTCAACTATGACACTCACCCCTAGAGCCTCCCAGGCTTTGTCCCCCACATCTTTCTCTAGAGGCAGATTAAAGCTTCTGAGATGTCAGACTCCCAGCTCTCCTACTCCTGGATCCTGCAGAGCTTAGCATGTTCACTGGGGGGCTTCAGGAAGTATCTGTTAAATGGGAAACCAGTAAGGAGGCACCCAGGAGAGCTCTGTGGGGACGGGGAGATGGGTGGAAGCAGGGAGAGGAAGAGGGAGGCCTCGGTTGGGGGCACCACATCCCTTGCAGCAGGGAGACCCCAGCAGCAGTGGGGGAGAAGAAGCTTGGCAGATGGGCAGGTCTGGGTTTCCAGGCCATGTGCCCCAGGACCCCAAGCTCCCTTTACCTTCTCCAAGCCCAGCCTCCTAGGCTTCCCCTGGGAATATCAGTACCCTCTTTGTGGCCTCCAACTCCATGGGAACCGAGCTTCAGGTCCCACTGAGCTAGAGAGGACCAGGCAGGAGTGTGGGGAGGATAAGATGGGGGTCAGGAGGATAGGATGGGGGTCAGGGTGGAAAAAAGGAGCAGGACTGATACTGTAAGACTCGTGTGGGGTTTTGAGCTGTGGGTGAAAGTCAGGAGCAGAGGGCCCGGGACAGAGCAGAGGGAACATCTTGGGTGTCAGGTGGAAGTCTTCATCACTGTGATAACAGCAAAGGCCTGGCCAGGCTGGTGCTCTGTGCTCTAAGCAGTGTTGTGGGTCCGCCCCACCACTGTTGCAGCCCAAGCCCTATTCTGTTGGGCCCCTCAAAGTCTGGTTTGGGGAGAACAGAGGCCATCCTCCCCAGCAGGGCCTTCACAGAGGCCAAGGACCAGAGACCATGGTAATAGATATTGGCCCACCTGAGACCTCTCCCTCTTGAACATTTCCAGTGACAGGGAACACGTGGCCTTTTCAGGTTCTGTTCCGTGATCAGATAGTTGTAAGGGTTAGAAAGTTTTTCCTTAGGCTGTGCTAAGGCCTACCTCCCTCTAAATTCCAACCCAAACCCCCATGTCATGATCCCACAAATCACTGTTAGGAGGGGGTCCTCATTCCTGATCACCCAACAGATTACCTGGACCCTGGGCAGAATTTTGCTATTATCCCTGTGGAGTGTCATTATTCAAGAGGTAATCTGGTGTCTGGCTATTGACTTAGTTTTAAATTGGCCTCTGTCCTTCAGGGACTGAGAGAGAATCCTCTCTCCTTGCTACATCTAGACCCCTCCCCAGCTCTTGGCTCCCAACCTCAGTCATAGGCGGAGGGGGACACACTCCTCCCTTCTAATGAGGGTGCCTGCCCTGTGGCAAGGGTCCGAGAGGGCTGGTCTAGAAGGACTCACCCTCCTCCTCCCAACCTAGGGGTGCTGAAGACCTCCTCCTCCCTTCCTGGGGCTACCTCCCTGCTCACGAACCGGCAGTGGCTGCCTATTGCCTTTACTGTTGAACCTTTGAGGCCCTTGGTTATTACAGCTCTTTCTCAGTCTTTAGGTGCCCAGTGCCTACCCCTTACCTCAGCATGATCGTCCCCTGCTCTCCCACCCCACCTCACCCCACCCCATTCCCCAGGAGTCTCCCCCCATCCCTGCCTTCCTTCTCCCCAGTCCTCCTCCTTCTTTAAGACCCCATAGGATTCTAACCCCCGAGGAGTCCAGGACTGACCGCCCCAGTCCCACCGACCTTCCCCCCTCTCATCTCCTCCAGCACCAGGGGTCTGACCCTCCTGCCTCTCAGGTCACTCCTGTGGTTCCTTCCGCCCCCACGCTCCCCACCCCTCAAGGCAGCAGAGGGCAGAGACCCTGCCTTCTATATGTCTTGTCTCCTGGCACCACTCAGGGGAACTACATAGAAATCTCTGTATTACTTGGGAATACTTTATGAGAGCCTCTGACACTTGTTCCACTTTGGCCAGCCTATTCTTCTGAATTCATTAGGTCCAACCAGAAATGATGGAGCATTAAGGTGTCAGGCAAATCTTCTCTGTGATGGGCAGATACCTGGGGCTGGGATATAGCATGTGCTGCTGAGGGCCGGCCTGAGAGAGATGGCACCTTCGACAGAAACCCCGGGTGGCCTGGGCGTTACAAGCTGGAACCTCCAGTTACTTTCTGGGCCCTTGGCCCTCCCCTCCGTATTCCCTCTCTCGTCCCCAGGTGTAGCCTGACACTCCAGGATGCATCCCGGCTCCCCAGAGCTGAGTGTGAGGCGCAGCTCTGCAAACCTAACCATCCCCAGTCCCCGGGAAACATGTGTACTGAAAGTAATGTGAAGATGGAGAACTTCATAGAACAAAGAAACCTCCAGTATCCGCTTCTTTCCAGAGTCTCCTCACCCAGAGGTGCAAAGTGTTCCTGGAGACACAAGACAGATCTGGTCCCCACCCTGCCAGTCCTTGAAGCAGACAGATGGACAGACATAGCAGATCCAGTGGAGCAGGGCAGAGAATGGGGAGGACCCTGAGCACAAGGCAGGGTCCTAAGTAGAGAGAAAAATGCATAACCACGAGAGGCCAAAATATTACTGTGCTTTCCATTATCCTCCCTCTAAGGTGGCCAGCAGCTGAGTTTCTGCTTCTACCAAGCAACTCTCTGGTACCACCTGCGGCCTGTCATCAGGTCCTAATTCTAAGCTCAAGTGTGCAAAGCACCCAGATCATCAATACTATTAAGATTCTGCCAAAAATAAGAGTTATAAGCCTGTAAGAGAGAGCCTGAGAAAAATCTATGGTATGAAAAAATGTTTGTACTTGTTTTCTTTTTAAATCTGTGCTGATTTTCTTTATGTGGATTTTGGATACCTGGAAAAATGTTTCCTCCTTTCCTATATCTTGTCTGTGTTCTGGTAGGTGATAAATTTCTGTACATGAAAATATTGCCTGGGTGGGAAGCTCCCTTCCTTTGTTGCGGGGCTGCTAATGGCTTTTTCGAAAGCACAAAGCATGCTCAGCATTTCCTAATCTCACCCACCCACCCCTCCATCCACCCCCACACACACCCCCAGCACACATCCAGGACCCTCTCCGAGGTCGGAGGCCCAGAGGCACCTGCGCCCAGTGGACATCTCTGCTCTGTAGCCCTCCCTCCAGCTGCTAGGATGGGGGCAGGGGGAGTCCCATTCTGTGGGAGGGGTGGTGGTGGTACCTAAGCCAGATATGGAGAGAAATGAATTTCAGAGAGAATCAGAGGAGAACACAGAGGAAGAAGGAGGAGTCTAGAGAAGACCTGCTGTGCACCCGGCTCTCTCCTGGGCTTCACCTCCTATACTTCTCCCCGGGGGCTGTGAGCAAATACCGTCTCTGTCATCCAGAGAAGGAAGCTGCCTGAACCATGCCTGAACCCTGGCCTGGTGTGTACAGAGGCAGAGATTTGTCAGAATGAGACAGGAGGGGGCCCTGGCAGCAGAGCCAGGGGAGTTTGGAGGGAGAAGCTCAGGACCAGGTGGGAGGCTCAAGGAACTCAGGAAGGATCAACATGGAAAGCAGGGTCCCAGGGGCTTATTCGGACCCCAGGGGACCCTCAGATCTGTCCAGGGAAAATCCACTCCAGGCTCCTGCGGCAGCCCTGGGGTCCTCCCGCTGTCCAGCAGGGCCGTCTGCACCGTGCTCCCCGGACCACACCCCAGCTCCTCATCCCAGAACCCCCACCATCAGCGGGGGTTCCCAGGGCCCTCCCTGTGAACCGAGAGTCCGTTGGGCCCCGGGCCCTGGGCTAATAGGACCCGCAGAATTGCCAACCCGGGATCAGGTGGGGCTGCCTCTCAGGCTTGGCCTTGACCTTCGGCTGGCTCCCGGGAGTGAAGCACAGGCAACCTTGACTTGATTAACATTTAAATGCCATTTGGTGTGAAGAGGAGGAGCAGCAGCCAGGCTGGAACAAACAAACCTCCGGGGTGGAGCTGGATGGGGCGTCTAGCAGAGGAGCCCCCGCAGCGGACACTAAATTAAAGGTCTTTGCTGGTCCCCCGAAGGTCCAGGTAGTCTTCTGTGCCCCTCAGGGCCCGGCTGTGCCTTGAGCCCGTTCCTCGCTTGGTCCAGACCGAGAGACGGCACCCATCCGGTGCACACGGGGACTTCATCATCCCTTGTCAGACCGCGAGGCCAGGTGGGGGTCTGACCCCTGGGCTCCTCTGATGCTTGGGCTTCTCCGGCCGCGTCGTGGCCTTCTTGCCCCCAGACACGGGGGGGTGTGAGGTCCACTCTCCGAAGGTCCCCTTGGCTTTCCCTCCACCTCTCCCTCTCGGGCAGGAGGAGGTCTCCCAGGCTGTCCTCAGCCCCTCCCAGCCACACACACACACACACACACACACACACACACACACACACACACACCCCTCCAGCAGGGGCTGCTGCGGGAGCGGCTCTAATGGGCCAGGCTGCGCCCCGGCTGGGCGCCTCCAAGGGGAGTCTCCATTGAGCCTGAGCTAAGGCTTTAAAAGCCACTTAAAATGTCCTTGATGAGCAGAGTGACCCCTCAGGAGGAAAAAAGGCTGGGATAGGGCAGGGAGCGGAGAGGAGCTGGAGGCGGGGCCAGCCTGCCTTACCCCAGACAGCACTGGCGTCTACCTGCCCGCAGGGCCCGGGCACCATTCGATGAGCCACACCTGAGGCAAGTAGGGGTGTGATTGTAAGTTAAGCAGGCTAATTTTTTAGCGCCCCCCACCCCCCCGCCCCACAGCTTGATTTGCATATCCAGAAGGAGTGCGGTCCTGGAAGTCATTAACACAAGAGTCTAAGTTATTTCAGTAAGGGCATTTCCCCAGACTTGTCAGCCCACGGAGCTTGGAGCTTCCGCCTGCTTCACTGAATGAGCGCAGGGTGGTAGGGCAGGTGCAGCAAGGTGAGGGGCTTGAGGGATTAGGGTCCTGAGGCCATAACTAAGGAACCCCATTTAGCAATTTCAGGTCAGGACATCTTTAACCCTCTCTATCTGAGGTTAGTTCTTGGTCGAACTCTGGTCCTTTGGTAGATAACGTTTGCTGAGCCAGATCCAGGGCAAGAATGTGACACTTGCAAAGATCAACACCCTTGTGGAAACGCAGATGTACCTGTACAAATGACAACTCACTGTTCTATATTAACAGCCTTTGCAAGCTGAATAGTTCAAGGCTTAATGTGTGCCCAACATTGCTGGGGACCCTGCGGGGGGCTGCTAATAATAACTAGAATTGAATGAGCACCTACAATGGGCCAAGCCTGTCCTAGGCCCTGTGTTATATAGCATGTGTCCTGGTCAGGCTTCAGCCCCCTGGAGGGAGGCCCTAACATTCTCATCCTGCAACAGCCCCAGGGAGACTGAGCAAGGGTAGGTGGTTTCTCCTAGTCACACGCATGAGGCTCCAAGGATCAGAGCTGAGATTCAACCCAGGCCCGTCTGCCTTCAAAGCCCAGGCAGGCCCACGGCGCCTCTGCCGCACTTACCCACAGACCTGCAGATGCCTGTCCAGAGCCCAGTTGTCAAACCAGCAGGGAACCTTCCCTCCTCTGGAAGGGCAGCATGATCATTAAGAGCATGGAGCTGGAGCAGGGCTGACTGCTTCCAGACAGGATCCACCCTCACCAGCCACATACTTTTGGGCAAGTGATGGCACATGCTGGGGCCTCAGTTTTCTCATCTGTGCAATGGGGATACTATCAGTAGTCCTGCTCTGCTTTTTCTGTGCTGGGCTTAGAGCAGGTCTGGCATGCAGTAAGCTCTCACTCACGGTGTTAGCCACATGCAACCATGCATGGGTTTCTCCACTTGATGGGCTCTGCAGAAGGCCTTGGGCCTAGACTCTGCTCAGTGGAGGCTGTTGACTATGCAGCCTATGCAGATACAACTGTATAGGCACCAGCATTGAGGTGAGGTCTCTGGCCCAGCAGTGGTGACGTGGCACGAGCCGAGAACCCACTGAGGCTCCGTCTGTGGGTCAGATGGTGAGGGCCCGATGGCAGTGGCTGGGGCCTGGGAAGGGGCATCGAGCACTCAGTGTGGAGCAAGCAGAAAAGGTAGCACCAATTTAAAAGGTAATAACTGAGCCATAGCTGCTCAGCCCCAGCCCCATGGGGCCACTGACCAGCCTTTCCCAGCACCCCGAGATCCCCTCACATGGGCCAAGATTTCAGGCCTTTTCATTTCTGGAATGAAGGGCAACATCCCTTCCCTCAACACATCTTTATTAAGCTCATAGCATGTGTCAGGCCACGGGGACCAGGTAAAGCACACCTGCGCCCTCCCAGAGCCCAAGGTCCACCAGACAACCGTGAGCTGACTCAGTACAGCCTGCAGGTACATAGGTCAGCAATTTGAAGGAGGGCCTGTGGCCCCTCGCCTCATGCCTGTAGAGCACCATTGAACCCGTGTCAGGCCAAGATTCATAGCCAGGTGGAAAGCACACTTGGGTTCAGGAGAGCACAGACAAGACAAGATAGCAGTGGGCGGGGGGCGGCCTCACCACAGCCCCCTCTGTCCTCACACATCCCGCTCCTGCCACACTGCACACACCCTCATGCTCTCTCTACCTCTGCCCTTGGGGTCCCTCCACCTGTAATGGCCTGACACCCTTCATCTGCACGCATGCTCCGCTCAGACCTTTGCATCTCTAGAAACCTTTGCTGCCACCCCCAGACCCTTCTCTAAGGCTCTCACTTGACTTCACACAAACCTCTGAGGTCCCCCTAAGTGCTTCAGGCTAAAAAGACATTGGCCCTAAAAGCACACGAAGTGATCTAGCCAGACAAACAGTAGGAGCACGGAGTAGGTGCAACAATGGGTACGAGATTGGCTGGAGGGTAGCTTGGGCCTAGGGTCCTGCAGGAGAAACAGCAGCAGGAGGGGAAGAGTAGAGGTGGGAGAGCCCATGGGGAAGTCATTCAAGGACAGCTTTGTTGAAGGCCAATCAAGCTGAGGCAGAGGCCGTGAGGGTACGGAGGAGAGGTGCAGGGCATGGACCCCCAGGCCAGACCCAGGGGTGAGTGCCTGGCAGGAGCAGGGGCCACTAGCGGAGACATCTAGGTCAGGGTTGGTGAGACCAAGGTCAGAAGAAGGCCTGGCTGGAAGCTTGGGTGAGTTGCAGAAGCCCCCTGCCCTGCAGGTTTCTCTTCTATGATAAGACCTGTCTGGACTATTCAGAGGATTTGGTGAGAATAGATGTGAAAGACACAGCGACTGCTGGACCACAGGGCCCCTCCCCTGGTGTGGGTCCCTTAGGACACTGGAGTCTGCTGTGGGCCTGGGGGGCCTGGCTTTGTCTCTGCCTCTCTATTTTCTCTCTGCACCTCTGTCCTTTCTAGAACCACCTTCTCTCATGTTTGAGCCTCTCTCAGCCTGTTCCACCCTCCCTCCCATCTGGTTCTCTTCCGCCATGTGGCCTCCCTTACCTGTTGTCACTCTCCTTTCAATTACTATAGCACAGAACAGAAGAATATTTTATTATTTGGTGTCTTTATTAAATCAAGTTTTATGATCCCTGTTTTTCATTTTTAAAGTGGATGAGTGCCACATTATATTTTCCTATTAAAAAGCAAAAACCAAATGGAATAGCTCTGATGGCCCCTATGTGGTTCTGTCCATTGGTCAATGCTCCTTGATAGAAAGTGAGAAGCTGGGTGTGCTCTCCTGGGCCACAGGGATGCCACTTGAAACGGAAAAGAAGAGGGTCTGAGCACACCCATAGCAACATTTCCAGAGAGGCCCTGGGGACCAGACCCCAGACTGGCTGGTGGAGACCAGGGCTGCAGCCAAGGCTCCGAATGGAGACTGCGAGGCTGTCAGAGGCCCCCTGCACCCTGTGCACAGAGCTCACACTGTAGCATCCCAGTAGGGGCCTTCGAGGTTCTAGCTGGTTTAGTCCCAAAGGGCAGTGGCACAAAGCAACAGGGAGGCTGGCCTTTGGCTCCTTCTTGGTCCCATCTAGGGAATAGGGCAGTGGGAGTAAGCGCAAGGCTCAGAAACCACCTCCACCAGGGAGCCTGCCTGGGCTGTCACCCATTCTGACCACAGCACTCTGTCTCTATCCCTCCAGCCCCGTTTTTAAAGTTTACAACTCATCACGTTACAGTATGCACACACAGGCACATGCACACATTCACTCTCCACACATGGTCATACACTATTAAACACAAATACACACTCAGAAACATCACAGGCACTCTTGGGTGCAACCCATCAGGCCATCCATGGAGATTCACCCTCCTGAATGTATTCTCCTGTCTCTGTGTATACTCACAGGCCTGTAGACACCAACAGTCAGGCACACGCTCACAGATCCAACTGTGCAACCCTTGTACACTCACACCTCCCATCCTCAAGCCGGCTCATGTTGTCCTTTTTTCCCAGATAGAGTCACATACACACTCGGCCATGCCGAGACACAAGTCAAGACTTTCCAGGCACGTACACATGTATGGGCACACACGCAGAAGCACACACATGCGCACATGCTCAACTGTTACATGCACCCAGAACCTGACTGTAACCAGTAGGTCCCCAAGTGCTTCTGCACTGTTGCTCCCAGGCCATCACCGGAGCAGGTTTCCTTCCCTGAACACCCTCCTGACACAAAACTTGAGAGCCCTAACCTCCACGTCTGCAGAGAAAAAGCTACTGCAAACCTAAAGGCTTCCTTCTGGAAACCCGTCTCCCCAGGGGCAGACGCCTTCCTGGGGCCTACCTGTTCCACAGCACAGCACCGCAAATTACCCGAGGGATCTGAACAGCAGGGTGGGCATTTAAAACCCTTGCAAACAGGTTGGTCAGAGCTCCCCTGAGGATAGAGAGAAGGTGTGGTGGGAAGACTGAGAGGGTCTTTCTCTCCTAGAGCCCCCAGTCCTGGGCCTTAGCTCACCTCACTACATACCCATCCCCACAAACTGCTCGCGGGCATCAGGTAGAGTCAGGGGCACTTTCTCATTCCAGAGCCTTCAGTTTTAGAACCTGGCCCACAGCAGACCAGGCATTTGCTGGAAGAATAGATACATTTTTACTCACCCATGGGACCCAGAGTGTCTGCAAGCTTCCATGTGTCTGTAGCCACTCAGGGGCCCATGGAAAAAACATCTTACTGGGGGTGGCCTGTGGTTCTCCCAGGCACTGCCCAGGTGAGGATGGAAACGTCAGGCCCTCGGCACACCCCCCGCCCAGCTTCACAGCCTGATGCATCCATTCCTTGCTCTGTGGTGCCCATTTCCCACCAGGTGGTGGGCCTGGAGGCCAGATGGCACCGGGGTGAGGATAGGCTTGTTCTCCTTGACTCTGTGTGCTCTGGGCTGAGCTAACCAGGCTCAGCCACCAGTCACCTAGGCTCAGGTTAGCTGGTTGGGACATGAGACAAGATAACTGTGCTTCCTCATGCACCTGCTGGGAAGGGAGAAGAGCTTTTGGTGCGCTGCCTGGAATGGAGTAGGTGCTCAACAAAGATCATTTGGTCCCCTAAGGTTCTAAGTACTAGGAAAAAACATTCCAACTCCACACCTGTGGTTCTGGCCTTCATGCTAAGGCCCAACCTCCACCACCATGTTACTCGGGGCTGTTTGACATTTCTTCCTCAAGTCTTAGCAGAGTAGACAGAAAGCAAACTCATCACCTCCTCCTCCTCCCCAAACCCCAACCAATGCCCTCCTGACATCCCTATTGCTGTCATGGCATCCCTGCCACCAAGGCTTCCGGTGCCCTTAGATAGTGACCAGTCCCTTCTGCATGTGGACTGGAGCCCCATTGGTCCTTCTCCCCGGTCCCATTGCTGCCAGCAGGCTCTGCTCCTCCAGGGAGAATGTCCCAGCTGGTTCTCCTGGCACCACACACCCAGGGGTGGCCTCGCCGCCACTGCCCCACTCACACCCTTCCCAGCATCTCAGATCCTTTCCCCAGAGCCAGGCTTCCTGCTCCTCTGCTGTCCCTTGGGGGATTTCTACTGTCCCTGCAAAACCAGATGTGCAATCAAAGTCACTGCAGCCTCCCAGCCTCCGGAGAAAGGGTCCTCTCTGCCCTAGTCTCGTACCCTCAGCTCCCGGCACAGGGCTCTACCAGCAGCGTGGTTCTGTGCCACGGCCTCATCTTTCCTGAATCCCCAGATGCCTCCCCTCAGCCTAAGTCCTGCACCTCCCTCAGGGAGCCTTTCCTGCCTGGGTCTCCACTCTCCACCCCACCCCAAAGTGGCAGATTTCGCCCTCTGAGCCAGTGCCCCGCCTGTCCCCACCTCTGATTGTCCCCCTCCTCCCCCGCCCCCCATTCCTGATTCTGACTTGAATTTGGTTGCTAAGAATGGCGAGGAAGGGCACAGTGACTAGGGAGCCAGGCCACCTGGGCTCCAGAGCAGATGCGTTTCTTTGTTTCTTTTCTGTAGACTAGGGAGGAGGTGACGTGGAGGGCAATTGGGGTAAGGTGGGTAAGCTCTGGGGACGGTCCTGGCAGGAGATGGACACACAGAACCAGTAGCCGTCACGGTCACCCTGCTCAGGGGCTGGCTTTGGTGTTCTTGCCCCGCCTGGCCTTCCCCAGATGGTGCAACACCTACACAGCCTGCCCTTGCAGGTACCAGGACGCTGGTGTCTCGTGTACCCGGACGGCTTAGAGGATAACAAGGTGTTTGAGACAGAATAGAGAAGGGTGCTGCCAGCATCACACTGCATATACCTTTTATTTATTTATAGAAATATTTTGTTTATTTATTTGAGACACAGAGAGAGAGCATAAGCTGGCAGGAGGGCAGGAGGAGAGGGAGAAGCAGACTCCCCGCTGAGCAGGGAGTCCTATGTTGGGCTCCATCCCAGAACCCTGGGATCATGACCTGAGCCAAAGGCAGACGCTTAACCAACTGAGCCCCCCAGGAGCCCTGATTACTAATTTATTTATTTGAATTTATTTTTGCCCAATGTGGAGCTTAAACTTGTGACCCGGAGATCAAGAGTCTCATGCTCTGCCAACTGAACCAGCCAGGCACCCCTACATGCACCCCATTAGAAAAAAACTGTGGCTGTGGCTGAGCATCTAGAACCTTGTACGTCCACAGTCTTTACTGTCCTGACTTTATCCACTGGCCACTCCTCTGGCCACCAGGAGCTTCACCTGAATGGTGAAATTATTCTTGAGAGTATTTTTTTCTGACACCAGCTCAATCTCAGGGCAAAACCAGCTCCTTCGTATGAAAGGTAACCCTTTTTGGTAACCAGTCGACTGTCATTGAGGACACAGGCGAGCAGTTGGAAACCTGGACAAGTTTGGGGCAGGTGGAGCAGTGCAGGGATCTCCTGGGCTGGGGGTGCAGGCAGGTGGAGAGGGGAGAGGCCCAGTTCCTTGGAGAGGAGGCTGCATGTACATAATGTGTATAAATGTATATAATAATCATTAGCAGCGATTCAGCTGTCTGCCGCTGGTTTGCAAGATAAATTGCATTAATCAACACGATGCCTTCAGAACTTTTGGCGAGCCGTTTCTTATGCTAATTGGGCCACTTAAAGTAGACTGTCATTGCACCAGGATCTCCGGCTGTCAAGACAATTACTGGCATATGCAAGCCCCTCCCTCCCAGCCCCCTTCCTCCCCCACCCTCACCTTTTCTTTTTTAAATATAATATTAATGAGAAGAGCTAGGCTAATTACCTGGCCAAAAATAAAACCTCGAAAGAAGAAGGGGGGAAATGGGTAAGGATGTGACCACAGGGAGATGCAGGTCACCTTCAAGGCAGACTGGAGAAGCCCTTTGGGTGGGGGCTCCCTGGAGGAGAAGGTAAGGACACCAAAGACTTCTGCCAAGAGTGGGGGACAGAGAGTCTGATTCTTCTTCCTTCCTCCCCTTGGTGACCCTCGGGGCTCAGGTCAGACACACCATGAACTTTGGGACTGAACTCCCAGAATCCTAAGATCTTGGGTGAGGGACCAGAACCAGACATTTCGAAACTTCTAGACTCTGAGACATAAACCAACACATGAAAGGCCATCTGATTTCAGCCTGTCTCCCTGAAAAGAGCAGCAAAATGATCCACTGCTCAAGCAAAGCCAAGTCTGTTGTCTGTCTCAGTAAGAGTGAGTGACCACCATCTTGGAGGTCTCAGTGATGTCTCAGGGCGGGGAGGTATTTAGAGGATTGCTGGGGGGGGTTGTCTGGCTGAAAGTGGGTCTTGTAACGTGGGGACCCGACTGGGATTGGACAGGGTTGTCAACATAAAACCAAAACTGGACAGTAAGTAAAATGGTTAAAACAGATTGATTCAGGGACCATTGCAATAGGAGAAAAGGGACCTTAGTATAAAGCTGGGCTCAGTTCCAAATACAGCATGGCCAAGTGAGGATTTAGAGCCAGGGAGCATGGCTGGGGCAGTGGATTCCTAAGAGGAGACATCAGGGATCAGGAGACCTTCTGGCAGAATGGACTTGATGGGAGTGAGAGTCTTGCTGCAGGCAGGCCTGGGTGATCAGATATCTCCTGGGGGGTGGGACATGAGGAATTTGATTGGGTATGAGGGTCATCAGGTATCCAGGTGAAGGATCCTCTGTAAACGCCTCCGCAGACAAAATTCTTGCTAAATGTGGGCAGTGAGGCCCCACAAGGACAGACACTGAGGTTGGCTAAGGTGTAGTCAAGGAGGCAGTCCTGGCTAGGATGCATATGTGATGGTTTGGAATTGGTGGACACAGCGAGGTGAGCGTGTTGAGCAGGTGAGGATGAGTGGCCAGACATTTGCAGGCAAGCAGGTATGCCTAGGTAAGTGACCAGAGGCCCCGAGAAGGTGAGCTAACATGGTTCAGAAATGCAGAAGTTCAGGAAGTTCCTGTACCAGACAATATGGTTACTTGCAACTTTGTCCTTCTGGGGTAAGAATCTCCAGGAATGGTTAAGTCACGGTCAATGTCACCCATCTGGCAGTGTGGCTGCAGGAAGTTTGTTCCCCATGTTCACATCCGTCCAGGGGAGCAGGGGCTTCTGCCCCTGTCCTGTGCCTGGCCTTATTTGCCAGTGGCCCTCATCCACTGGACTGGACGTTGAGTTCTTTCAGTTCTTGCTCCCAGCTCAGCCTCTGGCATGTCCCTCTCCCAAATTCCACTGCCACCACCTGACATCGGGGCCTCTCTGGGCCACCTTGCCCATGCATCTCCTTGCCTCATGGAGGATGCCAGAGTGGTTCTGGGAAAAACAAGTCCACTCACAGTGATGTGTACATACCCCTGTAGGACCGGTCCCCGTCACCTAGCCTCGACATCCAGGGCTGCCTCCACCAGGCCCCTACTTGTTCTCCCCACCCGCCTCCTCCTTCCTCCCTCCAGCTCTCTTGCGATGTGATCCCCGGGCAGCCATACCCCTCTCCCCTGTGCAGCCTCCCACCCTTCACTCCACACGCACCCGGTTTCCTGTCTCTGAGACTCCACACCTGCTGTCCCTCTGCCCAAATGCCCTTTCCAGTCCTGCGCTCCTGGCAAACTGATGTGTGTCCTTCAGGAGTCAATTGTACCAGCCGCCCTCAAGCAGGTCCTTGGTCACTTGCTGCTTTGCGGCCCTGATGGGCCTGGCCCAAGCCTCGGTTTGGCTTCAGATTCCCCGCCTGCATTATTCATTCACAGGCAGGGCCTGTCTTATTCCAGGTGCGTCCTCAGTGTTTACACAGTGGCTGGTCCATGTTTGTGGTCGAAACATGCTTGTGGAGTGGATGGGTACATCTTTGGATAAATGAGGAATTCCTCCTTAGGCCCCTACTGTGATCTCTCCTGCTTTAATATAAGCTATGTGTCCTCTGCTGTTTGCCTCCTTCCTCCGTAGACCGCCTGTAGAAAGGACCTGACTCCCGTAGGCAGCCCCATCTCCACAATGGCAGGCCACCTGGGCCCTCTGACCTTGACCTGGCTTCTTCACCACTTTGATCCTTCTCCTGTTAGATCCTACACATACTCATCCCCCTCCCCCCTCCCCCCACAAAGAAGGGACAGGATGGTCCCACTCCTTGATTCAGATTCAGGAAGGGAGGGCAAGGCTCATCTCAGGAAATCAAGCCTCACAGACTCCACTCGTCTCAAGTTTTCTGATTTGGTTTCCATGAAGCATATTACCTTTTTTTTTTTTTAAAGATTTTATTTATTTATCTGAGAGAGAGTGAGAGCCAGACAGAGATCACAGAGGGAGAGGAACGGGGAGAAGCAGACTCCCCACGGAGCAGGAAGCCGGACACTGACACCAGGCTCAATCCCACAGCCCTGAGACCATGACCTGGGCGGAAGGCAGCCACTTAACGGACTGAGCCCCCCAGGCACCCCGCGTATTACCTTTGACCATGCCTTGCAGTTCTTTCCTGCCCCTCGTAACCCCACAATGGCACGGCGCTCCTCTCCAGGGCTCTCTTCATGTGCCATGGACATAGCCTCACACCGGGTTATTTCCTTGCCATGCTGGCCGTGGGAGAGGTGGGCCTGTCAGCAAGGCAAGCCTGGAGGGGGTGGTTTTACCACAGTGCAGCTCCCAGCCCCAGCCCCAGCCCCACCCCACCCGGTTCTCCTCTGGGACAGTTACCCCGAGGCCTCCTGCAGCAGCCAGGCACCCCCAAGGGACCCCCAAGGGACCCCAGGGTGAGGGTGGGAGCGGGAAGGGACACCCTCCTTTCTTCCAGCAACGCAGGGAGGGGCTGGGCCTCACCCAGGGGTGTGACAGTAAAGCTTCCTTGAAGAAGAAAAGCGAAGGGAGGGGGAGAGAGGAAGGAAAGAAGAAAGGACAGGAGAAATGACCCTAGACTGTTTTGTCTGCTGAGAGACTTCCCAAAGGCCAAGGCCAGGAGCAAAGAATTTGCTCAGGACTTGGGAAGGCCTTCATTGATCCTGTGAGCTGCAGATGCCGGCAGGTGGGGAGGGGAAGACGTAGCCTGGGCCCCGTGACCCCGAGGCTGGGCTAGTGGGGAGCATGAGGGCAGACGACAGAGCCAGATGGGCCTGCCGTGGCCTGTGGCCCTCACGCTGGGAGGGTGCACCCCTGGTGAGCTCGAGCAGGACCTCAGTGGGGTGGGGGGGGAATAGAAGGCAGGATGGAGAGCAGCCAGGGTGAGCGGGCAGGAATCTGGCATGGGCCGATTTTTGACGATTTTCAGGGGGCTGGTCATGTGTGATCTCTTCTTTCAGTAGCTCAGGTGAAGGTGGCTGGTCCTGGTTAGCAGACAAGGCGAGTGCCTGAGAGGGGCAGATGGCAACAGACTTCCCTGCTCTCCCTGCACAGCTGTTCAGAGGAGGAGAGAAAGGGGAGCCAAAGGCAGAGGGAGATGGAGGCAGAGAAAGGAACTGGGGACCCAGGGCCGGGAGTCAGGCAGGCGGGATGGGCGGGAGGCCCAGAGGCCAGGCCGGGGCAGAAGGATCGCAGCCAACCTCTGGCACCCGTGCCCCAGCATGCCAGAAGTCAGCATCTCTCCTGGCCCCTGAGCCACCAGATTGGCCCCTGTGTGAGTGGGAGCATTAGAATCAGCTGGAAGAAGGGACAAAGGGACCCCTGGGGAGACCCCCACCTGGCCTGAACCCTGATCTGAGGGCCCAGAAACAATTCCTGCTGCCATCCTGCAGGCCAGAGGCCTCAGCAAACAGGCCAGACTCTGCTCCCTGCCCTCCTTCTCCCTCCTGTCTGCCCCCAGGCCCCACTAGGTCCTCTACCCCCACCCCACCCCACCCCACCCTGCACCCATGGCCCCTCACCCCTGATCCTCGGTGGCACGGGTCTGTTGGCTCTTCACACTTCTTTGTTGAACGTCCTCTCCTAGGGGAGCCGGGGAGCCCGGGCTGGGGTAGGACAGGTGTAGGGCTGAGGAGCCCGGGACTGGTGCTCAGGTGAGAGTGAGGATGGGCAGGGCCAGGGAGAAACCTCCTGCAGAGGGTAGGCAGCTGCCTGGGTCCTTTTTTTGGCGGCGGGGAGGGCCGCCTTGAGGTGGAGGGGGAAGGGAGATTTGCTCCAGGACTCTTTCCAGGATAAAAGCGAGTAGTCAGGCACAGCGAGGCTGGCGCAGGGAGGGGAGGCGCTCGTAAACCCCTTATTAATAAATGAATAATTGGCATCGCGGCCCCCTGATTGATGAGCACAGCAGCGCATCAGCATCTTCCATGTGAGGCCAGGGATAAATCTTCTCTGCGTGGCCGCTGTCACCAGCCCACTTGGCCAGGAAGGGCGGGGTGGCAGGGAGACTTGGAGAGTCTGGTACATACCCTAGGATTTTGGGGGCTCCCCCTTCTCTTCCCTGGATGCCTCAGAGCCTGCAGTTCTCTGTGCAGCCGCCCACATTGGGCAGACAGCTTGGACAGCCCCTGAGATCTCCTTCGAAGCCTTGTGCTGCAATTGGGAACCTCTTCCTCAGGCTTCACCCCACCTTGTGGAACCCCTCCATCTCCACCCCACCTCGTGGAACCCCACCATCTCTCACCCCCCACCACCACCACTCCCATTCCATCCTCACAGCTCAGGCCAGGTGCTGCCTTTGTCAAGTCCATCTGTCTCCCCAGGGCTGCTGTAATAAGGACTCACTGGGTGGGGTCCTGGGGCCCTTCCCCAGCCCACCCCAAGGCTGCTCTGCCCCTGACAGCCATCCCAGCCTTCCTGAAACTCCTCACTCTGGCCCCCTCCACCCTACCCCACCTCATGCCCACCCCAGGGCCTTTGCACAAGTAGCTCTCATTGCACCAAGGGCCCTCCCCCCTTCCCCAGCCCCCCTGGCTCCCTGAGCACGTGTCACATTCTCAGAGATGCCTTCTCCCACTGCCCTAACTTAACTGGGTAACCCCTGCACACACACCGTTTTCTCTGTCTCCTCCTCTGCAAGCCTTTCACAGCCTGTCATCCTTCATACACAGTTTGCTTGGCTCAGTGACGTCCACCCCCAGTCCTGGACTGAACAGTCCATCAGGGCAGGGCCATCCATACCTGGCACACAGCAAGTGCTCACTGAAACTCTGTCACATGGTGACTATAGCTAGTCAGTCCCAGGATGCCAGTTATGAAACTGGCAGCTCTGGCACCCCTGTTTTTCACTCTAGGTTCATCCACCTGCTCCCTAAGGGCCCAGAGCCCTGTCTTCCCTGGGCCTCCTACAGAGGTGCTTTCCTCCTGACTTACTGAGTTCTGAGCATGTCACCTCCCGAGGGCTGTGCACTCAGAAGGGAGCCTGAGGGAGGGGGCTCGTGACTCATCTGAGAGGGTGACGTGGTAATGGTGCCATATCAGGCCCCGGGCGGGCCCGCTGCAGAAGGTGGGCACTGCTCTGGACTGGAGGGGAGCCCCTCATTCCCCACCAGACACAGGAGGTGACAGTGGGACATCCCCGCCCTGCACCCCAGAGATGGCCTCCAGGGTAGGCCAGGAGGACAGGCACAGCGTGTCTCAACCCGGGAAGGCACCATTTGGAGTAATCAGTTTTTTAATTACTAGTAATTAAATGTGTGTAACCTGCCCAGCTGCCACTCTAGGAACTGGGACAGAACTCCTGGGGGTGCAGCGGTCAGGCACATGCTGGGAGTGGCAGAGACCATCTTCAACCACCGTGGTGCTTAGGAAGATACCTGATGGGTCCCCAGATGCCAGAGAGGTGCAGGGAGCCTCAGGGTGGAGTATCTGCATTTGTCTCAGGGGTCCCTGGCCTCCTTAGGGCCTCTTCCCATTTATCCTTCAGCCTGGAGCGGGTGCTTGCAGGGGACAGGATGGGGGGGGGGGGCCACCATGCAGTTTCCTCCTTCTTAGCTTCCCAGAACCAGCCTTTCACAGGAGAGTCCTCCGAGAGATTTCCCGCAGGCCACCTCTCCACAGAGCAAAAAGTCCTTTCCTCCTTTAAACATCCGTGGAGCCTCTGCAAGGCACTGGCTGCTGTGACCACTCCTCAGGAGAGCCCATACCCCCCCTACCTTGCTGCCCCCCACCAGGTTCCCAGAGAGACTGGCTGTGGCGGGCCCTGCAGGTCAAACCCTTTTCTCCGTCCTTGGCTCCCTGGCGTCTCACTCCTCTTGCTTTCTCTGTCCCTCTCTCCCTTGACTTCATCTCTCTCCTGCTCCCCCTCCTTGTCTCCCCTTGAGGATCCTTTGTTGAACAATTAAAATAAGTGAAAAGCCACCTCCTCGTTTCCTTGCAGTTCCCATTTGGGGAAGGGGCACCACCAGCCCTGGGACTCCAACCCAGGCCAGAGACAGACACACCCAGGGGCTCCCGAGGGGGCTCGCGCTTCCTGGCTCCCCTCCACCCTCTCGCTTCACTTCTCCCCTTCTCAGTGTCCTATGTCCTCTCCACATGGGATTGTGTAGACTCTGGACAAACAAGAAGAGGTTCCTTCCTAGTGGGTTGTGCACACTGATGGAATCAGGGAGGACACACTCCCATCTCAGTGGCTTCAGAAAGAGAGAAGCGACTCCTGTGTACATCCCTGGGGATGAAATGGCCCCTTCAGCTGGGCCATGGGTATGAGTCCCCTCCTTTCCCTCCAGCCACATGTCCCTCATCTGTCAAGCGGGAACAGTGACAGCTTCTGTCTTCAAGTTCACGAGTGGCTGCATGCCTCTGAAAGCCCTTTGCAGGTGGATAACACGGGGTTAGTGCACGGATAACACGACACAGACTATAGAAAGCCGTGAGGATGCAGAGGGTGACAGTGGCTCCTGTTAACTCCAAGGGAGAGAACTCTCATGCCTCATACTAGAAGCTCTCCTGGCCTGGCCTCTGCAAGGATGGGTTTGTCCCATGTCCCACTGTAGTTCCTCCGCTGCGGAGAGAATAGTGCCACCCTTCTGTATCTGCCGGACAATGGATAGCCCACCACTGGGTCTAAAAACACAGCCCCCCAGGATTCACTGTGGTCCCCATTACCTCTCTGTCCCCTCGCCCCTTGCCTCTGCCCCATAGCACCCCAGAGCTCAGCCACAGCCTGCCAGGTCTCTGGGGAGTCATTTGTCCTCTCCCCCAGGAGCTGCTTACAGGGTGTAGTCCTACAACCTGTCCCAACACCCCCTCCCAGGGTCCCTGTAAGGGCATACAAGGTAGGAAATGTGCTCCCCAATGATCTAGCTTTCACCTAGCACTTACTCTGAGTGCCCATCCCTTCTGGGCACCACCCTGCTGTTGCAGGACTCAGCCCTTCTAGAAGATTCAAGAATAAACCATATGGAGCAGGTGGTGGCTAAACAGTGTGGGCCCAACACACAGTCACAGGCAGTGGGTGGTCAGAAAAGAAGCACAAAGGGGGTGGGGGGGGAAATGGACTGATGCTAGGGAGAACTGATGGGCTTCCTGGAGAAGGAGGGTCTTAGACTGAAGTCTTTGAAGAATGGGTAGGAGCTTGGCTGGGGAGACACCATTCTTATCAAAGGGAGCAGCCTGGGTAAAGGAGGGATAGAGGGACACGCCACGGTGAGGGCAGCCTGCCAGGAGTGAAGGATGGAGTATGGGGAGCAGTGAGGCTGGATGGGGTCTTCTTCCACACAGGTACCCACCAGCCTGTCTGCACACATAATCCTGGAAAGCCAGGGTCTGCAGGGCCTGGAGTGTGGGCCGTCCCCTGGTGGTCATGGCAGGGAGGAAGATGCCATGTGCAGACTGGCTGCCCTGTGTACATGCACAAGCGCCCAGCAGTTCCTCCCTGACCCCCCATATACACCTTGGCTCCCTACCCACCGAGGGCAGGGGTAGGCCTAGAGGCTGAACACAAAGCCAGCCTGAAAACCCACAGCTCAGGCCCTTAGGCTGCACCTGGGCGCCATCTGGTGGTGGGATGGAGCACCGCGCGCTCTGAGGTGTCCGGCTTCTTGGAGCCTTTGGGATGTCACATCCAGAAGTGACATCCCTGGTCCTCATAACACGCAGAATCATCGATGGCCGGTCACGACACAAGGGCCCCAACCCAAATGCACACAGGGCCTCACAGCAAAGCTCCAGCAGTTACACGGGGACGCAAACACAGCCATTTCCATTCACACTTCTTTTCACCTCTTTGTAACGCAGCGCAGATGTAGCAGTTCACGTCTTATCTGTGCCTCCACTTGCTTTTGGTCTGTCGGAAGCACACCGTCCATTTTCTCCTGTGGTCATACTGCATGGTTTCAAGCTCACACTCCAGCTGGTGCTCACGTGGTCTCAGGACCTCCTCCTTGGATGTGAGAACTAGGCTGGCTCCACAGGCCTGTGCGTGCTCACGTGACACACATATGCCCTGGGGACCACATGGGGGCAGGATCCTGGAGCCCATCATATGATCCATCACATTACAACCCAAGGGACTTCCTACTAAGAATGGTAAAATTGGTCAAATTAAACACACTCTCTTGCATTGGTTTTGTCCCGTGAGGCTCACAACACATCTTTACATACACTGGCTGGAACATTAGCTCTTACCCCACCCCCGCCCTCACCCCGGATTTCCCAGATGAAGGCACTGAAGTTCAGAGAGGTTAACCGCCCAGCTCCCGAGACCAGGAGCTGGCTGCAGGGACTCCAGCCTCCCCCACCTCTGGACTCTGAGAACAGAGGCCCAAGGATACTGTTTCCAGTTTGAGATTCGGGGTGGGCAGAGGGCAGAGAAATAAGTGCACAGTGAGAGGCAGCAAAGGTGCTCACTCCTTCTGCTCTGGGCTGCCTCCCAGAGACAGCCTCAACCCTGAAAGGCAAGGACACTTCCCCATGGAGGCTAAGACAATAGCAAGCAAAAATGTGGGGTCAGTTATTCTTTGAGAGGTGAAGGCTGCTCCTGGAGCCAGTCAGGGGGCTGGCCCTTGTGCTCTCCATGCTAAAGCTACTCAGAGAAGGTTGCTGTGTTTGAGGGGTCCCAAGAACGGCTGGCAGGAAACACGAGGATTCGAGAAGAGGTAGAGAGGTTGCCCTCTGCCCCTGTATTTGTGTCTGGGTGTGTGCACGCAGTGTCGAAATTCCTGTATGCATGCAAAATGGTCACAGCCTTCTCAGGATTAAATAAGGAGGGATGGCTCTAGGGGGCCAGGTAGAGGGAGCTGGAGGAGAAAAAATGTCCCTCTATCCTCTGAGTCTGGGACACACACACACACACACACACACACACACACGTATGCTGAGCCCCCCCCCCCCCCGCCCCAGACAATGGAGTCTGCAGACACGCATGTATAGGTAGACGACAAACAAAGAGAGTGTGTGCATCCTGGCAGAGAGACCTAGATCAATCAGAGAGGTGTGGGATTAATCAGGGCAGACTGCCTGCCAGAGGATGTCTTGATCCTCATGGCCTCAGGAATCCATTAGAGAAACAAGGAAACAAGTGCCTGCTGTGAGGCAAGCGTTGCTGGCAGCTTCGTGTGAGTATCTCATTTAACACTCATAACAACTCTGACTCATGGGAGTTACCACTTCCCTTTCTATGGATGAGGAAACTGAGGCTCAGCAAAATCAAGTAACCTGTTGAAGGTCACACAGCCATTAAGTGGCAGAGCTGTGATGGAAACCTTAGCCTTTCTGGCTCCCTGAAGCACTTTCTGTCATCATCAGACAATCCTAGGCTGAAGGAACCTAAATGTTTGTTGGGTAGAACTGAGCATGTGCACAGGTGGAGGGCCCTAGCATCTGCAGGAGCTCACTTCCCCACAGGACAGGTCGCCTGGGCCCTTGTTGGGGTGGAGATGCTCCTGTCACATGCTGACTTCTGGAGCTAGGTGAAAACCGTGCACCCTCAACCCACTGCTTTCCAGCCCTTTGGAGACAGTGTGATGTCCCCACCCCTGCTCTAACCTCCTCCCATAAAGTAGCTTCCAGACAACCCCCTAAAATGTGAGTCCAAAAGGATATTCTTATCCCGTGTCTGAGAAAACCTCTGCCCAAGGATCTCTATCCTGCAGGCCCTGGTGTAAAAAGTAGGGGGTGGGAACAGGGGACACTTATCGCTGGGGTTCATTCTCAGGCCTGTGGGGCTGGGGGACAGGAGAGGACATTTAACTTGGGAATATTTGTTGAATGGATACATGAATGAATGAGCCAGTGAATGAATGAATGATCAGCCACAAGACCACTCCCTGCTGAATCCTTTTCCTGCTCTGAGGCTGGCCCTCAGTTCTTCCCTGGGACCCCTCACCCCATGGAGCACAGCCCAGCGCCCCGTGAGAAAGGCTGGTGTGCTATATCTGGGGCCCCACGATCTCTGTCACCCTCTCTGGTGCTGAGCCCAGCCCAGCTGGCAGAGGCAGAAGCCCAAGAGCTCAGAGAGCTGTAAACCAGCTTCCCCCTCCAAGCAGATGCCGCATTTGTGAGGTCAGAATGGGTGCCCCAGCCGGGGATGTTGATTGTGTCACCTGAGCCTGGGGTTTGTAGGAAATATGCGAGGGGGGGGGCGGGGGCATGGAGTGGCTGCATCTCAGAAGCTCAGCACAGACCTTCCCCCCTCAGCCTTCTCAATTCCTTGCTTGCTGCCCTGTGTTCGTTCACTGACATGAGCATAACTGTGTGTCCGCACAAAATACACGCTGGGAAGGAGACATCCAGGCCCTTGCCCGCACATGACTGTGTACACGGGCACACATGTGTCCCTGTGTCCAGTTGCGAGGACCCTCACAGCCAAGCTCAGATGAGCACTCTCCCCAGGCCCAGCAGACATAGAGAAGGGATCCATGTAGGGGACAAACACTCCCCCTCCCCACACTGAGGTAGAGGCTTGGCGGCAGGGTAAAATTTATCATCATTATCCTAATATCATCTCCAGGCTCGACAGTGGCAGCAGCTAAAGAAAATACCAAGGCTTAACTTGGGGCACGTGGGAGAGAGAGGCAGAAGATAGGAAATATGATTTATGATGGAAATCAGTGCAATCATAATACTCTGTGCTTGTACAATTGGACTGAGCCTTCTGTGCCCACAGGCCCACTCCAGCCCTGCCTGTCAGAGGATGGTGGGACTGGGGGCCTGGCACCAGGGTGAGTGGATGGGCCCAGATGATGGGACACTGCCTATCTCCTTTCCTAGCCTTCCTTGAAGGAGTGGAGGTGAGGGACATTGTTCAAAGAGGAAGATGGAAGGAAGCAAATGAACCTATGTCAGGGCAGGTCTGGGGCACTATTGCCCAGTTGGCTTATTCTGCTCACAGCACTGCCCTACAAAGATAGATCATTCCAGCACACCTGGGTGGCTCAGTGGTTGAGCATCTGACTTTGGCTTAGGTCATGATCCCCAGGTCCTGGGACCGAGTCCCGGCAGGGAGCCTGCTTCTCCCTCTGCCTATGTCTCTCCCTCTCTCTGTGTGTCTCTCATGAATAAATAAATAGAATCTTAAAATAAAGAAGATCATTCTATCTTACATTTCCAAGTCTGTGACACTGGGGCACAGAGAGGTTAAGTGACTGAGTTAAGGTCACTCAGCTAGTCTCAGCAGAGCCAGTTGTGCTCTTCCCACGCTGTCACATGGCCTGGTGTAGGTGTTGAAGGGCCGCAGGGTGCTGCCCATTCCATGTGGTATGAGCAGCGGGGAGAAGGCTCCACCTCACTCAAAACATTCTCCCTACAGCCTTGCCCATCTGGCATCCAGAATTCCACCTTTAGAGATATCCCTTTGAGGTAAGCCATAACCTATTCAGTTTATAAAATGCGGTGGTGGTGGTGACGGTGACAGTGATGGTCATGGTGACGATGGTGGTGATAGTCATGGTGATGGTTTTTCAGATGGGCTTGTCATTAACGTAGGGCAGGGGGGCAGGGTAAAATACAGACCGGCTGTATTAGAGATAAACTTATTTCCACTTCACAACTTTCTAGAAGCAACTGAACCAAAAATTCTGCACCATGGCCTGGGAGACTGCGAGTGGGTGGAGCAATCTGTCTTTTTTCCTGGTAGATGCAGACAAGAGCATGATTCTGTCTCTGAGTGGGAATCCCTGCACTCTGTGCCGAGCTATTTATGCCAAAGATGGGGGTGGGGATGATGATTCCCTGGGGTTGATGATTGCCTGGCCTGGGGGAGTAAAGCAGCAGTCACAGAGGACACCTCCAGACCCTTGTGTCCTCTGGTAACCAGGCAGGGTTTAAGCCAAAGGGGGCATGAAAGGATGAGTGAGGGGACGAGTGAAATGCCTCCTTGAGGAGCAGATCTCCGGGGCAGGAGGGAATGGAGTTAGAGCCCCATGAAGATGGCCTGGAAGGAGAGGCAAGTGTCTAGGGAACAGAGGCAGCCAGGGGAGGTAGGGCTCAACCCCGGGAAGCTCTGAGGCCAGGACGGTGCCGGAAGGGCCCTCAGCCAGGCTCGGACCGTGGTAGGATCCCGAGCAGGGCCGCGGGGCTCCCCGGCTCTCCCCGACCCCGACCCCGTCTGGCCGCGCACCTGGGCCTCTCCGCACCTGGGCCTCCGCCCCGGAGGCAGGGGACGGAGGCGAGGCTCGGAGCCAGAGGGACACAGGGAGAGAGGGCGTCTGCGGCCGGCCCCCCGGGGGCCAGAGGGGTGCCGGGGGCGGCCAGGCCATGGGGTGCGGGGGTGCGGGGGTGCGGGGGCCGAGACAATGAGATGGAGAGAAATGAAGCGGACCGGCCGGATGCCTGGGGTCGCGGGGCCAGCCTGCGGGGCGGCCGGGCTGCCGGGGTGACAGCTCTGGCATTTCGAAGGGCACCCGGGGGCCAGCGCCTGCCTTGACGAGACCTGGGGAGCTCGATAGACTTTCCAAACCTAATTAGTGTTTAATGGTCTGGAGAGACGCCGCCTCCGCCGTCACCGGCCGCACCATGCCGTCCGGCTTCAGATTCTTAATTAACCTTTAAGGAGATGGTCGGCTGGTGGCCGCCTGGGAGGCCGCTGCGTCCCCAGGGGCTGCCCGCGCCAGGCCCACGGGCCTCCGGGGACACCGTCCCACCCAGCGTCCGAGGGGGACTCCAGCCACCCCCCTTTGAAGCCAGCTTTGAAAATGCTCCACTGCACTCATTCCCAACGAGGTGTGGCCCACTGAGACCACCGGGGTCGTGATGGGAGGAGGAAGGAAAGGGAAAGAGAAACGTGACCATCGTTAGCCGCAGCCGTGAGGGGGTCGGGCAGGGACACCTGCACTGAGCGAGGCCTCTGGGGTCGGGGGGGGGCGGGGACCCCAATGCAGTGGCAGGTGTGAGTGGCCACCAGACCCCGAGGAGGAGGTGTGCTTTAGCCTTTGGGCAGGGGGAGTCCCAAAAGGGTTCCAAGTGGTTTGTGGTTCAGAGGTGTCCTGCTTCCTGCAGAGAATGTGGAACGAGGCAGGATGAGGGGACAATCCAGACAGAGAGGATGGTAGTGCCCAGGATAGGGTGGGATTCCAACCTGAGGGACCAGAAGGCACTGGAGGGTGTGAGTGTGGCCATTGGTGGTGGCAGTGACATTCCTAAGGCCAGACAACCTAAAGAGGGAGTCAGGCTTTGGGCTGGAGGTCATGCCTGCCTGTGGGACAGCCAGGGGATGAGCTGAGGATGAGCAAGAGGATCCAGAATGTGACAGGAAAATAGGATAGGGATGTGGTGGGAGGTTTAGAATTGTCTCCAAAAAAAAAAAAAAAAAAAAAAAAACAAAAACAAAGAATTGCCTCCAGCAGAGGGCAAGGTGAAGAGATGGGATGGATAAAGTCTCTGATGGGAGAGGGAAAGGGGAGGGGACCAGTGGCAGGTGGAAGAACCCGGATGTTGAATTAGGAAGAGAAGCGGGAGTTGCAATGGAGACAGGCTGGGAGGGGGTGTCTCTCAGGGGAGTGGTTCTGGCACCAGCATGGAGAGCCAAACCCATGCACTTCAGGACCCACTTCACATACCCCCTCCCTACACACACCCCACCCCACACAACACATACATCACACACCTTATGTACACACCACCGTCAGCCCCACACACTGCATACACCTAAGTGCACACACTCACATACAAGCCCCCTTGTACCTGCAGCACATGGACCGCACACTCCCAGTCACCTGCTCCCTCACACATCCACATTCTTGCACACCCATTCACTTATCCACCCCCATCATGTTCTCCAGCCCTTACACACACAGCATCACACTCACACCTAAGCCTGACACACTCATTGGCAGTGCCTGTGACCCAGAGACCCTGGCGTGTTCAGGGAGGAGGGCCATGATCGATGCTTATTAATGAAGCTGCCCCAGAGATGGCTAATTGATGGCGGTGTGCGGCTGTTGTCTGGAATTTAACCTGATTCATCATTTAGCCTGTTGGAGGCTGGAGAGCTGTGTTAATTAATGCCAGGAAAACAGACTTGGATGAGCTGGCGGTGCAGCCTCGTATTAGAAAACGGAGAGCAAGGGGCAGAGGAAGGGAGGGGGAGAAAGAGAGAGGGGGAGAAAGGGAGAGAGGGAGAGAGAATGATTAAATCTAAAGCTCAGAGACAAAACAAATTCCAAAAAGCAAATGTCGGTGCCATTTCTAGGATGACTCAGGCTTGTGCTTGGTCGGCATCATCAGGCTGTGGTGTGGGGATTAAGAGCAATTTCCTCTACATTTGTCATTTACTTGGTGTGGGCTTTGTTTTCTCCTTTAACTTATCTGGGGACTAACTCTCCAGGCCTGGGACTGAGCCCTGTGAGACAGAGAGGAGGGGGTCCCAGGTCATGAGAGGGTGGTGGGGAAAACAGGACTCCTCTCCTGGTCATAGAGGGGACTCAGCCTGGCAACATGGTCCACAGTCCCAAAGCAACCTCATGGGGGCAGGGTGGGTGGGATGGGAGGACTCTCACCACCAGACTCAGGGAAATACAGACAGGAAAGTGGGCCTTGGGTATCACTGTCCAACCTCCAGAGCTAGGGTGCTCACTCCCCTTCTCAGTCCCATCCACTCAGCTCAGAGTCTAAATCAGGAAGGCGGTGGTCCTGCTGAGGGCTGGGAGAGATTGGATCCAGCCAGAGAGAGCCCCATGAGGCCTGGAGCTCCACAGCCAAGGGCCCTAGTCAGGTGTGAGCTCCCAGGGGAAGGGAGGGCGGTGAGCATGTTTTGGTGGAAGAAGCCAATTCTTGGGTCTGCAGAGCTGAGGACAGCCTTGGAAGACGGCCTTGGCTTGCCTGGTGGAACTCTGGTACCAGAGGAGATGAGGAGAAAAAGGAGGCGGGTCAGGGCTGGAGACACATCCTCTGTAATCGCTACAACTGGCCAGTTTAGATTTAGGACACCCCCGCAGGAGGGAGCCACCACCACCACCACTGTAGTGTGGGAGCAAATCCTGAAGAGCCCGGGAAGGGAGTTCCCTGTGAATGGGTGGTTGGTGCCCACAGAGTATGGGCCCATGTGGCTGGCCATTTAGAGACTCGGTTATTCTGTGGTACTGAGGGACACTAGGTGTGGTGCACGGCTAGGGGCCAGGAATGGGACCCTTCTGCAGCCTGAGTGTGAGCTTCTGGAAGGAAAGGCCATGTCGTTGAGGTTGGCTATGCCATTCTCGTGCCGGAGAACAGGGGCTGGCACACAGAGGTCTACAATAAGCACTGGATGATTGGATGGCTGGATGGCTGGATGAAAGGACAAACTTAGTGGCCCATCAAAGCCCTAGGCTCCAGGGACGCCTGGCTGGCTCAGTTGAACAGCTTTAGACTCTTGATATTGGGGTTGGGAGTTCGAGCCCCACATTGGATGTGGAGATCCCTGAAAAATGTTTTAAAGAAAAATAAGTAAGAAAGCAATAAACTCAACTACTGGTAGGCCAGGCAGAGAGAACAGAGCTGTAGCAGGTGGAGGAGAGACTTTAGAGTGGAAGGCAAGGTCGGAGACCAAGTACCTGAGCTCAGAGTGTTGATGCCTTTGGGGAGCAGGGTCTCCTGTCTGGTTACCCTGCCCCCCGCCCCACACCAGTCTCAGCTCTTCCTCAGAGGCTATCCAATTTTTTCAGTTCAGTAGAGTCCAAGAGAGAGCCCAGAGGGTAGGAAGTGGGAAAGAACAGAAATCAAATGTTAGGCAAGCCCTCAAAAATGATGGAAGTACCCACTAAGAGAGGAGAAGGGGAGAGGAAGGGAAGAGGAAAGGAGAGAGAAGACAGCTGTTGCTCATTTATTGGGCACTTACTGAATGCGGGGCACTGTGTGGAGAGCTTCACCTGAGCTATCATATCATATCAATCCCGCCACACTATGAAGGAGGATAGGTGGTCAAATAACCCCCCTTCCCCATCTAGTCTGAGCTAGCTAGTAGATGGCTAGGACTGGAAACCAGACCTCCCAACTAAATCAGGGCTTGTTTCATCCAGAATTATCTATCCACTGCTGTTTAAAAAAAAAACAACCCCCCCCCCCCCCCCCCCCCCGCCAACTCTGAAGAGGGTTAGCAACCCAGCCTGGCCGCGCCGGCTAATAAGCTTGGTTTCCACAGCAGCAGATCTTAATTAGGACTGGAAGGGTCCTCCCACCCTTGCCAGGCGGCCCCTGCGCGTTGGTGGGAGCAGGTGAGCTGGCCATGGGGCTCGGGAACAAAGAGACAGGCTGCCCTCCCTCCGGTGGGGTGTGCACTGAGGAGCCCGACTGGTGGGGGGGGGGGGGGGGCGTGTTAGCCCGGCTGCTCTATTCCATCTCCAGGATTTCTCACCGATCTCCCCCTGGATCTGTCCCGTCCACCTTACCTGCCACAGCCCCAGCCCGAGCAGCATCTACCGCACGCACGGAGGGCCCGACCCCGACCCCACTGCCCTGGCGGGGGGAGCAAGGGAAATCGGGACCGCAGACGGGGCGCCCCCTCCCTCCTGGAAGCCAGCACTAGGGACCTCGGGTGGACCCCCGCCCGGCGGTGGGGGCGGGCACCCCTCCTTTGTTCGTGCCGGCTCCCCCACCCACCCCCGCCCGGCCTGGGAGGGGAAAGCGTTCGGTCAACTTGGGTTGCCGCGGCTCGCCGAGGCCGGGAGGGAAGGGGCGGGGCGGGGCGGCCCAGGCAGCCCCACCAATAGGCTCCCTCCGTGCCTCCGCGCCGCGCCGGCAGAGCCGCCTGTTGCATAGCAACTGCCCGGGGCCTGCGGCGGGGCCCGGACCACGGAGGCTGCGCGGCCGCCGGGGGGGCTGCGGGACCGAGGCTCGGGCCCCACCCGCTCCCGCCCGTGCACGCGGCGCCGCCCCCCGCCGCCCCCCGCCGCCCCCCACTTCGCCTGCTGGGACCGGGCCGTGTTCTCCCGCGCGCCCCCTCCGCCGGGGCTGGGGCTCAGGGACCGTCTGGATCCAAGCGTTCAAGCCAAACAGGGAAGTTTTACTTGAATCCGTCGAGTCCATCCTATGCACAAGCCCTGGACCCCCCTGTGTTCCCACACACGGACAGGGGACCCAGGACCTGACAACCCTGGCCGGTCTGGTCAGAACGTTCACCTGGTTTCTCAGGCATCCCTGGCCAGCCCCCACCTCCCTGAGCACACTGCCGCAGACCCACTGTCTGAACTTGGCTAGGGGCTGGAGACTCACAGGGGGGGCCACTGCCCCCCGCACGGGCTCAGCCCCTCCTGGGGCCACCCGGGTCCCCCCGACTCTGCCCGACTGCCGGTGCACCCCACAACCCCGTGATTTTCCTACACTCTCTGGCACCCTGCCGTCACCCTGTTCCTCAGCTCACCCAGGCCTTCTGCCCCGGGATGCCCAGCCCCGGTCCACACCCCACCCACCCCGTGAGTTGGCTCATCTGGCTCGTTTGCTTCAGAGAGGACTGGAGGACATAAGCCACCTCATGTGATCAGCGTGAGGTCTGGAGCTTGGGAAGGACAGGACAACGGTCGCCGGCCACCACCACTGGTGCCTCCCAGTCCCTGTCCAGGCACATGACTGTAGCCTATGCGGGTCCATACATTCTCCCGTCCTGACAAAGCCAACAGGCCCGGTCCTTAAAGGTTGGCAGGTGTCTGTGCTGCTTCTCATCTGCCCTTCATCCCCTGAAGGACCACTTTTGACAGCAGCAGACCAAAGTGAGCCCAGAGGCGATGGCTTGAAAAGTGACAAGTGTGGCTGCGTGGACCCAATCACCAAAGTCTCCCTGAGGGGGGTGCCACAGGGGTTTAGGACTCTACTCTTTAGACAGGTATGGGAGCAGGTGAGGGTGACGGTAAAGAAGGGGGTCCCTGTAACCAGCACAGAGACAGGGTGAGGCAGCTCTGGGGGGACCTGGAGGTCACCTCGGATACCATGCCAGGGGATGGGCCAAGGGCCTCGGCCGGCAGCTGGCCCCACACAGGGGCTGCTCCTAGCTGTGAGTTCTAAATGAGAAGAGGGGTGAAGAGCCGACGGGGCCTACATGCTGGTTTGTGTCCTGACCCAACAAGCATCAGATGGCCTCCTCGGAGCGGGGAGTGGGAGCAGAACCAGATTTATTAAAAAATCTTATCTGGAGGGTTTGCATTTCAATGGGCTGTGGATTTGCATATTTTAACAATAACCCTGGGTTCTCCTGTCTGGTCTGTGCTCACTGGCTGTCTCTCTAAATGAGGATCGAGGATAGGGGCTTCGACAAACCCTTCTGATCCAAAGGTACCACAACCCCACTTTGCTGGCGGGGTTGCTGTCCCCGGGAGCATGGCTGAGGCAAGAGGGAACGAGGCCAGAGAGGGGGCGTGTGTGGGGTTCTGGATGTATGGCAGGAAAATAAAAAGGGTGTGAGCCTTCCCTCACAAAGAATTGACAGACATCTGGCCTGGCCAGGGTGCGCCTCGGAGGCTGGATGGAGGTCAGAGGTCTCCAGTGAAGGCAGATTGCCCTCTACACTAACTGTGGGGGTGTCCTTAAGTCTGAACTTCATGGCGACAACAGAAGGGGATTCCTTGAATTTCTGATCCCTCTCTGTGGAAGGAACCATATGTGATTTATTAAGGAGATAATTAAAATATTCATATATTTACAACAAGCTACAAATAATGTCCACTACTTCCGCCATTCCCCTGCAATCCCTTCTCACGGGGGGAATGTGGAAGCCATGGGGCGGAGGTTGATTCTTTTATTCCAGGGTTCCTGAAAACTTACTATGCCCAGTCCTGGGAATCCATCAGGACATGTAATTCAGAATCTGCCTTCCTGGGGCTTTAAACAAATCATTTCTCCTTTAATTCATTGTGAGTCACTATTGGCTAAGTGCTGCAAAGGCGAAGTGCTGGTGGAGGGCAGAGTCGCTGGGGAGCCCCCTGCCTAGGTCCCCATGATCTCATGTGAAGAGTCCTCTTCTCTGTCCAGATTAGATGGCCGCCTCCCACCAACTGCCCATTCCGTGCACATCCTGGGCCACAAGCAAAGGTGGTCAGCCCTCCAGGCCAGCCAGCAGTGGCCTGGGTGCAGGTTAGTGTAGGGTTGGGTCAGGCCTACTCACCAGTGGTACCCCCAGCTGGCAGCACTGGTTGGCCAACAGAGGCCATGTCTTATCAAGAGCAAGCCTCTTGCCCCTGTCCTGCATGTCCTGGCAGGACATTTACAATACCCTTTAGGGTTGAGTGTCCACTGTGGGCTGGGGCAGGGGGTGGCCCCCGAGTAGAAGTGAAGCCTGGCTTGACTTCCAAGGGCACACCCTAGGCTAGGTGGCAACATGTCAGTGGGTGGTGAGGCTCAAGGCGCTGCTCCCCTGCACCCAGGTGGTAGGTGGGGCTTAGGGTACCCGTGACGATCTCCATGCCTGAGGGGACTCTCTCTTCCTCCTTAGCCTTGCTCAATCTGTCTTGCATTTGTCTCCTCTGGCTGGCTCAAGGCACCCTCCAGGCACAAGTCACAAAAAACAAACTGTGTAATTTTGGTGATTCTGCATAGGAGCTAAATGTTCTGATATTTGCATTTAAAACTGGCGTCACACAAAATAAAGATGAATGGTAGGATCTGTGCTAATAATTTAAAATTTATATTTCTTTTTACTTAAAACAACGTCAAACAGCAAATAAAAAATACCGTGACAAGCCAAGAAAGAGAGAGACGGTGGAAGAAAGGAAAAGCTTTATATTTTAGTGCTTTAACGATGCTTTTTTCCTTGCTTTTTGAACAAGGAGCTCTGCAAAATTATATCTCTTTTCCCAGAGCAGTAATGCTGCTGGGTTGGGGCACAGATATCCCAGTGGGCCCTAGCCTGCAGGGTCTGCTGCTTCACTGTTTCCACGACCATTATGTGTGCTGGGTTGGGGGTGGTGGTGGTGCAGACAACATAAAAGCTGAGCTCTTTGGGGGGATGAGAACAAACAGTGGGGACTGATGAGGAATAGGAGCCAGGCTCTTCACAAGCATGGGAGGCGGTGGGAAGGGACGGAGATAAGAGCTGCTTTTCAGTGAACAAGACAAGAGAAGAAGAGGCATTGCCACACTCTGCCATGGCTTGGGGAGAGGTGAGCCCCTCCAGTGAGCAGGGGAGCTGGGTACCACCAGGCGCTCACACATCACAAAGGGGCTGGAGGTTTGAACTGAGGTTTGAACACCTACCCTGGAATTACATTTGGGGACTCAGCCGCTGGGTGGAGAGCACCCTGGCCATCTCTGTAGGCCACCACAGTAATCTCTGTCACCCCAACCATCCTCTGCCCACCCTGGCATTATGCGGGGCATCGGTCCAGGCCTTCCAAGGCATTTCTGGGTCATGGACTGGAAAGTAACCTGGAGGGTGACGTTTACAGAGAGGCTACTGTGCAGAAGGAACTGTACTAGTTTCCTCCTTGATCTTGCTTATTCCCAGTCTCCAGCTGAAATCAATTCTTTTAAGATGTCTGTAATGTCACACAAGTACTACTCAAACATGCACGTGCACACACACACACACATAGTCCAGTGGAACTTAGTCCTGAGTTAGGGTCTAGGGGGTCCATGTGTAGGAAACTGGGGTTCTTGCTCTTGCTTGAGAAACAAGTGCCTCTCTCTGTCTGTCACACACGCGTGCGCGCGCATACACATACACACACACACACACACACACGAGAAGAGAGACAGAGAGCTCACAAAGTAATACAAGGCCATGTGTGACCAAAGGAGCCAAGACATAACCAGGGAAGTCTTATTGAAAGAGGAGGAAGTCTCAGTGAAGAAGAGGAGTGTTTGGGTGGCCAGTGAGGGGTGACAGAGAACTTTCCGGACCCTTTTGTTTTTTTTTTTTTTAAGATTTTATTTATTTATTTGAGAGGGAGAAGCAGACTCACTGCTGAGTGGAGAACCCAGTGCAGGGCTTGATCCCAGCACCCTGAGATCGTGACCTGAGCCAAAGGCAGATGCTTAACTGACAGCCACCCAGGCGCCCCTGGGTCCTTTTATTTCTGAGACAGCTCTGGGTCAGCTACACCGGGGCCTGGTGTGAAGCAGAGGGCTCAAGGCCCTGAGAAGGCAAGTGGTGGAGGGCCCTGAGGATCCCAGTGATGTAGGGGCTGTCCCAAGTGAAGCAGGGGCAAGTCCACTCATGGATGTCCCTAGGGTTCTGGCCAGCACTGGCTTCAGCAGCGAGGGACGACAGGGCTCAGCCCCTGCCCCCAAACCTCCATGTCGGCTCTCAGGAAGGTGTAAGTGCAGCAGAGGGGAAGCTGGGGGAGGCCAGTCCCTTCCTGGTCTGGTGGCAAAACGCATCAGGACCTAATGACCCAGGGGCCACCTCCGCAGGTGGCCCTGTTCTGGTGGGGTGCTCGTGCCAGCCTCAGGGAGCCCCTTGTGGGGTGGGAAAGAGGACACAGACAGAATAATGGCCCTCACACAGGAGCCAGCCCAGGAGCCCCATCCAGGTTGCACGCGGGAGGACAGGCAGGGAAAGGCGGACTTGGGACCTGGGTTAATCAGGCCCATCTTCCCAGACAGGGGAGGGAGGCCTCTGTACCCTGGCCGCAGGGGACGGCAGAGACCTGTGGGCACCTGTGGGAAGTAGCTGAGAAAGGGAGAACCCACCTGGGAAGCTTTCGACTGGAAAGGAGTCGGGGAGCCAAGAAAGAGCCAGGCCCGCCTGTCTGTCAATCTGTCTGCCTGCTTGCTGGCCACAGACCTCTCTTTCCGCAAGGAGCCACGTTGGACAGACAGGTGAAGCCTTTGGACTGGCTCAATCATCGTATTTATTCTAATTGTATCGTAATCGTCCCCAAGGAGCCTGGTTCAAATGAGCTTGACATTATTAAAATTTTAATGCCCAGTTTTCATAGCTGAATGAATATTTAAAGGGTATGTCCCAGCTTAAGTTATGATGATGAAGAAATTAATGGAATGTCTTGTTTAATGCATGGATATGTGTTGATGCAAAAAGTGGCGGAGATGGGGAGGAGGAGGGGAGGCGGGACAGGCAGAAAAAGCCACCCCGCCATACTCTGCTGCAGTGGGGACAGGGAGGACCCCCAAAAGCCCAGGGCCAGGACCCCTCGCTCCCCCTGACAGGACCCCAAGCTGGAAGCAGAAACACAGTCAGAAGAGTCAGTGATGTCCCTGAAGGACTGACCCCCGATGGCTTCGGGGTACGTTCAGGGAGCTCTGCTGGACCCGGGGAGGCAGTCCTGAGTCGCCAACACCCCCATCCCTGAAGCACAACCCATAAAGGGACACAGATGACACCTCAGAAAGAGAATCAGCAAAGAGGGCACCGGCACCCCAGCCAGGTCCTCCTGGAAAGATAATACAGTGACTGATGGGGATGGCTGGGCAGAAGGTGACAGAGAGAGGAAAGCCACCAAGAAGTAGGCCCCAGTGTCCTTGAAGCAGGCTGTTCACCTGTAAGGGACAGCTTGGGGCCGGGTGGCAGGCACCTCCCTGAGGCTGTGGCCAGGGTCTGAGGGTGCAACGTTAGAAGAAGGATGAGATGGCAGTGCCCCACCCACCATCCTACCCCTCACCCTTCCTCACCACCACTGCCTCTGCAGCCTGGCGCAGCCCCGTCTCCCCAAGACAGGCTCCCTCAGTCCACTCCCCCTCCTCGGGGCAGAAGCAGGCCTTGGTGAGGCTGCACAGGGCTGGAGTCTGGAACAGGAAGAGAGAGACACAGGCCTGGGGAGAAGATCTCCCTCCGGGCCCGAGGCATCTGTACAGAGCCTGCTCCAGCTGAGGAATCTTCCCAACTGAGCCTGACACTTTATTTCTGCTGAGAATTAAGAAAGCATCGGGCCGTATTTTATCTCTCCATCAAGACTGGCACCTCTTCGACAGCCCCGCAAAGGCTGTCTGGATGCTGACCATCCCTAGATCCTAATGAAACATGAAAAATGACCCCAGGAGCCACAGGTCCCTGGGAACCAGTTCAGTTCCGGTGCACCGGTCTGTTTGGAGCACCCTGTGGGTGCTGAGCCAGTGGCTGAGGGTAGGCGGGAAGCTGGGTGAGCCCCTGGATCCCTGCTGCTAGGAAGCCCACAGTCAAATTGGAGCCTAGCACCGAGTCATGGTGGGGGTCAGGGAAGGGTAGGGGACTGGAAATTAGGCCTAAGTCCGTGAGCCTGGGGCAGAAGATTCTCGAATGTCCATGTTCCAAGGACAGGGGCTGCTGGGGGTGAGGGGCCCCCTGAGGTGGAAGGCTCCTGCCCAGGCAGATTCCATTTGCCTTGTTTAATTTACTTTGTGTAAGTTAGGGGTGTTCCAGGAAGGAGGGACATTCTAGAAAAGGGTTGGATCCTGAGTCCCAAAAAGCACTGGACGGGAAACCAGGAGTGCCCTTCCCTCATAGCCAGAAGCCTGCTCGGCCTTCTGTGCCCTTTGCTCAGGAGCTGCAAAGGAGGCTGTTTATGGGGGAGGGAGGGATTCAGGACCCCCCTCCCAAGTGAAGCCAGGAACTTCATTATGTCCTTCTTCCTTCTCCCTGTGACTGGAGCTTTCTGTAACACCAGTCTCCTCTCTGGCAGAGCTTACATACAAAGTAGCTTTTTCTCCCCAACTCCATAAGGCGTGTCAAGTGGGGACCTTGTGCGGACAACGACACTCCGACCCCATCTTAGGGGCCTGGCCCCAGGAGTCCTGTCTTGTCCCCCGCAGGCCACCTGTGTCTCATTTCCTCTGCTCCGCGCCCTGCCTCCTGCCTCCCCGTCCTTCCTCGTGGAAGCTCTGCCCTTCCCCTGGCCTTGTCTTCACCTTGCTGAGTCACGGGCACCCACGCTCCCCCACCCACTTGTCTTGACGCAGCCACAACTCACTTCGAATCCTAGACCAGAAGGCCCGAGGAAGCTTGTAACTGGCTAGTCCAGCCTCCGCACATCAGAGAAACCGGCAACAAGGAGTCACTTGCTACAGGATGGAAGCCCAGGGAGAGCCCTGGCTCACTCCGGCTCCTGGGCCCACCTTGGCGTGGGGTGGCTCCCTCAGCTTCTCGTCTATGAAATGGGGGTGCCTGTCCTGCCCCGTCTGCCTGTCAGGGTTTGTTTGTATGAGAAATGAAAATGCAGTAAGGGATAAGAGAGGTACTTGACAGGTGAAAGCGCTGGAAAAGACATAAAGTAGGATTTCATTTGCGTGATTCCTTCCATTTTTATTGTCTGAAATATCTTGGGGCCTCGGGGCTGGAGAGCCCACCCGGTGGCCTCCCTGCGAGCTTTAAAGACTAGCGCGGAGCTGCGATTCTTGGAGTTCAGAGACCCCTAGTGGCCTGATCCAGGCACTGACGTGGATCCCAGAGAGAGAGAGAGAGAGAGAGAGAGAGAGAGAGAGAGAGAGAGATGGGCCTCCGGGAGACGTGAGGGGTCAGCCGGGTCCTGTGTCCTCCTGGCCCCTAGATACCACGGGAGACAGTAGCTGCACCCACTCCACCTACCCCCCGAGGGGACAGCCCGCTGCAGTCAGGAGCCACTGCCCTGAGCCCAGCCCCAAGTAGGAGCTGGGTGGCCAGAGCCTCAGCACCCCTGGGACCCACAGCTCACATCTGCGAGATGGCACAGGGTGGCCAGAGACCAACTCCTTTGGGCAAAGCCAACTGTCTCCGGCGAACCAGGGCTGCCAGAGATGCGCTGTGAGGACACCTCAGATTCTAATGTCACAGGCGAGCCAGAGCTGCTCAAAGCTGAGAGGGGGACACCGCTGAGTCTCCAATCCGGAGAAACCCTCCTGAAACTTCGGGGTCCCTGGGGACTGCATAGGCCACGGGAGACGGGTGGGGCTTTGGCGACAATGGGCACACTTGCAGCTGCGTGGGGGGCAGCGGTGGTGTGGGGGTGTCCATGTGAGTGGGTGTGGCCTGTGTGCCTCTGTACCCATGATCACCTGTGTACCTTGGGGTGTGGTGTGTGCCCCTCAGCCCCAGGCCTGCTCTGACACCATCCCCTGTGCTCTGTTGCAGATGAACCGGCCGATCCAGGTGAAGCCAGCGGACAGCGAGAGCCGAGGAGGTAGTAGCTGCCTGCGCCAGCCCCCTTCACGTGAGGGCTCACTTGTCTCTGCCCCCCTCCCCCGCCCCGCCCCCCCTTCCTCCCCCTGATGCAGCGACTCCCTGCCTTCACCTCCCGGCCCTAGGGACCCCATGGCTGGGAGTTGGGGCAGGGCTCTGGAGCCGGGGGTGGCTGGTGTGGGCAGAGAATGAAGGGACGGGAGGAGGTGACTGGGGCCTGCCAGACGGTGGTTTTCCTTCCTTCCTGTAAGTAAACAAGTAGCCTGTCCGAGGGTACTCTTCTGCTTCCTTTAGGAAACCCAAAGGATGTGCTCCCCTCCCTGTCGCCAAGGAACCCCCCCTCCCCCATGATGGAGCATGAGCCGAAGCCTGGGTGCCAGGCTGGGAGCGAGGGAGTGGATTGCGGCCCTTTCCTGGGAAGGGTCAAGCCAGAGTGGGCAAATCTGAGAAGGGCTGCCGTGGGGGCTTGGGACTGCTGAGGTCGAGATCCTGGAGGTAGATTGGAGCCAGCAGGGAGATGTCTGGAAGGGGACAGAGTAGGAGGGCACAGCCACACCCCACAAGCACAGAGCCCTGCTCCAAGAGGAAGGCTCTGTCCCCTCCACCAGGGGAGACCGGCTCCTGGCTCCCGTTGCCAAGCACCTCCATCCTGGGTTCTGGGCCTGGACAAGTCACCCCTCTCTCAGCCTAGACAGGCACTGAGCAATTTCTCTCTCCCCATCCTCCCTCCCTCCAAAAGGTGTTCTAGGAAGTTAAGAGCAAAAAGCAAAATAGGCAAATGCTACTTGCAAATTCAGAGTCAAAGCCCTTGTCCTGAGAGAACTGTAGCATGGCCACAGGTGGCCTGCCTGCCCCAGAGACCTGTGGTCCCTCTAGCTCAGGCTGCTGCCCTCTGGGCCCTAGCAGGACCCTGACCTGGGCACAAGGCTTCTAGGCCCTAGGGCCCTCCTGACTTGGAGCTCAAATCCCACCTTCCCCCAGAGCCCAGTTGGTATCTGGGTGCTGCCCAGAGGGGCCGCATGGCTCAGGGCACTGACATACCTCCCTATGGCTTACTGAGAGCTTCCCACCCTGAGGACCCTGAGAGCAGAGGTGGGTCAGCTGAGAGGTAGAAATGGTTCAGGTGTAAAGGGTCCAGGCAGGAAAGCCCACCTGGTTCATGCTGTTTGCTCCTTCCCCTTTCCTGGCTGTCCAGTTAACACCCAGCTCTAGGCATCCTCGCCCTGGTGGCGAGGGGAGGACTGTCCCACCTCATGCAGGACTTCTTGGTGGCATATGGCGGAGCCAGGGGCCTCCCCTAGAGAGTGTCTCCAGGAGGCAGGCCCAGCAGGCCCTGGGCCCTGGGTCCCCCCATCATGCAGTGACTCACCTGCAGCACCCCTTTCATGTCGCAGGGCCAGAATGCAGGGAAGAGCCCCTATCCCTGGCGGGGAGAAAGCTCTGGTGTACAGGAGGGTAGCTAGAACAGTAAGCAGCACCCGAACCCAGAGAAGGGGGCCCCTGAAGTGGAGGCAGCCAGAAACCTTGGAGGAGGTGGTACCTGAATTGGCCTGGAAGGAGGGCAGTTTCCACACCTAGAGAAGAAGCCGGGGTGGCATGAAGAAGGCCCCGCAGAGGGGGGCCCCTGCCGGGGCGTAGGGGGCCCATCAGGTGCGGAGAAGACAACTCAGAGTCCAGCCAGTTTTCTCCGGGACCGGAGTGGGGTGTCAGAAACACCGTGCCCTGTGAGGCCACACGGAGCTCAAATGCAAACCCTTTTCTCCTTCACTTGCCTTGGAGGCGAGAGCTCTCTGACTCCAAGCTGCTAACCTCATCTCCTTTCTCCCATATATCTCCTGCCGCTGACACTTGCCCCAAACCAGATTAATCAGCTCTTTTATTCTTCCTGCAGTGGAAAGGGGGGGGGGGGAGAGCCAAACCTAAACATCTATCTATTAATTGCATATTCAATATTAAACAGTGAGATGATCCTGAGTCAGCACTATCACCAAGCTATTTAAAAAAAAAAAAAAAGGAAAGAAAGTCAGTTTAAAATAATTTAATATCCATTAAATACTTATTCTGGTGGGAAGAGGATGGAGAAGAGGTGAACGTTAGCAGAGATGGAAGAAATGGGAACAGAGAAAGGTATGGAAGACGACTACTGAGGGAAGAAGAGCATGGTCTCAGGTGAGGGAGGCAGGGCTCTTGGACCAACCCGTGAGACATGAGACACCACAGCTGGCGGAGGTCAAAGAAGAGAGCTCGCTGTGGCCTGGAGCAGGCAGGGAGGGCTTCCTAGAAGAGGTCTGGTGTAGACCTGGAGGGAAACAGTGAGGACACAAAGTGAAAATGGGGCTCTGCACACAAGGCCCAAGGGTTGGGCTTGTCTCCATCAGAGGAGGAGCCACTGATCCTGTTGGGGGGACCAAGCAGTGACAGGGCATCCCTGCTGTAATGTGCCTGCTCAGGAAGAGAGGAGCTAGCCCCTGCTACCACCACCAAGAGCCTGGGCTCCAGTTGGGTAGGGAAGGAGCCATCTCTCTGCTAGGAGGATCCAGTTTACCCCACAGAGCTCACTGGAACAAGCTATATCTAAACTGAGTCACCCTCAAATAAGCAAACCAATTCATTAGCTAGAGAAATGAGGCAGGCTGGGGGCAGAGAAGAGCCTGGTGGAGGGCACCCCCACCTGCCCTGGCCATCCCAGAGGCAAAGACCCTCCCTAGGGCATGCACCTACCCCATGAACTGGTTCATGGTCAGCATCTGAATTGGGTTCCATGGCTGCAGGGGCCCCTCAGCCTCTGAGTTTCACTCTCAGTGTCTAGATGGGTGCCCACACTGTGCTGCCTTGTAGCCTAACCTCCTCCTCATCCTCCCTAGTCTCAGCCCAGGGGAGTACTACAGCCAGAAGACAGGACAACCTGCCACCCCCCGCCCCCACTAGGGGCAAATGAGGTTCCCATATCCAGGCATGGGTGCTCCTTTCTGGGGCTCAGGCCCCGAGAGCCCTGCCCTTAGTCAGCAAACCAGCTTGGGGCACCCCTGGGCTGAATTGGAAGAGGCTGGGGCTGGGGAGTGTGCCCACCACTCTCAAAGGGCCCAAGGAAAGGGAAGAAGTGGCTGAGGTCTGGGCTGGGTATGGCAGACATTGACCTCATCCTACCCCACCACTGCCAGACACACACACCTCATCACCAGAAACCACCCCTACCTCTTCTCAGTAACCATCGATAGGTCAGAAGATTTAGCTTAAGATTTAGGATGAGGCCCCCAAGAGCTAAACATGCTATGTTTGGAGGAACCCTGGAACACAGTTGCACACTTGCACCCCCACAACACCCTCCAACATGCCGTACACCCACACTGACAAGGTACCCACAGACCCAACACGCTTCTGGAAAGGTGGAAAACAAACATCCCTCACCAGGGACAAGTGCCTGGAGTGTCGGGCACAGACCCAGGCCACCTGATTTTATCTCATCAACATGAATGACAAAAAAAAAACAGCAACACGGAGGGGGCTGATGAGCTGGAGAGGTTACAAATTGAAATGACTCGGGAGACAGACCCAGGAAAGAAGGGATTCAGGGCTACCAGGGGCTCCTCATCCCTCGGAAGGGGGCAGATGTGGCACTGGGGAGCCTCTCCACAGGGAATGTGAGCAAGGCTGGAAATAATCTTTTAGGGTTTACCACCATAGCCCTCACGCTCCTGTAGGACCTAGAAACCAAACACACACACACACACACACACACACACACACACACACACACTCCAGAGGACCCCTGCTTGACTGGAATGTGTGAGGTCACAGCTAGGGAAGACCTCACAGCCCATGATGGGGACTGCTAAGGGTCTCCTGAGTCTCCACCCTGGCCCATTCAGGGAGGCCTGAGGAGGCCCACAGAAGACAGGCCTGGGGGGAGCCTGCCGGAGGCCCGGTGATGGTGGAGGGTGGACACCCCAGGCAGGAGGGCTAAGCTCCCTGCTCCAAGGTCCTCTTGTTCTGCCACTGGCTACAGGGCCTGGGGGGAGGCTCGGGAGAGATACTGGGGGTGGCCTTGAGCTCCTGCCGTGAAGGGAGCCCTGGAGGGGTCACGGCAGTCAGCCACCATCTAGGGAAGCTTCTAGAGAGTGAAGGAGCTTCATTCATCATCCCCCTGCCAAGTCCTTCCAAATCGCCTAAGTTGAAGGAGCCTTGTCCCTGTCCAGACCTGGGAGCCCATGTCTGTCTGTCTCCCTCCGGTCTCTGTCTGTCTGGGGAGGGAGGTGTCGCGGAGAGGAGCTGGGCAGGGCCGGGAGGCAGCGAGGGCTGGGGCAGGTGCCACAGCCTGGAGCCGCCCCGCGCCCAGCCCGCCCGAGCAGGTGCGGGCCACCAGCCAGGCGGTGGACCTGCGGCCCGGCCCGGCGCTGCTCCCCGTCCGTTCGGCATCTTCAGGGCCCACGCCCCCCTCGCCCCCCTCGCCCCCCTCGCCCCCCTCGCCGGCCGCACTCTGTGGCAGCGGAGTCCCGCCGGGCTGGCTAATGAGGTTGGACACGATGCATGCGAATGCGGCTCCAAGGCCCTCCCCGAGGCCACGTTCCCCACCATAAAACCGGGCTGATTCGGTCCTCCCAGCCCCTCCACCATCTGGAGCCCCATCGGTTCCTGCGGCTTTTTAAATCCTATTAAGTTCCTCATTTCTCCTCCGAGCATTATTTTATTTCTAAACAGACACAGACAACGAACGTGCTAGGGGAGGCTAGGGAGCCGAGCTGAGGGGTGCGGGCAGCTCCCTGCTGCCTCCGGGTCCTGGGGCCCCAGGAGCCCCGTGGCCACACTCTGGACCTCCCCGGGGTTGGGTGCCTCCCTTCCAGACCTTTCTAGCCATTCAGTCCCATACTCTAGGTTGGCAATTTAGCGAGCGTTTAGAGGAAATAGATGTGCAGGCTGGTCCCGCTGTATGAAAATTCAATAGAAGTTTCAATTTTCTGAATCTTAGATGGCAACGAATGTCTCCCTGACGCCAGCTTCTGGATAATCAGAAAACCCTCAGGATTCTGTTGGGAACCCTTGGCCCAGGCGGGATGGGATGCACAGAAAACTAAAGCTAGGGGTGTGGGGGGCACCAAGAATGGAAGATTAATCTGAAATTATACCAAGACAGTAGGAAACAAGGTTGAAAAAAAGAAACCTATTGTTTTAGACAGCCTCTGACTGGAGATGCGGTACAGTGGGGAGGGGTGGGGGGTGAGGAACGTGTGAGGAAAAGCTTATATAGACCAGTAGCACTGCCTGTGGGGACCTCCTGGGTGAGGCTCCCATGGGGGTGGGGTAGGGTGGGCAGAGACCCAGGCCAAAGAACAGCCTCGCCTGTGCAGCTGTGTCCCAATGCGCAAGTCCCTCCTTGTCTGGCCCCATCTCTCCTCTTTGGGGCATCAGGAACACCCCCCCACCCAGGTATAACATATCCAGAACTCTGTTTTCGGGCTCCTACCTGAGAGACCCCAGAATGAGCCAAGCTAACCCCAGCCCAGTACAGAGGGTGAGATCCTGGGCTGAGAAGAGGCCCAGTGACCCAGACCCCAAAGCAGACCCCTAAAGAAAAGGGATCTGCACCTCAGAGCAGAAAGGACTCTACCATCAGCAGCCCCCTCACTTTCTGTGTCCCCACAGAAGCCTCTGGAAGCTGGACAGTGTGTGTACTCCCTTGTGCCTATGTGTGAATATGTGTGTGTTGGGGGAGTGCACTTCCTTATCCAATCCCCCTCACCAGACCCTGCAGGCTCCAGTATAATTTTTTTTTTTAGGATTTTATTTATTTATTCATGAGAGACAGAGAAAGAGAGGCAGAGACACAGGCAGAGGGAGAAGCAGACTCCTCACGGGGACCTCCATGCAGAACTCGATCCCAGGACCCTGGAGTCACAACCTGAGCTGCAGGCAGATGCTCAACCACCGAGCTTCCCAGGTGCCCTAAACCCCAGTATCCGTAGCTTGTAGGGAGGGCGACATCACCATCCTCCCTGTCCATAGCCATGCCTGGGCCCAGGGGTGGGCAAGGGGTCACAATGACCCTTTGGCTGGAGGAGGGCTAACTGGCTTGTTGGCCAGGACGTGGAACTCCGGGGCCTCTCCAGGCCCTGGAGCCATCTGTCCACGCACCCTCCGCCTCCCCCGAGGTGGCTTCTCACCCCACCCCTCCTGTTTTTAAAAACAATCAAGGGGAAAAAAGCAACTCCGCAGTCCATCTTGGCCTCTTTCCCTAGAGCTTAGAAACCCCCTTTTGTCAGTCCTGGCTTATCCCCACCAGAATTTCTCAAGCTATAGATTTTAATGCTGTCCCCTGAACACCAGCCCCAAAGCCAAGGTCCCGGCTGATCTCGCTTGTACATGAATCCTTGATTTATTTTGGGCTGATATCAAAGAAAAGGCATTAACAGCTTTCAGCTCGGGAGTCAGACGTGAGACAGCAGGGCCCAGACAGTTGCAGTGCTCAGGGAGCAGCCTGGGGCAGGGGTCACCGGAGCCCTGCCAGACCCAGTGGTTTGCCTTTGGGAAGGGCTGAAGGATTAGACGCCTCGAAGACAGGCCAGGTGGCCCACCCATGCCTTGGCTTCTTTCATGGGCAGGAAGTTCTACCACATGTCTGACCACAATCCCTTTTTGTTTAAGCGTTTCCAACCATTAGGTTCCTTAGATCGTGGTGCAAGATTCCCCTTCCCCCGGGGTTTTATCCTCCATGATCCGTTCCTTAAAAATCTTTGTGTCCTTTCTTTCCCAAGACCCTTTACAAAGAAAGAAATTTTAAAAATCCAGGAAGCATCCTTAGTTTACAAGACCGAACCCAAAGAGCAGCTTGGTGAAGACAGGTGTCTGTGGTCGGGAAGGCAGTGGCTGGTGGGAAGGGTCCCTAGTGAGGCCCCCACAGAGGCCCCAGGGGGGCAGGCACACATTATAAATACCACAGTAACTCCTGCCATAGGTGTGAAATTATAATTAACTGCAAACCTGCTGAGTTTAAATGGACTTTAGGTTTTCAGCTGGGGGAAGGGGTGTTGATTGATCTGCATTTTGTTTTTGAGGTTTTTTTTTCTTTTTTTAATCCATTCGGCAAGTTAAGTTGAGACACGCGGCTCCTCGCCAAATTCCCTCTGGCCCCAGCTAATTTAGCAAAGGATTGTTTCAGAGGAAATGGGATATTAATCATTGCAAATGGGCTCCTGGATGATATTTAAAAGCTGCCACATGTGTGTCCAGGCTGAAGGGGCTGATGACAGAAATCGTAATGACACAGAGAGGCCACTCCCATGGCAACCTGTTGCAGGTACTGTGTGGGCATGCAGGAGGAAGATCCCTGCCTCCTCGGGGCACGAGCAGGATGGAGAGAGAGAGAATGTCACACACAGTCCTCCCTGGGCCTACTGGTCCTCAGCACTGCACTGAGTGGGCCCCAGCATGGATGAGATGGATCCAGTGCCTTCCTGGCCCCTGGCACAGGCAGTCAGACAGCCTGATAACAACCTGGGAGTGGTGAGAGGTTCGGGGGAGGGGGCAGGGAGAGACTGAGATCACAGAGATCAGAGCCAGGACCGCCTGCCTGGCCTTCAGAGGGAAGGGGATTTGAGCAAAGAAGGGCAGAGCTTCCAGGGGGGACAATAAGCTGAGCCAAGGCAAATTTGTTAGATCCTGAGAGCCAGAATGAGGGGCAGGCAAGATATGGGAGCTGCCACAGATGGCCTGCAGTTGGCAAACTGGGGAATCTTTGCTGATGACTAGTGCTGCAGTTCTTTTATTCTTAGAGTCCAGTCCATGGGACCTGGGAGGAGGTGACAGGGGTGAGGACCTCTGACAAGTGTGGTCAATAAAGCGCAAATAAAAATCATACTGCCTAGAGCCTGAGCTGCATTGAGCATGTGATTTACCCAACTGGGGCAGGACAAGGAAAGCTTCCTGCAGGAGGTGATTATTGGGATGACAGATTTACCAAGAGGTAGCATCTAGGCTAAGGTGTCACAAGCAAAGACATGGACACAGAGACAAGCAAGGCAAATATGTGGCATGTAAGATCTTTTAAAGATAATATAGAAGAACTAGGGGCATCTGGCTGGCTCAATCAGTAGAGCACGCAACTCTTGATCTCAGGGTCATGAGTTCAAGCCCCGTGTTGAGTGTAGAGATTACTTAAAAATTTTTTTAAACATATACACATTATCAAAAATAATGTAGAAGAACTGGTTTGGCTGGAGAAGAGGATCCACTTTCTGGAAGACTCAGACTTGGTGCATTGTGGGTCTCATGTGGCACAGCACACATGGGAACCAGGCACTGTCTGCAGCAGCTAGAGCTCTCGGGGGGAGATAGAGCCAGTCATCTAGAGCATCCAGTGAGAGCCCCTCGAGCCCCACAACAGCCCTGCAAGGTTGGCTGAGCAGCACCCCCACTTTATGGAGGGGAGATGAGGGCTCAGAGAGGAGAGGTGGGTGTCTCACCCAAAGACGGTAAACCAGCCTTTACACCTCAGCCCTCCTGGGCCAGCCTGCATGGATTGCTGACTTCTCACGGTCTCTGCTGAGGTGCTGAGCTCCACAGCAAGCTCTCCCAGTGTTGTGGCACCCATTGGATACACAGAGGGTGAGGAGGGGCTCCAGCCTTTAGGATGGGCTCTCCAGCTCTTCACTTGCCTCAACAAGCCTCTTGGGAGGATTTGGGAGGGTCTGGCCTGGGTGCAAATTAGTCAGTAGGAGGATGAGCCTGTCTGTAGCATGCGTGAGCCTGGAGGGTCAGCTGGGAAGAGCAGGTATAGGAACTCCATGATTACCGGACGGAGGAGCGCCAAGCAGGCACTCAGGGCCTTGTCTGTCTGGGCCTAGTGAGGACGAAGCCTCTGTCGAAGCTGGACTTCACCAGGGACCAGCCAGGGTGGGCTTTCTTCTTGACAGATCCATGATCCCCACATCACGATGCCACATCCCAACATGAGGTAACTGTCCCGAGTGCCTTAGGAGGTTTAAGGCTTGACATCAATGACCAGTTGCTGGGAAGAGATGGTCTCTGCCCCTAGAGAGCTGACTGTGAAAGACAGATGCAGTGGAGTCCCAGGGAGACGTCTTCCAGCCTTTGCTAAGCTCTAGGCCCTAGAGAAGCTCGCAGGGAGATCAGTTCATGGCCTCATGGGCACCAGAGGAGCAGTGGAGACAGTGAGCCTTAGCTGGCAGAGGGGAGAGTAGTCAGGGAAGGCTTTCTGGAGCAGGCTCCCTGCTGGATGGGATTAAGGCTGAAAAGCCAGAGACACAAGGAATTCAAGCCCCATGGCATAGAGCCTGTCCAGGAAAAAATGAGGACACCAGTTGGCCCAAGGAGAGGGTTCCCAGGAATACCCAGCTAAAGAATTGGGGGTTTCTGGAAGATGATAGGGAGTCCTGGAGACTATGGAAGAGGTTGGTGATTGATGGAAGCTGGAGCTGGGAGGGCTGGTGGCCCACAGGGAAGACTGGACAGGGTGTCAGGGAGTCCAGGGAGAGATGGATGCAGGTGCCAGTGAGGGGAGGGGCAGGGGGCAATGGGAATCAGAGTGTAAGCTCAAGAGCCCTGTGGTCACCGTGAAACACAAGCCCCCAAGCTGCCCCCACCCTGCCCAATACCTGATGCCTTTAGCCCTCCAGGTACACATTCACTTTCAGGCACCCGCCTGCCCTTGGATGGTCCTCTCTGACCGTTCTCAGCTGCCCAGCTCAGTGTGATCAGAGCCTTCATCAGGGCCCACCCCGCGGGCGTGCTTCCTCTAGCAGTTCCCCACGGGTCATCCTGGCTCAGAAACCCCTTTCCTGCCCTCTCCCTGAGCCATACAGCCACACAGTGGGTGTTAGTTGCCCATCTCTCCATAGAGACAGTGTCCTCCTTGGGGGCAGGTGTGTCTGGCCTTCCACAGAGCCCAGCTGGGCACCAGGCCCCAGCAGGCCTCCCTCAGTGCTGGCACCACAAGGCCAATCTCGCGCTCCTGCCTCTAAGAAGAACCTTCTCCATCATCCTGCCTCTCTGCTGGTCTAAATGCAGCCCCCTCTTTGGTCTCCCCACCCCCAGCTCCTCCGGAGTCAGGCCCACAGGCAGGGGGCGGAGGTGGGCAGTGGGGCGGGTGCCAGTGACATTGGCATTCTCCTTGCAGCGCATCTTAATAATTTAATGGCTATTAGCAGGGCCGCCGTGGTGGTGGGGGAGGGGGGCGTAGGGGGAAGATTTATAGAGAGAATTCACTCCAGGTTGGGGTTTTGTCTTCCTCTGTTTTCCTGGCATTTATCATGCATGTTTTAATTTGGATCGGAGAGTTGCTACCATCTGGCCATTATCGCAAAGAAATATTCATTTTCACTGAGTGACACAGGCTCCATTCATCACGGAGTGCGCTGATTGCCCCGTGAGTGTGGGGCTGCGCTTTCTCCTTCATTCGAAATGAACCTTGAGCTACAAGCAGGGCTCATTTGTAGGGAGCAGAGGCCCGGGGCCAGCAGCTACCCTGACCTCACAGCCAGGTGGATAAGGAGCATTTTGGGGGAGAGGCAGGGTGAGAGTAGGGGGAGTAAGCCCTCTCCTGCCCCCGTGGCCTTTCCACTTCCCCTCACCTCTCCTGGGTGGGGGTATTGGTGGTCCTCACAGTCTCGCCCCAAGCTTCTGACTGCCAATCCCCTGCATCATGTCCAGGGCAGTCCCCAGGCCAGGTGACAGAGATGGCAAAGGTGGCCCCTCCACCTGGCTCCTGAGCCCTGGCATCTGATAAATACGCTGGATGCTGGCCTGCCAAGGGCAGATTTGCTTCAGCAACCTTTCCCTAACAGAACAGCATTCCAGGAGTGCCATTTCAGGTCAGGGCTTGGGGGGGGCAGTGCGGGGGGAGGGGGGGGCGGGGAGCCAAAAGGGCCTCTTCATTCTCCTCTCATCACCTTATGGTGGCACCATCCGGGCTGGGCCTGGGAGAAGAGACGTGTCTGCCTCCAATTGGGACATTTCCAGAGTGTCACCCTTGTAGCCACCCACTGCTCACTGCAACATGCCATCAGGGGCCACGGAAGGCCTTTAGTCAGCGATGGGCATGGAATCAAAGCACAAGGCTGGACACCCAAAGCAGGTGTTATGGAACATCCCTTAACTGGGCTGAGCCCCACTTTATGCCCCCTCAATAAGCAGACATCCACATCTGCAATACAGAGAAAGGAGGAGAAAATATCTTTTCATCCATTTTAAATAGTGAGTCAGAACACCCAGAATTTTTAGGGCCCTTCTGTGTTTCCTGCCTCGGGGGGATTCAAACTTACAGCATGAAGACATCAGCTGAGCAGTGCCCCACCCCCAGCATTAGACACCCCCAGGAGGGGAGTGAATTAAAACCAGAAACAGAAAACAAAACAAAACAAAACCAGAAACAGCTTCACAGGGGAGATGTTTGCTTTGCCACGAAGGCAAAAATCAGGCAGGAGAGCCAATTTTCATCTTATAGAGGTTCTGCTTCCTGAGATCTTGGCACAAACCCAGGGGCCAACTGATTTTCCTGGTCTTTACTCTGGAAACTGTGGCCAGGCTTCAAGGCCCTGACCCTCCTCTAGGACCCAACCCAGGTTTGGCCAAGACCCAGAGGACTGTGGTGAGGTACCAGGAATCCGAAGGGAGGCCTGTGCAAGCTTTGCTGTCCCTGCCCCACGAGAGAAGAAAGCCACTGGCATCTCGAGCGTTGACTGAGCATCCGTTGTGTGCACTCCACACCCCATAGGCTGTGGGTGCACCAGCATGATCTTTGGCCATAGTGGTTTATAGTCTGGCTGCGACTGAGGTGAAACCAGTGGAGCCATTAGGAGGCAGGACAAGACCTTGAATCAAAGCACTGAGTTCAGCACAAGTGAGGGCCATAAGGTGGGTCGTGCAGGAAACCAAGTGACCTCCGCTGTCGTCCCCTGCACAGGCCTGGCCCTGGCGCTAGGTCACTGTGTTTCTTCTTCTCCCCACTCCATGGCTTAGGTATGATTACTCCATTGTGGAGATGAGGCGCTGGGCGGTGGTGCATCTGGAAGGGAACTCAGGCCCTTCTGATTCCAAGCACCAAGCTACCGGGTGGGGAGAAAGGAAAAAACACGGGAAGACTTGGAGTAGAAAGTGGCCCCTCAATTGGATAGCAGGGGAGCTGCGCGGCTCTAGGGAGGGGGCCGGCCTGCCTGTCTTCACCTTCTGCTTTTCCATCCTGGCACTTGTTGAACTAAATCAGCCATCAGCCGTCCTCCACCCCGCCCGCTCCTCCTCCCTTGGGGCAGCCTGGGGTGAGGTCTCCACCTCCTTCTGGAATGCAGGGGCTCGAGCTAAGCTCTGTGAAGGTCCTCTCCCCGCCCCCCAAGAACGTGGCACCGCCCCCTCTCCCTTGGAACTCATTCCGTGACACCAGCAGCTCTGAAACATCTGCTCCTCCATCCCGGACCCGCAATTTGAATAAATTACCCCGACGTGGCGGCAGCCTGTTATTAATGGCTTGAGTTTTATAAGATGCTTTAGTTCAATAACACTGTAGCCCGGCGCTGCGCTTCTCCCGGATATTTTTATATTTTTGCTTCTTCCCAGCCTCCTTCTGCCCTCCATCCTCTGGGTGCCTCCAGGGCCCCAGTCTTGGGCTACAACCCTACCAGCCCTCTCCCGGCTGCCCACTGGGTCACACCCAGGAACTGGGGGCCACCAACCCCCACCTGAGCCCCACCACGGTTCATCCGACACTGCACATCCCGACACTGTCCACCCTCCTAAGCATCCACACGCACCCCCTCGTCCTGCCATCCCATGTGGGGGCCTGGAAAAGAGGGAACCACAGCCAGGCTAGCTGCTCCCCTCCCCCCACCGCCTCCCCAAAAGGAAACCTCCAGGGACAGAGCTGCTGAAGGTGGGGCAATGCACAGAGAACACTATCCAGGGGCCCTGGTTCGTACCTCTGATCCCAAGGCTGGAGCTCTGCTGCATGTGGAGACCCATCCGAAATCTGGGGAGCAAACTCACTCTCCCCAGTTGGGCTGACAGGGTCTTTCTGGGGGAGACCCAGGCCTCAGTTTATTTCTTTTTTCCCCTATTCCTGGTTCCTCATTCTTTTGTTGGTTTGTGCTCATGCTTCACACACCACCTGCATGAAGCCCTCCCAGGTTACCTCCAGTGCCCAGAGCTGGCTCTTTCTATGTGCCCAGATACAGCCCTTCCCCACTGTCCTCTGTCCTATTTTTCCCCCATAGCCAGCTAGTCTGCCTTTTAATGGAAACCCCTGGGGCGTGGCCAGCCTCTAACCCACAGCCAGCCCTTCTAGAATGATTAACCATAGGTGCTCATGCTGTGCTACTTCAACAAGCTTGTTCATCTGTATGGGTGATACTTCCTGCAAAAGAATGGGTACCCTTGCTGAGAGGGAGAAAAGTGGGTCAAGGGGTGGGTGGGTTTGTTCACTAGGGATATAGGATAGGAAACGCTGAGGTTTAAATAAGTAGCCAGTGTAGTCATGTCCTCAATCTGTTCCCAAAAATTGTAGACCACAATCATGGTCAAGAAGTACTGAGAAGCAAGTTCCTTGCAAGCTCAGCCCCCAGCTCAGGAAGCAGTGGGTACAGGCCTGGCAGGCACCCTGAGTTGGCCTCTTGAAGGGGCTCTGGGCCAGGAGAGCCTCTTCTCCTGAGCCTGTCTCAGGGGACTTGGTCCCAGGAGGGGCTAGGGAGCCTGCCACTAGGAGGACCCCAGAGGGAGTGTTTGGAAGCAGAAGGCAGACGTGCCTTTGTAAGGAGTGAGACATAGGAAGGTAGGGTGTCCCAACAGGCAGGTGGAGTCTGCCTCAGGGGAGGGTCCTTGTGAACCTGAAAAGCCCAGATGGGGTACATGGAGGCTCTCACTACTTCCCATTTGGCCTAATATTGTGGGACTCTGCCTTTGCTAAGAGCCCCACCATTATAACATAATTACTGCTGAAAATGACCTTTAGAATATATTTTAAATTCAAAATGTCTTTAAACCCTTCACTGAGCACCATTTTTCAATTTCAACGACTGTTTTCATTTTGGGGGGGCCAGTGGTGAGGAGTAGGGAGTGGAGGAAGGAGCCCTCCCAGTGGATTTCAAATGTTAATCTCTTGTTCCAGAGACACTGAGCTGGTTCAGGCCACACCTCGCCAGGGGCCTGGGGAGGGTGGTGAGAGAGCACTCCTGCCCTTCCCCAAGCCTCAGCGTCTGGGGTGCCCCAGGCTCTGCCCCCACCCCCGCCAGCACCTCCAAGCTGGCTCTTGCTCCAGTCAGAGCCCAGGGGCAACTGCTCTCCTCTCAGCCTGGCCCCTCCTAGTTCTCCTGGCTGAGGATGGGGTCATGCAGTGTTCAGTCCCCTGCCTGCTGAGTGCCCTCCAGGGGCTCCCAATTTCTGCAGAATGGAGACCCCCCCATGCTATTCTCCCACACCTGTTTCACGCCCCTTTGCTCTGGCCGGGCTGGGGCTCCCTGTCCCACAGACAGCCTACACCCCTTGCCGCTTTGTCGCTCAGTGACAGTGGTGATCTGGAAGGAAAATGGACAGGAAGGCCACCCCTCCTGAGGCTCACGCAGGCAGGTCTCTCTGACCCGTGGGACGCACCACTCGCTGCCCCAGCTCACCTCTTCCCCACCCCCACCGCCCCCCAGGAGAGCCCTGCACCTCCCACCTGGATTGTCCCCAAGCTTCTATCCTCTATCCTTGGTATTCATGTCCTTCTTTCCCTCCCTCCCCCTCCCCTCCTCCAGAAAAGCTGGGCTGGGGACCTGTGCCACCCAGTGTCACCTCAGCACCTTCCAATGTGGTCACTGTCGAGTGTCCTCCCTCATAGGTGATCTCACGGCAGTCTGTCCTCTGTACCACGTGTCTCCCTGGCAGAAGGAGGCTCCTGGAGGCCATGAGCCTGTCCCAGGCTGCTGATGAGAGTGCTCACCGAGGTGGGCTGCTTGTCACCATGCTGAGGGGACAGAGGTAGTGACAGGCCTTTTGGCACCTTCCATGGAGGGGATTTCTGAGAGACTCAAGTCCGTAGATACTGACAGGAGCTCCACTCTCCCCATCCAGTGGGCTTGTAGCCACTTCCAGCAGCAGAAGAGGGCAGAAGCAAGGGACAGAGGAGGCTCTGGTGCACAGATGCCTTAGGTGGGTCGCTCCATCCATCTCCAGCAGGAAGGAGTGGCCAGTGGGCATCAGACAGTTCCTCCAGTGTATTCCTGGGACTTTTCCTTAAATGGCGCAAATTCCCATGGTGTCCAATTTGTTTACTATGAAAATCAACATACATTCCAAAGCAAAGCCGAAATGATGTAGGGACTGTCCAATTCTTTGGATCACCTGAGTTTTTAGATTGTCCATAGTTTTGAATGACCCCTGCCCTGGGCCATGGAAACTAGGATTCCTCAGTGCTGAGAAGTCCTTGATTGAGGCTTGGGGCCTGACAGCTTCTTGACCTCCTGCAAAGGACCTCAGGATGCATGCAGGGAGAGAGGTGATAAGGCACCCGCGGCTTAGAAGAGAGGACTTGCTACCTGACAGGGTCCTGGGAAGGGTGGGTGGGGTCAGATAGGCAAGAGACCAGTCTGAAGTGATGAGGTTCCTGCAGAGAGCAAGGTGCCCTAGGGACAGAGCAAACAGCAGGATGGAGTGGGATGGATGGCAGCTGCCATCCTGGCCTGCCCTCTCTGCCTCCACCTCCTCACACACCTCCACCGGATTGGCATTCCTCAAACTGACTTGATTCTCTCTTCCTAAGCTAAGAAGACTCTAAAATGATTCCCTATTTCCTATTCTCTCTGACGGACTTTGAAGAGTTTCCCTCAATCTGGCCCCAGTTGTCCATCCCCTCCATCATGAGTCTAGGGTAGATGTAGAGTTACTCAGGAGAAGCCAGCATGGAGAGGTCTAATGTGATTCACCTTGCAGTATGGTCATCTTAAGAGAACTGTGCTGTCCAGAATAAAGGAGGTGATGGTGCTGCATGTACTGATAAGGACACATTCCCCTTTTATAAACAAGGCAGTTGAGGTTCAAAAGGACTAAATTATTTGCCCATGATGACACAAAAATGATAACCATTGGATTGGAACCTAGGTGAGCATGACTTTGAAGTCTCACCTCTCAGCCCCTTCTCTCTTCATTTGTTCTCCAAATCCCGCCCAGCCACAAACCCAGTTCAAAGCCTCTCCACCTCCCCTCCTCTAGAAAGCCTCCCTTGCTTACAATCCTGCCCTCTGCACAATCCTTTTCATGTGAGTGCGTGCGTGTGTGTGTGTGTGTGTGTGTGTGTGTGTGTGTTTGCTCTTCAGGAAGGTAACAAGTTCCCTGAAGATCGGAGAGGAGCCGCAGCCCGCATGTCTGCCTGCAGACCCTCCCCAGAGCCAGTCCCAGGTGGGGGAACTGGGGCAGGTCCGCCTTCCCATGCCAATATCACACCTTCTCTGCTACCTGGGCAGGCCCGGGGCGGGCAGGCAGGCAGCCTGGACAGGGTTGACAAGGACAGAGAGCTGGGAGGAGGTGGAAGGTGGAAGTAGGCCATGCCAGGGAGACATCGGTGCTCCATGATGTATAGTAACGAGAGATCACATCGTTTTCCATACTGTGTCATAAATATCATATTTATAACATCAATTAAATGCCGGTGACTTAAATCATTTATAATAGAGATACAGCCACTCAGTGGACCATTAGCAGAGTCAGCGCCTTCTCTCTCCTAGCGGGGTCTGACGGAGAGTGATGGCTCAGCCTGGGCTAGGTTCCCAGTACCTCCCCAGGGGGGCTCCCGGGCCTCGTGGGATAGGAGAAGGGGCAGCGTGGAGCAGGAGAGCCGCAGCCTGGGGAGGGGCGGCTCAGGCAAGGCTGAGTTGGGAGAGAGCATTTGGTCCAACCTCTTGCCTTGCCTGAGTCCCCAGTGCAATGAGATGGAGAGAGAGGAGAGAGAACGCTGGTCCTCAGGGCCATCCCAGGCCTGCGCCCCCAAGAGCACTCACCCCACCAGCTTCACTGCTGGCACAGGAGCCACTCCTGGGGCTGCGGGAGGCTGCAGTGTGCGCCCTCTGCAAACGCTGTGTGGCGCACAGTGCAGGGCGCGGGCCCCAGGCCACGAGCAATCAGTGGGCACCTACAGCGGCAGGGGAGCCATGCCCAACTCCGTTTGTTGCACCCCAGGTCTGGTGGAGGAGAGACAAGGAATCAGGCAGGGACACAACAAGTGTGTGAGGACACAGGGAGCTGTGGGGGCTCCTCCAATGGCCCCTCACCTTGGCCACAGCGGTTTCTCCCTGTCCCCTGCCCCTCTGAGCCTCCTTCTCTCTCTGAGGATCTACTGTCCCCCGCCTTTCCATCTCCCAGCCTCCACCTGTGTCCCCGAATCCGTGCTCCACGTGGTGACCTCATCAGAGCTGCTCTCTCCCCTACTCCCCAGAGGCTTCCCATCTTCTCTCTCAGATGGGAGTCCGAGCCCCTACCTGCCCTGGTCCTGCTGCTTCCTGGACCCCACCTGCAGCCCTCCTTCAAACATCCCCACCCCCGCATTGCACCAGCTGTTCCCTCTGCCAGCGGTCCTCCCCCAGATGCCTCTGCTCATCAGGTCTTAGCTTCTGTGTCCCTCCCACCCAGGCCTGTCCTGAGGTGCCAGCTAACACGGCCCCAGGTCCCCCATCGACTCCTTGTTTTATTGTATTCAGAGCACAGACCACTACTTGATCTTTTCTTACTCATCCTGTTCCCCCAACCCCAGCCTGAGGATGAGCCCCGCCCACAGGGACTCTCTTTTTGCCAGGTGCTGACCCAGAGCAGGGGCTTGGGAAATGAATGGGGGAATGCATAGGACAGGGACCCACAGGGACAGTGTTGGGAAGGGGTGGAGTGCAGCGGGGGTGCTGCCAGGTGCAAGGGGTCAGAGGTGAGAGGGCAGGCCCCACCTTTCATGGAACCTCAAGGAACACAGAGGGAGCCCTGGACTCGGCTCTTGCTTGTGGGCCAGAGATGCTGGGGAGCAATTCCTGGTGACTAGGGAGCTTGCAAAGGATCCAGAACAGGCTCCAGGTGGCATGAGGGGAGTGGGCTCCAAGTTCCAGGCCCTAGGACAGCCTGAAAGCAGCTGGGGGAGGATGGGCCACAGTGGGGTGTGCTCAGAAGGGGAGGAGGGAGACCTGCAGGGGCCCACGTGGGATCTGGAAGGGGAGTGTCAAAGGCAGGGAAGCACAGGACTGGAAATGCGACTCACTGGGCCTGGCCAGCTTCCAGAAAACTCTGTGCAATCAACCAGAGAAACACATTTGAGAAAACAGAATTGTGAGAGTAACTTTGAAGCCTCAGTTGCCATGGGAACAGATCTGTAAATACTTAACCGCAAAACGTTAAGTGACACAGGGGAGCTCGTGAGGAGCCAGGAGCAGGAGGCAGCAGCTCCGGCCTCAGAAGCCTCTACCATCCCTCACTGCTTGCTCTGGAGTCTCTGCCCTGGACCCTCTAGCTTTCACCCTCTTCTTTTCCTTGTCCCCCTGGGCCTGACCCTCAGAGTGGGAGGGTTCCAAGGGGTCCCCAAGCCTCCCTTTCTGTCTCAGTCCTGCCTTATCTCTGGTCCCCATGACAGAGCCCTGGGACCCTCACTCCTGGGAGCTTCCCAGCCCAGAGCGCCAGGCCCAGCCCTTCACGTTACCTCTCACTGCCTCACTCCTGAGGGATGGGCACAGAGAAGCAGCTGGGAAATCAAGGAAGTCTCTGCGACAGGTGGTAGAGAGACTCAGGTGTTCCTGAAGGAAAGCTTGGCCCGGTTTGCTGCTTCAAGACCGCCCTTCTCCACTGCACCTCCTCTGGTGTGCCTGGTCCAGGCCACCCCCCTTTTGCTCAGGGCTCCCCTGTGGCTCTGTGACTGTGCGGGGTGGAGGGAGGGGGGTCTCCAGGGGGCTCATCCCAGACCAGCTCGTCCTGACCTGGCACCAACCTGCCTGCTCTGGTCTTGCTTAGAAAGTTCTTAACCTTTCCGGGTCATAGACCCCCTTGGGAAACTGGGAAAACTCTCATCATTCAGTTGTTCTACAGAACATTAGTGGGCACAGCCAGTACCTGAGCGGAGCACTGGGCGATCTTCGTCCTCCCAGGACTTACAAGTTAGAGGAGAGAGGAGGTAGTAAGCAAGAATCCCAATCAAAAGCATGGGCTCCAGCTTGTCAGCCAGTGTTCAAGGTCAGGACGGGGCCCAGTGTGGCCAAAGGTGGCTGAAGGAAGGGGAAAGATGGAGACAGACCCCAGGTAGGATCTTGTAGACTATTTTAAAGACTGGGTTTTATGCAGAGGCAAACGGGAAGCCACTGGGGTCTTGGAGCAGAGGAAGGACATGCTCTCCCCGCCCTGGCTGCTGACAGGGAGACAGGGAGGAGGATGAGGAAGAGGCAAGGGACAGTTAGGAGGTCACTGCAGTGATGGACATGGCTCAGGCCAGGGTAGTGGGTGTCATAGTGAGAAAAGCCAAGGTCCTTAGAAGAGGGACTGTTTGCACATCCTTGGGCCATTTTCTGCACTTCCTCAAGATACTTCTGGACCCCAAGGCTCAGCTGTAGTCCCTCTGAGATCCCATTGTTCAGACCCCACCTTTCGGGGCATTCTCCGCTCTGGGGGACACCTCTAATCTTTAGCTCATTTGTGGAGCTGAGGTGAGCAGATCCCTTGTGAGCCCAGCCTAGGCCAGGCCACCTCCCCAACTCCCACAAAAGGAAGACGGTTGGCAGTAGAACCACATACCATTAGTGACGGTGTCTGACAGGCTCTGCGGGATGCTTAAAGAAGGCAGCTGGTGAACTGATGGGCCACAGGGCCTTTGGGTGGCCCAGGCAACACTGATGAATCCCACAGACATTATGCTACGTCAAAGAAGCCAGACACAAATGAGCACATTCTGTATGGAGTTCAAGCAAAACCAACTGTGGTGACAAAAAGAACACTGGGTGCTTTTGAGGAGGTTGGGATGCTTCCTGGAAATGGTCCTGAGGGAACCTTCTGGGAAGATGGAAGTGTTCTATATCTTGATAGGGGTGTGGGGTACATGGGGGTTTGTACCTGTCAAAACCTATTAAATTATACACCCAAGATCAAGACATTTAACCACTGACAAATTTTATCTTTAAATAAAATAGGTCTAAGAAGGATGGTGGGTCCCAGACAGAACTAGAAGGGGTCAGCTGCCTAAGAGGCTGCCCAGGCTCTTGGGGAAAATGCTCCCCCCCCCCCCCACATCCATCAGGTGCTCCGAGGCAGCTGCAGGCAAGAGGCATGTGATCTGATAAAGGAATTTGTGTTGAAGTGTTAGAGGTTGACTCCAGGGAGAAAGTGATTTTGCATTTTAAAAGTGAATTCTGAGGACAGCAGGGCTTACCTCAGAGAGGATTCTGGTGGTGGGATGGAAGACCCCCTGGCAGGCAGTGTGTAGGGGCCTGCCTCCCAGCGCCCTCACCCACACGTCACACCCTGCAGAGGGTTTGCTCTGTGAACATGATGGGCCAGAGATGGGGATGGGGGCGCATTTATCATTGTCCCCCCTTCCAGCTGCCTCTCCAGTGGCCTCCCCTCCCCGCCCCATCTGGTCTTTGATTTCCCCGGTTTCCCTCTAATCGCACCCTGGCTGTTGGCATTTCCCTAATTGACTTCTGGTCCAGGTCAGAGCTGTTACAGACTCTGGTTTCAGTCTGGGGTGTTTCTCATCTGGCCCTTAGGTGCACAGGGACGGCGTGGAGGGAGATTAGAGGGGGGACTCTGCTCCTGGATTTGGCCCTCTGTTTGCCAATGGGGCAATGCCGATGCCAGACAACCCATGAGTGGGGCCAGAGCCCTGGGCTGCCCCCGGATGGGGCATTGGTGCAAGCTGGTGCAGTCAGGGAGGCCTTCAAGGGAGGGGTGTTTCACAAGGAGGGCACCTGAAGATCAGCAGGGGGAGGGAGGCAGCACAAAACTAGGTTGCCCATAAATTCCAGTATGCCAGGACAGGTCCAGAGTTGCCAATTGTCCTGGATGAATTATTAATAGTGCTCTTTCAACTTCCCAAGGGTTCCAGTTTGGACAATAAATTATATGATACTCAACACATTAAAAACAAACAAAAAAGATGGCTAAATGACAAAGCCAAGAGATGTGTGTGCCTGAGGATGTGCCAACTGGCCGCAATTAGGGGTCTTGTAGGAGACAGGAAGAAGAAAGGAGATAGCGGGGAAGAAAAGGACAGGGCATGGCTGGCAGTGGTCCTGAGCATCCAAAGAGGCCTTCAGAGCTCCTGCAAGGGCTCCTCCCCAAGCAAGTGGGACATGGCCATGCTACACTCCTGCATTTCCAAGAGAAGGTGAAGACCCAAGGAGTGACATGTTGGGCACAGTCTGTGCAGCTCCTTGGTAATGAGCCAGGCTTGAACCTGGGCCCTGACCTGCAACCCGGCTCCTGCCTTGTGCCTGAACATTGGCAAGGGCCAACCAGGGGAAGATGGCAACAGCTACATGTCCCACTGCTGCTGCTGGCGGCTGAGGACTCCCTGGGCCCGCCCTGGGACGGCCAGGGGAGGTGGGGTACAGATTGTGTACAGGCTATATTCCATCTCTTACTAACTCCGCCACTGTGTCTGCCACTGTGGGTGAGTTTTTTTTTTTTAAGATTTTATTTATTTATTCATGAGAAATACACAGAGAGAAGCAGAGACACAGGCAGAGGGAGAAGCAGGCTCCATGCAGGGAGCCCGATGTGGGACTCGATCCCGGGACTCCAGGATCATGCCCTGGGCCAAAGGCAGGTGCCAAACCGCTGAGCCACCCAGGGATCCCTTGTGGGTGAGCTTCTTAATGTGTCTTTATGTGCCTTAGTTTCCTCATCTGTAATACCAGCATAAAAATATTGTTTCTGAGGACTGGTATTTTGCGGGAACTCCAAAAAGAGACACAGTCCTTCCCTGGAGCCTCTAGAAGAACATCTTTGCCCCTAGTGTGTTCTGGGTCCTCTCTGCATGGAATAGTTTCTTACCCATGCCAATATGTGTAGCTTCATCACAACCCTGCATGAGTCCACCAGCACTGAATTCAGGGAGTACCTTTCATTTACCCCCCAAAGTATGGCTTGTTCAGCTTCTTACCACTCCATCTCAAACCGGATTCAAGCTCTCTCTTGAAAAGTTGCAAATCAGGGCTTCTCAGGCATGACACGTGCCTTAGGCACCAGAGGAAAGTGGTCGGAAGAAAACAGACCCTTTGCAGCTGTGATCCGTGGGCACCTCCAAGGCCAAGATTGGGATGGGCCGAGACATCCTCCCAGAGAGACCCCGGGGGCAGGTGCTTTCATAGCTCCACTGCTGAGGGGAGATGTGGCCCAACTCGAGGAACCGCCTCCCCTGCTTTGAACCAGAGCCCCAGAGATAGAAAGATGACCACAGTTCCCAGCCCAGAGAGATGCGGACACCAACGGGGCTGGGGAGGATACCTTCCCACCTGAGACTCGCCAGTTAGCCGGTGTGGGAGGCACACTGTAAACAGAGTTTAACTTCTGCGTCTCAGACGTCTTCTCCAGCAAAGAGACTGGCCTTCAGGATGGGAAATATAGATCAACCTTATAAAAAAGAGAATTAACATACAGACAAGGCAAAGAAAGCCGACCTAGCCCCGTAATTAGGTTGCATCTCCAAACCGTGAGACGTGGCCCTGGGAGGGCATCGGGAACAGGCAGATGGGCTCTTGTAGCTGCTAGGGGTCATCTTTGAAGCATCGTAAAGCCTGGAAATGAATAAAGGTCCACATTTTTAAAAGGTCAAGGTACTGGATTCTAAAGATTGGCAGCTTGTCAATCTTGAGGACTATCTTTGGCAAACTTCTAGAATAAATTCATCAAACTGGTGGCTTGCGGGTCCTTGAGGGAAAGTGATGATGACTTAGGAACCACGATGGTTCACCAGAATGAGCGGGGTCGGGGGCTGGGGGCCTGTTCTGACAGGTGGGCGCTGCAGGGCCTACCCTGGCATCATGTTCCCTAATGGGGGCAAGTGGTGCCAGGGTAACTCATAAGTGAGTGGGCAGGGAGGGAGATCTTGGTGTATCTGTGGCCTTTATCTTTGTGCCTTCTTTTTTAAGATTTTGAAGGAGAGAAAGAGAACATGAGCACACAAGGAGAGGGGAGGGGCAGAGGGAGAGGGAGAAGCAGACCCCTCATTGAGCAGGGCCACTGATGTGGGGCTCGATCCCAGGACCTGAGATCACTACCCAAGCCTAAGCCAGATGCTTAACTGACTGAGCCACCCAGGCGCCCCTCTTTGTGGCTTCTTGTTGAACATTTTTATCACGGACCTGGTGGGGAGGGGTAAGTCACAGAAGCTGACTTTTAAATTTACTCATGACCCATAGCTGCTCTGAAGGATGAACTGCCGGATAATACATTCAAAATCTAAAGACATCTCCCCCTGAGGTTCTCATTCCAGATGCAGGATCATGTGAGCCCCTATGCCGGCACCTCCCTTACCCTTGTCACAGTGATAGTACAGAGGTTCCAACAGCTTCTTTTCTGAAACCTCCGAACCCACACCCTTTAGGGATACAGAGTATCGGAACATTCTGGAAATTTTGTAAAATTGTGTATTTGGGAGTTCTTTGTTGGTTGCTTGGTTGGTTGATTGGTTTCTGGGATCCCTCCTTCCCTGACCCCCACATCTTTTACTTGGTAGTGAGACAAGAATCCTCTGGGGTCCTGGGCCCCTTTGAGAATCTGCTAAAAGCTATGAACTCTTTCCCTGGGAGAAATACAGATATGAAATGGTATGGACCATTTCAGGGGGCCCACAGGTCCCCTCTAGTCTGTCAGAGAACTTCTTGGGACACCATGCATTTCTGACAACCAGCCCCTGCCAGGCAGCCTCAGCATGGCACAATCTATTCTTTCCTTCCTGGTGGATGAGGGGCAGTGACCACACAAAAGCCATTGGTGTCTGTAGTGGGTCAAGTAATGTAATGTGCCTCCAAATTTCAGGTCTACCCAGAAACAGTAAATATGACCTTATTTGGAAATAGAGTCTGAATTTTCAGAGGGGATCAAGTGAAAATGGGATCATACTGGATTAGGGTGGGCCTTAAATGCATAAGACTGGTGCCCTTAGAAGAAGGAGGAAATTTGAATGCAGAGGGAGAGCCCACAGGGAGAACACCATGTGACCGTGGGGGCAGAGACTACAATGATATGGCTACAAGTTAAGGAAAGCCAAGGGCTGCTGGCAAACTCCAGAAACTAGGAAGAAGCCAAGAAGGATCCTCCCCTGGAGGCTCGAGAGGAATCACAGCCCACCTCAACACCTCAATTTCTGATTTTTAGTCTCTAGAACTGTGAGACAATAGATTTCTGTTACTGCACACCACCTAGCTGGCGTGTTCTGTTGCGGCAGCCCCGGAAAGGGAGCCAGTGCCTGAGGGGAGCAGGCGGGGAAGGCTGCCCCATGGGCCTGTGGCTGGGCCTCCCCCTCCCTCACCACACACTTCGTGGCCCTCTGCTGGCCCTGACTGTCCACCTGAGCACTGACACCCCTGGGTTTTGCCCATGAGGAGCTAACAGGCCATTTAAAGACAAGTTAGAAATCCCAGCACATCCATCTTAATAAGTTTTACCACAGCTTGCTAGTTTAGACTAATGACTAATTTATTGTATAAAATACCAGCAGTATATTTTTTTTTATTTTGTTAATTAATTATCTCAAACAAAGGTGAAATTTATAAAAGTGTCCAGAAACGGTGCACGTTGCAAAATCACCTTGTTGCAGGAGATGAAATTATTACTAATATGGGATCAAATTATTACCGTATTGACTTAGTTACTTTATGACTTTGTAATGGATTTCTTCATTATTTTCTCGGGATTGTGGCATTCATGATTGTATTAAAGTCTGTTAATCTATGCAAATATCATTAGGCACCACTAATAACCAGGCAACTTTCTTCCATTTCAGGGAATGTGCTAAGTACTTGGCCTACGTGGGTCACTTCTGGGTGGCAGGGAAGGAGCAAAGGCAGACAGTGAGCAGTTCTGGGAACCTCCAAGCACTGCCTTACCCAAGGCAGAATGGGCGGGCACTTCTGTGGGGTGGTTTGGGAGTCTTAGAAGGTTTTCAAGCCTTTACACGTCTTCTCCTGCTGTTCAGAGGCCCTGACTTGTCACCATGAACCTCCATTCCTTTAGACTGTGGCTTCAGAGGTCCTTGTTAACATGCACTATCCGGGAAGGAAAACCTTATCAGCTCAGGATCCACCATTAGTTCTCTGGAACAGACACAGTGTTCCAGGGGGACACAGGGCCTTGCTGTGCTGGGACAAGGGACTGGTCACCTTTCACAAAGGTTAAGAAGAGGGCTGTATTTAATTATGGGTTTTATCTGAATGGAGTTGGCCAAAATAAGTTGTTCTTAGGGACACCTATGGACCCTAGAGACCGGGAAGTGATGGGGTGGAGGAGGTGGATGAGTAGCATGAACTCTATGAACTTCCCCTTTTTCAAAGGGATTCTAAATCCCTGTAGCCTCACCCACTGGGTCCTTGGGTCAGCCCGGTGCTGTAGGCCTCATTGTCCAGTTGCCCAGCTGAGGCAGTGAGGCCAGGATGAGCCCTGTGCCCCATTCACAGCTGGTGGGAACCAAATCCAGGCCCCTAGCCCTCCTACCCAAGGAAGACTTCCATTTTATCTTTGGGTTGTTTTTTGTTTGTTTGTTTGCGTTTTGGGTTTTTTTTTTAAGATTATATTTATTTTTGTTTATTTATTCATGAGACACACAGGGAGAGAGGCAGACACAGGCAGAGGGAGAAGCAGGCTCCATGCAGGGAGCCGGATGAAGGACCCTGGGATCATGACCTGAGCAAAAGGCAGACGCTCAACCACTGAGTCACCCAGGCGTCCCTCCATTTTTTCTTTATTAAGGAGACTCAGATCACACCAGGGTGTGGCTCCCCCTTCAACTCTGAATGTCCTCAGACTAAACCTATTCATGAATATGCAGGTTACCCATATTGTTTGTTCAAACACGGTATCTTGAGCATGTGCTATGGGGCAGGCACTACGCTTGGCACTCCCTATACCTGAAGCACAGAAACTCCTTGCCTGGCATCTGCTGAGGTGCTGACTCATGCTTTTAGTTGGAAATTGATGTCCCACTGAGTCCTTGTCACTCCCTTGGCTGCAACAAATGATGAACTTGAGAACCCAGTGCAGAGAATAGCAGCCAGTGGGCCCAGGTCACGGTTTCAGGGGACTCTGTGCTAAACTCGTCCTAACTGCAGATCCAGGGTGTGCCCTGCTGACCCCACCATGATGGTCCCCTGTGGGTGGGTGATACTGGTCTTGCACAGGTGACGTGGCACCGGCCCTAAGACTGGGCTACTGCAGGGCACGTTCTGCTCCTTGAGCTCCCGCTGTCTTCCTTGGATCAGCACACCCAGACTTTTCAAGGTTAAGAGCCATTTTTAACATCAAAAATTCATCAGCACCCCCCCTTGACAGATGTTTTACTTTGAGTATCCATTGTTTGAGAGAATGCAAAATGGCAATAAGCTACCTTGAATTCAGCAGTGCTTTTAAATGAATTGGTACTTCTAAAATCACAACAGCATCTCTGTGCATTTGAAAAATAGTCACATCTACATAGGAGTGAAGTATTTCTGAGGCACTCAGTAGATGAAGCTTGAGGTGCCTGGGACCCCCAGGTCAGATGGCATCACTGCCCTTGGTTCTGTGGCTGCTGTGCGCTGGGAGGAGAGAAAGGAGTAGGTGGTGGAGGCACTCCCTGCGCTCACCAACGGGGGACTGAGAACTGTTGTCATCCCCTCTCCTCCTCCTGTTCTCTGGCTCCATCGGCTTCCTCAGCCTCCTCTTCCTCCACGCCCAGGGGCGGCGCTGGGGGGGCTGCTCCTGTAGCCCACACTTCCCACTGTGCACATACCTGGCCCCACCGTTCGTCCTGTTATGTTTACAGCACCATCCAGCCCTTCTCCCAGACACCAGCCGCCTCCCCAGCCCCACCCTCCCTCTCCTGCATCTCCTCCCTTCTCAGGCACCTCGGGCCTCCATGCTTATCCTGTCCCTCTGATCAGAGAGGACGTTATGTGGCAAAATCAGTCATGTTGAGATGACATGAGCCTGCACATTTCAAAGGCTCCTGGAAGAGGACAGTGCTGAGTCTGAAGGCCTAGAATCCAAAGGATGGAATTCCAAGCCCTGAGGCAGGCACGTGTGAGTTATACCTATTTTGCACACCGGAGAAGGCCTGGCACAGCTGGCAGAGACATTGGGTGTCAATGCCGCCCACGCCGCTTACTGCCCAGGTGAGGCCTGTCACTCGGCCTCTGTGAGCCTCAGTTAACTGATCTGTCAAATGGGGACAGAACTGTGTTAAATTGAAGCGTGGTAGTGAACAGAGGGAAATGCCAGGTGGACAGAAGGGCAGCTAGCGCCATCGCCCGTAGGAGAGTCTGCGTCAGAGCGAGGAGGACTGGTAGGGAGGCCTCACCCTCCTCCCTCACTTCCAGACGTGCCTGCTCCACGCAGAGTGGACCCCATGTGCTTGTCACTACTAGCTGCACCACAAGACCAATCCACCACAAGACCTGTTGGTGCCAGGGTATGTCTTGCTTTTCAAGACAGGATTCTCTAGCTCCCTGCAAATGGGCACTTGTGCTGAGTAAAACTGCGCTCTGTCCTCTGTGCACCCATGCCAGGTTGCCTTCCTTGTCCTCAGCCCTCCCCACCTCCCTCTGTCGGTCCCGTCCTGCTCTGCCCTCCCACGCTGCACGCCTGACTGGTGAATAATAGAAGGGGTCCAGAGGTGGCAAGCAGGTTTCTGAAACACGGGATTTCCCCGTTCTGGAACTCTGTGACTTACTTCGTACTGCCAACTTGAAGGCCTCAGGAGGCCCCCTTGAGTGACAAGAGCAGGTGCCTCTGTCGTTAGCAGTGCCAGCCACACTCAGCCGTTAGCATGTTGCCACCCTGTGGCAATGAACGAACAATGTTCATTCTCCTGATGAAATGGACACTCCCCTCACAGTCTCTTTAGTCATTAGAAGTCATAACGTCTTGCAGATTTGCAGCCTTTCCAGTTCCCAGAGCCATGTGTTCTCTTGAGCTTCTCTAGGCCTCTACACCATCCAGTCTGGTGAGCAGAGCAGGGAGTGCCTTCCGCCTGGTAGATGAGAGGTGGGGAGCCAGGCCCCTTGGGTTCAAATCCTAGCAGGGCTGTTGATTAGCTCTGAGACCATCAGCAACTTGCCAAACCGCTCTGTGCCTCAGTTTCCTCATCTGTAAGTTGGGATAACAGTGGTACTCACCTCACGAAATTAAAGGGCTCCTAAGCAGGACTTGGCCCTTGGTGGGTGCTCAGCATGAGTTAGCTCTCACTGTCCTCTCTGACGACATGGTCCCTGACAGAAGGAGTGAATGAATGCATCTCTCTGTGTGCCATATGGGCCGACACCTGCCATCAAACCGCAGGAGCCAGGCCAGCCTGCCACACTCCAAAAACCAACCTGCTCTGTGGGGTTGGAGGGCGTGACCTTGGCCTTTGGGGCATGCACCTATGGGGGAGATGGACAGGCCTGCTCCCAGGAAGAGAGGACCTTATTAGGTCCGATGGAAGTGTCCCCAGCCTGCCTGCAGGCTCAGGAAACATCAAAGAGATGCTGCAGGGGTCTACAGGAAATGAGCCCCACTGCAACCTACATAAACGGCCCACTCATCAGAGAATGTGGAGGTTCAGGTACCCCAGTTGGAAGAGAAGTTAGTTCGAGATAGGTCTTGAGCAGAGCCGGGTTCCTTGTGCTTCTGAGATCTGACACCCTCACAGGTGTGGGTGGCCACAACTAGTTTTCTGACCTTTTGCATTTATCTGGAGCCTTCAGAAACATTGTGGCCATCCATCCATCCACATTTACCAATTGCTATTTAAGTACCATTGATAATAAATCTATCTGCTTTCAGCAATCATTTTTCTCTCATCTGTGTATCTATCTATCATCCAACATTTAATCTGGATATCTAGCATCTATTAATCATGTCTGCCACCCATCCATCTCTGTGTCTCTGTGCAGTCCATTATCAGTCATAAGTTAATTCAGTGGGTACTTAAGCATGGACCACCTGAGTTCCATGGGGGGGGGGGGGCAGCCGTGACTCCAGGAGGGCTAAGGGGGCTGGAACAAAGATGGACAGGAAGGAAGTCTGATGGAAGAGGTCGGCACTCCCTCTCGGAGCAGGGCCTCGGGTGTTGGTGCAGAGGAGGTGGGTGCCACCCTTCCCCAGCACCAGCAGGCACAGAATCTCACCATCTGCAGGGCTGAGCTCCTGCAGGCACACCTCGGGCCAGAGACGTGGTGCCTGCGGGTGAGATGGCCAGCAGCAGCCTGGGGAAGACCCGTCACAGCTCTTCCCTGCATGTTGGTATTCCCTGCGTTGCTTTCAAAGAAACCAAAAACCAAAACCAAAATACTGATGCCTGGGCTCCAGACCAGTCCCTCTCTCAGAAGTCAGCCCTAGGTATCTGTGTTTTTCAAAGCCTCCAGGTGATTTTCCTAGTGGTCAGAGCCAAGAACCAGTATCTTCTAAGATCCAAGATTCCTGCTGTTATTCTCCAAAGGGTGCACCGAGGAAGGAGGAGCAGGCTTTGCTTTTCTAGGGAAAGGCTTGGGCTCCAGGCAGGGTTGAGCTCTTTGCTGGGGCACATGAGGCAACTTTCTTCTGGGCTGCCTCAAGTCTCCTGCCAGGGTGTCCAGCAAGCGTCACCCCCACACTGGGTTGTGCTGGAGGAGGGTGGGTGGGTCAGGAGGCCTCTGGTGATCCCATCCAGGATCATCAGAAGTCCTTGTCACAGTGTCTGGGGTGGAGAGTGGGCTTGGTAGGTATGGCCTCTGGGTTCAAGGATGACTGCTGCTGTATTAGACTAGCAAGGTCGACCCCGGGGTGCTTGCCCCTCCCCAGGAAGACGGGCAGCAGGCTGTTGGACGCTGGGATGCCATTCTCCTCTCTTGTCCCACAAGCAGCAAAGCCCTGCCTTCAAGGTTAAAACTGGGCCATGGGTCAGAGGAGCTGCAGGGGGGCAGGGGCAAATGCCCCACTCCTTGGTACTTCATTCTGTCTCTGGCTGTGCAGGAGGTCGGGGGTGGGGTGTGGACCCATGACCATTCTCTCTCTGTAAGGCTGTAGGGTGTTGGGCCCCCACTGGGAGGATGAGGGTGAGTTTGTGGCTGGGGTTAGAGGTCAGTCTGTGGCCGGATGGTCTGCAAGCAGAGTGCATCCCCAGAGCCACAGCTCAGCAGCTCTACCGCGCACCTGACAAGCCCTGAGCCAAAGTGAGTAGAGACAAGTGGCCCTAAGCAGGTCTTTTACTTCTTCCCCAGTACCTGTGGCCACCTTGACTAGATTCTCTGCCCTGTCCGTGAGAGGTTCTTAAGAGCATTCCTTGGTTTCTCCTCCATTTGTGCCCCAGCCTACTCCAGCCATCCCACCCCTACCTGTCCCCTGCAGAAGCCTCCTCTTTTTGTTGGAATGAAGCCTTGCTTTGTCTGTCTCCTTGAGAGCCGAGGACAAACTGGCCATAATTTATGCTCCCTTTATGATATAAAGGGAAAAAGGCCCCATTACACTATAAATTATCCTGTGATGGGTGAAATGCTGCAGAGTGCACCAGACGCCAGTGGAAACCCCATTAGACAACAAGGTTCGGCTGCCTAGAAGTCCCCACAGAACCCCAGGCCGTCTGTCGTGCGCCGTGCGCTTGGTAAAGATAATGTAGCAGATCAAATGTATAATCAGTTACCTGGAGAGATGGCTGCGCACCGCTGTCCCAGAGAAAGGTGACTTCTACGTAGAGCCACCTCATGTCCCAGGCTCCCCCTGGGAGGCCGGGTGCAGACTCACTGTGGGTTGAGGGTCAGGGAGCCAGAGAGGGAGGAGGCAAAGGGGTGCGGTGGTGGCTTCCAGACCCCTCCCCTGTACTTAAGCTCCAGGGCTCAGTTCTTGCCCAATTCAGGGCACCCTGCATGCCCGTTGCCTCCCAGTGTGTAAGAGACCAGTGTGCAGGGACTATTCACTAGAATAGTCTCCAAATTCTAGTCCTGTTTCCTGAAACCTGCTGCAAGCCCTTGAGGGCGCAGAGCCTCATCTGTGCCCCGGGCAGTCGCCAGGGGGCTGGAGGGCCTTGGAGTGCCCTGAGAGTGGATCCTGCAACAGGTCCCATTTCCTGTGTGGAGAGAAGAGAGGACCTTGCAGCCCAGACCTCAGGAAGGGGAAGGAAAGAGCTGACTTCTTGGTCACCCAGGGTTGGGGTTTGGACAGAGGTGTGAGTAAGCCTGGGGAGGCCCTGGGAGGCATAAAGAGAGGTTCCCGGATGGTCAGGAATGAAGGGGAGCCCACTTCCCTGTTGCTAAGCAGCAGACTATGGTCCCCTGCCTGGTGCCCCTTCTGGGCTTTAACCTGAAGCCCCAGACTTGGAGAAGCAACGGGCTACTAGGTCTTTGCCAGTTGGAGATGGAAGGTGGAGACAGAGGAGAAGGAGTGAGATGTCCAGGTAACCCTGCCCTCCACTGGAAGGAAGGGGACTGGATTGCTCACCTCAGCTCAGACCCGTGTGGTCTTGGCTTCCCTGATGACTGAGTGTGTATTCCTGGGAAGGGCACTTCTGTGCCTCAGTTTCTTCACCTACACAGTAGACATAACCAACTACCCACTATTCCTGTAAAGTTCTTCTCTCACTGCCTGGGTTATAGCGACTGTTCCGTAAATGAGAACCGTGATGATATTTTACTCTTGCTGCAGTTGTAACCACCTCCTGGCGTGCGAGGGTCAGTGCGGGGAGAGAGCTGGTCTGAGCACTGCTGCCCAGGGGCAGCCAAAGTTCTGTGACATGGGAGTTGGGTCCACGGGCTCTGGTCATGCAGGGATGAGGGTGACATGGGGACTGGATAGCTGGTGCTATGAACTGGGGAGCTAGGCGAAGCCCAGGGAGCTCATAGTAGGCTGTGAGAAGGGGCACAGGTGAGGACCCTAACCCAGAGGGCGAGTCCCCAGCCAACTGTGCAGGGGTCAGAGGGGAGGGTCCACGGCCTTGGGCCGTGAGGGGGGTGTTCAGACTGCGGTGGGTTGGAGAATAGGAAGGAGCGTGTGCGTCCATACTTACATGTGTCATTGCTACTCCCTTAGACCACATGCCCTTTCACACCTGCTTTTGCACGTGCCCCTCCCTCACCTGGGATGTCTGCCACTCGTGATTTCTACCGGCAGACCCTGCCCATGAATCCTTCAGGGCCTAGCTCAAGCCTCTGAGACGCCGTCCACCCTCTGCCCATACAGTGCACCACTCCAGGCCCTGCGCCCGCGCCCATCTCCAGGGCCACTCATTTCCTACTTTCTGAGGATCCCTGGAGGTCAGTGCCTTGTCCCGGGCACCCACCCCCATGCCAGCCCCGTCTGGGTTCCAATCCCGTGGCTCACTGAGCAAATGGGGTTCATGTATTCATGTCAACAAAATATTTAGTGAGCATCTACTACATGCCAGGCGCTTCAGGCATTGGATGTTCAGCAATGAATGAAATGGATGCGCATCCCTGCCTCTATGGAAAGGAAGCTGGAGATAAAGAAATGTGTAAAATAAGATGACAGCCATTTTGTGAACAAAATACAGGGAAGAGGGCAGGGAGTGTGAAGGTTGTGATTCGAAATAGCATGGTAGGAAAAGTTCAATGAGAAGGTGATGCTTGATGGAAGGCCTGCAGGAGGTGAGGGCTCTGAAGATGTCTAGAACGTGATCTCTGAGACAAGAGGAGGAAACAGAAAGCACAGGTGCCTCCCCGCGCCTGGGCCAGAGATGCACATGGCATGTTCCTGAGATACCAAGGAGGCCTAGGTGTCTGGAGCAGAGGGAAGGGGGCATCAGGGAGAAATAGGGTGTGGGGTGTCTGTAGTCCCTCACAGATCTCTAGAAGATTGGGCTTGTTCTCAGTGAGACAGAAGCCAGTGTGAGGTTTGAACCGGAAATAGATGATCTCTGCCTTGGATTTGGACTGACCCCTCCGGGTGCCATGTGGACAGCAGATAGCAGGGGTCTGGGTGGGTGTCAGGAGGCAGCGAGGCAGTGACCCCCAAGGCTAGGGCCAGATCCTGAAGCTCTGGGAGGCGGGCTGGCTGAAGGAATGCGAGTGTGGGGACTAGAGGCAGTTCTCTGGTCTCCTGCCTCCTCCCACCCCCAACATCAAACGGTGCTTGTCAGGAGGGAGCTAGTAGATCAAGGCCTGGCACCGCCTCCCCCTGAGGCCAGAGCTGGCTGAGGGTCCTCATTTGCATCCCCGGTGGAGAGGGAGCCCCATCCCGCCCCAGCCCCAGCAGCCTTTGATCTGGTTTGATGTCTCCCTCAGCCTTCTTCCCAGGCAGGAAGGCTTTTATCCTTGGAGGGGGAGGCAGCTCCCGCCCAGCTGCCTCCCTCCCCGGCTCTGGCTCTGACACAGTGTATGTTGTGCCAGCCAAGGAGGGCAGGACTTTTCTACTCACTGTTCACTTCACACTGAGAACCTACCCAGGCCTAGCCAGTGACCCCAAGTCCTAAGTGAAGGGACTGGTCCTCCGGGGGGTGGCTGGCCCCATCACATGGCTGCAGAGGGATCCAAACCCAGACCCTTAACCCCGGTGTGGATGGATGCTGTAAACAGCCCCCACTGGCTTGAGGAGAGACAATCATGGGGATTCCATTATGAGAGGAGCCCCCTGCCCTGTCGACCACCCCTACTTGGAACACAGGTTTGTGGCTGTGAGCTGCTTTCCTGGGGGAGGGAGGAGGGCTCTGCTAGGGTTGACAAATAAGAGGCAGGGGAGGTCTTGGGACTTGGCTTGGGGGAGGTCATCATCATCAGTCTTGAAAATGGCACAGATTTAGATTCAGATGATTGGTTTGAGGCCTGCTTGTCCCTTAGGAACTAGAGGTACTTGATGGGCCTGGACCAGCAGGACTGGTAGAAATGGCACTTTGTGGGGGTCTGTGTAACTTTGGGAGAAATGCCTCATTTTGGATCAGTTCAGGTAGGCCTTCTGGAAGATGCTGGGGTACATCTCAGTGGTCCCCAAAACACTGCCATTGGGTCAGCATGGTGCAAAGGGAAGCCTGGCTCCTCAGACATTTCAAAGTACCTAGGAGTCCTCTCTACACCACTGGGGGTGAGGGTGGGGATGGGCGTCCTCACCCCACCAGTTGGCAGCCCTATGGGTGAGCAGCAGTAAGGGCTGTAACTGGAACAATGAAGTGCATTTACTGAGCATCCGCTCCGTGCCAGGCTCTGTGCTGGCACCCTGTGTATTCAGCCCATTCAGCTTCTCCCGGCCTCGCGCGGTGGGCACAGCTATTCCCTCCCTCTTACAGATGAGGACGGGGTGCCCAGGGCAGTACAGGACTTCCCTACGGTTGGTATGGCACAGCCTCAGCCACTGCCAGGAAGATGCCCCCCGCACCCCCAGCTGCCCCGTCGGTCCCGTCGGTCCCGTCGGTCCACATGCCTCTTGTTCCTTCCACCGAAGGTCCTCCCAGATCCATGGTTAAGCTAGGGAATAGGAGTAAGCCTCCACCCGCCCCCACCCCCCCCCACCCCCCCCCCCCCCCCCCCGACTTCCTGCCTGTGGGCCCTGGAGCACTAAGATCATCTCCAGGGAGAGCAGATGGTTCTGGAATCCAAGAGGCACCCTGGGAAGTCCCCTGTGCCCCCAAGGAAACAGCCTGAGAGATGTGTGAGGGCCTGCGCGGCCCGGCCCTGGGGCTCCAGGTTCTGCTAGCCTCTGAGGGAGGCACGCGGGGCGCCCTGGGCTCCCGGCTCTGCTCCTGTCAAACCATCTTTGGGTCCGAAGCCTGCAGAGCAGGAGAGAAGACCGCTGCTGGCTCAGTGACTGTGCACATCTGGCATTTCCCCCCCACTCCCCAAACTTCTGTCTCTGAGTCTCCAGGGACCCAAAGGAAAGTGTCTCTTGCTGGCCTGGCCCTGTATCGCCTGAGCAGCCAGGCCCCCCAGGAACTCCTCTGCCCTCCCCACCAGCCACAGGCCTCAAAGCCACTTATTCCCCACCCTGGCCCCTGGTCCTGGGGTTCTCCCCAGCTCCGATTGGTCCCCCAACAAAACCCTCCCTCAGCAGCCAGAGGGAAGAGAACAGTAAAAGTCTACTGTGGCAATAAAAAGCATTAACCATCTGAACACTCGCCCACAGTGCCGTCTCTCCTTAAGCAGGAAATATTGTTTAATGCCGATGGTAATGAGCGAATCGAATTTTGGAAATTAGACCGGAATTCGAGCATTAGCACTAGGGCGCTGGCATTTGGCAAGTCGAGTGGCACTGCTGCCACCCACCTCTGCCCCGCTCAGGGGCCCACTCCCCCTGCAGAGCCTGCGAGGTGCTCCCTGCACGTATGGGGGCCTGAGGCACCACCCTCAGATATCCTGTGTAGGGACCTACCCTTAACCTGCCTTGGTGTCTGGCTTCTGGGTTTTCTGGGCCCACCTTTTAAAATGCAAATCCTTTCAGCTGGAGCCCCATCCTGCCCTGAGTCCAGAGTGAATGAGTGCAAGAGTCAGTCTCTCTCTCTCTCTCTCTCTCTCTCTCTCTCTCTCTCTCTCGGAGGGATTGGAAAAAGCCTAAGATTCTGGTTACCAGATGCCACTGCCTTTCCTGGGGGGCAGCACCCAGGGCTTCTTCAGGTTGGGAAACAAGTTTAATTAACAACTTGCTCATCTGTAAAGAGGTGGGACCTAGGGGTTATCCAGGGCCCCATCCAGCTCTGCCACTCTGCGACCTTGTTCCCTCTGGGGAGAGCACACTAGTTCTGGGGGCCCCTGTGTGGCAGCCACGCTGGCCTTTGTCTTGTTTGGAAGCGGTCTATTGCAGATGGCCTGTCTCCCCATCAGTGGATGGATGTCAGCTCCAGTGAGCAGATTCACCTCCCTCGTAACTGTGGCAGGAGCAGTGCTTGGAAGTGTCTGGCACAGAGCAAGTGTTCGGCAAACAGTCGAGTGGCTGAGGAGCATGCATGCTCCCTTTCTTGTGTCCCTTGACAGGAAGAGCCCATGTGAAGACTTGAGGGTGGGGGCGGTTTGGCACTGGACTCAGCCCTGGGAGTCAGAATATGAACATTTCACAACCCCCTACCCTAAGCTAGGCTCTGTTGAGGGGAAGGTACTGGGTATCAGTCGCTAGCCTCCACCTGCTCACATGCTTGAGCCCTATGACTTCCCACTGAGGGAAGTCCATCTCTACCCCGGCTCTGTGGTCTCTCCTGGCCTCACCTCCTCAGAGGAGCAGCAACACCCCCATATCCCAACTGTGGGAGGCAATGGGTTTAAGGCCCAGGGCTTACAAGGGAGAGTGAGAACACCATAGACTCGCCATCACCCAGAGACCCTGCATCACCTCAGATAGGCCACTCAGCCGGTCCCAGGAGTTAGAGATCTGTGTAGATGTAAGACAGGGTGGGAACTGCCTGAGGAAACTGAGTCATCCTCTGAGACTCTCACTAGATGGGCATCAGATCCAAGATACCAGCCAAATGGTGCCATTGGTCATCTGAGAAAATCTGAGAACGGTGCCTCAGGAAAGTAGCCAGAGGGGGGAGGAGGTCACAGGGGCTGGGGTGACAAGGGGAGGTTGTCCATCTCAGCTGGTCAGCCACAGCCTGAGTCTGCCCCCCCACCCAGAGATGACCTCTCGCCATCTAGGACACACAGCTGGGGTGGGCCTCCTGGACAAATCAGGGTAGGCGCTCCATTTCCTCTTCCTCCTGGATAGAGACCCCCAAGTAATGGCCTTCGGTATTGTTTTTGCTTACCAGGTCCCATCCCCGTAGCATCTCTTGAAGCCTAGCATCTACCACACGAGGCAGGACTGATTATTCTCATTTTGTACACCCCAAAGACCCAGGTGGGAAGCAGTTACATAGCTGCAGGGCAGGGGATTGGGGTTAAGCCCGTGGGCCTGGGCCCTAAGGAGATTCACCCTTGGATTCAGAGTCCTTCCAGCCTCTGGTGTGAAAGAAAATCTTTAGAATCACACCAGAGCCAAGTAGGAATGAAGAGGGGGCAAGTGGGGTGCATTTGAGGATCCTGGAAACAGCCAACATTTGAGTGGGGGTGGGGTCACCCGAGGGCACCTGGGGGAGTTAAGTATGCAGCAGTTTTCTTTGGTTTCTTGCAGTCTTCCAGAAAGGCAAGACTAGCTGCAGTTTCCCTGGGGCCATCTGGGTGGTCACGAAGAGGAGGAGCCTGGCCCCCTACACGTTTGGAAAGTCCTCCAGATGGAAGAGCGCTGTCTAGAACCTAGAACTCTAAGGAAGGCAAGATTTCAGAGGAGAGGAAGAAAGAATTAGGGGGAAAAAAAACAGGCAAAAGGAAAGTGGCTGGATAGAAAGGCACGTGTGGATGAATTTTAATGCAATCAGAAGGCTGTCATAATGATAATAAAGGAATATATTCAGACTTCAGGAGAGAGGAGAAGGCACAGGCTGCAGTCCCAGCATTTAAATCAGGCTCAGGTGGAGGAGGGGCCTACTCTTCCCTCCCTCTTTCCTTCCCAGGGAGGAGACAAAATTTCTAAACAGGAGGGCAAGGGATTAGCTGGAGGCAGGGGGTTTCACTTCATTGTCTTTCTGGAAATCCCATTTAATCTGAGTTTTTAAAAGGTGCTGGGGGGTGAAGGGAAGCCCTTGGCCCGCCAGGACCTCAAAGTTGCAACATCTCAAGTCTCCTCTGAAGGTTTGAGAAGCTCCGTCCACTTCCTGCAAAATACTGCTGCTGCTTCTGGGAGTTAAACAAAAGCCCCTGACCCTCTCTCCTTTCTCTCCGCTCTTTTTTGCTCTCTTTTTCTTTTCTTTCTTTCTTTTTTTTTTTTTTAAGATTTAATTTATTTATTTGAGAGAGAGAAGGAGAGAGAGAGAGAAGAAGCATGAGGTGGGGGGCAGGGGCTGAGGTAGACAGAGAAGCAAGCCGATTCCCCCCTGAGCAGGAAGAAGCCTGATGCTGGGCTCAATCCCAGGACCCTAAGATCATGACCTGAGCTGATGGCAGAGGCTTAACTGACTGAGCCACCTGGGCACCCCTCTTTGTCTGTTTCTGATTCTTTTCACTCCATTTCTACCATTTCTTTCTCCCTCTGCCCCTAACCCCATCTCCCTCCACCCATTCTCAGCTTTACTGCTCCCCTCCCCCCCCCACCACACACACACACCTTCTCTCTTCCTTACTTGCTCTTGGTTTCCCAGTCCAGAGTTTGGAATCCCTGAGCCCTGAAGATGGGGCCAGGGTCTGTGTAGCCCTGGGATGACCCAAGAAGCCAGGTCAAGCAGCCCGGCAGGGGCACTTGGCAGGGCTGGGTTTCCAGGCCCTAGAGCTTTGGCTGAAGCCCACTAGTGGTGAAGGGCTAGGCTGGTGTGTCCTGGTCTAGAACTGGTAACAGGAACTGGCAAAAATGCCCTACAGGGCCTCTGGAAGGAGCTGGTAGCCAGAGTGGCCTCATCATTGAGGACGGTCCCAGTGTTCAGTGGGAGGGCAGAGGTCAGAGCTTCATGAAGAGGAGGACTCTGGAGTGGCTTGTGAAGCAGTGCAGGGGCCTGTTGGTTTCCTCTGCTTTGCTCTGGACCTCCGGACAGCCCCTCAGCACTGTGTGAACTCACCTGGCAGTGTGGACAAGGGGGGACTCCCTGGGGCAGAAGGTATCAGCCACCTTGAGTACAGAGGGACACGGTCCCAGAATGCTCTCACCTTCCAAAGAACCATACATCCAAGGCCATTGCAATTTGGGGGTGTGCATTTATTTCCACAGCCTTGGCTTATGTGTCCCTGTGTTTGTCAGTCGTTCAAGAGTCAACAAACATCTAGTGAGTACCTGCTGAGTGCTGCTACCACAGGGATTCTGTTCCAGCTACTGTGGCTGCATAACAATTTAGCCCCAAACTGAGTGGTGTAAAACAACCATTTGTTACTAACAGATCCTGCGGGTTAGGAATTCAGACAGGGCACAGCATGGAAGGCCTATCTCTGCTCCAGGATGTCTGGGCCTCAGCTGGAAGACTCAAAGGCTGGGGTCTGGAATCATCTGCAGACTCATTCATCCCATGTCTGGTGGGTGATGTGGGCTGTCAGCCGGGGGCTCTCCCAGTGAGCTAGTTGTAAGTTCTTCACAGCAGGGTGCCTGGCTTCCTTAGAGAAAGCTACGGAAGACAGCCAAGTAGGACTGGATCCCTTTTATGACCTAGCTTGGAAATCAGCAGGCATCGCTTCTGCCATTCTTTATTGGTTAGAGCAGTCGCAGCCCCACCCAGATTCAAGGGGAGGGAGCACAGCCCCAGCTTAGTGGGAGGAGTTAAGGTCACCCAGCCCTAAGCTTGTGGGATGGGAAATCTGGCAGTCACAAGCTGTCGCGGATCCACATAGTCCAATGTGATGATCCCTGTTACCCTAAACACGCAACCAAGAGGTCAGCAAACCACTTGGGACTCGACACAGGTTAGAGGGATGCTGGTGAGAGAACCCAGCCTTCAGGAACAGATCTCCCCCAAAAGTGCCAGGGCTAAATTTTGCAGCATGAACTAGGAAGGGCCAGACCACGAAAGGGACACCAGATGGAGGTGAAAACAATGTGAGACAGAAAGAAGGTGTGACCGTGGGAATGGCTCAGGGCATTCATTCATCCACTCCATGCCCCTGTCCTGAGGGCCTACTATGTGCCAGGTTCCGAGGCTCCAGCCAAGGCCTGGTCTCTTCCCCGGGGGAGAGGAGATGGGGTGGGGGCAGGGAGCTAGACAGAAGCCAGCTACACAGGCAAGGCCATAAATGTCCTTTGAAATCTGGGCCATGAGGAGGTGAGACAGAGGGTAGAAGAGAGCAGGAAGGAGGGATCTCGATGAAGAAGCAATATTTAAACTGAGACCTACAAGAAGAGAAGAATTCAGCCTTGTGATGTGGGAGGCACTTAGGGCAGAGGGAACAGCCTCTGCAAAGGCCCTGTGGCAGATTTGACTGTTGAGAGTTAATTTTGGCATCTGTGGGTAAAGGTGGCTCAAGAAGTTAGCGTGTGTCTAAGAGGATGGAGGAAGGGAGTGCCGGGTGACTCGTGTGCCACCCGTGTGCCATCTGTGTGCCCTGGGTGAGCAGCCAGACCAGGGCCTTGCTCCCTCTGCGTGCTGTCTGCCCTCGGGCGGGAGGGGGCACAGTCGCTGTCATCCCGCTCCCTTGACCCAACCCTCCCTCCTCACCTCCTCCAGCTTTGCTCCCCCTCCCGTCCCCCTGTGGCCGGTCCGGCTCTAGCTGCGCCCCGCCCCAGCCCTGCCCCTCGGCTCCGAGCCCTCTCCCTGCCCAGCTCTTCCCTCCCCCTCCCCCTCCCTCTGCGGCGGTGCCCTGCAGCCCGGCTCCCCGAGGCCCGGGTAAGCATCTCCTAATTTTGTTCCAGAAGATAGAAAACTCTTCGTGGGCATGCTCAACAAGCAGCAGTCCGAGGACGACGTGCGCCGCCTGTTCGAGGCCTTCGGCAACATCGAGGAGTGCACGATCCTGCGCGGGCCCGACGGCAACAGCAAGGGTGCGTGGGGGCGGGGCGGGGCCGGGGGGCGGGGCCGGGGCGGGGCCGGGGGCCGGGGGGCGGGGCGGGGGGCGGGGCGGGGGGCGGGGCCGCGGGCGCCCCCTGCCGGCCGCCTCGCCTCCCGCGGGGTCCCGGGCGCCCCGCGCCTGCGGGCGGAGGAGGAGCCTGGAAGGGGCGAGGGCGGCGGGAAGGCCGGGCGGGAGGCCCAAGGGTGCCTCGGGCTCTCGGGCCCCTCCAGGTCTCCCGGGGTGTGTGTTTCTCGCGTCTCTGTGTGTGTGTGTCCCCGTGTCCCCTCGGCCCCTCCCGCGCCGCGCCGCTCAGCCTCTCGCGTCCCCCCAGGGTGCGCCTTCGTGAAGTACTCCTCCCACGCCGAGGCGCAGGCCGCCATCAACGCTCTGCACGGCAGCCAGACCATGCCGGTGAGTGGGGCGGCCCGCCGGCGGGGGGGGGGGCGGAGGGACCGAGAGCCCGAGAGCCCGAGAGCCCCGAGAGCCCGAGAGCCCCGAGGGCCCCGCCCGCCGCCCGCCGCCCGCGGCTCACAGCCCCCCAGGCCGGAAGGCTCCGTCGCTGTCGGCATCTTTCAGACGAGGACGCCGAGGCCCAGAGATGCTAAGGAACTGGGCTGCTCCCAGATAAAACCCGCTGGCGGGGGGGTTAAGACCCCGGGCCGCCGGTCCCTCCCCCCGCCCCCGTGCCCCCTGGAGAGGGTCGGGTGCGTCCGGGCTGGGGGCGGGGGCAGCTGGGAGGGGAGGCGGCGGGCCGAGGGGGCCTCACGCACGGTAACGGCTGCAGGGAGCCTCGTCCAGTCTGGTGGTCAAGTTTGCCGACACCGACAAGGAGCGCACGATGCGGCGAATGCAGCAGATGGCTGGCCAGATGGGCATGTTCAACCCCATGGCCATCCCATTCGGGGCCTACGGCGCCTACGCACAGGCAGTAAGTGGGGGCGCAGCCCGGCGGGTTTGGGGGGAGCGCAGCTGTTCTCCAGCTCACTTAGCTCAGAGCCCCACAGAGCAAGGACACCTAACAGCGCTGAGGGGAGCCCTGCTCCTGGCCCAGAATATCCTGCTGCCCTGGGGTAGGAGTGCTGAGGAATGAACCCAGGCAGTAGAGGCCAGAGGGGGTTAAGCCAAGGGTGGCTGCCAGGAGGAGGGGGGCGGGGTGCTGTCCTTTTCTAAGCTAGAGAGAAGGCCTCTGAGCCAGGCAAGTGCTCTTCCACTAGTCAAACCCTAGGAAGCACCACTGGGAAGTGGCAAGAGAGGCTCAAGTGTACGTCACCGCTCTTGCTCTCACTCATGGAAGGGGGTCCTAAGGCCCCTGGGCATTCCTTGCAGAGGTCCTTTGAGGTGCCCCCAAGGCCCTCCATGTCCACACCTCCCTGCAGTGCCCCCCCAGACCCCGCCATTTGCTGCTGACCACCCACTTCTTTCTTCCACATTGGAGCCGGCTGTGTCCACATCTCCCCTGAGCTGCCCCCCACATGCATAGCACTGAGGTAGGCCAGGGTTTCCGTTCCAAAGAGGTAAGCTCACTTCAGTTCTTCAGCAGTGTCCAAGCTTGGCCATGTCAACAACCTACCCAATCCCCACTCACCTTTTTTGAGAACACTGGGGTGCCTAGAGTTCTACTCATGATTCTCCTGCTGCTTCTACCCAAGACTCCAAGTTAGGACCATTTTAAACAAATCCATGCCAAGTTAGTTCTACAGAGGCTCATCTAACATGTCTCTTGAGCTTTGGGTGTCACATCTCCATGGATGACAGACCTTTCACAGGGCTGACCAGCACCCATGGAGCCAGTCCCCCCTCTTTCTACAACTTTAGAGTCCCTAGACCCTGTCATTACTTATGAATACGGTGCTCTCAGGCGGTGGGCGTGGAGAGATATAGCTGAACTCCCTGGAGTCCAGGGCCCAGGAAGCTGGTGTCCAAGAACTGAGCCCCTGGTGGGGAGGGCTGCCCCCCTGGAAGCGCATGATATTTTTTCCACTTCTCTGCCCCAGCTGATGCAGCAGCAAGCGGCACTAATGGCGTCAGTCGCACAGGGCGGCTACCTGAACCCCATGGCTGCCTTCGCCGCCGCCCAGATGCAGCAGATGGCGGCCCTCAATATGAATGGCCTGGCGGCCGCACCCATGACCCCAACCTCAGGTGAGTGCGCAGGTACCCACACAGGGTCTGGCCAGGCAGGAAAACAGCTGTGCTCAGGGTGGGACCTATTGATGAGCCAATTTTGTCTACCAGTGGACCTTCCTATGGCCTGAGCACACATGTATGGGCCCAAGCAGGCCTCATCCTCCAGAAGTTTGTCTTAAGAATGTTCCAATCCCTGGGGACCTAAGGGAAGATGGGATGCGGGCCCCATGCTATCAATGACATGATTTCAGGGTGGTGACAATTTCATTTAAGTCACTGAGCCATGTCAGGAAGTAAGTAATCTTCATCTCTTTTATAGATCTCTAGAAAGAAGTTCACATGAAAACACTTCCCTTTGAGGTCTGAGGGGTAAAGAGCCTTGCGTATTCTGTGACCTTGTTAGGTTCCCGACCTGACCACAGAAGGAGCCCCATTTTTTCATTTTTCTTTAACCCAACCTTGACTCATTGGCTTTTCCTAAGACATCTGCACGACAAGCAGGAGAGGACCTCAGGAGTTATTAAAGGACAGGGAGCTTGGAAATAACCCCTTTCACAAAGCATATTCTTTTTAAAAATTTTTTGAATTAAAAAAAAATTTAAAGAGGGTTTTTTTGTTTGTTTGTTTTGTTTTGTTTTGAGAAAAAGTAAGCAAGAGAGAGCCTGAACGGGGGGGGGAAGAGAAAGAGAGAGAGGGAAAAGCAGGCTCCCCACTGAGCAGGGCACCTGATGTGAGGTTCCATTCCAGGACCCTGAGATCGTGACCTAAGCCAAAGTCTTCACTGACTGAGCCACCCAGGCTCCCCACAAAGCATGTTCTTAATTGGATCTTAGTTATTGTTCAGTTCAGTGATTCTCAACCCGGGCAACTTTGTCCCGCTGCCCCCCAGGACATCTGCCAATGTCCTGAGACACTTTGGTCGTCACAACTGGTGGGGGCAGGGAGCTGCTCCTGTAATCTTGTAGGTAGAAGCCAGTGATGCTGCCAAACATCCTACAATGCACAAGACAGCTCCCAACAATAAGGAGATAGCTGGCCTCAAATGTTGATGGTGCCAAAATTAAGAAACTCTTTTCTAGTCCCAAGGGCTGGCCCCAACACCCCAAGCTCTCATTCATCAAGCTTCTTTGGCTCTCTGCACCCACACCAGCCTAGCAGCTATCCTGACATCCAGGAGCTGTAGAGGGACCCTGCTTCCTACATGAAGAGGAAGGCCCTTTCCAATACAATCACCATGCCATCCACACTTGGGGCTCCACCCACCTCTGGCATAGGGAAGGCACACGGTGTCGTCATCTGTCCCTGACTTTACCCTTGCCACAATGAGAATCACCTTTGCTTCCATTGGAGGAGGCTGAAGTGTCTATTTTGTGTATGAACAGGGCTAACTGTGGACTCTGCAAAGGGCTCTCTCCTTACTTGCAAGGCAACATCAGAATTAAGATCTCCTCCACCTGAGTAGCAAAACTCCTGGGTGGGGAGGCAGATCAGCCCTTTGGTGATTCAGACAAGAGAGCAGAGCCAACAACTCAGAAGCTCCTTAGTGGCTAAATGAGGACCAGCCCATCCTGACCTAGCCAGGGTGAGCAACAGCCACTGAAAAAGATGAAAGGAAAATTAAGTGTGGTCAAAGTCAAGGACATTGAGAAGTTTATGTGCTGCAGGTCCAAAGTCATGCTGCAGTTACTGGTCAGGGAAGTCTTTATGGGGTAGGCTGGAGTTGGAGTCTGCCTTGAAGAATGGATACAGTTGGGATGAGTGGTGTTACCATGCAGGGAGATAACCCAAGGCATGATTCACAGATAGGATTGAATTGGTAGGTAAAGTCTAGATCTATTCTCAGGCTCTTGGAGCCAACAAGTGGAGCTCCATGGGTTGGCCTTCCTCACTTTTGTTCTGCTTGCCCTTCTCCACCCCTCTTCACCTCTGGAACCAGGTGGCAGCACCCCTCCGGGCATCACTGCACCAGCTGTGCCTAGCATCCCGTCCCCCATTGGGGTGAACGGCTTCACTGGCCTCCCCCCACAGGCTAACGGGCAACCTGCTGCGGAAGCTGTGTTTGCTAATGGCATCCACCCCTACCCAGGTAAGCATATCTGGTAGCCCTTCCTTCCCCGTGCCACAACATTCCTCATCCATTCTGTCTCTGCCTTTGGTGTTATAACAGGGAACATATGGCTCCTGCCCTCTTGCCTGTTCCTTGGGAGAACCCCAAAATGTGATTAGAGAGAGCTAGCCTCCTACCCTCCTTCAGGGAGCCCCTGGTTGGGAAAATGAGATGAAATTTTCATTCTTGGAGAGGTGCCCATCTGAGGGTGAGAAAGAAGCCCATTCCTGGAGCTCTGTCAGGAAAGAGAAGAGAATAGATACAGTTGTACAACCAGGTAGAGAGGCTAGTAACTGCAAATTGATTGAGAGTGAATTCGACCCATAGGAAGTGAGGAGGTAGATGCTAAAAAAGATAATCGTACTGAGTTAAGTAAGAAAAAATTCTTGTAGGAAGGAAGCAAAGACATATACATTGGCAGTCTGGCCGGTGTGTACCAATTGGGTCCCTGGATCCATACAAAACCAAGGTCAGCACTTCGGACAGTGTATCAGAACCTTGGCTAGCACCCGAGGGCTTCTCGCATAAATTCTGGCACAGGAGATCCAGGAAGCCTGTTCTTGGATTAACTTTGTTTCTCTCAAACTTAGCATTTCCCTTGTGGCAAGAGTGCCCAGTTGACTTGAAACAGTTGCTCTCTCTGGGTTTCAGGAGTGACTGACATTAGAAAAGCTGGAGCTAAAGCCTGAGAGTAGACTGGCAAGGGGCAAAGTGATAGAGATGTGAAGAGTGCTGTCCTCCTTCCTGGAGGGCAGATGATTAGGTTACAGAGTCCCTATAAGTACTAATAGGCGCCCAGCCTGTGCTAGATGAAAGGGGGGGGGGGCGCCCAGAAGGAGATTGGGACATGGACCTATCCCCTGGGTGGTCAGCATCAGCCACAAATACAACATACATTGACAGCATAATGAGATAATAAAGCAGAACAGAGTGTCATCAAGAGTGAATGTTCTCTGCCTGAGGTGCTGAAGGATTCAAATGAAGGGAGCATTCTGTAGGGTGAGGAAGCCCAACAGAGCTTTCTGAGGAGGAGGCCCAGATCAACTCTATCAGGCAGGTAGGAATTAGAGAGGTGAGGAAGAACAAGGAGCACACTCCTGTGGAGGGGGCTGTCCTGCGGGCCCAGGGTCTGGTGAGGAGGTTCCCCAACTGGGTCAGAGGAGGTCAGCTTGGGGGCAAAGTAGTGCTCTCTACTCTGGTTGTTCATCGGAATCCTCTGTGTGACTTCGTAAAATCACAGAAGCCCAGAGATTCTGAGTTCAGTGTCTGGAGTGAGGCCCAGACAGCTGTAGAATATGAAAGTTCCACCAGCAGCAGAGTGTAAGGTCACTGTGCTAGCAAGAAATAGAGGGAAATTTCTTGACTTTGCCCTTGGTGTTGTCTCTGATCTGATCCTGGCGCTCGTTCCACACCTCTCCTCTCGCTGCCTAGAGAAGAGGCCAGAGAGGCTTGGAGGGAAGTGGCAGGGCCAGGATCTGGAATGTCGTTGAAGGATGAAGACTCCAGGCTGGCCAGGGAGGCAGGGAGGGGCTTGGCAGGCCAGGAGGTGGGAGAGACCCCACCAATCTCCTGGTTCTTGGGCTCCTCCCCGCTCAGGCTCCTGGGCTGGGAGATACAGTCCCCAGCACATCTGGGTGGTTTCATTTCTGCCCTCCTCCCTGCCTGCAAGCCCATCTGGATCTCTGGATTTTGACAAACCTGTTTCTTCCCCACCCCCAACTGGCATGTGTGAGCTGTCTCCCTCATGGAATTTGGAAATGTTCCTCTTCCCCATTTGTAACAATCTGCCACATCCCATAAACAATTCCCTGCCAGAGCAGGAGGGAGGGATGGAGGGAAGGAAAGGAGAAAAGTAGTACATTAAAAAAATTAATTTACCATCTTTAAATGCAGAGTTTGGAGCTGCTGTAATGAGCGAGATCCTTCAAAGTGTTCACTCTTTGGCAGTTACTAATGAGGTCATTAAGCAGAGAAGTAGAGAGGGGTCTCAGAAACGCTTTTCTCCACTTCCTACCCCTGGGTAGCTTCTCTGTTCTCTCCTCTCACTCATGGAGATCATGTTTGAAGCACACAGTGTGACCTTTCCTGCCATGTAACACCCCTGAAGGGGCAGCTCTCACAAATGTTAAGGACCATTGGCTCCTTACGTGGCAGTATTTGCAGAGCACGTGCTGTGGTCCTGACGCTGTGCCGGGGGGAACTGCCCTTTGTTGTGCAGGTTATATTTTGCATAGGCCATCACACTGGCCACAGGAAAAGACACCTTTTTCTAATTTGCATAAAGGTGCTTTGTGTTCGAGCAGCTGGGAGGACAAAAGGGACAAAGCTAGCTGTGGCTATCCACAGAGTTGGGGCCGGTAGAAGAGTCAGGCACAGGGAGCAGGGGAGGAGAAGACCAGCCCGGCAAGCACATCATCATCATCCCTTGACCGCTGGGAGCTCCTGGCTCCAGTCTCTGCTGTGAGGGACACAGAGGGATAGGGTTTTGTCCCGAGACAGCCCCAGGCAGGAGGGGACCTGCATCCTGACCCATTGTCAGCTCCCCACTCTGAGCAGTGCCCTCCTGGGCTCAGCTTCCCCAATGCCATTCATGCTGTCTCCAAGGACTCCTGCCCCACGATCTTCGTTTGGCTTCGCTGAAGCTCAGATGCTATTGTTCTAGCAGAATGTTACTCGGAGTTTGAGGGACAGGAGCTCAGAAGGGAAGTTTGGGAAGTCTTCGAAGTCTGGGGGCCCCAGAGCCTAGCACTGCCAGTTAGCTTGGCCGGCCTGGGTTGCCAGGCAGATAGGGCCACATAATTTTCCTTCTGCCTTGCTGTGTTATTCAGTCTGCTTCAAACACACCGAGGCTGGATGTGTCACCTCCCCAGGGCCAGCCCCCTCCCATCACCAAAGGTAGTGCCCACATTCGCCAGGCTTTTCCCCACAGCCCTGTGGACACAGCAGAGGCTACAGAAATGAGCCAAGCCTTTTCCCCGGTCCAGCTTCTCCAGGTTCCTTGCCCAGAGTTTCAGCCTAAGGCTCCTCTCCTCCCACTGAATGGAGGACATCCCAGACTCATGACATCGGGTAGGAGGAAGGTCCTCAGTCATGTGGCTCTTCTGTTTCTGCGGGCGGTCCTCCTTTCCCAGCCCATGGGGCAGATCTTATATGTGTGGTTAGGCCCCACTTCTCAGCAGGTGTCCCAGGTGTGGCCTTGGAGTGCAAGGCCTCCATGCCTTGTGCAAACTCCCTATGGATCCTGGAGAGGTGCCCGCGTTTGAGCAGGCATGGGTGGCCCAGGAGGACACAGTGGCAGGATGAAGCCTCCTGGGCCCTTGATTTTAGCCAGCTGGGATCTGCCCATGCCTCGTGCTGGGAATACCTGAGGAGGATACCACCTCCCTGGTAGCCTCTAGCCCCCTTGCCCACTTTCCCTCAGCCCTTCTCAGCACCAGGTCACGGGAGTATCTTCCCACCAAGCCCTTCGTGGTGGAGCCCTCCTCTGCATCTCCTTGTCAGCCCTTCCCAGCCTTCTGCATGATCCACCCCCTGCCCAGGGCTGCAGCCCCAGTCAGGGTGGGGGCAGGCAGACGCCACAGTGGCTGGGGGGAGCCATGCGGCCCCAGCATCACCTTGTGGGCATGGCTGGAGTGAGGCTGGTCTGGGTGGGCACCGCTGACTTCTGCTTCCTTGGCTCCCCTGCAGCGCAGAGCCCCACCGCGGCGGACCCCCTGCAGCAGGCCTACGCTGGAGTGCAGCAGTACGCAGGTCGTTAGTATCCTCACATCCCCAGTCCTCATGCCCGAGTACCAGTGTCCCCTTCCCACCCCAGGCCTGGGCCCCAAACTGGTGGGGAGGGGCAGGGGAGGACAAGGCGGGAGGGCTTTACTGGGAGAGGACTCCTCCTCCGACACACACAGGCAGCAGGAGTGGGGCTCCAGCAAGGTGACAGGGAATAAGGGAGGAGAGGCAGCCAGAGGCAGAGAAAGAATTGAGAAGAGATAGCCTTGGGGCGAGCAGATGAGCCAATGAAGGGAGCCCAAGGCATGCTGTCAGCCACGATTCCCTGTTTCTTTCACACACACCATAATCTCATCCCTGCTGGGCCAGTGTCAGAAAGAGCCAGAGAGATCTCCCCTGAGGGCGATGTGGGGGTTTCAGTGAGTTGGCCTCTCACATCTGGAGCTCAGGGGGAAGCTCTCTCACCTGCTGGGACCCCTGAGCTCTGACCTCAGATCCTGCACCTTTGGGAACCAGGCCAGGCTGAGGAAGGGGCTGGCTATTCCTGTGTCACCTCTGACCCTCTCCCAATTGAGTGCAGAAAGCACCAGGTTTGTCCCACTTAGTGCTGTGCCCCTGGGCAGGATCCCTGAGGCCAGGCTCACACCTTGGGTGGCGCCCCACCTCCCACATAGGTGCCATCGGAGTGGGCGGAGGGTGTGTGTGCCAGCTTCAGCAGGGGCTCAGAGCACGGGGCTTCCAGATAGAGTGGGTGATCTGGTCTGGGCATTCCAATGTTTTTGATGATCCGTTACTGTGGATTACCTATGCAGGTGGGTTGTCCATTGTTTCAGAATAAACTTGCCCCCTCTCAACTTGCACGCACGTGCGCGCGCGCACACACACACACATACACACACTGAGCTGGCTTTATCTTAAGTGGCTAAGCTAAAATGCTATTTTGGCTGGTCTGCTTTTACTGCTCAACACTGAAGTTTCTCTCTTTCTCCCTGCCTCTCCCTTTGTCTCTCTCCGTGTCACTGTCGCCGTCTCTCCCTCTTGCCTCTTGTCTTTGGCCCTCCAGCAGCCGCCTACCCTGCTGCCTATGGTCAGATAAGCCAGGCCTTTCCTCAGCCACCTCCAATGATCCCCCAGCAACAGAGAGAAGGTGAGTCTTTGAGCTGGGGCTTCCTCCCCACCCCCTTCTGTCCCCAAAGAGGCTGCTCACTTGGGCCTCTGGCTGGGGTGTTTCTTTTAAAAGGTGACCATGTTTGTGTGTTGTGTGGAGCAGGGTGAGGGAAGACAGCGGGATTGCGAGATGCGGCACTCTCTGATCCAAGCATGGAGGTGGGCTTCTCAGGGGCAGCAGCTCCGTAAGCCCAAGTGGTAGGAGGTCAGGAAGGTAGAATCCTGGGAGAGGTGGGGTCCAAGAATCCCCCCTCCTCTAATGGGCGGGATTTGGCCAGTGGAGAGGAAGGGAAGGAGTAGGAATGCTCCAGGTGGGGCAAGAGTAGGGAGACCTGTTCATCATGGGCAGGAGAACTTGGATCCTCTGGGTGACCGGGAGAGACAGCTGGAGCTCCTGGGCTGGGACTCCGTGGCCAGGTGAAGAGGTGGGAGTGCCTCAGTGCAGTCCGAGTGGAAGAAGAGGTCCTCAGGAGATCACATCCAGAGGTCCTGGTGTGCACAGGTCACAGGGCAGGCCAGGCAAGGCCAGTGGGGTTTGGGAGGCTGGGATCTAATAAAGATCAACAATGTCCTCCCATTCCAGAGCCTCGAGCCCCACAGGAGGCTGGAGAAATAAGGTCACCCTCAGGGCTTCCGTGAGCCTGCACACAGTGAGCTCCCTGTGAGAAGCAGGAATACTAACCACGTTTTGCTTTCCCTGTCCCACGACAAAAGTCACCCTGCCAATTAGACCACCACCTCTGCCCCAGGAGCCCACTTGGCCAGGGGATCCCAGTGGTCTTCAGCTAACCACCTCATAGTCCCTGCAGCAGACGAGAACATGTAGGTCAGCTCTGGAAAGGACCCCAGGATTCTGTGAGTCCAAATCCATTGGTCAGATCGGCCCCACACAGTCCCCAGATGGCTGAGAGCCTGGGCTTTGAAGCAAATCCGTCTGGGTCTGACTCCAGCATGGCACCTCCCCATCCTTGCCCTTGATGTCCTCACCTGTAGAATGAGGGTAGTGAGGATTGGTTGTTGGCGAGCATGAAGCTCTAAGGAGCTCAGGTCTGACTGGGACTCCAGCAATTTCTTATGGATTTCACTGTATGCACACAGCCCTTCCTTCACCAAACTGTCCCCCTCCAAAGTTGCCCATGATGCCCACCACCCCAGTTTACACATAGTGGGCAGCTTCTGAGATCCATATCGTCATCTCTTCCTGCCCAGGAGAGCCACGTCAGAGGAGTGTGCGGCAGGCCATGCCCGCTGCCTGGAAGCACAGCCCTCTCTAGCTCTCGGTGACACCCAGGCCCCCTGCTGCTGAAGCGGCCTGGGGGTTGGTCCAGATGCCCTGTCTCTACCAGAGGGTCTCCTCTTTGGGCTGTGGCCCTCCAGCCTGCTCTGCCCCTGTCCCTCTTCCCCTTAGTCCAGCTCTTCTAGTGCCACATCAGTCAGATCAGAGCTGCAAGGGGTGGCGTCAAGGAGCCCCAGTGTTGCTCATCCTTCCCAGGCCCAGAACAGAGCACTGTGCCCTCGGGCGCTATTGCCTTTGCCACCCCACTGGCCTCAGGCTCACCCCCCCTCAGCCTGCAGTCAGCATGCTGCGTCACTCTGGCCTGTGGGCTTAGCGGTCTCTAAACCCTGCTATACACACACACACACACACACACACACAGCTGCAGGTCAGTGCTGCTCTGACCAACACACAGGATAGTCCCTAGCACTGGCCTTGAACAGAGTGAGGCCCTCCATCTGATCCCTGCTCCTCCCCCCTTACACTCTGCTCTACCCCATTTATGTCACTCTGAACTTCTTATACCTTCCTTCCATCTCTGCGTGGTTTCTGCCCCTGCCCTTGTGCCCTGCTCCCCAGGTCCCTCTCCAGCCACCTCTTAGATGTGGGATCTCACACTGTTGTCCACACTCTCCCTGACTGGAGCCCAGGATGAGGCACCATGAGAGAGCAGGGCATGAGGAGGGCTGAATCAGGGACCCAGATGTGTACAGAGCCAGGCTTCATACAAGGGTGAGCTCAGGGCGCTAGGAATGGGGTTGTCAGAGAAGGTTTCGAGGGCCTGGGAGGATGAGATCTTTAGCACACAGAGATGGGGAGACAAACAGTCAAGGCAGGGAGGACAGGAGCAAAGGTGTGGGGGCTGCGAAGTATGAGGTGAGCTGGGGCCTGGGGATGGGATGGGGAGGGGAGACAGGCTAGGGTGGGTTGGAGTCAGCCCAAAGCCATGTCTACAGTATTGCAGGAAGCATAGGTGAGAAAGAAGGCTGTGTTACTCCAGCCATGCCAGTGGTTGGCCCTTTCTATCATGGTTATCTCCCCAATGTGTAATGTCATTGATATACCTGGACACACGGGTTCCTGGAGAGACCCTCCTTCCAGAACTTTGTCTTTGAGCTGAGCCTGGAAACCAAGAGGCACCAGGAGGCTCCACAGATGGGCCTCAGGGGTGCTCTAGTCCTGGCTCCACCTAGGCCTGCAGTATGGTCAGGGTAGCCACCTTCTGTCTCTGGAGCTCTGTTTCACCATTTCTCAGAAGGCTGGGTGGGACCAGATTGATCTCCAAAGTCCTTGATGCCATCTATCTGGATGCTCTATGATCTGTGGATGAGGAAATGCAGGGAGGACTTGGGAGTACAAGGCAATGTGTAGGCTCCCTGTTGAGGGGTGGAGGATGGGGGTGCTAGGCTGGAGCCAGGAGAGCTGGTCCTGTGAAGCTCAGCTGCATACCATACTGATGAGATGAGCCTATGGGTCTTGCCCTCAAAGGCTTCTGGAACCTTTAAGTTGAATAAACATAACATCCACTTAAAGCAGTATGCAGAACTTGAAGCAAGGGTCCCAAGTTCAAGGCAGGTGGCTGTGTGGGGTGGAACAGTGAGG